>NC_083322.1:52827209-54178281 GCF_963455315.2 Globicephala melas | reverse complement strand
ATGATTAGCTGAGTGGCCTCCCATGGAAACCAACATGGTAATGAGGGCTGTTTGCTTTCATGCACTACAATTCAGATGCCAAAACACAGGCATTAACAAGATGCATTCTATTTTTTAACTTCCCATACCCTCAGAGAAGGTATAAAAATTATCTTCAACATGAAAATGATGAAAAATCTATGTGAATGAGTACATATAAAGTCAGGTAAACAGGCTAATTACTGTAATTTAATATATGAATCATGCAATGTAAGGAAAAGAACATTGGACAAAGAATCAAAATGCTCTTTGACAAGTTCTTAATCTCAATGATTCTGATCTTTATATAAAATGTGGCAGCTGAAATGGATGACTGCTTTAGGATGCTAATCCTGGAATGAGCCTGGCTATATAGCAGAATCACTTAAAGAAGTGTTTTTCTAACTACATCAACATGTAATATTGATTACATATTACATTTTATAATATTACATATTGATCGTAATATTGTACTGTATTATAATCATGTAAATGTTATTTACAGCTGAGCCATTAAGTTTTATATGACTACTTTCTTCCCCTGCACAATAATTGTTTTTCCTGGTGTTAGTAACTATCTAGTTCTTTTGTTGGTTGGTTTGCTTGCCTTTGTTGAATTTTCTTTGTGGTTATCACTAATTCGACACCAAATTCTTCTTCCATCTTATAAATCTGCTCAAACACATTTGGTATTCTATCTAACCCTTTCATCTTCTTAGAAATCTCTCCTGGAGACTTCTGACCTGCGCCAATCAGACTGACTGGTTACCCTTTCAGCTTGATGCACAGTTGTTATCCTGGGATTCTTTTCATCATTGTCTTGAGGATATCCATCTCTCTTTTGTGGTAGCCTCTACTACCTGGTTTCCTTTTCTTTTCTGCTTTGGTTTATTCCCTGAGTTATAGTGCAGTACATCTTCAAGCAGCTTCCTGAGAAAGGATGCAAGGTATGCAAACTTTTCGACTCCTTGAACACCTGAGAATAATTATCCTACTCTCACACTTCATTGATAGTTTGTATAGAATTGTAGATTGGAAACAATTTTACATTGGAATTTTCAAGTTGTTGTCCCACTTCCATCTCCATTCCAGTGCTGCTGTTGAAGTTTAACACCACTGTAATTCTTGATCTTTAGTAGTAAACCTGTTCCCTTTCAGTAGGATCTTTCTTTGAAATCAGTGTTCTGAAAATTTGCAACAATAAATGTTATCATTTATCTATTATCATTAAATGTTATGGGCATTTAATGGACCCTCTTAATCTTGAAGTTCACATCCTTCACATCTGGAAAAAGTATAGTTTAATGTTTATTGCTTTAATGACTCCCTCCTCTCTATTTTCTCCAGTCATTCAGATGGTTGATCCCCTGGACTGGACTCTAAATTTTCTGATACCTTCTTTCTCATGTTTCAGATTTGTATTTTAAGCTCTATTTTCTGGCAAACTTGTCCAACTTTTTCTTCCATTTTTACTGTTGTTTTTAATTTCTGTCATCATATTTTGAATTTCCAAAGCTACTTCATGTCCACTAATTTCTCCTTTTTAAAAATAACATAGCATTGTGTTTTATAGATGTACTATTTTCTTTTACCTCTTGGAGAATATTATTGATAATTTTTTTGAAGTTTTCTTTCTTTCTTTCTCTGTGTAATCAATGCAAGCAACTTTGCTTCCTCTGAGTTACTTGTTTGTCAATTGGGGTCTTCATTGTAGAATCACCTAGATTCTTTAGGTCTGTTCTCTTGGACTGATCAGATTCTCCACAAAGACGCTTACAACTTTCTACCTTGAGGCATGGGTCTGATACCTGTTTTCTGAAGCACCACAGTCCAGGCCCTGTCTCTCATATATATATATATTAAAGTTTTACAGATGACTCTGCTGTGGAGCCTAGTTTGAAGACCTCTTTGATGATGACCAAAGTTTCTTGCACTTAAATATTCCAAGCACTGAGACAATCCAGTACATTTTGGCAAAACCTCAAAAAGCCAAGACGTCAATAGGTATGGGGAAATGGAAACTTATATACCAACACCTATCACTGCCTTTCAGTTATTCAGAAAGGTATAAAAAGAGGTAAATCACATCATGCACTTTTGGAGGCAAAAATGTAGTAGAGTATCAATCTGTAACCATGTGAAACAATTTCTTAGTGAGAGTAGTTCCTGCTCCATATGACTAATATCTAGACTCAGTGTTGGCATCATATCTAATTTCTGTGACATTATTTATGCTAACTGCACATCTCATTCACCAGTGAGTTTCCACCACACCTTAGGAGGTATGAGCTCCTGCAGTAATAAACCTTGTTTAATGCCCCAGTACAACCTGAACTTGAAATAGGTAGCAAACACTAAGTATTTTAAGTACGAGGAATGATCGTAGGGTGAAAGAAAAGCTTGCAAAACTTGGGTAACAGCTGTTGAAACACAATTTCAAGGAGTGCAACCTAGTAACTGAAAACCAGTAACCTAGAAGCTCAATCTTTCCATGACCATTAAGAGATTAAGGAAAAATAAAATGTAACGGATGAAGCAGAATTTACAAAGGCTACAAAAATCACCAGTGATACTGGCAATGCTTTGTGGAATGAGCTCTCTTTATTTCACCAACAAACTTGCCCATAACTCATGACACACAGTGTTGGTAAAAGACCAAACAAGGATAATGGAAATCCAGTGATGCCATGGTTTTTTGAAAAGGCTCAGGCCAGCTCTTTAATCTTAATCCTGTCACTGAATTTAAAGTCTGGAAATCAAATTTAGCTCAGAGTAGCCTCTGATTTCCACTGAGGCTGGTAGGCCCTGGGCTTCCACTAGCTGGCCTCTCTACAGATTCCCCAGGCTAAAGTGGGAAAAGGGGGCGGGGAGGGGGGAAGGAACTTGGAGATTGGAGTTGACACATATGCACTATTGATACTATGCATAAAATGGACAACTGATGAGAACATACTGTATAGCACAGGGAACTCTACTTAATGCACTGTGGTGACCTAAATGGGAAGGAAATCCAAAAAAAGGGGGATATATATATATATGTATAGCTGATTTATTTTGCTGTACAATAGAAACTAACACAACATTGTAAAGCAACTATACTCCAATAAAAATTAATTTAAAAAATAGATAAATAAAAATAAAGTGAGAAACAGGAATAAGGATGTACTGTACTGTTGATTGTGAACCCAATCAACCCTAAGAAGACAACATTAAATGTATAAATGAGACAATTTGAGTTTTTTTTTTTTTTTTTTTTTTTTTTTGCGGTGCGGTACACGGGCCTCTCACCACTGTAGCCTCTCCCGCTGCGGAGCACAGGCCCCGGACGCGCAGGCCCAGCGGCCATGGCTCACGGGCCCAGCCGCTCCGCGGCACGTGGGATCCTCCCGGACCGGGGCACGAACCCGCGCCCCCTGCATCAGCAGGCAGACGCTCAACCACTGCGCCACCAGGGAAGCCCCTCAGATGTTTTAATGTTAAAAAAAGAATTATGTATTAATTATAATACTAATGTTTAAAGTTAAATTTGAACATGAACAAGATTAAAAAACAAATCTCTTCATCTGTTAAAATTTCTTGCCCAATCTAACCACTAAAAAACTACCTATGTCAATGGATACAGATTTTTAAGAAAAGTGAATAGTCAAACAATTTAAAAGAAATCTAAACAAAACAAAAAATCACAACAACAAAAAAGGAGATATATGAAAAAATCAACAAATACTGTAAGTACCATATTGACTCTATTACTTATTTTAAAAACAATGTTTTGTCAGATTTCCTACAAGTTCCTACATTTTAAAATTGTACAACATAGATGACCACCATAAAAACCCTCATTATTAATTTCATATTAAAAAGCACCTATAATTCATTAAAGAAAAAAACCAACCCAATAGAAAAATGAATATATAAGAACAGGTAACTTGTAATAGCGGAATTACAAGTGGTCAAGAGACATGAAAAGATGCTCAATGTCACTAGCAGTCAAGAAAATGTCAACATAAAAAATATTTCATTTTTATTCATCAGAATGGCAAAAATCTAAATGACTGGTTAGTCAATCCTAGGGAATGTAGAGAAAAACAGTCCTTCTGTAATTTACAACCTTGTGGGCAAAGGTTCCAGTTAAATTCATTAAAACCGACATCACGTCTCTAATTAATAAAGAAAACCCATTAACTAGATATTCAAAAGAAATGAGTATAAAGGTTTTATACTAATATCTACTCTAGAATCATTTTTAATAGGAACATTTTGGAAACAACCTCAAGATCCATGAATAAAGAACAGTTGCAAATTACGGTTTATTCATACTATGGAATAATATGCAGTTATTAGAAAGACTGAACTACATAGTCATGTATTGATTTTAAAGGATATCTATGACATATTCTAAGAGGAAAAAAACCTTATACAATATATATATTATTTTTATAAAGCAAAATGAAATAAACACATGTAATACCATACGTGCAAATATATCTCTCCTAGCAAAGGGAAAAGTACAGACGAAAAAATATGCCACATTGCAAGAAAGGTGCAGATAATGAATGGGACGAAATGGAGACAAATAATTTTACTTCAAATACATTTATAAGTTTAGCCTTCAGATAAACTTTGGTATCTTCTAACTCCCTAACATATGCCAAGAAAGAATCTCCTGTTTTAAGCTTGAAATTTTTGGACAATTTCCCAAGATGGTTGCTAGGTCAAATCTTAGAAAAACTTAGCTCTTTTTATACAAAGTAATCCAATTTCTGGTAAAAGAAATGAAAAAAAAAGCAGTAGGAAAAACCATTTTTATCTGTTTGTACAAACAAGTGAAAAATATGCACCATGAATTCACCACAACACTGTTTTGGATCATAATAGTACTTTATCTTGAAACCAATTGGTACTGCAGTATGGAGCTCCAAGCTAGAGCTACTGGAGATTCCCCTCTTCTGAAAACAGTGTTATGACAGGATTCCAGTGGATTTTACTCATTACTGGCAAATGTTTCTCCATGAAGAAAAAACAGGATAAGGTCTAAATAATAATACCACAGTGAAAATATTTAATGTCAAAGCATGGCTTCCAATGTCAAACCATAGCAATGACTATGGTTCACTTCAATATTACTTCTCTTTACACAATTTTTTTAAGTTATAGTAGAGAGATTAGATTTTCGCTCAAAACATGCACATGAAGAATGCTAACCCTTGACTTAAAAAGATCTTTTCCTACCTTCACATTATCTGGATGCAGCCCCCCAGGGTGCTTGTCCATGTACTGACATAAATCAGTATGCTAGAAGAAAAAGGGAAAAATGTATTAACATCCCTCTGGCTGTAACACAGTGAATCAATATTTTTTTACTTCAAAGTCATCATCACTTTCTGAACAAAGCAAATATAAGGCAAGTGGGTGGATTTTTTAGTGTATGCAGTTGCATGCTCCTCCGCCCCGTTTTAACCACAATCGAATCATTATCTTTGCCTCTAGGCTCTGTCTTACATTAAACATATCTGTGTATTAGAAGGAATTCATATCCACAACTTTTTACTTTGTTAAATGCCTAATTTTCTCCTCATTGAACATACATCTCTTAAATGGAAAAAAAAAAAACCCTACCTAAAAATACAAGCCTTAACTTAAAAAAACTAAAGCACATACACACACACAATTAACCAATCCAATTACAATTTCAATTATCTTGTATTTTCCAAGTGGAAACGCAGGTTATGATTATTTATGTTATATGAGATGAAAATACTACAAACAGATCATTACAGTAAAATTAATCATTGGTTTTATTTGAGTTTTTCATAACTATATTCACTAAAAAATAATTTTCAGATTCTCAGAACTCTTGAATATATTTGAGAAAATATTTATTTACAAAACTTTATAAAGATTTACTTTATAAATCAATACAAATACTTTCAAAATTATAAATTAAGACAAATACATCCAGATATAACTTAAAAGGAATATCCCTAGATAGCAACTTATGCTGTTATTCCTTCAAATATCCCAAGCTCAATTTGCACACAATTATATATTTTCTTTTTAATGCTTTTTCTGTTTATATTATGAGTTACATAAAACTTGGAAAAAAACACGTAGAGTTGCTATATAAATTTTTCTAATCTTATTGGAGGATACTGTAAGATTTGTGACATTGAAACATTTAATCATTCTGTAAAAGCCAATGATCATGATTATTCATGCCCCATTATCAGGCTTCAATTATTCAGGAATAATAAGTTTTTGATACCTTCAAGAACCTGTACCATGGCTATAGCCATGATGACAACAGTTCAGGTTCCTTTACTGAGTTTTTATTGCATGCCAGGTGGTAACTCCCAAGGATACAAAGCAGAATTTAGCATTCATTCATTATTCATCACGTATTTCTTGAGTACTTATTATCTTCCAGGCACTACACTAATCACTAAAGGCATAGAATTCAATGAAATAGATGCTGGTGGAAAAAACCAGGCATGTCAGTAATTACAGTAGAGTATGTTGTATATTAAGAACAGTACTGGGTAATGTTTGAGGACATAGCAGGGGGGGAACTTATTGTGGTCTAAAGATTTCAGAAAGGCCTCCAGAAAGCATTACTTGTAAGTAACACCTGAATAGAGAATGAAAAAGGTCAGCCAATGGAAGAACAAAGGGAAAGAAGATGGGACAGAAGAAATGCTCTTAGATATATTTTGAGACAATATTGCCTTTATCTTGCACCACACCCAAGGTGTTTAGCTTCCAAATGAAAGTCAAGTTCCATGAGGACAGAAACTACATTTGATTTGGAAATTATTGTCTCTCTGGTCCAGTCAATGACAGCGAAGAAGAACTAAATAAATACAGGTGGAAACAGTGTTACATATAGTATAGCTCATTAAAAATGAGCCTAAAATATAATTATAATGGGTTCCATGGAGTTTTTCCTGACTATATAAAAGTTTTATTTCATGCATTTAATTAATTGAGGACTGATTTCTGGATCCCAAACTGCCACTTTGTAACTCCATACAATTAACCTCTCTGTCCTTTCAACTAAGGCTAACACCTTCCCTAGAGATTTCTGAAGAACATATAAAATAGTACATGAAGCACTGACATATATACACTACCAAATATAAAATGGATGGCTAGTGGGAAGCTCCTGCATAGCACAGGGAGATCAGATCGATGCTCTGTGATGACCTAGAGGGGTGGGATAGGGAGGGTGGGAGGGAGGCTCAAGAGGGAGGGCATATGGGGATATATGTATACATATAGCTGATTCACTTTGTGTGCTGTACAGCAGAAACTAACACAACATTGTAAAGCAATTATACTCCATAGATATTAAATAAATAAATAAAACTAAATAAAATAGTACATGAGAAAGCAGTTTTTAATCAATAGCATGATACACAAAAATAAGGTAGTATTTAAGATACTGCCCATTATACAATAAGACCCATGAGGGGAAGAACTGTAATTTGCTCATTGCTTCACACACAACAAATAAAGTGGTAAATAGAAAGTACACCCAATCATAACAATAATCATATAGCCACATGTTAAAATTCCTATTAAAAATATATATTTTCAGTTTACAAAACAAAATCAAACTCACACAAGCTAAATATACACAACAAAAAATAACACAAAACCTGAAAATAAAGAAATAATACATCATATTATATATTACACATTTACATTATTTACGTTTTAGGATATTTATACTGGTAAATATCAATAAAAAAGCAAAAAATCAGCATATCAATATTAGACATATTAGAATTCAAGGAAAAAGTACTAAACATTTATGCACCTAGCAACATGGCATATCACTATGAAGCAAATATTGACCAAAATAAAAGAAGAAACTGAAAATTTCACAAAATCTTGAAGGGTTTAGCTTACCTCTTTCAAAAACCAACAAATGGAATTGACAAAAAAATAAGAATTCTATAAAGGATATGAGTAACACAGTTAAAAAGCATGTTTAATTTTGTGCCCAATAAACTTACGCTACACATGCTTAAAGAAGTGGAATGGTGTTGGGGACAACTTTCACCATATTTTATACTTGACATAAACGTATTAAATGCCGATTGTGCATAAATAAATAAGAAAAGTCTCTGCTCGCATAGAGCTTACATTCTGTGGATTTTTACATACTTGTGCATTATTGTAATTTTTTTCCAAGATTAAAGTATTCAAGCTTTTTGTTTAAAAGTAAACAAACAAACAAATAAAAAACCCCACTAAACTATGAGGAAGGAAACATATCAGTAATGGGGAAAAAAGCTCCTGATGTTCATGGTACACATGACATCCTTCCGTGTATGTATGCATGCCCAATGACAGTGTAACATGAATTAAAGGAAGGAGGCCTCTCCAGAAATGAGATCTTGGGAAATTTAATAAAGATTTTTCCAAACCTTTTAAATTTTAAGATTCATATTTCCTTAGCTGTATAGCATGAAAATGTGTGTATGCATACACGCATGGCTATCTCTAGCTGTGTAGCCTTAGACAGGTTACACAACCTCTGTGTATCAGTATCTTCATCTATGTAATGAAGATAATCCTAGTATACCTACCTCATATGGATACTGTGAAAATTAATAAGTAAATATCCATTACGGTTTTACTACACTGCCCAGTACATGGTAGATGCTACAGGTGATGATGATGATGATGATGATGATGATTTTCTGTAGTGTGTTTAGAGTAGGAAGGGATATTTGGGAGGACTGCAATTAAAAATGGAATGATAAATACCATCAGGAAACTGGAACTCTTAGAAGTAACATTTCATCCTTATATATGTGTTCTTCCTGTCTACATGCCCAGACATTCTCATTCAAACTCCACAGCTCTCTGCACACAACCTCTGAGACTACTTCTAGCAAATACACCATTAACCTCAGATTGCTCTGGGTGATTAGGGGCAAGAATCTGGAGAATCTCAAATGGAGGAAGAGACAAGAGGTAGTACAAGGTCTTATTTTTATACCCTAGCAAACTTCTGTTCTACCTGCATTAAAAACTGTTTCTTTTCCCTCTCTCTTTTTTAATACACAGTACTATGCCTGGAACTGCATTAGATGTGCCTAAATTACAAATTTCATCACATCTCTTCTTTCTTTTTAACTTATCTCCTTAGTTCAACTCATTGGCTTATGTGACCTTTATGATTTGCACTGGTCCCGAAATACAGAACTAAACTTAACAATAAATGCTGGGAGGTACTTCTCTGTCATTCCATTTTTTAAAGTCATCCTACACATACAAGTTCTGAACAGAAGGCCCCTATGGCACATGACCAACAGATCACTATCCACTGATGAGACACAGATAATCTCAGGTCCATCTGACTTCATCTCTATTTCTTGTTCTAACACTAAAAGGAGTATCTTTAGACTAGGTGCCTGGTGACTATAGATCAAACCCAGTAACTCTTCCTCCTCCAATCTCTATCTTGGCTCTTGGCTAACATCGCTTCTTTCCCTCACTACATTACGCCTCACTTCATCTTCCTACACCCTCTTATTCACTCTATCACTGCTGCTGTTCTTCAGGGGAAGGCCTTCAGAAGCACTTGTGTCTGACAGGTTTATACCTGAATCCCTAAGAATACTTCATCAGTCTTCCGTGGAGTGCATGGTTTTAAACGAAGCTATCAAGTGTGGCTAGATTTGCAGACCAAGAAGAGGAGTGACAGTAAAAAGGAGCTGTTAAGGTTCAGTCCCCACACTTGCATACATTTCTTTCAAAATCAAGTTCCTCCTTCCTCACTGTTGATTACCCATCAAGTAGCATTTATTTGAGAATTTACATAGGTGCAGGAGTGTTTCAAGGGGAAGGAATCTGAAGAACGTATCTGAAACCATAACACCCTAAACATAAACATTCTCTGTAAAGGAGCCACATTTACAGTTTAGGTTTCTCCATGTTGATTTCATTACTCTGTGGCTGGATCAATTTAGAAGGCAGGAGACAGATGTCTCTTCGTAAAAAGGCAGGATACAGAAAGACCACAAAATATCGAAAAGACTTCTTACTCATAAGCACTTTCACACAGTAGAATCTGTTAATTTCAATCATATGTAGACCTGAGAACTGCATGACTAACAGTACACAGCCATGAGTCTTAAAGAGAAAGACATAAAAGGAAATTACAAAGATAAATTATAGATATGATGACAATTTCAAAACAGGCCTGAGTGGAGAACAGCCCTTCAAAAGAGTACCAGGAAAGAAAGTCCAGCCAAAGAAAAAGATGAGAAACTAGCTGGACCATGACATTCACCTTTTCATATTTTCCACTCTCCATTCCTTACTCTTTTTGAAACTGACTTTGGGTGAGGGAAAAGAAGCAATATACTGCCACTGAAAGCCACTGGTAAAAAGGCTCTCTGAAGACCACGGAGTCAGAAAAGCTCTTGGACATGAAAGTTTACCCATATTCCTGGGCAGAAACAAGTATAAGTCAATTATTAAGTAGGCTTCATCATTTAGTATGTGCTTATGTTTCTTTTTAATCAATGTATCATCCATGAAGTGAGGTTTTCCAATTTTTGGCCCTTCAAATGATCAGACCTCTTACTCAAGAGATATCAAGTTCCTCAGAGAAATTATGCTTTTGTATTAGCACTGGTCTTCAGACTGGACTTTTCTCATTAAGCAGGAATCTAAATAGAGCCCCTTCCCTAAAACATGCATTTTTTCCAGTCTCTTATGCTAAGCATGGTGTCTACAATATTTGTCAGCTAATTTTGATGTTTTTCAGAAGCACTGACAAAATATGACATTGAAAATAGCACAGCCCTATTTTCCAGCATCTAGGCTAAAAATAAGGCTGTCTTTCCATGGGGATAACCACCAGAAATCCTCATTTTGCAGTTATGTTACACACAGCCTCCACATTCTTTACTTCTTTTCATTTAGTTTTCCATTTTGACAGCAAGAGAAGAGTCAGTATATTCAGGCTTAGTGTAATTTTTAAAACATTAAAAACAAAACTGCTTCGCAAGAATAAGAATATGGAAAGATTCCAGAAGATAATAAAACTAATTCTGAATTTCTTTCTTCTTAAGGAATAGGCTTATTTTATGAATAAATACCAAGCCTCGGCTATACTTTTATTTTGAAATTAATGAAAAGACTTATAAAACAAAAAACATTAAGTGAAAACACGTGATTTAAAAAAAAAAAAGATGGGATATGTTAAGAACTAGTTGATAACATGTACAACTTGAAAGCATAAAAATATAGAGCCCGCCTTTTCCGGACTGACTTTGATTGTTTAAGGAGCTCCCTGGTCCTCATCTCAGTTTGATTACACTCCAATTTCTTCCTTATAATGAGTAAGTGACCCATTATAAAAAACCTTTAAATAGTACTCTGACTGGTAAGAGAGCAAATCAAGAAATCTGCAAATATCTAAAGGACAAGAGGAATTATTTCCACTCTTCAGTGGTACCACACGGGGTCCCAAAATTAATGGCAACGATGGCAACTTTCATGTCTCCAAGGCAGCAAGTGTGGCAGACGCTTACTTGTTATGCTTAATCTACTACTGGCTAATGTCACCTTTATTACCATTGTCCCATGTCTGGGACACACCACATGCACTCTAACTAAAACCACACTTTAAGAATAGTTGCGCATTTTGGTAGAACTCACTATGGTTTTAGTTTTTAATGTTTCACCTGTAGCTCATTAAAGTTGTGTGATTCACTGGGGAATAGCTGCTGCTAGAGGCAACTGAAGAAAACTTATAGAAGTTGAGCCCTCCTTTCTTCTACAGCAGTCAATGCCATTTCCTCTGGCTACAATCTCTGTTTTAATCAGGCTGCATTGCTGTAAGAATTAATACATCAAATTACTGACCAGCTAGTTTCAAACTGCTTTTATACGAAGTCCACAGGCTTAAACCGACTTTGCATTTTTTTCCGTTAAGCTTTATAGTACTCATTTATTTATTCCCAAATCATAATTAATAAAATTTTAATGTTGTGAGTTCCAATACATAAGCACTGTTCATTAGTGAGAAAAAATGGAAAGAAATATTAATCAACTTCCCCTTTAAAACAAAACCATAGCCGTTCAAGATGCTTTATAGAGAAGGTTTGTACCCGCTATATACCACAGGGACCCACTTTTAAAACAGTGGTTAAAAAATAATTTATTTTAAAGTTTGTAAGTATTCTATTAAATGTTATTTAGGCTTTTTGCAAATGCACTGAAATCCCTTTTCTTTAATGACAAAAACAAGACATTCATGAACAAGTACAAAAGTACTATCTCTTCCCTCAGAAATAAAAATTCTAATGATGATTACTGTGCCTTAAGTTGCATCATAGGACGTGGTATGACAATAGAGAAAATACGGTCTTCCAATCTGTTCCATATACCCAAAATTATGTTCTTAAATGGAATATTCTCAAATATTCTACTGTTCTTGTAAAGACTTATTTTATATATTCCAAAGCCTATTTCTAGGTTATTTTATTTTCACCTGTTTTTACACCACTTAGGAAATGTTTGAAATTCTGCCAGTAAACCACACACATATTTCCTGGGGAGGGCAAGGGTAGTTAACATACACAACAGTTAATACTATATAAAAATCCTCTCATAGTAATCACACTGCCTTGGCTTATTCCTAATTAAATTAGTCATTCTTTTTTTATCATGTAATGTATTTTTCTCCTTTTGGGACATAACAAACCTAAATGTGACTTAGTGATCCCATCATTCTAACTAATTGGTTTCAGCTGTCATTTCTGAATCTAAAATGCATGGGCAGCCTGGGGATGGTGACTGGAACAGGAAGCATTTCCAACCACATTCCCATTGTGTAAAACCAGCAACCTGAAAGATCTTTTCCATTAAAACAAAAAACTTACTATTTGGCTTCTGGCAATGACACTATGGGTAGAGAGATTGTATAGGTCTACCCAGGCGGTAAGACTGTCATGAGTCATTTTTCTCACATAAAGAGAATGCAGACATTTATTTTCCAGTATTTCAAGTGTCTGAAGTAGTTTCAACATTGTAGGGGGTAATTCATAAACCAAACACATATCTATATCCATATATCTATGTCCATATCACTTCATAATACGTATAGGGGGGTATAAATGATAGTCCTTTTTTAAATTAAATAAATTGAAAGTATAGATTTGGGAAGTTTCAAAAACGGTGGAAATCTTCTAGAAGAAGAACACTGTGGTTCTACAGAACCAAATGCTATTACTGCATTAGAAGACTGTATAAACGTGCTCTCTTGAAACAGTGAAGGAAAGACTACTCAGCATGGTTTACATGCCCTCTGGCACACCATTCACAAGCCTAAAACATATAATAAATTTTAACAGAGTCAAATAGACACTTTAAAAAGATTTTCATGCTATTCTGAAGCCACGTTTAAAAGGAAAAATAAAAGGCCAATGGGTATAAAGAATGGAAAGCTCTGATCATCCAACATCCTCAAGAATTTGAAAAAGAAAAGGTTAACAAAGTGGGCCACAAAAAATTTTTTGGAGTCAAAGTATGAGATGGAAAAAAAAAAAAGGAACTGGAATAGTTCTCAGGAATATATTAACTCTGAAAACCCTTCTGGAGCTGCCCTGCTGGAAATATGAGAGATCCTGAAATTATAAGGTAAAAGTAACATGAGTAAAAAGATTAGAAACAGAGGAAAAGAGGAGAGAGGGAGGAGAAACAGAGGGAGAGAAGACAGAGGAATCAAAGGTGGCTATCCTGGAATAACTTTTTCTGGCTACAAAGTAGAAAAGACAAGACTTTTTTATAATCTAGGTTCTAAGGGTTAAGAGTAACACCCACCTAGGGACTGATCATACCAGATGTGTGTGTTTCAGAAAACTTTATGAAATATACTGTATAATGAGCTTCAGGTACATGTTTTTTTTTTTAAATTTTTATCGCAGTATAGTTGATTTACAATGTTACATGTTATTCTTCATTTTAAAAATAGTAATTCTGGAACACATAATCACAAGGAAAACATTAAACAATTATAACTTGTTAACGTTGTCACCCTGTCTTTTTTTTTTTGGCATACCAACTGATATTCAAAATATATTTTCAAACTTATAGTGGGTAAAGTATTGCAAATGTATAAAGATGGATAAACAGTATTCACTATTCAAGAGCTTACTGATGACCAGGGGGGAAATAAGAACGATAACTCAATAATAGTCTCTCTCTTACCTTAAATGAAACATTTATAGCTTTGTTCCTATCATTTGACCAAGTAGTGACAACTTTAGGTGTTTTTTTTCCCCAAGGAAATACAGAAGGATGTATTAGAAGGAATGTTATTAAGATTTTACAATGCAAAATACCTTAGAGTTATTAAACATGGTTATGAATATCTGATTATTTATGGAACAAGAGCTGTGTGCTACAGACTCCAAAATGGGACAAATCAAAATCTCTTGAGCAGGCGAAATAGTTTGAAAGATAAGTTTATACCACAAATGTAAAGCTCATTTATAGCTTCAATTAAATCCCTGGCTGGTGGGAATACAAATAATTTAGAATGATAAAGCTTTCGGGGAAAGTCCTGACAAACAGTGAAGTATACGAAATGTATGTTTGTTATATATGATGAAAGAGACAACTTATATTGCTATTCCTGTGGCACACCTGCAGCATAAGTACATTATAAGGTAATGTACTTACATTTAGGTAAGATCTATTTTTTTCATTAAGTTAAATTATTTCAATATAGTACATAAAGGGGCAAAGATAGTTTAGGTTTCCTCAAACTCTGTGAGTAAAAGGATCACACCAACATTATTTTTTTTAATGCAAGTTTTTACCTACAGGGTCTAATGCTCTGAAGCATGAGAAATTGAAGAGTAGTGAAACGTATTGTTAAGGATCCACAAAAAATTGTAAAAGTTTTGTTTGAAGTAGTTCTTTTAATAGCAAAGAATAAAAAGACCTCAGATCACAGAGGGGGTTAAAAAAAAAAACCATGAATTCTTGTATTCTGAGTACCGCCAAAAGTTAAAATGAAGTAGAGATTCCAAAGTATCTTTTTTTTAGCATCTACAGTCAAAAGTCAAATTGCTGGCTTATCTGACCAAAAAAAAATTTACCAAAGAGTAAATCATCACTCTTTTTCTTTTCTTTCACTACCTGCTTTTGCTCAATCCATGTACAAAGGAAATGTGCTTAATTCCTTGCCATGCATGAGCATTAAATTAAAGATACCCTGGAAAAAGAACTGCTTTATTTTTCTTTCTCCATCATTAGACACTTGCAAACTTGCCAAGATAATAACTTTCCCAGGAGCTTGACATATTTGCCAGATATAGTTGATATTCTGAATATGAATTCTGAAACTTCAAGAAGTGAAGACCAACATTATTGCTCCTCATGATGTTTTAAACTTTTATACCAAAATCTAGTTATATATTCAGTGAATCAGAGCTAAAAATATCTTTTCATTTTCCTGACTGTACAATTTGCCATAAAAAGGTTACTAAAAAATATTTCAAGAGAAAGAATAAAGTCTCACTGAGTTTGTCTGGGATGAATTCAGGAAGTGCTTTCCTGATGCTGTGGTTGAAAATACCATTTGAAAGTCAGTCTTAGCAAAATTTAATAGAAGTTATTGGAGCTTAAATTTTAAATCAGTCACTAAAAAATTGTTAGAAAGTCATAGTGGAGAATTTTGGGCAAAACATTTCAATATTTACTTCAAAATAAATTAGTAGGCCTAGCACGTAATTATTATAATCAGCATATAAAGTTGGTTTTAATAATTTGTATCAAGAAAAACATAGCAAACACCATTCTTGACATAGAAGGTGACCACATTTGTACTTGACCCTTGATGCTATGTATGATACAAAAACTTGTCGTAAGCAAGCTGATTTAGTGCCCTTATTGATAAAACATGTAGTTTTAAAATGTTAAAAAACCAGAATCAAGTGTTTAATATTTTAAAATAATCATTATTTAAAGTTGTTTTATTAAGAATTTTAAATTTATCCAAAATTTAAAATGATATCAAAGAAAAGCACGGGATTTTTATACTAATGCAAAGGGTGCATGAATTTTAAAATGTGGATAAACTTTGGTACATAACTACATTTACTGATTTGGAACAATGGTAGCATTAACTTCTGTAAGTTTTTAAAAAGGTTAAAAAACAGCATATGTACTACATAAGTATAGTGCACACATAAATATACATATATACATGCATACAACATGCATGTGAGTATGAATCATAAAAGGAGTCTTCAAAAGAAAAACACATGGTAGCACTGGCTTTCTCTAGAGTAGTTGGATACTAAGTAATCTGGGATATGTCCGTCAAGACAGGCCAACTTATGCTGCTGTGATAACAAATAACTCTTGTTCACAATTTATTGGCCAAAGCAATCCACAAGGCCATGCCCTAGTTTAATAGGGAAAGGAGGTATAATCTTCCTGCAGGGGTTGGGATCCAAATACCAGAAAACAGTAATACAGTCATCTACATTAAGCAAATTATACTCAATTTTTTTTTTTACTCTACAATAGTGAGAATGATAAATACATATACATATATATTTGCATTGAATTTTATTTTTAATACTTTTTTTTTGATGTGGCCCATTTTTTAAGTTGTTACTGAATTTGTTACAATATTGCTTCTGTTTTATGCTTTTTTTTTTTTTGGTTTTTTGGCCCTGAGGCATGTGGGACCTTAGCTCCCTGACCAGGGCTCGAACCCGCACCCCCTGCATTGGAAGGTGAAGTCTTAACCACCGGACTGCCAGGGAAGTCCCTTGCATTGAACTTTAAAAGAAACTTTTGTCAAGGATTTAATAACTTCAAAAAGGATGCTACAGTTTTATGAACTCAATTATTTCTCACCCAAAGTTAACTTTTCTAGAAATTCTTGCTATACCAGGTTATCTTTTTCCCCTCTGAACTCTGAAAATCTTTTGATTTTCTGGTATATGTCTGATATATTTGGATATGTAAATCAGAACCCCATATTTTAACAGTAACTTCCCTAAAAGATAACAAATCCCTATTAAATTAAAGGGTTAAATTGCATTTTAAAATTAATCTTGGGCTTCCCTGGTGGCGCAGTGGTTAAGAATCCACCTGCCAATGCAGGGGACACAGGTTCGGGCCCTGGTCCTGGAAGATCGCACTTGCCTCAGAGCGACTAAGCCGGTCTGCCACAGCTACCGAGCCTGCGCTCTAGAGCCCGCGAGCCACAACTGCTGAAGCCCGCACACCTAGCCCATGCTCCACAACAAGAGAAGCCATCGCAATGAGAAGCCTGCACACTGCAACGAAGAGTAGCCCCCGATCACCGCAACTAAAGAAAACTTGTGCACAGCAACGAAGACCCAATGCAGCCAAAAATAAATAAATAATTTAATTAACTTTAAAAAAAAATAAAATTAATCTTTATGACACTATGCCATAGGTTGGGTTCTCCAGGTGGAGTTTGGGGCTACAATATGCATATTATGTAAAAGGAATGAAATGTTCATTAGGTGAAAGGAATGAAAAGAAAGCAGGATTGGATAAAGGACGTGAAAATGTGATGCAGGCCAATAAAGCCTCGGCCAACCTAGCCCCAGATTTGCCCTGTGTTGGGCAGAAATGGCCAGGCCTTTATACCTCCGCCTCACATAGTCACCAGATACAGGATGCCTGTGGAAAGTCACGACCTCATTCAAGATGGGTCCCTGAAGCTGAGCCAGAAGCCTATTTGCTGACGGAGATGCATTCTGGTGACCATACAGCTATGCTTACTGTAGCTAGGCAGCAAGTTCTCCTTTAAAGAGGATATGGACCCCATATCTTTGTGTCTGTTATGCTCTGTAAGGGTGTTTTAATGAAAACCTTGAAAAATGACTCTACATTTATAGTACGTACACACACACACACACACACACACACACACACACACACACAATCATATCTGGTGCACCCACTTTATGGGAAAAAAATACAATTTGGCAGAGATTTATAGAGTTCCTAGTGTAACTGTACTAAGAGACACACCAAATGAGAAATCAGCCCCTGCCCTCAGGAAACTAGCTGCCCATGCATCTTACACAGATGTCACAATGATAGAAAAATAATCAAGTTGTCCTGCTCACCCTTTGCAAGATACCACTCAGTTCACTGTATTTTTACTCAGGTAAAATCTGATTAAAAAAAAAACTTTAATCCTCTCTTCTTTTCTTCTAATAAATATTCCGTTACTAATCATCCCTCCCCACACCTCTTCTCCCCAGCATTGCTGACTTTATGTCTTGTTGTTAGAATTAGATACTGTTCCCCAATACATATCCTAAAATCCTAGCTAAAATACTCAACATTCTGGCTTTCCCTGCTGCTTCTAACTTCCCTATCCAAGTAGAAAGGGCAGAGAAATATAAAGAGGAGAAAAGGGAACCAATTCAATCTTCCAAATGTTCCTGATGATGGCTGAAATGAGATTCAAAGCTTTAAAACAAAGATCACATATTCAAGAAAAAAGGAAAAACCCAGAAGAAGGAAAATTCCTACTTAGCAAATAGCTGCCATGACAAATTTGTTTTTCAGCTTCTCAATTATGAAATAAAAACGAGGCACGAGCATCTGTTGGGGATTTATAACTGGACTCCTATCTGCCAGGGAAAAAGGAGTAAATTACTCAGTTGAAATTGGAGGTTAACTTAGAACGATAAAGTTCATATTTTCAAAAGGAAGTTTCTAATCATACACAGCAATCAAAAGCCTAATGAACCTGCAAAATAAGCAACCTATATATTCTTAATAATTATGTTTTAAAATCAGAATGCGTCACCATTTTTTATTCCGTATACACACACTTACATTGTAAAAAGCTTCTTATTGGCTTTGAAATGCTCTCAAATGTATGAGTGTGTGTTTATACAGCCTATCAACATCCCACAATCATCATAACAAACTATAAGAAAAAACAAACAAAATGACTAACTGACCAATTAACAATCATAAATATTTTCCACCAAGACAGGACATCCTAATAAAGGCATGGTCACACTTTAGACACTGCTTGTGTGCCTAAAACTTTACTGATGGGATGATAATCTAATAACAGTTCATTCAAATATCTTCACTCCCACTAGCCTTGTCACATCTGATAAACTCTGGTAATTGATAAAGAGCAAAGATTTATATACTTCACAACCATTAAAGTGAAAAAATTATCTAGTTACACAGTGGTTTACACAATGACAAGCTCAAGCATTTGCTCATGTTTAAACTTATTAAGAATGGATGCAATTCCAAGGTAAAGATGGCAAACTGGACATATGTACCCATCCTGTACTCTCTTGAATCCCCACTCACCAAAATTTTAGAAGCTCCAAAACAGATGGTAGCAAGTTTAGCATACAAAATGCAAACAAACAACAAATGATTATTAAACTGGCAGCAGGGAAAGCCTAGAAGCAGCCTTATTTATATGACAGAACAACCAAAAGGCTCAGGGCTGACACCAGGAAGTGGGAATGACCAGAAGGTCTATATATAGAGGTCTAAAATACGAAAGCGTGATTGGAAGTCTTTTCAGTAGATATTTAATCCTTATATCCCTTATCCCCCTCTGCTTACATAGGTAACTGCCTCTACCAAACCCAAAGAGGGTAAAACAGAGAACTGGGAAACCCAACCAGTTAGGAACAGGGATACCATCCTGAAACAGGAGGATTAAGTGGATTTCCATCTCCCACTCTGCTTCCAGAAGATTGTCAACTAGGACTCTATCTTCTAGGCAGGAGTTTAGGAGAATTTTTACCAGGAATCTTACAGCACTGCAGGAAAGATGGATAGTGATATATCAAGGGTTTCTCAACAAAACGGCTTCATCAGTTCCTACAGTGAAATTCATGGTGAACCAGCTACCCAGCACACTTGGAGCACCCAATCAGGTTGTTACTGCACCACTTTTAAGTTATGGCCAGACAACTAAGAATCACCAGTTATCACTCCACAGCCTCTAATATTAAAGACAGAGACCAAAACAAACTAGAAGAAAAAAAACTCAGTAGAAACAGAGAAAATACTATTAAAAAAGCTTCAAAAAAAGATCATTAATATTTTCAGTGAGTTAAGAAAATATATTGCAATCTTGAAACAAGAAAAGGATATTATAAAATGGAATATTCTGGGAACAAAAAGGTCTCTTAGAAATTAATAATATTAAAAATTTTAAATTTCAATAGAATAGGTGAAACACAAAGTTGAGAAAATGTCCCTTAATGATGAGGTAAAGGAAAAAATAATTAGAATATAAGAGAGAAAAGATAAGAAAATTAGAAGAGCAATCCAGGAGGTCCAACATTTACATAATAGAAGATCCAAAAAGAAAAGAAAAAGTGAAGGGAGGAACTCATAACAAAATAATTTAAGATACTTTCCTGGAACAGAAGGACATATGCACATTAAAAGAGCTTGACCTCATTAGTCACCAGTCACGAGGGAAATACAAAACAAAATGACCAGAAGAAACTATTATACACCCCCTATCACCAAAAAGGCATACAATAACAAGTATTGGAGAGGGTGTGGAAAAATCGGAAACGCCACACACTGCTGGCTACATTGTAAAACAGTGCATGCAATTTGGAACATAGTTTAAGACAATCCCTCAAAAATTAAAAATAGTCATCAGATGACTCAGCACTCCCATTCCTACATATATACTCAAAAGAATTGAAAACAGGGACTCAAAACAAATGACTATACACAAATGTTCATAGCAGCACTATTCACAGGAGCCAAAAGGTGAAAACAACTCAAATGTACATCAGCTGATGAATGGATAAACAAATGTGATATTATCTTGTTAACCAAGATTTCAGAAATCGAAATCTAATTGAAATAGAGAGGCTTTATTTGAGGTGTGTCAGACTACACTTGAATTGTGTTCTGTAGCACTACAAAATGGAGGAAGCTTATAAAGGCAGAAATTGCAAGGCCACAGTTAGCTACCTAAATTGTTTGTCAAGAATTATAATTGGAACAGGCAAGAAGTAAGGGTGCTTGTTAAGCAAGGACTGGTTGGGGTCTGAAGTGGTTGCACAGTTACAAGGGGTGGGGACCTTGAGACTATATAAAGTTGCAGCTGAAGGATGTTGTTCTAAACACAGCTGGTGGTATCATAGGGTTTGATATAGTTCAGAGCAAATTCAAATGCTCAGTGGGGCAGAGATGTGTCTGAAACCAGAACCTCAATGACTGCCTGACACCCTTTTTGTATGCCTGACCTATGATTATGCCATTATAATTTCAATTTGTCATCAATCCATATACCATGGACAATTATTCAGCCACAAAAAAGAATGAAGTACTGATACAGGCTACAACATGAATGAACTTTAAAAGCATTATACTAAGTGAAAGAAACCTGCACAAAAAGTCACATATTAATGATTCCATTTAGATAAAATGTCCAGGCAAATCTATAGAGATATAAAGTATATTAGTGATTGCTAGCAGTTAGAAGGGTAAAGAATTCAGGGTGACTGCTAATGGATATGGGACTTCTGTTTAGGGTGATGAAATTTTCTAAAATTAGGTAGCAGTGATGGTTCCCAAACTCTGAGAATATACTAAAAACCACCGAATTATACACTTTAAAAGAGTGAATTTTGTTATGTGAATTGTTGTATTAAAAAAAGGAGAATGGAAAGACATGAGTTTCCAGATTGAAAAGGTGCACTGAATGAAAACAAAGCTACATCTTGGTCAACTCTTTGCTTCATCATGAAATTTCAAAACACTGGAAATAAAGAGAAGTATTTTAACAGAAACAGTAGAAACTAGACAACAATGGAGCAATTTCATTGAAATTCTAATGAAATTATTTCCAACCAAGAAACCTATATCTAGCCAAAATGTCAATCAAACATAAGTGCAGAATAAAGATATTTTCAGCAATGCAATGTCTCAAATAAAAAAATGTCCCACACACTCTTTCCTAGAAAGCTACTAGAAATTGTGTTCACCCCAAAACAAAACAACATGAGATGGAGGAAAAAAGAGCTCCAGCCCAGTAGCGAGGGGAGGGGCACCGCAGGAAACCAGTGACAGGAGATGCACCAGGCAGAGGCTTGGGGAGGTCTTGAATTAATGGTAGAAATGAAAACTGGGCAATTATTAATTTCAGGGAAAACAAAAAAGCAATCACAGTATACTACATGCCTCAGCTATAAACAAGATTTATATTGACATAATAATGTAAATTTTGAATTTCTGATCTAATCAAAATTATAATATACCTATATTGAGAGGATGGAAGGTTGGGAGGGTGGCAGGATAGGATGTTCACTTGTTTCAAAGCGGAAAAATTTTTTAAAAGACCACTAAATTCCCATTTTTCACTGTAGGAATCAATGGATGATGCCAAAAGGTGAATAATCAAGAAGTGGCAATAAAAGAAAGTCTTATTAAATATTCAGAAGAAAATCCGAAAGAATCAGTTAAAAGAGCTGAAAGTAAAAACTATTTTTCATAACAAACCACAGAATTAACTGACTCTTTATATGCGTGTGATGTACAACTTGCATAAAAACAACAATCACAGCAACAAAATGAATGATTTAACCCTGGTGTGGGTTTAACTGCCCTTTACCAATGCATAAAGTGCATATTAAACTAAAATATTATGTGATGTTAACTGAATGAATTTGAAATAAATAAATGTAAGAAATAATAATAATCATATGAAAGAAGACCATTCATTATAATGGTCATTATAATGATATGCCTTTATCAAATTACTGATTTTGAAAATTGGTGAGAAGTTACAGACACTCCATTTCGTATGATATATAATAATGTATACTTCGTTTAGAGATAAATCTGCTAATGATTTTTTTCTCCAATTACTTCATGGTCTATTCAAACATAATGTGAAGGTAATTGGAATTATTGATCATCTTCATCCTGAACTTGGGCACTTTCATCAGCCGGCAACTGTAGTACTTTAGCTGGAACGTTTGTCCAATTTCTCCAAGCTGATCATTACTGTCAGTCTTATTAATGCATCGCTCTCCTGCTTCCACCTGCCCCCTGAAGTATGCACAGTTTTTTTAAGATTATTATTTCCTTAACTAAGGAAACCTGGAAATGATTTTTGTGAGGAAAAACAAACGATTAATACGCGAAATATGTTTTTTCCTTTCTAAAGGAATTCTCTTTTTTTACTACTGTTATCTTCCCTATGACTTCCTTCTACAAATGAAGTCTTTTTTTTCAGTCCATTCTTTTCAAATATCACAGATTATACCAGCTTCACCATTAAACGTCTATAGTTTAAATGATTAAATTTGAAATTAAAGTAAGAAAAATAATTTTTAAAGAAACCATAGGGGCATACTGTATTGTCATAAAAACAGTCTAATCTGTAGTGGAATGTACTCATAAACTGTGTGTCTTTGTAAATAAGCAGGCATTTACTATCACAACAGTTAAAGATCAGACACACTCCCATCTTAAATCATGTGGATTAAAATACTGAACTGTAATCAGGACTTCCAAATAAGGAATGGCAACCATATGAAATAAAACTAGAACACAGAGAAGATAGGTATGATGTAAACAGAAAAAAATACACTAAAATCTCAGCACCCAACATGACAGTGAACAAACACAGTTTAAAGTGACTAAAGGAGACCATGACTCCCTATTAGATGAGAAAAAGCCATTAGGGAAAAGGATAGAAAAGAAGATAATTGACTTTGTCCTGCCAATTAGAGAAATAAGACATTCGTAATAGAGCACTGATTGAAAGCTGGCTTGTTTTCTTTTTCATTTCTTTAATTTCTCCTTATGGTTCAAAATTCTTTTATCTTTAGCTGCCTGCACGTTCTGTCATCCACAACGTTTACATCTGTTCACTTGCAGTACTTGGTTCTGCATGGCAACCCACCCCTTCAGAATATAAGATCATAGTATTACACTGCATAACTAGCTCTCCATATATGAAACTAAAACATCCTTGAAAGTCTTCCATAAAGAAAAGTCCATGAGCCAAATCCAGTTTTCCTACTGTTGTCACTAAAACACAAATATATTCTAGTCCATGACATGTGAAGATCTATGACAGCGACTTATAACTCAAATGGCACATGAAGATTATCTAGTCTAAGATCACAGTCCTCCACCAGATTTCAACCTCGTTAAAAGTAAGGGCTATATATTTGTATCCCTAGAGCTTAAGGATAGTCCCTGGCACAGAGAAGACAGTCCACATATGTTGGAGGAAAAAAAAAAAATGAATGAATTATTAAGCAAATGACCATAACAAGTTGTGTTTCTGCTTCCCAAAATTATGCCAAATGGGATGAGTTTAAATAACAGTGCAAAAACTTGGGCAGTCCTTTGCTATGTAAACTTGGAGCTATCCAGATTCACACTCGACACAGGAGATGATGCAGCTACTGGAAAGGGCATGCATGGAGTACTGAATATCTAAGCCTGAATTTCCTCATCTGCAGAATGGAGGCACCTTATATCCACTTCACGGTTTCAGTTGGCACTATATGACATAACATCTAAATGACATACTTCAATCCCTTGCATAAAGTACAGGCTAGGAACCCTCTCTACAATATTTCTGATGGAAATCCACTTATCCTCTACTGAATGTTCTTAGTGATAAGGTGTTCATTACACAAGGCACTGAATTTAATTTATGAGTAACACAAAACATTTGAACATTCTTCCCAGGATTAAACCAAAACTAGCCTCTCCAGAACTCTCACACTTGGCTTTCTTATCCTCTCTGGAATATTTATGTTACCTTTTCTCTACGCTCTTCAGTATGGTTTCAATTCTCCTGAGTAAGTCTTCCTGGCACCTTTACTGGTTCCATGTTGTATCCGTTCACATGCCCTTCCAGGTGCACTCTCCTGTTTGCTTCAGCTCTTTGAGCCAAAGAAATTACTAGTCTTTTTCACATAAACTGTTTTTAAGTTAACTTTCCTCCACCCTGTTTATCCCTTTTATTTTTTTTTTTTTGATGTGGACCATTTTTAAAGTCTTTATTGAATTTGTTACAATATTGCTTCTTTTTTTTTTTAATGTTTCGGTTTTTTGGCCACGAGGCGTGTGGGATCTTAGCTCCCTGACCAGGGATCGAACCCACACCCCCTGCATTGGAAGGTGAAGTCTTTAACCACTGGACCGCCAGGGAAGTCCCTGCACCCTGTTTTTCTATATTAGGTTGGGCTGCCTTTTTTTTAAACCAAATACACTGTTTTACTTAGCCCCACAGCAATTCACCTTGTAGGTTCTGCTCATCATTTCACCAGATCTTTTTTCACCCCTGATTCCATCACTCCAAGTGTTAATTATGACTCCCATCGACAACACATACACAAATAGGTCAAGCACATCATCTCAATGTCTTCATCTGAGTCATTAATAAAAATATCAAATAGGACAAGGTCAAGGACAATGCCCTCCAGCATACAGCGATAGACTTTTCTCCATTCCAGTGTCGATTCATTAATCAATAGGCTTTGGGTGAAGTTGTTCAACCAGCAATAAACTGAAAAAATAATCTTCTAACAACTGAATTTCAATTTTATGTTGATAAGGATCTCATGAGAGTCCCTGTCGCAACCTTTGCTGAAATAAGAACTAACACTGTTTCTTATTAAAAGGGAACGATTAGGGCTTCCCTGGTGGCGCAGTGGTTGAGAGTCCGCCTGCCGATGCAGGGGACGCGGGTTCGTGCCCCGGTCCACAAAGATCCCACATGCTGCGGAGCGGCTGGGCCCGTGAGCCATGGTCGCTGAGCGTGCACGTCCAGAGCCTCTGCTCCGCAATGGAAGAGGTCACAACACTGAGAGGCCCGCGTACCGCAAAAAAAAAAAAAAAGGGATTGAATAGACTTGAATGTCTAAAAACCTTTTTTTGCATTTCACTCATGTTCTACAGTAAGCTTACATGTCTACAGATTCAGAGGTGTGTTCCCTACCACCTTTTAAAAACCAGCATTCCTTATATAACCTTCATTCTTGATGATTTCTCAAAGATTATATGCAATGGTTTTCTTTTCACATTCTAGATGTAATTTACCTGGAACTACATAATGAACTCATTGTAGTAGATGTTTATGAGTGTGGGTTTTTTTGGGGGGGGGTTGGGAAGAGCAGGGAACTAAGGAAAGCATGTCCTATATATGAAATTATTTCCTATATTGGAAAAATCCCCTGCTTTATGAATTTTGGTGGGAGGCAAGACCAAACCGTCGTTACAAAAGTCAAAAGGCCAGACACTCTCCTTCTCAGGGGCCTGTGCAGTCAAAACATGGGCATGGGACCTAGTGTCAGCTAACCAAACACAACCAACCCTCACTTAGCATTAGGAGCTAACAACCCAAAGAAGCAGGGAGAATGTCGACACCATTTTGACATCATCAGTGGAGGTAATAACATCCAGTCACACAGGGCAGCCACGCCAGTCAAGTAAGAGACAATATATCTGCAGCCAGCAGTCCTGGGGGCAGCAGGATGTGCAGTGGGCAGGTCCACGCATGATATTGGTTCTGGGTCTGGCTCTCCAGCCTCACACTGTTCCTGCCCATTTTTAAAGTCTTCTCAGCAGGTCTGTCAGCCACACGTTAACCTCTTGATAAACTTTTCAGATTAATTCAGCTAAAGAGGATGTCTGTTGCTTGAAATAGAGAACTCTGACTGGTACATTTTTCAGAGCAGCCAGCCACTTTAATTCCTTTGACACAACTAGGTGGTTTCTGACTATCCCATTGTCTGCGGTCTGCTCTACCCGTTATGGAGTAAGATTTGCTCTACATCTTCTGCTTGGAAGAGAATTGTTTTGAGAGAAAAAATAAAGACTATAAAATAGGAGCTAAAGATGGAATACAGATAAATAGAAAAATAAAGAAAAAAAGTTTAAATATGAATTAAGTAGTTCTGCTTTCCCTAGGTTGTTCGCAATAAGTAGTAAAACTATTAAGAGTCTCTTGCCCTTCCTGCTTCAAATGTCACTCATTCACTCATATAAAACTTACTGGCTAAGCACCTACTATGTGCCAGACACTCTGCTAGGCACTGGAGAGGCAGCCTCTGCTCTTGTGAAACCCCAGTCTCTCTAGCTCAGAGTCTCAGGTGAAATAGTTTTATCTGGTTTCATAAATAATCTCCTTTCTTACAGGTACTTCCTTCTCAGTATCCTCTGTTGGTGTTCCTCATCACTTTACAGTGCCTTAATGTTATGCTGAATGTTGAAGTGCCCCAGTGTTCAGTCCATGAAACTCTCTTCCATTTCTATGTCCATTTGCTCATACAGTGTTTTAATTATTGATTGCTGGACAAGAAACTAACCCAAAACTTCGTGGCTTGAAACAACCACCGTTATATTATCTCTGACAATTCTTGGGTCGAAAATTCAGAAAAGGCATAGCAGAGGACAATCCATCTTGGTTCCATGTGACATCTGTGAGACTGGAATCTACCCCTTACCCCCACCCAAGAAGCCTCCTTCAGTCACATGTCTGGCACTAGCCTGGAGGGGCAAATGGCTTGGCTGGGGTCCTATGTCTCAGGCCTAACTAACTTCACACTGTCTTCTGGGTTCTCAGTTTTCCTCCATGTAATCCAGGGCCTCTCCCCATGGTCTCTCCAGCAGGACAACTGGAATTCTAACATGGCTGATCAGGATGCTCAAGAGTGCAAAACAGAAGCTGTCAGGACCACAACTGGCAGAGTGTTCCTTCCACCACGCTCTTTTATTGGTTAGAGCAAGTCACAAGCCCAGCCTTAATTGAGGGGCAGGGACTACACAAGGGTGTGAATATCCAAAGGCATGGTTCATTTAGCGTCACCAAGGTAACAATGACCATACCTGGTGATCTCATCTAACCCCCTTGTTAAATATTATCTATGACCCAGACAACTTCCAAATCTCTACGTTGGACCTCTCTCCTAAATCCCAGACCCATATGTCTAACTGCCTTGTGACATCTTCACTTGCATATATAATAGGCATCTCAAAGTTAATAACCCCTTCAAGGCTGAGTTGCATCTTCCTGCAGTCTGCTTCATCTCTCCTCACAGCAGCTCCACTGTTATAGTTGTTTCAGCCAAAACAACTTGGGATCATCCCTGACTCTCCTTCATTTCTCAAATGCCACATCAAATGCTATCAGCTCAACCTTAGAAATACATCTAGAATCCAACCACTTCTCACAACCTCCACTGCTGACATCATCCCACGCTTAGACAGCTGTGACAGCCTCCTAACTGGTCTCTCTGTTTCAGAACTTGCCCATCTTCAATCTATTCTTGAGAAAGCAGCCAGAGAGATTCAATTAAAATATAAGCCAGATCAGATCATTTCTCTGTTCAGCATCCTTTAGTGGTTTCCCATCTCATTCTGAGCAAAAGAAAAGTTCATCAAAATAAAACTTTACAAGGCCCGACACAATCTGGACCCCATTGTGTCTTGGATTTTGTCTCCTCCTCCTATCCTCCTTGCCTGCTCCATTCCAGCACAGGAGCCTCGCTGCTCCTCACATAAGTCTTCTATCTGGAATGTTCTTGCCTTGAATATATGTCTTCCTGCTACACCTCCCTCAGATTGTTACCTAAACACCTTCTCAGCGAGGCCTTCCCTGATCACTGTCATTTAAAGTTGTACGTGCATGCACATGTGCACATATATCATATCTCATAGGAAAGCAGAAAACTTTTCAATTGCCTCAGGATACTTTAATCTGGAAACCAGAATACTGATGGAGAGCTACAGTTTTTGAGAACAGATGTGGTATAAAATCATGCAAATTAAAGCATTCTTTGTAGATTTAGAAATCAAAATGTATGAGGCATAGAAACTAAATAATGAGGTAAATTGTGTGGCACGGTGAAAAAGACAGAACATAACTTTCAGCTGCCAGTCCCATATCCAGCATCACACATACCTCAGGCTATCAAATAAAACTACGAAGATGGTTAACACCAGCAGGCTGCAGAGTGAAATGGAGTAATGAGGAATTTTAGGCACAGCAGACTTGGGCTAAAGTCTTTTCTTTACCCTTTTAACTTAACCAAATGATTTAGTAAATCTTAATTTCTCTAAGCATTCTTTTTCCTCATCGAGTATAAAAAAATTGGATAACAAAAACACTTGCCTTATGTACTTCATAGGGCTAAAGATGGAATCTAATGGAATAGCATTTATGAGAGAGTGTTCTGTAGAATGTAAAACACTATAAAAACATATTATGTGGAAAAAAAGAAGAAAAATACCTTATGTGATTTTTGGTGATTCATAAATCCCTTCATATGACTTTTGGTGACACAGTTTTTTTTCATGTGGAAGATAGATTTTTGTATTACATAACGGTGCACATTAGCTTGGAATATTTCACAGTAGAAGAAATAAAATTATTGCTCCAAATGATCATGATCAGTTATAAGTTTGTTGCTTTTCTTCTTATATTTATATGTTATTAAATATGTAATTATATATTTAAATATGTAATGAAAAATGTAATGTATTATTAAATATGTAATGAAAAATGCTGCTACACACACTTTGCTCTCATGCAATTTAAAACAGAGCAGAATGGTTATGCACTTTAACTAATGGTAATATATATTTACATAATCATGTTTACTATTAATATTCTTATTTCCACTTACAGAATCTGTTTTAGATATTTCAGCATGGTGTTAAGCAGGGTAATGTGGCACTTATTAGTCTTTGGCAAAAAATAAAAACTAAATTGCTTAACTTTTTGTTTAAGTAGAAAAAAATTTTGCTAGCATTTTCACATTTTTTATATTTCTCTTCCATGTCTCAAACCCAGGCAGGAAAAAAAGATGGCTATAATAATATTTTAGACCATTATGAAACCACATACCTTTTCAAGCTAATAGAGCCACTGCTTAGATAAAGATACTCCTTCACATTTGACAACAACTGGAGAAAGGAAGTACCCAAAAGAGCACCCATCACGAGGGCCCGAAGGTTACACCAATGAGCCATGAGCAGCTTGGGGGCACATTTCCCAGTGTGTGTCAGCCTTGCAGCTTGCAGACCACTATATCTACACATTTTGAAAGTGTGTAAGAAACTAAATTTCAGATGTTTCAGGAGTTTTACCCAGTACTTAAGAGATAGCCTACACTAACAATATCCTATTATACACTGAATCACTTTAATAGTGACCTCCAAAGTCATTTCCTCGAATATTCTTTCACATCAATAACTTCTCATCACTTATTTCATTATTCTGGCCCTCAGAAGGCTTTTATGTAATCTAAAATGTCATTCATGGCAATAATATAAAGCAGCCAGGCTTAGAGTTCTCTTTTAAAGCAAAAAAACAGAAATATATTTATACAGTGTATACACTATCATAAATAAGAATCTCTTACATTGTGGAACCCAAATTACATAGGTACCTCAAAAAATGCTTGAATACTTAATTAATTCTAACGTCCAAAGGAAAAATTCAATAGTACCTAATGTACCTTAAATTATATTACTTTTCCTGCATATCTAGGGTTTTCATGAGTATGAGGTATGAATTTTCCTATACTGTTTAACATACTCAGTCCCCTCCCTCAAAAAATATGCTGTTAATTACATGGAACTACAAAATCAACATTTTTTAGAAAATAACTTTGACGTTAACAATTTTTAAATATGGCAATATCATCATTAAGTTTGGGAAACTGTAGATTAAAATGTTTGATGCTGATTTTAGGGCTTGCTAAATAACAAGATTGTGTGTGTGTGTGTGTGTGTGTGTGTGTGTGTGTGTGTGTGTGTGTGTGTGTGTGTGTGTGTGTGTGTGTGTGTGTGTGTGTGTGTTTAAGTAGATCCCAGTGAAATAAATGGGGCAACACTCTAACTTACAAGTTTCCTTTATGGAAACTTAAAACATTTCATAATTAAAATAAAATTTTAAGTGGCTGTGTTTTCAACCAGTCTACAAAACTTATTCAACCTACAGAGCAGTTTAACTGTATTTAGGATTTAAATACAGTTACATCTTAAGTGCAGAATAGGGAAGGTTGTGGAAAGAAAAAAGAAAGTTTCCTTTCCCCCTTCTGACCAAAAGCTCAACCTAAGTAAAGCTGAACATAAACAGGAGACACAATATTGCAATTAGGATTCAAAGTAAGATGAATCTGAGTCTATCTTTCATGCCACAAGACCCTAAAAAGCATTTCATCTCCCAAATCCTTAGGTTTCTCCTTTGTAGGGTGGTGACAGTCACAGATCCATAAGACTGTTGAGAACATCCAAAGTGAAAATGAATGCAAAACCCCCAGCACAGTGCCCAGCATAAAACTCAATACATTTTAGTTGTTGGTTTTTAGTATTGTGGTCATACTTGTCTTAAACATTATTTCAGCTCCCTTTCTGATCCCTCACTCATCATCTCAAATCCACAAGTGCCCTCCTGTTTCCTACCCTGTGCCCCTCCACTAGATCTGCTCTAATTCCCATGGCATGTCATGCTTTGAAACTTCTATCACCTTCCCACTGCTGTGAAACATGCAAGAAAAGAGTAGAATTTATTTCTGCTAGATACTGTGAGGAAAACAATCTGATTAAATTAATCCATTAAAGTATGTGAATCTTAATTTTCCTTGAGATATTGGCATATGTGGGGGAAAAAAAGGCAAGCAATGAAAAAGCAGTGTAAGAAAAGAGAAACTTTAGGAAATATTCAGGGAAGTTATTTTTGTACTGGGCAATAGCCACAGAGGCAGGTTAATACTGTCAGGGAGTCTACACCTTCCCCACTCTAACTGGGAAGACTCTGAAAGGAATTTCTACAGCATAGAGCTCCCCTACTCCCACCTCCCCAACTCTGATTTCAGAGACTCACTGGACCATTTTACTTAAAATAAGCCAAACAGGGGCTTCCCTGGTGGCGCAGTGGTTGAGAATCCGCCTGCTGATGCAAGGGACACGGGTTCATGCCCCGGTCTGGGAAGATCCCACATGCCGCGGACCGGCTGGGCCCGTGAACCGTGGCCGCTGAGCCTGCGCGTCCGGAGCCTGTGCTCCGCAACGGGAGAGGCCACAGCAGTGAGAGGCCTACGTACCACAAAAAAAAAAAAAAAAAAAAAAAAAAAAGGCAAACAAACAAGTGGTAGCAACAAAAAGCACTTCACTAGAGAGAGCAAAAGGATAGGAGATGAAGTAAATAGAAAAAGACAAAGAAAGGTGGGGATGAGAAAGGCAAAGAAATACTGGAAAAGTAAAGAAATAAAGGTGGAGTGGAGAAAGGAAGAAGAGGCAAGGCAAGGCAATCATAAGTCATGAATGACACGAGTGTGCCTCATTCTCTAAAAGAGAACAGGTTAAACTACGCCTTAGCTCCCCCAGAGAAGTTAGGCATGAAATGCCCACAGAGTACTGCATATATGCACCCTATTTTGTGGTTTATTGAAGAGGACCTGGGATGTCTCCAGAAGAATTGGGACCAAGGGGAATTTCACTCACACAAAGAAGAATAATTTTAAAAGTCAGTCTTAATCAGTTGACAAATACTGCAGGACAGTGAATTTCTTTCCTTTTATGTGGCAACTTCCACAGAATATAAAATGATCAAATGACATCTGCTCTGATATGCACATTTTTAGCTTCACAAATATATTTAATTTTCTTTTAAGATTTGAAAGACACGTTTTCACATTATTTTTGTTCATTTCTCTATCAATGTTACTGATTTTAGGGGCCAAACTAATTTTTCTTCCTCTCAATTTAATTAACCAGTTTCGAGGGAGGGAACAAGTATATTTTTGAAATCTCTTTTGTCATGTTTTGTGGAAAAGTTAGTCAAGTATACTAAGAAAAATCTGGATTTAACTGAAATATTGCAACTAGACATACTACAAAATACAAAACAAAAATTCCAATTCTAGATCAGCTGAATACATTATTGACCCCCATATCATCAGTTAAACAAAAGAAATTATATTTGCATTGATGTGTGAATCTGCATCCATTCTTGGTAGCATGTAATATATGCAACTGCTTGGCTCTATCTGTCCTTGTAGCCACATTACCATATTATTCAAATGTATCTATCATTTATATGTAAATAGACAAGATGAATGGCTTCTTCATAAGACAACAATTTTCAAATGACAAACAGACATAGGCAGACATTAGTAAGATAAAAATGTTGTAAATATTCATTCTATTATATATTTTTAAGGAAAAATGGACACTATTTCAAATGTTTTAAAAAGTAGGGTGGTAATTACAAAATGGGATCTTAATACATTCACAATACCAACAGCTATTCTTCTCAATAAAGGTCTCTACCAATGTCATTTGTATCTTGTAAATTACATGTTCTCAGATCCATCTGTGAAAATTGGGATGTTAATTATCATGGTTACATTTCATGGTTCCACAGTTAAATGCTGAAGTGGTGCTACACAAATACCATATGTTTTTCTAAGAGAAACGGAGCAAGATTAATTATGAGTTCAAGTCTAAGTCTCAACACAATAAGATCATTACATTGTGTGCTACGCAAATTGGAAGTTTTAATTAATAGCTGAAATACTAACCGAGGGGAAAAACTATGCAGTCTAAATTGTAAGTATCAGGCTTTTCTCCACAAAAATCATCCAAATAAGGATGCTTTTGAGAAACCAAGTTATAAATCCAAAGAAAAACAATTTTTGTTGTCTGTGAACTTCCTTGATGGAGTGATCACCATCATGTTGTTTAATCCTATTTGATAAACCTAAAATTTACAGTGTATACTAGTAACACATAGGTTATAGACAATATACCTGATGAAAATTCAACTGAACATTTTTTCTGGATTTTTAAGATACATTATCATTCAAAATTATGCAAAATTACAAGTCTCGTGTACTCAGATAAAATACTCACTTCAGTATAGCTAACTAAAGACAAAACTCTATGATAATACTATAAGAATTTTATTCATATTTATAAAACCTGAATTCTCATTTTACTTACCACATATTCAAACACAAGTGTCAGCGTCTCCTTGGTGTGGATGATGTCATGAAGCAGCACTATGTTAGCATGTTTCAGTCCTTTTAACAGAGAAGCTGTAAAATAAAGTGGACATAGAGACAATTTATCATGGGTAACAAGCAACTGATTTGTTTCATTATCATTTTGGTACATCATCAGATGAAATATACCTATTTTCCAAGCCAATAACAATTCAGAATCAAGGGCAGAGGAACAAGGTTTTCATTTAGATTAAGTTACCTCCAATTAATTCACCTGTTATTTGTTTTTAATCTTTAGTTAGATTCCATTATGGTCAGAGAACATACTTGGTTTGATTTCAATTGTTTTAAATTTGGGTTTGTTTAGTTACCTAGCATATGGCTTATCTCCATATGTATGAAAGATATATTCTGCTGATATTGGATGGAGAGTTCTATAAGTGTCAATTAGAGCCTGTTGGTTGATGGTATCATTGAATTCTTCTACAGTATGTATTTGCTGATTTTCTGAATAGTGGTTCTATCAATGACTGAGAGAGGGACGTTGACACCCCCAACTGCAACTGGCAATCTGTCCATTTCTTATTTGAGTTCTGCCAGCTTTTGCTTTGTGTGCTTTGAAGCTCTGTAGTTTACTACATATACATTTAAGATTGTTATGTTTTCTTTGTGAATTGGCCCCTTTTACCAATATATAATGCATCTCTTTGTCCCTGGTAATTTTCTTTACTCTGAAGTGTTTTGTCTGATATTAACATAGCCACTCCAGCTTGACTCTGATTAGTGTGCATATGATATATCTTTTTATATTTTTTTCTTTTGGCCTACACCAATGGCCATTCAGGTAGAATACTCAAAGAACAGAAGCTTCCTCTATCATTGTTAATTATTTTAGTAGCACCGTGTCTTCGATTTTGGTTTTTGGTATACAACCTGAAGAGAAAAAAGAAACAAAAAACACATTTTTGTGTGTGTGTTCTGTCAGGAACTTGTAACTGCTCATTTATTCATCAAATATTTATTGAGAACCTAGTTAACAGCATGGGTGGCCCTGGACAAACCTCGAACTCTTGATAATAATACTGCAAGACCACCTCTATAAAAAGAGATTTATAACACAAAGCATGAACCCTGCTGTAAACTCTGGACTTTGGGTGATAATTACGTGTCAAGGTAGGTTCATCGCTAGTAACAGATGTACCACTCTGATGACACATGTTGATAGTAGGGGAGGACTGGGGTGGAGGGTAGGGAAGGGAGTATATGAAAACTCTCTGTACTTTCCACTCCATTTTGCTGTGAACCTTAAAACTGCTCTAAAAAAATAAAGTCTATTTTAAAAAGTAAAAAGCTATATCTATGTTTTAACATACTCAAAGAAAAAGCAAGTTTAGATTGTTTAATATTTTACTGAAATAAAATGGTATTTTAGATATGGAATAATCATGCAAAGAGGCTATACTGGGCAGTCCCCAGAGAAGGCAGAGACAAAGCCTGTAGACTGTTACATTCTCATATGACCCCAATTAATGTGAGCTCCTGTTTTTAGAGTTATTATTGCTATGAATTTCCACTGTCTTCACCAGGTAAACCTATTTCAGGACAATATAATATATCTTTAATCCAAAGATGAACTTCAACAAACACTTAATTGATCCAGAGAAGGCCATTCAGACTGAGAATACTTGGTGTGGCTGGTCCAACACCAGAAGACAACAAGAAGTGCGTTTCCTCTGAAACTGAATCAGCAGCATCAGTGTGTCGTCCAAAGCCAGAGAGGTCTAAGCTAACTATCGTGGGGAGGTCCTCTCTTCCGCCTCACATATATCTGCCGAGGGCAAGTTAGTTTTACACACTAAAAACCTTATAGTAAAAATATCTACAAATTTATTTTATCTGAGCTTTGTAAATTAGCACTCATGAGAAAATAATTACTAAAAATAACAATAACAATAAAATCACAGCAAACAAACTTCGAAGAAACAACCACAACATAGACATACGATAGAGATTAGTACCGTTAATTCCAATAATTTACAATCTTCCTTCTTTTAATTATTCAAATATTTAATATTTTCATTATTCAACCGTCAGCCTCAAACAAGTAAAGCTTTATTACATAGCTAATCCCCAGGCATTAATCATTAATCCGTTGGGGAACCAACTGCACATGTGCTCAAGTTTCAAAAGGGACACTTGGACCTACGCTAGTCTTCTGAGGCAGACTCATCCTCAAAAATCAAGATTTCAAACCACAACAGGGTATTTGGAAGTGATGGTCAGGTACAGTACTTCACACCTAGCCTGTGTACAAATATGCATAGGTAAAATGAATAAAGGACCTAATGAATATTATGTTTATGAAAGGAACCTAGCTTTGTGAGGCAAGTTTTGGAAAGATATAATATCTTTTGTAATCCTGTCTGATTTCATTTTTCAAGTTATCCCTTCAGTTTGTCAAATTCAGTGCTGATACTTATCAGCAACAACTTCAAAAAGGTACTGAAGCTTACAATTCATTGAATATCCCATCCCCAGAGAATCGTTTGTTGTTGCTTTTTTTTTTTTTACTTTTCTCCCATTGCCGCCTTTCCTCTCTTACCATTTAGACCTAAACTGTTTCTCATTTCTCAAAGTAACATCTTCATGTCCATCATTTCCCATTGTGTTTTCCCTACAATTTCAGTAAAATCAATTCTCTGCCATTATTTATCCTGGGGAAAAAATACATCTTCCTGATGGTGACCAACATTACAGCAAAAAAGTCATGTAATTTTTTACATCACTTTTTTTTTTTTTTTTTTTTTTTGTGGTACGTGGGCCTCTCACTGTTGTGGCCTCTCCCGTTGCGGAGCACAGGCTCCGGACGCGCAGGCTCAGCAGCCATGGCTCACGGGCCCAGCCGCTCCGCAGCATGTGGGATCTTCCCAGACCGGGTCACGAACCCATGTCCCCTGCATCGGCAGGCGGACTCTCAACCACTGCGCCACCAGGGAAGCCCTATATTACATTTTTGACCATTTCTACATGAAGACTCAAAGCCTCCATATTTCGTTCTATTAACTCTCAATTACTGCAGATTTTAGATTTCTAACTATATTTACATACACTGCTAAAACCACACTATCAGTCAAATAACTACCAAGAACTGTATTTGAAAATAAGCGCTTTTTCTTTTGAGATTAACATAACAAATTTGTATTTGGAAAAGGCTAAAGCCACTAATTTCAAAGCTGATGGCAGAAAAATGACATTGAAGGGCAGAACACCAACCACAATATCTACCAACATGAGGGTAGGTGACAGACCTGACTAACTTGGAGGCTGCCAAGGCAACAGCCGCTGCTCCAAGCCAGGTGCGAGATACTATCACTCCTGCTGTTACCAAGGCAAGTGAGTCTCCTGGGCTGCCAAGTCGGTCCAGTGATTAACACCTACAAGTCCTAGAGCCAGTATGTCTCCCTCTTCAAGACAAGCACTGTCAAAATACTACTCCATGTCATCCTAATAATATCTCAAATATACCACGTTATTTTCTCATCGTTTACATACAAAACAAATCCTGTAACACTGGCGTTAGTAATTCTAGCACGCTTCGTTTCCCCACAAGTTTTAAGCAAACATATGGCAAACATTTTAAATTCATTTCACCAGTGAGGCTTGAAAAGGTACAAACGTACACGACATAAAAGAACTGTAATTAAGGGTGAGGGTAAAAATGCTAACAATAATTCTGGGGCTGTGATGCCGAAACAATACAGGAACAGAAAAACACTGTTGCTCATAAAGATAACTGCCTTTGACAAAGTCCCAGTAGGACAGGAGGACAAAGGCAGTCCTCCCTTAGTGTAGTAGCAGGATTCAGACACCCACTGTCTGAAGGCATATAGAAACCTTCAGAATAAACTTTCAGAATAAACATCCTAGGTTTCCACTCTGAAGTGGAAGAGTTAAATTTCTTCTAAATGCTAATCTCATCATGATTAAAATAAAACCCTTCTTTACTATTTCCAACAGTCTTGTAGGTCATTATTTGACATCCTACGACTAGGAAAGGAGAGATCACAAGTAATCACAACCCATCCTTGCTCACTCTCCCTTTAGCCTCTGGAAAGAACTAGTGCATTCACGTTTTCCTCTCATCATTTTTATGTTTTCTTTTTCAGTGGGCTAAAAGGGGCTGCTGAGGGGCTGCTACTTGATTTTTCTAGAAGACGAAGATTACTACCTATTAAACCCAAGAAGCCAACTGTATTTCAAGCTACAATCACAACAGACATAAACCTTTCCTTGAAGCCCACAGCTAGATAGCTCTAAGGCTGCTGAAATTCACTTTATACTAGAAATAATAGTATACTTTCTTTTTTAAATTGAAGTATAGTTAATTTACGATGTTGTGTTAGTTTCAAGTGTACAGTGAAGTGATTCAGTTATACATATGTGTGTGTTATACATTCTTTTTCATATTCTTTTCCATTATAAGTTATTACAAGTTATTGAGTATAGCTTCTTGTGGTATACAGTAGGTCCTTGTTGTTTATCTATCAATATGATATATAGTAGTGTGTATATGTTAATACCAAACTCCAAATGTATCTTTTTCCTTATTTCAATAAGTTCTACTTCTCACTTACTTGCTAGTGGATTCTGAATATTTTCATAGTGAAAATATTCTGAATGGGAAATACAAGGGTGAACAACAACAACAAAATACACAGAGAAAGACAAAAGTGCTTGTTTAACTGTGTCTGTGATGAGGAGGTGATCTAGACAGAGAAAGGCACTCGTGCCTGCCCTGAAAACCAATACGAAGCTCCAGGTTAACTTATGCATGGTTCCAGAAGGTATGTTGCCCACTGTGGCTACATACTAGGAGAAATGCTGTAGTTCTACACAGTTCTGGACCTTCCCCTAAATGAGATCTGATCTGATAAACACACACACACACACACACACACACACACACACACAACCATAAACTAATAAATGAAAAGGTAAGAGAATCAGGTTAAAAAATGGAATTGTATCTTTGGCTCCATTTTTACTTTTTATACTTTTACACACATATATACAAAAGAGTCAACTCTTTGTTATGGGGAAAGAGGTCACAGCTAATCCAAAACACAAGGTTAAAACACATGTGATGTCGAATAAACTTAACTTAGCTAAAATCACATGAAGGATTTAGAGACATGTTTTTTGTTCACCACATGCTATCCAAATGTGGAAAGATAATACAAAAGGTCAGGAATACTTTATACATATCACATAACTTGTTTTCTATCCACCACAAAGTCTACTGTTTTTACTTGCTCCGTAGCTGAGGTTTTCTATTTGAGGATGGACAGAACTTCAGTCCCACTGCATATCCCCCCTGCTCTGCTCCCCTCCTAATTTCCCCATCACAGACCTGAAAAGTGGTATTGGAATTACAGCCTCAGCCAGCCGCTCTGCCATCACTCCCTGTGCATCCACCACTTGACTACTGGCAAAGAGCAGTCAGCTGGGGGCTATTTCCATGTTGCAGCCTCATAGGACCACACTGACAGCTTGCTAAATCACTCAGAGAACAGGTTCCTCTAACAGTATAGCTTAACCACGTGAAACTGCCAATATTTGACATCTTTGACCTAACTAACACAGAAATTTCGAGTGGTTCAACCTAATAGAGTTTACCTGGTTCAAAGCAATTTTAAATTCTTCACAAATGCATGGTTACTCTTCCCACTGTTAATATTCAAACCAATTAATCAGCCAAGAATTGACTCTGAATAGAAAGAAAAAAAAAAAAACAAAGGAAGAATCTGTTCATCAAACTATGGTTATAGATGAGGGGAGGGATATAGAAACAATTTAATTTTGTATGAGTACCTTTCTATATCATTTGAATTGTTTATGATAAAGATATATTCCTTTTATAATAAAAGAGATACCTGGAAAAGTTCTTTATTAGAGTGGACTGGCTAAAGAGAACTGAAATAACACTATAAAAGGTACACTGATGTTTACACAATTAATGTGCAGCTACAATAATGAATCATTATAACTACAGTGTGATCCTTCACCACTAATTCCTCTTCATGAAGGTATTGGTGCAAATCCTTGCATTATAAGGGTCTATTTTCCTGTTCTGGAACGTGACACGCCCTGTGTCAGCCTCTAATTTGCACTCATGTCACACATTAATCAATAATGTTGAAACTGGGGGTTTCCCTGGTGGCGCAGTGGTTGAGAGTCCGCCTGCCGATGCAAGGGACACAGGTTCGTGCCCCGGTCCGGGAAGATCCCACATGCCGCGGAGCAGCTGGGCCCGTGAGCCATGGCCGCTGAGCCTGCGCGTCCGGATCCTGTGCTCCGCAACGGGAGAGGCCACAACAGTGAGAGGCCCGCGTACCGCAAAAAAAAAAAAAAAAAAAATGTTGAAACCATTTCTTGTCTAAATGGTTACTTCCCCGCATTAAGATTAATTTACTCATTGCAAAAGATTCCTAGTTTTGTCTCCAATTACTCCCAGTTGAACCTGTAAATGAGCCACCAGCTGCCTTTCCGTGCTCTAGCTAATCTTGTTCCGATTTGCCAGTGGAAAGATCCACACATATGTAGGTAGTACATGAATGCGAGATGTGGTTCTTCTCAAATGTAAACATCTCACTAATAACTTCAGCAGAAACACATCTTGCCAAGTAACAGGGCTGGCGATAGTGATAGTTATGCTCCATGGACTGTCTTTAGGCAGGAAAGAGACCATTTAGGAGCCGAGGGTTACTGGAAAACTTGACAACACAAGAGTTGTTTTTTGTCTGGCTGTAAAAACTAGGCTGAAAAGCTGTTAGGCAATTTACTTTATTTGAACTATTTTACACTTTGTTACAGTGGGTTACATGTACAGTCAGTAAGAATACTACAAAGTATGCAATAATTAAAAAAAAAAGATAATGTGGTTTGGCACCAAGCCCCTTATGTCTTCTGGTGAAGAAGAATAAACATTTATATCATAATAGCTATCTCTGTTTGACTAGACTTAAACAACCACTCCTTACATGAAACTATGTGAATAGCTATTATTGTATTCTTTTTCTTTTTAAAGACACCGATTGTACTTGAACATTTGTTACTTTTTTTTTTTAATTTATTTATTTATTTATTTTTGGCTGTGTTGGGTCTTCATTTCTGTGCGAGGGCTTTCTCTAGTTGTGGTGAGTGGGGGCCACTCTTCATCGCGGTGTGTGGGCCTCTCACTGTTGCGGCCTCTCTTGTTGTGGCGCACAGGCCCCAGACGCCCAGGCTCAGTAGTTGTGGCTCACGGGCCTAGTTGCTCTGCGGCATGTGGGATCCTCCCGGACCAGGGCTCGAACCCATGTCCCCTGCATTAGCAGGCAGATTCTCAACCACTGCGCCACCAGGGAAGCCCATATTCTTTTACCAAAATAAGATAAGTTGAAAATCAGAAAATATATTCCTTGCCATGGCTGCAAGTCCCAGTGCCTAAGGGCCTGACCTTGAGAGACACCAGTCAGTCACTATCAGGCTCCTCCACAGAGCAGGGCAATTTTGCAGACACAGGAGGTTCCACCCCCTCCACCTCACAGCCACAGCCACAGCCACAAACCCGCCACGAGGTGCTTCTCAAAGTGTGGTCCTTCAACCACCCACATCAAAGTCAACTGAGGTGCCTGATATCAATGCCAATGCATCAGGTCCTATCCCAAACCTACCAAAGCCAAATCGATGGGGGTGGGGCCCAAGAATCATCCAACAAATACTTAATATCTCCTCTGTGCCAATCACTAAGCACAGGAGAAACACAGACAAAACTTCTGTTCCCATGAAACTTATATGCTGTATTTCCACAAAGCTTTCTATTCAATCCTTACGTATTCTAAAGTTTAAAAATCACTGCTATGTTATGGTTTTGTTATATAGGAATGGGTAACATACTTACGGAGTGAGTGTGTGTGTCTGTTTATGCACTTAGTGACACTGCAATCTATTCACTGTTCCACAAGCAAATCAATAGAAACAACCATTCAATCAATCATTTCATTTAACTAGTATCTACTTCTGTCTGTCTCTGTCTCTGTGTGTGTGTGTCTCTCTCTCACTCACACTCACACACACACACACACACACACACACACACACACACGCACACAGCCAGTGAGATAGATTCCACTGAAAAACATAAACTCTTGGGCTAGAAGACAGAATTCTTTATTCTGAAAATTTGATGGTATTTGATGTGTATGGATTTTCTCCTGCATTTCAAAAACCCCCAAACTGTGAGCTCATATTTGCAACATGAATAAAATGTTAAGGTCATGGTAATAAGACCTTTTCAATCCCACAAAAATTTCTAATATCTGTGAAAGAGTAAAGTTTTATGTAAAATGTCTGCAATACATACTGCCTCAGAACCAGTGCTTTGATAAACAGATACAATCAGCAGGTCTGGAGATACTGTAAACAGATTATGAGCAAAGAAGGAAGAGAAGTGAAAGACTAAAAAATGAATATGAATCTTGGTTGGGGTTAATTCCTGGCCTTGAATATCCCCTGACTTGAAATTTCAAACATAATACCACTTCATTTGACTGAATAACAAAGTCAAAGCTATAAAAATGACAAATGAGAGCATAACTCAGTGGAAAGTGCACAGCCCCAGAGCACCATGTTGCTCACAGAATTAGTTCACCTTCAGGCAGTCACGTCACCTTCACTTCTACCTCCCCAGGACAGAACTGAGCCAGCTGTCCCTAGGCCTGGACGAAGCCTTGAATTCCTTCATGCGGCCTGTGATCCATGGTGGCCCAGGCGGGAACCCAAGTTCAACTCAGCAAAGTGAGCTCTGCCACTTCTGGGAAGGTCGCTAACACAACGAGTCCCAGACTGCTTCCCTCCCACCAGTGCTCCCTCCTGCTCAACGTCCGATGATGCTCAGCTGCTAATGACACAACATTTGGCCGGCTCTAGCACCACGTACATGTTCAGGAGTTTTACAAGATACTTTAAAAAAGCAATTAAGGATTCATTCAGGAATTGCCTTCCAACTGCATGGAGGCAGGACTGGCAAACGCCATCTCTGAGAGCTCTCACTGCTCTCTTGTTTCATATAACCTCAGCTATGGCAGCATTTGAAGGAGACTTTTCTATATTTGGAAATACATGAAAACAAGACAGGAAAACAAACATACCTATAAAAGGTAGAGTGACATCTTAAGTGTTCAGTATTCAGAATCCTATGATGATGATAATAAAACTGTTTATGTAAAATGGTATTTAATGAGTTTGGGGAGCAGTTCCCAAACTTTTCTGAAAGTAAGAACCTTCTAAGTCTCTTCTACACTAGGGAAGTCACTTCAGTACAAAAATAGTAACTTTTAAAATTTTTATTAGAGTCTCATCTTTTTAAAGTCACTACTTGTCAGAAACTGGCAACATCTTAGAAGTATTAGATTTCATGCAATGTATCACAGTTGCTTAAGATAAAACACTAACCACTGTGATAACTATACAAGTCAAGTAAAAGACAAGTAAGTTGTACATGATATATTTTATGTTTCTAAATTAGCAAGGTAACTTCAGACTGTCACTATAGTTAAAAAAAAAAAAAAAAAAAAAAAGCCATGCAAGAAAATGACAAAGGGAAAGAAAAATAGTACCATGGTGTCAAATTTTCTAGGAAATTTGTATCTCTGTCTCCACCACCACCAGCCAGAGGAACTCGGGGAAGGGATAATTTGGCCCTGAATTTATCAAGGTAGGCTCAGCATTTGAGCCTCAAATGTTGTGACTGTGGAGGGTTTTTGTTAGTGTCTCTTCAAGGTGTACACTTGTGACTGGTACCAACAATAGCTCCCGCTCATACAACCTGCCTTTCCATACATGAAGGCAACTCCTGAGGACTATGGAGAACATCCACCCATGATTAGCGTGACTGCCATTTTCTCAAATGTATTCTACCTCCTTTGACCCATATTTCCCTTTTTAATAAAACTTCATCTTGTTTCATATACATCATACACAAGCACATACACACACATATATATAAAACCTTAGTGCATTAAAGACATCTCTGTTTGACTTAATACAGAGTGACTGAATCATCACACACAATTCAAACAGTCCTCATAGAATTTCAAAGTGAGTGTCATCTTCAAAAGCATCTAAATCCAACTCTTCATTTGACAATTGAGGAAACTATAATAATACACAGAAGTGTGGTCATAGGATTCAAACCCTGGCCCCCTGACTCCTGATACAGGAGGATTCTGTTTCTGTCAAAGTAAGCATTATCCACTCTCATTGTCTTGGTTTTCTCTTCTTCGTTCCTAGTGTTTTGCTGTGATTGTGGTTTCCCTTTATCTTTGTATCTTTCCAGGTGTTGGGGGCAGAAAAACCTGAAGCTAAGAAGACTAGAAGAACATCAGATATGACAGACATATCTGCACAACTCTTCACTTGTAGCAACACCACCTGAACTAAAGAGGTTTCAAAAGAGAGTAATAAGTAAAGAAGAAAGCTGGGGGAGAACTGCTGTTCAACTTGGCTTTTTTAAATCACCTTTATCTGATCAGGTCACTTCTCTTCTTGAAATCTTTCAATGGCTCCTTAACAGGACTGCCAAGGACCTGCGCAATAGGGCTCTTGATGGAGCTCCCCACGCCCCCAGCTGCTCCAACGCCCTCCACACTGTGAACTCCAGCTATACAGCACTTCCTAGAGATTTCCAATTCACCACTTCCTCTCAGACCTCTGGGATGTTGGCTCTTCTGCTCCCTCCCCCATAGCCTCTGAGCCTCACACATCCCTACCATGTCTTCAGATCTTAACTTAGCTATCGCGTCCTTTGGAAGTCTCTGCTGACCCCAAGCTCAAGTTAGATGTGTTTTCTATCAGTCCCTGAGCACCTTGAGTTGTCCTGTCCCAGTGTTATAATTACCTGATGACCTATCTCCACCTGTCTGTAACCCCCACTCACAATATGATTTGCTCTCAATCCTGCTGTGCTCATAGCACTCAATGCAGTGCTGAGTTTATAGAAGATGCCTATTAAGTGCAGCTTGAATAATGTATGCATGAACAAGAAAAATAAAATCCTTAAATGATCTTCCATAAGTCGCCGCCAGCAACGCAAGTTCTTAGGATTGCGCTCTGCTATGGATTGGTTATCTTTTTATAATGTGTTTAGTTCAGCCTGGGTATGTGGATCAAAATAAATCCACTCTCAGTTTTGTAATAACTGACCAACACACTGAGGCTATATATTTCACTGAATTTAAAAAGAAGCAAAGAAACCTCTTACAGGGTGTTATTAGGAGTTTTCCCTTCATAAGTAGGCAAAATGCTATATACAATGCTATATGTAAAAAGGCATTTTATTTATTTCCACTCATATTTCAGATTATGGAAAGATGGTACAAGATGTGTTTGAAACTGTAATTTATTTCTAAAAACTCATATTAGAAACTAAAATTACATCCTAACACTTTTACCCAGCGTGAGATAAGTTCATAAACAATAAGGTGGTAGCAATAAGGAAAGGAAGAAGATGTTCTCAACCATATGTGGGTTTACAGCAGAGTCAAATCCAACCCACGGACTTGGTCTGTTTGGTCTGTGCAATGTCTTAGATATTTATGAAGTATTTAAAAATCGGAGGATTTCATATAAAATGCACAACTTTGGCTCTTCAGAAATAACAGATGTGGGTAAATGTTCTGTGTCTGGAGCTACACAACTGGCCCCTTACACAAGACATCACTATAATGGTTCCCCATCCTCCTTTTCCCCCCAAAGTGATAGAGGCTCTTTCAGCCTGTTATTTGATGAGCCTCTACATTTGTGATCTCTGAATTAATATTTTGTGAGTAAAAATACAACATCACTTTGATTGCATGAGCTAAAGTACAATTATGAGGAAACTGGAAGCAGTCAATTCAAAGAGGGTTTTATGAGTCCCACAAACCAACAGAGTAAGAAAGGGGACTAGAAGGAGAACAAGAAGTTGTTACTACAGGAAAATCACAATTACTACCAAAGAAGAATAGACTGAAATGAAATTATATCCATTTAAAATTGTTCATCTCAAAGCTCCAGTGAGACCCACTAGGTGGAATAGGAACCCCTTAAGGTTACCAGCACAGGACTTTCTTTTCACATCGTTTCAAACATAGATTCATTGACTGAAAGATCTAAACAGACTCTGGAGGACATTTAGTCCACCTGATGCACTTTTTTCAGGTAAAATTTTGTGGCCCAGAGAGACTGTCAAAAGCCATACAATTTGGTACACCACTTCCCCTCTCTAGCCCCTATTTCTCCAATTCATTCTCAGAGACTGATAAAAAATGTCAGGTAGGCATTAAACATCTGATATTTATATCCTAAGAAAATGAGAAATAAAGAAACAAAATGGACTTACTCAAGGTAGCAAGCTGGGCCAAGAGCCATATCTCTGATTCCCAAACCATTATGCCAGGCTTCTACCCATAAAACTGCAGAGATTAACGTCTGCCAGAACTACAGGCAATGCTCGTGATGGCCTGATAGCCCCTACCCACAACGCACAAACAAAAGGACTGAATGCGGAGGGGGGCAATTATCAGGGAGGGAACCTAAAGCATGAATCTCAGAGCAAATTAATCCAAATAATATTTCATATTGAGAAGGCTGTAAGGAAACAGATAGACTCATACTCTTTGAGGTCAGATGTTATAGGGGTGGGAAAGGAGATTGGTCAAAATCTATCAAAAGTTAAAATATTTCTCATGACAGGGAGCTTCAAGATGGCGGAAGAGTAAGACGCGGAGATCACCTTCCTCCCCACAAATATATCAGAAATACATCTACATGTGGAACAACTCCTACAGAACACCTACTGAACGCTGGAAGAAGACCTCAGACCTCCCAAAAGGCAAGAAACTCCCCACGTACCTGGGTAGGGCAAAAGAAAAAAGAAAAAACAGAGACAAAAGAATAGGGACGGGACCTGCACCTCTGAGATGGAGCTGTGAAGGAGGAAAGGTTTCCACACACTAGAAGCCCCTTCGTGGGCGGAGACTGCAGGTGGCGGAGGGGGGAAGCTCCAGAGACCCGGAGGAGAGCACAGCAACAGGGGTGCGGAGGTCAAAGCGGAGAGATTCCCGCATAGAGGGTCGGTGCCGACCACCACTAACCAGCCCGAGAGGCTTGTCTGCTCACCCGCCGGGGTGGGCAGGGGCTGAGAGCTGAAGCTCGGGCTTCGGTCAGAGCGCAGGGAGAGGACTGGGGCTGGTGGAGTGAACACAGCCTGCAGGGGGTTAGTGCACCATGGCTAGGCTAGCCGGGAGGGAGTCCAGGGAAAAGTCTGGACCTGCTGAAGAGATAAGACACTTTTTCTTGCCTCTTTGTTTCCTGGTGCGCAAGGAGAGGGGATTAACAGCGCCGCTGAAAGGAGCTCCAGAGACGGGCGCGAGCCGCAGCTATCAGCGTGGACCCCAGAGACAAGCATGAGACGCTAACGCTGCCGCTACAACCACCAAGAAGCCTGTGTGCGAGCACAGGTCACTATCCACATGTCCTTTCCCGGGAGGCTGTGCAGCCCACCACTGCCAGGGTCCCGTGATCCAGGGACAACTTCCCCAGGAGAGCACACGGCGCGCCTCAAACTGGTGAAACGTCACGCTGGCCTCTGCCACCGCAAGCTCGCCCCTCATCCGTACCCCTACCTCCCCCCGGGCCTGAGTGAGCCAGAGCCCCAGAATCAGCTACTCCTTTAACCCTGGCCTGTTTGAGCAAAGAACAGACGCCCACAGGCGACCTACACACAGAGGCGGGTACAGATCCAAACGTGAACCCCAAGAGCTGTGCAAACAAAGAAGAGAAAGGGAAATCTTTCCCAGCAGCCTCAGGAGCAGCGGATTAAATCTCCACAATCAACTTGATGTACTGTGCATGTCTGGAATACCTGAATAAACAAGGAATCACCCCAAATTCAGGGGGTGGACTTTGGGAGCAACGATACATATTTTTTTTTCCCTTTTTCTCTTTCTGTGAGTGTGTATGTGTATGTTTCTGTGTGTGATTTTGTCTGTATAGCTTTGCTTTTACCATTTGTCCTAGGGTTCTGTCTGTCCGTTTTTGTTTTGTTTTGTTTTATTACTTAAAAATTTTTTTCTTAATTATTTTTTATTTTAATAACTTTAATTTATTTTACTTTATTTTTATTTTATTTTCTTCTTTCTTTCTTGTTTTTCTCGCTTTTATTATGAGCCATGTGAAGGACAGGCTCTTGGTGCTCCAACCAGGTGTCAGGGCTGTGGCATTGAGGTGGGAGAGCCAAGTTCAGGACACTAGTCCACAACAGACCTCCCAGCTCATTGTAATATCTAACGGCGACAATCTCCCAGAGATCTCCATCTCAACACCAAGACCCAGATTCACTCAACGACCAGTAAGCTACAGTGCAGGAAACCCTATGCCAAACAACTAGCAAGACATGAACACAACCCCATCCATTAGCACAGAGGCGGCCTAAAATCATAATAAGGCCACAGACACCCCAAAACACACCACCAGATGTGGATCTGCCCACCAGAAAGACAAGATCCAGCCTCATCCACCAGAACACAGGCACTAGTCCCCTCCACCAGGAAGCCTACACAACCCACTGAACCAGCCTTAGCCACTGGGGACAGACACCAAAAACAAAGGGAACTACGAACCTGCAGCCTGCAAAAAGGAGACCCCAAAGACAGTAAGTTAAGCAAAACGGGAAGACAGAGAAACACACAGCAGATAAAAGAGCAACATAAAAACCCACCAGACCTAACAAATGAAGAGGAAACAGGCAGTATACCTGAAAAAGAATTCAGAATAATGAGAGTAAAGATGATCCAAAATCCTGGAAAAAGAATGGAGAAAATACAAAAAACGTTTAACAAGGACCTAGAAGAACTGAAAAGCAAACAAACAGAGATGAACAACACAATAAGTGAAATTAAAAATTCTCTAGAAGGGATCAAGAGCAGAATAACTGAGGCAGAAGAACAGATAAGTGACCTGGAAGATAAAATACTGGAAATAACTACTGCAGAGCAGAATAAAGAAAAAAGAATGAAAAGAACTGAGGACAGTCTCAGAGACCTCTGGGACAATATTAAACGCACCAACATTCGAATTATAGGGGTCCCAGAAGAAGAAGAGAAAAAGAAAGGGACTGAGAAAATATTTGAAGAGCTTATACTTGAAAACTTCCCTAACATGGAAAAGGAAATAGTTAATCAAGTCCAGGAAGCACAGACACTCCCATATAGGATAAATCCAAGGAGAAACACGCCAAGATACATATTAATCAAACAATCAAAAATGAAATACAAAGAACAAATATAGAAAGCAGCAAGGGAAAAAAAACAAGAAACACAAAAGGGAATCCCCATAAGGTTAACAGCTGATCTTTCAGCAGAAACTCTGCAAGCTAAAAGGGAGTGGCAGGATATATTTAAAGTGATGAAAGAGAAAAACCTACAACCAAGATTACTCTACCCAGCAAGGATCTCATTCAGATTTGATGGAGAAATTAAAAGCTTTACAGACAAGCAAAAGCTAACAGAATTTAGCACCACCAAACCAGCTTTACAATACATGCTAAAGGAACTTCACTAGGCAGGAAACACAAGAGAAGGAAAAGACCTACAATAATAAATCCCAAACAATAAGAAAATGGTAATAGGAACATACACATCAATAGGTACCTTAAATGTAAATCGATTAAATGCTCCAACCAAAAGACATAGACTGGCTGAATATATACAAAAACAAGACCCGTATATATTCTGTCCACAAGAGACCCACTTCAGGCCTAGGGACACATACAGACTGAAAGTGAGAGGATGGAAAAAGATACTCCATGCAAATGGAAATCAAAAGAAAGATGGAGTAGCAATTCTCATATCAGACAAAATAGACTTTAAAACAAAGACTATTACAAGAGACAAAGAATGATCAAGGGATCAATTCAAGAAGAAGATATAACAATAGTAAATATTTATGCCCCGAACACAGAAGCACCTCAATACATAAGGAAAATGCTAATAGCCATAAACTGGGAAATCGACAGTAACACAATCATAGTAGGGGACTTTAACACCCCACTTTCACCAATGGACAGATCATCCAAAATGAAAATAAATAAGGAAACACAAGCTTTAAATGATACATTAAACAAGATGGACTTAATTGATATTTATAGGACATTCCATCCAAAAACAACAGAATACACGTTCTTCTCAAGTGCCCATGGAACATTCTCCAGGGTCACAAATCAAGCCTTGGTAAATTTAAGAAAATTGAAATCATATCAAGTATCTTTTCTGACCACAACGCTATGAGACTAGATATCAATTACAGGAAAAAATCTGTAAGAAATACAAACACATGGAGGCTAAACAACACACTACTTAATAACCAAGAGATCACTGAAGAAATCAAAGAGGAAATCAAAAAATACCTAGAAACAAATGTCAGTGAAAACACAACGACCCAAAACCTATGGGAGGCAGCAAAAGCAGTTCTACGAGGGAAGTTTATAGCTATACAAGCCTACTTTAAGACACAAGAAACATCTAAAATAAACAACCTAACCTTACACCTACATCAATTAGAGAAAGAAGAACAATAAAACCCCAAAGTTAGCGAAGGAAAGTAATCATAAAGATCACATCAGAAATAAATGAAAAAGAAATGAAGGAAACGATAGCAAAGATCAATAAAACTAAAAGCTGGTTCTTTGAGAAGATAAACAAAATTGATAAACCATTAGCCAGACTCATCAAGAAAAAAAGGGAGAAGACTCAAATCAACAGAATTAATATGAAAAAGAAGAATTAACAACTGACACTGCAGAAATACAAAGGATCATGAGAGATTACTACAAGCAACTATATGCCAATAAAATGGACAACCTGGAAGAAATGAACAAATTCTTAGAAATGTACAACCTTCCGAGACTGAACCAGGAAGAAACAGAAAATATGAACAGACCAATCACAAGCACTGAAATTGAAACTGTGATTAAAAATCTTCCAGCAAACAAAAGCCCAGGACCAGATGGCTTCACAGGCGAATTCTATCAAACATTTAGAGAAGAGCTAACAACTATCCTTCTCAAACTCTTCCAAAATATAGCAGAGGGAGGAACACTCCCAAACTCATTCTACGACGCCACCATCACTTTGATACCAAAATCAGACAAAGATGTCACAAAGAAAGAAAACTACAGGCCAATATCACTGATGAACATTGATGCAAAAATCCTCAACAAAGGATCTAACAAGCAGATCCAACAGCACATTAAAAGGATCATACACTATGATCAAGTGGGGTTTATCCCAGGAACGCAAGGATTCTTCAATATACACAAATCAATCAACGTGATATACCGTATTAACAAATTGAAGGAGAAAAACCATATGATCATCTCAATAGATGCAGAGAAAGATTTCGACAAAATTCAACACCCATTTATGATAAAAACCCTCCAGAAAGTAGGCATAGAGGGAACTTTCCTCAACAAAATAAAGGCCATATATGACAAACCCACAGCCAACATCGTCCTCAATGGTGAAAAACTGAAACCATTTCCACTAAGATCAGGAAAAAGACAAGGTTGCCCACTCTCACCACTATTATTCAACATAGTTTTGGAAGTTTTAGCCACAGCAATCAGAGAAGAAAAGGAAATAAAAGGAATCCAAATGGGAAAAGAAGAAGTAAAGCTGTCACTGTTTGCAGATGACATGATACTATACATAGAGAATCCTAAAAATGCTACCAGAAAACTACTACAGCTAATCAATGAATTTGGTAAAGTTGCAGGATACAAAATTCATGCACAGAAATCTCTTGCATTCCTATAGACTAATGATTAAAAACCTGAAAGTGAAACACTCCCGTTTACCACTGCAACAAAAAGAATAAAATATCTAGGAATAAACCTACCTAAGGGGACAAAAACTGTATGCAGAAAACTATAAGACACAGATGAAAGAAATTAAAGATGATACAGACAGATGGAGAGATAGACCACGTTCTTGGATTGGAAGAAGCCACATTGTGAAAATGACTATGCTACCCAAAGCAATCTACAGATTCAATGCAATCCCTATGAAACTACCACTGGCATTATTCACAGAACTAGAACAAAAAATCTCACAATTTGTATGGAAACACAAAAGACCCCGAATAGCCAAAGCAATCTTGAAAAAGAAAAACGGAGCTGGAGGAATCAGGCTCCCTGACTTCAGACTATGCTACAAAGCTACAGTAATCAAGACAGAATGGTACTGGCAAAAAAACAGAAATATAGATCAATGGAACAGGATACAAAGCCCAGAGATAAAGCCACACACATATGGTCACCTTATGTTTGATAAAGGAGGCAAGAATCTACAGTGGAGAAAAGACAGCCTCTTCCATAAGTGGTGCTGGGAAAACTGGACAGCTACATGTAAAAGAATGAAATTAGAACACTCCCTAACACCATACACAAAAATAAACTCAAAATGGATTAAAGTCCTAAATGTAAGGCCAGATACCATCAAACTCTTAGAGGAAAACATAGGCAGAACACTCTATGACATCAATCACAACAAAATCCTTTTTGACCCACCTCCTAGAGAAAAGGAAAAACATAAATAAACCAATGGGACCTAATGAAAGTTAAAAGCTTTTGCACAGCAAAGGAAACCATAAACAAGATGAAGAGACAACCCTCAGAATGGGAGAAAATATTTGCAAATGAAGCAACTGACAAAGGATTAATTTCCAAAACATACAAGCAACTCATGCAGCTCAATATCAAAAAAACAAACAACCCAATCCAAAAATGGGCAGAAGACCTAAATAGACATTTCTCCAAAGAAGATATACAGATTGCCAACAAACACATGAAAGAATGCTCAATATCATTAATCATTAGATAAATGCAAATCAAAACTACAATGAGAGACCATCTCACACCGGTCAGAATGGGCATCATCAAAAAATTTACAAACAGTTAATGCTGGAGAGGGTGTGGGGAAAAGGGAACCCTCTTGCACTGTTGGTGGGAATGTAAATTGATACAGCCACTATGGAGAACAGTATGGAGGTTCCTTAGAAAACTACAAATAGAACTACCATACGACCCAGCAATCGCACTACTGGGCATATACCCCGAGAAAACCGTAATTCAGAAAGAGGCATGTACCAGAATGTTCATTGTAGCTCTATTTACAATAGCCAGGACATGGAAGCAACCTAAGTGTCCCTTGACAGATGAATGGATAAAGAAGATGTGGCACATGTATACAATGGAATACTACTCAGCCATAAAAAGAAAAGAAATTGAGTTATTTGTAGTGAGGTGGATGGACCTAGAGTCTGTCATACGGTGAAGTCAGTCAGAAAAAGAAAAACAAATACCATATGCTAACACATATATATGGAACCAAAAAAAAAATAGAAAAAAAAATGGTCAGCGGAACCTAGGGGCAAGACGGGAATAAAGATGCAGACCTACTAGGGAACGGACTTGAGGATATGGGGAGGCGGAAGGGTAAGCTGGGACAAAGTGAGAGAGTGGCATGGACATATGTACACTACCAAACGTAAAACAGATACCTAGTGGGAAGCAGCCGCATAGCACAGGGAGATTAGCTCGGTGCTTTGTGACCACCTAGAGCAGTGGGATAGGGAGGGTGGGAGGGAGGGAGACGCAAGAGGGAAATGATATGCGGACATATGTATATGTATAACTGATTCACTTTGTTATAAAGCAGAAACTAACACACCATTGTAAAGCATTATACTCCAATAAAGATGTTAAATATATATATTTCTCATAGGCCCTGAACCAACAGCTCTCACAGGAATTCACAGACACAGATGTAGAAATAAGGAAAGATAAATTACCAAAAATGTTCTCTTCAATGTTCTTAATAAACAGGGAAAAACTTGATACCAGCCAAAGAGCCCATTCCTTGTGTTCTGGTTAAATAAAATATGGCACATTCATATAACAAACGAATTGCAGAGCCATTAAAATGAATGCAATAATTCTACTATAAGTAGTAATATTGAAATGCCTAAGATATACTTAGTGGGAAAAAAAAAACATCAAGTTGAAAGTAGTCTGTATTTAAAAGGGGAGTGGAGGGGTGGATATACTCCACAAGCTATGTTACCTGTGCCAAATGGCACTGGGCTCAGCAGATGAAGTGTGGGCAGAATGGGAGTTTACTTTTCTCATACATTTATTATTGTTTAATGTTTTTTATCTAGATATCTAGTATTTTATATTATAATTGTAGGTAATAAAAAATCATTTAAAAATTTTTCAAAATCCTTTTGTTCTCTATTCTTAGGTGGGCATCTCTTTAACAAACTACTTATTCATTCATTCAACTAACATTTAGTAAATGCCTGTGATGTGTTTGTGACTATCCAACCTTGGAAGTCATACTATGTGTAGGTTAGCTATGCGGTAGACAAGCATCCAAAACCAACTCCATATTGCTTGGTATGACGTGCCTAGAGAAAAGTTTTGATAAGTACAATTACTAGCTCTGCTTCTCAAAGTAAGATAAAGCAACTGAACCAAAAATAAATAAGTATCCTTGCCAGGCCCTTCCCCAGCCTTTCCCAAAAATTCTTTGATGGAGTCTTGGAAGGAAAGAAGGTAATGAGAAATTAGGTTCTGTTTGCCCTTCCTCCATTCATATACAACAGCTCTGGGGAAATGGACTAGCCAGAAAGCAAACTGCTCCTGACAAAGGGGAAGGGGAAGGAAGAGGTGGAAATGGCAGGAAATCAGTCTATATGTAAGTGGGGTCCCAAAGTGAGACTGCTGGGTACCATTTTGGTTATTCACATGATGCTCATTTCTTTCCCAATGAATCACCTCATAAAAACCAAGGTAAGTGATGGGCCTACAACCAGGTGATGACTGATCAAACCCACAGCTAGCCACACCTATCCTCTGCCCAGATCACAGTCCTAACCTACCCTGGTGTGGGAGACTGGGCAACTGATGCGTTTGTATCTTTTTCGCCTTTCCTGCTACTTCAATAAATGAACAGATTTCTTTTTCCCTTTTTAGCACCTGAAATACTGCTCAGTTTGATGGAAATTGCAGTAAGCTACCTTCGGCACACTGAGATGGCCTCCTGCCAACAGTCCTGGAACATTCTAGAGAATGTTCAGCAACAGCACAGACAGTGGCATCTCCAAGAAGAATCTTACCTAGATCCTCACTTTAAGTAAAACTTCTACACACAAGGGGATGAGAAGAAACACACAAGTTACCTTTACTACCACAGATCTGCATAAGTGTCATGAAAGAGTAGTAATTGAACAACTGAAATACTGAGGCAAGGAAGAGGAAGGAGAGATAACTCCCAACTGGAGCAAAGTGTGGAATCTCATAAGATAGGTATCATATGGGTCACTCCAGAAGAGCCTATGGATGTGCTACGAGGAGATGGAACATTCTAAGCTCAAGGAACTTGAGTGTAGGGAAAGAACAAGACTCATAAATAGGGAAATATTATGTAGTTTATTTTGGCTGAAAAAGAAGATGTCTGAAGAAAAGTAATGGAGACAAGGTTAGAGACAAAGGTTTGGGTCCTCACAGCTTTTGTATATTATTGTATACAAAAAAGGGGGGAGGGTGAAAGAGGACCTGCACTTCTAAAAGATTCAGAAATAGAATGAACTGCCATCTGAAAAGAGGGAATCCTTTCACATAAAACTAACTTCTTGAATGTACTATTCTAGTGACAATTTGACAGAACAGCTGTTAATGCATAGAAACTAGATTACTAACTGCCATTCTAGCTCAGTGACATAATAGTGTCACCAAGGGGGAAAAGAATAATTCTCATTTTATTTTTTCAGAAAAATTCATATAGGTATTAACTGAAATGAAAATGTACATGTCTAATAAAAGGTTAGCACTGAGTGGTGCCTGTTACTTGTCATATAAATAACATAACTTACTACAACAAGTCTTACGAGGTTTGTTGGGAATGTATTCAAATGAGTGGCACCAGAAAAGAAAGCTAGCAAAAACAATCTCCACTCGCCTACACATTGTACATTTGAAATTGGATGTATTATTTCCTGCTAGCTTTAAATTACCACTTCATTCTTGAAGAAAAATGGATTACAAAAGGAATTCAAAAAGGAGTCCACTCAATTTTTGGATGGAAATTTCCCCTAGAAAATAATGTTTCCATTTAATGCTTTTAAAAGATGAAGAATATAACGAAGCCTTAAGAATAAGCGGAATAAAAACACTGATGTCAAAAAATGTTTAACCAGATTTACTTAAAGTAATTTCTATCATTTAGATACCTTAAAATATAGAATACATGGCTTTAAGGCACAGAGATGTAATGCAATACTTGCTTATAAAATGTCACGTGAATTTATTCATTCACTCAATGAATGTTTATTGAGTGACTACTACATGAGAGGCACTGGAGACACAGCAGTGAGCAAAAGACAAAATGAGCAAAACTTCTGCCTTCATGATGCTTGTATTCTGTCGGGGAGAGAAAACGAAGAGAATAAAGAACAAGAAAAAGGGGAAACGTGTAAAATATGTAGTTTGTTAGAGTGTGATAAGCGCTAAGGAGAAAACGAAAGGACACTAAATGGCTCTGAGACTTTCTCAGCCATCATTTGTTGACTTCAGAGAGGGCTAAGATCACATGAACCACGATCTAGAGCTCAGAAATGAAAACTGGTCATCATTCCTAACATCTCTTTGCAAATCTGTGCAAACAGAATATAAACGTAGGCCAGAAAATAGAGCATTTCCTATCTAGAAGTTCTGAGAAGATAATTTGACTTCATCCTTCATTTTCAAGGAGAGACCAAAACCCAGCACAGGAATTTAGAATCCTTGCCTCTTAACTTTAAGACCTGTACTCTTTTCACTATCTGTTCTAGATGAACACAATATGAGCTGAAAGGGAGCTTTCGGAAGATTTAGATCAAGCTCTTCATTTTGTAGATTAAAACTTGAGATCCTGGGATGTTAAATCCCTTGGCCAAAGTCAGGGTTTACTGAAAACACATTTCAAACTCACTTCTCCTAGCATCACCTCCTGACTATGCTTCCACAGGCCCACTCCCTCCAGGCTCCAGGATTAACTACCTGTGCAATTAGCAATTAAAGTGCTTTTCTACTTTTTCAAAATCTTTCTGAATGAGCTTGCAGAGCCTGGCATTGCTCTGCTGCTCTGTTATATGACAGTTGCGGAGGGTACTCCAACGCGCAATGGGAATTTTTTTGAAAAACCCATTACATTTTTTTTTCCTTTCACTTTGTTTTTATTTTTTTTTTAACATCTTTACTGGGGTATAATTGCTTTACAATGGTGTGTTAGTTTCTGCTGTATAACAAAGTGAATCAGCTATACATATACATATATCCCCATATCTCCTCCCTCTTGCATCTCCCTCCCACCCTCCCTATCCCACCCCTCTAGGTGGTCACAAAGCACTGAACTGATCTCCCTGTGCTATGCGGCTGCTTCCCACTAGCTATTTTACATTTAGCAGTGTATATATATGTCCATACCACTCTCTCACTTTGTCCCAGCTTACCCTACCCCCTCCCCGTGTCCTCTCTCTAGAAGGTCTGGGTCTTTATTCCTGTCCTGCCCCTAGGTTCTTCATGACCTTTTTCTTTTTTTTTTAGATTCCATATATATATGTTAACATACGGTATTTGTTTTTCTCTTTCTGACTTACTTCACTCTGTATGACAGACTCTCGGTCCATCCACCTCACTACAAATAACTCAATTTCATTTCTTTCTATGGCTGAGTAGTATTCCATTGTATATATGTGCCACATCTTCTTTATCCATTCATCTGTCGATGGACACTTAGGTTGCTTCCATGTCCTGGCTATTGTAAACAGAGCTGCAATGAACATTCTGGTACATGCCTCTTTCTGAATTATGGTTTTCTCAGGGTATATGCCCAGTAGTGGGATTACTGGGTTGTATGGTAGTTCTATTTTTAGTTTTTTACGGAACCTCCATACTGTTCTCCATAGTGGCTGTATCAATTTACATTCCCACCAACAGTGCAAGAGGGAAAAACCCATTACATTTTAAACTACAAAACCACAATCATAACTTGGTAGCTCTTTGAAAGGAGAATGGAAACTCTTACCTTTTCTTGACTAAAAGTTTTCAAGATGCCATAACAATAGAAGATTGATGATGGGATATAGTTCTGTAAAAATTACACTATCCTATACATGTCATAGTCAAAAACTTCATTACCTGAGGCAGAAATAATATAGGACCCAAACAGATTTATTCCAGGCTATTGGGTCTTCCTATCTCATGCCTTCACAAGGATTTTTCTCCCTCTGATCAGGAGGTGGGCTTTGACTTCCATACCAGAAAGTTCCTGACAGACTCTCCTGGCTCTCTCATGCACAGGGGACCTCTTCATCTCCAGGGAACTGGGCTTCTGCTTCAGGCAGTCTCCCCTACCATCTGAGTCCACACAGATCCCCTGTCACCATCCCAGCACTAAGGAGGCCAGAGTTTCAGTCACTTTCACATCCAGATGCTTTTCATTCAAGAATATGTTTAGATATGCTGCTTTTCCTAACAAACGTCATGCTTAAAATTCAGAGTCATACAAATATCTCTCTATATAGCTCATATATATATATATATACATACACATATATATATGTATACATATATATGTATATATATATATATGAGATATATATATAGTCAATCTACTCAGGTGGAGATAGTTAATTCCTAGGGGCTTAAGAATGCCACCATCAATTAACTTTAGAGAATAAAATAATCACATCATTCATCAATTTTCTGAGAAATCTGCAAAATTAATATTATAATATCAAGATAAATCACTACTTTTAAAATTGAAACTTGCATCTCTTTGTGTGACAAGTACATATGACTTACATTAAACTAAGAATGTACTTTTTGAAGGAAAAAAGGACTGAGACTAATGACCACTGAGCTGAAATATTAGGGCTGAAAGAGAAATCGCATTATTTGGTGTCAACTTTTTGGTTTATATCAAATGCGTATGTCCTCTAACCAAATATCAGCAGCTCCCATTCTTGATGAAGAAAATATATGTTTAAGGAGCTATTACAGTTTGTCTCACCTACTTAAAACAAGCAAAATAAGTAATCAACAGCAGAACACGCCTTACAATACAAAATAATGCCTTGGTCCAATAAAACCAAGTGGGAAAATTACCATCGCTGCGAAAAATCTCTCCAATAAAAGCAACATTAGCGATAAGGCTGTTTGGTTTTCCTGTGAAAGTTCTGTGCTACGACCCAGCAATGTCACGACACTTCTTCCCTCAGATCCTCATCCAACGCAGACACTAACAGAAGGATTAACAAGTTTACAAGGTAGGGTTTCAGGTCCTAACTGTTATCTTCTGGTCAGCCACTTGTTAACTGTGATACCAGCTTTTATTAGAGAGTGCCAATTGTGTGCGTGTGTGTGTGTGCAAGTGCATGTACAGACACAAACAGATATGTGTGTTTAACTATCAGATTGTGTCTAACACAGTCTGATTCTTCCGAGTGAGAAACTTCTTTTTGTTCCAAAAGCCTTTTCTAGCAGCTACTGCTTTCTCTAATTTGTGTCACTTGTTTCTAACTCCCTTCCTTTCTGCCTTCATTTTCCTTACCTGTGTTACCAAGTATTAGCTGGCCCTCCACTCTCAATTCCTTCTTTGGCACAGCTCACTATTAAGTGAGCATTTCTCTCCTTAAGCTGGCTTCTTTCGAACTCTTCACAGAGTCCCCTGGTTGCCTACTGGTTAGGATTCTGGGCTTTCACTGCTGTGGGCTGGGTTTAATCCCTGGCCAGGGAACTGAGATCCCACAAGTCCCGCAGCCAAAAAAAAAAGGAACCATCAAACTCTTCACAAAGCCCTAACATTATTGCCAAAACATCAAATGATTGTTTTGTAGGATCAAAATGGCATCTTGTAAGAAAATACATAATAAAAGGTGCTAAATTTGGCTAGTACACAACTACGAATTAGAACTATAATAAGTCAAAAGAACTAGGGTGGCATAGATCTGAATTTTAGGCTCTGGTCTCTGCTAGCTTATGACCTTGCTAAAGTTCTTCCTCATCTCTAACAGAGCATAATAATATCTATATCACAAGACTGCTACACAGGCTACCTGAAGACATGGGAAACACCTAGCACAGTACCCAGTATGGAGTCGGCACTCTGTAAAAATTAGTTTCCTCCTTCCTATAAGCAGGTGTCTGGAACTACCACAGGTATAAGAAGTACCCTCAACTAACCACAATCCAGCTTCTAATCCTTCCAGCTCCCTTCGTTCCACTGAGGAAAGCTGATTGCATAATTTTCATTATGTACAATGAAAATACCATTACCCCACTAGAAATTTCACATGTAAGTGCTACTGTGGGTGAAGTTCCGTAACAGAGGCAACTAAGCAACATGTTCGGTTACCAACAAAAATGTAACAAAATTCTATAATACTTTCATTTTTAAATAATGGACTTTATATTTTAGAGTAGTTTTCGGTTTATAGAAAAATTGAGCAGAATGTTCAGAGGCTTCCTGTAGACCCCTTCTTCTCCCCCAACTTCCCACAATTTCTCCTATTATTAACATCTTGCATTAGTGAGCTACATTTGTTACAATGATGAACTACTATTGAGTATCATTATAAATTAAGGTCCATAGATCACATTCACTCTTGTGTTGCACATTCTGTGGGTTTTGACAAATGTGTCCACCATTACAGTATCACACAGAATAGTTTCACCACCCTAAAAATGCCCTGTGCCTTTAACTTTTAAAATAAGAATATGTTTTACTCTGCTTATGAAAGTAAAATATAGTCACTGCAAAAAAATTTCTTTCAACAATTTCAGAAGGTAAAAAAGCAAAAAGATCCATCATAATCCCAGCTGGTATATAACCATAATTAAGTGCCTTTCCGCCTTTTTTTCCTATATGCCACCATATATGTATGTAGGTGTAGGGTGTGTGTGTGTGTGTGTGTGTGTGTGTGTGTGTGTGTGTGTGTGTGTGTGTGTGTGTGTGTGTGTGTGTGTGTATGTGTGTGTGTGTGTACGTACTCTCTTGTATATTCTCTTTATTCACTGTAAGTTAAACAGACATAATGTCTATAAAAAAGGAAAGGAAAATTCCTCAGAATTTCTACAGTCTTGGTTAAATCTCTCAAAGGAGACCAGCTGTAGTCCTTCAGTATATGAGAATCCATTTGTTAAGTGGCCTGACTCAGTCACAACTCTTCAGAGCTTCTGCACCATCCTACCTTGATCTCAGGCCACAAATTTCCATGTTGTTTCCAATTCCCTAACCCACCAGCCCTACCTCAACAAAGCAAGGGATAAGACAGACCACAGTTAAAAGACAAGGAGTTATTTCAAGTCCTGTCCTTCCTGCCTTCCTAAGTCTTAATATATCAAAAGGTGTTTATAATTAATTTTTGGAGAGTGTCCTGTTCTGGTTGTTCTGCTGGACACTTTTGGCAAATCACTATAAGGCTTTAAAGAAAACTAAAAGCCTTCTTATATTTTTATTTTTAAGGATCATAAACTTTCCAAACTTTACAGTTCAAGTGACAGGTAAGACTTGAGTTCCAATCATCCCTTCGTTCTTGAAAATCACTCTGCCAATCTACCCAGTGGGGATAACTGCACTCGCTATCTTTTTTACTCATTTAAAATAAAACAGGGCTTTGAAAGGAAGATAGGGAGGCGCTAGTCTAGAAGAGACAGGAGCAAAGAACATCTTAGCTTGAAAGACTGACAGCTTCCGGTGACAGTAACAAGGTAATAAGACAGTCAGTCCTTCTTAGCAGGAAAATAGATGTAGCCTGTCCTCTGAAACAAGTTATTTCTAGCCTCTCATCCATCTATCCCAAAGTTTAAATGACAGCTTAACTCTCACCCTTCATTCTTTTTATATCTTTCCAGATGTCTATAGTAGGTACACAATAAGTATTGGCTGCATTGAACTGAATGTCCCAGCAAGCAAACCTGTGTGTCAGTACAGAAAGGAGGGATGAAGAATCACCATAACGCTAGGACACAATTTCAAAAGGGGAAAAAATTCACTATCCACAAGCATTCAGGAACACATTTCACTTTGATTCTGAATGAAAACAGTGCATAGAACTCTACTGTCTATAATAAATTACATTTCAGTAAAACCAATGGTTTATGTTAGATACATAAAAGTAAGCATAGCATCCAGTGATGTTATTTGGAAGAAGTCTAAAAGATGACCAGAAAATACAAGTGTTTGTTTCTTACATGTAATACATAAGGTTTCTATCAGTACAAGACCTCTCTAAGACTCCTGAGGCACAAATCTGCCATTCGTTTCTGAATCTTGAGACATACCTTGCAGCAAGTAGAGACCATTAAAGTACTGCGCTCTAAGGAAATGAACAGTTGGGGTGGGAGGAAATAAGCAAATGGGCTTCCCCGCTTATGACCTTTGTTACTAGAAAGCTATCTTGCTGTGGATTCCACCACATTGGAAGAGCAAGTTCACTATGACTAATGAACTTCGCCATAGGGAGGCAAGGGCATAAGCAGAGTGGGAAAAAGCACAGGGCTAGAACTCTGGAGGCTAAGCTATAGTCTCCATTCTATACTATTGGCTATGGAATCTCGGGTAAGTCAGTGCACCTCTGAGACTTGATTCATTTCCTCACTTCTTAATATGAATGGGTGGGACCAGAGCTCAACATTTTTTTCATCCAACCTTTCTGCCAAACTTTCTCACTTGACTGCCAGCACATCTGTCACAGCCAAGGGAATTCTGATCAGTGTATGTTCTGTAATTTATATTATGGAAACAGGCACACTACACAGTAAGTTCTATTAGTAGTACCACCAAAATACATCCAGACTCCATTCACTTTTCCCCTTCTCCACACTATCACCCTAATTTAAACTACCAACATTTAAATTTACCAATATTTAAACTTCCTGGTCTACTAAAAATACAAATGCAAAGTAGTCTCTTAAAACTTAAATCTGGTTATACCATTCCCCTGTAAACAAACAAACAAATCCTTCAATTTCTTCCCAATTACTCCAGTGGCTTCCCATTGCACTGATAATAAAGTCATAACTTTTTACACACAAGGTCCTACTTTACCTGACCTGTCCCTCTGCCTCATTCTCTACACTTTACCTCCAGCCTACTTGCTTTTCACTAATCTTCAAACAAATCAATCCATATTCAGACATATTCCTATTATTTTAACAAACTAAATCTATGTGATAAATCAAGGTTTTGTTCTCAGAGAACACCTATTAGCATCTTTGATTAATATATTTTTCAAAGTAATTTCTAGGAAGATACATTAATTATATATGCTAAGTAAGAGATACAAAGTAGAAATATGACCTCTAATTGATTCCATCTCATTTTCAGATCACTTGCTTATAAAAGCCCTTACATTAAAGCTTCATAAAATCACTGATCTTTTTAACCATAAGGACAAACACCAACAACTAATAATTGATTTCATTACCACCGAGGAGTCTTTTAGTCACTCCCTGAACAGTTCATAATAAAGCAACTGGTAAAACAGTCTCCACAGTTTTAAATTGTTGTTAAGATCATGGCAACTATTATACAATATCCAAAGTTCACATTCTTAAGGAATCTGAAAGGAGATGCAACTTAAATCTATAAAACATGTGGGGAGGGGTATTTATTTTCACAACAAAAACAGATTTAACTAAATGACTGGGTCTATTTCTAAGTCCTTCTTGAAAAATCTTACCGGCTTTGGGAGGGGCGGGGATATTAATACTTAAAAGTCTACTAAACAATATACATGCTTGGAAGCCAAACTAATGATTGACATACTAAACTAAATCTTGCTATACCAGTCAGACCATCTGGTACATTTCTACCCAAACTCTCTACCCCACCAATAAATCAAGGACACCCAAACCCATGCTGTCTTATCTAGACTTCCCTCCATTCACATCAATCAAATAAACAAAAAAATCAACTCCATTACATTGTTTAATTATGCCATTCATGTTCATTTTCATTTTCTAACTAGATACAAGCATCTTGAATGCCAAGATTATTCCTTAAAATTCTTGTTCTGTCCCCAGAACAGTGGTTTCAAACTTCAAAACTTTACAAATGAGATCCCTTGTTCATAAGCCTCCAAGATTCTGGTTCAGCATAGCTGGGGTGAGCCATGGAATCTGTGCAGAGCCATATTCCCATTTCCCCAAGGGATTCTGATGTGTGGGATGTTGGCGAATCAAAGCCACAGAGCCCTTACATTGCGCTCATATCATGGCCAGTTTCACAAATTTTAGAAATGAGGTGGTTTCCAATATCAGTCAACTAATAGTTGGGAGGGAATCCCATCTTTATAGAACATGAAGGAGATCTGAAACGGAAATAAGCCTGTGAAATGGTAAGTGGTAGAGCTGAAGCCATACCCAGGCCCAGTGATTGTGAGTCCCACAATCTCACTGCTCAGCTACTTCTCCAGAGAAAAGACAAGGGCAGTGTTCAGAGCTAAGCACTGACATGGTGGATGACAAGGTGAGGGTAGGAGGTGTGGGAAGCAGATGGCTAAGAGCACAAGAAGAGACTGTACAGGCACCACTGACAGCTCTAGAAAGTTCACCAAGTCCTAACCCATGCGACCTTTCTCATCTCCACTGACCACCCTAGGGATACTAGCCAGATACTAGCCCACTACTCTGAGTAACTTCCTCTAAAAGAACTTCTTCAAAGTCTTTTATATAAGCTCCTCTTCATGACCTACATTCTGAAGTGAAAGCATTTTTATCATACTTGATCTCAGGCCCATATCTGCTTAAGATAAAGTAGAGGAGAGTGCTTCATGCACTGTACAGCACTATTAAAACATACTTCGATACTTAGCAACACATTCTTTTTTTTTTCATCTGAGGTGCTATTTTAAAAATTCAAATTTATTTAAGGGATTTTCAGGTATATATTTTAAGCACTGTTATCTTTTTTAAAATACTAGGTATTTTACTATAAACTACTCCGTATGTAAAGTGACTTTTAAAAAAAACTATAAATGGCAATGTCTAATGTACGTTCCATGCTGAGGATAACCAGTTACTTTAGCAATTCTAAGTCCTCAAATAATTTCAAGTATTCCATTTTATTCTCAGCTTTGTGCTTATGCCACTAATTTTACTTCTGTTTTTTTTATTATTATTATTTTTTTTTTTTTGCCGTACGCGGGCCTCTCACTGTTGCGGCCTCTCCCGTTGCGGAGCACAGGCTCCGGACGCACAGGCTCAGCGGCCATGGCTCACGGGCCCAGTCGCTCCGCGGCATGTGGGATCTTCCCGGACCGGGGCACGAACCCGTGTCCCCTGCATCGGCAGGCAGACTCTCAACCACTGCGCCACCAGGGAAGCCCTACTTCTGGTTTTATATAACATAAAACAGCACAAGAGGAAAATGAAATCAATCAGCTAAGGGCCCACTGACAAGTGTTTCAATTAGGCTCTCTTATGTGTAGCTTACAAAAGACTCCCTTCGGCCACTTCATCATTCGGGAGGGGTGCAAGCAGTAAGGGAGGTGGGGAGGAAGGTCACTGTCAATAAGTAAGACATGGGGCTTCCCTGGTGGCGCAGTGGTTGAGAGTCCGCCTGCCGATGCAGGGGACACGGGTTCACGCCCTGGTCCAGGAAGATCCCACATGCCGCGGAGCGGCTGGGCCCGTGAGCCATGGCCGCTGAGCCTGCGCGTCCAGAGCCTGTGCTCCGCAACGGGAGAGGCCGCAACAGTGAGAGGCCCGCGTACGGCAAAAAAATAAATAAATAAGTAAGACATGGTCAAGGGAATCTAAGACCAGGAATTGAAATGCCTCACAGAGACTTGAACCCAAATCAGTCCATCATTCACTCAATAAATATTTATCTAGTGTTTGCTATGCGTCAAGCCCTGGGGATGCAGCTATAACTCAAGACAGGCATAGCCCTTACTTTTATTGGGCTTTCATTCTAATGAGAAAGTCATTCATTCATTCATTCAGTATGTTGTATTACAAGTGTTACTGAGCACTTACTTGTGCCAGGAACTATTCTAGGTGCTGGGGTTATAGTAATGAACTTGTAACAATAAATGAATAAATAGACAGGACAATGCCAATTGCTGGTGAGGACTATGAATAAAAATTAATCAGTAAGAGACCATAGTGACGGGGACTACGGTACAGTGCCGGTGCCAGGGGAGTGAGCAGGGATAGGGAGGTAGTTGAAATCAGAAAGGGTGATCAGATGGTCAGATGTACTCCCTGAATACATCTCTGAGGAGGTAATTTTTGATGTGAGGGACATGTTAATATTACAGAGTAGAGAGCTGCAGGAAGAGGCACAGTTAAGTACAAAGGTCCTGTGGGAGAACCTCAGGTCAAGGAATAGCAAGGAGGCCAGTCTGGCTAAGGACACTTATTGGGCACGAGGCTGGAGAGAAGCCAGGATCTAGGACATATAGGTAAAGAATCTGGATTTCAGTCTATTATGATTAAAGCCATACGAGGGCTGATAGTGGTACCTATCTGATTTATGTTTTCAGATCAAGCCAACTGCTGTGTGGAAGACAGACAATGGACAGGAGTGGGGGTAACTGTGGAAGAAAAACAAACAAATAAACAAGAAAAAAAACCACTAAGAGGCTATTTAACAATAGAGCTCAAGCTAGATATAACGACAGCTGAGGTGGTGGTGAGAAGCTGTTAGATTCCAGATCTGATCTGCAAGTGGAGCCAAAAAAATTTATCAATGGACTAGATGTAGGAGGTGAGAGAAAGAGGCAAGTCAATCCTAATACCCTCATCTCAAAATTGTCCTTCACGATGAATCTTTTGTGAAAAGCCTTTAGTTGTATTTGAAATTCACCCTGCCACATTTATTTTTTTATTTTTATTTTTTATAAATTTATTTATTTGTTTGTTTATTTTTGGCTGAGTTGGGTCTTTGTTGCTGCACGCGGGCTTTCTCTTGTTGCGACGAGTGGCGTCTACTCTTCGTTGCGGTGCATGGGCTTCTCACTGCGGTGGCTTCTCTTGTTGCTGAGCACGGGCTCTAGGGCACGTGGGCTTCAGTAGTTGTGGCACGCGGGTTCAGTAGTTGTGGCTCGCGGGCTCTAGAGCGCAGGCTCAGTGTTGTGGCACCACACGGGCTTAGTTGCTCCGCGGCATGTGGGATCTTCCCTGACCAGGGCTTGAACCCGTGTCCCCTGCATTGGCAGGTGGTTTCTTAACCACTGTGCCACCAGGGAAGCCCCCTGCGACTTTTAGAACAATACATTTACATGTAATATAAATGTCACACAAGACCTCAAATATCTGAACTCTAAAAGGATACTACTTTACCTTTCCTTACCATGATTCACGGTCACTGTTTTGTCAGTGAGTCATTCAATAAGCAGATAAGTATCTCAGTCAGACATAGCTGGAAACTCAGCATAGCTGTCATGAGCCAGATTCTAGTGTTGCGGCTTGAGACAGACAGGTATGAGAGATACAGAGAATTCAGTAGTAGTACATCAAAACAGCTTTAAGAGTTCTGACCTAACCAGACAAGAAAAGTATGAAAAGAATATAAAATTCCACAACAAGCAGAAGAGATTAGCTGAAAGAAGTTAAGTGCCTCTGATTTGTAGGACTGCAGATTCAAATGAGGTAAAAAAATTATTTAAGAATAGAGACCTGGAATCCTCCAGGTGTGGTACTGACTATACAAAATTGTGTAGCATGTCCTCCAGTGGCTGGGGAGGAATATCCGTGACATCCATGCCCTCCACCAGGTCTCAGACCTCTGGCTGGTAAATTACTTAAGTCGCTTTATATAATGAACCTGCTCATCCTGGGATGACAATTCTAAATCACTCTGGGTGAGAAGAACTCCAGGAATGTTTAGTTTTAAATAGAGACACAGGACTTCCCTGGTGGCGCAGTGGTTAAGAATCCGCCTGCCAATGCAGGGGACATGGGTTTGACCCTGGTCCGGGAAGATCCCACATGCCGTGGAGCAACTAAGCCTGTGCGCCACAACTACTGAGCCTGCACTCTGGAGCCATGAGCCACAACTACTGAAGCCCGCGCTCCTAGAGCCCATGCTCCGCAACAAGAGAAGCCACTGCAGTGAGAAGCCTGCATACTGCAATGAAGAGTAGCCCCCGCTCGCCGCAACTAGAGAAAGCCCTCACGCAGCAAGGAAGACCCAATGCAGCCAAAAATTAATTAATTAATTTAAAAAATAAATAAATAGAGACACAATGATCAAATCGAACCCGTAGTATTAAAATCTCTGATGTTAAGTTTAGGAATCATTGTGTAATCATCTGGACAAAGTTCAATATTTAACTGATAAAATGTTTATTATGTTTAAGACAGTTTGATATATTAACAGACTATACTCGTAATTTCAAATTAATTTATTTTAAATTTGTGATTTTAAACTGAAAGGTGTAAGAGAATTTTACTAGGTTCTCCTTAGTATTGGAATTCTTAAGATTAACTTTATAAATTTTGTATTATTGGGTTTACGAGAATAGTTTAGGTACTTCGAGAAGTTCTGGTTATTAGATCAAGGCACTCGAATGCTTAAAAAGAACAAAATACATTAAATTTATACATGCAATTTAAAAGTGTTTATGGGAATTTAATTAACTAGGTCTGTAATTGGGACTGATTAAGGCTGTTTATTAGTACTCCTCTCGATTGTTTTGAATGGTAACCAAGCAGGAAAACATCCTTCCAGCTTCTCCCCGAAGCCCGCTTACCCACTGGCAGGAGAAAGGCTGGAGTTTGCAAACTTTGCTGGACTCATACTTTAAAGTGAACAATCTTCCCCCCTCCTAGCCTCCCACTCGCATAAGAATGGTGTGTTTATCTTGACTTTCATCTATATACTCGGTGTCTACTTGTTCTCTAGGTAAAAAGAACTGAAGTACCCAAAGGAGTTGAAAACTCATGTCTGCACAAAACCCTGCACAAGAATGCCTACAGCAACTTTATTCATAGTTGCCAAAAGTTGGAAGCAACTAAGATGTCCTTCAGTAGGTGAATGGTTAACTATATGTTATATCCATACAATGGAATATTATTTAGTGCTAAAAACAAATGAGCAATCAAGTCCTGAAAAGGCATAGAGGAAATTTAAATGCATATTAGTAAATGAAGGAAGCCAATCTGAAAAGGCTACATACACTATGGTTCCAACTATAGGACATTCTGGAAAAGGCAAAACTATAGGGACGGTAAAAGATCAGTTACTGCCAAGGGTTGGATGGGAGTGAAGGTAGTGAGGTGATTAACAGAGCACAGGGGATTTTCAAGGCAGTGAAACCATTCCGTAGAAGACTGTAATCATGGATACATGTCATTATGCATTTGTCAAAACCCATAAACCTGTACAACACAAAGTAAGGTCTAAGGTAAGCTATGGACTTTAGTTAATAATGTTCATTTATCAATTTAACAAATTTTGTGCCACGGGAGAAGGGTGTATGGGAACTCTCTGTATTTTATGCTCAATTTTTTCTGTAGGCTTAAAACTATACTAAAAAAGCAAAGTATGTTAATTTTTAAAACACACGCAAAAAAGAAAAAACACATGCGTAAGTAACTGAGTATTCAAGTTTAGAGAAAAAGAAAATTTTAAAACAATAAAAAATTTACAAATTAAGCCTTTCTTTTTCTCTCTCTTTTCTTTCTTTTCTTTCTTTCTTTTCTTTCTTCTTTCTCTCTCTCTCTCTCTCTCTCTCTCTCTCCCCCTCCCCTTCCTTCCTTCTTTCCTCCCTCCCTCCCTTCCTTCTTTCTTTCTTTCTTTGACCTTCCCCAATTTTGCCTTCAAACTTCTCCACAGATATGGCCAGCAGTGCCAGGGATACTGAGCTCATAAAAAAAGAAATGAAGAAATCAGTGCTTCATTTAAGAATTTAATCAAATAAGTGGACAATGGCATACAAGGCTTTTTGGTTGCTAAATTATAGCATTTAAGAGCTTCCCCCTAAGTTCCTAGAACTTGAACTCAGACATTCACATACAGTTCACTCCAACAGCTGGAATTAATTGGCATCCTTGCTCAATTTCTCTGAAAGGAATTCTCCTAAGATAGCTATAATTGCAAAAGCAGTTTCTTGAAATTTCTATCCAGATGACTAATCAGGTCTTTAATTTAAAAAATAAAACTGCTAAGAGTTTTGACTAACAGAAACATAACTACCACACTCTGTGTGATCATTCTGATGTTAATTTACCCTTAAGGGGTCCTTTCCAAAATATAAGTAATAAAAGTTTTAAACAAGTTAAAAGTTTAAAAAAAGTTAAAAGTTTTAAAAAAGTTAAAACAAAGTTTTAAACAATGATAAATAAATTTATGATATAGAAATTAGTCAAACAGAAGTAGTCCTATTAGCAAAAAAATCCATTAAAAATAATTCACACTTATTTCCCAAGTCCCTAATATTAAAATTCATCCTATGTGAAAAATTCTGTTAGTAAGAACTATATTTGCTATACTTTGTGTATCAAGCTATCTTTTTTTTAAAAAAGTCATCCAAAAAATTTTGATCTAAAAATAATCACTTCTAAGTTATCAGCTTTATACACGTCTCCACTACTTATACCACAGCAAGAAAGGCAAGGGCAACCAAAACAATAAGTATGAAATGTTTTCTAGCTCTGAAAAATTCCCTCTAAGAGTACTTGAATTTAATTTTTAGAAATAATTATATGGTTTTAGTGGTTTTCATAAGGCATTTTACTTAAAAGAGATGATTTTCAAATGACTAAAATGTTACCATTATCTCTCATTTATACAAAAATTTTCCTGGAGGGCCCTAGGGACCCATTACAAATCTCAATTGCTAAATTGGAGGCATCCTCCACTAAATTAGCAAGCTCCGGCCCAAATCAGATGCTCACTTACATATAAACACAACTGCAGACTCACAGATGACTACATTTCAGCCTGTGACTTGTAGTACAAAGTACAGAAGTAGTCTCTACCTCCTGGCTACACTGTGAAACTCACACTTAACAGCTAAGTACATAAACTTTAGTTGTGTACATAATCCTATTCTTTATGAAGAGACCTTAAGTGATTCAGATATTAATTTGGCCATGAATTGTGAACTGAAGCCAAAATTTCAACAGCATAGGCTATACAACCAAAGGTAACCTTTCATGATTTCCTGAGGAGAATATAATTGCTTGTTTGAGCCAAGAAGGGCATAAACTGCAAATCCACCAAAACAACTTAATCAGCAAATATTTGACATATTGCCAGCAAAGGGCAGTTCAATCCTTGTGGCCATTTGATGCAAAGCTGTTACTGTCTATTTTTATTACTATTTTAAATTATTATTGGTATTATATCATCATCACCATATTATTATTATCACCACCATGTGTATTTCTTTACACTGTTAACAAACATAACTTCTTTTGTAGCACCTGACAATTCATAAACCCAGGAGAAGGTTACAGTAGTCCCAGAGGGCAAAACGGAAAAGTACAGTATTTCTCAACCCTTTTTAAAGATACTTTAAAGAAACTGATGCCCTGCTTTGCTGAGTACCTTGTCCAGGACTACTGAAAAGCTAACCAGTGGCAAGGGCTTGACACCAGTTCTTCTCACTCCACACCCACATCCTTTCCACGAAACCATGCTACCTTTTATTAGCTACTGTTCCACTGGGATTTAAAAGAGCAGAGGTAGAATTATTGAGAAGGTAGCTTCCCTCAGAGCAGTTGTTTCCAAAACAATTGTGGTACTATCCTCTACAAATACGTGTTCACTCTTAGGATGATGCAGACAGCTACAAGGGTTTTGGACACCTGTCCCACTCCCTCACTAACTGTGTGGCTCTGGGCAAGCTGCATCCCTTTTCCTGAAGCTTTGTTTTTTTCACCTATAAAATGGAGGTTATGGCAGTAGCTATACCTCACAGGGTAGTTGTGTGGATTCGATAACATATAAAGTAGGTAGTCAAGTGCCCAGCTCAGAGTCCGTGCAGAATTCCTAAAAGGGGAAGAGAATCACAGGGAAGGAACTCCAGGCTGCGCTGGCCCCAGTACAGTGAGAGAGACTGAACTGGCAGAAGAGGATAAGGAAACTGCTATTAATTCATATTGTACTAAAGCTCATCCACTAAGGAGCCACACAAACTCTGTGACTCTGAAACTCTGAAACTTTCTTTCAGAAAATTTCATCCCTTGAGCTCAAATACAATCTTTCTGGCAAACTCCTTCCATCTCATCACCCTCAGTATTAATTTTTTTGGCTGTGTCACCTACAAAAATAATCAAGGAATAAAACAGCCACTCTCTGATCCTCTACTATGAGGCTAGCATTCTGCTGGATTCTGCCAAGAATACTAAAGAAATGAAATACTACGTGCCACCTTCCAAAATAATACAGCATTGAAGACAAGAACAGCTCACACAAAGCTGCTGAAGAAATGTGATAAAATATACAATGAAGTACAGAATTGTACAGTACTAACTATAAGCAGGACTAATAGATTGGGTATGAAAGAACAGAAGACTTGGAGGAAGGGACATTGCAGGTGGGGGGACAACAGAAGCCAAGGTCTGAAGGCCTGAGGGTGACAGTGGGCAGTGGAGGTTGTGGGCAGGGATCTCAAGGAGGCTACAGAGCAGACTCTACACCGAGGATAATCCTTACGGCACTGGAGGGCAGGCAGGGGATGGTGAGAAACCGAGTTCAGCAATAGGTATGGTAGGGCCAGATAATGGACGGCCCTTCATAGTCAGGCAGAGACATTGACCCTGATGAAGCAGACAGGAGGGAAGCACTTCAGGTTCCTACACAGGGAAGGGCAATGTTGAATGTGGTTGGAGCGAACCCCGTAGGGCTCAGCTCACAGCCCTCCTCACTGTCAGCACACCCATCTCTCAGCTACTGCTCCACCGCTGTGTACTTTAGTGGGAAGAGCCCTTGGCTGCAGGAACAGCCTCCCCCAGTTCATGCCTCCTCTCAGGGGGTGACTTGCTCAGAACCAGGCACTTGGGGAGGCAGAAAGGGAGAGAATAACACATGGTTACAGGGAAAAGGAGAGTCATACAGGAGAGGAAATCAGAGACTGTGAAATGAGTCACATCAGGCGCCTCTTGGTAGAGCTGAGAGTGTTGAAGGGTCTGGCCCTTTGCCTCCATTTGTGAGAGCTCTGAAGACCCATCCCAGCTCTGAAGCACTCTATAGGATCAGTTACACATTCATTGCAAGTGAACTTCTCTCTGTTCAACCTGCCTTCCTTACTTCCTTGCAGGTGAAAGTACCTGCACTTCCCATTAACCTGCATTCAGCCCTGCCGCTGAGCCTGTTTCCAGGGAACCTGACCTAAGACTGTGCTTAAAGAGGATGAATCCAACAGCAGAATGTAGAAGAAACTGAAAGGCTGGACCCATGAATCAGAGGAGCCCAGAATGAAAGTTATTTCAAGACCTTCACTACTTTATATCTGGATAGGAAAACAGTAAGGAAGACGGAAAAGTAGAGGATGAAAGTGGAAGTCATTTTGATGAAACTCTGCAAACATGGAGACCGATTACATATATGGAGAGAGAGGAGTCTAACGTAACATGACCCCAGCACAGATAAACGAATTTCTCTCAGTCAGTGAAAATAATGTTATGCCTGAACACAATGAGATAATTGGTCCTGGGGCATCCAAAACACTTTGGTTGAGTTGGGTTGAGTTGGAGAGAGTAGCAGCACATTCAATGAGTTATACTAGGTTGCCTGAATTTGGGGGCATGAATAGTCAAGGCTAGAGATGTGGTTTGGGAAATCGGCACAGAGAAGTGACAGCTGGTACCATAAGGGTCATGAACTCTCGTGAGGAAGTGAGGAGAGTCCAAACCATGGATTTCAGGATGCCCTCAGGAAGCACAAAGATAAGGCCTCTGCAGAGAAGAAAGGGGTCTTCAAGATGCCAGATTTAGCAGATAAAAATACAATAGAATGCCCAGTGAAATGCTGCAAGGGACACACAATTCTTCAGTGATAGCAGCAAACAGTGTCAAATAACAAAATAGTGTTAAAGATGACCAAGAATTTGAAAAGGTCATGAGTTTTTGCTAAGTGGAATTCACTCGTAACCTTTAAGGGAAAACATTCTAGTTTTTATTTGAAAAATCCTATAAAAGATTTGATTCCTGTGTTTGAACAACCGTGTGCGCTTTCTTAGCATTTTGATTTCTGGTTAAATTATTCTTTTACCAAAACTGCTTCCAAGGGGGGAATTTCACTGCTCCTCAAGAGAAAGGACAAATGTTCAGCATTAGAAATCCTCCTCTTCCAACTGAGAGAAGGTTAACATTCCTCAAAAATCTGGCAGCTCTCAAAAGGCTGGTTTTCTACATTAATATATGCATTTTAAATGACCATTTAAAACCTTTAAAAAATGTCTTCTCTCTCTTCTCTAAAAACTACAAGTTGCTTCGAGTGATTCCATGAACTCAGGGGACCCACAGCAATTAAAAGGAAGACAGTTCCCTACATGTTTATGTCTATGTCTTTTTTTAAAAAATCACACTCACCAGGGAAATGAAAAACATGAATTGCACTTATTAAACAACATGAGTTACCTAAAATAAGCTTTAATTCGGAGGGATGTTTCGATGTGTATTTTCATGTGCACGTATACAGAAAGGGTTGTAGTCTGGAAATATTAGCATTGAAGAAAGCTTCCTAGATATCCTATGGGCCACATATGCATAACAAATCATTTCAGTTACTTACTTGCAAGCAAAGAAAAATAAACATTCTTCATAAGAAAAGTCTATAGGTTTGAAAACCTTAGCTCTTGACTGTCATCTCAAATTTGCTTTTGCATTATAGCCCATCTCTGAAATACAAAAGGCCATGTACTTCCCTCCAATGACGCATAAAGCTTCCACTAACAACTCCATGCAAAGACCAAGGCAATTTATCACCATACTTAAGGATTTGCCTAGATGCTTTATGAAGCCCAAAAGCAATACACGGGTTTATCAAATCACTGAAATATTTCTCTGGTCATATTTTTGCTCCAAGTACAGCAATATGTATAATAACACAACAACAAATAAAGAAGTTGGGTAACAAATTATACGTCTATACACACCCACACAAAAAAAACTGTCCATTTGTTCTTTGTGGGTTTTAAGATTTTTCTTTACTCAGAACATTATAGATTGAAGAAGGTTTTACTTAAAGAAGGCAGGAACTTGTCAGCCGAGTATTTTCAATAATCTACTACTGAGGTAAAAATCTTCTGGAAACATAAGAAGTATCTGAAAGTATAGTTTTTCAAGCTGTAGTTAAGCTACCAGCGCTCTCTAATTCTGAAAACTTTCAAGCCTGCATTTGAAAACAAAATTGTATCATAAGCAGCTGTGTTTTCATGTTTTTCTATTTTCAGTTTTATTTAGCTCCCCTGATAGAGCAACATTTTAAAAATATTTTCTTTTGCACTAATTATTCCATGATGAGCAGTATCAATAAGTTCTGCAATATTAATCAACTTAAAATTAGCAGGATGTCTAGTATTTGGTTAATCTATGTTCCAACAGTTAATAGGTTATGGGTGAATCCTGCCAGGCAAATTTCGATTGTTTTCTAACACAGTCATGATTCTGCTAGAGACGGCTGCATGTGTTAAGCTAAGAAAGGAAGTTTGGAGCATGAATTGGGTACTGATCTATGGCTCTGGGCCAGTCAAGTACAAATCACTTAAGGGTTAAGTCTTAATCTCTCCGATCCTGCCTCTAGCAAGTGGTACATCCTCGTGTTAAGAGCTGTGCTGTAGGGTCAGACGCACATGCATTCGAATCCATCTGGTTATCAACTCTGTGGGTTTACAATCTGCTGGTTAGAATGGGTCGGTGGTGGAAGTTACTGGTTCCCTATAACACCATCAACCATCTGTAATATTCCAAATGTATTAATATAACAGGGGCAGAGGGAAAGAACTACTCCAGATGCACATCAACCCTGGAAGTCCCAGGGAAAGTAGAAATGTTTAACTGTTTCCCACAGGCTTACAATTATTTTAATACATTTAAAGGCACTTGGAGGGGTTTCCCTGGTGGCATAGGGCTTAAGAATCCACCTGCCAATGCAGGGGACATGGGTTCGAGCCCTGGTCTGGGAAGATCCCATATGCCGCGGAGCAACTAAGCCTTTGTGCCACAACTACTGAGCCCGTGCGCCTGGAGCCCATGGTGCACAACAGGAGAAGCCACCGCAGTGAGAGGCCCGCGCACCGCAATGAAGAGTGGCTCCCGCGTGCCACAACTAGAGAAAGCTGGTGCACAGCAACGAAGACCCAACGCAACAACAAAAAATAAATAAATTAAAAAAAAAAAAGTTTAAAGGCACTTAGAAAGTCATGTAATAGACAACTGTTTATTAAATGCCTATTATGCATTTAGAATTTTTAAAATACTACCCAGGCCATCTTAAATAAACAAACCCAACAATCTGCTGCTCATCATGGAAACTGCCTCAAATCTCCAGAAAAAAAAAAAATGCCCCTCCAGAAAAATTAATCCTGGCCTTCAACAAGAAAATTTTATAATCGTAAGTACTTCTGTGAAACCAAGTTGTCATCATTAAAACTGACCCCTGCTGCTGGTTCCTGCCCATACTAGCCCTAAACTTCAGGACAGAAGGAAGAAGTATCAGCTCACAGACAACAGAACCACTGCCAATTTCTTGCTTATTATTTCCTTTAATTCTTTTTCTTGGGCCCTGTTCAAATTGTTACCACTTTTAAAAAGTGCTATTATCAATTCAATTCTTGTGAGTATACTCAGGGACTTGACTGAGACGGCATGTATCCAAAAATACAAATGTCCTACACTAAAATTTCCTTTAACTTTCTACTTCTAAACTTTTCCCACAATAAACTGTATGGTACATTTTCTCCACATATGGTATTAATCTGCTTTTTTAAAAATTAAAATAGGAATTATTTGATGGGTCTTCTGAAGAGTTCTACCACATTCCAAAATGTCAGAAGAAAATGAGAAATAGAGAAAAACCAAAATGATGTATCTTTTTGGCACTTCCCACTGAGATCAGTTATAATCTGTGGTGAGAGCTGCATTTTCAAGATGTGATTCACCGCCAGATCTCCGACCATCTTCTCTACAATGATGATTCAACATGACTTTCACTCCAGGCCTAGCTCTCCTGATCCTGGTAGTTCAAACTACCTACTGAACTCTCTAGGACGCAGTTTGTTCTTTTGTAAAATGAAGGAACCAGATGACATGGTCACTAAAATTCTTCTCAGCTCTAAAATCCTATGGTTTGGTGATTTCTAATTGGTATAAATGGCTATCACCTCAAGTTCAGCATATGTAACATCTATTCAACCCCTCTGACCATAAAACTGCTGCCACCTCTGGCTTCCTGTTTCTATAAATGGTTCTGTCAACCTCAAACTCACTCTAAGACACTCAAATTGTTCTTAGCTCCTTATTAATCCCCCTCAACTGGACACATTCTTCCTTTTCAGTATCTTGTTCTAGCTCCCCTTTCTCAGGCTTCATGGCATTCTCTTGCAGATCCCTGGGTCTCTTGGTTTTTTCCTCACCAATTATCCCAGATGCCCCAGCCACATTAATGATTCAGGGTCAACAATGAAACACATAGTAACAAATATTACAGTAACAACAACAAAAAGTTAAGAAAAAAAAAACCCAGAAGTTTCCAGAACAATATCCAAATTATCTTTTTAGTAGACTATCAAAGAACACAGGAACAGCTAGACTTTTCATAAGAAAACATTTAGGAACTACCTACACACCCCACTGTCAAGAGATTTACTTCCTCAATGGCTGTCAAACTGGTGATGGGATTGAGGTGGAGGGGAAGAAGTGATATTTACCTTAGTCAGCTACACTAGCGGGCATGCCTTTCTCTGTTCATTTCTCCTTACATGAATCCTACCTATCTGCTATGGTCTAAATGTTTGTACCTCCTCCACCCCTAACAAATTCATATTTTGTAGTCCTAATCCCCAAAGCCGATAGTACTAGTAGGTGAGGCCTTTGGGAGGTGGTTAGGTCATGAGGGTGTTGTTGCCCTCATGAATGGGATTAATGTTCTTTAATTTTTTTTTTAATTTTTTGGCTGTGCCACACGGCACGCAGAATCTTAGTTCACCAAAGATCAAACTCGTGCCCCCTGCAGTGGAAGCCCAGAATCCTAACCACTGGACTTCCAGGGAACTGGGATTAATGTTCTTTAAAAAGAGCTTCCACAGAGCTCTCTAGCCAATTCCACCACATGTGGATACAGTGCAAAGTCTCGACCTGGAAGAGGGCCTTCACCCAACCATCCTGCCACCCTGATCTGGGACTTCCAGCCTCCAGAAATGTAAGCAATAAATTTCTGCTGTTTATGAGCTATGCAGTCTCTGTATTTTGTTATAGCGGCCCAAACCAACTACGACACTATAATTTAAGCTCAGCCCAAATCTCTTCCATGTCCACACCAGAGCTCTCTTTCTTTTTAATCCAGAAACCACTATGGTCCTTTTCATTACTGTTTAAATTCCATTCAAACACTAACTGGACTCTTGGTTAGTTCCATTTTGGTGGCAGCAGAGAAAGAGTTGGGACATGACTAGTCAATGCTGGCTTCATACCACAACCCTCAGAATACAAAGGCCCCAGAGGTTATCAATAGTTTACAACTGAACACAACTGAGCACATCATAAAGTATAATGCAGAAAGTGCTAAGAGATAAGTTTATAAAGGAGAAAAGAACAACAACAACAAAAGCAGAGCAAGCAAAAAGAGCAGAAAAGGAAAAAGATTATTTCTGTGAAAGCCAAAAAAGTTTCAGGGAAAAGATAGGACTTAAATAAGGTCTTAGGGTTTCCATGGTGGCACAGTGGTTGAGAGTCCGCCTGCCGATGCGGGGGACATGGGTTCGTGCCCCGGTCCGGGAAGATCCCACATGCCGCGGAGCGGCTGGGCCTGTGAGCCATGGCCGCTGAGCCTGCGCGTCCGGAGCCTGTGCTGCGCAACGGGAGAGGCCACAACAATGAGAGGCCTGCGTACCGCAAAAAAAAAAAAAAAAAAAAAAAAAAGGTCTTAAAAGATGGTCAGAGCAGAGTTGGGGAAGGATCGGGAGGACGCAGGCTTGAAAAGGGTAAAGGACGTTCCTTCCTCCAATATATAGCTGCTCTGGCTGCTTCTCCACTATGGAGTCACAAAAGTTCAACCTGTCGATCGCCATTTACAATAAGCTTCTTGGCTGCATAAATTATACAACGATTTTTTGCTTCTGTTGGGTTATTTTATCTCACTGAACAAATAGTGTGTTGTGATTAAAGCTATTTGTCAAAAACTGACAGCAATGACATGTGGCTTCAAAGGTTCTTTAGCACAGCTCTATAGGCTGTCTCTTTCCTTCTTCCATGTGCTTAGGGCAGCTCAGTTCAGCACACAGAGACAGCTCCTATCCCTCACCCTCTGCCTTCCTAGAATAATGAAACATCCAACATCGCTGATGTTAACACTGTTAACTAGAAGACAATTTCTGGCACGTGAGTAGGAGTAATTTTTTTTTAAGTTCTGATGTAGAAGTGGCCCATGTTTCTTGTAATGACAGGACAGGCTGGGTAACACCAACAGAAGACCCTCAAAATCTTCCTTGTGACTGTCTGAACAACATCACTCAGGCACCACCTCTTCCATCATTAATTTAAAGGCTCTTTGACTTATCAACAGTTTCCCTCTCACTCTTTCCCCTCTATAGACATTTATAATTAGATCCTATAATTCAACTGATAACGTATTTATCTTTCTCCACTAATCAATTTTAAGATCTTTGAGAATAGGAGGTGTCAGTTTTTATATTCAACAAAATAAGTTTTATTTCTGATAGTAAAAATAACAGAGTTTAGAGAAGTTGGGATAAAGAGGAATAAAGATTTTCTAGATTTAACAATTTAATGATTAACTTATTATTAATTAATAATTAAAGATTTAATCATCACTAGTGTTATATTAATTTTCTTCTATTTTTTAGCTAAGTGTATAAATATACATTTCAACAGAATTAGGAAAACATTTATTTGAGGTATAATATAAACGATAAAAGATACCCACTGTAAGTATAAAATAAAATGACTTTTAGTACATCTGTAGGGCTCTGCAGCCATTACCATATCTCAGATTTGTCCAGCCATAATCAAAATCCAGTACTGGAATAATTTTGTCTCACCAGACAGTGGTGACAGTTTGCAGTCAGTCCCCTCTTCCAAACCCAGCCCCAGGCAACCACTGATCTGCTGTCTTTATAGATTTGCCTTTTCTGGGAATTTTATGTATATACAACCAGGCTTATATAACTGAGCATAAATGTTTTCAAGGTTCAAATGTGTTTGGTTGTTTTTTTAAAAATATTTATTTATTTATTTTTATTTTTGGCCGCATCAGGTCTTAGTTTCGGCATGCAGGCTCTTCGTTGCGGTGCGCGGACTTCTCTCTAGTCGTGGCGTGGGCTCCAGAGTATGCAGGCTCAGTAGTTGCGGTGCACAGACTTAGTTGCCTCGCAGTATGTGGGATCTTAGTTTCCTGACCAGGGATGGAACCTGTGCCCCCTGCATTGGAAGGCGAAGTTTTAACCACTGGACCACCAGGGAAGTCCCTCAAGGTTCAAACATGTTGAAGCATATTATCAGTAGGTAGCTCCTTTTTATTGCTATATGAATGTTTGACATTTTGTGTATCAATTCAACAGTTGATGGACATTTAGGTTGTTTCTTGATTTTGCCTATTCTGCATAGTAACATTAGAAACATTCATGTGTATGTGTCTTTGCGTGGAAGTGTTTTCCCTTCTCCTGGATAGATTTCCGGGAGTGAAAATGCTGGGTCATATGGTAATTTAATATTCCACTTTTAAAAAAGCTGTCAAGGGCTTCCCTGGTGGCACAGTGGTTAAGAATCCGCCTGCCAATGCAGGGGACACGGGTTCGAGCCCTGGCCCGGGAAGATCTCACATGCTAAGAAGCAACTAAGCCCGTGAGCCACAACTACTGGGCCTGCACTCCAGAGCCTGCGAGCCACAACTACTGAAGCCCGCACGCCTAGAGCCGGTGCTCTGCAACAAGAGAAGCCACCACAATGAGAAGCCTGCTCGCCGCAACTAGAGAAAGCCCACTCGCAGCAATGAAGACCCAACACAGCCAAAAATAAAATAAATTTATTTAAAAAATAAAAAGCTGTCAACATGTTTTCCAAAGTGAGTATACCACTTGATATTCCCACTAGCAATGTATGAGGGTTCCAGTTACTCCACATTTTTGCAATATTTGGTATTATCTGTCTTTTCTATTACAGCCATTGGATTAGGTGTACAGTCACATCACACTGTGGTTTTAATTTTCATTTTGTTTATGACTAACAACTTTGAGCTTTATTTCATGGGCTAATCAGCCACTGCTATATCTTCTTTGGTGAAATATCTATTCAAATCATCCATTTCAAAAATTTGGGGGAGTTTTCAATTATTGAGTTTTGGACCTCTTTATATATTTTATGTATTTTGGAGATAAATCTTTTATCAGATATATTATTTGGAAATATTTTCTCCCAATTTGTGGCTGATGTGAAAATGTCTTTAGCCTTCATTTTTGAAGGACAGTTTTGCTGGATACAGAATTTTTGGTTGACAGGCTTTTTGTCTTGTCTTTGAACATTTTAAATATGTCATTACATTGCTTTCTTGCCTCCACTGGTCTGGATGGGAGATTAGATCTTAAACGTATTTTTTTCTCCTGCACGTAATGAGTTGCTTTACTCCTGTTGCTTTCAAGATTTTCTTTTTGTCTTTGTCTTCCAACAGTTGGACAATGATGGGTCTAGGTATGGGTCTCTTTATGTTTCTCCTAATTTTGGTTCATTTATCTTCTTGGATAACAGATTAATCATATTTTTCAATAACTTTAGTAAGTTTGGGCAATTATTTCTTCAAATATGTTTTTGCTCCTTTCTCTATCCTCTCTTTCTGGTACTGTCAAATTCCTTTCTAATATACATGACCTATCAATTTTTTTTAATGAATATTAAAAAGTCTCCTTGGGCTTCCCTGGTGGCGCAGTGGTTGAGAATCTGCCTGCCAATGCAGGGGACACGGGTTCGAGTCCTGGTCCGGGAAGATCCCACATGCCGCAGAGCAACTAAACCCGTGTGCCACAGCTACTGAGCCTGCGCTCTAGAGCCCGTGAGCCACAACTACTGAGCCGTGTGCCACAACTACTGAAGCCCGCGTACCTAGAGCCCACACCCTGCAACAAGAGAAGCCACTGTAATGAGAAGCCCGCACACCACAGGAAGAGTAGCCCCTGCTCGTCACAACTAGAGAAAGCCCACGTGCAGCAATGAAGACTCGATGCAGCCAAAAATAAAATTTAAAAATAACAGATAAATAAATTTTTTAAAAAAAGAAAAAAAAGTCTCCTTGTTTTCTGTCATCCTTTAAAGTTCCTTCAACATTCAGGAAATTTATCTTAAATTACAGCTCAAAGGTAAATAATACTAAATCCTGTCAGTGATCATGACAGTGGTCATGAATTAATTACTGTTTAAAGTTTGCCATCTTTTGACTATTTCTAAGTCACTAGATTAGAACATAGCTTAAGCAGCAAAACGGTATAACAGTTTCTCAAATACTGAGAAGTAACAAAGGTATATCAATGGATTGTATTTTTATAAAGCAACTGATAGTAGCTATGATAATTACTATCATGACACGTAGTTGATATGTAGATTATGGATTCCCATCACTTTTTAAAAATTAGCCAAGAAATTTTGAAGGGAGGAAGGTATCACCTTTGAAACAAACTCTTCACTTAAAAGACCCCAGTTAAAACCCAAACTTAGCTGTTTCCTAGTAAACTGTGTGACACAGGATAATTTACTTATCTCTAGGCTTCAATTATCTCATCGGTAATATGGAGATACTAATATCTATATTTAACACAGGATTATTGTGGGAATTAAATGAGGTAGCATCTTTAAAATGTTATTAGCATGACAGGTACCAAAAAAGTCTATAAAGATTTTTAGCCAGTTATAAATGCCTTCAAATTAGAACTAGTTACATAGTTCTTCTAAATGTGTTTTAAATATAAATGTATCAGAGCTTAATTTATATTTCCAATAAAATACTTATGTTTTCAAATACAAGTTGGAAACTGTATTTCCAAATAAAATAAGACATAATATAAAATTTTTTACAAATTTAAAGCAGACAAGAAATAAGTTATTTCATTAAAAAAACTTTATCCTTTAAAATTAAAAACATGAAAAAGAAAATACATGATTTTTATAGTTTTTAAAGTCACATGATCTGAGAGCTTGGAAATTTTTTGTTGATATCAATTGGCAGACACCCATCAAATTACTCAGACTTACAAAGAATAACAATTTTGGCAATTTACATAAGCTTACTTACAATCAAAGTCTAGACTCACAGATTTTTATCTTCCACTTAAAAAATTTTTGTCAATTGTTAAATGCTCTGAAGCAATTCATGTTAATTTCTTCAGTGACAGACATAAAGGGTTATTATTAGAAAGTTTAAAAGAAATATTCTAAGCACAGTAATGTGCACCACACTAGAGCAGGTGTGAATGAGGAATACTGATGATACAATTATAGATCCTTTATCCAGGAAAAGATCCACGCTGGTACTATTATTTTAATCATGAAGATATAAGATCATATAGTCCAACCCCTCCATTTCCAAGAGAAAGAAACTAAAGACAAAATATGTTAAGTGACTTGCTCACCATCACATAGCTAGTTGCACAGTCTTCATCAAGACTCAGAATTTTGCTGTATGGTGCTTTCCCAACTTCACCTGTCTGCTTCTTAACAGCCGGAAAGTCTCTATATACAATTTTGATCGTACAGGTTTCTGTGTCAACAGTAATGCAGTATAGTAGAATAAAAAGTAAGGATTTGGAATTTATTCACTCATTCATTCACTTATTCATTCAACACATACTGAATGGCTAGCATGTGTCAGCGTACTAGGTAGAAGACGCAAGCTGAACTCCATACCTACCACATAATTATTTGTGTGACTTTGGACAAAAATTTCTTTAGATCCCAGCTTCATAATTATTAACATGAAGATAGTAACATCAACCTTTCTCACAATGTTGAAAGATTGAATGAGATCATGTACTTGGAAGTGCCAAGTAAGGTCCCCAATTTACGTACAACTGGCCTATTATCTGTATTGCACACCATATGAACAATTGCCACATGAATGTTCAACCTCAAACTTAACATGTTGAGATTGAACTTACTATCTTTCCCTTCCTGTAACTGCTACCTTTCTTGTATCCTAAGACATTTCATCTACTTCCTTTCAAACCTTTCTTGTATCTCCTGACTCTTTATCAGTACCATCAAAAACCATGATGATATCATATAAAGATTTTAAGTTAAAATAGAAAAGCTGGCCTCAGCATGGCTACTTAATTTCTCTAAGCTCCCATCAAAGACAGAACAAGTTTCAAAGCACCTGAACCTGAATTAAGCCATTAAGCACTCTAGCTCTGTAAGATAAAATTCAAAGTCCATCTTTAGACATAAAGCTGGTAAGATTAGGGTTGCTTACAAGTGTTTCCACTTTAGGTGGAAATTATGTGTTAACATCTGAATTCCCAGGAAAGGTTAGAAGTGGCAAGCAGCCACTTGAAAGCTACTTTACTATGCACAGTGCTTTCCTACTTTGAAATCTTCCTTCTATTGACGTTTTGTGAATGAGGAAACTGACCAAGCAGCAGAAAAAAGGCAAACTCAAATTAAAGTGCTTCCTCTCAACTGAACAAGCCATGCCACTCCCTCATCAATGTAAAAAATGTAAAAATGAATATATCCCAAGCATCTACCACCCTCATCCTAAATATTTCAAGTTCTACCACTAGGTACACAGAGGAGTTATTGTGCATGGATTTCTAGTATTAATAATAGCAAAAGAGAGTGAGCAATGGTGCTAGCTTTTGCTTCCACACATAAATAGCAGAAAAATAAGACTTATGAAAGGCGAGAGAGCAACAAATAACCAAAACTGCCCAGAGTTTCTTCTTCTTACTATATGGTCATTTATCTCCATTAAAAATCACTCGGAAGTCAGATTTTATTAGGAAAAACGTAAAATATTTTATTCAAAGGAAAATACAATGTCTTGTTGTGATCAGTTCCTTCAGGCCTCAACAATTCTTGTACCATTCATCTCCAGAGCATTCAGAACTCTGAGTTTAAAGACTCCTTGGGAAATCAAAACCATAATGCAGAGGTAGATGGTTCCTGATGGCACAAACCAACCCCTGTGTTCTGCAAGTAGGGTTACTGAGGCCCAACACCATTAGGTGATGTTACAGATTGAATTGTGTCTCCCAAAATGTATATGTTGAAGTCCTAACTCCACCACCTCAGGATATGATGGTATTTGAAATCGAATTTTTTTCAGAGGTAATTAAGTGAGGTCATTGGACCCTAATCCAATATGACTGGTGTCCTTATAAGAAAAGGAAATTTGGACAAAGGCACAGAGAGAAGATGATGTGAAGACACAGGGAAAAAATAGCCATCTATTCACCAAGAAAGGCTTGAAACAAATCCTTTCTTCATGGCCATCAGAAGGTGGGCCCTGACACCTTGACCTCGGACTTCTAGCCTCCGGAACCATGAGATGCTGTTTGAGCCACTCAGTCTGTGGTACTGTGTTATGGCAGCCCTAGCAAACTAGCATGGTGATGAAAAACTGTCAGGATCAAAACCCAGCTTTCCAGACTCTAATATGAGGCTTTCTAACTCACTACACTGTCTTGCAATTTAGCTCTCTGTTTTCACTCAAAGTTCTCTCCCATAAAAATCTTACCACTTGCTCAACTTGTTAAAGACCATGTTAATATATACTGTTCATGCTGGCCTCTTGTGAGCTACACTTCCACATCACAAAAAGACATTTTTGTATAGATGTCTCGTGAACTCAAGCCCCAATGTGTAAAACCCCAATCAACTACTCCACAAAGTTAGTATGGACACTGTTTCATAATCTAAGAAAGTCTAGGTCCAAGATTCAAGTCCTTGGACAAGTCATCTAACCTCTCTGAGCCTCAATTCCATATTAGTAATACGAATTCACAAACAATATAAATTCTACACCCCCGAAAAAAGAACCTTCAAAAGGCTAATGTGAAGGTTAAATTGGATAATTGCCCTTTCAAACTGCAAAGTATTAAAAGCAATTCTCCATGCAATCAAAAACTATTTCTCTCTCTGGCACCACTGTTTTTACTCATTCAAACTCAAAACCATTGATATTTCCCTCTCAAATTGCCTATAACTAATAATTCACCTAGGTTTGGCATTTCTTTCTCAGCAACATCATTTTTTCTCACTGCTTTCTAATAAATCCTCATGATTTCAAATCTGCACTGCTCTGAATGACTGATTTTTCAGCTTCTGGCTTCCTCCTTATCTAATCTATATCACATCCTAATATCAGATTTATCCTCCTAATATACTCAGCTCAAAACTCTTCAGAGGCTCTCTAACCCACAGAACCAGGTCCCACCTACAGAGCCCTGCAAGCTTATCTCAAGGTTTACCATGTGCCCAAGGGCCTTGCCTCATACCCAGCCAGTATGAACAGACAGATCATCAAAAACTTTAATATAACCCTACTTGCTTCTTCCCTTGAGCTTCCCACTGATGGACCCAACTGTCAAAGCCGGATCCTCTAATATCATTAGGAACTTCCTCTTAACCTTGAATCTGGGAAGGCACCATTAACAAGGTTAGGCTGGTTAATTCTAGTGCACACCCCACATGCTAAGGAGCATGCCTGCTGCCCAGTATCATTTTCCTTCTGCTTCTCTCTTGGCCCAGCAACTCTTTGCCCCTCTCCTACTCTTTAACATTGAGGGTCTACCATAATCAAATTCACAGCTCAATGGGAACCCATTGCTCCATCTCAGCCAGTGGTTTCCAATCCCATCAGACCAAATACAAATATTTTATTCCTGGAATAAACCTCACTTGAGAGTGATATATTATCATTTTTATATATTACTGGATTCAAGAGGAAATGCCAGGTAGGCAGAAGGATGTGTGAGAATGGAAACAAAGACAGGGTCTTAGCTAAAGAGAGGCATGTGTAGGTCATCATGTTATAGCTGCTATTTAATTCATGAATAAAATCACATGGGAAAGAGTGCTGATTAGAGAAAAGAAGGCCCCTTCCCTGTCCTAAAACTCCATAATATTTAGAGAAGGAGACAACACAAGAGAGAGAGAAAAGCTACCCACTTGGAAAATCTGATGTTAGCTAAACAGGAATGATAGAAACTAAACTGAAGTGGTATGAAAAGGAGAATGAAAGGTGAGAAAGTGAAACAGAAAGTAGACTTCTTGGGAGTTCCCTGGTGGCCTAGTGGTTAGAATACCAGGCTTCCACTGCTGTGGTCCAGATTCAATCCCTGGTCAGGGAAACAAATCAGACCAGTGACAGACTACATTTAGTTCATCAATATCTTAACAATACTATTGAAGTAAATCTCTGTTATTTATCTTGCTCTGGAGCAGCAGAAAAGTAACTGTGGTTCCTTCAATGCAAAAATAAACTGAAGTCTTATTTCAAGATTTGTACTTTTAAAAATGTAGTAGAGGTGAAGCTATTAATACTAAAATTTCTGAAAGTGAACTGAAAAGATCCCACTAATAAAAGAAGGTATTTCATTCTCTTGAAGTAGAGAAACTATGCAGGAAGTAATAAAGCAAAAGACAGAGCAATTTCATCGCATAAATATTTAAAATTCATATGTATCAAATACCGTTAAAAAGACTTTTTAGAAAAATGACAGAATGGAAGAAAATATTACAACATACATGATGCTGATATATAAAGAGCATCTATAAATCAGTAAGAAAAACCAATAGAAAATATATTAAAGAACAGGAACAAAAATCAAGAAAGAAGAAATACAAAAGACTAATAAGGTAGCATAATCCCCTCATTTTTAAGAACTTTCCTTAAAAGTCATGAATATAGAGTAACTCTAGATTAATATGTGCGTGGAGCTCTGCAAACAAAATCAGACATGTAAGATTCCTCAGTTAGTGACAGTCTCACCATCAATGCACAGCAGTTTTTTCCTCCACACCTGAGTATATAGCAGGATAGTTTTATTTTATTTAACATGAATTGCTATGATCGTAAGAGGTACTGATTTTTAAATTTCAGTTTACACATTCCAATTAGAAATATAACTATGTAATTTAGAAATGCAGCATATTCAGAGGTGCATAATAGTTAAACAGCTATGGGCATCATGCAAACACAAAAGCAAAGATAACAAGCGAAAATGCCTACCTTCCCTGATAGCTGTGAAAGGTGTACCTTCTTCTTCTTGCAGCCTGATCACCTTCAGGGCTACCAACTTCCCATTTACCCTGGAGAAACAAAACAAAAGATGAGAAGCAAATCCGTGAAAATATGTTCCCGTTATGGTTCTAATTGTCTTCCTTACAATTTATATGTTATGCATTTTTGCACTGAAAATGTCAGGACTCAATTATGCCACCACAACAAGATTAATTTCAGTAAGGCTGGGAATCCTGTATCATCATCATAAACAGTCACACTTTAAATATTCACATTTTAAATATTCGCACTTGCATAGTCCAAGATTTAACTGAAGTTTTCTGTGATTCACTCTATGTTCTTTCCAAAATGAAACTAGTGCTTAACAAAAACACCATGTTCGATCAATTATTCACAGATTAATTAAAACTCAAGTCGTCAAAATAACACTCTCCCTTTGTTTCTCCAATAGCGCCTCTGTTTCTTTTGCTGAAATGTCTTTATCTTCAGTCTTAAGTTGAAGTCATTCAATCCCCAAGGACGGAAACCTGACACTCAGTCTTCTTCCTTCTCTCTTCCCTCTTCTTTCTCTGTCTGTCTCTGTCTGTCTCTCTCTCAACATCACCCATTCCTCCCTTTTTCACTATTTTTTTTTACTAGAGCCTCCTAAAATTACATTAGTCTGATTATGTTTTATAATGCAGTATATCATCAAAATAAAAGTTAAGAATATTTTACTATTACAAAATTACACAAGACCTATCCAAAGCAGATGTTTCTTCTAGACACATTCCAAATGTGTATTAGCTCTAATTAAAAGTAAGATTACGCTAGGCAGGTAACTTTTTATCCAATCTATTCTGTTAATAAAATAAAGACATGATTATCTATATTGGTCTTCTAGTTGACTGCTCTACTTTCTACCTTGACTAGGCTTACCAACATACTTCCTTAATTAAAATAAGTAAAAGAAACACAAAGCATTTAATGAAAAGTAAATCTCCCCGCCACACCCAGTTCCCACCCTCTGAGGTCACCACTTACCTCAGAGAGGTAACTTAGCTTAACATATATACTTAACACACACACACACACACACACACAAATGGTAATATGGCATACAGGGTACAGTGTATATTATTTTTATCACTCGATATACTTTGGTGACTTCCTCATAAATTCATAGAAAATTGTCTCTTGCTTTTCAAAGACCACAGGGTGTTCCTTTGTATGAGTGTAGTATGCTTAATTTAACGCCAGTCCTCTACTGATAGGCATTTAGCAGGTTCCCAATTTTTGGCCATAAAACAATGATATAATAAATATTCTTGGACATAATTTCATCCATGTAAAAATACATCTGTAAGACAAATTCCTAAAAGTAAAATGTGGATGGACCTAGAGTCTGTCATACAGAGTGAAGTGAGTCAGAAAGAGAAAAACAAATATCGTATGCTAACACATATATATGGAATCTAAAAACAAAAAAAAAAGGTCACGAAGAACCTAGGGGCAGGACAGGAATAAAGTCGCAGACCTACTAGAGAATGGACTTGAGGACACGAGGAGGAGGAAGGGTAAGCTGGGACGAAGTGAGAGAGTAGCATGTACATATATACACTACCAAATATAAAATAGATAGCTAGTGGAAAGCAGCCGCATAGCACAGGGAGATCAGCTCAGTGCTTTGTGACCACCTAGAGGGGTGGGATAGGGACGGTGGGAGGGAGGGAGACACAAGAGGGAAGAGATATGGGGATATATGTATATGTATAGCTGATTCACTTTGTTATCAAGTAGAAACTAACACACCATTGTAAAGCAATTATACTCCAATAAAGATGTTGGGGAAAAAAAAAAAAAGTAGGGTGTGGACAGGCAAAAAAAAAAAATGTGTATCTCTAAATTCTAACTCTGATGACACTGAGAAATTATCCTACGTACAGGCTGTACCAATTTATACAACCTATAGAAGATAGGAGCTCCTGTTTCCCCTTTACCAGTATATACTATGTTATCAACCATTGATTTTGCCAATCTGATAGGTGAAAAATGGTTTCTTACTGCAATTTAAATTGCAACCAAAAATCTTTAGAGGCTATGGAATAAGCAAAGGACAGCTTGTGTGGCCCAGAGAATCCAGTGCCTGAGTCTGAAATAAAGAATTTGAATGTCTCTTTGTAAAGAACTGCAACCAATTGGTCTGTTTTCGATTAAAAAAAAAAAAACTGCCACAGGCACAAAGGTCAAGGGAATCATCACAGCTCAACCATCCTAGTGGTATCCCTCATCAAACGGATTGTTGAAATATAGTATTGGTTACAGTACTCAAAGGACATCCAGTTATAACGCTCCACAATGTGCCGTCTCCTCAAGGCTAGGAGTCATGTTTATTTTCCCTTGTGTCTCTCAGCTGGGAGGACAGGCCTGCCGCTTTTCTGCTCTGCAACTCTCCTCTCCTGAGTACATCACCTTGATTTTCTTCTAATCCTGATTATGCTCTACGTACCCAGGTGCAAGCAAAAAATTAATATTCACATGGGGTTCAACTGGTGAGTGTGACTTGTGCTGGCCATTTTGCCCTTTATGACTAAGGGAGGCCTCTGGCAGGGCTTGGGGCTGGGATGCAGTCAGTACTCACATCTGCACAGATTTTCTCAGCCCAGCTGAGCTCGTCACTGGCTCCCTGAGGAGGCAGGAACTGATTCCAGAAACTGCTTGGAATTTTGCCTTCATTTATCGATATTCTCCCCTCACCCATAAAAAACACATACAAACTTCTTCCCACAAAGCTTTTCCCTTTCCCTTGAGATCACTGGCTTGCACATACTGTCAACTGAATTCTAGAATACAGGAATTTGTGATTTTGGAAGGCTATCTGCTTAAAACACACTCTGAAACCATGAAACTATGAGTCCCCTGTAATACACTGAGAGGAGAAGAGCCTTTAATTGAACCAGCACTCATGCTTTAAATGCCACTAGAGAAGGAACACCTTTAAGCAATCTCGTAGGCTAGTGTGCATTATTTTTGTGGTGAAAAAAATTTTGAACATATTTACTATGATAAACTGCATAAAAGAATAAGATCCAAGTTAATGGGATCCTGATTCTGAAGCACAACTCTCCGTGAGTTAAAACCTCCAACTATCAATCTCTTATAGTTACGATAATCACAGCAGTTAAAGGCATTTAGATTTTATGTATTACATCATATGAAACTAAAAAATTCCTTAAAATTTATACTAGATTATTAGCTCCAGGAGAATACAGAAAAGGAACTCTTTTTCTGTTTTGTTAACTGTTACATGCCCAATGCCTAAAACTGTCTGGCACAGAGTAGACTCTCAAAATACTTTTTTTTTTTTTTTTTTTTTGCGGTACGTGGGCCTCTCACTGTTGTGGCCTCTCCCGTTGCGGAGCACAGGCTCCGGACGCACAGGCTCAGTGGCCATGGCTCACGGGCCTAGCCGCTCCGTGGTATGTGGGATCTTCCCGGACCGGGGCACGAACCCATGTCCCCTGCATCGGCAAGCAGACTCTCAACCACTGCGCCACCAGGGAAGCCCTCAAAATACTTTATTGACTGAATATTAATAATGTTAATATACTGATATTTCTTTCCTCATACCTATAAGTATCTCAAGAATAAAGTATAAAATTATTATTTTCAATAATTTCAAAAATATAAAATTTATAAAAAGGTTTCAATATCTTCTTTCATGTTTATTTGTTTTCTTTTTTCAAATTAAAGGTTCAGTCTCTTTGTTTCTGATGATGCATGAAGATATAGAAAGTTTTCATTTCCTTAAGATTTTAGAATTTATAGAATGCTTTGTTAATTAACCTTTTTCACCCAACAGACATGTTTCAGAACCCTCACTATCTTTAATAATCTGAGCCCAGACTAGTAACCAGTATTTCCCTCTTCTCCAACTGCTTCATTGGTTTCCCATTAAGAACCATATTGATTATCAAATAGCCTCTAACCTAAGAGTCATTGTGACTCTCTTTTCTTAATTAGTTTTTCTCTACATGTCTAGACACTCACCAACTACTGAATTCCTCAGTTATAAAGTCTAGAAAAAACATAAGTCACTGGCTCCACTTTTGGAAAAGGTACCTTTTGAAAAAATAACATTACACATTTTCTAATATTCTACCTTTGGGGCATATTTTTTTAACTTTAGTACCGACTGAAACACTTCAAATTCTAAGTGACGAACTCTAACAAAATGTCATTTTTTTAGAGATATCAAAAGAAGATACCTATTATTCTATGAAAAAATAAACATGGTATCTAATAATTACCTTGTATGGTTTAAACTATTTTATTAAGTATTCAAAACACATACTTCAAACATTGAAGTTCTTTAGAATAATTACAAAATTCAAATTGAATCAATAAATTAGAGCTGTTTACAGGAAAACACTGAAGATTTCTCTTTAACAGTTTTATTAATTAAATCAAAGGCTAATAAATAGAAGGTAATCAAGGCTTGATTGGCAATGGAAACATTAATTCAGGTAAATAATATAGCAAAAAAAATGCTTTCAATTGTGTTAATATCACCACAGAACTTTCTATTGGAGATATTGCCAGGTTTGTGTCTAGTTATTCTAAGCTATCTAGGGAGCTGTTTTAATTTCAGAGATTCTTTACTATTTTCTAATTCTTCCAACCACTGCCTTTCCCAGCGTGTCCTCACTGTGAAGCTCACTTCAGGCCCAAGGACAAGTGACACTGCTTTAGTCCGCATGTCACACAGGAACAGCTGTCAACTGCATCAGGAGGAAAAGCCAGGGGAACATCCGAGCACAGAGCTATCCACGCACAGACATGGAGAGGCTGGCTGTCCTGGCAAAGCCACACTAGAGTGGATCCAGCTTTCAAACCGGTCCTAACCACAGATCCAAATCTCTGCCAACTTCAGAAATTCTGTCCACAAATCTATGTGCCCTAAGTTTGTAAATAATAAAATGATCTTGTGTGGATTACGCACGATCGAGAAGTTTTGAATAAGGAGCACAGCCTACTCATTTTTTCATGCATTTGTTACTTTAACATTTTGTGAACCCTATAAAGGAAAACTCGCCACTTAGGGTAAACTTGCCCGGCTCAAAAGACGATGCACAAAGAGAATTTCCTTACAGACAGTCCTCAAAGGAAAGTCTAAAGGTTTTCTATCACATTAGTTACCTCAAATTCATAAGATAACTTAGTACAATAAAACAAAATAACAAATATTATCTAGGTCATCTTTGAAAATACTGTTCATGTGCTTACACCTAGAAGAAATTACGTGTAGAGGACATAAAGGAAATTAAGGCAATACACCTAAAAGAAATTTAATATACTCTGGTAAATTTAATATATTCTGCCTCTCTCTTCCATTATGATTTTGTCTCAAGAGAAACTGCTATGGAAAACAATACTGAGTGCAGGGAGATACAATGGTTTTGTTTCCTTACTGTATTGGTTTAGAAGCAATACAAGGAAATGTAGTTACTACTGAGGGAGTGACAATGGCAAGGCGGAGTACGTCAAGGACAATATTTTGAGCTGAACTTATGAATTTTTGGCAAAGTCATTAAAAACATTTTAAAGGTTTTACCATTAGTGCTTCTTTTATTAATTCCCTCTTAGGACACTGTTGGAACGCTGACTATACTGTCTCACATACACACTTCAAAAATTAAAAACAACTAAATATTCATGGCCTTGCTATTTCCACCTAAATTCAATTTATATTCAGGTATAAATGAGAAATCATCTCAATACTATTTAACCTCTGATATTCTGAAATATTCTAAAAGTGTTATCTACAATACTTTATTCTGGAAAAGTAAATTTAGAATTTCAAGGTAACTTGTCAGTAATCACACCTCACCCTAATTTTTTTTTTTTTTTGCGGTACGCGGGTCTCTCACTGTTGTGGCCTCTCCTGTTGTGGAGCACAGGCTCCGGACGCGCAGGCTCAGCGGCCATGGCTCACGGGCCCTGCCACTCCGCGGCATGTGGGATCTTCCCGGACCAGGGCACGAACCTGCGTCTCCTGCATTGGCAGGCGGACTCTCAACCACTACGCCACCAGGGAAGCCCTCACCCTAATCTTTATCAATATAATGCAGAGAGAAGAGGAAAAAGACTAATGCCATTTCTGTTAAATTAATTTCTTTAAAAAAAAATCCAAAGATTTATAAGAGAATAGCATAATGGCTACTTATTAGGATGTGATTAATAATGCAAAAAGTCTAATGATTTAATGTACTGAGAAAAAGGGTGTGCTCAACCAACAATTATTATGAGTTTGTACATTTGACAAAATATTGACAATGATGTTTTATTAAATGTAAAACCTCATAATACTTTGAAACATAAAATTAGAGGAATATATATTGTTCATGGGAGAAAATAAAATAATTACATTTCAATAATTTAAAACTTGTACCTTTCCAAAAATAAAATCTGTCAATAAAGGATTTGAGAGTCGTATTACCTTAAAAAGTAGAAGTAACCTCAGTGATCATTCAAGCTCCTGAACAGACAAAAAAATCCTGACTGGCTTGATTGTCTTTGTCCTCCCACTCCCTGGAGCAAAGTAGCTCCTCAAGACTTTGGTGGAACTCAACCCCTCTAAAATACCCAAATTACTTAGTCCTTTTTTACGCTGAGCCAAAATTTGCTTCCTGTAACTTCTACTCTCTGATTCCAGGTCTGAGTCCACCAAGACTAAACTAAATGCTCTTCCACAAGACAGCCCTGCCCTTAATTAAGTTTTAATATCCTGCCTCCTAGTCAACAAATACTAATTGAGAGACTGTGATTTTGTGCTTGGCATAAAGAATAAACAACCCAGACATGGTCCCTGCACTTAAGTCTCACCGAGGAGACAGACGTAAAACATATAACTACAAAGACGGCTGACATACACCAAAGGGAGACAGGAGGTGCTCGCTCTTCAAACACGGGACAATTTAAGCATCACTAAACTAATACCTGTGATTGAAAGGAATTAAATATGTTTAAATCAATAAGTTTATAATGAGACTTTAAAAGAAACTCATGAGTCACATTTGGAGAGTACTACGGAACCATCTGATTAGTTTAAAAACTGTTAAAGAGAATATGTCAAGCATTTACCTTCCCTTTTCATATACTTTCGCATACACTGTACCTCAGTGTAAACAGATAGTTCATAAGTGAAGCTTCCCTGCATAGATGCACTGCATGTAACAAATGAAGAGGGAATGAGAGAATTTGAGTATCACCATAAATGGTTCCTAAAGTCACAAAAAGAAGCTACCAGATATTATGTGCCCCCTGATGGAAGCATTCATCCCCCTCAATGGAATCAATCCAACTGGAATCTGACCACATCCAAATCTAACTACTTATTTCAAGGAGATAAGGGAACAAGTTAAATAACACCATTGGGATATAATCAGAAAACTCCGGACTACAGGAAACCATAGGGAAATGAACCTGTTTCTTCAACAAATGAATTTCAAGAAAAAAAGGAGAGGAGAACCCATAGATTAAAAGAGAGAGATGAACTAATGGCAATTAATTGCAATGTATGGACCCGATTTTATCTTGATTCCAACAAAGTTTAACACTGACTATATATTTGATGATAAAGAAATCGTTAATTTTTTTACATGTGATAATGGCATTATGGTTCGGTGTTTTAAAATAGAGGCCTTATCTGTTAAAGAAAAAATTATAAAATGAAATAATATGATGTTTGGGGTTTGCTTCAAAATAACTGGAAGGAATGAATACAGATGAAACAAGATTAGACACAGGTTGTCAGTGTTGGAAACTGATGGGGGTTTATCAAAACTCCATAAGAAGTTCTTTAAAAATTAAAAAACATACCCAATACAAGTTGGGATAAATGCAATGAAGGAAAATCACAGCATGCCATAAAAAAGATAAAGAACCTATTTTAATGATACTAATGAACTTATTTACAAAACAGAAATAGACTCACAGACACAGAAAACAAACTTATGGTTACCAAAGGGGAAGCGGGGGTGGACAGGGATAAATTAGGAGTTTGGCATTAACATATACACACTACTATGTATAAAATAGATAACCAACAAGGACCTACTGTATAACACAGGGAACTATATTCAATATCTTATAATAACCTATAATGGAAAAGAATCTGAAAAAGAATACATATACGTGTGTACAACTGAATATCTTTGCTGTACACCCGAAACATTGTAAGTCAACTATACTTCAATTAAAAAAAAAAAAGAAGAACCTATTTTAGATTAGACAGGGAAGGATTCTCTGAAAATGTGACATTTAAGCTGAAACAAGAAATATAGAAGAGTAAGCAAAGAACATTCCAGGCAGATGGAACAACCTGTACAAAAGCCCAGGGGCAGAGAACACAATGTGTTAAACAAAGCTATAAGAAAGAAAGAGTGGCTGGAGCTTGTTGACCGGCAGGGGGTAGGAGAGGGGGACGTGCAGAGAGGGACAGGAGAGCCAGATCATGCAGGCCCTTAAGGGCCACAGAAAGGACTGATTTAAAAAAAAATCACCGGGAAATCTTAAGAAAGGGGATAATATGATTAAATTGTGTGTCTGCAGCTCCCTCACTATCGTGTAGAGAACAGCCTGAAGGAGCACAATAGTGGGAGCAGGGAGGGCGGTCAGGCAGCTACTACAGTGGTCCAGGGGAAAGATGGTGGTCACAAAGTACCAGGGTATTGGTAAGAGCAATGGGGAAAAGGAAAACAATGTTCTGAAGACAGAATCAAGAGACTCAGGATAAACTGAATTGGGCATAGGGCAAGTGGTAAAGGATGACTCCAAACGTCCTGACTTTAGTTTCTGTGTGGATGGAGGCACGTGTACTGACTCAAGGGAAACTAAAGAAGAAGAGATTTAGACAGAGAATCAAGAGTCCTATTTGGGAGGATCTTAGTCTAGACATAGAAGTTTAGGCTAGACATAAAAACTTGTGAGCCATTTGGAGGACTTCAAGGGAAGCAATAACTTCAAGAGAGAGCCAATTTTCTGTTAAAGCAGAAGTAAACACTCTGAAGAAAGTCGAACACACGTAAGCATTTGTAAATCAGAAAACAGTACTCTAGATCTAGATCTAGACAACATAAAAAGAGCCTGAAGGACATGGGGACAGGACAGAGTAGGAGATACAGTGCGAAATACGGGGGTGAGGTCTGAAAGATAATAAACCACCAGGGCGTTTTATACCATGCCTGTGGTAACCGGTGGTGGGAGGCAGAGGAGCTTCCATCCTGACAGCCTCTGGAAGCAGGTAGAGTAGGGACTGCTGTTTTGGCTGCCCTCTGCGTGCATCAGGCAAGGCCTGGAGCTGGCACCTGCCTCTGTGGCTGCACAGAAACCAAGGTACAGGTTCTCACCCCTGACTACATTTTTAAATCAACTGGAAAGCTTTAAAACATACCCATGCCTGGCTCCACCCCTGATTTAGTTGGTGCAGTGTGGGGTCCTAGCATCCGTATTTTTTAAAAACATCCTGAGTGACTGTAAAGTGTAACCAGGGTTGAGAACCACTGTGTTCAATAAGCCTTCAGGTTCCGACACCACGTGCTCGTTGTCTTTCTTCCTTTGTCTGGTCTCTCCAACACTGAAGTCTCCTTTTTCTCGGTAAACGTTCAAATTTTTTCAACTATTTTGAGCGCCCTCACAGTCCTAGTTGCAAGCCTTTGGTAAGTCGGGGCTGATTAACCCCTTGTGAAATATGCTTGCCAAGGTGTACACACTACCAGATGTGGTCTGATAAGTGCTGAGTGGACTGGGAGACTGCCCTGCCCCATTCCAGAAACTCGACTGGTACTCATTTGGCCTCAGCATGTATTCGCCTGTGATCAGCACAAAACACTATTAACTCATGGATCTTGCCAACAATTAAAACCCCTGAGTTTTCTTCATGGGCCCCGCAATCACACCATCTCTAACTTGCCCTAGGCCTAATAATTCACTTTTTAAACATAATTTCAGGAGTTTGATTTATTCCTAATAAGATTCCAACTTGTCAGCAGCAACCAACTGCTCAAACCTCTCCTGTCTAAATTCTAATCTTGTTTTTGAGAAGCACTGGCTAACTATCCTTCTGTGTGTCCTTCTCTGAGGTAGGATAGAAACACTGAACAGGATGAGGTCCAGGGCAGTGCTCTTGGACACCACACTCTTGACACATACCCCATCCACCTTTGGGGGACGTGGTTTCATTGACTGTCTTCTCTTTCTCTCTCTTTTCCCCCCTCCCTCCTTCCCTTTTCACTTTCAAACTCTCTAATCCAGCCCTTCCTCTCCACAGACCTCTGTCCCAAACCACTGCACTGACCTTCTGCCTCTATCATTGGACTGTGCTGGAAAATCTGCATGTGGCACACAGTTAGAGCTCCATGGTGAAATGAGTCAACCCTTTACCATGTAACAGAGGTACTAAGAAACTCTACCACTCTTACCAACCTGTTTTAAATCCACCACCAGAAACAGCGTATCACTCAACTGTCGATGGCTCTCTTACCTACCAGAACATAATCAGAACATTTACCCATGTTTGAAAAACAAGCAGATACCCAGCATCTACAGTGTTTCAGTTCACTAGCTTAACAATCTCATCAGAAAGAGGAATTAAGGTTATTTAGGTATGACATAATTTTTTTATGAACTCCTAGATCATTATTTTTCTTCCTATTTTGATTTACTCAGAAATAATCTGAGTGATAATCTGTCCTAAAATTTTCCACTGGAGGAGGGGAAATGAGAAAGGCATGCAGGGAGGAAGCCACACCATTTCCATCTTCTTCTGTGAACATTTGGACATCTCAAGGCTGCTAATGTCTCTACAATTTTTCATAGTTTCTCAAAGATGACTAACAATTATGGGACAATCTCAACTCCCAATTTCTTTAAAGGTCTGTGAAACAGTCGTCTCAGGTCTTAAATCAGAACTCCTTAGAAAAACATAGTACTGTCAGACTTCCTAAGACATTTGATAATTTAATTCACTCCTATGTTTGCTTTGCACTTCAGTGCTTAAAGCAAACTCTCCTTGGTAGCAATGATGTAAGCAAAACAGAAGGTAATTTGTACTGGTTTCTACCCCAATAGCATCTTTTGTGTGTAAACTTCAACCTAAGCTTTTCCTGAGTTACTGATGCTTCTTCTCCTTCCCTCACTCAGCTGGATTGTACTGTGGTTATCTGGTCCGATATTTGTTTGCATTTGAGAGACTTTTATCATCCATGTTCATACATTAACCTTCCAGAGTTTTAGGGCAAGGGGTTGTACACGTGTCGGTATTCTTCTGGAATACCTCCAGTTACAAGGAACCATTCTGGGGAGAGCAAAAAGTCACATGCATACAGCCCTTGAGGAGATTACCAGCCAAAGAAGAAATAAGATAGTATCAAACAACTAAAATGCATAATAAACAAAGGTAAGTTTCTTTAAAAAAAAAAAAAATAAGCAAAGTTATCAAAGACAAAGAATGGAAGAATTGTTAACTTATCAAGAAAAGGCAGGAAGCACAGAAAAGATGCCCAGGACACCCATAGATGTAAAGGTGGTTGGTTATACTACCCCTAAAATTACTAGAGAAGAGCCGTATTTATTTGATGAGATGGGAGAGTTTCGTAAAAAGTAAGTAGGGCTTCCCTGCTGGCGCAGTGGTTGAGAGTCTGCCTGCCGATGCAGGGGACACAGGTTCGCGCCCCGGTCCGAGAAGATCCCATATGCCGCAGAGCGGCTGGGCCCGTGAGCCATGGCTGCTGAGCCTGCGCGTCTGAAGCCTGTGAAGCCTGTGCTCCGCAACGGGAGAGGCCACAACAGTGAGAGGCCCGCGTACCACAAAAAAAAAAGTAAGTAATTGTAGCTTATTATGAGAAGTTTTTAGAGATTGATTTTTCACACATAGTGAGATTTGAAGCTTCCTGTATTAGTTAGTTCTATAAGTTTTCAGCTGTAACATACAACAATTCATATCCCTAAACATACATCTCTATACACTCATATGCACTGAAAACTAGGAATTAAAGGATAGTGTGAAGGTAAAGAAAAAGAAGAAGTAGGAGAGTTTTTTTGTGTTGTTTTTCTCTAGTCCCATTTTCAAGCACACTTGTGTGGGGAAACATATTACTGAGGTCTTTGGAAAGGCTGCATTTTATATTTCTAGAGAAATCAAATGTTCTACTTCTGAGGTCAAGTTGCCACTTCAAATAGACTTTTATCTTCAGTAGCTTTTTTTTCCCATAGAAAATGCTTCAAACAAGCAGAAAAGAAATGGATATACTTCTTGATGATATTATCATTTTTCCCTATCTTGGATTACCTATTATCTTCTGGGTAATTCTTATGTGCTATATCTTATACTACATCCAAAAATAAAAATAATTCACAATTCTCTGTTTTAAAAGTCTAACTACAGCACCACAATCACAGTGAGTCATTACATGAGCTGGGATTAAAGAAAAGAGGATGAAGTCTGACGCTCAACCTTACAGCATTTCAAGCTTCCTGGTTCAAAGGTATGTTTAAAGCATGATGTTCCCATTTCTCTAGCAGAGTTGTAAATGTTCCCCTTCCTCTAGTAGAGACATACATATTCAGCACCATGAGAGAGAGGTCAAGCTTCCACTCTCAGGAAAAAAGCATCTCCAAATAAGTTAATTGAGATGCACCAAAAAGCATGCCACTGATTCACCAAGAGACTTTGAAGAGTCCCCAAATACTCACTGCCAAGTAATGTTAACCACAGAGATCTTGCATTTTCCATTCAAACACAGCCTCACAAAATCAAGTGAAGTTTGGAACAGCAGGATAAAACAAAGCAGCCCAGGAGAGCCATTAAGGTAGGGGTATTCAGAGTTCAAACCATTCTCAACCCATTCTCCCATTCTAATAAAGATGCACGCGCGCGCGCGCGCACACACACACACACACACACACACACCCCACACACACCTCCAGTTTATGTTACAAACAGGATAGCAAGCTACCGTTTTCTTTTTTCATTTGGCTGCAATGGCCCATGAAGAATCAACAAAGAAAATTATTATAAATACACAGCAGCTTGGTTAAAGGACTAGGGGACTTATATCAAGTCATAAGGATTATGAGCGACTTTAATTTGCTCCAATTAAAATATATTACTTTCATAATTATAGAACATATGTCACTGTTAAATACCTTTTAAATGAAACTTTAAGATAATATCAAGCAAAGCCAAATGTATCTAGTTTGATTTGTCTTTTATGACAAAAAGGACTGGAGAAAAATGCTATAGCATCATGAATTACCTAAAAGACTATACTCCAAAAATAAAAGTGACACACTAAGGTGGACTGCTTTATATGCAAGCAGAGTGTCAAACTAAAAAATGATTCGATTAACTATAAAGTTGAAAACAATCGACCTACACATGTTGAAGAGCAGGGTTTATATTAACTCATATATAAGTAAAGAGCTGATTACATAAAGAACGACCTTTACAAAAATCATATATAATTGGTATGATAAGACCTATGCTAGTATTACTTCCAAACCCTAGCAACAGAGCCAGAGTACAAATTAGTCAGTCTGATTTGGAGTAAGATGACTTTATATACAGCCAATAAGTTTAAGATCAAGACAGCTGTCTTTAATTCAAAACTAGCACTCATGTTAAATAGCCCTACTGTTAAAGCACCTATAGTGTGGCAGGCCTTCAACAAGGACTTGAGATCACTACAGCACCTCTGTGTGGTAGATACTATGGCTATCTCCACTTTACGAAGAATCTGAGGCACAGTTCTAAATCACACAGCTAGAAGCAGTAGATCCACAGTTTGGTCCTAGGAGACTGGGCTTCACAGCCATACTCATAAATTCTCTGTGGAGTAGCAATAATTAAAGTGTGAACCACAGAAGAAAGGTGTGTGGTTCACACCCTTCTATTTCCCCTTCATTCAAAAGAGGCACTCTGCTTATACCAGACACTTGTGATCAAATTACTTACTCTCAAAGCAATGTCATTCTTCTTTGCGTTTTCTAATAATGTTTTATAAAACTCAAAATAAATCAATATATTTTAGAATGGCATTAGTAAGTCTTAACCTAATTATAAAAGTAATGCATGCTTATGGCAGAATAGTTGGAAAATACAGAAAAAAAATTATTTTAAATAAAGTTTTTTATTTTATTTATTTATTTATGGCTGCATTGGGTCTTTGTTGCTGTGCACGGGCTCTCTCTAGTTGCAGCGAACGGGGGCTACTCTTTGTTGCGGTGCACGGGTTTCTCATTGCACTGCCTTCTCTTGCTGCGGTGCACCGGCTCTAGGCGTGCGGGCTTCAGTAGTTGTAGCACACAGGCTCAGTAGCTGTGGCTTGTGGGCTCTAGAGCGCAGGCTCAGTAGTTGTGGCTCATGGGCTTAGTTGCTCTGCGGCATGTAGGATCTTCCCAGACCAGGGATCAAACCCATGTCCCCTGCCGTGGCAGGCGGATTCTTAACCACTGTGCCACCAGGGAAGTCCCAGAAAAATTTTTACATCAACAATAATCCTACTATTCAGTGATAAATTCTTCAACATATGTATGTATCTTCTAGACTTTTTTCCTATGTGTAGATTTTTATAAATGGTATCCTACCATATTTGGTCATCTACTTTTTGTTATGGTTTAATAATATATCTTTTTACTGGATGGGCTGAGAAAAGAACCCAGGAAGCCTCAAGTTCAAACAAGCTCACACTTTCCTTTTAAGGAAAATGGCCCCAGGACTTCTTTATTTCATAAAATCTCATGACTCTTGTATTTTGATTTATTGGTGAAAGCAACCCTGCTAGCCAAGCAATAGAGGCCTGAATGTGGAGACAGTATATGGGGTTGACAGCCACAGGGGGCAGAGGTGGGGTGGCCAGCAGGGCCTATGGGGCACAGGATCTCTGAGTCGCCCTGGCCGGAATTCAGTCTTCTGGGAGTGCTGCAACCCAGTGACAGGAAACAATCACTCAAATCATCTCCAGGATAGACACTCTAGCAGATTTTACTCTATGAACCCAGATATATAACCTTACACTCAGAAAAACTGAAACCCATGATAATCAAATGTATAGCTGAAGAAAGAACTTCATATGTCCTGACTACAAATCTCTACTCCCAAGGGCCATATGTCAAAGTATCTTCTCACACTTAAAGGGCCTGATGAGAGCATTCCTAAACATTTTCCCCAATCATTACATAGTTAACGTTTGTTAAGTATCTATTAATAGCACTGTAACAGGTGCTGAAGAATAAGTTATATACATACGATAATATGTTACATACATATGAGGTAAAGGAGATATCAAGCAAGGCAGTAGCTGAATTAGGAAAAAGAAGAAAAAAATATTCTGACATTTGTTAAAACAGTAAGATTTTATTCAAGACTATTGCAACAGTGGAGACAGATATAGGGCTCAACTCTGAATACCACAAGAACAAGTGGGGATTTATAGCCAAGTAGCAGGTTAGGGGATCATTGGTGGATGGAAAATTACTAAGAAGAGACATCACAGGTAGGGGATTCATGCTAAACTCACCTAACAAGATTCCTGCTGCATACAGGCCAGAGCCATCAGATATCAAGGACGGGGGGATTTTTTCTAAATTGACTTAGCAGGATTCTTGCTAAAACTGGGTTATGCAAGCCTGGCAAAGGACAGGGGTGGAGGGGTGGGGGTGAGGCAAAGTCAGGGCCTAGTCAAGAAGAGGGCTTAGAGGAGTATAACTGAAGTTTATTCAAAGAGGGTATCTTGTCAGAAGCCAGGAAAGTTTCATAATATGAGTGGGACTTGAAGATGGGATAGGATGTGGACATGTAGAAAGGGGAGGCAAGCTAGTTACACAGAGGGATCTATCATAAACAGAGGTGCAGAAGGGGTGGGGACAGGCACATTTAAAGTACAGAGAGTAGAAACTAGGGAAGCAGTAGGACATAAGGAAAGAAAAGTAGACTCGAGAGGGATTTTGATGCCAGGTCCACTACAAAATTGATCCAATCAAGTAATTAGATATTTGATCTTGTTAGACACCAATATTTTCATTACCTGCCTACATTTTTTTTAGGGTAGAGCTTTGAATGAAGCAAAAGCTAATATGTCAACAACGTTCTTTTGAAGCTAAACATACATTTTTATTCCTAATCAACAAAGGTAAATTAACTGAGCTTATAAGTCTACTAACTATAGCTCCATGATATAAGCAGATTAAAGCAGACTATAAAGTGAATATATTTACAAATATAAATTAAAACACACTAAAAATTAATAAATTTCCAGGATTTACATATTATAGTTACATATATATATATAACTATAAAATATTTGGTGGCAAATCTTTACTGCAATGACAAAGAAAGCTGAATACACAATTTGTTAAATCCAATTATGCTACTTCCAGGGCTTTCCAAGCAATAACATGTGTGTTTAACACATCAAACAGGACATTAGCATCCTTTTTTCTACAGAGCAATTCGTTTTGCTAGGTTTAGGGGTACAAAGTAAGGAAAACTGACAAGGTCTTAAAAGGCTATTCCGTCATGCTAAGGCTCGGCCACCAAATCTAGTTCCAAGAAATCTAATTTCTACTCAGTGAGACGCCATAATTTAGCCATTTTGGGGAGAAACCATGTTTCATGGCTTTAGTGGAGTCTGGCTTCAATAACTGCACGCATGAATGAATGAAGTCAACTATCTCAAACAAGGACTAAACAAGTAACAGCTAGAGATAGGACAGATTACATCAGCTCTCCCTGACGGAACAATTTCTGGAACTACTAAGAAATCCCCAAACTCAGCTTTCCTAAATGTCTCTCCTTTGTGTTATCAATCTTCTCAGTCCTTATAGAAAGCCATCTGAAATGATTTTCATTTAAGATCAAGGTGAGTGTTTGAGGGTAAAGTCCCTGACTTCAGGGGAAACATACACTCAAAAGCAATTAAATATTTGCTGGGTTTTCACCTAAAATGAGGGATGAATGCAACTGCCATGACTCTTTTCCAACTGAAGCAGATGGGAAATCATCAGTAGTCATCCAATTGAAGAACTCTTCCATAACAGCACCTTATTTACAAATCCTAGCCCAGAACATAAAAGAGACTTTAGCTAGTGTAACATGTTACCTTAAAGTGAGTTTAAAAAATCGTATGTCTGTAAATTGGGTAAATTAAATACATACACCTAAATCTTTCTGTCAAAAAGCTGCAGATATTTGTTCACTTGCAACTATCATTTTCCTCTTTTCTAAGATTTATACTCTTTTCTTCTTTAAAAAAATAGAATGTAGCTATATAAAAAATGCAAGTAAAATGGACCCTAGAAAACTAATGTCCTGTGTCCATGGTAGATAAACAACTTGGTCTGGTTATAACCCACAGGATTGCCTTTCCTTTTTTCTTTGTTTTTAAATACTCAAATATTTAAAGAAAAATTTTTCTTCTTTTTAACCATGATCTTAAAAATCCAGACCACTAATTAGTCAGCTGGACTCAGTTTATGAACTTCAGAAAGTGAGAGAACATAATTAATCATGTATCAGGTAAGCATTCAATCATTATGCTCATAGCTTACTCATTTTGAGTGACTAAGGAGAAAATATGACCAAATTATATGAGACTTGAAAAAACAGGGAGATTTACTCATTTTGGATATACGGAATGACTCCAACTCTGAAGTACAGTAAGAAAGTGACAGATGAGAAATGGAGACATCCATGTTTTCAGCGCAGCAAGTTACTACTCAGGGGTATAATAAACTTACACCCATCTTTCAACCTGTCAACTCAACTTTCTCCAACTTTCAAAGACAATCTCTGCTACCTCTTTGTATTTTCTTTTTCATATATATACACATATATGAATATCTGTATATTCATATGCTATGTGAATATATATAATACAAAGGAAAGGTTTTGAAAAGTAGAAAGGGAAATAAAACTATACAGGCTGATTAAGTAGCTACCGACATTGTCTCTACATAGAAATCTGGCCATGTCAGCTTCAATAATTGCATTTGTGATGAACCATCATCCACATAACCATACTTATTAGACAAAATAACCTTAACTACAGTTGTTCTCTCCAGGTCTTATTAATTAAACAAGCCTTTTTTAACAGATGGGTCAACGGTAAATTACCTGAGGTCGTGTCAACCATCACAAAAATCATTTAAAATTAATGAAGTCATCTGAAAGTTTGTGTGAGTAAATACATACAAACAATATAAAGGAACCTGCTTAGATACAAATCCATAAGGAAGTGACTAAATATAAGAAAAAGGACCATGAAAATTTGACAAGACTGTCAAAGGACATAACAGGTAGAGAGAATCATTTTCTCCTCTTAATTCAACGTTGAATGCTTAACTGAATTTAAAACTGGTGCCGGGAGTATACTTTGGATGGGGGCACAAGGGTACCGAGTTTCTGATTTACTAAAAAACCCATCTGAAAGCATTTTATTTTGTTAAGGTACAATTCTTACTATAATATTAGTTCCTCCATTATTTATGAGAAGGATCAAGGGGTTGTAAATGTACTGGCAGATCAGGAATTACGTTTGCCATATGAACAGAATAAAAGAAGTAGTAAGAGAAATGGGTACCATCAAATCTTGAGCTGAGGTCCGCAATGAAAAGGTAGCAAAGGCAACAGTGTTGTTTCATTAGCTACGTAGGACCCTGGAAAGAATCTAAAAAAGAGTGGATATATATGTATGTATAAGTGATTCACTTTGCTGAAAGCAACACAACACTGTAAATCAACTATACTCCAATAAAAAATTTTTTTAATTGGCCAGACTCTTCAAGAAAAAAAGGGAGAAGACTCAAATCAACAGAATTAGAAATGAAAAAGGAGAAGTAACAACTGACACTGCAGATATACAAAAGATCATGAGAGATTACTACAAGCAACTCTATGCCAATAAAATGGACAACCTGGAAGAAGTGGACAAATTCTTAGAAATGCACAACCTGCCAAAACTGAATCAGGAAGAAATGGAAAATATGAACAGACCAATCACAAGCACTGAAATTGAAACTGTGATTAAAAATCTTCCAACAAACAAAAGCCCAGGACCAGATGGCTTCACAGGCAATTTCTATCAAACATTTAGAGAAGAGCTAACACCTATCCTTCTCAAACTCCTCCAAAATATAGCAGAGGGAGGAAAACTCCCAAACTCATTCTATGAGGCCACCAACACCCTGATACCAAACCCAGACAAGGATGTCACAAAGAAAGAAAACTACAGGCCAATATCACTGATGAACATAGATGCAAAAATCCTCAAAAAAATACTAGCAAACAGAATCCAACAGCACATTAAACTGATCATACACCATGATCAAGTGGGGTTTATTCCAGGAATGCAAGGATTCTTCAATATACGCAAATCAATCAACGTGATACACCACATTAACAAATTGAAGGAGAAAAACCATATGATCAACTCAATAGATGCAGAGAAAGCTTTTGACAAAATTCAACACCCATGTATGATAAAAACCCTGCAGAAAGTAGGCATAGAGGGAACTTTCCTAACATAATAAAGGCCATATATGACAAAGCCACAGCCAACATCGTCCTCAACGGTGAAAAACTGAAAGCATTTCCACTAAGATCAGGGACAAGACAAGGTTGCCCACTCTCACCACTCTTATTCAACACAGTTTTGGAAGTTTTAGCCACAGCAATCAGAGAAGAAAAGGAAATAAAAGGAATCCAAATCGGAAAAGAAGACGTAAAGCTGTCACTGTTTGCAGATGACATGATACTATACATAGAGAATCCTAAAGATGCTACCAGAAAACTACTAGAGCTAATCACTGAATTTGGTAAAGTAGCAGGATACAAAATTAATGCACAGAAATCTCTGGCATTCCTATACACTAATGATGAAAAATCTGAAAGTGAAATCAAGAAAACACTCCCATTTACCATTGCAACAAAAAGAATAAGATACTAGGAATAAACCTACCTAAGGAGACAAAAGACCTGTATGCAGAAAATTATAAGACACTGATGAAAGAAATTAAAGATGATACAAATAGATGGAGAGATATACCATGTTCTTGGATTGGAAGAATCAACATTGTGAAAATGACTCTACTACCCAAAGCAATCTACAGATTCAATGCAATCCCTATCAAACTACCACTGGCATTTTTCACAGAACTAGAACAAAAAAATCTCACAATTTGTATGGAAACACAAAAGACCCCGAATAGCCAAAGGAATCTTGAGAACGAAAACGGAGCTGGAGGAATCAGGCTCCCTGACTTCAGAGTATACTACAAAGCTACAGTAATCAAGACAGTATGGTACTGGCACAAAAACAGAAAGATAGATCAATGCAACAGGATAGAAAGCCCAGAGATAAACCCATGCACATATGGTCACCTTATCTTTGATCAAGGAGGCAAGAATGTACAGTGGAGAAAGGACAGCCTCTTCAATAAGTGGTGCTGGGAAAACTGGACAGGTACATGTAAAAGTATGAAATTAGATCACTCCCTAACACCATACACAAAAATAAGCTCAAAATGGATTAAAAACCTAAATGTAAGGCCAGACACTATCAAACTCTTAGAGGAAAACATAGGCAGAACACTCTATGACATAAATCACAGCAAGATCCTTTTTGACCCACCTCCTAGAGAAATGGAAATAAAAACAAAAATAAACAAATGGGACCTAATGAAACTGCAAAGCTTTTGCACAGCAAAGGAAACCATAAACAAGACCAAAAGACAACCCTCAGAATGGGAGAAAGTATTTGCAAATGAAGCAACTGACAAAGGATTAATCTCCAAAATTTATAAGCAGCTCATGCAGCTCAATAACGAAAAAACAAACAACCCAATCCAAAAATGGGCAGAAGATCTAAACAGACATTTCTCCAAAGAAGATATACAGATTGCCAACAAACACATGAAAGAATGCTCAACATCATTACTCATTAGAGAAATGCAAATCAAAACTACAATGAGATATCATCTCACACCAGTTAGAATGGCCATCATCAAAAAATCTAGAAACAATAAATGCTGGAGAGGGTGTGGAGAAAAGGGAACCCTCTTGCACTGTTGGTGGGAATGTAAATTGATACAGCCACTGTGGAGAACAGTATGGAGGTTCCTTAAAAAACTACAAATAGAACTACCATATGACCAGCAATCCTACTACTGGGCATATACCCTGAGAAAACCATAATTCAAAAAGAGTCATGTACCAAAATGTTCATTGCGGCTCTATTTACAATAGCCCGGAGATGGAAACAACCTAAGTGTCCATCATCGGATGAATGCATAAAGAAGATGTGGCACATATATACAGTGGAATATTACTCAGCCATAAAAAGAAACGAAATTGAGCTATTTGTAATGAGGTGGATAGATGTAGAGTCTGTCATACAGAGTGAAGTAAGTCAGAAAGAGAAAGACAAATACCATATGCTAACACATATATATGGAATTTAAGAAAAAAAATGTCATGACGAACCTAGGGGTAAGACAGGTATAAAGACACAGACCTACTAGAAAATGGACTTGAGGATATGGGGAGGGGGAAGGGTAAGCTGTGACAAGGCGAGAGAGAGGCATGGACATTTATACATTACCAAACGTAAGGCAGATAGCTAGTGGGAAGCAGCCGCATAGCACAGGGAGATCAGCTCGGTGCTTTGTGACCGCCTGCAGGGGTGGGATAGGGAGGGTGGGAGGGAGGGAGACGCAAGAGGGAAGAGATATGGGAACATATGTATATGTATAACTGATTCACTTTGTTATAAAGCAATTATACTCCAATAAAGATGTAAAAAAAAAAAAGTAGCAATGGAATGGAAATCTTGTCCAAAATAAATTTATCCAATAGAAAAGGGAAGGGGAGCAATGAGTGTTCTATTTCATGCAGGTACCTCCTATATGGAAAGCCACAAATCACTTTGGTGAAATACAGGGAAAAGTAACTATGATGTCACTGTGAAGTTGCTTAGAATAGTGGAGAATACAAATGATAAATAACTAAAGAGAAATTACAATACTGGCACAGAGGAACGATATGAGAATCACAGGGAAAAAATGGCTCTGTACCCCTAGAGTTTATCATTAACAAAGGGGTAGAGTAAGCATAGATTTTAAGAAAGCAGATTTTAACATTTTTCCCCCCCAAAAATAAAAGGAGATAAAAATTAAGAACTCAGCTCTGGAGTTGGACTGACTGTATCTAAATCCTGGCTCTGCCCCTTAGCTGTGTGATTGTGGGCAAGTTACTCAAACTTTATGGGCCTCAGTTTCTACATCTATAAAATGAGGGAAATAATCTCATCCCAAAGCTTTTCCAGAACTGGTAAAAGAAACAAAGGAAAAAGTAATAGGTGGCATTCATTTAACACGTGAGACACGGTTCTAAGCGCTGCAAAGGTATTCGTTCATAAATACTCTTCACAGCTGTGTGAAACCAATTCCATTATCAGCCCTATTTTAATAGGTGAGAAAATTGAGCTTAACCTAGTGTTCAATAAATATCAGCTTTATTTCATGACCCTAATTACCAAGGGAAAGCACCAAGAGAGACAGAAGATTCACATAGACGTTATTTTAAAATTACAACTAGTATCAATGAAGAAAAATTGGCCAAGAGGAGAAACCAATGTGTTACACAGAAAGTTTAATGGTGTGTTTGAAGTTTTAAAGAACACCAATAAAAAGAGAAGAGCTATTTAAGAAGGATAATGTTCTCTTAGGACTAAGTCCTAAATGAGATGAAGCTGGCAAGAAAAATGATTTCAGATTTATATATTATCAGAACAAGAAAGGGGGAGACCAATTATCAGGGACATATGAATAGAGATCAAGTGACAGAGAAAGGAGAGCTCCTCAAATTTCTTCATCCAGAAAATATTTCAAGTGTTTTCTTAATCATTTTCTCTCTCCCTAAAAAGAGAGTAAAATCCGACTCCCTTGTTATAATCCATATACATACTCAATCCCCTCCCATTTAGTTTAAAGCCAAAACAACAAAAACACGTTTGCCCCTTCTTCTTGTTCTCCTTTCCTCCTCTGCCTCACTCCTCAAAAGAATAGCTTGCATTTCAGCCTCCATTTTTTCCCCTTTCTCTCTTGACCCAAAGCAATAAGGTCTCCAGCCCCACCAGCTCCCTGCACATACTTAAGAAAAACCTTCCTAATTGCAAATTTAATGGGTCCTTTTCAGGACTCATCTGATTTGTCTTTGCTGAATATCTGACACCATCATCTGCATTTTCAGCAACTCTCTTCCTTCCTTGGTGCTTGGCTGGTTTTCTTGTGCTCTCCCTAGGCAATCCCTCTCATACTATTTGGTTCTTCCTTTGTCCAACTCTGTTGGTGTTCTATTCTTTCATCTTTTCTATTTCACTCAGAGATGAGATATATTCTATTTTAATATAACCATTTTCCGTGCTTTACTTTGGGCAGTGTCCCAGGTGCACTCAACTCTCCAGAGCTTAACATTGAAAGTTTCCCAGGACATAAAGTGGGGAAAAAAAAAGTGTCACTGTTTAACCCAGCCATTGCCTTCTCATTAGGAATTCAGCTTCCTCTGGGATCCCCAACAGGCCTCGTTTGTAACATTTACTTAGTTTCCCAGTATCTCTTCTTTCTCCTAAGAGGTTTAATCAGACACACAACAAAAGCCATTGGTTCCTTTTCTGCTTCTTCAGGGGCTTTTTTGTCTGCCAGTACCTGTGCTGCGCGCTAAGCTGCTTCAGAATTCACTCTCTTGTCTCACCCATCAGGCCAACTAGGAATGACGTCTATCTTATTCTCAGTTGAGTTACAACAGGGCTTTCGACTGTTAACCAAAGTTCCTGGTGTTTACAATTTTCCCTGCCTCAGTCTGTGCTGGTGGATCTGTAGGATCATTGATTAAAATCCCTGAAAACAGAGATAGTTAAAAACACAGCAATCCCAAGGAGACCATTTTGAACTAGAGACAGAACTATCTTTTAAATTTTCAAATAATTTGTTTATACAGGGAAATATATGTTTCCTTGAACCACAGAAGGAAGGGAGCACATATTTGCTTGGAATCAAACATTAAGCATGAAAAATGTCTCATGCCTGAGATCTTTAAAATAATTTCCTGTCTATTTGTTGAGCTCAGATATTTTTCTGAATAAAAGCCACTGAGCATGTATTATCTTTCCAGTTGTCAGATTTTAGTGACAAAGGAAGACATCACTCTCCAGTTCATTATGATGGGGCAACAAACAAGAGCCTGAAGTTAAACTTCGGGGGCAACCCAAGCATACTTAGGGAAAGAATCAGAACAAACCCCACTCCTTTTTTCCAAAGACTTCCTTTTTGATCCTGGCCTACCAGATCTCATATTCCTTAAAAAGCAGCCCAAATCGACAGTGTCTACAATCCAATTTTGCACTTGATTACCCTATGCAATTTGGAGTCCTAAATTTTCAAATACATGCCATCTCTCCATTATTATAATTGCTCCTAATGGTATAGTATACTCCTTTTGTATGCATCAGTGCTAAATAGACTGCACGCATTTGACTAAAATTCATTGACACTACAACGCATTAGCTTTGGGCTCTAAAAGCTCCTGGTTTCACCCAAGCCCCGGCTTACTCATTAATTCATGTTTCAAATTTCCAATATTTCTGCTACCTTGAGTTACTCTGAGCCTATCATTTATGTCATGAGTAGTAAGGGATCTGGTTAAGTCATCTGCATTTTAGACTGATCAGTTGCTATTTCACAAACTTCCTGAAGTCTAGTCTCCATACCTTGCTGTCCAAGAGCATGTGCTGTACCTAAAACTCATTAATTGGCCACGAAACTTTTTAAATTAATTGACAAATCTTCATTAGAGGTTCAATGATAATCACAAACAATTCAAAACATCTCCCAAACGTTCACTACAATTAATGCTTCTAAATACTCGATTGGTCTCCATAGTACAACACTTTAATCAAATTTTGTTTTTTGGCAAAATGTTTTAGCAAGTTCTAGAGGAATAAAGCACTACATAAGGAAGCTGATCATACATTTTATCATCCAAATGGAGACACCGAATAGTAAAAACACTGAATTAGCAAAAAGGAGCGCTATTAATAATTACACAAAGACAACAAGCATAAACCAGGACTGTCCCAAGCAAACCATTACATAAGGTCCCCCTCTACACAAAGCACCTTACACCAAACTGGATCTTTATCCTTCTGGGGAATATTATGTAAAAGAGTGAGGTTAATCCAAGAAGTAGTCAATGAATATGTGGTCAGAAAAGATAAGTGAAAGAGCCCTGTGCAAAGGTAAGAGCAAAGATTTAATTCCCAACTAAAATGAAATCCAAACTGTATTGTGAGGTATTAAAACATGACCCAAAGATTATCTGACATTCTTCACTAAGAGGTACAGTCTGTGTTCCCCTCCCCTTGAATCTGGTCTCTTCAAATACTTGATAAATAAAGTAGGTGAAAGTGACACTGTGCCAGTTCTGGGCACAGGCCTTAAAACATAGGCAGCTTCCACTTTCTGTACCTTGGGATCTTCCCAGACCGGGGCACGAATCCGTGTCCCCTGCATCGGTAGGCAGACTCTCAACCACTGCGTCATCAGGGAAGCCCTATCACTTTACTTTTAACCTAAGTCTTTATACTTAAGGTGGGTTTTTGGTAAACAACATATAGTTGGGTCTTGTTTTTTATCTACTTTGACAATATCTGTCTTTTAATTGGTGTATTTAGACCAATTATATTCTAAGTGATTTTCATATAAGTGTATTAATAGCTATCCTGTTTGTAAACTGTTTTCTATTCATTGTACGTCCTTTTCCTTCTTTTTCTGCCCCCTCTGATTGAGCATTTTATGTGATTCCATTTTATATCTTTTTAGTGAATCATATATGGATCCCTCATATCCCAGTCCAGCTGTGCAAAATGATACCACATGGAGCAAAAACAAGCTTTTCCTGTCCGGCCCTTTCCCAAGAGTAGGTTCATGAACAAAATAAATGATAGTAGCTTTTTTAACTCTCTAAGCTTTGGGGCGGTTCATCTTGCAGTAATATGTAAGCAGAACATTCCTAAGACGGTCCTCAAGGCCTTGCCAACTTTTCAAAACTCAGTTCATACCGATCTCCCCTGAACTCCCAGTCACATGGGGCTCTCCAAGTCTGTAGAACATACCAAGCTCTTCTTAGGGGTCTGGCCTGAAACACTCTTATCCGTGCTCTTTACCTGGTTGGTCACATCTCCTCCTTCAGATCTAAGTGTAAATGTCCCCTCATCAGCAAGGCTTCCACTGTCCATCCAACTAAGATATACTCATTGCCCACCTCTCTCCCTCACATAAACATATATAACCCACTGCTCTCTATCTTACTTATTTTTCATAGCTCTCTTTTCCTCTTTGCAATTTAAAATTACAGATGTATCTGCTGACTCGAGTAATCTTTGCCTTCCCCACTAGATGACAGGTTCCATGGAAAGAGAAACTCAGTTTTGCCCACCATTACATATCCATTGCCTGGCCCAGTACACAGAACACACTATGGGCTCAGTAAATGTCTCCGACGGAAAGAGCTCTTTTACATGCGCAATGCCTCTCTGCATTGCTTGTTTAGACCAGGGCTTCTCAACTTTGGCACTATTGACACTTTGGACCAAACAATTCTTTGTTGCAGGAGACTGTCCTGTTCATTTGTATGATGTTTCACAACATTCCTGGCCTCTAGATGCCAGTAACACCACTACCGCTCCCTGAGTTATGAAACCAAAAATGTCTCCAGATATCAGCAAATGTATCCTGGTTTAAAATAAAAGGATGATAGTAACAATGAACAACTCAGGAATGTGGGTTTGCTTTAAACTGAAACCAATCTTATTGTCATGTCCTTCCTCTAGTCCTCCTCAAAAACCACTTAAACTGAACTAAGTGGTTTAAGTGGGAGAGAGATTCTAGGAGCCCTGACATTATGATAATTGGAAATTTCTACACTAACTCTTTCAAAATATTCCTCCACTATCCAAGGAATGCCTCCATTTTCACCAGCTGGACTACAACTCTGAAGACAGGAAATATCACTGATTGTTTTGAGGGTCTCCCAATCAAATGATCAAAGACCCTGATAATAAAAATGGCTAACAGAGGCCAACATTAAAACACTGTCTAACAGAAAAGTTATCCCTGTACAGTTTGGTCTAATAACTGAAATCATGGTTCTTGCTTAAACAATATACTCATTGTCACTTTTGTCAAAAAGATTAGGTATTGTTTGTTTATCTGCTGCAAGCTAAATGGAACCAGCTGTACCCATGAACCAGCTCCTAATGCCTTACATTCTTCCTGAAAAGGAAGTCAGGGCTGAATCTGCAATTTGAATAGCCTTTAAGGTTTTTGAAAATAAAATTAGCAGATGTTGGTGGGTGGGCTATTATCCTCCTTGGAGTAGGTAAGGATAAGAACTCTACTTTCATCTGTACACAAGGAGCACCAGATCTGAAAATCACATGACACAAAGTCCATTCATTTCATTAGGTTTTTTTTAAAAATCCAGTTTCTCTTGCACACTGTAATGCCATATTTTATGCATTAAATTACAAAGTTAACACTGATTGTATTATCATAGTATGATGCCATTTTCATATCCTGTGACTAATAGTGTGGTTACAGGCTTGATCTTTGAAGTGAGCTGTGATAATAAGCCTATGGACCCAAAGTCTAAAAGAAATCAGAGCAGACCTAATGAGAAACAGAGAGTGTAGCAGAGCCCGTAAAATGTAATCAGATTTGCCTCTCTTTTGTACAGAGTTCCTGTTTCTGGGTAGATAACCTCTCAGGATGCTGGAAGTCGGCATGACAGTCCAGGTGTCAACACTTAAGATTGAAACTTCAGTGAACCAGGAGTCCAGTGTTTTCCATCTGGGGATTTCTGACTTTCAGAATTCTTCAAACTCCTCCTGATAGTGTTTCAGTGGAGCTGACCTTCAGGGCCAGCAGTAAGAGCCACCTCTTTAATCTCACAGATTCTGAAAAGGTGGGTGACTGCTGCTGCCTTTCTTCTTGCTGCTGCTTGTTTTAATTAGCAGTATTTCTTCCTCCTATTTCTCAGGCGGCTTTGAAGAGCTCTTTGAAATGTATTTAGTGTATTTCAGTCTTGGTTTGGCCTAGTCTCTCAATTTATGAGGTCGTTGAATTCAAGTTCAATGATTCAGCACACACTGGCAGAATGAAATGCTAAAAGAAGACTGGCATTTTCAATCACATAAATCTCGTGTTACATAAAGTGACCAAATTCCTCCATTGTTCTTATGGACCTGAGATAACAATTTACAGCTGGCACAGACCAGTTTGGGCCGGCTCCTCTGTTTAGCAGGCTCCCACAGGAGTAAGGTTTTGGCATCTTCACCTCAACAGAAACTGAAGATAAGCAGGAAAAAATGACCAGAAATCAGGATCATCTGTGGGACGACTTAGTCTGAGTAAGTCCAATACTCTAATTCCAGAGACGGAACAAAGAGCAAACTTTTTCTTTCTGTAAATGACACTAGAAGCATGAGAAAGGCAAAAGCAAGCAGCTACAGCCTCACAATCCTTTACAGTAGGAAGGAAAAGATTCTGTCCCAGGCAAGAGTAAAGGTTTATAGATTCTCACCACTCGGGGAAGGGTGTGGAACCCGGGAGAACTGGGGGTTCAGGCATGGGGTTGGGGGGAACTCGGGTGCACTCCAACTGCAGATCCCAGCACGCTGAGGAACACACAGGTCCCACCATACTCCAAGTTTGGGAGTTGAGATGGCTGGTGCTCATAGCTCTTACCTACAACAGCCAGGCATCCGTGGGTGCTCACATATAAACAACCCACCAACCTGTCCAAATTATACTGTCTAATGCCAATCCCACTTGAACACTCAAACATAACACTTTCGCTTTTATCAAAATTTGCACAATAATTCAAATAAATAATTAATTTTACTTTAAGGCCCTCAGGCTTTAACAGATGTTGTGAAGAGTCTGGTGAAAATTTCATTATATGTGGTTAGAGGACCAAGTCCCAAAAGGGAACTCTCCCAAGGAGTCCTACAAATATACACAGGGATGAGGGAGGCTTGATTTAAAAGCACATGAGGCTGTGAATTCAGTCACCACTGGAGAGCACACATTTAAAATACTTTATTCAACCTCATCCTCTCTTCCTTCCTTTTGAAACCCCACAGCATTTTACCTGGGCCTTTCTTACTGCATTCTATCTTATATAGAATACACTACGTTCTAACTCATACAGAGTTCTTTACATCTATGGACCGTCTCCCGTCCAGACTGTTAAGTTTCCTGAGGGCAGAATCTGTATCTAAATTCCCTCTTTTTCACCTACAGCATAGAAGGGGCATAAAAACAACATAACAAACACTCGTCATTAATTAAATAAGCTAAAAAACTGTTAACCAGTCTCTTAATGTATTGATACAAATGTCCTTGGGAAACAGATGATTTCAAGGGGCTGAACTAAAGACATTTTTAAATGCCACATGTTTTAAAATGTAGCATATTATACACTGCATGATTTTTTAAAATCCTAAATTAAATGCTACAGGGATTTAGAAGAGAGAACATAACCAGGAAATCAAACTAGGATAAAGATTAGTAGCAAGAGTGATGATAAACTGCCTCCCTTCCCCAGACAGAAACACACACATGCACAAAGAAAGTATTAAGAAGCTGGAGAACACTGGTTTCAAAACAAAACAAAACAAATCTCTACTCAAATATAAAACCGTGGGAAGTTCAAAGCTTTTTTTTTTTAAATAGGAAAACTTATTTGTGAGTGTTGTATGTTGAAATGGTTGCAGTTAACCAGCCACATTCTTCAGAGGCAAGCTCATTACCAAGAGGGCTACACAGTACAGGAATCTCAGTCAACTTCTCCCCAACCTATGTATCCCTACAGGAATAAGAAACTCAAGAGAATTCAAGAGTAATAAAAAGTCTTTGTACTTCTTCTCAGGTTTCTAAACAATGGCTGACAGCAACTGTATCAAAGTCAACAATTACACAAATCTTTTGATGGGGGGATAGCCTTTGCTCATATATTTGAACCATGAAATAAAAGACGACTTACATATATCATAAATGGAGATGAAGAAGAATATTATCATGAACACAATGCCAAATTAGTGAGGTTTGAAATTAATGAGTGTTATAGATTGAACTGTATCCTCCAAAAAAGAAATGTTGAAGTTCTAACCCCTAAAACCTCAGAATGTGACCTTATTTGGAAATAGGGTCTTTATAGAAGTAATCAAGCTAAAGTGAGGTCATTACAGTGGGCCCTAATCCAAAATGACTAGTAGTCTTATAAAAAGGGGAAATTTGGATGTGGAGACAAACACACCAAGAGAGAGAACACCATGTGACCATAAAGGCAGACATCAGGGTGATGCATCTACGAGCCAGGAATGCCAAAGATTGCCAGCACACTGCAGAAGCTAGGAGAGAGGCATGGAACAGATTCTCCCTTACAGGACCAACCCTCAGAAAGAAACCAACTCTGCCAATACCTTGATCTTAGATCTAGCCTCCAGAACTAAGAGATGATAAATTTCTGTTGTTTTAGCCACCCACTCTATGGTATTTGTTTTAGCAGTCCTAGCAAACGAATACAATGAGGTTTATTGCAAAATCCAAACTTGACACCTGTAATTCAATACACATATATATAAAATGCTCACCAACTGAGTATCATGGGTATCTCTACAAATGCCATGCAGCTTTGTTGCAAGATAACGATAGCTGCTCTTGGGGTAGATGCTAAATATAACGTTTAAAGATGGAGGCAGGGATGCAGACAGCTATGGGAAAGTGGTGAGGCGTACTGGAACAGGGATCCTAACATTCAGTTGACTCTTTAAATTACATAGTGCTTTAGGAGACACACCAAATTCAGCTCTCTTAATGTTGCTAGATGGCACGTAACTGTTGTTCTTTGGCCTGACCTTGCCACCATAAAGCAAATAAGCACAAGCAGCCTGCCATCTCCTAAAGCAGGTGAGTGGTCAATGGCTTTCATCTCCAGCTGGAGGAAATTAAATAGTACATGTGACCAGCAAGCTTTAAACTGCTTGAGAAATGCTGACAAGATACATTGAGACCTGATGGAGTGAAAAGTATTAACTGTCCAGAACTATCCTTCTCAAAGATTGCAGTCTTTCTTTTATTTGGGCATAATAAATGGAGAATGTTTCAACTATCTTTCAAGATTTTGTCATAAATCTTAAAGTTAAACATTTAATAGTTATTATCTTGCATTTGGAAATTAGCTGAGCATATCTCTGGTGGGAAGGCACTTCAAAATGACTGGTTTGTTTCCTTATAATGAAATAGTATGTTTGCTTCTGTTTGATCCACCATTAAAACAAATCAGAGCATCTGGGAGAACCACCTGGAATACTCAACAAGGACCAAGTCTTTCCAAGAAGGCCTTATCCTGTGGAAGCAGTATGTAAAATGGTTAGGAAAAGATGACCTCAAACCATAAAGACATGAGCCAAGACAAGTTCTGTCACTAATAACCTGTACTGACTTGGACAAGTGACTAAATTTCTCTAAGCACCAAGATGTCTGGTCCAGCAGAGATTATAGTAATATAAAAATGGGACCTTTCTTATAGAGTGTTGTGAAGAATAAATGAGACAATGAATACACCATATTTTACACAAAATAATTGCTTAATCCAGTGTAGTTATCTTCACCTTATTAACATGAAAGGTTCAAGTAATTTTTACACAGTAGAGTACTATTTTTCCTTAGGAAAAAATACAAAAACTTGGGACACAACCACTATTGAAATTAACTCAACCATTTATGCCATTACCATGACATTCCATAATGCTTAAGAGACACAGTGAAGTCATTAACAGCCCTCTGGATTTTTTTTTCCTTCCCCATCATATTTTTCTTCTATTCAAATTTTTTAAAGGCTTTTTTTGGGCAAATGTCTAAGAGTCAAAATTAAAACTCAATTTTGATCTACAGCATTTCTGAATTTCCTTACTTACATATCTTCCTTTATCAGGAATATTCCTTCATCTTAACTTGAAAACTATGAACAAAGGTATAAGACTACATTCCAGAAAAGCCAAAGAGTACCTAAATAAGCACATAGTCAAAATTTCCAATTATGTGTTTAGAATGATCCTTCAGAGAATTGTCTTCTCTATCTCTTTAATTACTTAGCTTAGTTAGTAATTCAATTACTGCTGAGTAATTAGTTAGAATTTCCTATCTTACACAATGACTTAAAAGGGAGACAATAACAAGGATAGTTTAGAAAAAATTTTTTCAACACTGCTTGGTACTTTTATTAAGGTAAAATGAGGCTTCTGTATCCTGTAGTTATTTCAGGAAGAGTATTAAAAGTTTCTACAAGCTACATGCCACCAAATCTGTGCTCTTATTCAATATGGGAGAGGGAGGAGGCCTATCAGAAACATAGAGGGGCAAGCTTTTTAAGAACCCAAATCTGTGCCCTGACCCTGAGAGAATGTGGGGGAAGAGGACAAAGGGGGGAAGAGTTGTTTCTCTGTGTGGAAATATATGCAGCATGACGCCAAAGGACACAGGAAGAAAGAAAGAGTTTGCAGTTTGTTTAATTAAGTGACTTCTGAAAGATGGAGTAAAAGCTCAAGTTAAAAAGATGTCAGGAATAATCAATACATTTGGCTTTGTCAAATCAGTACTCTTATTCTTAAGCAAATGCTAAACCTCCATGAGAAATTAATCACATCATTCACCTGGAAATGAATTCTCATTTGAGGGTTCCAATGAGAGAAAGAGAAAACAAAGTTGGAAGAGAGGAAGGACAGAAAAGATAAATTGGACAGGTCTGCAAAACTGTTTGCTCACGGAGAAAAGCAATTCTTTTACAATTCTTTTACAATCGTTAAAACAATGACAACAACGATAACAACAAAAAACCTGAGGGAGGAAAATCTATTGTGTATTAAATAAAAATTATTTAAACATACTGTTACTAGTAAGAGAACAGGTATATTTTACATGTGAAATATTCAAAAATTAATGAACTTACTTGCTTTTTCCTTTGTATACTGTAGCATAAGATCCTTCTCCTAGTTTTTCCAGTTTTTCATATGAGTCAGCTTTTCCAAATTTGGGACTTGTTGGCTAAAAATGAAGCAGAGGGTAAACAAAATAGATTGTATCAGACTAATTAACAATGAATAGGGGGAACGAGGGGAAGATGGCGGAAGAGTAAGACTCGGAGATCACCTTCCTCCTCACAGATACACCAGAAATACACCTACACGTGGAACAACTCGTACAGAACACCTACTGAACGCTGGCAGAAGACCTCAGACCTCCCAAAAGGCAAAAAACTCCCCACGTACCTGGGTAGGGCAAAAGAAAGAACAGAGACAAAAGAATAGGGATGGGACCTGCACCAGTGGGAGGGAGCAGTGAAGGACGAAAAGTTTCCACACACTAGGAAGCCCCTTCGCGGGCGGAGACTGCAGGTGGCGGAGGGGGAAAGCTTCGAAGCGGCGGAGGAGAGCACAGCAACAGGGGTGCGGAGAGAAAAGTGGAGAGATTCCCTCACAGAGGATCAGTGCCGACCTGCACTCACCAGCCCGAGAGGCTTGTCTGCTCACCCGCTCGGGCGGGCGGGGCTGCGAGCTGAGGCTCCAGCTTTGTTCAGAGCGCAGGGAGAGGACTGGGGTTGGCGGCGTGAACACAGCCTGAAGGGGTTAGTGCACCACGGCTAGCCCGGAGGGAGTCCGGGAAAAGGTCTGGAGCCGCGGAAGAGGCAAAAGACTTTTTCTTCCTTCTTTGTTTCCTGGTGCGCGAGGAGACAGGATTGAGAGCGCTGCTTAAAGGAACTCCAGAGACAGGCGCGAGCCGCGGCTGAAAGCGCGGACCCCAGAGACGGGTGAGAGACATTAAGGCTGCTGCTGCCGCCAGCAAGGGGACTCTGTGCGAGCACAGGTCACTATCCACACCCCCCTTCCAGGGAGCGTGTGCAGCCCGCCGCTGCCAGGTTCCTGGGATGCAGGGACAACTTCCCCGGGAGAACGCACGGCGCGCCTCAGGTTGGTGCAACGTCACGCCGGCCTCTGACGCGCAGGCCCGCCCCGCACTCCGTGCCCCTCCCTCCGCCAGCCTGAGTGAGCCAGAGCCTCCTAATCAGCGGCTCCCTTAACCCTGTCCTGTCTGAGCGAAGAACAGACGCCCTCCAGCGACCTGAACGCAGAGGCGGGGCCCAATCCAAAGATGAGCCCCTGCGAGCTGTGCAAACAAAGAAGAGAAAGGGAAATCTCTCCCAGCAGCCTCAGGTGCAGCGGATTAAAGCTCCACAATCAACTTAATGTGCCCTGCATCTGTGGAATACCTGAATAGACAACGAATCATCCCAAATTGAGGTGGACTACGAAAGCAAGATTTATTATTTTTTCCCCTTTTCCTATTTTTCTGAGTGTGTATATGTATGCTTCTGTGTGAAATTTTGTCTGTATAGCTTTGCTTCCACCATTTGTCCTAGGGTTCTACCCGTCCGTTTTTTTTCCTTAATAATTAATTTTAATAACTTTATTTTACTTTATCTTCCTTCTTTCTTTCTTTCCTTCCTTCCCTCCTTTAGACAACAAATCATCCAAAATTGAGGAGGGGAACTTTGAGAGCAAGATTTATGCTTTTTTCCCCTTTTCCTCTGTCAGTGTCTATGTGCATGCTTCTGTGTGAGATTTCGTCTGTATAGCTTTGCTTCAACCATTTGTCCCAAGATTCTATCCGTCCATTTTTTTTAATTTTTCTCTTAATAATTATTTTTTAATTTAATAACTCTATTATATTTTACTTTACTTTATTTTACTTTATCTTCCTTCTTTATTTCTTTTTTCCTTCCTTCCTTCCTTCCTCCCACCGTCCTCCCTCCCTCCCTCCTCTTTCTTTCCTTCTTCTTTCTTCCTTCCTTCCTTCCTTCTTTCTTTCTTTCTTTCTTCCTACTTCTACTAATTCTTTCTCTCTACTTTTTCTCCCTTTTATTCTGAGCCATGTGGATGAAAGGCTCTTGGTGCTGAAGCCAGGAGTCAGTGCTGTGCCTCTGACCTGAGAGAGCCAACTTCAGGGCACTGTTCCACAAGAGACCTCCCAGTTCCACATAATATCAAACGGCAAAAATCTGCCAGACATCTCCATCTCAACGCCAGAACCCAGCTTCACTCAACGACCAGCAAGCTACAGTGCTGGACACCTAGGTCAAACAACTAGCAAAACAGGAACAGAACCCCACCCATTAGCAGAGAGGCTGCCTAAAATCATAATAAGTCCACAGACACCCCAAAACACACCACCAGATGTGGACCTGCCCACCAGAAAGACAAGATCCAGCCTCATCCACCAGAACACAGGCACTAGTCCCCTCCACCAGGAAGCCTACACAACCCACTGAACCAACCTTAGCCACTAGGGACAGACACCAAAAACAAAGGGAACTAGGAACCTGCAGCCTGCAAAAAGGAGACCTCAAACACAGTAAGATAAGCAAAATGGGAAGACAGAAAAACACACCGCAGATGAAGGAGCAAGATAAAAACCCACCAGACCTAACAAATGAAGAGGAAATAGGCAGTCTACCTGAAAAAGAATTCAAAATAATGATAGTAAAGATGATCCAAAATCTTGGAAATAGAATAGACAAAATGCAAGAAACATTTAACAAGGACCTAGAAGAACTAAGGATGAAACAAACAATAATGAACAACACAATAAATGAAATGAAAAATACTCTAGGTGGGATCAATAGCAGAATAACTGAGGCAGAAGAACGGATAAGTGACCTGGAAGATAAAATAGTGGAAATAATTACTGCAGAGCAGAATAAAGAAAAAAGAATGAAAAGAACTGAGGACAGTCTCAGAGACCTCTGGGACAACATCAAACGCACCAACATTCGAATTATAGGGGTTCCAGAAGAAGAAGAGAAAAAGAAAGGGACTGAGAAAATATTTGAAGAGATTATCGTTGAAAACTTCCCTAATATGGGAAAGGAAATAGTTAATCAAGTCCAGGAAGCACAGAGAGTCCCATACAGGATAAATCCAAGGAGAAATACGCCAAGACACATATTAATCAAACTGTCAAAAATTAAATACAAAGAAAGCATATTAAAAGCAGCAAGGGAAAAACAACAAATAACACACAAGGGAATCCCCATAAGGTTAACAGCTGATCTTTCAGCAGAAACTCTGCAAGCCAGAAGGGAGTGGCAGGACATATTTAAATTAATGAAGGAGAAAAACCTGCAACCAAGATTACTCTACACAGCAAGGATCTCATTCAGATTTGATGGAGAAATTAAAACCTTTACAGACAAGCAAAAGCTGAGACAGTTCAGCACCACCAAACCACCTTTACAACAACTGCTAAAGGAACTTCTCTAGGCAAGAAACACAAGAGAAGGAAAAGACCTACAATAACGAACCCAAAACAATTAAGAAAATGGGAAAAGGAACATACATATTGATAATTACCTTAAATGTAAATGGACTAAATGCTCCCACCAAAAGACACAGACTGGCTGAATGGATACAAAAACAAGACCCATATATATGCTGTCTACAAGAGACCCACTTCAGACCTAGAGACACATACTAACTGAAGGTAAGGGGATGGAAAAAGATATTCCATGCAAATGGAAATCAAAAGAAAGCTAGAGTAGCAATTCTCATATCAGACAAAAACAGACTTTAAAATAAAGACTATTACAAGAGACAAAAAAGGACACTACATAACGATCAAGGGATCGATCCAAGAAGAAGATATAACAATTGTAAATATTTATGCACCCAACATAGGAGCACCTCAATACATAAGGCAAATACTAACAGCCATAAAAGGGGAAATCGACAGTAACACATTCATAGTAGGGGACTTTAACACCCCACTTTCACCAATGGACAGATCATCCAAAATGAAAATAAATAAGGAAACACAAGCTTTAAATGCTACATTAAACAAGATGGATTTAATTGATATTTATAGGACACTCCATCCAAAAACAACAGAATACACATTTTTCTCAAGTGCTCATGGAACATTCTCCAGGATAGATCATATCTTGGGTCACAAATCAAGCCTTGGTAAATTTAAGAAAATTGAAATTGTATCAACTATCTTTTCCGACCACAACGCTATGAGACTACATATCAATTACAGAAAAAGATCTGTACAAAATACAAACACATGGAGGCTAAACAATACACTACGTAATAACGAAGTGATCACTGAAGAAATCAAAGAGGAAATTAAAAAATACCTAGAAACAAATGACAATGGAGACATGACAACCCCAAACCTATGGGATGCAACAAAAACAGTTCTAAGAGGGAAGTTTATAGCAATACAAGCCCACCTTAAGAAACAGGAAACATCTCGAATAAACAACCTAACCTTGCACCTAAAGCAATTAGAGAAAGAAGAACAAAAAACCCCGCAAAGTTAGCAGGAGGAAAGAAATCATAAAAATCAGATCAGAAATAAATGAAAAAGAAATGAAGGAAACGATAGCAAAGATCAATAAAACTAAAAGCTGGTTCTTTGAGAAGATAAACAAAATAGATAAACCACTGGCCAGACTCATCAAGAAAAAAAGGGAAAAGACTCAAATCAATAGAATTAGAAATGAAAAAGGAGAAGTAACAACTGACACTGCAGAAATACAAAAGATCATGAGAGATTACTACAAGCAACTCTATGCCAATAAAATGGACAACCTGGAAGAAGTGGACAAATTCTTAGAAATGCACAACCTGCCAAAACTGAATCAGGAAGAAATAGAAAATATGAACAGACCAATCACAAGCACTGAAATTGAAACTGTGATTAAAAATCTTCCAACAAACAAAAGCCCAGGACCAGATGGCTTCACAGGCGAATTCTATCAAACATTTAGAGAAGAGCTAACACCTATCCTTCTCAAACTCCTCCAAAATATAGCAGAGGGAGGAACACTCCCAAATTCATTCTACGAGGTCACCATCACCTTGATATCAAAACCAGACAAGGATGTCACAAAGAAAGAAAACTACAGGCCAATATCACCAATGAACATAGATGCAAAAATCCTCAACAAAATACTAGCAAACAGAATCCAACAGCACATTAAAAGGATCATACACCATGATCAAGTGGGGTTTATTCCAGGAATGCAAGGATTCTTCAATATACGCAAATCAATCAATGTGATACACCATATTAACAAATGGAAGGAGAAAAACCATATGATCATCTCAATAGATGCAGAGAAAGCTTTTGACAAAATTCAACACCCATGTATGATAAAAACCCTGCAGAGAGTAGGCAGAGAGGGAACTTTCCTCAACATAATAAAGGCCATATATGACAAACCCACAGCCAACATCATCCTCAATGGTGGAAAACTGAAAGCATTTCCACTAAGATCAGGGACAAGACAAGGTTGCCCACTCTCACCACTCTTATTCAATATAGTTTTGGAAGTTTTAGCCACAGCAATCAGAGAAGAAAAGGAAATAAAAGGAATCCAAATCGGAAAAGAAGACGTAAAGCTGTCACTGTTTGCAGATGACATGATACTATACATAGAGAATCCTAAAGATGCTACCAGAAAACTACTAGAGCTAATCACTGAATTTGGTAAAGTTGCAGGATACAAAATTAATGCACAGAAATCTCTGGCATTCCTATACACTAATGATGAAAAATCTGAAAGTGAAATCAAGAAAACATTCCCATTTACCACTGCAACAAAAAGAATAAGATACTAGGAATAAATCTACCTAAGGAGACAAAAGACCTGTATGCAGAAAATTATAAGACACTGATGAAAGAAATTAAAGAAGATACAAATAGATGGAGAGATATACCATGTTCTTGGATTGGAAGAATCAACATTGTGAAAATGACTCTACTACCCAAAGCAATCTACAGATTCAATGCAATCCCTATCAAACTACCACTGGCATTTTTTACAGAACTAGAACAAAAAATCTCACAATTTGTATGGAAACACAAAAGACCCTGAATAGCCAAAGCAATCTTGAGAACGAAAAATGGAGCTGGAGGAATCAGTTTCCCTGACTTCAGACTATATTATAAAGCTACAGTAATCAAGACAGTATGGTACTGGCACAAAAACAGAAAGATAGATCAATGGAACAGGATAGGAAGCCCAGAGATAAACCCACGCACATATGGTCACCTTATCTTTGATCATGGAGGCAGGAATGTACAGTGGAGAAAGGACAGCCTCTTCAATAAGTGGTGCTGGGAAAACTGGACAGCTACATGTAAAAGAATGAGATTAGAACACTCCCTAACACCATACACAAAAATAAGCTCAAAATGGATTAAAGACCTAAATGTAAGGCCAGACACTATCAAACTCTTAGAGGAAAACATAGGCAGAACACTCTATGACATAAATCACAGCAAGATCCTTTTTGACCCACCTCCTAGAGAAATGGAAATAAAAACAAAAATAAACAAATGGGACCTAATGAAACTTAAAAGCTTTTGCACAGCAAAGGAAACCATAAACAAGACCAAAAGACAACCCTCAGAATGGGAGACAATTATTTGCAAATGAAGCAACTGACAAAGGATTAATCTCCAAAATTTACAAGCAGCTCATGCAGTTCGATAACAAAAAAACAAACAACCCAATCCAAAAATGGGCAGAAGATCTAAACAGACATTTCTCCAAAGAAGACATACAGACTGCCAACAAACACATGAAAGAACGCTCAACATCATTACTCATTAGAGAAATGCAAAAAAAAACTACAATGAGATATCATCTCACACCAGTTAGAATGGCCATCATCAAAAAATCTAGAAACAATAAATGCTGGAGAGGGTGTGGAGAAAAGGGAACACTCTTGCACTGCTGGTGGGAATGTGAATTGGTACAGCCACTACAGAGAACAGTATGGAGGTTCCTTCAAAAACTACAAATAGAACTACCATATGACCCAGCAATCCCACTACTGGGTATATACCCTGAGAAAAGCATAATTCAAAAAGAGTCATGTACCAAAATGTTCATTGCAGCTCTATTTACAATAGCCCGGAGATGGAAACAACCTAAGTGTCCATCATCGGATGAATGCATAAAGAAGATGTGGCACATATATACAGTGGAATATTACTCAGCCATAAAAAGAAACGAAATTGAGCTATTTGTAATGAGGTGGATAGACCTAGAGTCTGTCATACAGAGTGAAGTAAGGCAGAAAGAAAAAGACAAATACCGTATGCTAACACATATATATGGAATTTAAGAAAAAAAAATGTCATGACGAACCTAGGGGTAAGACAGGAATGAAGACACAGTCCTACTAGAGAACGGACTTGAGGATATGGGGAGGGGGAAGGGTAAGCTGTGACAAAGCGAGAGAGAGGCATGGACATATATACACTACCAAATGTAAGGCAGATAGCTAGTGGGAAGCGGCCGCATAGCACAGGGAGATCAGGTGGGTGCTTTGTGATCGCCTGGAGGGGTGGGATAGGGAGGGTGGGAGGGAGGGAGACGCAAGAGGGAAGAGATATGGGAACATATGTATATGTATAACTGATTCACTTTGTTATAAAGCAGAAACTAACACACCATTGTAAAGCAATTATACACCAATAAAGATGTTAAAAAAAAAACCCAAAAAACAATGAATAACCCAATTTTGCTGAAAATGTAGATTCTGTCAGTTTTTAAATAACTTTTTTCTGATGCAAGAATGTTTATTTTTAAAAATGACATAATAAATATTCAGGGTACAAAACTCAGAAAATGCAAATGAACACAGTATAGAAGTTTAACTTTACCCTTAATCTAATCACCAACAGGGAGCCACAATTAATATTTTGATAGCTCTTTTTCTAGTGCTATCTGTATACTGATGATTGCTTTTTAACATAAATGGGACTACACTACAGATAGTGTTTTGTAACCTGCTATTTATTAACTCAATATATTATAAATATTTTCCATGTTATTATACAGTCTAAATTAGGGGCTGGAAACCAGCCCACTACTGATTTTCATATATCCCATAAACTTAGAAAGGTTTTTATATTTTTTTAATGGGGGGATATCTAGAAAAGAATAAAATTTCATAGCATGTGAAAATTATATGAAAAACAAGTTTTAGTGTCCTGAAGTTTACTGGAACACAGTCACACTCATTCATTTACATATTGTCTTATGACTTCCAAGCTACAACAAAATTATACTTGCGACAGAGATCATATAGCCAACAAAGCTGAAAATATTTACCTGACCCCTGTCGTAAATCATGACTGTATAAAATTCAGTCATACAAAGTTACTCCTCTGTTACCTTTTAGCAGTAATGCAAACAAATAATCAAAATATTCAGATAACACTAATTAATACAAAAGAAACTCTCTTATGCTTACATACACCAATCCTTAAGCTGCAACAAAATCCCTCTTCCTTAAGAAACTGTACATTCCATCATGACCACAGAAGTGCTAAGAGTGAGTGGTCTCATAACTCTTGCTGTGCTAAACTCCCATCCCAACGTTCACCAGAGAGCAAGAAAAAGGGAGTATTGTCCTCCATGAGGACAAATTGCCTATTATTTTAATGTCACTATAAAAAGATAATATCAAAGCATATTAAAAATGATAATTGTATAAGGAATTAATAACATTTTTAAAGGATTATGTAATCACAGTTATAACTGTATTTATAAAAAGTTACTAATGCTTATGATGCTCCGTGAGAAACCAATTTTAGAAACTTAAGGAAAGAACTTCTTGCAGAAAGTTTATAGTACACTATTCTTGACCCTGAGCTCTTATACCACTTACGAAAAAACACAACATACTCACAATGCATCTGACTCCCATGGTTTATAAGGATTCTATTTGGCAAATTGAGCAATGCTGCTTACCTTCGTCCCCCCGCCCCCCGCTCAATGCCACATAGTGAATGAAAAGATATTTTTCAAAAATAATAAATTAGAAATAGGAATGTGAAACAAAAGAGTGTCAATATCTAACCAGATATTTAGAGGAATTCTAAAAGGTAAAAAGTAACCAGAATGAAAACTTCAGAGAAAAGAATGGGGGAATTTAAAGCCCTAACATGTAGGGGAAGACTAGTACAGATAAAAGAAGCAGGAGTCTCTAGGTAAATATGAGACTTATCAACACAAGAGAACACACGATGTCCTCCCAAGCAAACTGCAGGAACATGTGAAGAGGAGACAGCAGAGAATGTAGGTATTCAGGCTAGAAGGGCAGAGCAAGGACTCAAGTAGCCAATACCCAGAGAAAGGATGACATATCCCATCCCCAAACTGCAATCCCTGCCTCTCTCACACAATCACTAGAGACAATTTACAGAAAACAGAATAAGCTGATAGCAATTCTAAAATACAAAAATGAGTACACAAGCAAAAATCACGAATCATTTCAGGAACACCAACAACCTGAAAGAAAAGTATAAAATTCAATGGGCAAAGAGATAAACCCTCGCACCTATGGTCACCTAATCTATGACAAAAGAGGCAAAAATATACAATGGACAAAGACAGCCTCTTCAATGAGTGGTTCTGGGAAAACTGGACAGTTACATGTAAAAGAATGAAATTAGGACACTCCCTAACACCATACACAAAAATAATCTCAAAATTGATTAAAGACCTAAATGTAAGACCAGACACTACAAGACTCTTTGAGGAAAACGTAGGCAGAACACTTTTTGACATAAACCACAGCAACACCTTTCTTGACCAACCTCCGGGAGTAATGAAAATTAAAACAAAAATAAACAAATGGGACCTAATGAAACTTAAAAGCAAATAAACAAAAGCATATAAACAAAATTGATAAACCATTAGCCAGACTCAAGAAAAAAAGGGAGAAGACGCAAATCAATAGAATTAGAGGGGCTTCCCTGGTGGCGCAGTGGTTGAGAATCTGCCTGCTAATGCAGGGGACACGGGTTCGAGCCCTGCTCTGGGAAGATCCCACATGCCGCGGAGCAACTAGGCCCATGAGCCGCAACTACTGAGCCTGCACGTCTGGAGCCTGTGCTCCGTAACAAGAAAGGCCGTGATAGTGAGAGGCCCGCGCACTGCAATGAAGAGTGGCCCCCGCTTGCCACACCTAGAGAAAGCCCTCGCACAGAAACGAAGACCCAACACAGCAAAAATAAAATAAATTAATTAATAGAATTAGAAATGAAAACGGAGAAGTAACAACTGACACTGCAGAAATACAAAGGATCATGAGAGATTAAAACAAGCAACTCTATGCCAATAAAATGGACAACCTGGAAGAAATGGACAAATTCTTAGAAAAGCACAACCTTCCAAAACTGAACTGGGAAACAATACAAAATATAAACAGACCAATCACAAGCACTAAAATTGAAACTGTGATTTAAAATCTTCAAACAAAAAAAGCCCAGGACCAGATGGCTTTACAGGCAAATTCTATCAAACACTTAGAGAAGAGCTTACACCTATCCTTCTCAAACACTTCCAAAATGTAGCTTTTGACAAAATTCAACACTCATTTATGATAAAAACCCTCCAGAAAGTAGGCATAGAGGTAACCTACCTCAACATAATAAAGGCCATATACGACACATCCACAGCCAACATCGTTCTCAATGGTGAAAAACTGAAACCATTTCCACTAAGATCAGGAACAAAACAAGGTTGCTCACTCTCACCACTATTATTCAACATAGTGTTGGAACTTTTAGCCACAGCAGTCAGAGAAGAAAGGAAATAGAAGGAATCCAAATCAGAAAAGAAGAAGTAAAACTGTCACTGTTTGCAGATGACATGATACTATACATAGAGAATCCTAAAGATGCTACCAGAAAACTACGAGAGTTAATCAATGAATTTGGTAAAGTAGCAGGATACAAAATTAATGCACAGAAATCTCTTGCACTCCTATACACTAATGATGAAAAATCTGAAAGAGAAATTAAGAAAACACTCCCATTTACCATTGCAACAAAAAGAATAAAATATCTAGGAATAAACCTACCTAAGGAGACAAAAGACCGGTATGCAGAAAACTATAAGACACTGATAAAGAAATTAAAGATGATACAAACAGATGGAGAGATATACCATGTTTTTGCACTGGAAGAAGCAACATTGTGAAAATGACTATACTACCCAAAGCAATCTACACATTCAATGCAATCCCTATCAAACTACCAATGGCATTTTTCACAGAACTAGAACAAAAAATTTCACAATTTGTATGGAAACACAAAGGACCCCGAATAACCAAAGCAATCTTGAGAAAGCAAAACGGAGCTGGAGGAATCAGGCTCCCGGACTTCAGACTATACTACAAAGCTACAATAATCAAGACAGTATGCTACTTGCACAAAAACAGAAATATAGATCAATGGAACAGGATAGAAAGCCTAGAGATAAACCCACACACATATGGTCACCTTATTTTTGATAACGGAGGCAAGAATATACAATGGAGAAAAGACAGCCTCTTCAATAAGTGGTGCTGGGAAAACTGGACAGCTACATGTAAAAAAATGAAATTAGAACACTCCCTAACACCATACACAAAAATAAACTCAAAATGGATTAAAGACCTAAATGTAAGGCCAGACACCATCAAACTCTTAGAGGAAAACATAGGCAGAACACTCTACGACATAAATCACAGCAAGATCCTTTTTGACCCACTTCCTAGAGAAATGGAAATAAAAACAAAAACAAACATATGGGACCTGATGAAACTTAAAAGGTTTTTCACAGCAAAGGAAACCATAAACAAGACGAAAAGACAACTCTCAGAATGGGAGAAAACATTTGCAAACGAAGCAACTGACAAAGGATTAATCTCCAAAATATACAAGCAGCTCATGCAGCTCAATATCAAAATAAGAAACAACCTAATCCAAAAATGGGCAGAAGACCTAAGTAGACATTTCTCCAAAGAAGATATACAGATTGCCAACAAACACATGAAAGGATGCTCAACATCACTAACAATTAGAGAAATGCAAATCAAAAATACAATGAGGTATCACCTCACACCGATCTGAATGGCCACCATCAAAAAATCTACAAACAAAAAATGCTGGAGAGGGTGTGGAGAAAAGGCAACCCTCTTGCACTGTTGGTGGGAATGTAAATTGATACAGCCACTATGGAAAACAGTATGGAGATTCCTTAAAAAACTAAAAATAGGGCTTCCCTGGTGGTGCAGTGGTTGAGAGTCCGCCTGCCAATGCAGGGGACACGGGTTCGTGCCCTGGTCCGGGAAGATCCCACATGCCAGGAAGCGGCTGGGCCCGTGAGCCATGGCCACTGAGCCTGCGCATCCGGAGCCTGTGCTCCGCGACGGCAGAGGCCACAGCAGTGAGAGGCCTGCGTACGACAAAGAAAAAAAAAAAAAAACTAAAAATAGAACTACCATATGACCCAGCAATCCCACTACTGGGTATATACCCTAAGGAAACTATAATTCAAAAAGAGTCATGTGCCACAATGTTCTTTGCAGCTCTGTTTACAATAGCCAAGACATGGAAGCAACCTAAGTGTCCATCGACAGATGAATGGATAAAGAAGATGTAGCACATATATACAATGGAATATTACTCAGCCATAAAAAGAAATGAAATTGAGTTACTTGTAGTGAGGTGGATGGACCTGGTGACTGTCATACAGAGTGAAGTTAAGTCAGAAAGAGTAAAACAACTACCGTACACTAACACATATATACGGAATCTAAAAAAAGAAAAAAATGGTTCTGAAGAACCTTGGGGCAGGACAGGAATAAAAATGCAGACTTAGAGAATGGACTTGAGGACACGGGGAGGGGGAAGTGTAAGATGGGATGAAGTGAGAGAGTGGCATGGACACATATACACTACCAAATATAAACTAGATAGCTAGTGGGAAGCAGCCGCATAGCACAGGGAGATCAGCTCGGTGCGTTGTGTCCACCTAGAGGGGTGGGATAGGGAGGGTGGGAGGAAGACACAAGAGGGAGGAAATATGGGGAGATATATATATATATATATATATATATATGTATATGTATACGTGATTCACTTTGTTATACAGCAGAAACTAACACACCATTGTAAAGTAATTATACTCCAATAAGTATCTTTTAAAAATAAATAAATAAAGATATCAGGTATATCCTAACTCTAAAAAACAAAGGCCATGAAACTGGGTCATTTGTGAGACATGGATGGACCTAAGAGAGTGTCATACAGAGTGAAGTAAGTCAGAAAGAGAAAAGCAAATATATGTGATAACGCGTACATGTGGAATGTAGAAAAATGTTATAGATGATCTAAGTTGCAAAGCAAAGAGACAGAGACGTAGAGAACAAATGTATATGTATATGTAAATGTATATACCAAGTGGGAAAAGGGTGGGGTGGGAGGCATTGGGAGGCTGGGATTGACACATATACATTATTGACACTATGTATAAAATGGACAGCTGATGGAAACATGCTGTATAGCACAGGGAACTCACCTAGCACACTGTGGTAACCTAAATGGGAGGGAGGTCCAAAAGGGAGGGGATATCTTTATGTGTATGGCTGATTCATTTTGTCGTGCAGTGGAGTCTAACACAACATTGTAAAGCAACCATACTCTATTAAAAAAAAAAAAAAAATTCAGGGACTTCCCTGGTGGCGCAGTCGTTAAGAATCTGCCTGCCAATGCAGGGGACACAAGTTTGAGCCCTGGTCCCGGAGGACCCCACATGCCGCCGAGCAACTAAGCTCGTGAGCCACAACAACTGAGCATGTGCTCTAGAGCCCACGAGCCACAACTACCAAGCCCGTGCACCACAACTACTGAAGCCTGTGCGACTAGAGCCCATGCTCCGCAACACGCGAAGCCACCACAATGAGAAGCCTGCACACAGCAACTAAGAGCAGCTCCTGCCCGCTGCAACTAGAGAAAGCCAGTGCGCAGCAATGAAGACCCAACGCAGCCAAAATTAATTAATTAATTAATTTTAAAATTCAATGGGCAAATAAGTTAAACCCTGGTAAGAGAGTTGACACTGCAAAAGTAATAATAACTTTGAATAAAAATAACCAGTATTTTTTTTTTTTTTTTTTTTTTTTTGCGGTACGTGGGCCTCTCACTGTTGTGGCCTCTCCCATTGTGGAGCACAGGCTCCGGACGCGCAGGCTCAGCGGCCATGGCTCACGGGTCCAGCCGCTCCGCGGCATGTGGGATCTTCCTGGACCGGGACACGAACCCGTGTACCCTGCATTGGCAGGTGGACTCTCAACCACTGCGCCACCAGGGAAGCCCAATAGCCAGTATCTTAGAGATTTAAGAAGATATTACATCCTTTGAAAAGAAACAGAGATTTAGAGATTAAATATTTCATCAGCGAAATAAAACATGTATGGTCAGTGACTAAAAGAATGTACATAGCTGAAAAAGGAAAAAGTTCAATGGTTGAACAGAATTTTCCCAGAAAGCTCTAGGGAGAGGTTACATCTAAACAGAAAAATTATTCAACAAGCATAATATTTTTATACACAACAATGGCTGAAAAAAAGACAACTAAGCAATACTTTTAAAATGAAAAGGGAAAATGGTTTTGGATTACTAATACTCAAGATAGTTCCTCATTTGGGATGGAAACATTGCAATTTTACCACCTACAGGAAAAAAATAGGTATAAAATTCCATTTTATCTCAATATAAGATATAGTTGGAGTGATGGGTGAAGTGCAGGAAGGCAAATAACAGTAGAAAAAGAGAATAAAAGCATGTTGGGATATATTGGATTGTTAAGGACAGACTGCAGATACTGATTAACTCCACATTCATAAATTTTAGTGTATTTCTTAACACTTAAAAGGTAATTACTAGAATAAATATGATGTACAAATCCCAAACAAATTAAGGAAGGAAGGAATGGAAGAGAAAAGTGCAAGGAAGAAGGGGGAAGAGGGTAAGGGATGGGAGAGTTAGAGAAGGGGCATACTCAGTAAGAAAGCGTATAAAGTAGAAAATCACAAAATAAGGAAGTTAAGTCCAAATATATCAATGCTTACAATAAATATAAATTTTAAAATTTCTCTATTAATATAAAGTTCTCAGATTGGAAAGACAAAGAAAATCTAGCAATGCGCTATTGAGAAGAGACAAAAAAATTAAGACAAAAGAGTAAATCTGAAAATAAAAGGGAAAATATAGCAAAAAAAAGTATTTTTGCGAAATCACGCATTATAGCAATACTGATGGCAGAGAAGACAGAATTTACAAAACAGCAAATAGATTAAATTAGTATAGCCCATTAAAATCCACCAAGAAATTTAATAATCACAAACTAGTATGAGCCAAACAACATAGTTTTGTGGTGTATAAAACAAATGCTGGTAGCAATAAAATGAGAAATTGTCAAATCCACAGTGATAATGGGAGACAGACATACATCACTCAGACATCAACAGAGCAAGCAAATGACCGATAAGTGAGATATATGGGCTTGAATAGTAGAATTAATATTTTAACCTAATACGTATATTAATATATATTCTTTTCAAGTACACATTAAACATTCACAAAAAATGGCCATAGATTAGGCCACCAAAGAAACCTCAATATTCAAAACTGAAGAAACATTTCAAGTTACTTTTTCTGAACACAATGCAATAAATTAAAAATTAAGAATAAAAGGAAAACTAAATAGTCTAGCCATATGGGTTAAAAAGAAAATCAAAATTGAAAATTCATAAATAAATATGTGGCACTGAGGACATGACATTTTAAGACCCATGGGATGCAGCTAAATCAATACATAAAATAAAATTTAAATAAATGTGCACATACTAGAAGAGAAGAAAGGCTGAAAGTATTATGATTTTAGACATTTAACTGCAGCTAGAAAAAGAACAACAAGGGACACTGTAGGAAGGAATTAATAGACAATGGACTACCTATTCTTTTCTTCAAGAAACTTGTGAAGTACCAACCATGTGTTGAGTTGAATCAAGTAAAACTTAATGGAAAACTACATTCAAAAGAGCCTGACTAGCCCTGTGTGGGTTACGTTCTCATGCATTTTTCATCACCAAGAAACAGCTTGTGAATGTCGCACTTTACCATCACCCTCCTGAGCCCAAGTTTTAAATAGAAATTTTTAAACCTATATTAAACTTCAGTATAAAATGATCTTCAATGGGGAAAATATTGTGTTCACAGTTCCATTCTAAATTATTTAAAATCATAATGAGAAGTCTGTATGTTTGCTTTTGTGCTCCTTTAAGAATAAATTCAATCTAAATTAAAGAAAAAAGCAGCAGCAGAAAATGACCTGTTTAGTCTTATTAGAAGATAAACTGCTAATGCGTATTTACAGCAAGGACAAGACACAATCACACAAAATTGGTAATAGATTAGGAAGTTATTATTTTCTCTTCCTAGAAAGGCACAAATAATTTTCTAAAAATATTTTACTCTTCGTAAACTGCCTTATATAAGCTTATGTAATCATTTTAAGACTTAGACCATACTAAAATTACTACTTGAAGAAACTGAATTGAGGAAATTAGAAAAGCAAGGATAATACTCTTTTTTAGAATATATCCCATTTATCCACTAGAAAAATAAAGAGATGCTAATGGCATCTAACTGAATGATTTGGAGGTATTAACTGCCATCGTTAAAGTACATCCTATTAACAATGTGATGGCAGAAAATTAATATTTTGTCTCATTTAGTGGAAAAACAGTCAATGTGATCTGCCTTTGAAACTGATATGTACACATTGTGGAAATATACTGTAAGTTACAGATCTGTAAAATAAGAAGAATCACACACATGTAATGCCTCTCTATAAGTTATTCTAGTCAATGAAAGAATGGGTCTATGGAACAGGACATGTCTATAAGATAGTCTGCGCTTTAAGAGTTAGATTCTTGTAAAGTTCATCTCCTATTTTAAATACACAGAAATGTTCTGATCTGTAATTATTATGCATATAAATAAGGAAGCTAAATGCCAAGTGTTTAAAGAGGCCAATAATAAAATCCTTCCAATCAAATGACTAAGAATAATTCAGAAGGAGAGGTCCTATTTTGTTTGATAATTAAAGTTCAGGCCTTTGGTTTGCCTTTCTTTTTCCTTGCAACTTTATTAAATCATCACATTTAACTAAAGATGCTAGATCGAGCCAATAGGTAGTCAACCCTAACATTATCTTTGGCTCTTTGATGTCAGGTGCATGCATGGATGGGAAACAGCTTTATGGAGCCACTATTCTCTGCTTACCACTTCCCTACTTAGACTGCAGGTTTGAGACAGCACTTTAGAGAAATGGAAATACAGAGGGCTAATCAGCAATTATTAACAGACACTAACTGCATGGAGATGTAGAATTTAATGAGATAATGTTAATATATTTTTTTAACAGAATAAAGGTACAGAGAACTGTCAATTGTCTGGACCAGTGGAGGGGAACATTGGCATGGATAATAAAAAAGCCAAGATAATATTCCAGCTGAATGGTGTTTGCCACCCTGCCCTGAAGGAGATGGTCCTGGCGTGCTCCAATTCATTGTTTGTGCAATCAGCAAAAACAACCAGCTAATATCAAGTGTTTACTGTGTTCCATGCTTTGAGTTTATCACTTTAAATACATCACCTAAGTTTAATCCCTATAACACCACCCTAAGGTTGGTTCTATTAGTGTTCCTATTTGAACATGAAGAATTTAAGACTGGAGAAGTAAAGTTACTCATCTAAGATCCTACAGCTAATGGCAGAGCTACAATTCAAGCCAAGTTGATTGGAATTGAGAACATATTTTCTTTACCACTACTACATTGGCAGACTCTTTCCATGGAGACCTAACTCCCACCCAAATGGAGGAGTTATTAAGTCATGCTTGTCTATCGTCCACTGAAACCCCATTCCTAGAAACAAGGATGGGGTTTTTTAGTCAATTTTTATAAACTGCATGAGTATACCCCAGTGTTCACTATAATGATACCATGATATGGTTATAAGAATGTCAACAGTTTTACACTGAATTCATTGAAAATTTACTTTAACCTTCATACATAACCCCGTACTTAAGATTGTTGATGACCCCCTGAATTGTAGGAAAACCACAAGTAAGAACCACTTCTCTATCACATTATACTAATAATTGTGAGAGTGGGTGTGAGAGTAAGGTGGGAAGGATTCAGTCAGAACTATCTGACCTCATCAAACAACAAGGATTTTTGAAGTCAAACCTTCCTGGGCTAATTTTTCTTCTGCCTTTGATCTTCACAACAGGCTCTATCATCCTGCATTTCTAACCCTTTTAGACACAGCCACACTGAGATAATTCATAGTTGATGGATAACTTGGTTACAAAATAGATCTAGATCTAGACAGAGGGAGAGACCCAACCACCACACATGCTAACAACCTGACAAGCGGCCAGTCCCCACAAGAAGGCAGCAATGCCAAAATGAGATCCCCAAGGATGAGCATCTGAGGACTGAAGCGGGCCTCTCATTTTCAAGTCTGCACCATCCTCCTCTCTCTCCAAATTGAGCCTGACTGTCATGGGATGCAGATTTTTTTTTGGTAAGGAAGAGAGGTAAATTTGGAGAAATTTACAGAATGTATAGAGGACCTTAATCTAAACCTGAATTTCTGAAAATACGGTCTCTTGAAGCACAGCTCAATGAAATCCCTTCTAAATTGGGCCAGCAAGACAGGCGAGACTCTCCTACAGCGCTGCCAATAGTTCTCGCTGTTGAAGGGCACAGCTGAGTTGGAGGAGATGGTAGGAAAAGGGGAGCAAAAGTCTGTCCTGTCAGTGACAGTGCTAATTATGACCCAGGGACTAGGCCCAGGAAGAGTAGGCACTCAAAAATCATCTGAAACAAACAGGATCTGTCAAACACCTCTTGAAATATACCAATTTAAATAAAATCACATTCTTTACATTCTGCCTGAATTTTGAAGTGCCACCGTCTGGACAAAATCAGGAAGTCCAGATGATTGTGATGGTCACTGAGGCCAAGGCACTCTTGATTCCTTGATTTGAGGCATGACTCCTCACATAGACATGACCAGTATGTGAACAGCAGAGAGAAGTACACACAGTTGGGAAGATGTGATATTGTACAGTAGTTTCTACCACAGCATTCCAAGAAACAAGAGTGACAATCCTGAGTTCCTCACCAAAATAGGGGCCGGATTGCCACACTGCTACTCATCTTCTCCTTCCTTCTCAACTGTACTCTTGGAGCCTATTCAAGATAACTAATACTTTCAAAGAAATAACAATAAAATAAAGCTATAACATTAATCCTGGTTGCCCTTAGGTAAAGGGTTTCCTTTGATGCTTATCAGCCTTTAAAAAATCTTTAAAAATAACAAAACCTATGTCATAAAACTCTCATGCCACTGAGTATGAAATGATCAAACCCATACACTGCTGGACAGGATGTAAAATGGTGTTGCACAAGAAGTGTAACCATGTCCATTTTCGGCCCAATGAGGAATCGAAAGGAAAATAGTCTTTCCATGAAAAAGAGTATAATAAAATCCCCCCCTCCCCCGTCACTGCAATAGGGGAGAGAACAAAAAGGCAGTAGACAGAAAGGACTCAGAATAAAACAGAATACTGTAGCATCGTGCTAAAAGAGAAAAAGAAACTATTTCCAGCTTGATCAGGAAAGAGCAAAGACCTTTTTCCAGGGCATACTGAATGGAAGCAAAAGTTCCCAAAATGAAAAAAAAGCAAAGCACTTTTCACACAAAGTAATATAAGCGCCCTGATATACAAGACAGACATCCCAGATTGGATCAGAAAAGGGTAAACCCAATAAGAAACTCTCAGGAAAGAGGATCTAAAGGAAGTTAATATAATAGGAGAGAAACAGTGGACATTTCCAGTTCAACATGGTGGCTTGAATACAAGTATTTCTCTCTCCCCCTTACCAATCTGTACTAAAATGACAGTACTAAGTTATAACTCAGAAGGGCAAATAAAATGAATAAGGAGAAGACTGAAGACAAGATACAAACAAAAATTTTGAGATGGGAAACAAATGGACAGGAGGTCACTGACAAGGATGATGACTAAAGGTAGAAACCAGTAAGAACTAAGTCAATTCATACTTCAGAATCCCAGAAACACTCAAGAATTGGAAGTTGAACTTTAAGGAGGGGCTAAAACCAAAATGATAAGTTAGAGTGGATTTAAGGAACAGGTCCTTTCCCCTAGACTCTCCCAGTCAGGTGTCTGCCTATCCCTGATCTCAGCAGAGGTTTATTCTCTGAAGAGGTTGAACTTGAGAGGCTCAGAATTAGGACATCAAGCATAATGAAAACCAGGATGAACAGTGAGACTGAACAAAAATGAAGCATAAAAAAGGCACTGAGCCCCATCTTGATCATCTCAGGAAACAAACTGCAGCTAGGCTTACCTATCCTCAAAACTAGATTGGTCCATCAGCTTTGGAGGAATGAAGGGACGTCTCCTGACAGCAATTTGGAGATCAACCAGTTCAGATTGGATTAGGACAATGGAGAACCACAAGGAAAATTTCAGGGGGAAGAAAAACTGACAGATTATCTGATTCTGATTTATTTCAGAGGAGTTTTCTAGTTTTATCAAATAGTTTGAGGCCTCAATTTGTGATTAAAATTCTATTAATTAATTGTATTAATTATGAACAAATGAAAAGAAGAGGCAATTATAACTAGGAAAATCAAAAATTTTTGCAAGGAAAGAAAGTTAATCATAGTACACTACGTGATCTCACTAAGAACAGTATTTACATCATCTTAAGATTGTAAACACTGTATACAAATTAAAGCCAAAAAGTAGGGTAAACATACTTGGGGATAGGAATAGAGCAGAGAAAATCCCGTCTCGATGTGTTCCTTTGTACCCTGTAACTCAGGTAGTTACATCTAGAGACTTGTTCAGATTCAGGCTTAATTCTATTGGTGGTTATTGCATACTCCCATGAGGACATCATAACCTCTGGATGTCCCTCTTTTGAGGATGTTAGCAGGTATTTATAATCTTTGCTTAGATGTATTAATTCTTCAGGGGTTGCCAAATGGTGATTCCTAAATCTATTATTCTTTCTTGATTTATTAGTGGGATTACTCCTAAAAGAGAAATTTCCCTTCATCAATGACTAGATTACCATGAGGTGAATTTCATACAGAAATCACTGAAAATAAATGCTTAGTTGTTTGATTTATTTGCCAGTTTTCAACACTAATTCTTATTTGTTTTTATAATGGTATCTATTGGGTTTTGTATATTAATGTTATAACCTGCAATTTGGCTAACTTCTCTCACTGTTTGTAGTATTTCCACTGATTCTTTTGGTTTTTCTAGATATATCATCATAAATCTGCAATAACGATAATTTTGCCCCCCTCTAGCTTGCTTTCATTATCTGTAGAGATGGTATGCTACTCGTTACTCTCTCTCTCTTTTTTTCATAGTTTTGTATGGGATTCAACCAATATTTTTTCTATTGGTTATTTTTCAGTAAAATGAATTTTTCAGTAATTTGAGAGGCATATGGCCAAGATAGCTTTTCTAGCTTTATGGAATGAAATTCTTTTCTCTGTTCCATGAATTGAAAAAGAAAAAAATGACAATCTCTCACACACTGAGCTTTCCCCATTTGTTTCACTTCAACACTTCTTTCTGGACTTTCTCTTTCCCTTTTGCCTTACTGAACCTTCCCTGCACAGAAGTCTACTCCAGCACTTTCTACTCAGTGCAGGGCTTTGTCCTGAAAAGGTGCTTCAATCTGATGTTCTAGGGAAGTCACAGGAGGAAGACCAGCGGACACTCCATGGTCTCTGTGCACTCATGCACTCACAGGTGCCATCCAAGTCCCCACCCAGGTGCTGTTGCTGTCCTAAGAATAGCCCAATGAGCCACCAGTACGTACCTGATGGCAATTTTGGGGTTTCCTGGATCTGAGAGTAGGCCCTAGTCCCCTGGCCTTCCCTGAGCTTCCTCCCTCTCACTTTCTGATACCACATGGTTCTTAAAATTGTTCATGGTTTGTTCCCCTCACTCCTAGTTTGAGGTTCATGGAGAAACCTCGTCACCTATATTTGTTGTTGATGTTATCCATTGGTTTTGGTTTTACTGCACTAGTTGCTCTCTCTAATTATATGAAGGGGTTTCTAACCCTACGCCACTGCCATGCTCCCTGAGTCCTCTCCTATCTGACGTGTACACACTGCTATATTTAAAATGGATAACCAACAAGGACCTACTGTATAGCACAGGGAACTCTGCTCAATATTATCTGACAATCTAAATGGGAAAAGAATTTGAAAAAGAATAGATACATGTATATGTATAACTGAATCACTCTGCTGTACACCTGACACTGACACATTGTTAACAATCACCTATACTCCAGTATAAAATAAATGAATAAATACAGAGAGAAATACAGAACGCATCAGACAAGTCTCAGCTTTCTTTGACAAGTATTTTAATTAACTCCTTATTAAATATTAAAAATCCCACTGTTATTATTCATACTATGATGTACACACTGACTTGATGACCCCCAGTAGCAGTAAGCACACCCAGCACCCAGTCTTAGTTTCTAAATACCACTCTTCAATCAAAGGAGACAGGGATCTTTGGAGAAATGGCTGATTCGAGGTCTGGGGCTGGAAAAACACAGTGTAAGTCAAGAGCAACTTGTAGGACAAGAAAGTAAGAAAGTGTTCAAAAAACAAAGGGATGAAGACATCTCAAAAGGACACAGGGGCCAAGCTAAAAGAGCTCCCAGTGACCAAAGCAGGAACAATTTGAGTAACAAAAGAAATAATGTACCACTGGATAATAACTAGGATTGCAGGTACAATACAGGATAACTAGCTAAATTTGATTTTCATATAAACAGTGAATAATTTTTTAGTATAAGTATGCTTCGTTGCAATATCTCAAGTGCCAATTTCTATATATCACGTAGACTGACATATAATAATATTAAGATAACTATATAGTAAAATGTATGTAATTCTCTTTCCATTACAGAAGCTTAATTATTCTTCAATGATTCTTTTCATTTCTTCTAAATGATACTAAATCTAAAAGTTCTCCCAGGAGTTAGTGCTGTATCTGTGACCTAAATGGACACTACCTTGCAATCATAGACAAGATTACAGGGGCAAATTTGGGGAAAGCCAAGATAATCAATTCTCCTCATAAATGTTGCATTAACGAATTTATTTTCGATTCATTAACAAAAAAATGTGACACAAGATTTGTGAGGTATCATACACTTTAATTAAACTGAATTAAACTGTCAATATTCTCCTAGCAGTTGACATCTCTTGCTCTGTTTCGGCCCTCATGGAATTTAATATTTAAAATTTGTGAAATGGAATATGTTTCTTAGCAAGATGACAGAATCAAAATTCTCTTAGCATTCTTCACTTACCCTTTAAACTCTTAGACCATCTATGTCAAGAAGTTCTTAAGTGTGGGTTAAATTAGAAAATTACTTAATTTCAAAAGATCATAAGTTTTTTTTTTTACAATGTTAAATGCAGGCCAGTCTTGGAAATATGAGTTTCAGTAAAACTTCTACAGTCAAAAAGCAGCAATCACCTCAGAACTTTATAGCTCCTTGGGTCCAAAGGCAAGACTTGCTTTGATATAGTTTGGGCGTAGAAAATTTCACTGTGATGAAAAGGATTTCTCTTTAAGATCAGTTTCAATGTCTAGCTCGTAATTTGTAGACTATTGACAATGAGAACAAACTGGAGTAAGACAAGTGAACACATTCTAACATGTACCCTGGAATGAAATTCTTTGTGAATCTGCCAAATTCAAAACGACCCTTACTGCCCGCAAACACAGTGAAGTTCAAACATCCTCTCCAGGCGTTCAAAATAGCAAAGGATTTTTAATTATAAATTCCTCTAACTAGAAACAACTAGAAAGAAAATAATCTTTCCCAAAATAAGTTGAATCATTTCTCATTTGCTTGTTGGGTGCTTATGAGTAAAGAGTCTGTATATAGTTGGCACTTGCGCGTGCCTGCGCTCTTTCTTCCAAAAACATTAAACCATCTAAGGAGACAATGCATAATAATGTACTGATAAAGCCACCTGCTGTCTTCCTGCACAGCATGCCGCTATTATAAGAGGGACACTTGTTCTGTTCACCCACTGATAAGTGACCAAGACTGCACTTACCGAGCTGGGGCTGGAGTGCCGCCGAACTTTAGGAGACTCTTTGCCAGTGGAGGAGGCCTTAAAGTTAATGCAAGCATTGTTCTCAGAATGCACCCTCTTAACTTGATTAGTTGGTTTCTCAAATGGGTCAAAAGTGCTCTGTGTCCTCTGAACCCTGACTTTTTTATCCTCAGGAATTGTGTCCAGGGGTTTGATCACTGAGTCCATTCCCGGGCAGTTCCGTGTAGACATCTTTGTGACACATATCTGGGAAAAAAAAGAAATTAAACTCAACCTCTCCACTGAAACTTTAATATCACTAAACATGCTGATTTGTTATCCTAGAAAGCATGCCAATTTTGATTCCAGGAAATACCCCGAAAGGCCACAGTTTAAAAGCTACACTAGCTTAAACCTCAATATGAAAAATTCCTCAAAATCATTCTGCTTATACTCACTTAGGGCTGACACTAAAATTGCTATCCCTAAAACAGGAAGCTTAAGGTCTCTACCGCTAGCGCCCTAAGGTGGTTCTTGAACTCTGTCACATATTTTACCATCTGACTGCAACTGGGATTATTTCTGAATCATTAAACGTTGGATAAGTTGCCTTAAAACAAACAAACAAACAAACAAAAACAGCTGAACTAAATCAGATGGGCATTTTAACTGATGCGCCACCATGGAAGCAGCTAACACAGCTAGAGAAAGTCATTATGTTCGTCAACACTTTAATGCTTGAATACATGTTTAAAATCTATCCCAATCTTGATTTCATCTCCAAACTAGAATGGAGCATATGAAAAGGCTAAAAGGTAGAGATAGTAAAAGTTGAAAACAATATTTATTCTTTTTTCTTTTTTTTAACATCTTTATTGGAGTATCATTGCTTTACAATGGTGTGCTAGTTTCTGCTGTATAACAAAGTGAATCCACTATACGTATACATATATCCCCACATCCCCTCCCTCTTGTGTCTCCCTCCCACCCTCCCTATCCCACCCCTCTAGGTGGTCACAAAGCACCGAGCTGATCTCCCTGTGCTACGCGGCTGCTTCCCACTAGCTATCGGTTTCACATTTGGTAGTGTATATATGTCCATGCCACTCTCTCACTTTATTTTGTTCATATTACTCCACTAAACCCCAATTTCCTTCTCAACTTCATTCATTCTCTTACTGCATAGTCTGCCCCCCTCTCTCATTTTATTTCAGTCTCTTTGACTTTTGCTCCTTGTTTTCCACTTTACGTTCTAACTCTTTCATTCTCCCTGTATTCTGGAGACTTTGTTTTTCTTTTTAAGTAATTTTATGGCCTCTAGCTTGCCTGTAAAGCTAGGTAACTTTATTATGCTGTTTAGAGAAAAGACAACTCTGAAAATGCTTTTAAAGTTTTTTTTTTCTTCTCGTGAAAAGTTTCCATATCCTTATTTAAGAAGGCAGGAAAACAGAAAGTATCTAAGAAAACCCCATATTGTTAAAGTAAACATATGAAGTGTCTGAGTAATACGTATAAGATGATTCCATATCGGAAAGAAACGTATGTGTATGGATAGATATAGATACAAATATACATACAGACATATAGATATTTGTATGTGTATGTATGAGCACATAGAAAGGTATAGAAGGAAACACACCAAAGTGTTAACATAAGATACCGCCAGATATGTAGAACTGAACGGATAAAGGGTAAGCTCACTTATTTTTTACATACCCCTATATTGTTTGAATTGTATAATTAACATGTCTGACAACGTAATTTTTGAAAATACTAAAGCGGGAAAGTATGTATAATAAATTAAGGTCTTTTAAGTTTTTGAAACAAACAAAAAAATTTTCATTAAATATTAAGCATCAACTCTGTCCTATGAGTGTGTCTCAACTACTAAGCATAGGTTGAACTTTAATTAAATCAAATAAGAAGGATATCATCACACCTTTTAGCATACCACAAAATTGCTGAAGATATCTTTAAAAGACTTAAGGCAGAGTCCTCTAGTCATGATCAAAAACTAACAATTTATCACAAGATTAGATGCACTGACGTGTTTCACTCAATTTTCACTCAAGAGTTCACGTGTTTCTCTTACAGATGTGAAAGCAAGAGGCAATAGATGTGATATGGATACGAAACCACCCACACCACTGAGACAACTGAATTATAACTATAAAATATAAACACATGAACCTGAGGAGTCAAAGAACCCTAAACACAAGAAATACAAAGAAAATAACATGTAGGCACATCAAAATCAAGTTGCTTAAAACCAGTGATAAAGAGAATATCTTAAAAGGGAGCCAGAGGGAAAAAAGTACTTTAAAAGATAAGACAGCAAATATTTGGAAACTAAACAACACAAAAGGGGAATTAGAAAGTATCTTGAACTAAATGAAAATAGTTAAACAGAATATGAAAATGGCAGATACAGCTTAAACAGTACTTTAGCTGTAGAAAAACTTATAATGGTAAATGCATATAGTGGAAAAAAATTCAAATCAATAAGATTACACCTTCAAATACTAGTAGAAAAAGAAGGGAAATTAAAACCTAAAATAAGCAGAGAATTAAAATGATGAAAAAATATCATTATGGAAATAAATGAAATAGAAAACGAAAAACAATAAAGAAAATCAATGAAACTGAAAGCTAGTTTTCAGAGAAGATAAAAAAAAAAAAAAAAGGATACTCCTCTAGCCAGACTGATAAGAGCAGAAAGGTAAAGAACTTATATTGCCAATAACAGATATGAGAGAGATGACATCACTACAGATTCCACAGGTATCATCAACAACTTTATGCCAATAGGTTCAGCAACTTAGATGAAGCAAACTCCGTGAAAGATGAAAACAACCCAAGCTCACTTGAGAATAAATAGATAAGTTGAATAGTCCTATGTCTACCTATGTCTATTAAGGAAATTAAAAGTGTAACCAAAAATGTTATCACAAAGAAAATGCCAGGGCCAGACAACATTACTGGTGAAGTAAACCAAACATTTAAGGGAAAAAAATAACATCAATTCCACAGAAATGCTTCCAAAATATTAAAGAGAAGGGGATACTTCCCCACTCACTATATGAAGCCAGCATCATTCCAACACCAAAACCAGACAAAAGCATTAGAAGAAAACTACAGATCAATTTCTCTCATGAATAAAGATGCAAAACTTATTGGCAATTTTTAAAAAGTTGAATCCAATAATATATAAAAAGGATAATAAATAATGAAAAAGTAGTATGAATCCCAGGAATGCAGGGTTGGCTTAACACTCTAAAATGTGTAATTCACCATTTTAGTATACAATGTCAGGCAATCTCTAAAATGGCTCCCAGTGATAGCCACTTCCAGATAGTCACATTCTTACTTAGTACACAGATCTTGAGTTTGGGTTGTATTTGTTGACTTATATCCAATAAACAGTATATGGCAGAAATCATGGGCTATCACTTCTGAGAAAAGATTATAAAAAAAAACTGTGGTTTCTGCGCTGGTACACTCTCAGTCCTATTCCCTTTCTCTTAGATCACTATCCCAAGGCAAAAGCCAACTGCCATGTTAGGAGGCAGCTCTGTGGAGAGGCACATTTATGGAAGGACTGAGGACTGCAAACAACCACAAGAGTTGAGCCTTCAAATGCAACCACAGCCCCAGCCTCCTGCTTGACTGGAACCTCATACAACACGCTGAGCCACAGGCACCCAGCTAAGGCGCCCTGGATTCTAAACCCACAGTAACTGTTAAACTGAATGCCTTTCTCCTAAGTACAGGAACAAATCAAGGATGTCCTCTCTCATTATGTTGACTCAACACTGTATTACAAGTTCCAGACAATGCCACAAGGCAAGAAAAAAGAAAAAAAAAATCTACATTGGAAAGGAAGAAATAAAACCAACTTTATTCACAGAAGACATTATCATCTCTGTTGAAAATCCAATGAAATCTACCCCCCCAAAAAAAACCACTAGAATTAATAAGTTTATCAAGGGTACAAGATATAAGATCAATATACAAAATTCATTTGTATTTCCAGATACTAACAACAATCAGAAATTTAAATTTTAAAAACACAATTTACAACAGCTTCAAACAATTTAAAATATTTACTGATAAATCTGACAAAATATGTGCAATATCTGTACACAGAAACTATAAAGTATGGCTGAGAAGAAGAAAAAAAAAACAAAGGAGCCAATCAGGGACTTCCCTGGTGGCTCAGTGGTTAAGAATCTGCCTGCCAACACAGGGGACACGGGTTTGAACCCTGGTCTGGGAAGATCCCACATGTCGCGGAGCAACTAAGCCAGTGTGCCACAACTACTGAGCCTGCGCTCCAGAGTCCAAGAGCCACAACTACTGAGAGAAGCCACCACAATGCAAAGTGCACACACTGCAATGAAGAGTAGCCCCCCTTGCTGCAACTGGAGAAAGCCTGTGCACAGCAATGAAGACTGAACACAGCCAAAAATAAATAAAATAAAAATAAATTTATTTTAAAAACCCAGCAATCTTGACACAAAAATAATAAACACATATATTCATAAAATGCTATCATAAAAGTATTTTTAAACTACAAGTTCATTGTGACAGGCAGAATTCTACAGTGACACCCAATGTCCAGGCTTTGAATAATCCCCTCCCCTTTGAGAGTGAATATGTTGAGATATCACATCATGATTCTATTATGTGATATGGCAAATGGGCGATTACCCTGGGTGGGCCTGACCTAATCAGGTGAGTTCTTTCTTTTTTTAAAAAAAAATTATTTATTTATTTATGGCTGTGTTGGCCTTTGTTTCTGTGCCCAGGCTTTCTCTAGTTGTGGCAAGTGGGGGTCACTCTTCATCGCGTTGCGCGGGCCTCTCACTGTCGCGGCCTCTCTCGTTGCAGAGCACAGCCTCCAGACGCGCAGGCTCAGTAACTGTGGCTCTCAGGCCCAGTTGCTCTGCGGCATGTGGGATCCTCCCAGACCAGGGCTCGAACCCGTGTCCCCTGCATTGGCAGGCAGATTCTCAACCACTGCGCCACCAAGGAAGCCCCTTAGGTGAGTTCTTTAAAAGCAGAGCATTTTCTCTAGTTGGTCGCAGAAGAGAAAGTCAGAGGTGTGATCTGGCTAGCCTGGAAGAAAGCCAACATTTCATGCTGTGATCTTCCTATGGGGGCCACACGGCACAGAAATGGGGGGCAGGCTCTAAAGGCTGAGAGTAGTCACTGGCTGACAACCCGCAGGAAAACGGGACCACTGTCCTACAACCACAAGAAAATGAGTTCTGCCAACAGCTACAAGTTCTGCTTGTAGGAGGATCTTGAGCCCCAGGTGAGACCAACACCTTGATTTCAGTCCAGTAAGACCTAGGGCTGAGAAACCAGGTATGCCGTGCCTAGCCTTTTAAACTACAGAAACTGTGAGATAATAAGCTACTAAGTACATGGTCATGTGTTACACACCAATTGAAAACTAATACATTCACTTTACTGAAATTGCCTATAAGCACTCTGATATTTGAGCACAATGTTCTTAGGAACATGTTTCAGATACCACTTTCTGTATTTGATACACTGTATCAGATCCAGGATAGATAAGCAATGATTCCTAGGACTGCTATCAATAAATGACCATATACTGAGAGTTTTCTGCACGACATAACTCCATCAGCACTATAAAGCCCACGAACAAATTCTCCACATAATTAAATTTATACGCAATTTATGGTCTCCACTTCGCCTGGGTTTGTGCGAATAAAACCAGTATCAGGGACGAGAGGAAGATGGCGGAAGAGCAAGACGCGGAGATCACCTTCCTCCTCACAGATACACCAGAAATACACCTACACGTGGAACAACTCCTACAGAACACCTACTGAACGCTGGCAGAAGACCTCAGACCTCCCGAAAGGCAAGAAACTCCCCCACGTACCTGGGTAGGGCAAAAGAAAAAACAGAGACAAAAGAATAGGGACGGGACCTGCACCAGTAGGAGGGAGCTGTGAAGGAAGAAGGGTTTCCACACACTAGGAAGCCTCTTCGCGGGCAGAGACTGCGGGTAGCGGGGGGGGGGGGGGGGGGGGGGGGTAAGCTTCGGAGCCATGGAGGAGAGCTCAGCAACAGGTGTGCGGAGGGCAAAGTGAAGAGATTCCCGCACAGAGGATCGGTGCCGACCAGCACTCACCAGCCCGAGAGGCTTGTCTGCTCACCCGCTGGGGCGGGCGGGGCTGCGAGCTGAGGCTCGGGCTTTGGTCGGAGCGCAGGGAGAGGACTGGGGTTGGCGGCGTGAACACAGCCTGAAGGGGTTAGTGCGCCACAGCTGGCCGGGAGGGAGTCCGGGGAAAAGTCTGGACCTGCCAAAGACGCCAGAGACTTTTTCTTACCTCTTTATTTCCTGGTGCGCGAGGAGAGGGGATTCAGAGCGCTGCTTAAAGGAGCTCCAGAGACGGGCGCAAGCTGCGGCTAAAAGCGCGGACCCCAGAGACGGGCAAGAGACGCTAAGGCTGCTGCTGCCGCCACCAAGAAGCCTGTGTGCGAACACAAGTCACTATCCACACCCCTCTTCCGGGGAGCCTGTGCAGCCCGCCACTGCCAGGTTCCTGGGATGCAGGGACAACTTCCCCGGGAGAACGCACGGCGAGCCTCAGGCTGGTGCAACGTCACATCCGCCTCTGCCGCCGCAGGCCCGCCCCGCACGCCGTGCCCCTCCCTCCCCGGCCTGGGTGAGCCAGAGTCCCCGAATCAGCGGCTCCTTTAACCCCGTCCTGTCTGAGCGAAGAACAGACGCCCTCCGGAGACGTACACGCAGAGGTGGGGCCAAATCCAAAGCTGAGCCCCTGGGAGCTGTGAGAGCAAAGAAGAGAAAGGGAAATCTCTCCCAGCAGCCTCAGGTGCAGCGGATTAAAGCTCCACAATCAATTTGATGTACCCTGCATCTGTGGAATACATGAATAGACAACGAATCATCCCAAATTGAGGAGGTGAACTTTGAGAGTAAGATTTATGATTTCTTCCCCTTTTCCCCTTTTTGTGAGTGTGTATGTGTATGCTTCTGTGTGAGATTTTGTCTGTATAGCTTTGCTTCCACCATTTGTCCTAGGGTTCTATCCATCCGTTTTTTTTGTTTTAATTTTTTTTCTTAATAATTAATTTTAATAACTTTATTTTACTTTATCTTTTCTTTCTTCCTTCCTCCCTTTCTTTCTTCCTTCCTCCCTTTCTTTCTTTCTTTCTTTCTTTTCTTCCCTTCCCTCCTTTAGACAACAAATCATCCCACATTGAGGAGGTGGACTTTAAGAGCAAGATTTATGATTTTTTTCCCCTTTTCCCCTTTTTGTCAGTGTGTATGTGTATGCTTCTGTGTGAGAGTTTGTCTGTATTGCTCTGCTTCCACCATTTGTCCTAAGGTTCTATCCGTCTGGTTTTTTTTAATTTTTTTTCTTAATAATTATTTTTTAATTTAATAACTTTATTATATTTTACTTTATCTTCTATCTTTCTTTTTTCCTTCCTTCCCTCCCTCCCTTCCTTCCTTCCTCCCACCATCCCTCCCTCCCTCCCTCCTTTCTTTCTTTCCTTCTTTCCTTCTTTTCTTCCTTCTTTCTTCCTTCCTTCCTTCCCTCCTTTCTTCCTTTCTTTCTTTCTTTCTTCCTACTTCTACTAATTCTTTCTCTCTACTTTTTCTCCCTTTTATTCTGAGCCATGTGGATGAAAGGCTCTTGGTGCTGCAGCCAGGAGTCAGTGCTGTGCCTCTGAGGCGGGAGAGCCGACTTCAGGGCACTGGTCAACAAGAGACCTCCCAGCTCCACATAACATCAAACGGCGAAAATCTCCCAAAGATCTCCATCTCAACACCAGCACCCAGCTTCACTCAACGACCAGCAAGCTACAGTGCTGGACACCCTATGCCAAACAAGTAGCAAAACAGGAACAGAACCCCACCCATTAGCAGAGAGGCTGCCTAAAATCATAATAAGTCCACAGACACCCCAAAACACACCACCAGACGTGGACCTGCCCACCAGAGAGACAAGATCCAGCCGCATCCACCAGAACACAAGCACTAGTCCCCTCCACCACAAAGCCTACACAACCCACTGAACCAACCTTAGCCACTAGGGACAGACACCAAAAACAACGGGAACTAGGAACCTGCAGCCTGCAAAAAGGAGACCCCAAACACAATAAGATAAGCAAAATGAGAAGACAGAAATACACACCGCAGATGAAAGAGCAAGATAAAAACCCACCAGACCTAACAAATGAAGAGGAAATAGGGAGTCTACCTGAAAAAGAATTCAGAATAATGATAGTAAAGATGATCCAAAATCTTGGAAATAGAATAGACAAAATGCAAGAAACATTTAACAAGGACCTAGAAGAACTAAAGATGAAACAAACAGTAATGAACAACACAATAAATTAAATGAAAAATAACTCTAGATGGGATCAATAGCAGAATAACTGAGGCAGAAGAACAGATAAGTGACCTGGAAGATAAAATACTGGAAATAACTACTGCAGAGCAGAATAAAGAAAAAAGAATGAAAAGAACTGAGGACAGTCACAGAGACCTCTGGGACAACATCAAACGCACCAACATTCGAATTATAGGGGTCCCAGAAGAAGAAGAGAGAAAGAGAGGGACTGAGAAAATATTTGAAGAGATTATAGTTGAAAACTTCCCTAATATGGAAAAGGAAATAGTTAATCAAGTCCAGAAAGCACAGAGAGTCCCATACAGGATAAATCCAAGGAGAAATACGCCAAGACACATATTAATCAAACTGTCAAAAATTAAATACAAAGAAAGCATATTAAAAGTAGCAAGGGAAAAACAACAAATAACACACAAGGGAATCCCCATAAGGTTAACAGCTGATCTTACAGCAGAAACTCTGCAAGCCAGAAGGGACTGGCTGGACATATTTAAAGTGATGAAGGAGATAAACCTGCAACCAAGATTACTCTACACAGCAAGGATCTCATTCAGATTTGATGGAGAAATTAAAACCTTTACAGACAAGCAAAACCTGAGAGAGTTCAGCACCACCAAACCACCTTTACAACAACTGCTAAAGGAACTTCTCTAGGCAAGAAACACAAGAGAAGGAAAAGACCTACAATAACGAACCCAAAACAATTAAGAAAATGGGAATAGGAACATACATATCGATAATTACCTTAAATGTAAATGGACTAAATGCTCCCACCAAAAGACACAGATTGGCTGAATGGATACAAAAACAAGACCCATATATATGCTGACTACAAGAGACCCACTTCAGACCTAGAGACACATACTAACTGAAAGTAAGGGGATGGAAAAAGATATTCCATGCAAATGGAAACCAAAAGAAAGCTGGAGTAGCGATTTTCATATCAGACAAAATAGACTTTAAAATAAAGACTATTAGAAGAGACAAAGAAGGACACTACATAATGATCAAGGGATCGATCCAAGAAGAAGACATAACAATCGTAAATATTTATGCACCCAACATATGAGCACCTCAATACATAAGGCAAATACTAACAGCCATAAAAGGGGAAATCAACAATAACACAATCATAGTAGGGAACTTTAACACCCCACTTTCACCAATGGACAGATCATCCAAAATGAAAATAAATAAGGAAACACGAGCTTTAAATGATACATTAAACAAGATGGACTTAATTGATATTTATAGGACACTCCATCCAAAAACAACAGAATACACATTTTTCTCAAGTGCTCATGGAACATTCTCCAGGATAGATCATATCTTGGGTCACAAATCAAGCCTTGGTAAATTTAAGAAAATTGAAATTGTATCAAGTATCTTTTCCGACCACAATGCTATGATACTAGATATCAATTACAGGAAAGATATACAGACTGCCAACAAACACATGAAAGAATGCTCAATATCATTAATCATTAGAGAAATGCAAATCAAACCTACAATGAGATATCATCTCACACCAGTCAGAATGGCCATCATCAAAAAATCTAGAAACAATAAATACTGGAGAGGGTGTGGAGAAAAGGGAACACTCTTGCACTGCTGGTGGGAATGTGAATTGGTACAGCCACTATGGAGAACAGTATGGAGGTTCCTTCAAAAACTACAAATAGAACTACCATATGACCCAGCAATGCCACTACTGGGCATATACCCTGAGAAAACCATAATTCAAAAAGAGTCATGTACCAAAATGTTCATTGCAGCTCTATTTACAATAGCCCGGAGATGGAAACAACCTAAGTGTCCATCATCGGATGAATGGATAAAGAAGATGTGGCACCTATATACAATGGAATATTACTCAGCCATAAAAAGAAACGAAATTGAGCTATTTGTAATGAGGTGGATAGACCCAGAGTCTGTCATACAGTGTGAAGTAAGTCAGAAAGAGAAAGACAAATACCGTATGCTAACACATATATGGAATTTAAGAAAAAAGAATGTCATGAAGAACCTAGGGGTAAGACAGGAATAAAGACACAGTCCTACTAGAGAACGGACTTGAGGATATGGGGAGGGGGAAGGGTGAGCTGTGACAAAGCGAGAGAGAGGCATGGACATATATACACTACCAAACGTAAGGTAGATAGCTAGTGGGAAGCAGCCGCAAAGCACAGGGAGATCAGGTGGGTGCTTTGTGATCGCCTGGAGGGGTGGGATAGGGAGGGTGGGAGGGAGGGAGACGAAAGAGGGAAGAGATATGGGAACATATGTATATGTATAACTGATTCACTTTGTTATAAAGCAGAAACTAACACACCATTGTAAAGCAATTATACCCCAATAAAGATGTTAAAAAAAAAAAAAAAAACAGTATCAGGCCTGCTTTATGTAGGCATCTTCATCCAGGAAAGTCATCTATACTTGAGTTTTCCACATACGGCAAAGTGACTGTTCTGGAAAAGTTTCAAGTTTCCAATATTTGGGACAAACAACTTAAACATGATCTGGCCATCTCTGTTAACCACAAGCACAACAGAAAGCAGACTCCAGGCCCTTCATAAGGCTATGGGGAAGCAGCCTCACTGACCTCATGGGCTTGTCAGACCCTGAAGAGAAGAGGGAGGGCTTGGGTGTGGGGAAGGATCCAGACAAGATGAAGTAAGAATGGCACCCATTCCCCTTAGCTGCAATCTCTGGCATACTATAGAATAAAATTATTGAAGTGCACAGGGTACGTGAAGAGAAGAGTGAGCGGACTAGAGTCCTAGCAATGAAAGAGGGTTCTATAAGACAGATTATACATTGATGCTACTCCCCAGTGCCCAGATCTTCATTTGAATCTTTCCATCAACCTGTCAGCAATCTAAATAAACATTTCCCCTCCCCAAATAGAATCTTTCTTCCTACAACAAGATGCTTGTGGTCAGTGCAGATACAATCTCATAATATAAGAAAACTAGAGGACAAAAGCATGTATGTCAAATTGGAAAAAAATCAGTAGGAACCCATAACCTCAAAAAGGCAGATTTTTTCAACCACCCAATAGTAGCCCTTTGATCCACTGCTAACTTTCATGTGTACCCCCAGTGCCTAGATTCTGGTCTATGTTCCAGTTCCCCACTATGAAAAAAGAGGAATCCTTGGAAGTAACCTGATTCCAGTTCACAGGGCAGGAAGCACAAAACAGCTGTGAAATATCCAGCTGTTACCAGAAAACTAGGATCCTTTCAAAAATGTCAGTGACCGTGCTAGAAGGACAAAGGAATCTGGCTATAGGGATTCCTACTGGCCAAACTGTGATTACATATTTGAGCATCAAAAGGAAAATAAAATTATGGTTAAATGGAACAAGAGAGTTATTGAAAGACCCTGAGTTCATTATGATTTTGAGAAAGAAAAGTCAATATAAATGACAAATGGCAGTTATATGGAAGGATGAATATAACAGGATATATAGTTGGTTTTCACACATAGAACTGTGAGTAAGCCAAGTAGTGCCAGAAAAAGTAGGAATTGCACCAAGAATAGGAATGATTGCTCAAAGCTTGTGGAGAGGGGGTCTACACAGCACAAGTGTAGAAAGAACGGCAACACGGATGTTCCACTAACAGACCAGGTCAGTATAACACAGTAATAAACAAAGGGTATGTGATGTTGCCTAAGCAACATTTTACAAAGAATACATTTAGTGGAGAGACACCAGATTGTAAAGAAAATTTATTGTGAAGTCAATGTGGAATGCATTTTTTGGAAATAAGTTAAATTTTAGTAACTAAGTGAAATTTAACCCTTAAATAGAAAATTCAACTTGACTGCTAACCAATGACTTAGATCTGAATCACTTTGGAAAAATCAACCAAGGCCCCAACAGTCTACAACTCAGATCCTGTAATCCCAGCTATTCGGAGAAGGCATTGTTTTACTTGTGGATTTGTAAAGATTACACAACTCCAAGAAGATTCAAAAATATGACTAGTGAAACCCCTGGAAGGAATCTACTAATTAGATCTATAACCCTAGGAAGGCATAAAAAGAAATATAGAAGTAATATGAAATTAATTAAACCCACAGTGTTGGTGTTTTAAAATAGGATGAGTGTAAGTGTAGTAATATTATGTGCAATAATCATATTTGTGCATGTTTTCTTTGTTTAAAGTATCTGAAATATGTTAAAATAATCAGTCACACTAAATTAGTATTTGAAATTAAGGGAATTTAGTTAAGTCAGTCATCCATGCTTAAGTAGACTGAGACAAATTGTTTTCCAAAATTACATTTATTAGCTACATATATTTTTAAGGATGTGGGCACTAGCTGTGGATGTTCCAGGCACAGAATACTCTTGGACATGACATTCACCATCAGCTTTCACTGTCCTTTACACATAGTTTGTTAGTGCCCTCTGCACAGGGCACAACAAGCCATAGACTTCCCCCTACACCAAGCCATGGACCAAGCCAGTCACAATAAATAGCTATAGTAGAAGTACTGCCTGAAAACCACAGACATTCCAGTATCAACGGGAAACAGGATATGTTTTCTCTATGATGGCATTTTTTCACACTTCCTTGATCCATTTAGAAACTGAAGTGACAAGATGTATAAAAGCAGGGATGTCTGATGGTACTTGAAAACCATCAGACATAAAAAGAAGAAATAAAAAGATAAAAAGAAGAAATCATCACAAATACCAACATAAACTTCTGTTCCTTTACTTTTTCCAGTAAATTCAATAGAACCTAGAATTTCAAACATGGTTAGAGATGCACCCACACGTTTAGGTGTTCATCTGAATCAATTATTTTGGTTCACTCATCATTAACAGGGGTCTGTACATTACCTGGCAGACTCAAAACTCAGTAAAAATTGTTAGCAATTCAAACAGTGTTGGAGGCTCCAAAAGTCACAGTTTGACCTACAATTTTAGCTTGGAGCTATGTAAAATCCAGACAACTGTCCCCCAAACTCACAGCAGTGGATTTGAATGAGCACAACTTAATTCAGTAAGGTTGGCACTCATTTCCGGCAAATTCATTGGGGCTGAAAATTGTCCCTTTGAATCAACCATTTTCTGATGATTGGCATTTTACTGGGTTCAGAGTGTGATCTTCTGTACTTCTTCACTCCACCCTCTTCATGAAGGCAAACACCATAACAAGAATCAGTTTAAGTCATGATCTTTTGCCATTCATGAAAGGAATATCCATGACAGGCCAATGCAAAACTAAAACAGCAAAATTCTTGACACTGAAACAACCTCTTACAATTGTTTTCCCCTCATCTGTTACCTGATGAGGGCCTGACAGACAGCTTTCTCTTACTCAATATCTTCTCTCAAAATCTGTTCCCAATTAAAAAGCCACCATCTGTCATTTACAAGTTTGTGGACACTTAAATCAGAGCATTACCTCTCCCTGGATTATCTGAACTTGAAGCATTATAGCATTAAAAAGCTCCACCCCTTATAAAAGAAATTCAGCTTTCAGGGGTAAGTGGACAAGGTGTTTTGGTAGGAGCGGGGAATGAAGGGGGCGAGGGTAGGAGAAATTTCTAATGCCACTAGAATCATAACCCATGACAGCTGCCTTCACCTCTAACCTAAACCTGCAAGATCTAAAAGTACCTTGTCCTCTCTTTGGTTGTAGTCTTCTCTTTTCTCACCCGTGTGTGTGTGTCTGTGTGTGTACAGAGGTGGCAGTGTGAACAGCTACATGGAACAAAAAAATAGAACGTGTTGTCTATGTATATAAAGGGATATACGCCTGAATGTACTTTTACTTATAGCTATGTTTTATCAGAACAAACATCTTGCCTAAAATCACCTTCAGAACATTAGCGAATATACAGGCAAGCCTGCGGCCCATATTATGTCAGAACTAAGTGATCCAGAACAAGTCACTACAACTCTCTGGGTCTCAGTCTTTTCATCTGTAAAATGACACAGCTGGAGTAAACAGCTCTTCAGGCCTTTCAAAGCTCAACTACTACAAACTCCAGGCAGCAGCTTACAGCTGGTAAATGATTTTAAATAGAGCAACTAGAAAGCTAAGACCAGACACATAAATTCACTTCTTTGTGCTTCCTTTTACTTCCCCTTTGCCTTAGGATTTTAGGGTTTAGAGAGGAGGCAGTCAGGTTCACACCATAAACACCTCTCCTGAGAGCTCCAGCCTCTGCGGGTGTTCCTTAACTCTAAAATCCTGGCATTGTCTCTCAGTGATGGCATCCTGGGCCTTTTGACTGAGGGATTATTTGTGAGCAGCATGGGGTAGCAGTCACACTGTGGGACGCTGGCAACACTAGTTCTGTCTACTAAACACCAGTCATGCCCCTATGTCACTGTCACCGTCGCAACCAAAAAAGCCCTAAGAACTACATCGTTTTTAGACTGTACCTCATAACCCGTCACTTAAATATACATTGTCTTATGTGCTTTCATATAAGCTACTGTGGAGTTTGTTTTGATGCGTTTGGTTTATCTGCTGGGGTGGGAGGAGGTCTTTGTCTTGCTCTGTTTCTCACGTATTTGTATTTCCACAACCAGACTGTAAACACCAGAGCACAGAAACCGCGTCTTCCATTTCTTTCACGTTCCCAAAGCTCAAATGGCAGCACAAAACTGGGTGCTCTGGTAATATTTACTCAAAGATGGATTGTTTTCCTTATTATAAGCCTTCCCCTTTAACTAAACATGGGCCATTACAAAAATGAGTCCTAAGAAACTACGTAACGATGAGGCACCTTCTGAGCCGAGATCGTTTCCAGTCAACAAAAAGGCTTAACCAGCTGTTCCCACTTACCAGAATTCAATGTCCACTACTGGGATTTAATTTTAAAATGCTTATTTTTCTACTGACTGGTTTCTTTGGGGTCTGACCTAATTTCATTCAATCCTGAATCCATCAGCTAATGGACACAGTTGAATGGAGAACTCTTGAGGACATCACATTCCTTTATGCCGCTTCAGTGACTGTAGTTTTGTTACAACCTTACTGGGCTTCAGTGCTTATCACCAAGAGACTTGATCGTTGTTTTGCTGATTCTATTATGAAATATTTAGGTGGTCTTCCCAGGAGCTTGTACTTTAATATGCATTACTAAAATAATTTTATTTAGTTGCTTTCCCTTCTGTTACAGTGAGACACTTGATTTAGATATAAGAGATACAGTTTGCTTAAAGGCTGGCATAGATAGATGCATATATTTACTGACCTCTAGGTTCTTTATTTTACACTACTTCCACTAAAAAGTAGCCCATGGGCTTCCCTGGTGGCGCAGTGGTTCAGAGTCCGCCTGCCGATGCAGGGGACACGGGTTCAAGCCCCAGTCCGGTAAGATCCCACATGCCGCGGAGCGGCTGGGCCCGTGAGCCATGGCCGCTGAGCCTGCGCGTCCAGAGCCTGTGCTCCACGACGGGAGAGGCCACAACAGTGAGAGGCCCGCGTACAGAAAAAAAAAAAAAAAGTAACTAGCCCAAAAAGGTAAGGGAAGAAAGAAGATATGTGAAATTTTCTCACTCCCACTTGGCATCCATAATTATATGCTGATTAAAATTCCATGATTTCATAATGATAAATTTAACATGAAGTTTAATGAATACTCACAGTAAGGGTTGAAATGCCCTCTCTCTGTTGTTAGTTGTGGCCTATTTAGGTTTTTTGGAATGTAGTTATTTTGGGCGATCAGGATTTCATCAGGAATTCTTCTTTAACCCCTGACTGCCTTTGGACCAGCAGCACAGTCATCACCCAGGATCACAGCCCTCACCTCACCTCAGTCCTACTGAGTCAGAATCTGCATTTTAACAAGATCCCAGAGGATTTGTATGCACACTGAACTTTGACATGCAGTGCTCTAAACCATATAATAATAATAGGTTCTGCTACTACGGTCAAATAAAGAGTGGAGATTGTGAAAGAGGCAAAATTTGTTTGTCTCTGGGTACAACATGAGTGATAATCATTTCAACATTCCTTGGGTAGCATTTTTGCTCAAATTTCCCACAAAAGATCATGGTAATTTCAGATAATTCTTTAATATAATTTTGAACTCTGAAATAAAATTTTCCAATAAGCTACCCCCAATATATTCAGGAATTTTTAAAAAGCAATGGGATTGGAGTGTGTGAGGAGTAGAGAAAGAAGACTATACATAGGTTATAATAACATATGTAACATTACTTCCTGCACAGAAACTTTTATTTGTTTCTAATACAGAAGCATTGTTTTACCATGGACCACCATATCTATAAAAAAAAAAAAATGACCACAAAATTATTCTAAGGCAAAGTGAACCCAGAATTTTGCTTTACTCTTTATTTACCAGAGTTTATGTAGTAGCTTTGAAAAAAAAAATTCAAAGGAAGTCACTTCAGGATCCAGAAATGAAATTTTAAAAGGAACTTACATGCATGAAGAGTGCCATGTACTGTAAAACAGGTCCTCCCTTGCGCGGAAAAAAAAGAAGAAGCCCTTTGCCTGAGAGGCATAACTGAACATTTCCCACCCTGGTCTGGACAAGGACCCGAACCCCTACTCCCAAGCAGAAGGACAGGGCAATTCTGTGGAATTCTGGGCCTCTTTCAGTCACTGCTTCCACTAAAAACTTACTAAATATCCCCAAGAAGTCAAGGGGAAAAAGAAGACGATGTGTGAGTTTTCTCATTCTCACTTGACATCCATAATCATATGCTGGTTAAAATTTCATCATGGAAAAAAAGAGAGTCAGGAGTATGCAGTCATATCACATGGCCCAATGAACATACTGGGAAGTGAAATATTAGAATCGACATCTACATTACTTCCCCCCTCTCATTTAGAGCCAGAGGGCTCAGAAATGGGGCTCATGACATGAGAATCCCCACACACAGCACAGGAGTGGCTTTGTTGAGATTCCACAAAGCAAAAGCCTATTCCAACCTACGAAATCCCCATAACTGCAGTGGGGAACTGGAATCCCCATTCTCAACACAACAGAAGACTCGAGCTACAGACAGTGGCTCACACTGCATGGCTAATTAGTTTCTTCATCAAGACAATATTCCCTTATAGCTCTTGCTCTAGAAAAGAACAAGTCTGTTCCTGCGAATAGGGACTTTTCCCCCTCTCTCATAGAATTTACAGGTTTAAATATAGCTTTTCTTTTTATTAGGTTTTGTTTTGGGTCCTATCTGAGAAGAAGAAACCAGGGTGTTTTCAAAGGACCCCACACCATGCAGAGGTACAAAATAACCTGGGAGGGGAGCTGACTAATATTAACTAGGGCAATTTTAAAACATCCACTGTGTCAGAGCACTAATAACCAATAAACAGATCAGGCTGAACTTAGATTCACAGATGTTTAAAATCAATAACATGGTCCAGAATGCTTTCTGTACACATATGCTTAGCGTTTGAGGGTTTTTTTTTTTTTAACATCATGAGGACAAGAGAAACTGTCATTTGACTCAGAGGCTGTGCAAACAAGAGTCTCGGGTGCCTTCTGAATTCTGTTTTCTGTTCCTAGTTTCACTGCACCACCCACAGCTTCTTTGTACTAAACTAGCCTAGTTCTTCCTTCATGTTTATGCCTTTCAAATATCTGTAGCTCACTGTTCTGTCCCTCATGTAAGATAAAGCATCCAGAAGGTAAAATAACATTAAAAATTGGAAACTTGTAAAGAAGACACTACTGGAGGTTCTGACTGATCCATTAAGACCTGAATTTCTTTCCCCTGGTAACCACATGAACAGCATTTAAAAATAAAGATTGTAAATATTTTTAAATTCCTTCCCTGAAGGAGAAATAAAATTGTGTACTCTCTTCTTACTCTGAAACAGATGGTTATATAAATAAATACAACCTTTATCTCCGCACCTATATTAACCATCTTTTTAATAACATTTAACTGCATTATTAATGCTTGGAAAATAACTTAGTGATAAATGTCAAGAGTGATGTTAGAAAGTTTAAAAGTTTAATAGTTTTATTCTAATAAAATAAATCTAGATGCAAACCCCACCAAAGAATTCAGAAAAATATAGGGCACCACTCAATATAGGATTGACTTTTGAAGCTCTTAAAATTTTCAGAGAATCGTATATGGGTCACTAACCACACAGAGCTTATGAAGAGAAACACAGGGAACAAAGAACGCGTGGGGAGAAAATGGAAGTATCTTTCAATGTAGCTTTAACAACTGGCCCATCTATTGTAAAGAGCTAAAATTTCAGTGATAATAAATTTGACAGAAATCCATTAATAATAAAGTCCTAACTGCTTCCATGAGGACTGGTTCTTTAAACCTTGCCTATGACTGAGAAAATTCAATAGTGAATCCTAACTGAGATATCCAAGGTGAACAGAGCAGAACAGTGGGATACACATACCCTGCTGTTTGTCTGCCACCTGAAAACAAACCCCAGTGCTTCCAGGAGCATTTTACAGTCATCTTTGTATCTTTAGCAAGATCTCATTTAGCTGTGGAATAAGCCACTGGGGCAAACTTGTATCAGTTGGGCCGAAGAGGAAGTCTATAGAACATATAATCCTTCCCAAACCTGCCAGATGATAACTAGAATACTGGAGCATTCTTTCACACCCTCCTTTTATCCACTCAAACCCAATAACATTAAGAAATTGTCATATATGCTCAATAAACAAGCAAACTGGAGAAGAATCTTGGGCAAGATATAAGTTGATAGAAAAGAGAGATGGAAATTAAGGACTTCTAGATGACCATGACAATGATGATGATAGCTATTATTGAGCTCTTATTATATGAGTTACTATTAAAAATACTTTATAAGTAGTTTCTCAATTAATCTCTACAACAACCCCACGAGGTATTATTATTGTCCCAATCTTACGGATGATTAAATTGAGGCACACAAGAGTTAAGTAACGTGTCCAAGACCACAAGAGAATTCGCACAGGAAACGGGATTTATTCCAAGACTCTGACTACAAAGCCCAAGCTCTTGACCACCAGGCTGTCTTCCTTACATGTCCCCTGGGACTTACATCCTGCGAGAAATAAGGAAAGCAGAGACCTGATCTGCAACACTTCTCTCATTCTTTCTTCTCCTGATGCAAAAGAAAAGCATTTTTAAAACTGAGCAAAATCACCGCTCTGTGTTTTAAGGTTTTCTGACCTATCCTCCCTGCCTGTTCACCACTTCCAGAATGTAAATTTAACATGCTTTTGACTAATCTGACTCTCAATCAGCCTCATATCAAAAGTCAAGCCTGAACATCAAAGTATTAGGGGGTGGGGCAAGGGCAGAAAGCAAAAAGATTTCTTTAGAAGGACAGGCTGACGGGGAAGATGGGAAGTCTCAGGCATTAGACACTGCCATGTTGAATCTTCCTCTTCTCATATATGTTTGTGTTTCCTGAATAGTATGTTAAAGGCGTGGATATAAACTGCTGATTGATCCCATCTAAGAATCATCAAATCAGTCAATGATAGATAGACAGACAGCTCTAGGGCCTTAGCTTGGCTTTCTAAAAAGGATCTTCTATCAGAAAACCATCTGGATTTAAAAGCAGCAACAGGAAGAAATATGAGAAAGAGAATGCTATATTGATGAAGCCAGGCTTACCTCATCCAATGGAAATCTGCTTAAGACGGCATCAAGCTAATACCCTCTCTCACTCCCCTCTAAGTCAGAGGATACCTGGCATTTGGGGATTGAGTGTCCACTGAAAACAGCAGTGGGGAGTGACAGAACGCTTGCAGTGGGCGTCAGGAGACTGAGTGGAATCTCGCTCTCCAATTGGCCAAATGAAATGAAGATGAGCCAATCAGATAACACAATTGCTGAAAAACCTCCCAGTCCTAAGAGTCTCTGATTCTGCAAGAGGACTTCAACATGATCAGTCTTTGCTCATAAAGTTAGATAAAGTAAAAGACTAGAAGTAGAGTGGGTAAAGTGAATGTTAATGACAAAAGCTACAGTCCAGACTTCCATTGAATATTTCAGCTGATAGTTGCTTTCTATAAGCAAAGAATTGACATGAAAATCTAACTAGCCCAATTACCATGCTCAATTACTAGCCCACGTAAAGAATCCAAATGAATACATCCTTAGATCATTCCCTCAGTGCATTTCTATTCTTCATTCCTTGCCCTTCCCCCCCGGACTTTTATTTTTAGTATCTCTAAATTATCCATATTTATTAGATGTCCATAGAGGTCCATATGGGAACTTGATTCAGTGAAATCATAAGGGGGGTGGGGAACTGCTGTCTTTTCCATATAAAAAAATCAAAGCATACATTAAAAAGGAATGAAATTCTGATACATGGTACAACATGGATGAACCTTGAAAACATGCTGAATGAAATAAACCAAACACAAAAGGACAAATACTGTATGATTCCACTTGATATGATATGAGATACCAAGAAGAGGCAAATTCTTAGACCCAGAAAGTAGACTGGAGAGATTACCAGGGGCTGGGGAGATGAAGAATGGGGAGTTATCATTTAATGGACACAGAATTCAATTAGGGATGATGAAAAGTTCTGCAAGTGGGCAGCGATGATGGCAGCCAAACACTGTGAATGTACTTATGCCAATAAATTATATACCTAAAAATGGTTAAAATGGAAAATTTTGTGTTATGTATATTTTATACCACAATTTTTAAAATGGAAAAAATCTAAGCATATAGCGTCTGTTTCATAATTGCCCAAAATGAAAAAAACTTGCCTCCAAATTCTTCTTGAAATATTTTAAAAATAAGTAGATTGTAAGTTTTATGAGGGCAGGGACCAGCTCTGTTTTACTTACTGTTACACAGCAGTTACACTGTTACACAGTAGACTCTCCACAAATGTTTGTATAATAAATAAATGATTAAAAGAAAATAGAGGAAGGAGTCTCCTAAGGAGGAAAATATAAAAAACATCAAATTTACTTATTCATGAGAAAGTATAATGGGGCATATTCCTGAGAAAAATACCAAAGCTACTATATCTAAGCTCCTTCAGGGAAGGGAGTGTATCTATTTCATCTATACTTCCTTCACAGCACATCTTATGATGTCTTAGAGTAGATGAGTGATAAATGTTTGCACAATGAGGAATAAAAACCTGACTGTAAAATCAATATCATATTAATGCTCTACTACCCCTTTTTTAAAATTACTTACTTTTTGCAAATGTACAACTCCTTTTGTCACAGGGTGAAAAAAATAAACCTCACAGCTTACACAAAGTGAAGGTAAAAATATAAATAGCCAGAAACATCACTCTCAGAAAAAGAAACACACGGCACATCATCTTCTGAGTAGAAAAAAAGTTTGTTTTCTTAAGGAACAATTGAAGTATAGAAAAGAATAGTTTATAGATCATCTTGATATTTTAGGAAATAGTAAATGGTCAAAATAAAAGAAAATTTGAACTCTCTTTGGAAGAAAATCCAAATATTCATTCCCTAAAATCAATGTCCAACCTTTACAATAAATAGTTGAGTGAATACAGAAAAATATTTAAGGCTCCTTCACTCCTCCAAAAAAATTCTAGTGAACCCAAACATTATCAATATTTCTCTCAATAAGCCTATCAAGTAATCAGGAGTTCTTTCTTAAAAATACTTATGTCACAAAATTATATACAGCTGGCTTGTGGCCAACATGCTACATCAAGTTACTGATGCTTTTCTCAACTAATATTCACTAGCTACATCATTTACATTTTACACGAAGTACTCAGTTCTAGTATACATAAGAAGAATATTTTTAAAGCAAAAAAAGAAATCAAATGCTGACATCCTTAACATTCAGTACCTGTATAATAGATGGATCCTTATAAACTCACCAGGACCACGTAATGTAGTAGTCTCACTTTGAACAGTATTAAAACACGTCCTTCAACTTCAACCACCTCCAACCCCAACACAGTGTGCCCATTAACAAAGGAAATAAGGAATTCACCCTCTGCAGATATCAAGGTTTACATTTCTGTCTCTCAACTGTTATCTTCTCCGCGAGCAGGTAAGCATCATTTTGGAGGAGGCTGTCTGCTGCCCCGGTCCTTCATGCATGCAGGAGTTCTCCATTAGCATACAAAACGCTAACAGTCCACTCTTTGAGTCAGCACTTCAAGCAGAACTGCATGAAGGATTATCACTTCTGTACATGAAAGCATAACCACTACAGGTGTAATGATGCAAAATACCAGCACACTGACCTCTGCCAGGCAGCACACACTTAAAGCAGGTGCCTTTCTGTGCCCGAAGGGAGGGGGCGGGAGAAGCAGGGAGGAAGCCCCAGATCCCTAATATATTAGAGATGTTTATTGCGCTCAGAGCCAGTCCAGCTAATTCATGGACATCAGTTTACCCAAATGAGAAAAGTCGTATCCCGTCCTTCACTGGCTTGACTCAGAGGGCATTCGGCCAAGCATAGCCAGGCAAAACAATCTGTCAGATCTCTTTAAGCTATAATAAATAAGACGAATCTCAGAAGAAATAAGATTCAGCTATGGCAAAGAAGCACAGTCGCAAACCTTTTCTTCATCTTATCGCTGCTACTGGTGTTTACAAACTACAGGCAGCAGCCTCGGGAACCTCAAGAGACTTCCGTGGGTAACCTCCTGTCAGATCTTTAGTTTAAATAGCCCCTTGCTCAATCTGTGACGTTTTGGGCAGTTAAATAGAAGGGGGTGAGTAAAATGACATGCACAAAATGAATCCTTTTCAAGTTGTAAATGAGTGAGTCAGGATTCAGTCTTGCTGAGATGCTCCAAATTAAAACCCCTGCTCTGATTTTAAGCATGCTCGGTCTTACCGTTTTGCTGTTGTCTCTCTCAGGCTCGAATCACCTGGAATTCTTTAACATGTCTCTAGCAATGTGCTTGCACCAGACCAGGCCCATACAGCAACTGAATTCACATCTTTCTGCACTAGCAAGCTGAAATGGTACGGCCGTACTACAACCAAGAAAGGGGGAAGCAAAAGCAAAAAAAAAAAAAAAAAAAAAAAAAATTCACCCAGAAACCACCTACAGAAGCTAATCTCCATGGAATAAGACCAAATATGGTTCAGAAGAACACAAAGGACATGCTAACATTCAGTATCAATAGCTTTAAGAGTTCAATTTTTTCCCAAAAGAATCTTTTTTCTTTTTCTCCAAACACGATGGACTTGCCTCTGGAGTTCCCAGGAAGGCAGTGTAACCAGGCTCTGCAGCAACGTTGCAGCCAAAGTAACCGTGCATATGCTGTCCAGGCAATTCACGACACACTGTCCCTTCAGAAAGATATTGATTTGTAATGCAGGGCTGCTTCAAAAGAATACAGAATGGGAGCCAAACAGCTAATGGTGATTGCATAGGAGGAAAAACATTTAATCAAGGGGATGCACCTCATCATGCTCAATTCAATTTTTTAAAAGCACTGGTGAAAGCCAGTAAGTGTCTTGAGTGACAACCCCATTAAACAGTAATCTGAGGTCCTATAGAAGGCCAAGTTTAGGATACCATCATTCGTGCTGCAAAGCCACTAAAATGGTTTAATATGTCTATGTGCATAGATTTCTCATATGCAAATGGGGCATGATGAGAACTCTAAAATAACCATGCGCCAAATACGTGAGGTAAAAAAAAAAAAAAAAAATGCACAGGTGTAGCATTTACGGAACCAAAGTGATAAAATACATAGTTATGAGCCTGCAGAATTCTTGATGGAGTTAGAGCTCATATCACCCTCAAAAGTAAAATATCAACACAAACCAGAGCTCACAATCCTTAGACTAATTGTGTCAAGTCATATCACACGGTGCTGAGTGGCAAGGAAGGATGCCAAATTGCTACTCTCATAGCGGCCCCTACAGGAGAGTGGTTGATCTACAATTCATCCTTGCTTAAAGTTATTTCCTATCCTTAGAGAACAGAATCACAAAAGGGCACAAGTTAGATTAAGACATAAGGATACAACTGAAAAATACATTAGGCAAGAAATCAAAAAAGTCATGCATGAAATATGACCTCATAGATATTCATTTAATTAAGAAATTAAGTACAAGAAGAGGTAACTACGGTGTCAAATATTCATTTAGCTCCCAGGACTAGGTGCACACTTATAATCAGAAATCTCAAGGAAAAGCGCTTTCCTTTCACATCGTAATTGGTTTAAGGGAATCATCTCCCGCATCCCCTATTTCCAAACCATCTTCACTTTCATCCTTTTGAATGCCACTGGGAAGATACTGAACTTTATTTTTTTTCTGCAACACAAAAGCTCAGCCCTCAGTACTTGTTATATACATAAATATTAGGAGGATCTGCTGATGATAGTAGTTCAAACAAATTCTGTGGACTCCTGTAGAGTGGAAATGGATGGGGAGCTTGAGAAATGTGTGAGAAGAATGTGTGGGGGAAAGAGTGTCGACAAATGTATAGAATTATACAAGAAGTTTGACCATAGGACAGAAGTAAAGATAGAGGCTGAGGGTGAAGCTGTGGGAAATAATCACTATGTTCATGTCTTAGAAGCTTTGCCACCTACTGCTCTTAAGAATATCTTGGGCTTCCCTGGTGGCACAGTGGCTGAGAATCCGCCTGCCAATGCAGGGCATATGGGTTCGAGCCCTGGTCCGGGAAGATCCCACATGCCACGGAGCAACTAGGCCTGTGTGCCACAACTACTAAGCCTGTGCTCTAGAGCCCACGAGCCACAACTACTGAGGCTGAGTGCCACAACTACTGAAGCCCATGTGCCTAGAGCCCGTGCTCCGCAACAAGAGAAGCCACCACAATGAGAAGCCCGCACACCACAATGAAGAGTAGCCGCCACTCACTGAAACTAGAGGAAGCCCGTGCACGGCAACAAAGACCCAACGCAGCTGAAAATAAATTAATTAATTAATTAAAAAAGAAAAGAATATCTTTATTAGGGGACATTGAGATGTATATAAAACCACACCACAGAAGAACAATAGTAGAGATTAAAATAAGGGGTCCATCTTCAAAGAGAAGAGACAAAAAGTCTTTTGTAAAAACACCATCTCAGCGGATATAGAGAAGAAGATGGGAAAGAAACTGACAAAAATACTAGATACTAACATCTACTTCGGTCATTTTTGCAAGTGAACAAAATTTGGTCCCTTGAAATGCCTGCTTTTATAATTTTTTTTAATTCTAAAAAGTATTATGCACTTCTCTGACATTTTAAATGGCTTATAATAAACAACATCTAATCTTCAATTGATGATGGAGTCAATTACGAATACCAGTGACAACCATGAGGGTCTAAAGGCGGGTATACAGGACCACTGTCTCCTAATCTCAATAACCAACATATGTGAGTTCCACCGCTTCACTGTGATGGTCCAGCCTCTCTTTGCCTTCAGTCTCTCCTTCTTATGGCTGTAAATGTGCCACTTCCTTCTAACACCACCACACCCTTCTCAGTCTTGCCACAGCTTCTTCAACCATCCCTGTCCTGGGCGTCCTAGATAAATAGACTGATTAGAAGACTGTGTGAATAAAGGTTTGAGTCAAATGGTGGGTTCAAAGCAGAACTAGGAACTTTCTCCTGAGTGGAGAAATACTAGCCTAGGCACCCAATGACCACGGCTTTACCATACAGGCTTTGTGGTACTTCTCATCTGTGCAGAAACCCTTTGTTTCCTATCATCCTACATGGAGCTATCTCAGACATATGAGGCTGCCAGATGTCTGACCTTCACAGACAGATGGGGCCAAAGAAAACTAAACCTGGAGAAAAAGGTACTTGGAAAAAGGGACAGAGAAGGGCTCTTTTTTTTTTAACTGAAAAAAGACAAGAAAACATTAAATAAGAAAACTTTTCAAAGGTTAGGAAAGGGGTAAGAGAAAAGGCTACTTTACACATATACATTTAATACAATAAGTCACCTACGTTATGAATTAATTTCATTAAATCTTTAAGTCTAAAGGAGGGAATATATTTTATTTTATTTTGGAAAGTGATAGAGAAAAGATTGAAATTTCCCCAAGAGGTTCAATTTCAAATTATAATAGTTCCATGTAACCCTAGCAATTTCTTCTGATTGTAAACTTTTACAGTGAAATGTTTACATTATGATTGATTTTTAAATATTAATAATGTTCTAGTAAACCTAAACCCTAATTTTTTAATAAGCCCTAAAAATTTTGACTTAATTTTTCTCAGCTGGTGTCAGTCATTACTTATATTCCCATATATTCAGAGAAATGTTATTCACTTAAAATGCTTTCTCAAATGATGTGACTGACAAGGGATTAATCTCCAAAATATACAACAGCTCATACAACTCAGTATCAAAAAAAAAACCAAACAATCCAATCAAAAAATGGGCAGAAGATCTAAACAGGCATTTCTCCAAAGAAGACATATGGATGGCCAAAAGGCACATGAAAAGATGCTCAACATCGCTAATTATTAGAGAAATGCAAATCAAAACTACAATGAGGTATCACCTCACACCAGTCAAAATGGCCAACATCAAAGAGTCTACAAATAATAAATGTTGGAGGGGGTGCGGAGAAAAAGGAACCCTACTACATTGTTTGTGGGAATATAAATTGGTAGAGCCACTATAGAAAACAGTTTGGAGGTTCCTTAAAAAAACTAAAAACAGAGCTACCATATGATCCTGGAATCCCACTCCTGGGCATATATCCAGAGAAAAACATAATTTGAAAAGACACATGCACCCCAATGTTCACTACAGCACTATTTACAATAGCCAAGACATGGGAGCAACCTAAACGTCCATCAACAGATGAATGGATAAAGAAGATGTGATATACATACCTACATATATACATACATATATACATATATATATATATACACACACACACACAATGGAATACTACTCAGCCGTAAAAAAAGAATGAAATAATGCATTTGCAGTAACACTGATGGACCTCAAGATGATCATACTAAGTGAAGTAAGCCAGACAAAGACAAATATCATATGATACTGCTTATGTGTGGAATCTGAAAAAAAAAATGATACAAGTGAACTTACATACAAAACAGAAATAGACCCACAGACATAGAAAACAAACTTATGGTTACCAAAGGGGAAGATGGGGAGGGATAAATTAGGAGTTTGGGATTAACATATATACACTATTATATATAAAATAGATAACCAACAAGGACCTACTGCATGTCACGGGGAACTATACTCAATATTTTGTAATAACCTATAAAGGAAAAGAATCTGAAAAAAATCGATATGTATGTATGTATAACTGAATCACTTTGCTGTACACCTGAAACTAACACAACATTGTATATCAACTATACTTCAATTAAAAAACAAATTTCTCAAAACACTGTGAAATTCTGGAGGAGTTTGAATTGCATGTTTAAAAGCCATTTCTTAACCACATACCAAAAACATCCACATGTCATTCATGGCATTTCATGGAAACTTTGGGATTTTCTTCTTAACACTACACAATTTTCAGTGCTTTCTAGATTCTGGAGGGAAAAAAATGAACTAATTTTATCAGTAAATATGAATAATTCTATCAACCAATATATTTGTTCCTGAGAAACGCTGCATTCTATTAAATTGCACCCTGAAAGCAAGGTAATTTACTGGGAAAATAAGACTGAGGGCAGACCATTCAAAACCCATGCATCCAGAGCACTAATTAAAAAAAAAAAATCCTTACAAACACACCCACACAGGCCATATCCTCTTCATCTCTGCATTCCCTACAGGGCTGATATTAGGTCCTGCATACAATAGATGCACTATAAATGTTTCTTGGCTAGAGATAAATCCTGTGCTGATCCCTGTGAACTGCAGAAAACATGTCCAGGTGAAGAAAGTTCAGTTATGAACTTCACTGTAGGTTGGAAATTAAAAGTCCAAAAATAGAGAAGGGGAGCTTTAGATTGTGTTTGTTAAAAAGTGGCATGGAAGGTTGAGAATCATGAATCTAAGAACAGAAACAGATAGATGCAGGTTACAATAGTTAAAAGACAGGCCTTATTTTTGCCTATATTCCAAAAATCGGATATCTGTTCACAGTTCTGCTTCTATTCAAGGTTTCAGCCTAATTCTTTTTAGGGAACAATTTTCCTCCTTCCTGTATGTTGTGTTTCCTGGTTGTGTGTCCTGAATTACCCTGGGTAACAACCTGTTTGCATCTCAGTCTTTGCTTCTCCTTTTCCAATCCCTGTCACATAAGACTTGTATTTGCACTAAAACATATATTACATGGCTTCTACATACATACACATACACATTTATGTACTCAATAATTATTAAGGTGATATATAAAAAGCATGGGCATTTACATGGCCCACTATAGTTTTTTCTATTAACACACAAGCAGAAACATAACAGGATTTTGATGTGGTGTGAAATGGAGCAGAGGAACCCAGATGTAGAAGAGATTTTATTATGACCGCGTTCACAAAAGGACAGTATCAGAGAGTTCCAAACATGTACAACGTATATGTTCTGACAAATGTGAATTAAATTACAACATTTCAGAGGCCGACACAAAATCCTCAGGTAGCAGCAAGAAGAAAGGCAAAGGCACTGAGAAAAGATGTGAGGGTTTTCTCTCTTCATGATGCCAAGATTCCACTAAGGACGGAGACTACAAATCCATGATTATCTGAAGCTTCTTAAGGAGCTAAGTCTCTTTTTTTTTTTTTTTTTAACTTCTCCAAGTTTTTTAGTTAACCATAAAAAGAAGAGAACAAGTTTTCTAGTTCAGGGTTATAAGTCAGCTTTATTATATTAGGGACTTTATCCCAGCTTTCTAAAATTTCACGTGGTTAGAAAATCAGAAAAATCCCAGAAGGAAGAAAATTTTCTTAAAAGAGCTTGCGAAATAGACATACAGAAATAACTTTAATGAATACTTTTTTTAAATTATGTTTTGCATTTTTAAATCTAGAAATACCCTACCACTGATCTAGTAAGTACTTTAAAATATTAAAACAAAAGGTATTCATTAAATAATTTGCTCCCTTTGTCTCATCTACACACTTAAGAAATAAAATGAAATAGGATGCTGGACCATGGGAAAGAATGGATAACAATGCTGTACATTCAACAATAAACACTCATGACAATGAAAAGATAACCAGCTGAAGAAACTCACAATTAAAATGAAAATATGTGCTCCTATGTAATCTAAATAATTTTCCTGCAGAAAATGTCTTAGTATTTGCCATTTCAAGCCAATACAGCTATAGTTCAGATAATTCTGAAACCACATGGACACCACCCTCAAAGAAGAGAAAGCAAACCAAAGTGATCATTTGTCTAAGGAAGAATCATCACGAGACCATATAACCAGTCCAATCTCACTGGTGCAACAGAGGATGAGGTTTGCTGCAAAAATGCATAAGTAACAGGGATATTAACAACTCTGAAAGGCTTTAACTTCCCCCTACACTCATTTTGTATCCAGTAAAACAGTGACAACAGCAGCACGCAAATATTGGTTGAATCCTTTCTACTACTCCTAGTGAAATGTTTTTCTTGAGTGGTTATTAAAATAAGATAGGTTCCTATTTCTAAAAAGAAGTAGCACCAATTGTTCTGAATGGTCAGCACATTTTTTCTCTTTGCCTGGAATGACTCCTGCCCTGATGCCATCCACCACAGTCTAGGGAGGGCTGAGCCCTGTCTAGGAGCAGACAAGGGATCCAACGTAGGCCAGTCATTCCCTGGGACTTTTCCAACCAGAACTGCACCCCACCTCTGCACCCCTGATGGTGGCAAAACAGAGAAAACACCAGCTTAGAAGCAAGTGTCTCTAGCTCTGTAGAGAAACTGGACAGGGATCCTGAACTACCAAGTACTAAGAGTAAAGATGAGGATAAGAAAGACAGCACAGATAACATGGGATCCCTGGTCCTAGCCCTTGAGGACCAACTGCCTGGTTGCCTGACTTTCTAAAGCGTGGCTGTCAAGTTCCTATTTCTATTCTGTCACATTATCCTCCCAATAAATTCCATTTTTTTCTTAGTGACTTCAAGTTGATTTTCAGTTATTTGTAACCCAGAGTGCTAACATTGGTACACGTGAAAATACATGTACAAAAGGATGCAGAGCTACTGTGAAGCACTAATGTCAGAGCTAGAGCTAAGTAACAATAGATGTGTTGTTTTAAAATCTAAGAAAAGAGGATTTAAGGTTGATTTTGACTTATATGATGGCAGGAAAGGAGGGTTTAATAGTAGTTAAAGGTTTCACAAAGCTACCTCACAAACCTACTATATATAATATTCTATAAATTTTTACTAAATTATCATATATTAAAATTATTTATTTATTCTTATAATTTACAGGGGAATTTATATAACTGCCATAAGTCATGGAGCATGACCTATTAATCAGTTATCTGCACCTGTAGGATGCCTGAATGCTTGGACCAATTACTTTAATCTGGCATCCAAGTTGCTATGATAGCATGTATTCAAATTTTAGGCATAGCGCCTAGAGGGAAACAAACTGACTTGGCCTTGTAGACACCACTTATAAATTGATGGCACCCATAAGCAGCCAAGAAATGTCATAGGAATTACGAGAGGGAAATCAGTTTGTTACACCAACACTGGCTTTAAAGATTTCTGGCCATGAGGGAAAGAGGGTTATTAAAAATTAAAGAACTAACAGCAAGGGGATTTTGGAAAAAGCCACAAAAGTACACTAGGGACTGATGGAATATGTAAAGAAACTGCTAAGAAGACATAAAGTAAACTACATTTTCTGTATTTCATTACCAAAGGATTTTTTTCATGTTCAGTTCATTTACCAACCATTTATTGAACTTGATATTAAGCATTATGGGGGATATCAAGATGAATGAGACACAACTGATACTCTCACAGATACTTACACAAATAAATACAATACAAGAAGTAATTGCCAAAGAACAAGTAAAATACTATGGGAGTTCAGAATGAGAGAGACCTCAGAAAGAGGGAGGCCTCTGAATGATGGATCAAGCAAAACTGGAAGACTTTCATTTTAGATAATCAAATTCTGAATACTAGAGTCACAAAGAATTCAATAGGTAAGATGTTGGGGGGAAATGTATATCCAAAGACCAGCAAAGACCACTCGTAGCATAATAATTGTTATCGATATTTGGATGTAATTTGTTAATTTAACAAAGAACCTTTGTAATATTGTAGGAGCACAGCCTAGAAGAGTTGAACAATTTCCATGATTTGAACCCTCATGAACAATGGTTCTTTTCTACACTCTGGTGGAAGATTATTTGGATGGACTCCAGGGACTCCATGTACACTGCCTGCCCGTACGGTTCAAAGATGTGTTTTTTCCTAGTTACCCTGGACACAGACAACCAAACTCTTTCTTCATATTGCTTAAGGAAAACTGAGCTTTGAGAATTGTTGCAACAGCAAGTCACAGGGAACTGAGAGATCATCTTTACTTATCATTCCTCTCTCCAATATTGATTCTAGTTTAGGGAAGGTGGGGTTTTACTCATTGAAACACAAAGGCCCAATCGATCAACTTAGTTTTATCAATCCTCCCCTGAAGCACCTGATTCCCTCAATAGTCACTGTTTCTCCTAATCATTCAAGGAAGACTCAATCCATATAAAAGTTTTTAAAAAATAATAATTCAATTCATACTTCTTGACTGACCCCATCACAATTAGTTCCTTCTATGGGCACAGAGTAACTACGGCATCAGCAGGACCACCTGACTTTAAGGAATGACAACCAGGTGGCTATCCACCTCGGTTCAAATGTTTCCTCTCATATCAACCACAGGCCCTTTAATTCAGACCCCTGAGAGATAAAACAGGTTTAATAAGGTCAAAAGAGACAGCACCATAGATGAAACCATATAAACAGACACACTGAAGCATAATTTCAACATAAGCTGCAAAACAGGTACATGGAGAACATGAGCTCAAGAAGCAGACAAACCAGGTCTTGGGCAAGAAACTTAGGCGGATGATAATAGTTTGTATACTTTAGAGGGTGGTCGTGAGGCTAACTCGTGTACAAACTGCTTAGAATAGTGTCCAGTAAAACAAAGGCTTTTACAACCCAGTGATAAGGATAACGTATATTTAGAGGGACCAGGTACTAAGCCTTTAGGCATCACAGACAATCCTTTATCCTGGGGCTCCGACTCTTCCTGAGGTCTGGTACTGGTCTTGGTTCTCTTGGTTCAGATCAACCTGGGCATTTCATTCTGTATCAGCTGTGGGCTGTTAGGCTCCTTTGCTCATTCACTTCTTAGGTCCATCAGTTCCTATTGATTCTTCTCCAGTACTTCTATTTCTGTTGTGGCTTATACTGTGCTTTTGCACCATTCCATGAAATTCAACCACTTATTCAAACACTTTTTTTTAACAGCTATAGGTACTACCCTACATACAGCCTTTCTTGATACTTCCTTTGGCTAAAGTAAAAGGAGCTATGTATTTACAGTTCTTTATGCGTTTTATTGAGAATGTTTAGTTCATTCCCTATCTACCTATGTATCTATCTCTATCAATTTTCTTCTCTTTCTCACTATCTATCATATTTCTCCATTGTAACTACAAAGCTGCCTCTAAAGAATCAAATCAGAACAGAGAGCCCATGGTTACATACTGACACTTTCAACATAAAGTTTATTGAACAAGTGTCCTTGTCCCCATGGTGAGCCATAGCCACCCCCCACCTCTGCAGGAGCCCGTCCAACACTAGCAGCTGTGTGGCTAACAGGGTCTTAGTGCTCCAATCTGGTGTCAGGCCTGAGCCTCTGAGATGGGAGAGACAAGTTCAGGACACTGATCCACCAGAGACCTCCCAGGCCCACATAATATCAATTGGCAAGAGATCTCCCAGAGATCTCCATCTCAACGCTAAGACCCAGCTACACCCAACAGCCAGCAAGCTCCAGTGCTGGACACCCTATGCCAAACAACTAGCAAGACAGGAAAACAACCCCACCCATTAGCAGAGAGGCTATCTAAAGTCATAATAACTTCACAGACACCCCAAAACACACAACCAGCTGAGGCTGTGCCCACCAGAAAGACAAGATCCACCCCACCTACCAGAACACAGGCACCAGTCCCCTCCACAAAGAAGCCTGCACAAGCCACTGAACCAACCTCACCCACTGGGTGCAGACATGCAGGAACTGCGAACATGCAGCCTGCAAAGAAGAGACTGCAAACACAGTATGTTAAGCAAAATGAGAAGACAGAGAAATATGCAGCAGATGAAGGAGCAATGTAAAACCCCACCAGGCCAAACAAATGAAGAGGAAATAGGCAGTCTACCTGAAAAAGAATTCAGAGTGATGATAGTAAAGTTCCAAACCTTGGAAATAGAATGGAGGAAATACAAGAAATGTTTAACAAGGACCTAGAAGAACTAAAGAGTGAACAAACACTGATGAACAACACAATAAATGAAATTACAAATTCCTTAGAAGGAATCAATAGCAGAATAACTGAGGCAGAAAAACGGATAAGTGACCTGGAAGATAAAAGAATGGAAATAACTACCACAGAGCAGAATTAAGAAAAAAGAATGAAAAGAATTGAGGACAGTCTCAGAGACATCTGGGACAACATTAAACACAGCAACATTCAAAGTACGGGGTCCCAGAAGAAGAAGAGAAAAAGAAAGTGTCTGAGAAAATATTTGAAGAGATTATATTCGAAAACTTCCCTAACATGGCAAAGGAACTACTCAATCAAGTCCAGGAAGCACAGAGAGCCCCATACAGGATAAATGCAGGGAAAAACATGCCAAGACACATATTGATCAACTATCAAAAAATAAATACAAGGAAAAAATATTAAAAGCAGCAAGAGAAAAGCAACAAATAACATACAAGGGAATCCCCATAAGGTTAACAGCTGATCTTTCAGCAGAAACTCTGCCAGCCAGAAGGGAGTGGCAGGACATATTTAAAGTGATGAAAGGGAAAAATCTACAACCAAGATTACTCTACCCAGCAAGGATCTCATTCAGATTCGATGGAGAAATTAAAAACTTTACAGACAAGCAAAAGATAAGACAATTCAGCATCACTAAAGCACCTTTACAAAAAATGCAAAAGGAACTTCTCTAGGAAGGAAACACAAGAGAAGGAAAAGACCTACAATAACAAACCCAAAACAATTAAGAAAATGGTAATAGGAACATACATATCGATAACTACCTTAAATGTAAATGGAGTAAATGCTCCCACCAAAAGACACAGGCTGGCTGAACGGATACAAAAACAAGACGCGTATATATGCTGTCTACAAGAGAACCACTTCAGACCTAGGGACACATACAGACTGAAGGTAAGGGGATGGAAAAAGATATTCCATGCAAATGGAAATCAAAAGAAACTGGAGTAGCAATTCTCATATCAGACAAAATAGACTTTAAAACAAAGACTATTACAAGAGACAAAGAAGGACACCACATAATGATCAGGGGATCAATTCAAGAAGAAGATATAACAATAGTAAATATTTATGCCCCAAACATAGGAGCACCTCAATACATAAGGCAAATGCTAACAGCCATAAACTGGGAAATAGACAGTAACACAATCATAGTAGGGGACTTTAACACCCCACTTTCACCAATGGACAGATCATCCAAAATGAAAATAAATAAGGAAACACAAGCTTTCACGATACATTAAACAAGATGGACTTAATTGATATTTATAGGACATTCCATCCAAAAAAAACAGAATACAGTTTCTTCTCAAGGGTTCATGGAACATTCTCCAGGATAGATCATATCTTGGGTCACAAATCAAGCCTTGGCAAATTTAAGAAAATAGAAATCGTATCAAGTTATCTTTTCCAACTACAACACTATGAGACTAGATATCAATTACAGGAAAAAATCTGCAAAAATTACAAACACATGGACGCTAAACACTACACTACTAAATAAGCAACAGATCACTGAAGAAATCAAAGAAGAAATCAAAAAATACCTAGAAACAAATGACAATGAAAACACAATGACCCAAAACCTAAGGGATGCAGCAAAAGCAGTTCTAAGAGGGAAGTTTAAAGCAATACGATCCTACCTCAAGAAAAAAGAAACATCTCAAATAAAAAACCTAACCTTACACCTAAAGCAATTAGAGGAAGAAGAACAAAAAATCGCCAAAATTAGGAGGAGAGAAATCATAAAGATCAGATCAGAAATAAATGAAAAAGAAATGAAGAAAACAATATCAAAGTTCAATAAAACTAAAAGCTGGTTCTTTGAGAAGATAAACAAAATAGATAAACCATTAGCCAGACTCATCAAGAAAAAAAGGGAGAAGACTCAAATCAATAGAATTAGAAATGAAAAAGGAGAACTAACAACTTACACTGCAGAAATACAAAGAATCATGAGAGATTAATACAAGCAACTATATCCCAATAAAATGGACAACCTGGAAGAAACGGACAAATTCTTAGAAAAGCACAACCTTCCAAAACTGAACCAGGAAGAAATCGAAAATATAAACAGACCAATCACAAGCACGGAAATTGAAACTGTGATTAAAAGTCTCCAGATGGTTTCACAGGTGAATTCTATCAAACTCCTTCTCAAACTCTTCCAAAATATAGCAGAGGGAGGAACACTGCCAAACTCATTCTACTAGGCCACCATCATCCTGATACCAAAAGCAGACAAAGATGTCACAAAAAAAGAAAACTACAGGCCAATATCACTGATGAACATAGATGCAAAAATTCTCAACAAAACCCTAGCAAACAGAATCCAACAGCACATTAAAAGGATTATACACCATGATCAAGTGGGGTTTATCTCAGGAATACAAGGATTCTTCAATATACGCAAATCAATCAATGTGATAAACCATATTAACAAATTGAAGGAGAAAAAACATAGGATCATCTCAATAGATGCAGAAAAAACAAAATTCAACACACATTTATGATAAAAACCATCCAGAAAGTAGGCATAGAGGGACCGTACCTCAACATAATAAAGGCCATATTTGACAAACTCACAGCCAACATCATCCTCAATGGTGAAAAACTGAAACCATTTCCACTAAGATCAAGAACAAAACAAGGTTGCCCACTCTCACCACTATTATTCAACATAGCTTTGGAAGTTTTAGCCACAGCCATCAGAGAAGAAAAGGAAATAAAAGGAATCCAAATCAGAAAAGAAGAAATAAAACTGTCACTGTTTGCAGATTACGTGATACTATACATAGAGAATCCTAAAGATGCTACCAGAAAACTACTAGAGCTATCACTGAATTTGGTAAAGTAGCAGGATACAAAATTAATGCACGGAAATCTCTTGCATTCCTATACACTAATGATGAAAAATCTGAAAGAGAAATTAAGGAAACACTCCCATTTACCACTGCAACAAAAAGAATAAAATACCTAGGAATAAACCTTCCTAGGGAGACAAAAGACCTATATGCAGAAAACTATAAGACATTGATAAAGAGATTAAAGATGATACAAACACATGGAGAGATATATCACATAATAGGACAGGAAGAATCAACACTGTGAAAATGACCATACTACCCAAAGCAATCTACAGACTCAGTGGAATCCCTATCGAACTACCAATGGCATTTTTCACAGAACTAGAACAAAAAATTTCACAATTTGTGTGGAAAGACAAAAGACCCCGAATAGCCAAAGCAATCTTGAGAAAGAAAAACGGAGCTGGAGGAATCAGGCTCCCAGACTTCCGACTATACTACAAAGCTACAGTAATCAAGACAGTATGGTACTGGCACAGAAACAGAAATATAGATCAATGGAACAGGATAGAAAGCCCAGAGATAAACCCATGCACATATGGTCACCTTATCTTTGATAAAGGAGGCAAGAATATACAATGGAGAAAAGAGCCTCTTCAATGAGTGGTTCTGAGAAAACTGGACAGCTACATGTAAAAGAATGAAATTAGAACACTCTCTAACTCTGTATACAAAAATAAACTCAAAATGGATTAAAGACCTAAATGTAAGGCCAGACGCTATAAAACTCTTAGAGAAAAACATAGGCAGAACACTCTACGACATAAATCCCAGCAAGATCCTTTTTGACCCACCTGCTAGAGAAATGGAAATAAAAACAAAAATAAACAAACGGGACCTAATGAAACTTAAAAGGCTTTTGCACAGCAAAGTAAACCGTAAACGAGATGAAAAGACAATCCTCAGAATGGGAGAAAATATTTGCAAACGAAGCAACTGACAAAGGAGTAATCACCAAAATGTACAAGCAGCTCATGCAGCTCAACATTAAAAAAACGAACAACCCCATCCAAAAATGGGCAGAAAACCTAAACAGACATTTCTCCAAAGAAGATATACAGATTGCCAACAAACACATGAAAGGATGCTCAACATCACTAATCATTAGAGAAATGCAAATCAAAACTACAATGTGGTATCACCTCACACCAGTCAGAATGGCCATCATCAAAAAATCTACAAACGATAAATGCTGCAAAGAGTGTGGAGAAAAGGAAATCCTCTGACACTGTTGGTGGGAATGTAAATTGTTACAGCCACTATGGAGAACAGTATGGAGGTTCCTTAAAAAGCTAAAAATAGAACTACCATATGACCCAGCAATCTCACTACTGGGAATATACCCTGAGAAAACTATAATTCAAAACCAGAAATGTACCACAATGTTCATTGCAGCACTATTTACAATAGCCAGGACATGGAAGCAACCTAAGTGTCCATCTACAGATGAATGGATAAAGAAGATGTGGCACATATATGCAATGGAATATAACTCAGCCATAAAAAGAAACGAAACTGAGTTATTTGTAGTGAGGCGGATGGACCTAGAGTCTGTCATACAGAGTGAAGTAAGTCAGAAAGAGAAAAACAAATACCGTATGCTAACATATATATATGGAATCTAAAAAAGAAAAGGTTCTGAAGAACCTAGCAGCAGGACAGGAATAAAGACTCAGAGGTAGAGGATGGACTTGAGAACATGGGGAGGGGGAAGGGTAAGCTGGGACCAAGTGAAGGAGTAGCACTGACATATATACACTACCAAATGTAAAATAGCTAGTGGGAAGCAGCTGCATGGCACAGGGAGATCAGCTCTGTGCTTTGTGACCACCTAGAGGGGTGGGATAGGGAGGGTGGGAGGGAGACACAATGCAGAGGGCATATGGGGATATATGTCTACGTATAGCTGATTCACTTTGTTGTACAGCAGAAACTAACACAACTTTGTAAAGCAATTATATCCAATAAAGACGTTAAAAATTAAATAAAATAAAGTTTATTGAACAAGTTAGAACACTAATGTAAGATTTTACCTTCGGGACACACAAGAGAAATTATGAAGCAGTGAATGCTAAAAGAGAACTTTACACTTACTAACAGGATAATCAGCCACGTGATGTATCCACAGCTGGCTGCTATCCAAAACTGGACAAGAGAAGATTTTAAAACAAACAAACAAAAAACCCCATCAAGAATCAATTTTGCCAGTAGCAACCAGGTAACTTTTCAAATAAACAGTACTAAATTGGAAGGTGCACATTTCAAAAAAAATTGGGGGTGTTTTAAGATAACTGATGCCAATCAGGAAGCAGGACTCTGTCTTCTGAGACTGTACTAAACAAAATGTTCCATCTGATCAAAGAAGGAATAAAATTCTGAGGCATCAGCTTTCAAAATATACACAAATAATTGCCTTTCTTATAAAAGTCTGGGAAATCATCCATGATAATATCTTTGTAGAAGCAGAGTCTACCCACATGTGCTAAATCTCAGTCAGAGGAACCCACCACCATTCTGCTCTTTCTCACATTTGCGAAAGTATTTTCCTTCTATGCGCACTAAAGAGCATAAGATAGTACAACTAAGAAACTGTATTTTAATAGTAAAATGGAGAGCTAGTGGGAAGCAGCCACATAGCACAGGGAGATCAGCTCAGCGGTTTGTGACCACCTAGAGGGGTGGGATAGGGAGGGTGGGAGGGAGGGAGGGGGACGCAAGAGGGAAGAGATATGGGAACATATGTATATGTACAACTGATTCACTTTGTTATAAAGCAGAAACTAACACAGCATTGTAAAGCAATTATACTCCAATAAAGATGTAAATAAATAAATAAATAGTAGGTAAGAAATTTATAGGTAGAATTCAATATTGCGCTATCATTTCAATTAGCATGAAATTAAAATGAAAATATAAACACTAGTAAAAAGCAATTAGTGGTAGAACAGTATATGCAAGTACAGGTGAAAATACCAGCACCACAGCGATTCCGAAGAAGACCTCTTCTCCAAGAGATCCACCCCCCAACACTGAAAATGTGAGATAAGCGTATAAGTGTGGGGGCAATTAATTTTAACTAAAACTAATCCTTCCTATCAGAACAAATATCAAGTAGCATGTATCAGATAATTTTCTTCAAGTATTTAAGTACTTCTCAATTTTTTTTTTTTAACAATTGGCACATCCATCCAACACTTCTTTTTACTGGGAAAATGTTTGATTCTTTTAATCCATGTAGGTATTCTAAAAGAACTAGAATATTACTATAACTGCCACCAATTTTGTTTCAGACATAGAAGTCCTAAAATTTTTATTCTGAAATTACTTCTGGCTCACAGAAAATCTCACACAGGGCAGTTGAGCTTTATACCAGTTCAAAGATACCATCTGACATCTGAAAAGTTACAGAAGAAAGCCCTGAAATCTGATACTTTATTAAAGATTTTAACACCACAGAGAACGTAAAAAGCTCTCTCTTTCCATGACAATTTTTGTCATGTTTATAGGGACTGTAAATATTAAAGCTAAGGAGTGCTTCAGCTATGCATGTCTTCTTGTTGTTTAACAAAAGAAGAGGTGAGGGAAAGAAATTGTAATTGTTCCCAAAGTTATCTTCTACCTTAAATCTCCCTTGATCTCTGAACCCCTCCCCCTTTCACTTCTCTGTTCTCTTTACACCAAAATTCCTCAAAAAGTGTAGTTAATCCTAATTGGCTCCACGGCCTCTTCTCACTGTCATTCTTTTTTTGTTTGTTTGTTTTTTAAATTGAGATATAATTGACATATGACATTTTATTAATTTTAGGTTTATAACAGAACGTGTGTGTGTGTGTGTGTATAAGGCAAAACAGTTACCACACATCAGTATTGGCAATGATTTTTGACACCAAAAGTAAATGCAACAATCATTTCACTCTTAAACTTATTTTAATCAGGCCTCTGTCCTCTCACTCCACCAATGGTCAGCAACGGCCTCACTCTGCCAATTCCATGAGCACTTCCCTGGATCTCTCAGCAGCAACTGACACACCTGACCACCCCCCTCCATCCTTGGACTCTTCACTTAGGCTCCAAGGCTAGTTTTCTTCCTACCTCACTGGCTCTGCCTTCTCAGTCTCCTTTGCTAGAGGCTTCTCTTCCCAACTTCTAAAGATGGAGTTGTCCCAGGAATGGGACCTTGGACCTCTTTTCATCTCTGTCTATACTCCTTCCTTAGGTGATTCAAAAGTCATGTCTCAAATGGTTTGAATGCCATCAATGCACTGAGGGTTCCCAAAGTTATACCTCCAGGCCCTACCTTTCCTTCATCCTCAGACTCATATATCCAACTACTTATCAATGCACTGACAATTCCTTACAGATATCTGATAAGAATCTCAAACTTGACAAGTCCAAAACCAAATTCCTGATTTCATACCTTCCCAACCCTGCTCCTCCCCCCACCATTCTCCTTTAGGCTCTACCATTAACACACTCGATGATGTCTCTAGTCCAAACCTTGAGAATCCTTGATTGCTCTGTCCTATATCCTACATCCAATCCAATGGCCAGTTCTCTTGGGTCTACTTTCAGAACATATTCCAAATCCAACCAGTTCACAGCACCTCCACTGCTTTCCTCCTAGTCCAAGCCACAACGTATCTCTGGATGATCACAACAGCTTCTTAGCTTGTATTTCTGCTGCTACTCTCCTACTCTTTCCCCTGCCCCAATCTACACACAGCAATCAGTTTTTGAAAATACCACTGCCTTGACGAAAACCTCAGTTTCTGACTTAGAATAAAATGCTACACTCTAACCATGACCAGCAAGGTGCTATCTTTCTCCGAGTCCCCTTGTTTTCCGTATCTATGCTCCTTCTTGTTTCTTAAGAACATTAAGCCCCTCTAGACCTGCACTCTTTTCCTCCAGATACTCCCAAAGTTTACTCCCTCCCTTCTTACGTATCTGCACTCAAACATCACCGCAGAAGCACCTTCCCTGACCATTTTACCAACACTCCCCTCCATGTTGCTCTTTCCCCTTGCCTTGCTTTCTTTGGTTTATATTCCTTGCACTTCTGCCTGACCATTATATTATAGGTGTTTATTATCTGCTTCTCATCCCCACTAAAGTAAAAGTTCCATGGTGACAGGGATTTCTCTATTTGCTCACTCTTAAATGTCCAGGGCCAAGAACAATGCCTGGCAAATAGTAGGTGCTCAAAAAATATTTGTTGAATGAATACATGAATGAATCATTTCTATACTCTTACTCATTTCTTACTGGGGTAGAGAATATATATTTCAATTTTTATTACTTTAATACATACAGTATAATGCCAAAAGGAGCCATTAAATATTTTCAAGTTATATTTTTAGAGCCTCATAATGATAGCAAGGGGATTTTTAGACAGAAAGAAGAGCATGGGTGCAACAAATAAGGTAGGAAATATTTTAACATATTTATGGGAAGATAAGTAGTGCCCTACAGGAAATCTGGGGAAAGTTGGGGGAGAAGAAAGCAAGGTAGGTAAAAGATGAGGCTTGGAATAAGGCTGAAAGCAGACAAAGGGCAATCATGAAGGGTCTTATGTGCTGGCCTGAGTTTTGAGTGTTATCTTGTAGGCGATAGAGAGTCATTAAGCAGGGAAACAGCAATTAGAATTTCATCTGAAAAAAATTACTCTGGTCACATAGTTTATATGGACCCACATAACCATGTCTGTTCTTAGTTGAGGTAGCAATTTCGCTGCTCGAGGTCTACACAGAAATAAGACATGCCACATAAGTCTTAAATAATTATTTAATCTATTTGCATACCGAAAAGGTATTCATAGTTTCTTGATCACAAACCTTTAACTAATTTTCCTAATGAAACATTTTCTCAACACGTTCCTATTTGAATATTTTCAACTTTAAATCAATTAGCTCTCCAATTCAAGAACACTTACATGACAGTCTTTAATTAACGCACACAGAGCCTCATGTATACACAGTGAATCAGTTAACTTACAACACTAAATGTTAATACTATATTGGGTATTCAACAAGAAAATTCAGTTATGGCTTTTTTTAATGAGTGAAAAACTGGCATCTGATCATTCAGATAACAAAACAGTCTAAACTTTATCCAATACAAAATTCCAGACTAAAGTAAAAGAGGGCTTTCCTGGTGGCGCAGTGGTTGAGAGTCCTCCTGCTGATGCAGGGGACATGGGTTCGTGCCCCGGTCCGGGAAGATCCCACATGCCGCGGAGCGGCTGGGCCCATGAGCCATGGCCGCTGAGCCTGCGTGTCCAGAGCCTGTGCTCCGCAACGGGAGAGGCCACAACAGTGAGAGGCCCGCGTATCGCAAAATAAATAAATAAATAAAATAAATAAAGTAAAAGAGAGCTCAGTTGGTCTAGACAAAGGCATATAAAAAGTCCTTTTTTTTTTTAGATTAAAACAGCACCTTGATTTAAATGTTCAAGAAGTAAAAGAACTTTAATATTCAAGGAAGCAAAATAACTTAGCTAAATGAACAATGTACGGTATCAGAGCCAGCTTAAATATCTTTTCTCTGCTTAGTAAGCAGGTTTATGATTAATACCAAGTCAGAGAGGATCTAGAAAGGGAATCATTAGGAAGAATAAACAAAGACAGGACCCAAAGTCCATGAGCAAGTGGATATACTCTCACTGGGACTTCTTCATGTGTGCCTAGGACATTCACTGAATTGAGTCTAGGGACAAAGAAGTAACACACCACAGTTACACCGTAGCGCAAACTAGCTCAATGTCTGCCTTCCCCATCCACTTTCTTAATAAGCCTTTTCTGGAAGTTCCCAACAATACAACCATGAGTGTACGGCTCTGCATAGCTATTCATTACAAAGATTCAAATTACAGGAGAATGGGGAAACCCCTAAAGATGTCTGTCCCCAGCTGGGAACACTCACAGAGTAGGTGTTAATCTTGGCCCGTTTCCTCCAACTCTATGTGGGCATCACAGACGAGGGTCTATTCCAGGACTCACCACCAGTTTATATAACTTATACAACTTCTGTTCCATAAATATTTAAGTATGAAGGAGCGGCATAGACGTTTTTAATTTTAAAAATGACCTTTAGACATCAACCTTAATATTTACATTCCTCAGAAGTCATCACATTTGAAATACCTTTGGCAAGAGGACACAGAGCAACCATTTCAAAATGGAAAAAAGCAAATATGTACAAAATCTGAAATACTTCCTATAATAGCATGAAAAGGAAATCTGGCTTTTCACACACAGGCTAAATGAACTATTCTTTCCTTCACGTGCTTTACATTTTCATGAACCCTTTCCTAGTACACCCCACAAGCTGTAGAACCCTGCTGGCAAAATGCTTCTCTCTGGGGAGAATTTTTTTTTAACTTGATAGAAAAAAGGCCTTGAATTTAAAGCAGTTTTTCTTTCACATCATAACAGTGCAGTGACCTCTATGCAAAATATGATGAAAAATGCAAGTCAGTGCTATTATATAAGGTAGAAAATGAAACTTGGGTTTGTGTCTACAAAGATATCAGATCTATAACTTTAGAGTTCACACAAGTGAAACAAAGAAAATATAAAATAATCCTATGAATGTAGGAACCCCTCCTGATCTCAAGGGAGACCCATATACTGCTGGGAAGCCAATTCTGATTACCAGCCTTCATCCCAGATTTCCTATATTGTCAAAAGAGATATATAGAAATGCTGGTGGAGTCAAAATAAGATAAAAATAACTAGTACATAAACTGTACGTGCTATAACATTCCAATAAAATTTCCAACCCACAGTAAATTCAAAAATTATTTAAATGAAAAGGGCATCAGACTGAGATTCAGAAAGAACAAGTCTAGTCTAATTTGTGAAATTCATGGCCAAGAGTCCATAAATGCTTACTGACTTGGCTAAAGAGCTGTATGACCATGAGCAGGGAGGAGGTATCAAGATCATTATCTCTCCTTCATAAGACTGGAAAACGTAGCAATGAGGAGTGCTCAGTGGTTGACTTTATGATCTAAAATGGAGCAAGGAAGCAGAACCCTTTGTCCCTTTCTCCAAGACTGTGAATGGCAGTCTGTAATAGCTGAAAATAACCACCTGGGGCTTAAACCTAAGGAGAGACTCTCCTCCTGCAACTATGAGAAAGATCACCTTTACCTTGAAGGCTATAAAAAACACTGAAAGGGATTTAGCAGTGAGGGGCAATGTCACATTTGAGTTTTAAAGTGATTACTAGCTAGAATTTTGAGGATGGATTTCAGAGGTACGGAGTGAGTCACTGAAGCCAGACAAGACATTACTGCAGCAGTATAGGTGAGAGATGAAAACTAAGACTGAGGTGACAGGGGAGAAAAGAAATTTGAGAAACACTTGCAAATGAAATCAACAGGGTGAGTATGTGAAGGAGAGGGAGATGTTGCTGCTGATGATGACGATGATTGCAGCTAATACTATTATCATTAAAATGTACTGTGTTTCAATGTGTCAGTCATTGTACTAAATGCTTATTCATATTATCTCATTTAATCATACTGACATCCTAGGAGGTCTATACTATTATTCTCCCCATTTAACAGATGAGAAAAATGAAGCTTAGAGGGGTGGAGCAGCATGTCCAAGGTCACATTAAGTGGTGGAGCCAGGATTCAAGCCTGAGTCGGCTGATGCCAAAGCCTGCAGGCCAAATCGTTCCTTATACTCCAAACCTCCCAGGATTCTGAATTTGTGGGTAACTGGAAAGTATTATTTACCTAAACATACCTAGTTTTTATTGTAAAACACTTAATCTCATACTATTTTTCATATTCTGTTCTTTCCTATGAGTATCTTGATGGTGTGATCTTTCATGATCATGTTAGTCTCTCCTTAACACAGCACATAGTGGGCGCCATGCTGGCTTTAGAAACAAACAGGGGTATTCTGTATTCTGTCTGAGCCCTGTGAACTTGTAGCTATAGCTGCTCTGGGATTAAATTGTGGAGAGTCTTCAATCCAACATACTCTTATCTTCTAACGCAGAAACCAGATAATCTGCATTCCCTCATTGCCTAGAATGCTTTTTAGTTTTTTCCAGGTTGATACAAGATCTGAGTAATCCTGATATTTACTGCAGCCCTACAAACGCGGGAAGGATCCACCATCATGCTATCAAAGTCTAATGCCTATGTGCACATATCAGGACCTCACAGAGAGAAAATAAAAATATTCCAAGTTGAAGGCATGAAAGTTTCTTTTATCACTTCTGAAAAATGTGTTCTTCAATCCATTCTCTCCTAGTCAGACAATGCGGATGGTTACAGAGAGAGTAGAGTGTAACCCTGTGCTAAAGGAACCCATTAGGTTTTGGTCAACAATAAATACCTTTGAGATATTTAAGGTGTCACACCTCCTGCCTTCTGTGTGGTTCATTGCCTATGGAGGGATAATAAAATCTGCCAGGTTACCACCAAACGAGATTTGGTTCTGTCTGCTTTTAAGATATCCAAAGGGTCTCAATAATTACTAAGAAGGAGTCCTGTCTCCATGAGTACTAGCTGAAATCACAGTAGAACTGCTGAGTAGTACCTGCTCTATACCCCTCCTACGTCCAGAGAGGTTTTATAGATATAAATAGTTTAGACAGGTTCCTGCTTCCCTTTTTCAGGACCATTAAATGTAAAGTTTGACATGGTTCTTTGTCATTTTTGTTGTACTAGCACCAAGACAGTCAATAGGCTTGGAGTTTTTTTGTTTTGCTTTGTTTTCTTTTGGTAGGCTTTTACTTTACTTGGAATCTTACGGCTACTCCACAACTTCTTTAATGAATATCATGGTTCAGATAAAGACTTGAAGGGGAGCTGTAACAGCTTTATGTGGACACAGAGTGATCATTCTGGTATGAGTTACTATTTTATTTCATAGTGGTCAAGACCATGGACTCGGGAACTAGACTGCCTGGGTTCACATCATGACTCTCATTTACCAGCTATGTGACTTCCAACAAGTTCCTTCACCTCTCTGAGATTTCCTAACCAGAAAATGGAGATAATAACAGTACCAACTTCAGACAACTGTTGTAAGAATTAAATTAGTTGATCTTTGTAAAGAACTTAGAATAATGCCTTGAACTTTGGTAACACTATATATGTATTTATTACATAAAATAAAAATAAAAATACCTCTGGCCAAATACTGAGCTTTCGCCAATGCACTATGCAGTGAGATGGAAAATCCAATAACAATGTGCTCAAAAGCTAATTAACCTTCAAATAAAATGTTTTACATCTATATATCATTATAAGAAATACACTCCAGCAAGGAAACTGCTCTTAAATAAATGCATTGCTCCCTGTTTAGGAGAGGTATACAAAAATGTACTAAATCTACATAATGTATAGAAAACAAATATAAGGAGGATTTGGTCTATTAGACTCCATATAAGTAGATAACCTCAGTTACCCTATTTGAGAAAACACAATATAAAATAGTTCTTGTACAATTTCACTTGCCTACCTAAATTTAAGTCACATGACACCAAAGATTAAATTTATCTCTGAAAATTAACAGGGTCATAATTCATCACTGTGAACTTTCATGGAATAGTTCTGTCAAAAATAAAAATACACACAGATCAGACCTAGAAACTACAAAACCTGAATTCTTTTTATTTTACAATCTATTTTTAGTAATAGAAAAAATTATAGTGGTCACCAAAAAAATCACACTGCTATTTGTCAAAATCCCCACATCTCTAAAGTACACAAAGCAGGGAAAGAGAGGGAGCAATGGAAACAAAATGTGCCTGAGAGGCATACTCTATTATTCTTTGGCATTTTTTCCCTTTTTTTTTTTGAAGATAGCCTGGGTAGAAGGAATGGTGATAACATACTTCAGACAACTAAAACTACAAAGGTTTCTTTAATTATACTAAATTCTGTTCACTATATATCGCTATCTTAAGGTTTCATGGAACTCTCAATTCTGTGTTCTGTTGCATCTTGAAGTTTCATACCCACTCACAGCACTATCCTTTAAAAGGAGCTTTTAAAGCATTCTGTACCCAGCTGTATTCCAGAAATGACTTTTAAGGTAGATAGTAAAATACTTAGAATATAGCAAGATAAAATGAAAATTTTAATAGCTGAGTAGGACATCTGATAAAACATGGCAGATTAACCACCCAGACCTTCTGTCTTCTCTCCCTCTCAAAATACATGCCAGTAAAGGAAGAGAAAGTATGTACACCCACCAGGACAAAGAGAAAGTCAGAAACATTCAAAAATGCCGGAGAAACAATTACAGGTTTGACAGAGCTTAGAAAGCTGCTGGTCAAGTGCCTGTCAGGGGGATACCAGTGAGATGTGAGCCAATTCACACACAAAACGCGGACAGGCCAGGTTAACCAAAGACAGAGTGAGGAGCAGAAGTGTAAGCAGGAGGGCTGGGTAAAGTCTCCCTATGGAGCACATGAAACCCCCAGGCCTCCACCCTCAGTCAATGCAGCCAGCTTATTCTCTGGAGAAAATAACCTTTACAGGCTTGAAGATCAGAGTTATCATCAAGTGAGAGAGGATTGAGAATCAGCATTGAACAAAGAGGGACTGAGTGAAAATTTGCAAATGGAAAAACACTAGAACTCTCAGATCAACTCTCTTGATCTGCTTCAACACATAGGGCCCAACTTCCCCATCTAAGAGGTTAAAAGAGTCTCCTCTAGAAAAATTAAATCTTTCTAAGAAAAAACAGTCCTTACATACTGACATTTAAGAGTCCCCTGATGAAGCACCTTGCTTACCACTTCATCACCAGCCAAAATGATCTGCCAATAACCTGTACGCAAAAAGAGGGGCCCTAGTCATGTCAGGACTCACTCTTAAAAAACACCTGAGACTTCCCTGGTGGTGCAGTGGTTAAGAATCCGCCTGCCAAAGCAGGAGACATGAGTTCGGGCCCTGGTCCAGGGAGATCCCACATGCCGCGGAGCAACTAAGCCCGTGCACCACAACTACTGAGCCTGTGCTCTGGAGCCCACGAGCCACAACTACTGAAGCCCGTGCACCTAGAGCCCGTGCTCTGCAACAAGAGAAGCTACCGCAATGAGAAGCCGGCACCCTGCAACGAAGAGTAGACCCCACTCACCGAAACTAGAGAAAGCCCTCGCGCAGCAGCGAAGACCCAACACACCCATAAATAAATAAACAGATAAATAAATAATTTTATTTCTTTAAAAAAAAGGGAAAGAAATTATAGGGAATATTGAAGAGAGGTGATTAGCAAAGTAATAAAACCAAAATATTCCCAGAAGTCTCCAGATTCATCCCAGAACCAAATGTTATTATAAGTCTCCAGATTCAAAGAGCTCACCAAGTGTTCAGCAGAACAAATGAAACAAAAAGAGACCTATGATAAGGAAAATTACTATGAAATTGTACCATACCAGAAATAATAATATACAAAAGACTCCAAGAGTGTCCAAAGAAAAGAAAATGTAAAATACATATATACATATCTAATTAGCAATCACAATGGCAAAGACTTTTGAAAGTAAAAATGGAATCTGGAAGACAATATAGAACAATGATTTTTAAATTCTATAGGAAAAAATTACTTTCAACGTAGAATTCTATTTCCAGCCAAACTATCATTTAAGTGTGAGAACATAAATATAGGTAGCTTTAGCCATTTAAGGAACAAAAAATTAGCATCCAATATTCCTTTCCTTAGGAAACTACTGATGGAGTGTTCTATCAAACAAGAAAGCACAAGGCATGGAATCTTATTCAGGCAATCCAACCTGACAGAGCCTGAAGGAAGTCCCAGAATAATGAATATTCTTCTGATCTAAGGGATGAGGCATCTAGCCTGGTGCAAGAAAAGTGGGAGCTATGAGACAGAGGTCCCCAAAAGCATTTAATCATTTAAAAGATTGCCATCACATTTGGTGGGAAAAAAGAAGGGTAGGGATTTAGAAAAGTAACCAAATGGGCAACAGAGTCTTAATTATTAACAAATTGAAACATGGAGTTGTACAAGAATGGCAACATATCACAGTCTACCATTGCACTGGATAGTAAATACTAATGTAGTCTTCATAATGAAAATATACACTAACTATTTAAGTAAGAATGGTGATATAAGCTAAAAATACTTGAGAAACAACATAAAAAGTGTTGAATTTAATTGTCTACATAGATTAAGAACTAGTAGAGGAAGACAGGAAGCTATAGATATATGGAATATACCTATACATGGAAAATAGGAAATTACTGTTTTTTTCACAGTCATCTAATATTTAGTATGTATGATTTCACACATTTTAATGCTCTGTGTACATGTGTTAGATTTTTTTTTTTAAGTAATCCTTAAAACTAAGTGGATGAGAGGGAGGGGGAAAATGGGAATTGTTCAACAGATGAGAGTTTCTGTTTTGCAATTTGAAAAAGTTCTAGAGATCCTTTGCACAGCAATGTGAATAGAGATAACACAACTGGACTGTACACTTAAAAAAAGTTACGATGGTAAGTTTTATGTTATGTGGTTTTTTACCACAATTAAAAACTAAAATTAAATTGAAAAATAAGTGCATGAGAAAATTAAGTCAAAGGAAAAGTATTTCACATTTTCTAGATGACAAATTTGACTAGGCTTTTTAGCAGCCATGATAAGTGACATGATTTAGTGTCCATAAAGATTTTTTTTAAATAAAGACATAAAGCCATTATTTTCAAGAGAATTGTTAACTAAATCCTGATATAGGAAATTAAAAAAATTTGTGGCAAGGATTCCACCAAGATGATACTATATAATTAAAGAATTATACAAACGTAGCAATATGCCTCACTTACTTTAAAAGAATCTCCTGGGAGTAAATAGATTTTTAATATATAATATCCATTTCAGAGAAATAAGAAGGTATTAAATGCCGAGTAACAGTTCCTGCAGACCCCCTCTATCCTTGGCCCCAGAGATGAGAATAGTCCTGGTGCCCAGCAGTCCTGGGGCAGGAGGCAGAGGGCAGGAAGGGCCCAGCACCTTCCCCAGCACAGGCTCCAGCAGGCAGCGTCTCATGCAGGCTCATCTGTGCACATCATTAGGCTACTGATGAGTTTAAGACTAAACTTGGCACATGAAAAGCTGTCGGCTCGTAAGGAGTATCAATGTACAATGTGCCAAAGCAGAGGTTGAATGAAAGTCAATGTCCAAAAACTGAAACTCTCTTTAAAAAGACTAATTTTCCTGAGTGGTTTATAAGCTAGTTGTGAATTAATATAAGAACAGAATTCCAAAAATATTTGAACAATTGTGGCATCATTTGGGGATAAACACACAGTTATCCAACGTAGATCATACTTGAAAGATAAGTCCGTGACAGATAAATATGCAGTGGAATGTTTGGGTATATTTGTCTAAAACCACACAAACAAAAACATACACTCTTGGCTTACAAAAAAAGGAAGTGTTGGAACAATGACATAAGGAAGCAAACCAGAAGAAATATGGCTTCCTAAATATCTGCAATCAAGTGACGCTTTAAATCTTTAAAATAATTCCAAATATAAGATGCATATATTTCTCAAATTGGAGCATGCCATATCACACTTTATTTTTTAACACCTCTAAGTGTAACAACACATGTGCTATGGGATTATACACAGAAACCTGCACCTCTCCCATCAAACTCAACACATCTGACACTAAAATGCTGAGCCCCTGCCCCACAACAATCCTAAAACAGACTCCTCCAACAGTTTTCCAAAAGGTCCGTTAATAGTCATTCCATCGTTCAAGCTGTTCAGACCTAAAGCTTTGATAATTCTAATTTGATATCCAATCTGTTAGCAAATCCTGTTGACTCTACATCCAAAATCAAGACTCCAACCGCTTCTCAATATCTTCAGAGCAGCCAGCCTAGTTGGATGGTGATGTGATCCACCATCATTTTAACAGATTACTACAGTGGCCTCTCAACCAGGCTCCTGTTGCTCCCTACCGTCTTTTCTCAGAATAGCTCATGAAGTGATTCTTTTAAAACGGAAGCCAAATCACTTTACTCTGCTCAAAAACTTCCAATCGTTTTCCATTTCATTAAGAGTAAAAGTCAGTTTTACAATGGCCTACAAGGCTCTATACAATGTTGCTTATTTTTCTGATCTCATTCCTACTACTCTCCCCTTCGTTCACGCTGTTCCACCCACAGAGACCTCCCTGCTGTTTCCTCTACCTGAAATACTCTTCCCCCATGTACCCACATGGCTCCATCTCTCATGGCCTCCAAGTCTATGCTTAAAAGTCACATTTTCTGTTGAGGCCTTCTTCGACCATCCTAATTAAAATTACCACCTTTCCTATGTACTCCCCTGCTTTATTTCTCCCCATAGTACTTACGCCATCAGACAAAGTTTACCTATGGATTTATTATCTGCCTCCCTTCACAATTCAGTTCCATGATGGCAGGGATTTTTGTCTGCTTTGTGCACTGCTGTACCCTCCTTGTTCAGCACTGAGATAAACATATACTAGATGTTCAATAAATATCTGTGAATGAAGTAATTTCTATCTGCAAATCACCAAACTGCATGTGAGTACATTTTAGAGGGTTATTTTAATATTTTCAAGTAATTATTACCATGAATAAAAATAAAATAGAAAAATCACAATACAGAGTACACTGAGGGGCTTCCCTGGTGGCGCAGTGGTTGAGAGTCCACCTGCTGATGCAGGAGACAGGGGTTCGTGCCCTGGTCCGGGAAGATCCCACATGCCGCGGAGCGGCTGGGCCCGTGAGCCATGGCCGCTGAGCCTGCGCGTCCGGAGCCTGTGCTCCGCAACGGGAGAGGCCACAACAGTGAGAGGCCTGCGTACCGCAAAAAACAAAAAACAGAAAAACAGAGTACACTGAGGACTTAGAAATCTGAGTTGAGCATCAAGAGTATCATGGTCACCTTTATAATCAAACTTGCAGGTTTTTTCTGTTTTTGCTTTTATTTGCTTACTTTCTAAAGTAATCTTTGTCAAAATAAGCCCTTACAAGTGTAATTATTTTAATGCTTTTTTTTAACATCTTTATTGGGGTATAATTGCTTTACAATGGTGTGTTAGTTTCTGCTTTATAACAAAGTGAATCAGTTATACATATACATATGTTCCCATATCTCTTCCCTCTTGCATCTCCCTCCCTCCCACCCTCCCTTAATGCATCTTTTTGATGCTCTTAAAATACGAAAATGCAAAAATAATTATTTACAACTGAGTGGAAAATTCTATACAGTTGCCATTACCGATTTTTTAATTCCATATTAATTTCATTTGAAAATAATGTATGTGATTGCTCCTAAGATGACACACAGCTAAAGGATTCTTTATTCTGTAGTTAGAGAACGCCATCTGGCTCAATGTGAGAGAAACCACACTATTATACTGAATATTGCCATAAGTACAGTATTTAGTGTTTCTAAAAGAATTTCCTTCTAAGATGAAATAAATTACATTGTGGTATTTTATTTAATTCATTAAATAAACACTTTCTAAATAACAATTACATAGATACATAGCAAAAGAAGTTAATAATAATATTAATAATAACAATATTAGGTAGTTCTAAGCATTTTACATTAATTGCCATTCTTAATCTGTACAACAATCCTCTGAGGTAGGTAGGTACTACTGTTTTTCTCATTTTATAGATGAGGAAACTAGAGCACTGAAAAAATAAGCTACTTAATTGGAATCCTTGTAGAGCTAGAATTCAAATTGGAGCACACCATATCTGGAGCCAGGGAGTTTGGCTCCAGAGCCCACAGACTTAACTGTTACAGCATCTGCCTCTTCTAAGACAGCAAATACCAAGCAAACCCACCTTGCATGCCCTTCAGAGCATTAAAAATAGGCTGAGATCTACCTTAGAGGGTTTGTAGTCTAAAGATGTGGGCCTTCAATTTTGGTGACACATAGCTTTATCAAAAAGTAAGATGTGGGGCTTCCCTGGTGGTGCAGTGGTTGAGAGTCCGCCTACTGATGCAGGGGACGCGGGTTCATGCCCCGGTCCGGGAAGATCCTACATACTGCGGAGCAGCTGGGCCCATGGGCCGTGGCCACTGAGCCTGTGCGTCCGGAGCCTGTTTTCCGCAAAGGGAGAGGCCACAACAGTGAGAGGCCCGTGTACCGCAAAAAAAAAAAAAAAAAAGTAAGATGCTCAGAACAAATGATCAGATTCTTCTAACGCAGTTTCATATGTATCCATAAAAAAGTACATTAACTTCAGAAATTTTAAATAAAAACCAAAACTGTAGGTTCAAGCATCAAGAGAGCAGTTATACTACATAATCTCCTATAACAATCATGAATTCTAAAATTCTATAAAAATTTTCTTAAAGAAGACCAAAAGTTTCTCTTCTTTTTGGATCATCAAAAACTGACTTCCAAGTGATCTGCAATTTATTAGCAACCTTCAAATTCTTCCATCCGTTCAGCAAACAATGATAAGTGCCTAGAACTTACCTAGGGAGGAATCTGAAAATAAGTAAGACTACTTTATGTTTTCAAAGTAACTGAAGCAAATACCATAGGTTTTCAAATATTTTGAGATAAGACGCATTTCATGTCTTCAAAGTAATTGAAGCAAATTCTGTAGATTTTCAAAACTTCCCTAAGTTATGGAAACCAAGTTTCTGAACACTGAATACACAAAAGCAGTCTGTCCCCAACAACCATGAACTTGCTATGCTTTCGCAAGGCAACTAAATGACTCTGGGTTAACAGTTCTCCCTCAGGGCCAGAATGCGAAGATCTGAATAGTAAAAATGCCTTCAGTCTATCTCCTCAAAGGAGACCAGGGACTCAAAGACCACAGGCCACTTAACTAAACATTTTTATTTTAATTCCTGCGTACCCTCTTACTGTAATATAATCCCTTTCCTCCATTCTCTGTCATTTCTTGCTTAACAACCTAAACAGCTTCTCTACCCATGCCCAGCCTCCCTAAACACCCCTTCAGGCCATATATAAAACAATAAATGATCCTGATGACAACAGATAAAAATAAAGGTAGTGTTTAATCTGTACCAATACCAAAATTTTTAAAAATCATAAAGTTGAGATTAAATTAGTCATTAAAACCAGCACCATCATCTTCTATGGTTCCCCTAAGTATCCACAGGTCCCTTTTAAGAACTCTACAAGTCTCTTGCTAGCTTTTCAAGCACATTTAGGCATACTTGCTTCTCCTAGAGTGCCAGAATTCAACATGATTATATAAATGACTCCAATACTCATGTTAGCGTGAACAAAGACAAACAAAGAGCGTTGCTCACCACACAGTTCTAGAAGGGTTAAGTTGTAACCCACTGCAGCTGCCCACTGGCAGTGCACCCTGAGAGGAATTCAGGATGAGAGGATGAGGCATCCTGTGCTTTGGATACACAGGCCCCATAAATAGTTAGATGTAGATCTCAGGAAGAATTTCAATGACGCCCAGATTCTTACATCTGCCCATGCATAGAAAAGCACTAACATCGGTAACTTGAGATATCTGTTCTTTATGATTAGCAGCAATTTTTTTTCTACCAAGATGTATGCCCAGCCATTTTGATGGGTGGGACAGAGGAAAGGAAAGAGGGAACGGGGCGGGGCGGGGGGGGGGGGGAGAGGGAAGGACTCTGCAAATTCACTATGGCATACAGGTTGATATAATATAATCACATTGTAAATATTGTTCCTACACATGAGTGCTATTCTAAACTGTCTCTGAAGTCACCACTGACTCCACCAATGTAGGTATTTATGTCTGCAGTCTCAGAAATCCCGTGTTAGGGGCTTCCCTGGTGGCGCAGTGGTTGAGAGTCCGCCTGCTGATGCAGGGGACATGGGTTTGTGCCCCGGTCCAGGATGATCCCACATGCTGTGGAGCGGCTGGGCCCGTGAGCCATGGCCGCTGAGCCTGTGCGTCCAGAGCCTGTGCTCCGCAAGGGGAGAGGCCACAACAGTGAGAGGCCCGCGTACCGCAAAAAAAAAAAAAAAAAAAAGAAGAAGAAATCCCGTGTTAGGACACTCTTCCACTAGGTCACTATGTAAGACATTTTTTACTACATGATAATAAGACATTTTCAGTATATCACGTTTACTTGCAATATATTGTATTCTCCAGTTTACTTCTGCAATAATCTGTTAGCAGTAGGGCTTTTTTTTTAACATCTTAATTGGAGTATAATTGCTTTACAATGGTGTGTTAGTTTCTGCTTTGTAACGAAGTGAATCAGTTATACATATACATATGTTCCCATATCTCTTCCCTCTTGCATCTCCCTCCCTCCCACCCTCCCTATCCCACCCCTCTAGGTGGTCACAAAGCACTGATCTCCCTGTGCTATGTGGCTGCTTCCCACTAGTTATTTTACGTTTGGTAGTATATATATGTCTATGCCACTCTCTCTGTCACAGTTTACCCTTCCCCCTCCCCATATCCTCAAGTCCATTCTCTAGTAGGTCTGTGTCTTTATTCCCATCCTACCCCTAGGTTCTTCATGACCTTTTTTTTTTTTCCTTAGATTCCATATACATGTGTTAGCATACAGTATTTGTTTTTCTCTTTCTGACTTACTTCACTCTGTATGACAGACTCTAGGTCCATCCACCTCACTACAAATATCTCAATTTTGTTTCTTTTTATGGCGGAGTAATATTCCATTGTATATATGTACCACATCTTCTTTATCCATTCATCCAATGATGGACACTTAGGTTGCTTCCATGTCCTGGCTATTGTAAATAGAGCTGCAATGAACACTTTGGTACATGACTCTTTTTTTTTTTTTTTTTTGGGGTACGCGGGCCTCTCACTGTTGTGGCCTCTCCCATTGCGGAGCAATGGCTCCGGACGCGCAGGCTCAGCGGCCATGGCTCACGGGCCCAGCCGCTCGGCGGCATGTGGGATCTTCCCGGACCGGGGCACGAACCCATGTCCCCTGCATCGTTAGGCGGACTCTCAACCACTGCGCCACCAGGGAAGCCCACATGACTCTTTTTGAATTATGGTTTTCTCAGGGTATATGCCCAGTATTGGGATCGCTGGGTCGTATGGTAGTTCTATTTTTAGTTTTTTAAGGAAACTCCATACTGTTCTCCATAGTGGCTGTATCAATTTATATTCCCACCAACAGTGCAAGAGTGTTCCCTTTTCTCCACACCCTCTCCAGCATTTATTGTTTCTAGATTTTTTGATGATGGCCATTCTAGCAGTGGGTTTTTTATTAATGCTGTTATCATCATTGCCATGAGTTATTCACTTGGTGCTTTAACACACACGATTGTTACACCATTTCCATGTGCTATATAAACAATGAAAAACAATTTTTTATAAAACCAATTATTAAACAGATTTTAATTAAGTAATTTAATAGTAGTGACATATAGGGAAGGCTAATTATGACATAAGTAAAAAAGATTAAGTCTTTAGGTTGTTAGGTTTTTTTTAATATGATCACAAGAGACATGCTATTTCCACTTATATGTCTATTTCTTATTTATTTTCTTAGGTGTCATTACTGACCTCCGTTAGAAATCTGTATTCACTGGTCTATTACTGATCCCAGGTGTCAAAACCAGATATTGGATGTCCACAGGAAATGAGTGAAGCAGTAATTGTATTCAGTTCATTTTAGATTCAGGAAAGGGCCATAGGAATGTGTTATACATGTGTATTCTGACTGTTCTGTGATTACCACAATCCAACCTGGATTTCGTGAACTTCCTTCCTAATACCTCCCTTGCGGCCTAAGCTTTTTAACTTTATACTTTGTTATTCTAATATTGTTGGTATTGATTCAGGTGACACTGAGAGAAAAGAAATCATAATTCTAAGTCATATTTCTCGGTTGTTAAATCTGGTGACTTAAATCAAGTGTTAATTGGCTGTCTTTTCTGTCCTTCAGCAGTTATTGCTTTAAGCTGCAGCAACTGTTCCTATTTGTTTTAGATCATCAGAAAAAGACCCCACCGTTTCACAATTTTATTTATCAGAGTATCTCAGAAATTGCTTTTTTAAAGCAAGTTAAGTTTCTTTGTGACTAATAATGTCTTTCTCTTTCAAATTCCTTTGGAATAAGTTAATTAAATTTTAAAGGTAAAATGTTATGCTTAAATAACTGCCTAAATCCTTCTTTGGGGGTTGGGAGCGGGGAGCTGCTACCCAAAGTACCACGGGTAAAAAACCTGCCTGGCAATCAAGACACTCCAAAAATCTAGTACATGGCTTCCCCATCTCCCCATCCCATTACACATTTAGTTGTTAATATGCATCTAAATAGATCCATTCTTGCTCTGATACACCATTATTCCTTCTACTTTCAGTATCATCACCCCCAACTTTTCCCCTTGTCCAAAAAGCCCCCCTTTTCCACCTTCTACCCAAATCCTGCTCAACCTTTAGAACCCAATTTAAATCCCATCTCCCAAGTAAAGCCTTTTTTTTCTCCTCACAGTTCTTGGTTTAATTAGCCTCCCTCAACCCCAAAATTCACTATCGCACAGCTTCTTCTTACCCAGCCTGTCTTTGAAACCCTTAACAATGGATGACGGACTTCCCTGGTGGAGCAATGGTTAAGAATCCGCCTGCCAATGCACAGGACACGGGTTGGAGCCCTGGTCCAGGAAGATCCCACATGCCGCGGAGCAACTAAGCCCATGTGCCACAACTACTAAGCCTGCGCTCTAGAGCCCGCAAGCCACAACAACTGAACCCGTGTGCCACAACTACTGAAGCTCAGGTGCCTAGAGCCTGTGCTCTGCAACAAGAGAAGCCACCGCAATGAGAAGCCCACGTACCACAAAAAAGACCCAAAGCAGCCAAAAATAAATAGTTAAAAAAAAAATTGGTGAGTAACATAACAGACCCATGTTGAAGATGATATCTTTGGTCTAAAGGAAAAAAAAAAAAAGGAACACATTCCACTGCTCTAGCCATCCCTTAAATCTTCCTATTTCTCATGTTTACATGGGGTTTGCAACCCACCCAGATCATGGATTGAGAAATACTGAAATCCATTTTTGAATAAATGATCCCTTCTGCCCTGATGTGGATGGTTTGATTCAGTTGCAAGTTAATGTTTCTAAATTGCATAAGTCACAGCTGCTGCTTTAAAAAAAAAAAATTCATTCACAATTAGATCATGCATTCACTCGTGAGAGGCAATCATGAGGAATGGATTTTTAAGTCAGTCTTCCTTCCTTGTCTTTAGTTCACGAACAGTTTGGTATCTGGTTAGAGTTTTTCATTTTCTCTTCTTCATACAATATAGTGGAACTGCATTACTCACTTAAAATTCACTTTAAGCATGACAGAATGTTTAACACATGGAAGATTTTAATTGGAGACAAAATAATATTCCGCTGACTTTCTCAACAAATCTGTCTCAGGATTGATGGCTTTAGGAGCAATCTGAATTTATCATCTTTTCCACATCTTACTTTTAGAAAATAATAACAAATAATTTTATATCATCTTATGCACCCCATATAATAATTTTTTGGTTAATCCATTTAGTTGATAAGATTTACCAGTACTCATGAAGGGAGATGAGATACAAACAAGGGAACAAAACAGAGTCCTTCTCTTTTAATAAGATAATGTTGCCTTCAGCTTTTAACTAGGGCATTCTGGAGAGCACACTTGCTTACAGACCTTCTCTTCCAAAAGCTTCTCGAAGAAATAAACAAAGCCAAATTATATAATTCATTTATCACAAGTTAATTCCCCAAATTCATTCACATTAAGAGATGGCTGACACTTTGATCAGTAAGTCAAAGACAACTGAAAATGGTAATGATCCAGGACACCTTTTCCCTGAATTAAACTGCTTTGCAGAAAGGTTCTTTGAAATCTTACCTAACTGGAAAGAGAAGGCAAAAGATTTATATAGGAGTAAGTGACTAAATATTTGGAAATTACCAAAAATCAACTGAAAGAAACTACTGGAAACAATAAGAAAATGCAGAGAGAAACCTGTCAAAAACTAAAAATCCTAATAACAGCAGTTAATATTTGTTGAGAACTACCATGTGCAAATTCCTTTTAAATATCATCTCATTTAAACAATTCTTATTAAGCAGTTACAACTATTAAAGATGAGAAAGTTGGAGCAAGTAACCCAAAGACACACACTATGCTCTACTGTTTATTAAAATTCATATGTAGACTAAAACAGCTTTCAACATTAAAACAGACAAAAAAGATAATTGAGTAAAAAGTACAATCAAAATATCAAGAAAAGGAAGCATAGACTATCAGGGAATAAATATTAATAAAAAATCCATAGTACCTACTTGAGGAAAACTAGAAAATACAAATAAGAAACAGAGAAGAAAACAGATAGTTGGAAAGATAACTTAGTTTTGAACAGAAAGTTTTCAATACTTTTATTTCTTCCTAAGTTAATTTCCAAATTCAATGCCACACTAATCAAAATCTCAGTAGGAAATGTTTTCTATTTTGAAGAAAATATTCTAATGTTCACTTGAAGACTAAATGTATGATAAATGTATTATCATGCTTCGGTAATTAAAAGAGTGGTACTCACACAGGTAGAGAAAGACAAATCAATGTAATATCATCACCAAGATATAGGCCCAAGTATATATTGAAAATTAATTTATGATAATGGTGGCACTTCAAAGCAGGGGGGAAAAATGGATTATTCAGTAAATGCTACTGAGGCAACTGAAAAGCAGTTTGAAAGAAAGGAAAAGATGAGCTCACTCCTCAAACCTTATACTAAACTAAATTTCAGATAATTAAAAAATATAAATGTAAAAAATGAAATTATCAGAAGAAAATAAGAGTGAATATTATTCTCATATAGTATAGGGAAAACTTTTATAAACATGATCCCAATACCAGAAACCATAATAGGAATGATAGATATGATTCCCTTAAAATGAAAAAAAAATTGTACATTAAAAACATTATATAGGACTTCCCTGGTGGCGCAATGGTTAAGAATCCTCCTGCCAATGCAGGGGACATGGGTTCGAGTCCTGGTCCAGGAAGATCCCACATGCCGTGGAGCAACTAAGCCCATGCGCCACAACTACTGAGCCTGTGCTCTAGAGCCCGAGAGTCACAACTACTGAGCCCACGTGCCACAACTACTGAAGCCTGCACACCTAGGGCCCGTTCTCCGCAACAACAGAAACCACTGCAATGAGAAGCCCGCGCATGCAACAAAGAGTAGCCCCACTCGCTGCAACTAGAGAAAGCCCACGTGCAGCAACAAAGACCCAACCCAGCCAAAAATAAATAAATAAAAAATAAATTTCAAAACAAAACTAAACTACATTAAAAAATCATTATATATATTTGAAGGCAAGATGACAAACTGTAAAAAATTATTCGCTATACAAATATGGAAAGCAAAGATCGCTGTCCCTAGAAAAACAACTAGCTCTTAAAGTACTAAGAAAAAGTACTACCCCAATGGAAAAATTGGCAAAGGTTAGGAACAGACTAGTCACACACACATACACACACATAAAAGCAAATGACCAATAAGCAGTTGAAAATAACTTCAACCTCAGTAGAAATCAAGGTAATACAAATAAAAACTAAATATTTTTATCACATCAATTTAGGCAAAGAAAAAGAAGATCCAGAAATTGCAATGGTATGAGGTTCCCATACAATTAACTTGGTACAATCTTTCTGGAGTACAATTTGGGTATTTCCATTAAAATATAATTTCATGTTGACTTAAAAATTTTATTCTGAGAGATGAAACATATATAAACATATATGGATGCATATTTACAGCCTTGATTTTAATAGCAAGAAAAGCAAAAAGAATCTAATTGTCCACGATCAGGGAATTAGCTAAATAAATCATGATGCATCACAATTGTGATTTTAAAATGAAGTATTCATTGGCTTTAAAAAATACGCTTGGCATTTCTGACAAAAAAGTAGATCTCTAGCTATTATATACAATGAAAGTTACGCCCAAACAAGTAGGTGGGAGGCTAATGGAGTAAAAAAGAAAAAAACAGAAGCAGAATTTAATGGATTTGAAAGGAAAAAGAAAAAAAAAAATACAAGAAACACTAAGTACTAAACTTTGGGGAAGAAAAGTAGAAATAATAGATTAAATGGAGGAGACTGCAAGAATATAAATTGCCAGAATTAATCCAAGAGACGTAAAAAAGTTGGTATATAAGAAATTGTAAAGTCATCAAATATCTATCTTCCTAAAGGATACTTTGGGGGCAAGTGCTATTGAATCTTCATGGAACAGATAATCCCTTAGTCACTACCAGATTCCTCATATCCAAACATGATAAAAGTAATGCAAATTTTTAAAACTCTAAACCAATCTCATTTATGAATATGAATACAAAATTCCTAAAAACACTGGCAAATCAAATTAAGGTGAAATAGGATGTACTTTACAGCTGTCCAACATTAGGTAATACATCAAAATAATATATTACACTAATAGGCCAAATCAGAAAAATCATAGGGCATCCAAAAGTGTAAAAACGGCATTTGGAAACTTTCAAGATAGTCCTGCTACTTCAAAAAATAATCAGTCAACTAGTAATAAAAAGAAACTTATTTAACATGTTGAAAAGACGTATAAGAAAACAACAGCAAACATCCTACTTAAAGATGATAGCAGAACAAAGTTTAGTTGTGGGAACACTAGTTCCTTAGGAAAAGTTTTAGAAGTTAAGGGTGGAGTAGGGAGAAATTTTATGGTCAAGGTCATTTTAAAAACTTGAGATTTAATTCTAAAAAGTTTCTCAGAAACTTTAATATGCTCATGTGCACAGTACATTATAAATTTTAAAAAGCAGGTACAGGACATAGATAGTCTCATTTGTGTTACAGGACATAGATGACCTCATTGGGTATATGTGTGTACGACTGGAATCTGAAATTAAACAGACTGTGTACTAGATAGACAGGTCTTAAAGAATCATAAACACAGTATGGTGGTTTTAAAATATGTCCCGCAACTCTTTGACATGCTTCCCTTCAAACAGTAGATCCTAATTCCACTCCCCTTCAGCGTGGACCACACCAGAAAACAAGAAGCTGGTTGCTTATATGGGGGTTGAGGGGTAGGAACGGAATGGAAAGGATGCTAGAGGGGGTGGAACTTTTCTGAGTGTACCTTTTTGTGTAGTTTTGACTTTGGGAAGCACGTTAATGTTACTGACATTTGAAAAATAAAATTAACAAGGATGAGGAGGGAGGAGTAAAACTGAAAGCAAACCAGAACAAATCAACCCTAAGTGTATTTGAAATGAATAATATAAGCACACTACAAACATCAAAAAAGAAGGAAGAAGAGGAGGAGAAGGAGGAAGATTTATATAATTTATGATCACGGAATTCTTGGTTGGAGGGAGGGAAGCGGCAGAGAACTGTAAACAACCCTAAACTCTTTTATTAGGAGTGATTTGTAGAGTTATGGCAAAACAATTCTGAAACTATTTCAGATACATTACAGATTTTAGCAAATTAGTAAGTACACTGAAGTCATTAGGAGCTAGGTTCTCACCATGGAAGAAGAGAGATACAAATAGGAAATGGGAGAAGACAAAGAAAAACTCCATGGGGATGGATTAGAATTGGGATTTGGTATGGACTCAGGATTTCTATATGTACGCTTGAAGAGGCTCCCATTGCTGATTCAGACAATTGGAGCACCAAAATAATTTTTAAAATAGGAATGAATTATGAACCATTGACGAAAAATGGAAATCTATGAGTTCACACCAATAATAAATGGATAAAGAAATAAAAGAGAAAAATAAAAGAAGGGTTCTTGCTTACACGAGAAGGTGAAGTATTGATGGGTCAGTATGGGGGAAAAATCATCATTTTGCAACCTCCACAGTAAAGGATGATCCATGAATGCTAAATCTAGGGGGGAGTATTTTGATAAGAAGAAAGATATTTATATAGAACTAAAATGTCTTCCTACATATTGCCTATTAGTAGGAAGGGGAAAAGACAGTATACAGAGATCAGCTAACACCTTGACTGGATGATCAAAATTAACATCCAAAGTAAGGTGCAGATGGATATCACATGTCTCCAGGTGTGAGACCCTGAGGACACACCAGTTATGAAATATTCCAGCAGGGAACAGAACATGTAACCTGAATTTAAACAAGAGGAAACATCACACAGACATAATGTGAGGGATATTCCATTGGGGGGGGGGGGAAATGCCTATTATTAAAAATGTCATTGTCATAAAATATAGAAGTTGAAGAACTGTTCCAGATTAAAGGAGACTAAAAAGATATGGCAACTAAATGCAATGTGTGATTCTAGGCTTGGTTTTGCACTGGAGGGGAAGAATGCCATAAGAAGATGTTACTGGATCAACTGGCAAAATCAGAAAACAGACCATAGATTAGATAAAAACTATTATATCAATGTTAAATATGCTGAAGTTGATAACTGCAGTGGGGTGATATAAGAGAATATCTTTATTCTTAGGAAATATACACTATCTTATATGTATCTTACTCTCAGATAGTTCAGAAAAAGAGAGAGAGACAGCGAGAGAGAGTGTGTGAGAGAGAGAGAAAGAGAGTGATTGTTGTGTGCATCTATATTTATCTATCCATCTATTTATAGACAGACAGGCAGGAGAAATAACAAAGCAAATGGTAAAGGCTATTTAAATATTCTTTGTACTATTCTTACAACTTTTCTATAAGTTTAAATTATTTCCAAATAAAAAGTTTTAAAATGTATTTGTCTTGCTTCTACACATACAGGAAAAGCCTTCTTTTAGATATTTATACATTCTCCCTACAGGTTTAATATATTTTTTTAGGTTATTGCTGTTTTCTAGGTATTTTCTCACTAGATAGTGAAATGTAAACTTCAGTATTTGGGGGCTCTATATGAATTATTAAAAGCAATCAATGAATGAGACTCAAATACAAACTCAGGGCATAAAAAGACAGAGGTATATTAATGTGAAGCAATAATCTACCACTAGTGGATGCTGCTACTAAAGGTACAAAGCAAAAATGTTATTTAAAGTAGCAGTTCACCCAGAAAAAAAAGTATAATATATGCCTAAACATTTTACCTAACTTAATTCTTATAAATACACATTCACCCAAGTATTTTTCAAAATAGAGTGCAGTAATTTTCTTTGAAGACGATCCAGAATTCAGTCTTTTTCCCCCACATTAACCATAACCGTATAGCATCATCTACAAATTCCAGTATTGAGTTTCATAAGGGGAAGATTTAAAGACACTTGGGCAAAAGTCTTCTAAATTGGTACATTCTTTAGAGCTGTCTCTCCCACACCAGAGTCAACAGGGGGAAAAAAAAGTTTAGAACATGCCTGTGTCATATCTTTCCAACGTGTTTAATTTACTTTTCATAAAACAACCACACTCTATCTTTATGCACTTATATTTTACCAGTTTATTGTTACTCCTTTATATTGTATTATTACAAACACAAGGATGATTAGCAAAAATAAGCAGCTCGACCAATAAAAGCAGAGGGCATGGGCATCCTAGACGGTAGCTGAGCACTGCCAGTCAGAATGTTCTCAGAAGCAACAGACAGTATCTATCAGTCCCACGATACTACTAGGTAGAGTTCGGTTATGAGAGTGTCTGGTGAATATCCAACTGGACTCACCTCTACCAGGTAATTCAAATACTCGTCTCAAACAAGTGAACTAAGCACTTCATAAATAGCTCTTAGTTTTTCAGACGTGTACAGGGATTAAAGTGACATTTGATCAAGTTTATACACAAGTAGGTTCAATTTAAGACCCTCCCTGTTTTCTTTATAGACCAGCAATATGAGAGAGCAGAAATGTCTGGTGCCAGATAATATACAATAGTTTGAAATTCACACCCCAACTAGCCAAGTCTTAAAGTAGCTCGTTAAAAATAAATATACAAATCAAAAATGAATAACAAGAACATAGGACAAGAGGAGAGTTAAAACTCTGACCTTGATACTCTCTTACAAAACAAATCCAAGCATCCATACTTGTGACATGTACACTACTTCCAAATGCAGGAATTTACCTCTTTGCAGAATCCATAAAAGACGCCTTAATTTTCCAACAGGGTTTTCAGAAAACGTGTTACTTGCATACATGGTCACATTCTAAAGCATACCCAGGCATGGCTGAAATCTGGTTGGCCCTACAAAGTTTCAAACCTTTAAAATTAAGTTATTTAGTCTTCTAATTTGGGATCACAATTGTATCTCCATTAGAAATGTGTCAATAAAATAATGACCACCAGCAGAGTAACTGGAGCTAACTTCTATCACACCCACCTCTTCTCCATCTTCAAGGACCCAAAGGAACAAAAGTGTCCAAACACTCCAGCAGCTGATCTGAAACACTACATATTATGCATATCTGATACGTGATGACAACAAGACATGCAACTTAATGCACTGCCTTGTTATGAAGAGCCGACAGAGAGAATTTGATTAACTTACCCAACAGATTTCCATATAACATATAACAGGGCCTCCGAGAGCAAAACAAATAGAAACTCATTTTGTCTGACCCCAAGTCTCATCTGGCTGCTTCTATACTGTGATTTTAAATGTATTATTCTTGCTATATTTTATTTCTCCAACCAATGAAAAATTGGTGCTCTTCTGTCCACATTATTTCATGGTTGGAGAATTTTAATTATATTAAATAATACTTGACAACCTAAGATAACATCGAAATAAACTATTTTTAAATCAGATATCGGAAAATATATCTAGGACTTCCTTGGAGGTGCAGTGGTTAAGAATCCGCCTGCCAGTTCAGGGGACATGGGTTCGAGCCCTGGTCCAAGAAGATCCCACATGCCGTGGAGCAACTAAGCCGGTACGCCACAACTACTGAGCCTGTACTCTAGAGCCCGTGAGCCACAACTACTGAGCCCGTGTGCCACAACTACTGAAGCCCGCGCGCCTAGAGCCTGTGCTCCACAACAAGAGAAGCCAGCGCAATGAGAAGCCCACGCACAGCAACGAAGAGTAGCACCACAACGAAGAGTAGCCCTCGCTCGCCGCAACTAGAGAAAGCCCGCGCACAGCAACAAAGACCCAACACAGCCAAAAATAAAATAAATAAATAAATTTTAAAAAGAAAATGTATCTGGGCTTCCCTGGTGGCGCAGTGGTTGAGAGTCCGCCTGCCGATGCAGGGGACACGGGTTCGTGCCCTGGTCCGGGAAGATCCCACATGCCGCGGAGCGGCTGGGCCCGTGAGCCATGGCCGCTGAGCCTGCGCGTCCGGAGCCTGTGCTCCGCAACGGGAGAGGCCACAATAGTGAGAGGCCTGCATACCACAAAAAAAAAAAAAAAGAAAATGTATCTAACAATACAACAAAATTCCATTTCACCTCAAAGAGGTTGTCATAAAATCCACAGCCGATATAAACTGGTGTCCTTCTAATGTCATTAGTTGAGCTAATATTTCACAATATAAAGTCAGATGCTATGAGATTCCTATCTTAATATAGACACTCTATTTAGTCCTCAAATTTCTCTCTGTATATGTATGTATATGTAGTGTATTTGTGTACATACACACAAATATATATATAATATACATAAACATATATACAAATATATATAAACTAAACATATAAATAAAAATTATATTTTATATATGTATATATATAAAAGGGGAATACTAATGCTATAAACCCCTCATACTCAATTACACAGAATCATATTTAATCACATCTAAAGCACTAGGAGAAAAATAATGAAGATAATGGCCTCTGAGAGTCACCACACATTACTGAGTTGTAGACATCCATCCTCACTATGAGGCAGCCTCTTTAATAGCCTGCGGTGACTATGAATCTATATGACAAAAGATCACTTTAAAGAGTCATTCTTAAAAATGAGAGCTTCACAGCTGCATAATAGCACAGGGAAATCAGCTCGGTGCTTTGTGACCACCTAGAGGGGTGGGATAGGGAGGGTGGGAGGGAGACGCAAGAGGAAGGGGATCTGGGGATATATGTATACGTATAGCTGATTCACTTTGTTATAAAGCAGAAACTAACACACCATTGTAAAGCAATTATACTCCAATAAAGATGTTAAAAAAAAAGAGAGCTTCAATGATTTATAAAACAAATCATATAACAGCTGCACTATGCCAACAAAAATGGGTTGACTTGTTAAAAAAATAATAATAAAAGAAAATATTTTTTAAAAACCACCTGCCTTCTCTCATCCAGTAAAACTACTGGGGTCACTTAATAGTATTTCTTGCATATCCACAATATACAGAGTATTTTAAGAGGTTAAAAAAATTAAATCAGTTGGATTTCTCACCATTCTTTGCAACATTACCTATAATTCTCTTTTAAAAGAAACTGCTTTGGATGAAGGTAGTCAAAAGACACAAACTTCCAGTTATAAGATTAAAAAAAAAAGTACTAGGGATGTAATGCAGGGGACATGGGTTCAAGCCCTGGTCCACAAAGATCCCACATGCTGCGGAGCAACTAAGCCCGTGCACCACAACTACTGAGACTGCGCTTTAGAGCCTGCGATCCACAACTACTGAGCCCGCATGCCACAACTACTGAAGCTCACGAGCCACAACTAATGAAGCCTGTGCGCCTAGAACCCACTCCACAACGAGAAGCCACCGCAATGAGAAACCCGCACACTACAACGAAGAGTAACCCCAACTCGCCGCAACTACAGAAAGCCCATGTGCAGCAACGAAGATCCAACAGTCAAAAATAAATAAATAAATAAACTTATTTTTTTTAAAAAAAGTAAATCTTAAGAATTCTCATCACAAGGAAAAAAACTTTTTTCTATTTCTTTAATTCTGTGTCTATGTGAGATGATGGACGTTCACTAAACTTACTGTGATAATCATTTCATAATGTATGTAAGTCAAATCATTACGCTGTACACCTTAAACTTACGCTGTGCTATATCTCAATTATATCTCAATAAAACTGGAAGAGAAAAAAAAGACAGAAACTGCTCTGGGGACTGGTGTTTCTAGAGGTCTTTGTAAGAAGTAAATGATTAACAATTTGACAGGGCTTCCCTGGTGGCACAGTGGTTAGGAATCCGCCTGCTAATGCAGAGGACACAGCTTCGAGCCCTGGTCCCGGAAAATCCCACATGCCACGGAGCAACTAAGCCCGTGCGCCACAACGACAAAGCCTGCGCTCTAGAGCCCATGAGCCACAACTACTGAGCCTGCATGCCACAACTACTGAAGCCTGTGTGCCTAAAGCCCGTGCTCAGCAACAAGAGAAGCTAACACAGTGAGAAGCCCGTGCACCGCAACAAAGAGTAGCCCCCGCTCACCGCAACTAGAGAAAGCCTGTGTGCAGCAACAAAGGCCCAACGTGGCCAAAATAAATAAATAAAATAAATTTATTTAAAAAAACCAATTTGACAGAATACACATTTATTCAGTTTCGAATAACTTCCATTACAGGTTTTTAAAGAGACAATATATTACCTACCCTAATAAGTCATTAGTTTTATTATACAAAAAGAAGTACTTTGAGTAAATTATCAGAAAAATTTATCTAAAGTAACAAGCTTTAAAATGTTATGTCTAAATATGTAACTGAAATTATTTTGTTAATTCAAGTTGCTATCAGTTAATACATTTTAAGCTGATCACACAAAATATCTCTGAGCTACATTTAAGAACTGTTCCCAACTCTCCTTCAACTCTACATAATACAATTCCTTTGGAGATAATTTAGGTGGATAATTATTCTCTTGCTCTTTTTATTTCAAATAAAGAAACCTGTGAGCTCCTTCGTAAGCCACTGGTAAGGCTGTGTTTTGTATCCCCAGCACCTGGCACTTAATAGGTACTATCCAGTATATGTCTGATGAATGAATGAATGAATGAATGGATTGATGTACAATGAACCAATGATAATTTCTTCATTTATATAAAGATGCTCTTTATATAAATGCAATCCTCTGCTCTTGTGCAACCCTTCATCATTAAATCTCATATCTTTTAAAAGGGACAAAAGTAAATTTACACACTGTGGGCTCCTCAGAACATATCTGAATAACAAGGTATCCTCAAATGGAAGAGGTTAAAAAAACGACATTAAAAAGAGAAATTCATCCCACCCTTCAGTTCATTTCAGTAAACAATGCTGATATAAGATGAATATGCACGATCACCACTCTGAAGGCATCCGTAGTCCAGGGCAGGAGACATAAACAAATAATAATACCGATACATGCATGTGGCCACTGTACCCTCAGTTCCTGCTACTCCTCCTCTCCCCTAAAGCTTTGGGTCAGGTTAATCCATTCGTGTAGCACAACTGGTGTGACTGTGAAGGGTCTTGGCAACCGACACCCTGCTTTCAGCCCAAGCATTGGCCAAAAATGCCAGGCAAACCACTTCCACTCTCTCCTGTCTGCTATCCTTCTACTCAGCCTTATTGAACCCACCAAGAGCCTGTCCTCCAACACTGTGGCTTTGCTTGATATTCTGAACGTAAGTGGCTTCCCTTAAAGCCCCTGCGTTATTGGCTTCTAACAGCACTGTTCTCCAAAAAGGGCTGCAGTTTTCCTCCACTTCACTCTTATAATCAGCTAATAACAGAAGACCAGAAGCTTTGCTCCTAATCATTCAAACTAAACGAATGTTTACACTCATTGCTGATTCACAGCCTTTCTGGCCCAACTGTTGACTCCGCCAAAGAGGCGCCTCTGTGGTCCAGCTGCTTGCCAGCCACACAGCTGGCACCACTGGGCATCTTCCTAACCCATTCCCCTGACAGCCTAAAACAACAACACAGCCTGGAGTGGGGCACTAATGCATCAACCACAGAGACCTGACATTTCCAACACTCGCCCCCATCTCCCCTTTCCATAAACAAAGTAATAAACTCCTCCTATTCACATGAAGAAAGAACAGCTTCCAAGCCGTTCTTACCTTATGTATTCTTCCCCCATCACCTCGAAAATGCCAAGTGATGTGATGTTTTCCTCCTTAGTGAATACATGGAGGAGACCTCAGTAAAGTGACTACCAGGTTAGATTCTGGAACCAAAACCATGATTTTATAAACTTGCTCTATTTTCTTTACATAAGCAGATAACAAACAGCCAACAACACAACGAGACAGTGTGAAAATGACTACAGGACTTGAACAACATAATCTGTCTGGAAAAAAGTATAAAATTAGTCTGAAATTGACTGTTACAAGCATCTTGAGTTTCACAGTAAGTTTTATAGGAACCCATAAATTTAGAGGGAAATTGGCAGGGAGGTGAATGACAGGAAATTATATTTCAGGGATCATTATTTGCAATTCTGACTGTTTAAACAAGATTGCAAACCACAGAGTTCACCAGCTTAGAGCACAATACTCTCTTAGTGGGTATTCATAATGTCAAATAGATCCAGAAAGGTCTTTTCTTATTTGCTTCCAAAAGAAACAGTGATGTACCAAATGTAGAAGTACATCCTAAAATGTCTGCTAAAATTTCAAAATGGTCTATGTCAAAGTAAATAGAAAAGAAATTGTAAACCTGTACCTGTACACATCATTACATCTTTTCATTCTTCAGTTAGAAATTCTGAGCACATAAAAAACTTGATATATAACTGAATAAAAATTAGAAAGTATGGCAAGGCTAATTTCCTTGCTTTTATTTGTGGCCCTGCCCTTTCCTACCCAAAAAACCTTGAAGACATATCCAGGCCTGGTCCTGAGGTTGCAGGTGCTAACCATGACCACTGCCTCCCTCTACCCAGGCTCTTCTCCTTCCATGCTCCTTCAAAGACACCAGGGCCTTTGCACTAGCTGTTCCCTCTGCCAGCACCTTCCCCTGACATCCCTACCGCTCCTTCATGGCCTTCTGGCCATTTTTCCAAAGTCAGTATCTCAGGGACACCCTCCCTGACCACTCCATCAAAAAGGTAAGCACCCTCCCTAACCTCCTACCTCCCTTCCATGTTTTATTTTTTCTTCTCAGCAATTATTAATATCTAACATTCCACATAGATTATATATTTTGATTACTATGGCTCCTCCACTAAAATGTAAGCTCTATGAGGGCAGGGATTTGTGCCTGATTTGCTCACTATTCTATTTCCAATGCCTAATGAGTGACAGGCATATAGCAGGTGCTCAATAGATATTTCTTGAATAAATGAACGAGTCTGCATAAAGATTGTCCTTAGATTGGTGTACCAGTTTGCCTTCTAGACAAGCTGTAAAGTTTGCTAACTCCACTTCACAGGACCTTTGCCTAGCCAAAAGTTCTTGATAGCCTCACCACTCACTCCTTCCTCTTCCAGTTTTCTTCTTCTTTCATGCAGTCATTGTTTTAGGTCTTATTGAAAATGAACTTTCATTGTAAGCAACCTGAAATTGTTGGTGAAAGAAAGCGGGATATAAAGAAATCAATAAATAGAAGAAAGATCATGGTTGGCATGGAAGGTTTTCTCTCTCTCTGTGCCTTTTTGCAATTTTTGAATCATTTTATAAAAGCTCACCAAGAGGTGGCTGATACGTAACTGATGTAGAAAACAGCTGATTTGTATATATGCTTACACATATAGAAAAGAGAATAAATTGCGTTGGTGCATTGAATCAGTTCTATTTCTGAGTGTAATTCAAGAAGGTGCTGATTAAAAGTGAAGCGTAAAAGACCTTTAACAGAGTTACAGCTGGGATAGTTAGGGAGTTTGGCTGGTTATTTTATAGAGCACGTCCCTTCCTATCAACTTCATGATACCCCCCACATTGGCTAGTGTTACTTTGCTAGCAATAGCTAAATTTATATTTCAAGAAAAAAGCTCTAAATAGTCTAGATCAACATTCACTTGGCATGGTGGGGGGGGCCTATATTCAGACCTTAAAAGCAAAGCATTCAAACAGATGAAAATAGTTAAAAGAAGTTTGAAAACAGAATGAATTAAGGCCAGCCTGGCCATACCAGATATCAGAATGTCTTATACGCCTACAATAAACAGCACAGTATTGGGACAAGAACATACAAGCAGATAAATTGAAAATAATATCTCAAGGGGGAAAAAAAACCCGGCTATATATGTAAGAGGTTAATATATGGAAAAAGAAGGTTGAATGGACAGGATTCCAAGCTTTCTGATCCTCAAAGCCATCCCCAACCCCAAACCATCTCAATATTAATAAGATCTACATTGTTGATAAGTCAGTATGGTTTCCCCACCACAGCCAAAAACACCACATAATGAGAATGAACTATACTCAATAAATGGGGCTCCCTAAAATTGACTATTGCCTGGGGGGTGGGGGGATGGGGGAGATGAACCTATTTAAATCTTCTACACCATATATCAAAATAAATCCCAGATGGACAGGGCTGGGCTCTACCTTCAGACTGGGGTGGCATGCCCCATCCCGATGGGGAAGGATTGGTAAGAGAAGAGAAATGTCTGGGTTGGTTGCACAGCCAGATTGGGAGTGCAGGGAGGGGTCTCGGCCTGCCACAGGAGGTCTGGAGCTGCCAGTGTGCAGGGTAGGAGTGGGAGGTGCTTCCTCAGTGGAGGCAAGCGTGTCACTGTGATTTCTACCCACCATTTGTAAAACTGCTTAGACAAAATGTTTTGGAAAAAGATCCTTGCACAAACCATAATTATGCATTTTATGATATTTTCTTAGCCCTCTGAGAAGAGAACCATCCCTTAAACAGCTAAATCTAAGGGTTTAAACGTGTTTTACCTTCCCATTTCCAAGTATAAATATGGAAGTAAATTAAGCTGCTGAGGTTAGTCGTTTCTCTTCTCACCTTGAACATGCCTTCATCTGCAGAAATTCATCTTTCATATTCTTCTAGAGGAATTTGTGGTCCCACCTTTCCTAACTGATTGGTTTTCTCTAGCTATGACTAGGCTCTCTCTACACTGATATGATTTGTTCAGGCTGAAACTACTAATCCAAACTCTGACAATCCCACCAAGTGATCCCCAGCCACCTCCATTAGCCAGAGGTCTCCCTCGTGATCCTACCCTGGTGGACCCATCACCCATTAACACACGACTGTGATTCAAAGGCTGTATTTTTCTTCTTGCTACACAGATAACTATATTCTTAAAAATACTGTTCCATCTTTGGAAGCAGCCCTTTCATAAGACTCATTCAAAATTTCCTCACAATTTTATATCCCCCTTAATTACGAACAATCGGCCATCTCACTATGGAACTAGGGCCCAATACAGCCAACTTCGTTAAATGCCCAAATGTCAAAGAGTGTTTCCATAACTAAACATTTATCCCAATGCAGAGTGATTGAACATTCTATAAAGGCAATAAGTGGCATGTATTTGGAGTAACAAACAAGCTGTTAATTCAGTTTATTAGATTCTTGGTATCTACATAAAAATAAGTCTTAACTTTGATATAAAGTTAGTGGATGCCAGAATACTTAAAAATACATCAGTTACAGTATTCCATCATTTTACTCGTGCAATCAGTAGTAACCATGAAAGAAAAGTAAGGATGTGTTACATAACAAATAAGGCCTGATATTTATAGTTTTGTGATTTATAAAAGATGGATTTGTGGTTATTCACATACAAATTATTCTCAGTGCAATGATGCATGTTGGAATAATTATCATACTGAAGTCAGAAGACTTCTGGAGAAAATCTTGTTAATAAGCACCATCTACTGTATCTCTGGGCAATGAATTAATCAATTTTAAGAGTTTCTTCCAAATTCCACAGCTTTTAATATAACGAAATAAGCAATTTTCATAGCATCTATAAATAAGACAATAATTAATTGTTCTTTAAAAACTAACCCAGACTTCAAAATACCATTTGTGTAGTAAAAATATACTGAGAAAACTTATGCAAAAATTTGTATTAATTATAACCCTAGAACTAACATTTTAAACTCTAGTAAAATATATGATTTCAACACTAAAAAGTCACCTTTCCACATAAAGCTCCACCTATTCTACTCCATTAATATCCAAGTTTTCTGTTCAATAGATGGATAAAAAAACAAAAAAGCTTATCAAAATATAAATATAAAATAGCTCAGAAGAAAGGAGCAATAACAGAAGTTCATAGAAAAAAAATTTTAATTCTGGGCACCTGACAAGGTTTGGTAGTTTATGTGAACATGATTTATTTTATTTTGTTTCCCTAATAAAAAGGGGAAGGGTGGTATTAGAAAAAAAAAAACACGTTGAGTGCTAAACAATAGTGATTATTATGATGGTAACAAAAAAGTAGAGAGCAAAAATATAAACTGTTTTATATTGTGGCAAAAAACCCAACAACATATAAAAAAACAAAAACAGATTCTCATTCATTTTTGAAAAATTCAAATTTGAATGTGACCACATCTGTGAAGTGCAGTCTTCACTGATCCTTCCAGGATGAAGCCATCAACCCTCTTCTTTCTCCAATAATGGCTTCCCACGATGCTGTCTAACACACTGAAGTCTATCCATGTGTTCGCTTCCTCTACTTACTGCTCCTCCGTGCTCCTGGAGCATCACTAGCACAGAGCCAGCCCTAGTGTCTGACAGGAGAAGGTCCTATCCCTTAGGCAGAGTGATATGATAAGAGTGTGAGAACCACTGTCTTGAAAGTGATGTGTCTGAAGGAACAAATTTAATAATTCCTTAAAAGGGAACCAGTTGAAAAGTTCCAGCTCCATAACTTGAACTAAAACCAGACTTCTGAATTTTTTATAACTCCTTAGAAGTAAATACACAATTTTCGTGTTATAAAAGGTCAACCAGAATTTAAACCATGGTAAGCTAAAATGCTTCTGACATCTTTGTTACAATAATTTCCCACTGACCTGTGTACTACATCTGTGTAAAAATAAAATGTATAAATAAACGCTTAGAGCAACATTATTCCTAATAGCCAAAAGGTGAAAACAACACAAATGTGCATCAACTGATGAATGGACAAACAAAATATGATATATCTAAACAATGAAATATTATTCAGCCATAAAAAGGAATAAAATACTGATGCCTGCTTCAACATGGAAGAATCTTGTAAACGTTAAGAAAAAGAGGCCAGAAATATATAAATGTGTCCGGAATAGGGAAATGCATACACAAAGAAAGTATATTAGTGATTGCTTAGGGTTGCAGGGTAGGGCAGGGAGAGCAATAGAGGGGTGATAGGTAAAGCATACAAGGCTTCTTTCTGAGGTGATGCAACATTCTAAAATTGACTAGGGAAGTGGTTGCACAACTCTGTGAATATACTAAAAACCACTGAACTGTACACTTTAAACGGGTGAATTGTATGGTATGTGAATTATATCTCAATAAAGCTATTACTTTAAAGAAAAGAATATAGGATTTTCTATATTCTTATACTCTATATTCTATATGCCTATATTCTTCTCCCCCAGCTTCACTCAGATTTCACCTCTCCCAGTCACCTTTCTATACTAGGCCCAAGTAATTCCAAAAGTTGTACTTTCCTCCTACTTCACTTATTCCCCAAAATAAACCACGTTCGACGGTGAGTATAACTGACAGGCTATTCTATTTCCCAAGCTCTGGCAAATGGTTCCTGGACACCAAAGGGAACAGAATAATTTGCAGCTAGCTTAAACACAGTTGTCTTTCTGTGTCATCTTCAGTTTTAGACAGCAAACTTTTAGTGAATGTACGTCATGTTATTTCATTTTTCTTTTGACACACTACTAGTAAATGTGCCAAAGGAACTTCCTGTTTGTTAGGCTTAGAGCAAGTTTCATAACCACAATAGCGGCAAATTCACTAGAAACAATTCCATTGAGCAACAGGAAAGATATGAAAAAATAACCAGTGGTGTTAAATACCACAGTCTGCTGGAGGAGAGGGAAGGAAGAGCATTATCACCCTTCCTCCCAAGATTCCATCAGTTGCCCCCTATTCAGCCACCCCAAATAACATACAAAATAAGAAATTATGGGCTTGCTGTCCAAATGAAACTTCAAGACTTGTCATCTTGACGGCTACACAAACAGATTTCCCCTTCTTTTCTTTGTTTTTTTAACATCTTTATTGGAGTATAATTGCTTTACAATGGTGTGTTAGTTTCTGCTTTATAACAAAATGAATCAGCTATACATATACATATATCCCCATATCTCCTCCCTCTTGCACCTCCCTCCCTCCCACCCTCCCTATCCCACCCCTCTAGGTGGTCACAAAGCACCGAGCTGATCTCCCTGTGCTATACGGCTGCTTCCCACTAGCTATCTATTTTACATTTGGTAGTATATATAAGTCCATGCCACTCTCTCACAGATTTCCCCTTCTGAGCCTATTCTATGTAAAGATTTTGAGTGCCCACTAGAAAGGAGCAAATATTAGCATCAACTTTTCTTAAGAAAAAAAAAATTCTAACTTTATTTTGTCTGCTTATATCTTAATAGTTTCATACTTACCTCTGATAATCTTATTCGAAGCTACAGTGAGTCTGTACAACCTTCTTATTACAGAAGTTGCAGAGGGGAGGAGACAGTGGCTCAGTAAAGAAGATCAAAAAAATCATCTCCCGAGAGTTAGAGAAAAAGAATATGTAACTTCTAATAATTGCTTGATCTCAAATTCAGTATGCTGGAAATCCTGAATGCTGGAAATAGGTGTGCTGAGAATCTGCACAAGGACCACAGCTTCCCGCCTGAATTAACAGACACAGGGAGCACCATCTGGATGAAAGGTGGCAGCCATCCAGCCATTCCAGCGGAGTCTGGGTACCAAACTCAGAATGATGAAAACATCCAGCTGGCAATCTGCGAAACAAAAGGCTCATCCACATAAAAACCTCCCCTATTCTTTACTTTTTCCTCAAGAATTTTACTGCAAGCCCCACCAGCTTCTGTTCTTAAGGAAGTGATTCTTTCTTCAGAAGAAGCCTCCATAGGAGAAGGTATGAAATAGAAGAAAGACTGCACTAAGAATAAAGAAACCAAGATTACAGTTCCTTCCCTGTTGTGTGACTTTGGATACATTCTATAGTCTATATGGGCTATAATTTTTTTCTCTGTGAAATGAATGAGTTGGACTGAATGATCTTAAGTCTACAGAGTTAGAACAACATAAAGCACAATACTACACTGGGCCTTTATCTCAAAAATACACTAAATAAACATAATTAGGTTCTGAAAACCTTTAACGCCACTTCCCAAATTATGAATTTTCTAACTACCTGCTAGGTTAGTTCCCACCTTCTCTTCGTGGCTGTTAGAAAAGTGCCATGGTATGGCCCATCTGACGGTCAGTTCCATACCACTGATAGAGTGTAACAATGTGTCCTTCTTCGACAGCAAAATGGAAATGACTTCTTTAAGCCACAGTGGAAAAATCGGTTTTGTTATCTGTAGAAAGACTTAGTGAATGTCAATTCATTTTTTAACCCCAAGTCAGTAATTATTTTTTGAAGACTTTTTCCAGTTCCCTAACCCCTCCCTAATAGTTGTGCTGTTTGCCTATTTTATTCAGATGTCTAATCTTGCATTTGCCATATATTTATTTATTTGTCTCTCTGTTTCCCTTCTAGGTTGTCAAGTCCACGAAGGCACAAAGCATCTCATATATCTTGTGTCTTCAGCTTCTATCATTCTATCTGCGTCAGAACCACAACTCTTTCAGCTGCGAATCTAGAAAGGAATATACATGTATCTCATGTATTTGAAAGGTCCAGAAATAGTCTAAACTTCAGGCAAAGCTGGATTCTGCTGTTCAATGGATAGTTAAGATCCAATCTCTCAGCTCACCTTTCCTCATGTTGGTTTTATAAACAGACAGACACTGCTTTCTGGTGATAAGACATCAGAATTTCCAGGCTATACCAGTTAACTTTCCCACTAATTCCCCATATGTCTCTGACCCTTTTGGGGTCTGTATCCATCTCTGAACCAATCACGATGGCTCTAGAGATAAAATTCTCATTTGTCAAGTCAGTACAATTTGCCCACTCCTTGAGCAGGAGTATGTGTTATAAGTTCAGCCTACAGACAGAGACTGTGGGAAGCGGACTCCACAAACCAAGTACCATTTCCAAAAAACCAGAAAGAGTAGGCAAGTAAGGCAAAAACACCAGATGCCTATTACAACTTGGTTGTTTGCTTAATTAAATGTCATCCCATTTGTAATAAAGACTTTGTCCTCTCATATACTCTGATTATACTACTCCCTAGTAAACAAACAGATTCTAATAAATTATGTCATGATTAGCTAAGGATGGAGGAGCTGGAATGGGGGATGGGGTCCACAAGTACATGCAGGCAGAGGGAAAGCAACTGTCTTTCTAGGTCACCCTGAAAGTTGAAACTAAAATTTTACTTTTAAAAGTGTGACCCCTTCCTTACATCATAAGTGAGCTTGAAATGTATCGAAGGCCTAACTAAATAAGAGCTAAAACTATAATACTCTCAGAGAAAAACAGGCATAAACTTATATGACCTTGAATTAGACAATGGTTTCTTAGGTATAACACCAAAACCACAAGCAACAAAAAAAACAGGTAAATTGGACTTGACCAAAATTTGAAATTTTTGCTATTCAAAGGACACCATCAAGAAAGTGAAAAGACAACTCGAAGAATGGGATTAAATACTTGCAACTAATATATCTGATAAGGGACTAGTATTTAGAATATATAAAGAACTCTTGCAATTCAATAATAAAAAGACAAACAACCCACTTAAAAGCTAGGGAAGGATTTGAATAGATATTTCTCCAAAGAAGAAATACACATGGCCAATACCCAAATGAAAAGCTGCTTAATATTTGTCATTAGGGAAATATATAAAATCAAAATCACCATGAGATACCACTTTGCACCCACTAAGATGGCTAAAATCTAACAGACAGACAATAAATAACAGGTATTGGTGAGGATGTGGAGAAACTGGAACCCTCATAAGTGGCTGATGGTAACGTAAAATGTTGCCATCACTTTGAAAACAGTTTGGCAGCTCCTCAAAAAGTTATATATAGAGTTACCATATGACCCAGCAATTTCACCCTTAGGGATATACACAGAAGAAATGTAAACATATGTCAACACAAAAACTTGTACATGAATGTTCATAACGGCATGTCTCGTAATAACCAAAACATAGAAACATCCCAAGTGTCCACCAACTGGTGAATAGATAAACAAAATGTGACATATCCATACCATGGGACATTACTCAGCCATAGAAAAGAATAAAGTACCAATACATGCTACAGTGTGAAGGAACTTTGAAAACATTAAGCTAAATGAAAGAAGCCTGTCATAAAAGACTACATAATGACCAGAATAGGCAAAATCTAGAGACAGGAATTAGATTAGTGGGGGGAGGAGAAAATGGGGAGTGACTGCTAATGAGTATGGGTTTCTCTGGGGGGTGATAAAAAGGTGCTGGAATTAGGGGTGATGGTTGCATAGGTTTTTGAATATCTTAGAAACCACTGAATTGGCCATTAAAAGACTGAATTTTATGTTATGTGCATTATATCTCAATATTTTTCAAAGTTTGAATATGGACTGGGTAATAGACATTACCAAGAAATTATTATAATTTTGATAAGTGCAACATTATTGCAGTAATGTAAGGCAATGCCCCCTTTTGTGAAGACGCACACTGAAACAGTGTAAGAGTGAAATGATATGATGTCTTAGATATGCTTTAGAACAGTTCAGCAAAAAAGGAGGGTAGACAATAAAGAAAAGAATGAAGCAAAATTTTAATAACTGTTGAATCTGGGTAATAAGTATATGAGAGTTTAACATACCCTCCTCTCTACTTTTGGGTGTGTGTGAAATTTTTCAAATAAAAAATTATTAGATGAGATTGTGATACAAATTTTCGTTTCTTGTGGTTGGACTATGTGACAATTAGGCAAGCCATGACTTTAAAGGACCTGCACTAATAATGGTGTAAATATTGAAATACTGAAAGCAAGTTGGGAAATCCATTCAGAGAAATGGACAATACTTCCATTACTTTGAAGACATTCTTTCCTAAGATATTTCCTCTTATTAAGTAAAACCATGTTGTAAGGCAAGATTTTCCCCAAACTACCTTCCCAAATCAGACTTTCCTCAAGACTTTAACAGATGTTCTCAAACAAAAGTGTTCCATTGTCAAATAAGTTTGAGAAACAGTGAATCAAACAAAGCTAATGCATTTGCTACATTCCGAGTTGTTAATATGCTCACATGCACTGTGAGTCGTCCCAAAGGAGCTATAATATGCCTCATTTGGGAAACTCCTGTAAATCCATTTATTTATACAGCACATCTATTAAGCTTATGAAATACTTATGTTGCAACCCTGGCAGAGAGACAGAATCACTTCTAGTGCCTGATATAAATACAACTTTCTCTGTTTTTTTAAGATCCACTTGAACCAGAGTTTATGAAATGCTAGTTTAGAGATAAGAAAGTTTTGCTTAAGAAAAGGTATTTGAGCTGAGTCTGGAAATCAGAGAAGCTAATCAGGCAACATTATATTCAAGACAAAGGGAATAACAAGTATAGGGATGCAAAAGCAAGAAGCATTTGGGAACTGAGAGTAGCCCCCTGTTACTGGGAAACAGGAATATACAAGGGCAAGAGGGCTGGCAGAAGATGAGGTTGAAGAGGCAGGCAGGGGCCAGACTGGGAGGGACTTTGCTAGGCTACTGAGTTTAATGTGTGAGCAGTGGAAAGCCACTGAATGACTAAACAGAGGAGTGATGTGGTAAAACATGCAATTCCTTTCAGTGTCCCCAAATGTAGATGCACCCACCCTGAAGCATGATGATTTGCTCTGGATAAGTCACGTATCTGTATTAAAACTGATATGCCAAATGAAGTAATTCCCCAGTCCACATTGCCAATTATTCCAACTTCAGCCTAGGCACGATTCACTTACGCAATACTACTACTGTTCCAACTCATCCTACTATTGGCTGCAAATGCAAAAATTTTTTAATGTGTGATTCTCCTGTATTGCACACATGGAAAATACGTCTCCAAAAATCTCTCTTTTTTTTCTCTGATGCTTGGATTTCTAGAAAAAAGAGAAAGCTTCAAGGATATGCTGCAACTTGAAAGAATTTCCCCTCATTACTTAAAAGCTACTCTGCAATCATTTCCCAAGTTGCACTTTCAATTATCGACCCAGACTGCAGCTGAGGTTAAAAACGGTCCCCTTACTGCGTGGCTGGGGAATTGTTTTTTAACTGGTTTGTTTGCCATCCTGTGTGCTCTTAAAAATAATCATCATCATCATCATCATCACCATCATCATCAAAGTATTTAAAGATCTAGTGATTTAACATAAAGTCTGGATTTCGAGAGTTCCCTGATATTTTTATAGACCTGACAACACTGAGCTTGGATTTGTGTAGGATACAATCAGCTAGAGATGAACATAACAGCACCCCCTTAGATGAGCCTTCCAAACACACCAAGCACCCACCCACCCTGCACTTGGCACATTCACATTCATGCAGTACGGATTGTGCTGCCTGGTTTCATTTTTATTACATAGGTTTATACTGACTTACATTACATGCAAAAAAAATTAAGCAGTTTATCAAATTAAATACATAACATAGGATCATTAACAATAAAAACAATACCCACCAATTAAATGGAACAAGCAAATAGATTTTCCAGGCATCGGGTGAATGTAATTAGGTAAAATGCAGTAAGTAATTACTGCAGTTGAATCCTGACTTTGCCTAAGTAAAATATTTTTTTAACATCTTTATTGGAGTATAATTGCTTTTCAATGCTGTGTTAGTTTCTCCTTTATAACAAAGTGAATCAGCTATACATATACATATATCCCCATATCTCCTCCCTCTTGCATCCCCCTCCCACCCTCCCTATCCCACCCTTCTATGTGGTCACAAAGCACCGAGCTGATCTCCCTGTGCTATGTGGCTGCTTCCCACTAGCTATCTATTTTACGTTTCGTAGTGTATTTATGTCCATGCCACTTTCCCCTTTTGTCCCAGCTTACTCTTCCCCCTCCCCATGCCCTCAAGTCCATTCTCTACATCTGCGTCTTTATTCCAGTCCTGTCCCTAGGTTCTGCAGAACCTTTTTTTTTTTTAGATTCCATATATATGTGTTACCATACAGTATTTGTTTTCCTCTTTCTGACTTCCTTCACACTGTATGACAGTCTCTAGGTCCATCCACCTCACTACAAATAACTCGATTTCACTTCTTTTATGGCTGAGTAATATTCCATTGTATATATGTGCCACATCTTCTTTATCCATTCATCTATCGATGGACACTTAGGTTGCTTCCATGTCCTGGCTATTGTAAATAGAGCTGCAATGAACACTGTGGTACATGACTCTCTGAATTATGGTTTTCTCAGGGTATATGCCCAGTAATGGGATTGCTGGGTCATATGGTAGTTCTATTTTTAGTTTTTTAAGGAACCTCCATACTGTTCTCCATAGTGGCTGTAACAATTTACATTCCCACCAACAGTACAAGAGGGTTCTCTTTTCTCCACACCCTCTCTAGCATTTACTGTTTGTAGAAGTTTTGATGATGGCCATTCTGACTGGTGTGAGGTGATACCTCACTGTAGTTTTGATTTGCATTTCTCTAATGATTAGTGATGTTGAGCATTCTTTCATGTGTTTGTTGGCAATCTGTATATCTTCTTTGGAGAAATGTCTATTTAGGTCTTCTGCCCATTTTTGGATGGGGTTGTTTGTTGTTTTGATATTGAGCTGCATGAGCTGCTTCTAAATTTTGGAGGATAATCCTTTGTCAGTTGCTTCATTTGCAAATATTTTCTCCCATTCTGAGGGTTGCCTTTTCGTCTTATGGTTTCCTTTGCTGTGCAAAAGCTTTTAAATTTCATATGGTTCCATTTATTTATTTTTGTTTTTATTTCCATTTCTCTAGGAAGTGGGTCAAAAAGGATCTTGCTGTGATTGATGTCATAGAGTGTTCTTCCTATGTTTTCCTCTAAGAGTTTTAGAGTGTCTGGCCTTACATTTAGGTCTTTAATCCATTTTGAGTTTAGTTTTGTGTATGGTGTTAGGGAGTGTTCTAATTTCATTCTTTTACATGTAGCTGTCCAGTTTTCCCAGCACCACTGATTGAAGAGGCTGTCTTTTCTCCACTGTATATTCTTGACTCCTTTATCAAAGATAAGGTGACCATATGTGAGTGGGTTTATCTCTGGGCTTTCTATCCTATTCCATTGATCTATATTTCTGTTTTTGTGCCAGTACCATACTGTCTTGATTACTGTAGCTTTGTAGTATAGTCTGAAGTCTGGGAGCCTGATTCCTCCAGCTCTATTTTTCTTTCTCAAGATTGCTTTGGCTATTCGAGGTCTTTTGTGTTTCCATACAAATTTTGAAATTTTTTGTTCTAGTTCTGTGAAAAATGCCATTGTTGGTTTGATAGGGATTGCATTGAATCTGTAGATTGCTTTGGGTAGTAGAGTCATTTTCACAATGTTGATCCTTCCAATCCAATAATACGGTATATCTCTCCAACTGTTTGTATCATCTTTAATTTGTTTCATCAGTGTCCTATTGTTTTCTGCATACAGGTCTTTTGTCTCCTTAGGTAGGTTTATTCCTAGGTATTTTATTCTTTTTGTCGCAATGATAAATGGGAGTGTTTCCTTAATTTCCCTTTCAGGTTTTTAATCATTAGTCTATAGGAATGCAAGAGATTTCTGTGCATTAATTTTGTATCCTGCTACTTTACCAAATTCATTGATTAGCTCTAGTAGTTTTCTGGTAGCATGTATAGGATTCTCTATGTATAGTATCATGTCATCTGCAAACAGTGACAGCTTTACTTCTTTGCTGATTTGGATTCCTTTTATTTCTTTTGCTTCTCTGATTGCTGTGGCTAAAACTTCCAAAACTGTGTTGAATAATTGTGGTGAGAGTGGACAACCTTGTCTTGTTCTTGATCTTAGTGCCTAAGTAAAATATGATTTCAGATTCTTTTTCCTCAAGTAAAAGATTTTAGGATTCCAAGATAGAGCTGAGCTGATCATCAACTGAGATTTACCAGAATTTTCCCCCAAGACTAGAGTTCCTTCAACTAGCTTTACTCTTCAGATCTTTACAATTTCTCTCAAGCACAGAGCAGACTCCATATTTCTTTGATCTTGCCATGGGTTACCAATCTGAACCATGTAGGTAATGTCTAATAAAAGATAAAGGCCATAAATCATTTATGATTGGTAAACTTTATCAAACGTGTTAAGTTCTGTTGGCTCTTCCTTTAGCTAACTCAGTTTTAATAGTCAATCCTCCTAACTGCTTTCAAAAAAGTGAAAGAAAACATTTTACACTGGATGTGTATATAGCTTTCATAATATCATCAAGCTGTGAAGAAACAGGGGAACTTGGAGAAATTATTTGCTCATGCTTTTTTGCCTTCAGGAGGGTAACTGTCTGTGATAATTCAGCATTATAATTATCAGATAAATCTAGCACAGAGTAAAGGCATCCAAAATTTCATCTAAATGTGGAGTTGGGGACTTCCCTGGTGGTGCAGTGGTTGAGAATCTGCCTGCCAATGCAGGGGACATGGGTTTGAGCCCTGGTGTGGGAAGATCCCATATGCCATGGAGCAACTAAGCCCGTGCGCCACAACTATTGAGCCTGCGCTCTAGAGCCCACAAGCCACAACTACTGCAGCACGCATACCTACAGCCCAAGCTCTGCAACAGGAGAAGCCACTGCAATGAGAAGCCTGCACACCATAATGAAGAGTAACCCCCATTCACCGCAACTAGAGAAAGCCCATACGCAGCAACGAAGACCCAACAATGAAGACCCAATGAAGCCATAAATAAATAAATAAATAAATTTATTAAATGTGGGGTTGTCCATTTTCTGATGGAAACAGAAGAGTCACCTGGTCTCTCCCTGTGGTCTTGTGTTTTATAGAAAGATGCTTTTTCCTTTCCCTTGATTTGCTTCACAGTGAAGCTCAAACACTCTGCTTCAAGGGGTTAAACTTGTTGTAGATGTCAGATGGCCACACGATAATGTCTAAAACCCTTCGGGTTCTGTGCCACATAAAGTTTACAGATAATTTATTACAGTCCTTGCAAAAGTAAACAATCACGGAGGGGAAATGTATTCGTCTTGACCTATTTTCACAGTCCATCACATCTTGAACGCTTTTTAAAAGTATTCATTAGTTTCAGTAGTAGTATAATTTAGCAACTTCTGCTGACTTTAACCCTTCCTTACCCATTACTTCATTTGAAAGCTACTTTTTTTCCTACTTTCCGCTAGATTGTAAACTCCTCAAGGGCTAAAACCAAGTTTGTGTCATTCGCTATTATATTCCCAGAATCCAGCATAGCACCTGCCATAGAATGCATAATAAATACTGAAGGAATGAATGTTCCTTAAATACTATTAACAATATAATTTTAAGCAACATTCAGAGAAAAAGATGCATTTAGAAAGTTTTTAAGCAAAATATGAGAAATAAAATGTAAAAATTTATTACAAAAAATATTTAGAAAATACTATATTTAAAAGCACTCCAGATTGAGAATGTACATACTTTCTCCACCGGCTTCAGACTCTGCAACTGTAAAAACCCAATAGTTTTTAGAAAGCAATTTCTATTCTGCAGAGAAAAGGTTCTATAAAGTGCAAGCATTACCAAGGAGCTCCTGAACCATGAAAATGACGGAAATTTGGTTTTGTTTTATTAAAGGTGACTAAAGGTTGCAATGAATTTTTAGAGAGACTTTCTGAATAGAAGACTATGGCCAAAAATCTTACACAGAAATTTTTCTATTAACAAGTCAGTGACTGAGAACATCTCTAGTTTCTTACACTAGAACAACAGAGACAAAGAAACAATGGCTTCTCAGAGATCAGAAGCAGAAAGCACTAACATAGAGGTACTAAGATTAAAAATAGTGACTGAGAAAAAGAAAGCTGAAGAGGGCAGGTTCTCAATATGCTGGCAGAAGAAGAGCCACTCCCTGCTTACTTCGATGAACTTTTCCATCAACATCAACAGTTCCTTCCTGAGCAACTATTACACACTCAGTACTGAGGTGAGTGTGATGCAAAATAAGCACAAATCTTTTTTTTTGGCTGTGTTGGGTCTTCATTGCAGTGAGCGGGCTTCTCATTATGGTGGCTTCTCTTGTTGCTGAGCTCAGGCTCTAGGCTTGCAGGCTTCAGTAGTTGTGGCATGCAGGCTCAGTAGTTGTGGCACACGGGCTTAGTTGCTCTGCAGCATGTGGGATCTTCCCGGACCAAGGATCGAACCCATGTCCCCTGCACTGGAAAACAGATTCTTAACCACTGCGCCACCAGGGAAGTCACCAAAATAAGAACAAATCTTAATGCTCTTTCTCAGAGAGAGAAAGTGGATACACGACAAACTTTTTAAATAATTCAAGACAATATACATGAAGTGAAAGAAAGCGAGGCAGGTGTGTTATAGTTTATATGAAGAGAGATTTATGAAAGTTGGAGAGTAATGGGGAAAGGGGGACATCATAGAAGAAACAGAACTCCACCTGAGTGTATGTGTGTGTGTGTGTGTAGACATTCCACTCAATGCAAAGGGAACAAAAAGCACCTGCCACCTGTGTGCTAAGGCTGGTTTCACATCCACTTCCTCTAACCTTCACAACCTCATGAGCATATATCCCCTTAGCAGATGAACAAACTGAACAGGTGGCATGAGATGAATCAGTTTGCATGGCTAGAAAGTCAAGGAGCTCCGACTGAAATCTACAGTTATCTGGTGCCAAGGTCTCTCCCCTCCTCAACCTCCTAATACAAACAAAGTCTCAAGATGACTGTTTAAGCTTCTCTACAGATACTTCCTCTCTTACACATGGGTTTTAAAAAATTAAAAAGGGGGCTTCCCTGGTGGCGCAGTGGTTGAGAGTCCGCCTGCTGATGCAGGGGACACGGGTTCGTGCCCCGGTCCGGGAAGATCCCACATGCCGCCGAGCGGCTGGGCCCGTGAGCCATGGCCGCTGAGCCTGCGCATCTGGAGCCTGTGCTCCGCAACGGGAGAGGCCACAACAGTGAGAGGCCCGCTTACCGCAAAAAAAAAAAAAAATTAAAAGGAAACTTTCAACACATAATCCTATCAGCTCATGATTGCATAGCACCTACTCTATGCCAAACGTTGTAGTAAGTACTTTACAAGTATTCACGCACAGCATCCTTTCATCTGTATGAGGATGGAAATACGATTTTTCAGATTAGAAAACTGAAGCACAAAGAGGTTAACTAACCAACCGAGGTCACTCTTCTATTAAGTGACAGGGCCTTTTATAAGTATACTCCACACCATTCCCATAAAGTGTTCAAATGAGAATCACCTCAATTGCACATTGGGGTTCCATAAGTAACCCCTGGCAGGTCTCTGGCTTCTCCAAGGGCACCTGACCCAGGAGAGAAATGAGCAGGACTTGCGTCTCCCTGGCACAGCATGGCCTCAGTGCTGGTTGAGATTCTACCACCCATCAGTTCTGTCACTTTTGCACAGTTATTTAGCTTCTCAAGGTCTCAGCTTTGACACCTGTAAAATGAGGAGCTTTTGATAAATGATACCAGAATTCCTTCCAGTTCTAAACTTGTCTGTGGTTTAAATCAACCAGACTTTGCTTTATACCAACACTCCTAACTACCAAACATGTGAAAAAGAAAAAAGAAGGAAGGAAGGAAGAGAGGGAGGAATCAGGGCATAAACGGTGACCTAACTAGTGGATGAGTAAAGACAAATTCATAATAACCTGTATGAACAAAATGTATCATCCTGGTTCCAATCACCCCAAAGTTAATAGAGTTATTTTTCTAATCTCTCTGTTAGAATCACAAACTTAAAAGTATTCCTCAAAGTACCTAGAAAATTGGTTAAAATAAGGAGAACACAAACTTTCTGTCCCGAGTGAAGTGACCTCATGGAGATAAGTGCCAACATTTCTTACTCCTTTGTGGAAATACAATTTTGTTTTTCTTTCCTGGAAGTGTTCTAAGACTCTTACCAGACACAGCTCTAGCAGATAGCATATTTAATCCTTGTGCAATGCAGAAGAGTGCTTTGCAGACTCCTAGGCCAGCTGTTGCAGCTGCTCGAGACCCCGCCTGGAGCAGCTGGAGGCAGGGCTGGCCTTGTATGAGAAACAGCAGCCTCTTACACAACCATCAATACATTTATAACCTCGCAGACCTTCGAGAAGGATCGATCCCAGCAACAACGGCCGTAGGAACACAAATCAGGCTTACAAGTGAAGAATGCTTAGTGAAGTCCTGGCACACAAGGGTTACAATTCCTTTAAACCAGTCACCAGATGACTTACAGTGATAAGACATGTCATAATAACCTGGGTGATAACAGTGAGAGTTTGGGTTAATGCCAAACCAGACATGGAAGGCACGTGGGTTATCTGAGTATTTGGAGTTCAAGACCTTGTCCAGTTAAAGGTCCAATTTCATCCATAAGACCAGGACACATTCCAAAGAACTTGTAACAACAGGTTCTAAGAACAAAACTAAGAGTCAAATTCAGCACTAGGTCTGTCTTTAGCAGTTGTGCAGCCTATGTTCTGCACAATTTCAGGGAGTGCACTTTACATAAACTATCTAATAAATATTGTCCCCTGGAGTTGTGTACTGCAGTGGCCCCGCTCAGCACACTTCTAAAATAGCAACAAAGCCAGAAAAAGAGCAGCAGCAGCTACGAGCACCTTTGGCCAACAGAAATTTTGCAAAATACATCGGTTCTTAATTTCACCTTAAGAAGACCTCAATAGGCAAATCTTGGCCTCTCGAGTTTTCACAGGATTCCGGTAGCAGACACAATTCAATTTATCTGTGTCTCAACATTCTATCATGAAAGGTTTCAGAATCCTTGGAAAATGACTCAATGACCAATGTATGTCCCATCTCTAGGTGCCAAGTGGTATGGCTGAGGGCACCTCAGGCAGTGGCTTCACTCCATGGTTTTGCCAGTTTCCACTTCCTTAGACTCAGGAGCCACTGTTTTGCAGCTGGGCTGTAAAACAACATTCAAGAAACATGAGCATCACCTCCTAATTGGTACATTCACCAGAGACATAAGGGTAAAAGTTAGTGTGCATTTCCCCAGTGGGCCAAATAGTCCAATTTCAGTAAATCAATCCAACTAGGAGAAGGTCATCAGAACTTATGGAAAAGTCTAAACCACAGAACATGTTATAAGAAAAGTTATTACTTTTATGTTGTCTGAAGGGATTCAAACTAGGTTTTTGAAAGTCCACTGAATTAATTATAATTGTTAAATTGCAAACTAGAAAGAAAATATGCACCTGTCTGTATTGTATTGAAGATGTATATACATTATATATCAATATGTGTTACGTTACCTGCTAGTCTGAAAGATCTCTGACACCAGAAATTCTCTTATATCTCCCCACTGCACTTAGCACAGTGCTAGGAACACATTATAATAGTCAATACTTAATGAGTGTTTATCAGGCACGAAACTCGGATCTAAGCATTTTACGTTCAATCCTCACAGAAATGCTACAAGGTAAGCAAAACTGTTGTTCCCACCTTACAGAACAAGAAACTGAGCCTCAGAGAGGTTAAGTAATTTGCCCAAGCCACAGAGCTAGACAATAGTAGAGCCATATTTGAATCCAGGGAGTCTGATGCTAGAATCTATGCTCTTAGTCATCACACTATTCTTTCTCAACATTCTACATACTCAATAAATGTTGCTGGAATGCTTATGTATGGGTCCTTCATTACAGAAGTACTTTAAAACATTATCTTCTCATAAATAGGTTAAACATTCACTTTATGTCATTGATGCTATTAATTTCTTGGAAAATCCTATCTAAAGTTCAATCCTTACCCAATATTTCACAAAAATTTCCTAATTAGTGGAGTGCAAACTAATGAGGTTGTGCTTTTACTGTAAAGAGTCAATTCAGTGTTCCTTCTGGTAAAAAAAAAAAAAAAAAATGTACCATTTTGGTGAGTGATGTTGATAATGAGGGAGGCTATGTGTGGATGGGGTCAGGGGGAGTGGTTTGCGGGAAATCTCTGTAGCTTCCTCTCAATTTTATTGTAAATCTAAAACTGCTCTAAAAAGAGTCAATCCAAAAGATTTACAAACACACACTGTTCCCAGCTCCAGGATTCCATCCCCTCCAAGGACCCCAGACTGCTGAGCTCTTTCTGAACTACTGAAACTTTCCCACAGCCCTCCGTAACATTTGTGGAGCCTTTCTTCACTTCTGCTTTATATCATTATTTGCATAAGCTCCTTGAAGACAAGAACAACATATACAGGGACTTCCCTGGCGGTCCAGTTGTAAAGACTGCGAGCTTCCCCTGCAGGTGGCACAGGTCCGATCCCTGGTCGGGGAACTAAAATCCCACATGCCACAAGGTGCAGCCAAAAAAAAAAAAAAGAACAACAACAACATATACACTTTTATGGTCTCCTTAACACCTAGCATACCAAAATATATAGTAGAAAATATTTGGATGAAACAGGGGAAATCGAAGCAATATCACAAGTGTGAAGATTCTTATCACAGGACTTTTTTTTTTAACCAACTGTACTGTAATGCAGGGCAATATTCTTGCAGGCCAGAGTACTTCATAACCTTATTTTAATAAGATTACTTCTGGCAACATTCACAGAGTTAAACTACGTGTATTTTTTTTTTTTAAACTACGTGTATTTTTAAAGAGTAGTTTCAGACTTCTGTCATCCCAGCAAGAAATGTCTATTTACTGAACCAGAAAAAGCTATGTTGCTTTACAATTCTGCTGTTTCTTGCAGACAGATCAGCAGGGAGGCATGCAGTCCAACCCTTTAGGGTCTGAACATAATAATGCCTAGGAAATGCCATAAACTAACAGAGATTATCCCCAGCTATCGTTAATACTCAAAAGTGCAGAATCTTATTTCAACTGGTGTTCTACCAACAATCTGTAGACTCCAGTTGTCCATATTACATTAGGACCACACTTATATAAATACCAACATACATATATATATATATATATATACACACACATATATATTTTCAAATGTTAAAAAAGACATAAGAAGGAAGACTGTCATGCATTTTTAAAAATCTCAAATGTATGTGCAGAAATCTGAAAATAAGTATTAATTATTTTTATAAATGTTTTACCTGGCGCTAAGGGAGAATACGAGATACACTATTATTGTTGTCTTGAATCTAAGTCCACTGTAACCCTAATTCACTAGTGGATAGAAACCACAAGAAACAATAAAGAATCAAACACATTTATCAAAAAGGAACCACCCCTACCTCAGAAATGCTAAACACAGTTACCATATGACCCAGCAATTCCACTCTTAGGTATACACCCAAGCAAAATGAAACCATATGTCCCCACAAAAACTTGTACGTGAACGCTTATAGCAGCATTATTCATAACTAAAAAGTGGTAACAACCGAATTCTCTACCAACTGATGAATGAATAAACAAAAGACATCATATCCATATAATGGAATATTATTCGACCATAAAAAGGAACTAAGTACTGGTGCTGACATACTTCAACAGGATGAACCTTCAAAACATGTTAAATGAAAGAAGCCAGTCACAAAGACCATATAGTGTATGATTCCATTTATGTGAACTCTCTAGAATAGGGATATCTATAGAGATAGAAAGTAGATCCCTGGTTGCGAGGGGCTAGAGGGAGAGGAAGATGGGCAGTTTCTGCTAATAGGTACAGGGTTTCATTTTAGGGTGATGAAAATATTACAAAACTTCAATCCAATCATAAGAAAACAGCATACAAACCCAAATTGAGAGACTTCTACAAAATAACTGATGCTACAGTTTGAACCAAAATTAGATCCTGTGACAAAATAGAAAGAGCATGCCTGGTGCACTAGCTCTATGACTTCTGCCAATACTTATGCTCCCTGGGCCTTGCTTTCGTCACAGTAAAACAGGAGCTCACAGGGTTGTTATAAGTTGTGAAAAGTAAATACCCAGTGACATCTCCAGCACAAAGTAAACAGATGCTCAATAAATTTTTATTTTTGTTGTTGTTGTTAAGTATGCCACGACGTTAAGATAAATTAGAGACGAGCCTTTAGCAACCAAATGACTCACTTGAGCTGTGCTGTCCGATAGCCACTAGCCACATGTGGTTATTTAAATCTAAATTAATTGAAATAAAAAATTCAGTTCCTCAGTTCCAGGAGCCACTTTTCACGTGCTTAATAGTCACAAACGTCTAGTAAGTACAGTAACAGCACAGATCCATAAAAATATCAAAAGATGAATTTCTGTAGATCTAGAATATGATTATCATCACTGCACTAGAGACCTGAAGACACTCCAATGAACACACGTTAAACCTAAAAATAAATAAACAAACAAACAAACTTTACATCCAGCTTTAAACTTTCACATTTAGCCTAAAACACTGTAAGCATCAACTACAAAAAGTTCTCTCAAGACAATTATAAGATGGAGGGAAAATTAAGTTAAGGAATGTTCACAGAAAATATTTGCAAAATATATTTCAAACTAGAAGAAATAATGATAAATCAAACTGCAACCAAAGTCTTTATCACAGTTGAATGGTCTGGGCTGTTAAATAAGCACTTTCCAAGTGTGAAAGTATGACAGTCTACTACTATTACAAAGTGAAAAGGAGAAGGAATAAAGTAAATGAGCAACAGCGATCTCTGAAATCAACTAAATGTTTGTGACACCAATTTCTCATACATAAATTACATTTTTTAGAAAATATTTTAAATACCTATTTCTCGGCAACTATTTCCAATTCATTCTATCAGTTGATGTCAACATAAGGAGGCTTAAATCTCCAAGAGATGCTGTGTCATATTTTTAAATACAACAACAGTATTTAAAAATGCTTTAAAAACATGGGCTCATCAACCTTTATAATATCCCCAGGCAGCAGAGAGGCTTGGTACTCTTGACAACACAAAAAAGTTGAAGTGATTTCCCTGACATTATACCATTCAGACTTTGGTGATTCAAGATGGGAATTTATATGCTCTGGCTCAGCACCCACATACCCTGAACCAGAAGCTTTAAACAGACCACTAGAAACTCTAAGGGCATGAGCCAAAATCTCTGAAGAAAGACTAGTAAATTCCCAGTCATTTTCTATGAAACAAAAAATAGATACGATTTACAGACATAAAAATCTTGCTTATGATTTTTTTATTAATAATTGAAAGAAATTAAAAAGTCATTCCTCAATGTTTCTCACTTTTATTATCACACCAGATGCTTTGAACTACATGGAGAATCTGCAGACTGGAATGGTTCCCCTAAACAGGCAAAACCAGATCAAGAAGCTTAGTCTACTAGTACTCTTCAGAAACAGGAAGGAAAAACACCTGTCCACTTTAGATTATGGAAGATTCTGGGCACTGTGTATGATGCCTTTACGTTCAGATACCAAAATGATAATGAGTCCAAATTTTTGACGAAATGTTCAATAATAATTAAAATCTCTCCCACTGCAACTCAAATGCTCTCACATTCAAAATATATTACCCCTATGAAGGAACTAAATGGAGTCCTCAGAAGAAAAGGGTTGAGCATTTGGCTTTAAAGTGACTGCACTTTGCTTGCCTTATTCCAGCTAGAATACACCCAGTAATTATGCCTGGAAGTTGCAAGGCACTTTCCCCTGGGGAGCTTTAAGTGCTTTAAAAACATGGGCCAATCCACCTTTATAATATACCCGGCAGCAGCAGAAAGAGGCTTGGTACTCTCAAAAACACAAACAAGCTCAAGTGATTTTTATGAAGTTACACCACTCAGAGTTAGGGGATTCGAGATGGGAATTTGTATGTTCTGCCTCAGCATTCAAATACCCTAAGCCAGAAGATTTAAACAGACCACTAGAAGCTCTGAAGGGTGTTTCAGAATGAGTCAGAGTCTCTGAAGAAAGGCTGGCAAATTCCCAGGACGTCAGACCCTTTGGCAGAATTATTGGTGGCCACAGGAAGTCTGGAAAGAATGGCTCTTTGCTTACTCAAAAGCAAGGGAGAGCCACATTAACATCCCAAAGATGTGTTCATACATCAGATACGCATTTGTAATGTGTCTACTTTCCTCAATTAGAAATAAAAGTCATCGGGTAAATTGCGCTTATAAAATTATAAAACAGGTAAGTATTTTATACTTGATTTATTATGTCAGATATTCAGTTTGTATTTCCCCTCTAATTCTCAGGTCATACGTAAGCATGTGATTAATTAAGTGATTAATTAAGACTCAGTGTGTCTGGCAAAGAAGCCAGTGTCTGCCCTTGGCTCTGACTAGTTCAAAGAAACCCATTTTCAGGATTACTGCCTGGACTTTACATCTGAGAACAGGTAGTATACTTTCTTTTCCTGTGTTATCTTTTGATGTTATGTCTTTGCCTTAGTGCTTGTTTAATCAGCCAAACCATTATAACAGGGTAAAAACTGAACGTTAGCAGAGGAATAATGGAATTTCTCCTGGCTGTTAAAAAAAATAAATAAAAACACCTGATAGACCTTCCCAAACTCCACTTATATCTTAAATCCTGGGACACCAGTTCAAAACTTAGGTCCACACAAAAACCTACACACAAATGTTTACAACAGCTTTATTCATAGTTGCCAAAATTTGGAAGCAACCAAGATGTCTTTCAATAGGTAAATGGTTAAACAAACTGTGGTACATCCAGACAATGGAATATCATTCAGCGATAAAAATAAATGAGTTGTCAAGCCACACAAAGACATGGAGGAACCTTAAGTGCATATGGCTTAGTGAAAGAAACCCATCTAGAAAGGCTACATGCTGTATGATTCCAACTGCGTGACATTCTGGAAAAAGCAAAAGTACGGAGACAGTAAAAAGATCAGTGGTTGCCAGGGGTTCAGGGGAAGAGAAGGAATGAATAGGTGGAGCACAGAGGATATTTAGGGCAGTGAAACTATTCTGTATGATGCTGTAACAGTGGATACATGTCATTATACATTTGTCAAAACCCATAAAACTGTACAACACAGTGTAAACTAATGGACTAATGTAAACTATGGACTTCAGTTAATGAGTTAATATTGGCTCATCAGTTGTAATAAATGTACCACACGAATGCAAGATGTTATTAGCAAAAGGGGAAATCGGAGAGAGAGGGGATATAAAAACTATTTTCTATAAACTTAACATTGCTCAAAAAAACAGTCTATTACTTTAAAAAAACAAAAACAAAAACGTGATAGACTTTCCCAAACTTCATATGCATCTTAAATCCAGGGACACAAGTAGATAATTTTATTTGATTGACAACTCTTATGGTGAACTTAGCTTTTTAGTGAATATGGTGAGTTCTAAAAACCACACTTCCAGTTACTTTTTGAAAAAGATTTTGTCCCCTCCTTGATGTTCTTCTAGTAAACTTAATAAAGATGAGTTTTTCAAAATTCTGGGCAAGGGACAAAGCTAACATACAGGTAGAAAGAATAAGCAACCAGCTTGTGAATTGCTGGTGACATTTCACCTTCAGTAAAACAACTCATTTTATGTGCTAGATTGTCTCTTCGGTCACTCAGCTTCTCAAATCCATTACAAGTTTCTTTTCCATTATTATTAATTAAATTTTAACCTACACTATAAGTTCCCTGAGGGCAGGGGCCGTGTCTTAGCTATTTCTTTTTTTTTTTTTTTAATTTTTATTGGCGTATAGTTGCTTCACAATGTTGTGTTAGTTTCTCCAGTACAGCAAAGTGAATCAGCTATACGTGTACATATATCCCCTCTTTTTTTGGATTTCCTTCCAATTTAGGTCACCACAGAGAACTGAGAAGAGTTCCCTGTGCTATATACAGTAGTTTCTCATTAGCTATCTATTTTATACATAGTAGTGTATATATGTCAATCCCAATCTCCCAATTCATCCCACCCCCCTTCCCCCTTGTTATCCGTATGTTTGTTCTCTACATCTGTGTCTCTATTTCTGCTTTTGTACCCCAATGTTCATTGCAGCACTATTTACAATAGCCAGGACATGGAAGCAACCTAAATGTCCATCAACAGAGGAATGGATAGAGAAGATGTGGTACATATATACAGTGGAATATTAGCCATTAAAAGGAACGAAATTATGCCATTTGCAGAGATGTGGATGGACCTGGAGACTGTCATACACAGTGAGGTAGTCAGAAAGAGAAAAACAAATATTGTATAATATCGCTTATATGTGGAATCTAGAAAAATGGTACAGATGAACTTACTTGCAAAGCTATTTCTTATCCTCAATGCTGAACATACTGAGAAAAGACAGAAGCAGGAAACCAGGAAGAAAGGAAGGGATGCTTTGCAAATATTTGCCCATACCAGTCTCAACAGGAAACATATCACACACACACACTCAAACTGGGTATAATACATTCAAATCGAGTTTGATCAAGAGACAACTTTTAAAGTCAGGGCAGGGTTAGCACTACGTTACCCACCCTGTGGGTAGGGAAGGGTCAAGGAGTGAGAGTGATTCCTGGAATTCAGAGAAAGAGAGAGAGAAAGACAAAGAGGGGAGGGAGGCAGGAAGCAGCGGAGGGAAAGAGAAGTATGGCGCCAACAGGCTGGGACCCAGTAGAGAAGAGCTGAAGGAATAAACACCCAATATCACTCTCGACCTGCCCTCAGATCTCCTGATTTCTTCCCACTGTTCGAATCTGTCTGGAAGCAGAAAGGCAAGGGTGTTCACTAGTGTAATCCAGGTCAGCCACCCAGGGCACAGAGCAGGATGGAAAGGATGGACCCAGAATCTAGGGGAGTAAACAGAAGATACCCAGCACATCTCAAAACACACATGCACAGGAGCATGACCCAAGTGCTCCCAACCTCCGCTTCTACCTATTATAGTCTTTAGACTCAGACCAATCTAGGGTTCAAATCCTAACTTCTGTCACTTTGTAGATGAGTATCTGTGGGCAAGTGATTTAACCTCTAAGACTCAGATTCACCACTTGCAAAACAGGACTCACTAGAGGAACTGCTTGAGGGTTATAAGGATTAAATGAGACAATAAAGAGTGCTTAGTGGCTGTGTACAGGAAGCACCGTTACTACACGTCCCACAACACACACTTAAGTACAGTTTCCAGCACATCATCTTCCACTTATTTTGGTCCCTTAGCTGTTTCATGTATGTGTTCTATCTCCCCGGGTACACAGCATAGTCTTTCAAGACAGGCAAAAGGGACTTCCCTGGTGGTCCAGTGGTTAAGAATGCAGGGGACGTGGGTTCGGGCTCTGGTCCGGGAAGATCCATGTGCCACGGAGCAGCTGGGCCCGTGCGCCACAACTACTGAGCCTGTGTTCTCGAGCCTGCGAGCCACAACTACTGAGCCCACGTTCCACAACTACTGAAGCCCACAGCCCGTGCTCCACAACAAGAGAAGCCACCGCAATGAGAAGCCCATGCACCACAACAAAGAGTAGCCCCCGCTCAGTGCAACTAGAGGAAGCCCATGCACAGCAACGAAGACCCAACGCAGCCAAAAATAAATAAATAAATAATAAAAATAAATTAATTATTAAAAAAAAGAAACAGGCAAGAGCTGGGTCATTTTACTCCTTTGCTACCCTCCAATGCACCTACCTGATATAGTGCTGTGTAAACAGGGCAACAAAATAAATATTTACTAAAGAAACACATAACCCCTCCAATAAAAGTAGAAAGGCTTAATTAATTTATTAACCTGCAGAACAGAAGTATCACTAATGAAATCACTTTCTGTCTCCTCTGGTCTATAAAGTGCTCACTTGATTCATAAGTGGATATACCTTTTCAGCATGTGCTTCAAATTTTAATATACACAAACTTGGCATCATTCCAATCGGGGATAATAAGAAAAAAAGGGACCTGGAATTGGGAATAGAAACAGAAAACAAAGCAGACGGAAGAGCAGGAGTAACAGTCTTGGGAAAAATTAAGGAAGATGAGGGAAGATAAGTGCGGGTCCCACAGGTGCCCACTGGTGGGCAGCGTCTGCGAGGATGGAGGCCACTAAGAAGTGTGCAGAAAAGGCTCAAACAGCTGGTGCTCAGGCAAGACCTGTTAGAGCCAAGGCTATTCAGTGGATACACCTTTGTATTGGGAGGGAAAGAGAAAAGTACTGGGGTTAAATAGATTAAACAAAACTACTCAGGCATCCCTGATAATCCCCATCTCTAAGACCACTATGGAAACAAGGAAGTAGGATCCCAGAGGCCTGCCCATGCGTGCAGATCCATAAAATGAAGTCAACAGCTATAAGCACTAAAAACCAGAAAAACACTAAACATCTGGACAAAGAACCAGATGAAGAAAAACAGCAGCCTCCAGCTCTGACCTTGCAAGCAAGAAAATAACTACAAACAGATCACAACAACTGTGAGGGAGGACATATCTAGCAACCCGAGTGACTGTTTCAGTCAGTGAGAATGCCGAAACATTAGGTATTTTAGAGGTCAGAGAGTTAATAGAAGAAATTACATGGGTATTGAAAGACTAAAAAAGTAAAAAGGGGACACAGAGATAACCATGATATTAGTCACTGCAAGAAGCAGCCACAACCTTAGGGCTGAAGAAACAAAAGGGAAGATGTGGGGTTACCAGGACCTGGGCGCTCAAAGGAGGGACTGATAACAGGTCTCAAAGCAGGGTGGGGAGAACAGGACACACACAGTATAACTGATACTTGGACCTTGGTTGGCGCCATGGCAGACTTGATGCCAAAAATTCTTAAATAAACTACAGACTAGAGCTGTAGCGACCACAGGAGAAACGCTGACAGGAGCTGAAAACAGCAAAGCCCTTTCTCCCCCTTGCTCCTACATTTCAGTCTTCTGCCAGTGCCTCCTACTGCCAGAAACCAACAGGAATCTAGCTGGCAAGGGAATCTGGGAGATGGATTTCGCAGAGCTCCAGCCCCAGCCTCACAAAAAAAGGCAGAAAATGGTGGGCTTGAAGCTGAAACCACAAATAAACAGCCGGCGCAGTTTGATATCCACATTTTCCCTATTAGGTTTCAAGTTCCTCGACTGAAAACTCTCCAATATTGGTTTTCCAGGAACCTAACCTTGAGAACCAGTGAATGTCATGAAGCTTTTCTGACTAACAATAAGTTGAAATACTTCACTAAAAGTCCTTTCCTCTGTCCGGACTGTAAATATTTCCTATCTATTTGGGACAGAAATTTCATAGGATAGAGCATAAAGAAAGATTTATAATTGAGAACACTGGCCAAATACAACAATTTCTTCCAACACAGGAAAATTCTTCATAGACTCCTAGCATTTCCAAAATCTGTTTAAATGCATGTCTCCTAATTCTCCTACACAAAGAGTTGGCCTCTGTATTGGGATAAGATTTGGGGGCGCTGAGAGGAACGAGTGTATTTGCTTTGCAGGTTAGAGAGGTGTGAATCTTTGGGGCCCAGGAGGTGAGTAGTCACTCTCCGAGAAAGCTTCCAGTGACCCCAGTCTCCTAGAGCTCAGACTTGTGGAGGCCCCTGCCATACTAAATAGGGCTGACCTGTGTAACCACAGGATATTACAGAAACAACCACGTGTGATTTCCGCCGGAAAGCTGTAGCTGCCATCTTGCTTTCTCTCTGATTACTGACTCTGGAAGAAGCCAGCCACCAGAATGTGAGAACCTTCTCTGTAGCTCTACAGAGACATTTATTTAAGTGGCAAGGAACTGAGGCTTTCTGCCAACAACCATGGTACAAGCACACCCTCCAGGCCCAATCAAGCCTTCAGATGACTACAGTTCCAACAGCTTGACTACAACCTCTGAAACACCCAGAGCCAGCACCATCCAGCTAGGTTGATTGCAAATTCCTGACCCCCAGAAACTCTGTGAGATAACAGATGTTTATTGTTGTTTGAAGGCATTAAGATCAGAGGCAACCTATTATGGAGCAATAGATGACTAACATACTCTCAAAGAGCCCTCCTTGGGACTTCCCTGGTGGTGCAGTGGTTAAGAATCCACCTGCCAATGCAGGGGACACGGGTTCAAGCCCTGGTCTGGGAAGATCCCACATGCCACAGAGCAACTAAGCCCATGCGCCACAACTATTGAGCTCACGAGCCATAACTGCTGAGCTCACAAGCCTCAACTACTGAGCCCACATGCTGCAACTACTGAAGCCCATGTGCCTAGAGCCCATGCTCCACAACAAGACAAGCCACCACAATAAGAAGCCTGTGCACTGCAACGAAGAGTAGTCCCCACTCGCCACAACTAGAGAAAGCCCACATACAGCAATGAACACCCAATGCGGCCAAAAAATAAATAAAATTTAAAAAACAAAAGGATCCGCCTGCCAATGCAAGGGACACAGTTTCGACCCCTGGTCCAGGAAGATCCCACATGCCACGGAGCAACTAAGCTTGTGTGCCACAACTAGTGAGCCTGCAGTATAGAGCCCACGAGCCACAACTACTGAGCTCGTGTGCTGCAACTACTGAAGCCCACGTGCCTATAGCCCATGCTCCGCAACAAGAGAAGCCACCGCAGTGAGAAGGCCGGGCACCACAATGAAGGGTAGCCCTTGCTTGTTGAAACTAGAGAAAGCCTGCGCGCAGCAACGAAGACCCAACGCAACCAAATAATAATAATAATAATAAATAAATAAAAATTTTTAAAAGAAGAGCTCTCCTTAGTCATATTCTCTCATTCCTTAGTCAAGTGGACAAGATTCGTTTCACATGCATTGCTCCTGGTCCCCTGATTGGGCCTGAAAGCATCTTCTAGTTTCATTAATGTGGTTTATTTAAAAAGTCCAGCTGCTCCCACCCTCTACACTAGTCTTTTAACATATCTTGAATTTTCTGTCAACTAAGCCAACAGAGGAATTGGATGACCATGAGGTTTTAAGCCCCTTTAATACTGGAAGCATTCAAGCAGATGATCAAAGGTTATAAAGTACTTCCTATACCAACTGGAAGGTGGGACTAGATGACCGGCAAGGTTTCTAATCACACTAAGAAGGTTCTAAGACACAAGTCTCTGGGTGTGCCCCCCAAAACTGTGCAGTAATTCTCATCAGGTATAACTAAGTATTGAAAGTAGCCTGGAGTTCACAGGAAAAAAAAAAAAAAGAATTAAAATGGCTTATAAACTTAAAAAGAAAAGATGCTCAGACTAACTAATAATTAAAGTAATGCAAATGTAAGAGAACTAGTAAAGCATTAATTTACATGTTCCAGATTGGAAAAATCTACAAGTTTCAGAAAAGACATCAGGGCAAAGGGTAGAGAAACAGACATGGGGGGTGGGGGGTGAATCAGTGCAAGCTCTTTGAAAGGGAATTTGGGCAATATTAAAATTTTAATTCCCCTTAGCCTGAGTGACTCGGCACTTTCAGTTGAAATTATCTATTCTGTGTGTAAGGACAAAATCCTATAAATGACGTAAATGGTCACCAATTTTAAAAATGGGTAAATAAATTTTAGTGCAACTATGCAATGAATAGCATGCAACCTATGAACAGAATGAGTTGTATCTATATATGGGCTGATATGAAACATTCTCAAGATATATCGTTAGAAAGAAAAATAAGATACGTCTTAGTATAAAACTTCTGCAAGGAGTTTTTAAAATGCTGTTCATATTTGCCACTAGGAAGGGGTACTAGGGACTTGGGAGAAGGAAACCTCTTTGCTGTATGCTCATTTGTTCTGCATGAGTACACTCTATTTTTAATTTTTTTAAAGTGGCAGGGGGAAGTTTAATGCAGAGAAAAAGAACAAACGAAAAAAATACAGGGTTAAGTTATAGCTACTTTCCAAGTAATTTAAAATGCAGTCCATCAAAGTAGCCAGGGTCTGGCTTTGGGCTTAAGACACTCATATGCACATTCAACCGTTAAAAATCATCTCGGAGAAGAAAGGTCCTTCGCACTGTCAGTGTGCCTCTCACTAATTGGGGAATGAGAGCTCTCTAGCCATCATAATGCAAACCACTAACTCAATGACTGGAGGGATCCATGAGATGAACATCTTCCTGCCCTAAGCTTTGTAAATCATGAAATGTGATAAAATTGCCTTTCTTTGAATGTTTAGGCAAAGAATGGCAAGGTTAAAGAAATAAAAAGTAGTCAGCATTCATTTTACTGACTGGTGGGGGTCATCCAGAGCACACAACTGCTGTTAAAAAGCTGGCTGCCCCCCCGCCGACTGCCTCTGCCCATAAATGTCAGCCGTGATTTTCTTCTCCATTGACCAAACCCTTCCTGAGACTAAGCGAGCACTTCCCAGATCAGTGATCTGCGTAAAAGAAGTCTAGTAAGTGGCAGTTAATTATTCTCAGGGTGTGTGACACAGAAGGGAAACTGCATTCAAAAAGAACATTCTTTTTCTCTTTGGGCCAATATGTTAAAGATGAGACCTTCGTGTCTTAGAATGGGCTTGTATTTGCTAACAGGTGAGGCACTTTTGTTCATCTCGTGACAAATAAATTGTAACTGTCTAAAAACATTCATTTAAATGTTATCAAATATGACCTATGTTATGACCTATTTAAAAAAGAGGAAAATACCCAGAGTTTCCTAAAAACTTATTTAAGCAATGCTATCATGAGACTAGACTGAACCCTCCCAAAAACAACTTTACCAAGGCCTTCACCCAGATGTTCAGATTCTTTTTCAATTCAAACCTGACAAATGTCTAGAATTTTAAAAACTCCTTCTGAGTTACAGAAAAAGAGGGGGGAAAGGTGTAGAACCAGTTTTAACCAGTCTCTCTGGAGATTTTTAATCATTTTAAGGTTTAAAGAAAAATCATTCTTTTAATAATTAGAAATAAGTTTTAGTTGTAGATGATAAACTGTCAACCAAGCATAGGCCCAAAGTTAGTTTCTGTAATCAAAACACTAATACCTGAACTGAAGACTTATTTATCCAGAAGAGGCCAAGTGCCCAAAGTCGTAATAAGTAGAGAACCTTCCAACTATAATAATTTGTCAATATGTATATAAACATGTTAAAAAGGACACATGTAACCCCTAATCACCACATCTCTGTACAATGTAAATTCCATAAGATCGGGACCCTCATCCTTTCCTACAAAATGCCTAGCCCATGCGGGTGCTCACTAAAATCAAAGGAGCTCATTTTTATAAAGGTATCTACTTTCTTTTCTTAGAATTAGGATCTCGAAAGTTCACAACTATGTACCTTGTGAGTTTTGCCTAATCTTTATGCAAAAATAAAAGCTAAATTCAACTGAATTTTTCAAAGTAACATGAACTTTTAGTCTCATTATATGTTTAAATTCAGTAAGTTGTAATGTGTCCATGATCATCATTTAGGTACATTAGAAATTAAACAGGCCTTTGGTGACCACTGCAGGAATCTGATGACCACTCTGGGCTGCACTGCCCAAAGGGGCGCCCATAGAATGTTCCTCCACATTGAATCACTGGGGGTGCCCCTATGAAGTGATCTAAGAGACATGAGAGTAAGGTTAAAACCAGTTTCCTCACTGAAGAATTTCTCAGAAATCTGAACATTAAATGTGCATCCATCAAGCAGAGGAGGTAAGTTTCCCAAGATTTGAACAGGAAACACTTTGTAATCTATGTGTGGTTATTGTTGGGTCTTTTTTCCCCTTAACATATATAAATGAATTATAGAGCTGTTTCCTCAAATTGGACATAAGCTCAACAGGGATCCACAGATTCCCTTCCCAGCATTGAGACCTGAGACAAGTTATTTAGCCATCAGATTCCCCACCTGTAAAATGGAAATAAAGATACGACTTAACTCATACTTTGCTGTAAGGAAATCAAAAACTAAAATATATTAATCAATCAATAATTGTTTTGACTATTATCATCATTCCTGTTTTAGACTGCTTGGACTGCCATAAGAAAATACCAAGACTGGGTGGCCTAAACAACAGAAATTTATTGTCTCAGAGTTCTGGAGGCTGGAAAGTCCAAGACCAAGATCAGGCAGGGTTCAGTTTCTGGTGAGGGCTCCCTTCCTGGCTTGTACCTTCTCATTGTGTCCTCAGATGGTAGAGAGAACAAGCTCTCTGGTGTCTCTATAAGGACACCAATCCTACAAGATCAAGGCCTACCCTTATGCCCTCATTTAACCTTAATTACTTCCATAACGGCTCCATCTACAAATACAGTCACACTGGAGGTAAGGCTTCAATTTAGGAATTTAGGGAGGACACAATTCAATCCATAGCAATTCCCCTTCCATTTGATTTCTATTCTTTCACTCCTTAGTATCTACTACATTGCTGAAAGAATAAAACTCTCAGGCTGTTGAGGCGTGAACAAGTTTGTCCCTTTACTGTTGCCACAGACCCATACAGAGTAAGGCTGTTGGTTTGACTCTCTGGGTCAAATAAATGAAGCCACTCGACCTTGAGAAGACAGAAGAAAAAAGAGAGAGAGAGAAAGTATCCCCTGGCTTCCTGACTCAGCCATCAGAAGAATATCAGGCTGTACAGCAAAGTGATTCAGTTGTACATTAAATCAACTATACACCAATAAAATTAAAATATTTTTTTAAAAAAAGAAGAATATCAGGCTGTTTATCATAAAGGGATCAGACATGGAAAGAGTTGGGTGTGGGAAACATGGGCTCCACATACATTTTACAACTTCTCTCATCACCTAGTGGGGAAACCACTTTCAGATACAAGATTTTGCTGCTGTTGTAGCTGCTGGATCAGCCAAATCCATAATTTTATGAATTAAGAAATTTCCATATGGTGCCCATCAAAACAAGTAATCATAATCCTATGCGATGAGAATGTAAAAATGAAAAGTAACTAAAATTAAAAGTCAAAAAACAGGCTAAAATAAAATGTTTGTCTTAAGCGTGACAATAACTAACACTGATATTAACATTTGAAAGGAATACAAAGAATGGAAGCATACTAAAAACAAAAACAACTGCATGTACTAATGAACAAATAGGAAACACCAAGGAGCCAACAACTCTTCAGCCAGAGGGAACCTCTGGGAACTCCTTGTCGGCACCACAGTGTTTGATGGCTGTGTCTATAATTCACACTCTCCTTAGGATGCCCTCCCTTTGCCCCTCATCCTTCCTCCAGGCAAAGACTGGTCCATCTTTCAAGCTGCACATATATATAACCTCGCTCCTATACTGGCCACATCCCCCAGGTTCCTCCTCAAACACCTTTTTATACTTTAATTGAAGCACGCATTTTACCTACTGTAATTAATTATCTCCTCATGAGATGTGGAATTTTTTTGAGTGCATGGGCTAAATAAGTCTTTCTCATCTTGTACCTCTAGTATCTGGCACAAGGCCTGACAGAGAGTGGCTATTCAGTAAATGTGCATTGAATAAATAAAAATGTCCATCTGGGACTTCCCAGGCAATCCAGTGGTAAAGGCTCTACGCTTCCAATGCAGGGGCGTGGGTTCAATCCCTGGTGGGGAACTAAGATCCCACATGCTGAGCCGTGTGGCCAAATAAATAAATAAATAGAAATAATTTTAGGGACCTCTCTGGTGGTGCAGTGGTTAAGAATCTGCCTGTCAATGCAGGGGACACAGGTTCAATCCCTGGTCTGGGAAGATACCACATGCCGCAGAGCAACTAAGCCCATGGGCCACAACTACTGAGCCCATGGGCCACAACTACTGAAGCCTGTGTGCATAGAGCCCATGCTCCACAGCAGGAGAAGCCACCACAATGAGAGCCCATGCACTGCTATGAAGAGTAGCCCCTACAACTAGAGAATAAATTTATTTTTTTAATAATTAATTTAATAATAAAAATAAAAATGCCCATCATTAATGAGGTAACTGCAAGAAACAAACCCAAGTTTAAAAACAATTTATTTAGTCAAAGAAATACCATTTAAAGCAACTTTGACTATGGTAGGGGACACTGTACTTAACAAAGCAGTAAAATTTTATTTTAAATGTTAAATATTGTTCAACCCTTCAGAAAAATAACATGGCACTACTTATTTAAAGTCTCAGCAATCTATTAATTCCTGAGAGTCAGCTAGAATTTTATCCAAGGAAAACAGCCAATAGGGGAAAAAAAAAAACTCGTACAGAAATTTTCATTATTTAAAATATCAAAATATGAGAAAATCCTTACATAGGAGGAGAATGAGCAAAGTATCCTTCATCAACTCAATGAAATATTATGCAACAAAAAAACTGATAATTTAAGATTGCAGAAATATGGGGCTTTTTCTTTTCAGTGTCTAAGGTTACATCTGGAACAGTTCACCATAAATTTATGTAAAGGATAAAAAGTATGTCATTTCTGGCATACTGCAACCATTGACATTTTAAAAATAGAACTGTTACATTATTGTTTAAGCAGCTCTATTGAGTTATAATTCATATGCCATACAAATTACTAATTTAAAATATACAACTCCAAATACATTCACAAAGTTGTGCAAACATCAACATAATAAATTTTAGAACATTTTCATTGCCTCAAAAAGAAACCCCACACTCCCTAGCTGTCAGCCCCCAATCCTCCCATCACTCTCCTACCCAGCCCTAGGCAACCATTAATCTACTTCCTGTATCTACAGGTTTACCTATTTTGGAAATTTTGTATAAGTGGAAACATAAAATATGTAGTCCTTTGTGACTGGCTTCTTTCTTTTAGCCTAATGTTATCAAAGCTCATTCATGTTTTAGCATCTATCAGTACTTCACTTCTTTTTATTAACAAATAACATTCCACTGTACAGGTATATCACTTTTTATTTGTCCTATCAGTTGACGGACATTTGGATTGTTCTCATTTCTTAGTTATTATGAACAATGCTGCTGTGAACATTTGTATAGATGTTTGTGTGTGGACATGTTTTCATTTCTTTTGTGTATATACTGAGGAGTGGAATTACTGGACCATACCATAACTTTATGTTTAACAATTTGAGGAACTACAGACTGTTTTCAAAAGCAGCTGAATCACACGTCTTCGCCAACACTGGTAATTATCTGTAGTTTTTACTCTAGTCATCATAGTAGGTGTAAGGTGGACTCTCACTGTGATTTTTACTTGCAATTCTGATAGCTAATGATGTTGAGCATCTTTTTATATGTTTATTGACCATTTGTATATCTCCTTTGGAGAAATGTCTACTCAGATCCTTTGACAATTTTTAATATGATTATTTGTCTTTTTATCATTGAGTTGTAATAGTTCTTTATATTTTCTGGATACTCACCCCTTATCAGACATATGATGTGCAAAAACTTTCTCCCATTCTGCGGGCTGCCTAAATATCATGGAGATTTCATTCCCACCATAATCCATATAAAACATACATGAATAAGGACTAGGAAATTTTACATCATACCCTTTTCTCTTTGAAACGATATTTCATTCCTCTTTTCCCTCAGAATTTCATACTAACATATTTATGCTTGAAAGTCTTCTTATTTATTAATTCTCTATTGTACTTCTCTGCAACAAAGAGTTTCATACATACTTTAAAATTTTAAATGCCTTTGATCTCCTGTGACCACAAAACTCTAAGCTTTAATGTTTTTCTTCTGGATTCAATTATAATTATTTTTATATTTTTTGTGTTTTTATTATAATTACTTATAATTATTGTATAATTATTAATAGGACACAGTAAGCATAATATTTACCATGATAAATACTTATTAAGTATAAGGAATAAATTTCATTGGTAATGCATCGCTTAATAAGGTGAATGGGATTGGGGAAAATTAAGAGGCATTAAGATTCACCTGACATCAAAACTATGAACTGGTCCTTTGTCTGATTATCAGGGCTTTGAAAATCTTAGATCAATATGCCAATAGTAAGATTAGAGATGGAGGAGAGTGTTTTTTGTAAAACAGAAGGCTATAGTAGAAGAAAAGGTGAGAAAGAAGATTCTGCATCATGCCCAGACCATGGATGTGTTTTCAGGGAGAGGAGTTTCCCGAAAGAATACATCAGAAGTTAAAGATCTGGAAAGAAAGTCCCTGGATAGTTTTATCCAGGCCTACATACCTCTTGGAAAGTCTTTTCGTAAGTGTACATGTTACCCAGTTGGGAGACAGCTGCATCAGAGGGTCTTGTGCTCCTTCGGATGATTATGCATAATAAATACTTACTATATCACACAAAGTCTCTCTTTGCTAACACCTCTTTCTATACAGGATAGAAGTGGTACCTTAGGTGGAGAACGCAGCTTACTTTCTCCAGTATTTCTTAATAAAATACGATGGGTCAAAGCAGTCAAGATAATTCAAATAATCAAGAAGGTTTATGTTAAGCAGTTGGTAAGAAAAGATCCAAATGCTGATTAATTTTATGTAATTTTCTTTTACTCTAAAGTTTGATGGCTTCAAATCAGTTGCTACACTAGACAACAACATATAATAAGCCTAAAATAGCTACTTTTAAAATCAGGCTTAAGTTTGACAAGAGCTTATGAGTGGATTAATATTGCTTACACTCGTCTAAACGTCACTTTGACAAACTACATGTTTGTCTTGATGACATCTCCCCCAGGCATATGGCGCTTCCATTAACTCTGGTGTTATCTTTGCAGCAGGAGAATATGCCTAATTGTTTTCAGAATATTCATAAATTACAAGGCCTCTCGTTGGTCATGATTCATAATTGCTTATAATATTGAGGGGAAAGATCCCTACACAGATGCTATCCAGTGTGTGGGTTTTTCTTTTTTAATTATTATTAATTTCAAAGAACAAACTGTTCTCTTTGAGGCAAACATTTAACAGTCATGATCCAAATTTTAGATGAAAATGTTACCTTATAAAGTGTAACACAAAAAAGGTGTTAGGCTGAATTTTATCATGGCAACCTTGGGCAACTGAGAGAAACTGCAAATATGAAGTCAAAGAAGAATATAAATTCATGATGTTCAAAACAATTCCATTCAAAAAGTATTTATTAATAACTCTCCTTGCATAATACTCTATGATAAACATACACAAGATAAACACACTTCAGCCCTTGATTATATCACCTAACTGGCAACATGAAATACACAAAGAATGTGAGGATTATAAGGGGATGTGTGATCCAAATATCCATCCCCAAACTCAGGTCATCATAATGCAGAACTATCCTCTGGGGAACGGATGACTCATAAAATCAGTTCCACGGTCATATTCCTCCCCATCCACCTTTCCTGCAGTGACACAAAAATTCAAACAAATCAACTACAAATCTTGCCAAATAGACAATCTTTCATGAGATTAATTAAAGTAACTTTGGAAAACTGCTTGTCACACACAAGACCACAGAAAATGAGGATCTCGAGATCCTCTTTATAATTATCAAAGATTTTTAAATCTACACGTTTACAGATGCTTTAAAAGGGAATGAAATGACTATCAACTTTTTTTTTTTTTTTTGGCCACACCACGCGGCTTGCAGGATCTTAGTTCCCCGACCAGGGATTGAACCCGGGGCCCTGCCAGTGGAAGCTCGGAGTCCTAACCAGCGGACCGCCAGGGAATTCCCATTATCAGATTTTTTAATCCCCTGGAAAAATATAAATAAATAAACAGGACCCTCTTTATGATTATACGTAAACAAAAGATAGCATATGTGTTATACAATTTCAGAAATGATTATTCCCAAAAAACTTAATTCATTTCTTTTTTTCCTAATTATTCGCACATTTTTTCTAATTAGTTGCAAACAAAAACTAGAATGAACTTAATCTTATGATTATCAGTTAACTTTCTAAAAGACCAAATCCCAATCAAGCCTTATGTGCATAGTAATCATGAAATGTTGTTCTTCATTGTAAGTGGATTCACCTTCAGTAAACTTTTTCCAGTGCCAATCATCCTTGAGCCTCCTATATCTTTCTAGTTCCAATTAATGAGCAACATTCTAGCCAGATCTAAGCCTACTCGAATTATCTGTGCTTAAAGGGGTTTTCTGCTGCGGAACCTGCTGCCATCTTTCTCCAACTCAGTCCCAGGAGCCCTTCCTGGCACCAAGTGTATGCTGTGTACTCCTCCCCCACCAACTTTGGCCTTTGTGCCCAGTGGCCCATGCAACCCAACCACTGAGCAAGACACACAAGCCTCCCCAGACCATGAGTCTTCATGGATTCCCTTGTTAATCACTCTGGAGTAGACAAATGTATAACTGTCAAAAATTCTTACAACAGTGGACCCTGGTCTAAGAATCTTAAATTCCTCCTGGAAAGCTAAAACATATTCTACTTTTACTCACTTGACATGCTTGAACTTTAATTCATAAAACTACCCCCCTACCACCACTACCACCACTCTCCACCCCTTCACACCTCAGCATTTTGCTAATCCCTTTCTCCAAGGTGGTCTGTCTTCCCAAACTAAAACCACAAGGGAAGCAAAACAGTGGGTCTCAGGTAGGCACTCTGCCTTTCTGAGGAGCTCCAGGCAAGAAGTCACCAAGTAAGCCAGGGCACTTTACTACATGTTCAGTCATTCACAAATCATTCACCACAACTTGTATGATGCACAGCATCTAGTGAATTCAGAGATGTTAAATGAGCAGCTTGGAGAAATAAGCCAAAGCCAGAATGTAAGAATCCTTGATTCCATGATGTTCCCATAAGAACAGGGATTTTTGACCCTACCAGACCACAGCCACATTTTGATAGCAACCTTTGGAAGCCATAGACACAGTACACACAGAGAAAGAGAGAAAACTGTAGTATAAAGGCAAATAAACAGGAGTAGTTTTTACCATCTTTCATATGTGTAAATTATGTGTATACATATTTTAAGATACAAATAGGCATGACTACACTAAATGATTTAATGATGTAAGATGCTTGCAACTATCTTTAATGAGTAAATTTGAATTTAAAAAGAGTAAAATTCATTCACCGGACTGTTCAACACTTTTTATTGGATATTTTAAAATAAAGGCAAAGTGTGTGTGTTGGGGGGGGTGTATTCATAATCATATATTGCCCACCATGTGTACTGGTACAATTCAAATACCACAAGCAGCACTGCTACAGGTGAAGGGATTTGCCAAAATGGTGGACATGTCTTTGAAAAGTTACCAATAAATCAAAGTACAACTTTTGAAGTATTCAGCAGTTATATTTCTGAAAATTTCAGGATATATTAAAACTGGGTCAAAAAAAATTTTTGTATGTTAAATGGGGTTAGGTTTTTGGCTCAGATAACTATAGACAGATATTTCACCAACAGAAGCTCTGACTGGGCTATTCTAAGATTTTGCAGGATGCACAGGATAAGCTTTCACTTGTTTGGTATTGTTCTGTATACTACAGAATGTCTAGCACCTCTGGTCCTCCACCCACCAAACACCAATAGCGCACTCCATTCTTTTGGACAACTGAAGTCAGTTCCCACCAATTTCCAAAACACTACTTGTGAAAGCAGTGCCCCCCCACTGAGACCCACTGAATAAAGCTGTTCGAAAAGTACCGGCTGGGGACTAACAGGCACCAGACCCAGTGAGAGGCACTAGGGACAAAGTGGTGAAAAAAACAGAGCTTAGAGCATAGTGGAGAAAGTGACATTAAACAACATCCAAGGGCTTCCCTGGTGGCGCAGTGGTTAAGAATCCACCTGCCAATGCAGGGGACACGGGTTCGAGCCCTGGTCCAGGAAGATCCCACATGCCGCGGAGCAACTAAGCCCGTGCACCACAACTACTAAGCCTGTGTTCTAGAGCCCATGAGACACAACTACTGAGCCCGTGTGCCACAACTGCTGAAGCCCACATGCCTAGAGTCCATGCTCCGCAACAAGAAAAGCCACCACGATGAGAAGCCCGCACACCGCAACGAAGAGTAGCCCCCGCTCGCCACAGCTAGAGAAAGCTCGCGTGCAGCAATGAAGACCCAACGCAGTCAAAAATAAAATAATTAATTAAATAAATAAATGTATTTTTTTAAAAAAACCCAAGTAATTATGTCAATACAAAACATTCTAAGTACTATGAAAGAAAATTAATAAACTAATAGTTTAGATGGTGGGGTGGCATCTGACTTCAGAAGTTTGTGGATCAGTGGAAATATTCTATTAACTTGGAGACATAAATAGCGTTGTCAGCTTTTTGATTTTGTCATGAAAGATCATTTTTTTAAAAAAATAAGAACTGTCATTTACAATCACCATGGTACCAAGAAGGCAGGAAAATTATTTCTGAATTTTAAAAAGTGGATAAAACAAGAATACTTTTAGTGTAGTGGAAAGCCTCACTCACTACATTATTATTTTTCTCTTTTTGTTGCAGGCTAATAAAAACTTATCAAAGATTGGCATTTTTGTGACCATAGCACAAAATCCTTGCTGCTCCAAGTGTGGTCTGTGGACCAGCAAAATCAGCATTGCCAGAACACTTTTGAGAAATGCAAAATCTCAGGCCCCACCTCAGACCTACAGCATCAAAATCTGTTAACAAGACCCCCAGGTGATTCACATCCACATTGAAGTTTGAGAAACACTGTCAATCAGCCATACCCATCTACACTGAAGATTCAAAAATGATCTTTAACACTCGAGAACCATTTTTCTCAAAGAAGGTAACGGAAGGTTCCTGGAAAAACCAGGGCACAGGATGAAATATAAAGCAGATGAGCTGGCATCCTAAGGATCAAACATCTTTCACCTTTTAAACTTGATGATCTTGAAAAGTAGTGGGGGGCATGGTCAATCACAAACAACGGTCACAGCTTTGCACTAGACTTCAGGAGCGTGAAACAGAGTTCCCCAGCTTCCGCGCAAGATAGCGCATCCAGGGAGTGTGCTAAATGCTGAGTCTTGTTAGGACTGCTAAGTCTTGCCATAAGACAAAGCAATTTTTATCACTAGCTATCAACAAGTCAACCAACTGTTTAGGTAGGTTGACACCTGCTACATTTTAATTCATGTTTTAGGATATTTTATCCCACAACTGGTTTTTCTAACAAAGAAAATCTCTCTAGATACGTGTTAATTACTGGCAAAGACGTGAGGCACAGACTCATGCCTCTTTTCTCAGCCACTTGGTTGGGAAAATAATTGCCAGTACAGTGCAGCGCTTTTTCAAGACAAAAGGAAAGTTTAAGTATAGATCCCTGCTAACCAATAAGGCAGCTGCGAGTCACATATGGCTACTAACCACCTGAAATGTGGCTAGTCCAAACTGAAACATGCTGCAAGTATAAAATACATACGTGGATTTTTAAAACTTGCTCCCCCAAAAAGTTAAATAACACAATAATAATTTTTATACTGATTACATGTCCAAATTATAATACTTTAATATATCGGGTTAAATAACATAAAATTAAAGTTACCTATTCCTTTTACAGTTTTAATGTGACTAGTAAAAATTTTTCATTTTCTAGTAAATTTTAATGTGGCTTGTATTATAGTTCCACTGGATAGTACAGGTCTAGAAGTACATGAGATTTACACATGCATTGACCTTAAGTTTAAAGAAAGTATGGAGATAACTGCAGAAAACATGTATTTAGGAGGTAGTCAAATTTAAAAGGGGACAGAAAGTGTTCAGCAGATCTTTTTTATTTTAACAACTGCTGAGCAAGAGAGCCCTTTCTGAAATGGGGGGGGGTCCCTGAATTTACATCCAAAGAAGAGAGAAATAAAAATAATATTTAATAAAAATAAAGTAATAATATTTAATAAAAATAGAGAAAGGGGAGGAGTTCATACAAACTGAAGCGTAATCCCAGTGATGATGAGTTCTCTCAGAGTCTAGGAATGCAGAGGAGTGGAAAAGATAAACAAATTCCACTGACAAGAGCCAATAATTTCCTGGCCTGAGCCACGCAAATCACTAAACTTTCCCAGCCCTACATGGGGAAGGTAAAACCACAATCTCAATACTTGAGTCAGATCAAGAAAGGTGCTACATGTGGAGCACAGCCAGGGGCTAACCATGTTGGTTTGCAGAGATGACACTATAAATGGAAGTGAACTCACACTTCTTCTTCCGTTGTACAAAGAAAAGCAGAAAAACTTCCATGAGCTTAAAAAGTAGATTCAAAACTTACTTTTTTTTAACACGAAGACCTTACATACCTGCGTTAAAACAGCATCCCCAACAACTGGAAAACGGTGCTGGTCGGTTAGTTCAGGGACGAGGCTACGAATATGAAACAAGCAAAGGAGCTGAAACCATCTCCAATCTGGGCAGATTCCTCTCATTCCTGTCTCGGGAACAATCCCATCACTTAGGAAATCTGGATCTCTGCCAACATACTGCCTGTGCAGTCGGCTGGGGGATGGGGGAGGAGGGTGGAAATGTCTGGGCAGCTGGCTTTTATCACAAAGCCTTCTCTCTTTGAAAGGCTTACAATGAATTTCCTAGACATGATATAACACAATATTTTAAGGGTTTAGTAGTACAAAAATATCACATTTAAAAAAAAATGTGTCCAAGGTGTAAGAGGCCAATAACGACATAAACAGAGTCTGATGCAAATTCCAGCGGTTTTTAAATTCCTTTCATTAGGCTTAACCTCAACACATCTATATGGGAGAAAAAGAAACTAATATATTGAGCTTAATAGAGGCACCAAGTACTTCCCTACCTTATCCCACTTAAGAATGACTAACTTCTGACAGGAAATTTACTGTGAGCCATTCATGTATTGAAACTCACGTGAACCTAACAACCCTATGAGGTAGGTATTATTAGTATCCCCGTTTCAAGATACACGGAGAGGTTAAGTATCACACAACCAAGAGGTGTTGGAGCCTGGACAGGACTGCAGGTTTATGACGTCAGGCAGCTGGGCACCAGCACCCTGAATTCTCACCTAACACATGAAACTGCCTCACAGCCTTCACTCTCAGAGGAGGAGACTGAGGCTCAGAGAGATTAGGAGACGTCTGTTCATCGTAACAAAGGGACTGCATGGTGGAGCACGGACTCGAATCCATATCTAACGCTGAATTCTCATAAGCAGCTTCCTGTTTTCACCAAACCTTTGCCCCAGCTTGCAATACTGTCAGAAGTCATTTATCCCTATTCCTCAAGGGAGGGTTGCTAGCCAGGTCGTCTCCCTTCTCTTCTCTTAGCCAAACTGCCAATATTCCTACTATAGTATGAGCTTTTGGCCCTTGAGGCATCTGAAAAATACAAAATAGGATTTACGCTCTTCACAGCTATGTAAAATTAAGTATTCAGGTCTATAAATCTGTCATGGAATACGGAAAATCAAATGCATTTGTCTGAATGGAGAAATTAGTGGCTGATTCATATTATTTCTCATTAATATTATAATATTCAGGAAATTAAGTATCATTTTGAAATCCACATTATTAGAGCTTTTAGGTCACACACCTTGCCTGATTTGATCCTAAATGCACTGTCCTTAAATCTTGACTTTCTTGGGTGAAGTAGAATAATGGGGTCAAGGTAGGAGGACAGGAAACTTTGGTTCCAGACCCAGCTCCACTGTAAGAATAGAAAATTGTGGCTTGGGGCACAGCACTCACCTTCTTGGAAGGCAATTTCCCCCTCTACAAAACAGGGATGAAAATATTTATCCACTATCTCACAGGGCTGTTGCAAGAACTGACTGAGATAACATGTGAAATTGTTCTGTGAACTCTGAAGCCCTGCAAAATCTGTTATGAATATGCAGTGACGCTCTTGCCTGACGTTAGCCAGCAGGAGAAGGGGCTTCAGGACCTCTGATGATGGCAAAGAGGGAGACAGCAGTCTGTCCCCCTAATCCCACATGCCCAATAATTCACCCTCCAGGTGAAATCATCACTGGATTTTCAGGGTGAGGAGCTGTGTTCTTAAACAACAGTGAGAGATAATAAGCACTGATTTAAATAAAAGGCTTGAGAACTCCTGGAAGGCACAATCACCACTGCAACTCTCATCCAAACAAGTCTCCAAGGGACGTCTGAGGATGCTCTAGGGGAGCTTTCATTGCTAAACCCTTTGATCAAGTGCAAGATGGGGGTGAAGATTTTAACCTTAAAATTACTCAAAAATGAATTGACATGCATAATGCTTAGGTGTCTTACTTTTTTTTTTTAATCCACTGGAAAAAAAAACTTAAGAAAAACAAACCTGATACCTTAAAATCTAATGTTCAGAACACTTCAGATATTCCTTTTCAGATGTTTTTACTTTCCCTTCTTGTGTCACATTATCGACATGCCAGTATCCAAGTCTATTACCAAACCTGCCAAAGAGATGCATATATGGAGAATAGCCCTTTTTTAAAAAGGCGCGAAATAGCTAAAGATCTTCAAATTCAACTACAGTAACAGCTGCCCCTCTCTTAAAATAAAAGATGCCTAATTATTGGTATTCATGTGGTCAGACTATACCCTCAGAAGACACAGAGCCACCCTTTCAGACCACAACAGAAATCCTTTTAAGCCATTTGACATCTTGCACAGTACAGTTTTAGACCTGCACATATGTCTCAGTTAAGGGCAGAAAATTCACATGATTACAAACCCTAGAAAAAAAATGTTTAAGACAAAGAGGCCAAAATTTTGAAAATAAATACATAAAAGAAACAGAATTTTTAAAAATTATAGTACAAGGAAGCCAGTGCACTGACGAATGGCACATTACTACATTAATGATGGAAACTATGAATATTCATTGCACAATAGTCATAAATAGAATGAAGGGATACCAGAGAGTGCAGATGGGGCAAAAACTCAGATAGCTTTTAAAAGAAAAAAAAGAAGAAGAAAGAAGGAAAGAAAACACATACAGCCTTAGACAATGCTATTTAAGTAAGGGTCCCTGGGTGGAAACTTTGATCTAAGATAAGATAGGACAGTAAGGAAGGAATTTCCTTTCAAAAAGGTAAATAAATAAACAGTATAAAATACCCAGAATGACAGGAAGAGCTTTCAGTAAAAACACACTCAGGGTAGTCTTTGCTTAGGATGTTTGGGATAATCACTACTAAGGTTAGTAAGTACTGCCACACCCCCTCACATCCCCAACTCCCCACTTAAGAGATGGAACAACCCCAGGTAAAAATCCAACGCACTGATGTGCGATCTTGAATGTTTAATTTGTATGTATCTTGGGAATAAGGAGGAAAAACCAAAGATGCAAATAGAATTAACCCCAAAACACGTGCTCATGAATCACAGATTGTGTTTCTCCCATTAGAAGCTAGAGACTTCTGGGAAAAGTTACCACACTGGACAGACAGTGGTTCTAAAGGACAGTTTCAAGATAGGGACAGAAACCCCATAAGCTCTAGATGAGCAAAAACACTACCACACAAATGGACAGTCGTTACCTGTTTTTAAAATATGTGCACAGATTATTCTAAATTGCTGTCTCCAAACTAACCATAGGGGCAAAAAGACATGGGTACTAAATTATTGAGAACACATAACATCTGGCCTGTACTGTTTAATTAGATGAGAAAGAATCCTTCCGGCAAATGCCACAGGATGGATGGGACTGGAGGAAGCACCTACTCTAAGTAGGAAAATCCATTTGTTTGCAGCACTTTCATTTTGTTTCTCAATTAGTCCCACAGCCAAGGGCTACCCTAATACACTCTTAGCATTCATTTGCAACTTCAGAGTCACAGAATTCAAGTAAATGTAATTCAATCGTCATTTAAATGCAAGGAACTTTCAGCGTTCCTTTCAGAAGGCCAACGATCCAGCAGGTCCCTTCCAGCGGCTACTTTAGCCGTCGGGAAGGGGGCTGTCTAGGTCACCCACAGTTCTGCCACTTCACCAGCCCTGGAACCCTGGGCTGGTTTCTTAACTTCTCTAAACCTTAGTTTCCCCGTCTGTAAAAGTAGAAATACTAATGCCAATTATGGGGAAGACTAAATAATGTGCACAAAGAAAAATCATTTAAGGGTTTATCATTTATTTTTTCAAGTCTCATCACCAATAAATGACTGGTGGGACTTCCCTGGCAGTCCAGTGGTTAAGACTCCATGCTCCCAAGGCAGGGGGCGTGGGTTTGATCCCTTGTCAGGGAACTAGGATCCCGCACGCCACACAGCGAGGCCAAAGGATTAAAAAAAAAAAAAAAGTTTGAAAAACATTTTTAAAAAAATGATTGGTGGGCTTCCCTGGTGGCGCAGTGGCTGAGAGTCTGCCTGCCGACGCAGGGGACACAGGTTCGTGCCCCGGTCCGGGAAGATCCCACATGCTGCGGAGTGGCTAGACCCGTGAGCCATGGCCGCTGAGCCTGCGCGTCCGGAGCCTGTGCTCTGCAACAGGAGAGGCCACAACAGTGAGAGGCCCACGTACCACCAAAAAAAAAAAAAAAAAAAAAAGATTGCTGAATTCTAAAAAAGAGAGGGAGAAAGAAAAAAGAAATGTTATGTCTGAATTATGGAAATAAATTCACCAAAAAGACCAAAAATATGTTCTGTTTATTCTTTCAAGCAACATTTATTCAGCACACACTAGGTGCAAAGCACTAAGCTGAACAAACGAGTATAGAGAGAGGAAGAAATGATCTCTGCCCCCAGGAAGCAAACACCCCCGTTAAGGAAATAAAAGATGATTTTAAGGACGCGAATATCTGCTCAGACAACAGGTCCCAAGATCTTGATATGCAGCGCCTATGAGGGGTAACATACTGATGGGGGGAAAAAAAAAACACCAAAAAACAATTCCTCAACACATGGGCACAGGACACACAGATAGGGACAAGGGGTCTACCCCTGCCAAGACAATGAACAGGTTCCAGGAAAAATGTTGGTAACCAAGAAAGAAGAACCAAATAGACATCACCAGGAGAACCTACAGGGGAGGCATCGACCCAGAAGTGAGAAAGCAGGGGATGATTTTCCTCCCTCTGTATAAGAGGTAATTACCGTAGATCTTTCTGGCAACTCCTGTCGACAGATGCACACTGTAGATGTGACGTATGTGAGCACTGTTTCCTACTAAAACATTAGTTAAGAATGCTCACAAATGGACTTCCCTGGTGGTGCAGTGGTTAAGAATCCGCCTGCCAATGCAGGGGACACAGGTTCGAGCCCTGGTCCGGGAAGATCCCACATGCCACAGAGCAACTAAGCCTGGGCACCACAACTACTGAGCCTGCGCTCTAGAGCCCACAAGCCACAACTACTGAAGCCCGTGTGCCACAACTACTGAGCCCGCATGCCTAGAGCCCGTGCTCTGCAACAAGAGAAGCCACCACAACGAGAAGCCCGTGTACCGCAAGGAAGAGTAGCCCCCGCTCACCGCAACTAGAGAAAGCCCGCACGCAGCAACAAAGACCCAACTCAGTCAAAAATAAATTAATTAATTAAAAAAAATAATAATGCTCACAAATGCAGAGCCCCTGACTGTCTCCTAAAATCCCACCCACGCATGGAGCTGACAAACCCCACCAGTGGACATTCCTTTCCGCCAGATCCAGTCAACACAGACAGGGTCATGGCAAGGCCACTGAGATGGGGGAGAAGGGGAGCAGTGGCAGGAGGAAGACTCAGCTTGGACTTCACAGTTTCCCCATCTTTAAAATGAGGAGGTTCCTAAAATTTGATCACTGGTGTTCCACGATCAAGTCAGCCATCATGTGACCTACAGACGTGTGAGGGCTCACATGGAGAGAAGCATGACACAAATGTCACTGAGCATGAGGGACGCTGGCCCGCTATGTGCCAAATCTGTTATAGGGTTTACAAGCGTTATCTGATTAATCATAATAACATTGCCAGGTACATGATCCTTGATGTACAGATAAGGAAAAGAAAGTGCACAAAGATTTTCTGGAGGGTGGGAGTGGGGAACCCCAGATGGACTACAGGAGAAGTGAGATCCCAAAGCTCCTGTTCTTGTGTTTTCCCCGCTCTCCACCCAGCTTCAGAGAGAGCTCAGGGTGGAGATGTGCAGCTACACAGCCCTGGAGGGCACACAGAGTAACAACCAGGACAGCCAGCACCAACCACTTGAAAATAAAAGGAATCTCGGGAAAAAAAAAAATACCCAACGCGTCAACCATTGAATCAAAAGTTCCTGACACTCATCTCCAAACTGGTGCTCTTCGCTGATCCCCAAAACAGTGGTAGAGGTCCCACTAAAAGTTCATAAACATTTTTCAGGTTTCTAAAAATACCCTGCGCTAACGGCAACATCTTGCAGGACACACTTGTGGCTTTCATCACAGAAACATTTAACATACAGACCTTTAAGACCAAAGGAATGTCAAGAAGATAACTAATAGAAAGGCATCTCTCGATCTTTCAAAAATAAATGTAAGAATTCCTCAATACAACCTTCAACTCATTAAACATAATTGGCAGTTCTCTAACACAGAAGGCTTAAAGAACTCACCAACAAAAACTATGACATGTATCTGAGGACCCTCTGATTATTAAATATCTAGAGAAGTAGAAATAATCACTATCTTATGCTCATTAAATTTTTTAATTTGAAAAAACACTCATCTGAGACCTAATAAAAATGATAGCCTTCATTTAGAAAGTAACAAGCATCAAGAGGAAAAAAAAAATGATAAAATCATTCCGTGTAATACTGCAAAGAGCTAAAAAAAATCATTTGCAGATGACATGATTATATACCAAGAAAACCCAAAGGAAACCTCTGAAAAACAGTGGAGCTAATACAGTTGAGTAAAATAACAAAATGCAAAATAAACATGTCAAAATCTACAGGAGCAAAGCAGAAACAAGAGAAATTCATTCTCATCCTTAGTTAGCAATTATTTTCTAAAAGATGTCTCAAAATAGCATTATTGACAAATACAAAAAGCAGGTCATAAAAATTTTTTAAACTACAATACTTTACAAAGAGATCTTTAGCTTTAAAAAAAGACTTAAACGATAATAAGAATATCCTATGTTCCGGGATGAAAAAAAAAAATGTAAACTTATGGAAAGGATATTTTTTAATAGCACTGAAAGAAAACTTTTTACTAAATGTACAACTTAAGTTTTTAAACTTCAATTTTTTTATATCATCTGTATTTTTTTAACTTTTTCATTAATGACCAGGTGTTGTTTTACAATGTAAAAATATAACAGTGTTAGAATTAATAACAATAAAAACACCAAAAGTTTTCAAATGCAATCTTTGAGTTTTGAGGCTGTATTTTAATCGAATTTCCAGTTTTCTTAAACCCCTAAATACGTGTCAATTGAGTTATTAGAAATCAGTTTAACAAGACTGAGCAGCAGGCACAAAGAAACAGGGAAGAACTAAGTTTCACTTCTTTCCCTTCCTTTAGTCTCAAGATAAATGTAATTTGAAGTTTAAAAAAAAAGACAGGTGTTAAAACAAGGAGCAGCACATCACTGGCCTCCGAGGTCACTAGTCACTAGTCACTAGTCACTCCACCTCCAGTGGAAGTGGAAACCAGTTAGAGGCTCTCACATGTGAGTTAAATGGTCCCCAAGCAAACAGCAGGAAGGGCTGGCAAATACATTCATTTTAAAAGTAAATATTAACTTAATGAGCTTGCTGACCGGAAAACTGATACTGCTCTCCTGAGATTTTCACTTCCCTGCTCCTTCTCATCAAAAAAGAAATAAATACTAAGAAGGCACACATACTCCTATTTCTGAGCCCACTGACAAGTACCAGGGAAGAATCTAAAAATCACTCTTTATGTCTGTGTCCGCAAAACTTCCCATCTCGACTGGTTGTAAAAGCAGAAAGACAAAGTAAATCAGACAATATACATGCCACAACTAGTCCATGAAACGCAGTAGGGAGCATAAGGAAGTTCAGGTCTCTTTTTAGGGGCCATAATTCTGCTATCCCATTGCAGAACCAGGGCCAGTCATTATAAAGCATCTGTCTTGCTTGCCTGCCTGCCTCTTTGCCCTTCTTCTACCCTTACCTGCACCAGTCACGCACCAGAAAAGAATCATGTCTGTCACAGTGGAAGGATGGCACAGGCAGCCACAAAGGTCACTACATTGGTTGGACCCAGTGCACGGATTGTGAAAAAAGCTCAGGGCAAAAAAAGCCCAGTGGCTGGCAGCTAGACCATTTGCTTCAGAGAAGACGGAGATGACTGTCCCCACCAAGATCAAGCAGTTTCAGGATAAAAAGGAAAAAAAAAAAGAAAAGAAAAAGAAAACACAATGATATTGGAAGCATAAGGAAGAGGAGAAAGAAAGAAATGCTCTGTTTCTTTTCTCAGCACCCACCCTACCAATAAAATGGAATAAGAAGCATTCAATGTCTCTCTCCATGCCCACCTAGTAGTTTTTGTTTTTCTTACTAAGATATAACTATTGAAAAGATCTGCCTGTTTCCTCTATAGTTTTAGCCTTCACAAACATTTCAGTTGTCACGATATGAAATAAAAATGAAGTTAGAGTCACTTCACATGCACGAGCTAATAATCCAAGCGTATACATAGCCAGGCCTTGAAGTAAAGAAATGAATTTCTCATCTGACACTTTCTGTTCAATATTAACTTTTTACCTTGTTTAAGGAAGGCAATGTACACCCATTGAAAGACATCCTGACATTATGTTCTGAACATGCCACTTAAAACACATACTCTCATAATGCCTCCCAGCTCCAACCAACCTGTAGGCAGGCCAGTTGGTGATCCAGGGTACCTCATCCAACAGTTAACATTCCATAACCTTCACTGTGGGCAGTGCCCTAATGTCTAACTGGAAATTTGTATTAAACGACCAAGGATCAAGCTTGTATCTCAAAACAATTCCACCCAATCCCCATCCATATACAGATAAAAATGGCAATACAAGCACAGTTTTAACATAAGCATGAAACTGAAATCTAAAATGTAAAGAGTAATTGATAGAAGAGACCTCCTTGATCTCACGCTAACCAACCATGTTCTCTTTGGCAACTTATTTAATCTGCCTGGATGGACCTCAGTTTCCTCTCTGTAAGATGAGTATAACTTGACTCAAAAATGACCTAGCTCCACTGAAGGAATCTTTTAGGTTCACTCACTCTTGTGCCTTATTAGGAAAACCATTCAACTGTTAGAATTATTACCAAACATCAGTTGCATCTTTGTAAGAACGCTGGGTCCTTTCTCCATCTACCCGCCATACACCACACCGTACCACCCGTGTATTGTTTCTCCCTTCTCCTGGGAAGCAGCCTAGTAAAATGCCAAGCACACACTGCAGTCAGAGTGACTAGGCTGGAATCGCGGATTAATGGGCTTTCTAGTTGAGGGGCTTTGAGCAAGTCACAACTTCAGTGAACCTCAATTTCCATATTATCCTTCTGTTGTTTTTCCTTTTTTCAGATGTTTCCCCCACGCGGAGGAAACATATGCTTTACAAAGCTGAGATCATACTTACGGTTGCTTTCACTTAACATTGTAATTTTTATTTTTTGCTTTTTAATATTTTATAAATTTTCTGCAATGTGCATACTTACTTTTCTTAATAGCAAATATTTAAATTATTCAGTGAAAAATATGTAATTGTGATAGAAAGGGAAAATTCTGAACCAGAAAAAAAGTCCAGGGTGATGCCAATATGCTGTGTTGCCTGAAAAAAAATATTCAAATGGAGAGAAATGTGTGTGTGCATGTGTGTGTGTGTGTGCACGCGTGTGTGTGTATATAATAACATAATAAGTGAAAGAAAAGGAACACTGTAGATACTAAAAGTGAATCACCCAAAATTGTGGTCATCCAATGTCATTCACATGGGTTTTAAGATTTTTATTTTCTAATAACTGTAGAGAAAGTAATGTAAAGGCAGACTTGTGTATCTTGCAAAGTACATATTTATTTATTTTTTCCTTTTATGACCAAAGCACCTTTTTGTTGTACATGTAACACACCATCTAGATAAAGTAATGCAAACCTCTGGGGAAAGTTCTGAGCTAAATTAGGGCACCTGGGGACAGGCCATATGTTACCAAGCCTTCTGCACACCTGAACCCCAATATCTAATGACCCAAGGATGCTCATTTATAAAATTAAATAGTCTGCCTTTTAGGAGAAGAGAATCAAGCATTAAAGAACGTTCTCCACCATGTTCATTTGAAGACAATATAAGGAGAGCTATAGAGCTGAAGAAGATTTAAAATAAATGAGCAACTATAACACAAAAGATGCTGTAATTCATGCCCTGAATGACTATTACTAACATACTATTTTATCTCATCAATCTTACCTCTTCTTTACCTATAATGTTTTTAATTAATGCCATTTCCATTAAAATTGAAAAATAATCGTTACTCTTATTCATTTTTATCTGTTGTAGAATATTATCTACCTAGCCCCTTCTTTGTTAAACATTTCTTTATCACTGTCTGAGTTTTTCTTTTAGCTAAAATACCTAAAAAATAAATGTGATATTAAGAAATATACAATTGTAGAACTAGGACTATATTTTCGGAACCAAAAATCAGGATGCGTGATCTGAAATCAAGAGCTGTTCAAAAAAATTCAGACTGCATGTAATTGTACCAATATCCATCTTCAACTCACTTCTAATAGTAACAGATATGTTAGAAGAGTGGTCCTCAATCATTTTTATCATCAAACCCACTTGCAGGATATGACACACTGTCAAAAAATAAACTGTGCTAAGCTAACTGCAGGAGCAATATTCTTAAGGTGTGTGCTTTGGGGTAGGGGGAAGAACCCTGCACCAAAATCTTCATTCAGGGAGCATTTAGAAAACTTCCACCCTCCACACCATCACTGTTTTATAGAGCGGGTGCAATTCCCTATTTTGAAAATCGTTTAAAATAGGACAAATAATGCTCTGAGGTAACTAAGTTATGGCCATAGCCCAGCCTTAAGGCAAGGAACAGACTAGAGGAACATACTTCATTTTGTTTCCACCAAGACATATGTCATGCGTGATCATTTCATACTTGGTACATCACCATGGACAAACTCTGGAATATGCCAAATTCCTGGTACTCTAACTGCAACTCAGCCCCTTTCTTTCCCACTCAAGAAAATATATCAAAACACAATTGAGGGCTTCCCTGGTGGCGCAGTGGTTGGGAGTCCGCCTGCCGATGCAGGGAACGCGGGTTCGTGCCCCGGTCTGGGGGGATCCCACGTGTCGCGGAGCGGCTGGGCCTGTGAGCCATGGCCGCTGGGCCTGCGCGTCCGGAGCCTGTGTTCCTCAGCGGGAGAGGCCACAACAGTGAGCGGCCCATGTACCACAAAAAAAAAAAAAAAAAAACACAATTGAGAGACTGACATCAATCTGCTCTATATTTTTTTAAAGGAAATGATTTGCATACTTCAATATTTCAGCTGATGGAACACAGAGTTGTAACAATGTGTTTGACGCCGGCTAGGCTACACTGAATATGAAGATACATTCTAGACATCACACTTTATAGACATCTCACATGAGGGTATCCATAGATTGAGAAAACACAATCAGCAGATTGAAAAACACATGGAATTGACGACTCCAAGAGACTTCCACATTCTGGGTCCAATTCCAAGTCCCTTTCAATACTTAAAAGTCTGATTTGCCAGGCTGGAAAAAACTATCAGTGGAAAGTTAAATAAGTACTCTACCTGATACAATTTAGGCTGAGTATACAATTACGTGTTGAAGCAGTTTTTTCTACTTTAACTATATGGCCATGAAAGCCTTAAAGTTTTTCCCCACACATCCATTAGCATGCATATAAGATTTAATATCATGGAATTTAGAGTAGCTATTTAAAAGACACAAGAAAAAACTATTAACCTCATTATTAAAAATTAAGCTTAAAACGTTGTGGTGCAAGACAGCGAAACACTGTAGTAAAGAGTACTGTCATACTTTCAGATCATAAAAAATACATATTTTTAAGAAAATCCCCAGGCTCATATGCTGGGAAGGAAGGAAGGAAGGAAGGGACGGAGAGAGGGACGGAGGGAGGGAGGGAGGAGGGAGGAAGGGAAGAGGAGAGAGACAGGGGCAGGGAGAGGAGAAGAGGAGGAGACAGGGAAAGAAAGAGAGAGAGGAAGGAAGGAGGGAGGAAAAGAAAGAAGGGAGGAAGGCAGAAAAAAGTAAAAGAGAAAATAAAATTTAGAAACTAAATAAAGAATTGAAGAATAAGCAGAACCAACGTTATACATTGAAAATAAGATAGATTCAGAAGGAAAAAGTGAGTATTCCTTCAATTACTGTCTTTACATGGGAAGAGCTCCTTCAGGAAGCCTGACATTGATGCATTCTGGAGAAATCAAGCTTGCAAAATTAAGAGCATTTTGGTGGTTCCAATTTTTGGTAACTGTGCCTTTTGTAAATTTTATGACACAGAGAATAAGAAGAGTTAAGTGTGTTTTGGACTATAAAAAAATATTTAATAAATGTATCCCTCAGAGAAGGATCATTTAGAAAGGAATGTCTGTCACAATGCCCTAAAGGTCATCACACTCCAGATCGAGTGGAGACCACGATTCCAGTCCTCAGAGAACCCTCACCCCCTGACTTAGCTGATTTCAATTATCATTATGGCTCCATGAAAAACGGGCCATCTCAAACACAACCAAGCAATTTAAGGATTTGAGGATTATGAATCAGTGGCTCAATTTCAGTCAGAAGGAAAATGGGTATAATGTGCTGTCTATAGCTGGATTCATTTTGTACCTGTTGAAGAAAATCCTAAGTACTTGGGTTACATAGAGAGACTTCCTAAGCCAAAGGTCGGCTTTCTGCGAATGAATTCAAACATGCAAATGAAAGCACTGCCTAGAAGGGAACACCAGCCACCTTACAAGAGAGGCTTCCTACACCCTAATGGGCCTACTTGTCAGGATATGCACTGCCCACAAGAGAAACAGGACGCTACTCAATGCTTTCAACTTCTGTAACATTCTGTCTTTGGGGAATGAAGAATATAAATGTGACTAATTCTCCCAAATGTCATACATTTTGCATTTTGTGACAGGCACCTCCTCTCTGAATCTTTACAGCACTACCCAGACATTTTAGCCACTGTCTGGGACTAGATATAATTATGGTAATTATGTCTACCATAATTAGGGAGAGGGTAAATATGATCAAACATTTATAGAAAGGAAAAACTGAAGTGCAGAAAGTTTTAAGAATCAGAAAATTTCAACTAAATTTCCAAAGAGAGAATTAAGGAGGAAGTGAGGTTCTTTCTCAGCCATCCAAAATGTTGAATTTTAAATATAATGACTTACCAGATTACTGGCATGATCAGAGAACAGTCTGTTAATTTCTAGACCTCTCTCATGCGATGGGTTCATATCATCCAGGGCTGGCAAACATGACCATCGTAAGAGTAAAATAGAATATAAAGTAATGTAAAATCTTACTATAAAGAGAAAGTGAGATTGAATCTGTGCCCAGGCCCAACGCTGCAAGATGACAGGAGCTGGTCAACCTGCGAATGCCAGCGCGATGAAGTCTTGTGAGACTGACTAGACTGAGAGTCAGGTTCTGAGCATATCCAGAGACTAACATAAAACAGACATCAATACAGTTGTCCCTCAGTATCAGCATGGATGCTCAAGACCCTTATATAAAATGGCATAGTATTTGCACATAACCTACACACATTTTTCCATATACTTCATATTTTTATACATCTTTATTGGAGTATAATTGCTTCACAATGCTGTGCTAGTTTCTGTTGTACAACAAAGTGAATCAGCCATATGCATACATATAGCCCCATATCCTCTCCCTCTTAAGCCTCCCACCCACCCTCCCTATCCCACCCCTCTGAGTCGTCACAAAGCACCAAGCTGATCTCCCTGTGCTACACTGCTGCTTCCCACTAGCTATCTATTTTACATTTGGTAGTGTATATATGTCAATGCTACTCTCACTTCCCCCCCAGCTTCCCCTTCCTTCCCCTTTAAATCATCTCTAGATTACTTATAATACCTAATACAATGTAAATGATATGTAAATAGTTGTAAATACAATGTAAATATTATGTAAATAGTTGTATATACAGTGTAAATATTTTGTAAATACAATGGAAATGCTATATAAATAGTTGCCACCATGGAACAAATTCAAGTTTTGCTTTTTGGAACTTTCTGGAATTTTTTTTCCAAATGTTTTCGATCTAAGGTTGGTTGAATCCATGGACACAAAAGCCACGGATAGGGAGGGCTGACTGTAAATACCTGATGTACAAATCTCTGATTAGGTAAGGATAATGACAAGAAAGATGTTTTGGGAAGGCTGGAGTGGAGGACTGAGAGATGGAACAATAAGACCAATTAAGAGGTTATTGGGATAAAACAGGTAAAAGCGATAAAGTTCTGAACTGAAGTGGTGGCAGCTGGAATGATGATAAAGGTGTTAAAATAAGAGATTACTGTTTGATAAGGGTAGAAAGGTAGGCGAGAGATGGATGAAAGGCCTTGAAAGCCAAGCTAGGAATTTAGACTTGAACCTGCAGTTGACAGGGAGTTGTTCTTTTTGTTTTGTTTTTTTTTAATTTTTATTGGAGTATAATTGCTTTACAATGTTGTGTTAGTTTCTGCTGTACAGCAAAGTGAATCAGCTATACATATACATATATCCCCTCTTTTTTGGATTTCCTTCCCATTTAGGTCACCACACAGTAGAGCATTGAGTAGAGTTCCCTGACAGGGAGCTTTTAAAGTATTACGCAGGAGAATAGCACGATTTGTATTTCAGATCCGTCATTCTGTTGGAATAGGAGGCAAGCTGTAGGCAGGGACGCCAGTTAGAACACTACCACAGTCCAGACAAGAGAGGCTGAATGTGCACTTCAGCAGTGGGAATGGGCATGACGGAGGGAACAAGAACTAAGCCAAAGCTTGGATGTGGGGCTTGGAGGAACATTTAGGATGGTATCAGGTTTTTGCCTTGAAAAATCATGTGGTTGTGAAAGCCAATCACTGAGATAGGAAAGAGAAAAGGTGCATGTTTAGAGAATATAGGAATTAGTAATACAGATGACCCTTGAACAAATCAGTGGTCAGGGATGCCAACCCTCCGTGCAAAAATTTGAGTATAACTTTACAGTCGGCCCTCTGTATCCACAGTTATGCATCCACAGATTCAACCAACTGCATTTGTTGAAAACAAATCCACGTATGAACCAACCTGCACAGTTCAAACCCATGTTGTTCAAGGGTCAACTGTATTTTATTTATTTATTTATTTATTTATTTTTGGTTGCACAGGGTCTTCGTTGCTGCACGCGGGCATTCTCTAGCTGTGGCAAGCAGGGGCTACTCTTTGTTGCAGTGCACAGGCTTCTCATTGCAGTGGCTTCTCTTCTTGCAGAGCATGGGCTCTAGGCGTGCAGGATTCAGCAGTTGTGGCACACGGGCTCAGTAGTTCTGGCTCGTGGGCTCTAGAGCGCAGACTCAGTAGTTGTGTCCCACGGGCTCTAGAGTGCAGGCTCAGTAGTTGTGCCCCACGGGCTTAGTTGCTCCGCGGCATGTGGGATCTTCCTGGACCAGGGCTCGAACCTGTGTCCCCTGCATTGGCAGGCAGATTGTTAACCACTGTGCTACCAGGGAAGTCCCAATGGTCAACTGTTTTTTGTATGCACTGAAATCAAGGTGACTATAAGATACAGAGGGAGAAACATCTAATGGGCAGCTAGATACCTGGGTTTGGAGTTCAGAACAGGAAGCTGAGCCATCCACACTGACGTGAGTATAATAACAGAGCAGCCAAAACCAAGGGACAAACTACTCAAGGAGAGCATGAAAAAATGACCACAGAGCACAGGGGTTTCCATTACGATGGAAGAGACGGGGAAGACTTAACCACGCTCAGAACCTCGGCTGAAATACCTGTAAAGGGGAAGAGACAGGAAACGTAGATAAGAAAGGAAAGAATCAATTACACAAGCTTCTGGAGTGGAAAGGAGGGAAAGGAATCAAGAGGATAGGAGGAGGAACCAGGCCAGCAGAGGAAAAGACACATCCTCCTCTCAGGGGAAAAAAAAGAAGTATGATTAGAGCAAATAAGGTATATATGTAGGCAAGGAGCTGATGTGTAATATTATTGTGTTCTAAGGTGAAGGCTGTTATCAGTTGAATTGTATCTACCAAAAATTCCTATGTTTAAGTCTTAAGTTACCCCAGTACCTCTGAATGTGATCTTATTTGAAAACAGGATCACTGCAGATACAATTAGTTAAATTAAGATGAGGTCACACTGGAGTAGGGTAAGCCCCTAATTCAATATGATTGATGTCCTTATAAAAAGGGGAAATTTGGATACACAGACACTCACTGAGTGAAGATGATGTGAAAACACATGGAGAAGATAGCCATCTACAAGCTAAGGGAAGAGGCCTGAAATAGATCCTTCCCTCACAGCCCTCAGAAGGAACCAAACCTGCCAACACTTTGATTTCGGACTTCTGGTCTACTGAATTGTGAGAAAATAAATGTCTGTTGTTTAAGCCACCTAGTCTGTGGTATTTTTCTATGGCAACTCTAGCAAATTAATAGAGAGGAAAAGTCATCTAGTAAAGGAAGGAGGGGTGGAGGAGGGTAGCTAGAATGTTTGAGGGAAGTGGAAATGTTTCAGCAGGAAACAGCCCAGCCACACAGTGCAAGACTGCGCACAGTTGCCTCGGGTTCCAGCGAAGGCTGGAAATGATAAATTTATTTGCAGAGTGATTTCCTCAAGCAGCTTTTGGCAGCCACTGGGTAAAGAAGGAAAAGATGCCAGGTCAAAATCGAGACCTGGCAGAGTAGATTACAAGCAAAATACAAAGGGGTAAGGCCACTGAGGATACTGTCAAGGGAGTGATATACCATGAGTGAACAGAAAAGGAAATCAAGGAGGGAGGATGGGTTGTGGGACGGAAGAATGGGACAGGGCAGGCAGAGGAGGGGTCCTCTGGAAACTGAGAGCCAGCAAAGAAGAGATAGAGGGAGTATAACAGGAGCAAGAGGGCTAAGGAATGACTGTTACTGAGATTTAATATTTTAGATGAGCAAGTCAGGGAAGTCTGAAGCTGGAACACTGTATACAACAAATACATCATTCACAAGACACTGAGGCCTCCAGTGATGAAGACAGTTAGGGTGAGAAAAGACTGCAACAGCTTCCACCATCCTCAAAAGATGGAAAAGAATGACCAGGAATATCCCCAAATCATATTTGTACCTAACCCCTAGACTTTGGTTCTCATAAAAATCACTGCCGTACTTATCATCTTAGGTATTAGTTATCTCTTTATACAAAATAACAAAGAGGGACATGGACTAGAAACTGAGCTCAACGTACATTGCCCGCATCTATCTCCCAATCTGGGTTGGCTGAATCCGTGGATGTGGAACCCCAGATATAGAGGGATGACTGTAAAGTTCTGTGTGGATTTTTGACTGTGCATGGGGTCAGTGCCCCTCACCTTCACAGTGTTTAAGGGTAAACTTTATGCAGAGACTAAACAACATACTACTGAACAACCCCAATGGATCAATGAGAAAAGCAAAAGTGAAATAAAAAAACACCTTGAGACAAGCAGAAAAGAAAATACAACATATCAAAACTTATGTGATGCAGAAAAGGCAGTTATAAAAGAGAAGGTGGGGAGGGGTAAGGGTAAGCTGGGATGAAGTGAGAGAGTGGCATGGACTTATATATACTACTAAATGTAAAATAGATAGCTAGTGGGAAGCAGCCGCATAGCAGAGGGAGATCAGCTCGGTGCTTTGTGACCACCTAGAGGGGTGGGATAGGGAGGGTGGGAGGGAGGGAGATGAAAGAGGGAAGAGATATGGGGATATATGTATATGTGTAGCTGATTCACTTTGTTATAAAGCAGAAACTAACACACCATTGTAAAGCAATTATACTCCAATAAAGATGTTAAAAAAAAACAAGGCAAGGATGGCCCTTTTCACCACTCTTATTCAACACAGTACTGAAAGTCCTAACCAGAGCAATTAGGCAAGAAAAAGAAATAAAAAGCATTAATTGGAAAGGAAGTAAAGCTTTCACTACTTGCAGATGACATAATGCTAGATATGGAAAACTCTAAAGACTCCACCAAAAAACTGTTAGAAGTAATAAATGAATTCAGTAATGTTGCAGGATACAAAATCAATGTCCAGAAATCTGCTGTTTCTATATACAAATAATGAACTATCAGAAAGAGAAATTAAGAAAACAATCCCATTTACAATTGCATCAAAAATTAAAACTATTGAGGAATAAATTTAACCAAGGAGGTGAAAAGACCTGTACACTGATAACTATAAGACACTGATGAAAGAAATAAATGGAAAGATATTCTATGCTCATGATTGGAAGAATTAATATGTTAAAATGTCCATATCACCCAAAGCAATCAATGGACTCAAATTCCATTGGCATTTCTCACAGAAATAGTATGAACAATTCTAAAATTTTTATGGAACCACAAAAGACCCTGAATAGCCAAAGTAATCTTGAGAAAGAAGAACAAAACTGGAGGTATCATGCCCCCTGATTTCAAACTGTATTACAAAGTTATAGTAATCAAAACAGTATGGCATAAAAAGAGACACATAGATCAATGGAACAGAACAGAGAGCTCAGAAATCAACCCACACATATATGGTCAATTAATGTACATCAAAGGAGCCAAGAATATACAGTGAGGAAAGGACAGTCTCTTCAATAAATAATGTTGGGAAAACTGGGCAACTACATGCAAAAGAATGAAACTGGACCCCAATCTTATACCATACACAAAAACTAACTCAAACTGATTAAAGACTTAATATAAGACCTGAAACCATAAAATTTCTAGATGAAAACACAGGCAGTAAGCTCCTTGACATTAGTCTTTACAGTAATTTTTGGATTTGACACCAAAAGGAATAAAAGCAAATATAAACAAGTGGGACTACATCAAACTAAATAGCTTCTGCACAGCAAAGGAAAACATCAACAAGGCAATTGGATTGTTGAATTTGCCAGCAAAGGAAACCATCAACAAGGCAACTGGATTGCTGAAAGGAATTAAAAGGCAATCCACTGAATGAGAGAAAATATTCGCAAATTGTGTATCCAAAAGGGATCAGTATCCAAAATATATGAAGATCTTATACAACTTAATGGCAAAAATCAATCCTATTAAAAAATGTGCAGAGAATCTGAATAAACACTTTTCTAAAGAAGACATACAGATTACCAAGAGATATAATGTAGAGCGTTGTGACTATAGTTAATAATACTGTTCTGCATATTTGAAAGCTGCTAAGAGAGTAGATCGTAAAAGTGCTCATCACAAGAAAAAAATTCTGTAACTATGTATAGTGACAGACATGAACTAGACTTATTGTGGTGATCATTTTGCAGTATATACAAATATCGAATCATTAACTGAAACTAATATAATGTATTATACTTTAATAAAGAAAGAAGGAAGGTAAGGAGAGAGAGAGGGAGGGAGGGAAGGAAAAGGAAAAATAAATAAATAGTTCTTTCAAACAGGTCCATAATTCTTTTTCTCCTCTGTTCAAAGTCAAACATTTACATACATCTAGAGAAATCCTCTACATGAGTCAGGAAATAGCAACTACACTCCCTCTCCAGGCACTCTGGAGAAAGCCACTCCTTGAGATAAGGAGCCCTCCAGCTCATAAATACTGAGTTAGGAGTTGCCACACCTCCATGCATATCTAAGAAGCTGACCCAGCCTCCAGATTCCAAGACTCAAATCTTAAATGGATTCCAATGGACTGTAAGGTCCTCCAACTCTGACAGGAAAAGTGGAGGACCAAGAAACGAATTCAAGAAAACATCTACCATTATAATCTGAAGATGATCACAGAAGAACTCAGTGACTTCCTGTTCATGTAATCACAGATCTAGTACTCATTTCTGATCTTGGTAAAATTGTAATTTTATGTTGATTGTTTTGTATGCTGCATTTAAAGACAGAAAGCAACCTGAAGATCATGGTTTTACTGATTGGTTTTACAAATGAGAAAACTGAGTCTTGGGTAAAGTAAATGACCTGCACAAATAGCTAGGAAGTGGCAAATGAGAATCCACATTGGCTGATCCTGGGATGAACACTCTCTCTTCATTTGCAACAGATATTCATTCATATTCAATAGATATTTATTGAATATTAACCATGTGCAAGACACGGAGGGACTACAAAGCAGAACGCAGGCAGTCATTCTCTCAAGGAACCTAAAAAATGTGTATTTTAGACAATATTTTTACAGTTTTAATATGCAAATCATCACATGAAGTCTTACATGGAATTTTAGGGGAATACCTGAAAGCAATTCTCCTCAGATCTAATACTTAACTTTGAACTAAATCTTTCCATCCTCCTTGCAGCCCTTCAACTACAGAAGGCAGATGTCACGGTAAGAGCATCAATAATGATGGCGAGGACAAACACAAGGACAATGACAAAACCAAATATAAGACATTTACTGTGTGCCAGTGACTATTCTCGTACCTTTATACACTTAGCTTATCTAATCCTCTCAGTAACCTCAGAAGGGAGGTATTATTACACCTCTATTTTTTATAAAAGGCCTGGGGAAAGGAAGTCGATTGCCCTTGAGAGGGTGGTTGAGTTGGGGTTCACACTCAAGCATGTCTTTACTAAGACTGTCTCTCAGGCTCCTGGCCCTGGGCCTTCCCTGATTAACTGAAAATCACCTGTCCCCCCGCCCCCGACCTCAGTGCCTTCACCTTTGAAATGCTGAAATCGGCCACATGATTTCCAGGGTCCCCTCCAGATGGAACATTCTGTGATTTACTGACTTAAGGTATCTAACAAATCTCTTTCCTTTAGCCGAGGAAGGAAAACACTTTATAAAAGCTAAGGATAATTTTGCCCCAAATTACAAAATCCAGGCCTTCAGCTTTACAGAAGTTTGGGGGTAAGGGAGGGCAGGTAGTTACGGGTTTAACTCATACATTCTTAACTTCCATCTAGGTTCCAGCCTCAGGTGTTTTTGAAAGCTGATGTCACAGCCACGTGGCAGAATAACATACAATCATTAATGGTGGTGTTTAAACAAGACAAAAAGTTTTTTAAATTCCTAATAATGATTAGGAGTCATCTGTAAAAACATGCAAAAATGTATTATAGGTTAAAAGAAAAAAGTAGGATGTAATACATGGGCTATAGTTTGGGTGGGGGGGTTGATTTTGTTTGTTTTTTACATGAGGAAAGAGGCAAGAAGGACATTCAACAGTGGTTGTAATTGGATAATAGGATTTGGGAGTTTTTTTCTTTTCCTTTTCCTTATTTTTTTTAATGTAAACTTAAATTACCTACATAATTAAAGGGGAGACTTTTCCTTATGAAGAGAGAAAAGGTGCCCAAAATTCTCACATTGAATTCTTCTGAGAAGAAAGAAAATACTCTCCTAAAAACATCTCAGTAACACTGCAGAAATTCCAGAAATACAGGTTTAGAGGGGAACATCATTATTACCCACTACAGATGGGAAAGAAAAGACTCCTTTATTGCTTCAGGTCTAGAATCACTAAGTTTCACAGGATGTTTCAGGAATGCTGGCAGGGGAAGTTGCTTTGGAGTCCAGGGACACACAGCTTTGTAGAGCTGGACCCGGGGGAAAAAAGAACAGGTGCAGCAGACAAAGCAGCAGACCATGAGAGCCAAATGTCATGGGCCCCGTCCAGAAATCCCAGTCTGGAGCAGGTTCCCCCTCAGTGCTCTTGCCCTGCACCACAGCCAGCCACATGGCCAAGGGGACTTTCCATGAGCACAAATGTTCTTTCCTCTCTGAAGCACTGCAGCAGAGGGAGGACAGGTAGCGTATTTCATGGAATCTGCAACTGTTAAAACAAATCAAACCACAACCAAACTAATCTATGCTTTCATCAGGCTGCAGGATAAGCACATTGTGTAGATACATCTGTGTTCATACATAAACACTCGATATATATACATATATATAAATACGTGGCCCAGTTTACAACACAGATCAGTGACTGTGGCTTTGGATGGCGACAATCAAACACTTCACTCTACAGCACTCTTGAGAACATTCTGTAAACACATTATTCCTCTGGTGATTCCCACTGATACTACCAAAAACTCAGGAAAGAGTACAATTGAAAAATCACATTCAGAATGTTATTAATTACATAGGAACCCTCTGCCTTTCTTGAACAGGCTTTTTTGCTACTTTGTGGCAAGTAGATAAAGACAGATCTGATATACAAAGAATAGGAAAACTGGAACAGGAAAAGTCAGCTCCTCCTTTGGGAGTCTGACAGACAATATGTGGCGTCAACATCGTATCATACCCTAGTTCAGAGGAGGGCTGCAAGGGAGCCGTGGAGCCCAACTTGCCACAGCTCCAGACATGCCCTGAGTACACACATCACACTGGGCTTCACCAGCACTAACAACATGAGGAAAGCAACAAAACAAAGGCCTGCGGGTGCCTTTTGTTTATTAATTTCAAAAGACACATTTCTGTTAATTGATACCAAAATTCAATTTGAACAGTTATTTAAAAATGGAAAATAACATAATGTAACTAAATAAAGAGATGCCATGGCTTGTTTTTTGTTTTAGGGCATTTTTTTGTTTGTTTGTTTCTAAGTGCAAAGTTGGCACCTACTGACTTTACCTGGCCGTAATTAAATACTTCTAACATTAGATAAAGAAATTTAACCTACCTCATCAAAGGTGTTGTCGTCTTTCTTCAAAGCTATAAAATAAAAGGGGAAAGGAAACAGTTATTGTGAAACATCTCAAAGACACTAAGTATCTAAGTTCTAAAAAACAGAAAAAAAAAACCCAAAGCAATATGGTGTTTTCATTTCAAAAAGTAAAATCGTACCCCAACCTGAATAACAATGTTATGATACAAATGTGAAAACTGCAAATGAGAGAGAGAATTGCACAGCACGCATCTTTGTGAGACACTTTCATAAATATGTAAATGGAACTATCCTCCCGCTGTGGAAAAGAAGTATGCATATCTTTCCTCTATTTCTTCTTTAGTAGGAAAATGTTTTAATGAAAGTATTAAAGAATCAAAAAGTAATCTTAAAAAAATTTCCCCTTAAACTTCTGGTGTTTGCTGGTCTATCATTAAGCATGGTGGCTGGACCTCCCAAACCAGTTGTCAGGAAGACATCCACTCTGCACAGTGCCCGGAATGAGATTTTCATACTGAGAGAAGTTTAAGTTTGATGATGAAAGATCAAGCGTGTAAAATAAGCACTGCAGAAACATAATTCAAACAGTTTCAACATGATAACTATTCTAACAAAGTATCACCAAAGGAAACAATACATGTGGAATATTTTATAGGTACTAGCAAATACTTAAAATTTATTTTAAATATTCATGACTTCAGAATTGAAATTTTATTACTCTAAAGAGAAAGAGAAGTATTTCATATATATAGTTGGCAAACACCTAGTTCCTTAAACCCTACAATTATTTAGAATGTTTCAGATTAAGGAGAATGCACAAAGGAGTGAATTTAGCTGAAAACACAAGTTGGAGAAATGTTTCAGAGGTACAGAATTGTGCATAAGTGCTTACTGGTCTATACTGGATAGTTCTATTCAGGATAGAAGTGCTTGGGTAGCTCTTAAAGCTATGTTCTGACCAAAGCAATGGAAAACAAATAGTTTGGGCAGTTAAGCTCTGAGAGAAGTCCTGTGCCTAAACTGAAGCCATCACAGCAAAGCTTATATTATACCGTCTAGCAATCTTGCAAAGGTTCTTTTCTCTGTGTCATACTATAAATGTCTTTTTAAAACATCAAGAAGTCTGTGGTTGTGGTGATGAGTTAAGGCAGAAAAGGGTAGGTCAAGAGAGATAAAATGTTTCTCAAAGTTTAATTTTTAGTCTTCCCCTTTTGCCTAAGAAACTGATCTTGTAATAATTTTCTCTACTTCCTTCATTAGAGAACCATTTCTTCCGAATGGAAAATAAAAAGACAGATCTTTGTCCAGTTTCAAATGGTTTATCTTGCATCCAATTACTCACCCATATTACATAATGTATTTGACTTAATTTATATTAAATCTAAAATTAAATTATATTAAATCTAAAATTCCCTACTTTGGGGAATTCCCTGGTGGTCCAGTGTTTAAGATTTAAGACTCCACGCTTTCACTGCCAAGGGCACAGGTTCAATCCCTGGTGGAGGAACTAAGATCCCGCAAACTGCTTGGTGTGGCCAAATAAATAAATTAAATTAAATAACCTACTTGGATAGAAAGGTAGAAGATCCTAGGTGATTCTTAATGGTGACATTTTTAATTCACAATATAAAACTTCTAATCCAGAAGGCTTTCTTTAAATATCAGTCAACAATGTTACTAGACTATACCCCTCACTCTCTCAACCCAAGGCGTGTCCTTTAATTAACATACTTGACTAGTGATTCCTTCATAAAATATTAGTGACCTATGTAAATATAAACAAGTTGTTCCATCTAAAAAAAGAACAATTTTTTGGAATAAGAAATGATTAGCTCACTGATTTCAAATACAAAGTGAATTATTGTACAGCCTCATACCTCACTCATTTAACAAAGATTAAGGTAAAACACATTACGTTGTTGCCATGCAAAGTGCAAAGCTACAGCAGCAAGCTTATCATTCACAGCACAGACGTTTAAATATATCTTCTTTACCTGGGACATGATAAAAGTTCTGGAGATTAAGCCATGGGTTTTCCTAAGCAAAGTAACCAGTAAGAACTACAGTTGATAACTTCTCTCAGGGAATTGCAAACAAGGAAGGAAGACCCTCAAATTGAGAGATTAGGAGAGTAGAAACTAGAATGTCTTTAACACCCAGACTGGACTATTTCTCTCTTGCCACCTAAGTCCTGCCAATTCCTCCAACATTCTGGATAAAGGGGTGGGATCTGTAGGTAGAAAGAAAAGGAGGAAATAGAAGGGTCATTGCAGGTGTATTTCCTAAGATATAAAGAGCAGGAAGCCAGATTATCTCCCCTGTACACTATTCTCAAGCCCAGGACACCAGAGGGGAGAATATTTTAAGACCAAGAAGTCTACCCTTTCATTGAACTCTTCATTGCTAGATTGACACCTCACATAGTTTCTTTAAATATTGTATCCTTTCCCTGAACAGCAGTCAGTGGTAACAAAAAAGACCAATTAAAGATATCTTTGCCAAATATTTATCAGGTCATTGATGAATAAACTCTGACCTAGACAAGCACACAACATCTCATTATTGATTACATTCTCTGATTGTCATTAATTATTCATGTAAATACAAACCCACAATTGTCTTCAAGGATATCATGGAATAACAAGCATATTACATTTTTCTGGGTTAACAAAGGGGCATATATTAAGCCATCTAAGATAATCAGATATTCTATTCAGTCCTCTGCTCAGACATTGCTCCCGGCAGAAGTTTTTCCATGATCTCATCAAGACTAAAATGGTATCCCCTCCTATGTTCTTCAACAGCAAGTTATGCTAATCTTCATGGTAGAATGTGTCCATGCTCATTCATTGGCCTGTCTTCCCTTAAAGTCCTTGAGGACAGGGACCAGTAACAATGGTCACTGAATCTGAATGCCAGCACAATATCTAGCACATAGGAGGTACTCGATAATTACTGGCAGAATTAATGAGTTGCACTTCAAAGGCAAAAGGATAGCATCTTACCCTTTGAGATACACTAAAGTTTTGGCATATGAAAACCATGTACTATTCTCTCTTATGAAAGAATCATAAATTCCATTTCACAGTTTTCAAATTAAAATCTTTGAAACTACATTAGGAGAGAATATGGTACAATAGTTAAATTTTGCCTCTGAACCTTTAACCTTACATTTTTCTTTTTGACAGAATGGATTTATCAGGTGACAGCTGGACTCTAAAATTACACTCTTACAGAACAAGGTAACAAATTCCCAAATTCAGTGTAACCACAGCCTCTTCCTTTTATTCAGTTATCTCACAAACTGCATCTTTCAAAGAAATGGTATACGTAGGGTTCATCTCGTATATCGCAGAGTATAAACTTCCTTTCTCTAGAAGATCATCCAACTAAGTGTGAAGAAATGCATTCAAATGAATATGAAGAAATGTCAGTTCGACCTTAATCTTACACGGGATATTACAGAAAGCCTTTCTCCTTCTAGGCAATCATTCAAAAATAAAAAAGAAACAATGAAAGAAAAGAGGAAATGAATTTTAATATAAATTTTTTAAACAATTTCCCATTTGTCTTTGTTTATGCTAACCTAAATTTTAAAAAAAAAGCATGAGACAACTATAGTAATTCCTAATAAGTGAACACACTGACACTATTTAGCAGAAAACCATAAATACTCACTCCTGAAATCAATGGATGACTTTGAAATTCAATTACACCCATCTTATAAAAGAACCATAGCTGTGTTATAGTCACTCCCTGGCAGATGTAGTAAATCAGAGTGCTATGGCTTGAAAGCCAATGTGTTTTTATAATATAGTAATCTCAGATCAGCTGCATTTGAGGTGGGCAGTGACAAAGTTGGCCTGAGCTTTCATGTGTGAGTAAATTAAACATTAGCATTGTCGCTTTTATATAGTTAGAATTATTATTAATCTTTTATAATAATGATTAATCCATAATTAATGAATATCATAGACTTTCAAAAATTGTCCTCATTTTCTATAGATGATCACTAATTTTTCATGGCTAAACAATGATACTGTATATTTTACCATTTAACAAACTACACTTCTGAATCATACTAAAAAAGCAAAATAAAGTCAGTATGTTTATTTCAAAAGCCGGAGTAGATTGGTTAAAGGGAATGAATATACTGAGATGTTGGATTACTCAGCAGGAATAAACCATTCACTCTTTGATCTCCTCATGAAGTACCAACGAAGAAATGAGGAAGATAGGAGATAAACAGAGAAATCAGAAGGAATAATAGCCTCCAATACTGATCTTCACCATGTGACAGATATTGCACTAGATATTTTATGTATTTTATCTGATCTAATCTTCACAACAACCTTAAGAAAACTGACAGATAAGGACTCTAGGATCTAAGGAAATTCTGCTAGTTGTTGCCCAAGGCACACAGCAGGCAAGGAAAATGGGATTCGAACCCAGATCAGCCTAACTCCAAAACCCATCCTGTTTTCAGGTTAGCCACACTGTAAAGTCAGTGGTCACTTCTCTTACTTCTCTTGCTTTCCACCTAGAAGATCCATACGTCAGCATGTTGTAATCACCAATAATGATAATAACACATTATGAACATCTATTGAGTCTTTATTCCATACAACACAGGACATCATATGCATTATTTCACTAAGCGCCAATAACAAAACTGACTTGAAAAACTGAAGCTCAGAAGGTGAGGGACCTGTCCAAGGTCACTCCACTACAAGCGGCAACACCAGAAATCCTAGTCCATCTGACACACAGCCCACACCTTTAAATCCATGCACTTCGTAATCCCACAGTAAAGCCTCAATTCAACAGCCTCCAGCACCTTAAAAATCCTTAAATAATCAGATTGATTGCATGCTTTTTGATTTTACAAATAAAACTTCAAAAAATAAATAGATAACAAAGACTTATTTTCTGTAATGCTACTCTAATGAATCTCTTGCGCTTGTTATACAATCATAATCATTTAAAACCTCTTTATCTCCTTTTACAGTATTCCGGAATGAGATTTGCTATTCGAATCATGACCCTCCATCAATACAAGAAATAATCAGTTATGATCACTTCACTGTACTGTTTCTGAAAGGGAGGAAGTAAAATCTACTAGAACTTAGAAGACGTTTTAACAAGAGTTGTAATCAAAAGGAGTTTCACATCACTAAATCTCTGTAAGCTAGAAAATCCAATTAACTATAATACCCCATTTGCCAGCATTGTAGTTAATCTAAATTTTACTGATTGTCCATCAAAACCTTGAAATTACCTAAACATAAGGAATTTTTATATTAATGTCCTTGGTTTCTTACTGAGATTCAATTGCAATGAATTATTTAACACAAAACTGGAAGAGTTCCAACAGAGTCATTAGCATTAGTAAATATACAGTTAATGCCTTATAGAACAGGGCTTAATGGACTCCAGAACCCGCCTCTGTGATAGTTTGGGTCAGGGACTGAAACATCCTCCTTAATAAAGCACAGCGACTCAACACCTTGCTTTCTCACACTCTTCTTAACTTCAAACTTCATTTGAATGCAGGGGCTCTTCATACACATCCCTAACTCCTAAGAGTAAAATTGCAAATATCCCATACACAAAATAAATAAAACCAGGGCTAAATATTGGTTTCACACCATAACTTTACAGTCATCTTGGGAAAGATTATGTATACCAATATGGAATTTTCAGTTTAAAAACAACAAAGAAAAGTAGGCTAAACATTTTTTTGACTTGAGGAAAGTTTGCATATTTCACGATGCACTTATACAATGATTTTTAAATGAATGGATGGAAGGACAAGGACAATACTCATATGTACTCCAGGGTTTTATTTTAAGGAATTAAGCACCTTATGCTTAATTTCCATTAACACCTTCATTAACATGGATGACATGTTAAACAAGTGAAACAAAGGCTAGAGGCTCCTTAGGGACTCTGAGGGGTTATTTTGTACGATTTTCTTGCTGAAAGCAGTTACCTGTGTAAATGAAAGTTAAGATGTTAGAGAAGATAGCTACCGTCTTAAGGTTAAAAGGGGTTTTAATGGCCAACCCTAGAAATCTAACCACCCATTCCACGTGACACTGTTGTCACCCTGTTATAGTCCGTGACATGGATTTATTCTTAAATGTCCTAAACATTTCTCGGTCGGTTATCTGTCGGTCAATTGGTTGGCTGAGTTAAAGACAATAGCCTTGGTCTAGTAAATGGAAGAAGTTTGGGAGACTTATTCCTAAATGTTCAGACAAGTTCACGGCGCGAATTTCTCTGCAGCAATGGAAAGATTCAGAGGACTCGAGACTGAACGCCCAAATCTCGCTTTCGAGGACCCGAAGTACCGAACAAAAGGTCCCAAGGTATCTGTCCCACTTCTCTTTAGGTTGGATGTGTTAAACAATACCAAGGTACAAACTCAACATTTCACCAATTTCCAAAGCTAAATTATTGACCAAACACCCAATACCAAAGCCTGCGTGCAAAAAAATAGGTGACCCAAGCGGCCGCGCCGCCTGTCCCCGGCGTACGCGAAAGCAGGAGCGCTAGTGGCGAGGAGAGGGAACCCAAATTGTAGGCTTAAGACCATGCACAAATGAACCCTCAGGTCCTGAGGGAAAGAGGTGTCTCTCGTTTTTGTCGTCGCCCTCCCGCAGGTCCTGGGCACTGTTCCCTCCACCCTCCGCGCGCAACGCCCCCCACGCCAGTCCCGGGTGGCCGCTGCACCGCCAGTGCCAGAAGCGCGGGGCCGAGGGCGCGGGCATGGGGGCGCCGGGCCGGGTGCCCGGGACAGCACGCCACTCACCAATGCGGCTGAAACTATCCGACAAAGTTCTCCGCAACTTCTTCATCTTGCCGATCTTCTCGGGCGGCTGCGGCTCAATGAGGTCGCACATCTGGGCGACACGGGGCTCGACCAACTTCCCCAAACTGGTCCAGAGCGAGCGCAGACAACGGCGAGGACGCGCGGCGCGGCGAAGGCGGCGCCTCCTCCTCCTCCTCCTCCTCCTCCACCTCCTCCTCCTCCTCCACCTCCTCCTTCTCCGGCCGCGAGGCGACGCGCAGGGCTGGGGAGGCGAGCGGCGAGAGGCAGGCTGCACTCCGGCCTGGGCCGCGGCTGGACGAACGGGGGCGTTCTACGTGGTGCCGGGGGCGGCTGCGATAGCCGCCGCAGTGGTGGCCCAGCGCCGCGCCGCCGCCGCTGCCGCCGCCCGGCTCATTTTCCCTCCTTTGTAACCGAGAGAAGCGCGGCCGGCGGCCGGCTGTGGGGGTGGCGCGGGCGGAGGCGGGGCGGGGGCGGGCCGGGGACTAGGTGCGAGAGCTTGGGGTCGCCGAGAGCGCGGGGCGCGGGCGGGAAGAGTTTCGGGCGCTCGGGAGAAAGAGCCGCGGCGCGTAACCGCCAGCCGCCCCGCCCTCAACCCCCTCCCGCCGCCGCCGCCGCCGCCGCCGCCGCCCCACCTCCCCCTTGGCCCCCGGGCGCGGGACCCCGGAGCGACCTCGGCCCCCCGCTCGGAGCCCGAGTCCTCTGCCACCGTCAGTGGCCTGCTCGCGACCCCGCGCTGCTCCCTCGGCGCTCGAGGGACCCGGGCCCGCGGAGGGCCGCGAACGGGCAAGGCTGGGAGCGGGCCGCCACTGGGGACCCGGTTCTCGCGCTGTGGGGAGGCCCTGAAAGGAAAGGGGCTGAGCCTAGGTCGTTCATCGTAGTGGTTTTCTCCCTGCTGCGATCGCGTGTGAAAAGAGCTTGTAATTGGGGGTGGGGGGTTGGCCGAGACCAATGCCTCCGGGTCAGGGGAGTGGAAAGGCCTCGGGGATGCGCTCAGGTTTGACGTTGACTTTTTGTTTTTCTTCAGTTTTGCCAAGGAAACTGAAGCGAAAGAGCTAAAGGGAAAGATGGGCCCGTTTCTTAGGAGAGTCAAGTGCAAAAGCAGAAGCGTCAACTGTAACTCCCCAAGGCAGGGCTAGTGCTCTGTTTCCTTCATCCCTCTGTCACACTGAGTGACGGACGGTAATGTAGCTGATTTCTGAAATGAATACCCAGTTCTATAGTAAATAGCAAACAGAAGCCCTTAGTCTATTTACCATTTTTAGAATATATTTCTAAACTGGAAGACTCAGAGGCATAAACATTCTGACCTCCTCGTCCCCTACCACAAAAAAGCAACTTTAAAAAGCGGGGCTGGGGGGAAGCTTTATAAAATCCCAGAACCTACAGTTCGGGCAGCAAACACACATCGTCTTTATTCGGCTAAAACACGATGCAGCAAGCCTCCAAAAGTCAGTCTCCCAGGGGAGAGAGAAGGAAGATGGGGGAAAGCCTGAATGTGTTGATTTGGGGCCAGCAAACTCCTTATGAATAGAAATGTAGTAATCTTGAGTCATCTGGCTGTGTAAGTAAAAAGAGCTTGTGAGCGTGTGACAATGTTGTTTGGTTTAAAGGAAGTTTTGGGGAGTTTATGTTTTATTAATAGATTTTTATCTGAAAACAAAAACTAGCCCCCTGCCTTCCTTAAATTGTGAGGTAGAACACTGATTTGTTCTGCTCTGCACTGAGCACATTATAGGGACTTGATAAATTGCAGCTGATTAAAGCCAGGAAGTCAAGCCAAGTGGGGGCAGAGGAGGGTGGGGAATTCCTCAAGAAAGTCCGTATGACTTAAAATGGATGTTGAGTCCTGGGGACTATAACTAGATATCACTGACAGCACCAAGCATGGCCTCAGAAAGGAAAAAGGTTGACTTTCACCACTTACTCAGGTTAGTTAGGGAGAAAGGTATCAGCTGCTTTGAATGAAAAGACAAAAGCAACCAGTCAAAATACTGATGGGCTCTACCTATCCATCAACAAAGATGAAGAAGTAGTCATTAACTGAATGAACTTTGACAACTATACATCTGTGGCTATCCTATTAATCATATTATTCACTCTGATAATGGCTGTTTCATATATACGTGTGTGTATGTGAGAATATATATAATATATTCATATTCTGTTTTACCTTCCCAGTGTTTAGTATTATTGACCTTTTAAAAGATAAACTTCTGTTTGAATAAATTATGGTATATGCATACTATGGTACACAGGTAAACATTTTCAAAAATGAGATAGATCAATATGTATTGTGTAAATATGTCTAGAGTAAGTGAAAAAAAATTTACCATTAACCCGTTTTCATATTTATAAGAAAAAATTAGACATGTATATGTTTCTATATGCTTAGAAATTTTCTGAAAAAGAAGAGAACAACAAACTGTAAGTGTGTACACCCAGAATACAGTAAGTCCCCTACATATGAACAAGTTCCATTCCGAGACCACATTTGTAGGTCCAATTTGTTCGTAAGTCCAATGAACTTGGGCTTGGAGGAAGAGGAGGTGAGAGATGGTAGAGCTGAAGGATAGTTTGCAATAGGAGATGGAAGGCAAGATGCAATTTCACTCATGCCTGATGTTGACAGCACTGGTTTTGGTTCCTTGCTGGATTCAATTCTATCTACCCTCTTGAAAAAATGATCCAGTGATGTCTGGGTAGAATCTCTTTTTCTTGTCATAGATGACGTGGTAGCACTGGATTGCATTCTGAAGAGCTGCTGCAACCTTCGTGTATCCTCCTATGTTCAGGTCATGTGCCTCAAGGACTAACAGTGCCTCCTCAAATAAAGAAAATCCCCTTGCCATTTCCTGCATCATGAATCTCTTTGGTTCTTCAGTTACTTCTTCTTCTTCTTGTCTCTCTTCGTCCTTTCTCTGGGCCTCCAATTCCATCAGTAAGCTCCTCATGCTGCACAGCAAGGAGTTCAATGAAATCGTCCTCTTACAGATCTAGCTTGAAATAAAGATACTGTACTACTGTACTCTATACAGTACTGTACAGTAAAGTACACAAAAGCACAACCACTTGTAGAGGATGCACACACGTGACAATGTATGCCAGACACATGAACTAACTTACATGATTAGACATGCGAATACATGTTTGCATCTTTGAAAGTTCAGAACTTGAAGGTTCGTATGTAGGGGACTTACTGTAGAGAGACCATTTTCTTTGTACCTTTAAGTATAATTTGAATGTTTTATCCCCCCAAAATGCATTGTTTATAATAATACAAATAGTAATTTAAAACATAAACATAATATTTACTTCATTTTTACCTATCCCACTCCAAAAAAATTTCACCTAATTACAATGGTATACCTTGCAGGAGAAACAGTTGTTAGTAATGGACCAAGTAAACCTTGGCAATTATGAATAACCAACTCCCAGCACATGCTTATCTGCTTCCTTTGTTGGTTATAAATCAAAATGGCTAATTTTGCAAGAAACTGTGATACAAAGAAGGAAATTTTTAACTGGATGCTTTTAATATATGTACACTTACGTTATAGGATTCAACTTTTTTTTTTTTTTGGCCATTCCGCCCAGATTGTGGGATCTTAGTTCCCCAACCAGGGATAGAACCTGTGCCCCCTGCATTGGAAGCCCAGAGTCCTAACCACTGGACCACCAGGAAATTCCCAGATTCAACTCTTTTCTTTTCTTTTTTTTTTTTTTTTTTTTTTTTTTATGCGGTACACGGGCCTCTCACTGTTGTGGCCTCTCCCGTTGCAGAGCACAGGCTCCGGACGCGCAGGCCCAGCGGCCACGGCTCACAGGCCCAGCCTCTCCGCGGCATGTGGGATCCTCCCGGACCGGGGCACAAACCCGCGTCCCCTGCATCGGCAGGCGGACTCCCAGCCACTGCGCCACCAGGGAAGCCCTCAACTCTTTATATGGTTATTCGTTTCACATTTGCCTTCATCTTAGATTGTAAGTTCCCTGAGGGCAAGAGCCCTAGATACAAAAGGTATAATGCCTGTTTCATAGTGGACGTAAATTAAATGTTTGTCAAATGATTAGAGAATATATTGCTGCCACTGAGAAGTAATGTGTTGTCCTCAGAAACAAAGATGACTATTCAGCATCTGTGTGGCATATGTATTTTCAGTGGGAGGATGGATCTGTGCCAGTTCTCCATCTGAACTTCTCATTCACAAGGTTATAGTTTTGGCTGGCCTGAATTAAAGGTGCAGTGTCTGCCTATAAACAGATAAGCTTACCGAGGGGCTGAACCCAGCATGGGTTGAACTGAATCGAATTCATCAATTAAAGCATGTGTGTGTATTAATTAGGCCTAGAGTGATAGCAGCAGTGGCTGGAGACCCAGGACTCATGGGTTTTCGTCCCTACTCTATCACAAAGTGTTGTGTGGCCTTAGACAAATAAGTGATTTACCCACTTCCTTATCTGTAAAATGAGAGTCTTGAACTAGCTGACCTCTAGGGTTATCCATAGCGGCCAAATTCTACGTTGAATGGTGAAATTTCTACTCTCCCAGCTTAAACACTGGGATATATTAATGAACAGTAATTAATACACAAATAAGAGAGACAAGGATCCAATGATAAAAATTATGAGAAATTTAAGATACATTATTTCTATTCATGTTATACATAAATTATGCTTTTCTTATGAATGGATCTTGTCCATATAAGAAAAATAGCAGGCTCATATGCTGGCAGTAAATTTTAAGGGAATGAATCCTAATCTAAATCAGATGAAATATAGAGGATTTGATTAGAATCTAAAGTACCAACAAAAGCAGAAGCAGATTTACTGACCTGAAATAGTATCAAAAGATATTATCAGAGAAAAGAAATCTATGAAAAAATGATGCCAAGGATGTGGGGACTAGAGTTGGGAAGTGAAGTTAAAGTGAAAACATATGTTAATTAATGTAAAATTTTAGAATTTAGCCAGTGTAGATAGCTAAAGATTAAGACATATTGTTGACTGTAATTACTAAAGTGGTAGAAACTAACGTAATTGAATATCCTCTTAGAACTCTAAACAGTTACCCCAGTTAATTATTTTAACACTTTATTTTTTAATTTTCTTTTACTAAATAGAAATCTAATTAGTCTAATTACTTAAATGCAAGCATTTACATTAGAAAACGAGTTCTCTTCAATCAAAATTATGTAACAAGAATTTAGCACTTTACAAAATTCTGTAATATGTCACATGACATACATAGCTATAACTTTTTATGTTGTAGCAACAGGTACTTACGTCAAGACTTCAGATTTTATTAAAGGACAATCTAAAACAATAGTAGAGTACAGATATAAGAAATGAAAAGGACCTCATGAATGGCAGTTAAAATACATAACAGGACAAAAGCAAGGTAAAATATAATGCTCCAAGTGGCCTCTACATTTTGGTAAAAGATAGAACTATCTGAGAAAAATTATTTTTACTTTGAAGAAAGTTACAAAATTACATTAATTTAAAAACGTTAACAGATGCATGATGTTTGCAACTTACTTTCAAACAGTTCAGAAAAAAACAGACATACGTAGAGTGGAAAAGATCAATAGAGAAAGCATACAACAATGATAAAGCCAACAGTACAAAATGTTAATAGGCAAATCTAGGTAAAGGGTATATGTACGTTCTTTGTGCTATTCTTTTTTTTTTTCTTATTAGTCATCAATTTAATACACATCAGTGAATACATGTCAATCTCACTCCCCCAATTCATCACACCACCACCACCACCACCCCTGCGGCTTTCCACCCTTGGTGTCCATACATTTGTTCTCTACATCTGTGTCTCAATTTCTGCCCTGCAAACTGGTTCATCTGTAGCAATTTCTAGGTTCCACATATATGTGTTAATATACGATATTTGTTTTTCTCTTTCTGACTTACTTCACTCTGTATGACAGTCTCTGGATCCACGTCTCAACAAATGACCCAATTTCATTCCTTTTTATTGCTGAGTAATATTCCATTATATATATGTACCACAACTTCTTTATCCATTCATCTGTCAATGGGCATTTAGGTTGCTTCCATGACCTGGCTATTGTAAATAGTGCTGCAATGAACATTGGGGTGCATATATCTTTTTGAATTATGGTTTTCTCTGGGTATGTGCCAAGTAGTGGGATTGCTGGTCATCTATGGTAATGGTAATTCTATTTTTAGATTTTTAAGGAACCTCCATACTGTTCTCCATAGTGGCTGTATCAATTTACATTCCCACCAACAGTGCAAGAGGATTCCCTTTTCTCCACACCCTCTCCAGCATTTGTTGCTTGTAGATTTTCTGATGATGTCCATTCTAACTGGTGTGAGGTGATACCTCATTGTAGTTTTCATTTGCATTTCTCTAATAATTAGTGATGTTGAGCAGCTTTTCATGTGCTTCTTGGCCATCTGTGTGTCTTCATTGGAGTAATGTCTATTTAGGTCTTCTGCCCAGTTTTGGATTGGGTTGTTTGTTTCTTTAATATTGAGCTGCGTTAGCTGTTTATATATTTTGGAGATTAATCCTTTGCCCGTTGATTCGTTTGCAAATATTTTCTCCCATTCTGAGGGTTGTCTTTTTGTCTTGTTTATGGTTTCCTTTGCTGTGCAAAAGCTTTCAAGTTTCATTAGGTCCCATTTGTTTATTTTTGGTTTTATTTCCATTACTCTAGGAGGTGGATCAAAAAAGATCTTGCTGTGGTTTATGTCAAAGAGTGTTCTTCCTACGTTTTCCTCTAAGAGTTTTATAGTGTCCAGCCTTACATTTAGGTCTGTAATCCATTTTGAGTTTATTTTTGTGTATGGTGTTAGGCAGTGTTCTAATTTCATTCTTTTACATGTAGCTGTCCAGTTTTCCCAGCACCACTTATTGAAGAGGCTGTCTTTTCTGCATTGTATATCCTTGCCTCTTTGTCATAGATTAGTTGACCATAGGTGCATGGGTTTATCTCTAGGCTTTCTGTCTTGTTCCATTGATCTATGTTTCTGTGTTTGTGCCAGTACCATACTATCTTGGTTACTGTAGCTTTGTAGTATAGTCTGAGGTCAGGGAGTCTGATTTCTCCAGCTCCGTTTTTTCCCCTCAAGACGGCTTTGGCAATTTGGGGTCTTTTGTGTCTCCATACAAATTTTAAGATTTTTTTGTCCTACTTCTGTAAAAAAATGCCATTGGTAATTTGATAGGGATTGCATTGAATCTGTAGATTGCTTTGGGGAGTATAGTCATTTTCACAATTTTAATTCTTCCAATCCAAGAACATGGTATATCTCTCCATCTGTTAGTATCATCTGTAATTTCTTTCATCAGTGCCTTATAGTTTTCTGCATATAGGTCTTTTGTCTCCCTAGGAAGGTTTATTCCTAGGTATTTTATTCTTTTTGTTGCAATGGTAAATGGGAGTATTTCCTTAATTTCTCTTTCAGATGTTCCATCATTAGTGTATAGGAATGCAAGAGATTTCTGTGCATTGATTTTGTATCCTGAAACTTTACCAAATACATTGATTAGCTCTAGTAGTTTTCTGAAGGCATCTTTAGGATTCTCTATGTATAGTATCAAGTCATCTGCAAACAGTGACAGTTTTACTTCTTCTTTTCCAATTTGTATTTCTTTTTCTTCTCTGATTGCCGTGGCTAGGACTTCCAAAACTATATTGAATAATACTGGTGAGAGTGGACATCTTTGTCTTGTTCCTTATCTTAGAGGAAATGCTTTCAGTTTTTCACCATTGAGAAAGATGTTTGCTGTGGGTTTGTCATATATGGCCTTTACTATGTTGAGGTAGGTTCCCTCTATGCCCACTTTCTGGAGAGTTTTTATCATAAACCGTTGTTGAATTTTGTCAAAAGCTTTTTCTGCATCTATTGAGATGATCATATGGTTTTTCTCCTTCAATTTGTTAATATGGTGTGTCACATTGATTGATTTGCATATATTGAAGAATCCTTGCATCCCTGGGATAAATCCCACTTGATCATGGTGTATGATCCTTTTAATATGTTGTTGGATTCTGTTTGCTAGTATTTTGTTGAGGATTTTTTCATCTATATTCATCGGTGATATTGGTCTGTTATTTTCTTTTTTTGTAGTATCTTTGTCTGGTTTTGGTATCAGCGTGATGGTGGCCTCATAAAATGAGTTTGGGAGTGTTCCTTCCTCTGCAATTTTTTCAAAAATTTGAGCAGGATGGGTGTTAGCTCTTCTCTAAATGTTTGACAGAGTTCACCTGTGAAGCCATCTGGTCCTGGACTTTTGTTTGTTGGAAGATTTTTAATCACAGTTTCAATTTCATTACTTGTGATGTGTGTTCATATTTTCTATTTCTTCCTGGTTCAGTCTTGGAAGGATATACCTTTCTAAAAATTTGTCCATTTCTTCCAGGTTGTCCATTTTATTGGCATAGAGTTGCTTGTAGTAGTCTCTTAGGATGCTTTGTATTTCTACGGTGTGTTATAACTTCTCCTTTTTCATTTCTAATTGTATTGATTTGAGTCCTCTACCTGTTTTTCTTGATGAGTCTGGCTAATGGTTTATCAATTTTGTTTATCTTCTCAAAGAACCAGCTTATAGTTTTATTGATCTTTGCTACTGTTTTCTTTGTCTCTATTTCATTTATTTCTGCTCTGATCTTTATGATTTCTTTCCTTCTGCTAACTTTGGGTTTTGTTTGTTCTTCTTTCTCTAGTCCTTTAGGTGTAAGTTTAGATAGTTTATTTGAGATTTTTCTTGTTTCTTGAGGTAGGCTTCTATAGCTATAAACTTCCCTGTTAGAACTACTTTTGCTGCATCGCATAGGTTTTGGATCATCGTGTTTTCATTGTCATTTTTTTCTAGGTATTTTTTGATTTCCTCTTTGATTTCTTCAGTGAGCTCTTGGTTATTTAGTAACATATTGTTTAGCCTCCATGTGTTTGTGTTTTTTATGTTTTTTTCCCTGTAATTCATTTCCAGTCTCATAGCGTTGCCGTCAGAAAAGATGCTTGATATGATTTCAATTTTCTTAAATTTACTGAGGCTTGATTTGTGACCCAAGATGTGATCTATCCTGGAGAATGTTCCATGTGCACTTGAGAAGAAAGTGGAATCTGCTGTTTTGGGATGGAATGTCCTATAAATATCAATTAAATCTATTGGTCTATTGTGTCATTTAAAGTTTCTGTTTCCTTATTTATTTTCCTTTTGGATGATCTGTCCATTGGTGTATGTGAGGTGTTAAAGTCCACCACTATTATTGTGTTACTGTTGATTTCCTCTTTTAGAGCTGCTAGCAGCTGCCTTATGTATTGAGGTGCTCCTATGTTGGGTGCTATGTTATAGCTTCTTCCTGGATTGATCCCTTGATCATTATGCAGTGTCCTTCCTTGTCTCTTGTAACATTCTTTACTTTAAAGTCTATTTTATCTGATATGAGTATGGCTACTCCAGCTTTCTTTTGATTTCCATTGGCATGGAAAATCTTTTTCCATCCCCTCACTTTCAGTCTGTAAGTGTCCCTAGGTCTGAAGTGGGTCTTTTGTAGACAGCATATATATGTGTCTTGTTTTTGTATCCATTCAGCAAGCCTGTGTCTTTTGGCTGGAGCATTTAATCCATTCATGTTTAAGGTAATTATCGATATGTATGTTCCTATTACCATTTTCTTAATTGTTTTGGGTTTTTGTAAGTCCTTTTCTTCTCTTGTGTTTCACACTTAGAGAAGTTCCTTTAGCATTTGTTGTAAAGCTAGTTTAGTGGTGCTGAATTCTCTTATCTTTTGCTTGTCTGTAAAGCTTTTGACTTCTCCATCAAATCTGAATGAGATCCTTGCTGCGTAGAGTAATCTTGGTTGTAGGTTCTTCCCTTTCATCACTTTAAGTATATCATGCCACTCCCTTCTGGCTTGTAGAGTTTCTGCTGAGAAATCAGCTGTTAACCTTATGGGAGTTCCCTTGTATGTTATTTGTTGTTTTTCCCTTGCTGCTTTCAATAATTTTTCTTTGTCTTTAATTTTTGCCAATTTGATTACTATGTGTCTCGGTGTGTTTCTCCTTGGATTTATCCTGTATGGGACTCTCTGCGCTTCCTGGACTTGGGTAGCTATTTCCTTTCCCATGTTAGGGAAGTTTTCGATTATAATCTCTTCAAATATTTTCTCTGGTCCTCTCTCTCTCTCTCTCTTCTCCTTCTGGGACCCCTATAATGCGAATGTTGTTGTGTTTAATGTTGTTCCAGAGGTCTCTTATGCTGTCTTCATTTCTTTTCATTCTTTTCTCTTTATTCTGTTCTGCAGCAGTGAATTCCACCTTTCTGTCTTCCAGGTCACTTATCCGTTCTTCTGCCTCAGTTATTCTGCTATTGATTCCTTCTAGTGTAGTTTTCATTTCAGTTATTGTATTGTTCATCTCTGTTTGTTTGTTCCTTAATTCTTCTAAGTCTTTTTTAAACATTTCTTGCATCTTTTCGATCTTTGCCTCCATTCTTTTTCTGAGGTCCTGGATCATCTTCACTATCATTATTCTGAATTCTTTTTCTGGAAGGTTGCCTATCTCCACTTCATTTAGTTGTTTTTCTGGGGTTTTATCTTGTTCCTTCGTCTGGTACATAGCCCTCTGCCTTTTCACCTTGTATATCTTTCTGTGAATGTGGTTTTTGTTCCACAGGCTGCAGGATTGTAGTTCTTCTTGCTTCTGCTGTCTTTCCTCTGGTGGATGAGTCTATCTAAGAGGCTTGTGTAAGTTTCCTGACGGGAGGGACTGGTGGTGGGTAGAGCTGGATGTAGCTCTGGTGGGCAGAGCTCAGTAAAACTTTAATACGTTTGACTGCTGATGGGTGGGGCTGGGTACCCTCCCTGTTGGTTGTTTGGCCTGAAGCAACCCAACACTGGAGCCTCCCTGGGCTCTTTGGTGGGGCTAATGGCAGACTCTGGGAGGGCTCATGCCAAGGAGTACTTCCCAGAACTTCTGCTGCCAGTGTCCTTGTCCCCCCAGTGAGCCACAGCCACACCCATCTCTGCAGGAGACCCTCCAACACTAGCAGGTAGGTCTGGTTCAGTCTCCCCTGGGGTCACTGCTTCTTCCCCTAGGTCCTGATGCACACACTGCTTTGTGTGTGCCCTCCAAGAGTGGAGTCTCTGTTTCCCCCAGTCCTGTCAAAGTCCTGCAATCAAATCCCACTAGCCTTCCAAGTCTGATTCTCTAGTAATTCCTCCTCCCATTGCTGGACCCCCAGGTTGGGAAGCCTGACGTGGGGCTCAGAACCTTCACTCCAGTGGGGGACTTCTCTGGTATAAGTGTTTTCCAGTCTGTGAGTATCCACCCAGCAGTTATGGGATTTGATTTTACTGTGATTGCACCCCTCCTACCATCTCATTGTGGCTTCTTCTTTGTCTTTGGATGTGGGGTATCTGTTTTGGTGAGTTCCAGTGTCTTCCTGTCGATGATTGTAGAGCAGCTAGTTGTGATTCTGGTGTTCTCTCAAGAGGGAGTGAGAGTACGTCCTTCTACTCCACCATCTTGGTTCCAATCCTCACCCTAGTTAATTATTTTTAGGATCAAATATTATCCTTCTTTTTTGAATACATCCAGGAACTGAAATAGCACAAGGTTAGGTGACCTATACCAAGTTCCCAGTGAGTCATCAGTGAAACTGGTACATGGAATTCAAAACTCTTGTCACCAACTTTTATGTTCCAGCTGTTGGATAACGTCCAGTCTTAAGGATTTCTTTTTGTTGTTGTTATTGTTGTTGTTTTGACAATGAGAAATTTAAAATCAAAAAGGGAGGCAAATGGAAGACTGGAGAAACCAGTGTATTCTCACAGGTAAATGGAGGCTCTCCCACTTCTTTCCTCCCTGTTCTATCAGCCATCTGTTGCCTAGTCGCTCATAATTCAAATACTTTTCACTTTTACAGAAATCACTCACTGCTGACACAAATCTCCAGGCTTGTTCAGGAATAAGCCCTGACTGTTTTATAGGTAATTCTATATTTTTTCATCATATATTTCTAAGAGACCTTGGGATGTAAGTAAATTGACCTACTTGCAAATGACTGTAGGAAGAACAAAGAAGTTGCAAACCCATCCAAACGGTGTCAAGTATAAATTAGCTCAGAATAGTTTTGAAGAAAATAGACTACCAAGGTCAAAGTGTGCATTGAAATACTGGTAAATTCCCCTCTCCTACTAAATCATACTTAAATATTACAATGGCCTATCATTCCTGTTTTTCATTTTGTATAATTTGTAAATAGAATTTTATATGAGAAAACATCTACCATTTCAAACTAACATACAATTCACTCTGTTATCCCTTTGGTGTTATTTGTGTGTGTGGAGAGATGTGTCATTACTAAAGGGTCCTCATTTATGATTGTCATCAATTTCAATGCATCATTTTGCACCCAGCAGAATTAAAATTCAGAGGCCAGTCCTGTAATTGAACTGTGGACATGGATGGAAAAGTGGTCAGAAACTAATACTTCAGGGAAACCAAAACTTTTGGTCAGTCTAGACAAGTCCTGTTAGGAGCAATTAAATTCAGAAATGTAGCTTTTCTATCAAAAACATCCTAGTCTTTCTTCCCAATGCCCTTGACAGTTCATCTGCATTCACACGCCTATTCTTTTTTTTTTAATTTATTTTTGGCTCTATTGGGTCTTCGTTGCTGCATGTGGGCTTTTTCCCTGGTTGCGGCGAGTGGGGGCTACTCTTCGTTGTGGTGCACAGGCTTCTCATTGTGGTGGCTTCGCTTGTTGCGGAGCACGGGTTCTAGGCATGTGGGCTTCAGTAGTTGCAGCACGCGGGCTCAGTAGTTGTGGCTCACGGGGTCTAGAGCACAGGCTCAGTAGTTGTGGCTCACAGCTTAGTTGCTCCATGGCATGTGGGATCTTCCCGGACTAGGGATGGAACCCGTGCCCCCTGCATTGGCAGGTAGATTCTCAACCACTGCGCCACCAGGGAAGCCCCACATGCCTGTTTTTTTTAATTAATTATTTTTTTGGGGGGGGGGGCTGCATTGGGTCTTCATTGCTGCATGCAGGCTTTCTCTAGTTGTGGCGAGTGGGGGCTACTCTTCGTTATGGTGTGTGGGCTTCTCATTGCAGTGGCTTCTCTTGTTGCTGAGCACAGGCTCTAGACACGTGGGCTTCAGTAGTTGTGGCGCACGGGCTTAGTTGCTCCGTGCCCACATGCCTATTCTAATCAAGTGCTTACAAGCCAGAAAATGTATCCATAGGATAACTATATTGATGATGTTGTTGGATATATCATGTTCCCTAGCTAAAATGGCTTACTATTTATAATTTTAAAATGTAACTAGAATAACTTGTGGCTTTATAATGGGCTACAAATTGATGATCTCATCTTATTTTAACCCATACTACTCCAAGAGACATTATCATTATCACTATGTTACACAAAGGAAATGGGCATAGACATGCCAAGAGACTATCCCCAAGAGGTTCCAGTTTTAGACTGAGACACACTTTGGTTACCAAAATCTTTTCTTCAATAAAGCATTTTTGTAGCACGATGTATGGCATTTTCTTTTTCTTTTGATATATTTTGGGTATAATTATTATTGTCCTTATTGTATAGAAAGGAACTATTCTGAAGCAGAGAGAGTGCAAGGAACTGGCCAAACTCAAACAGGTTTATGGATGGGTCAAAACTCCTAAACTCTAGCACTGTAATTTGCCTTTTTTTAACCTTATGGCAAGAAATTAGAAGTGTGCAATTAAAAGACGTACAATTGGGCTTCCCCCGTGGTGCAGTGGTTAAGAATCCTCCTGCCAATGCAGGGGACATGGATTCAAGCCCTGGTCCGGGAAGATCCCACATGCCGCGGAGCAACTAAGCCCGTGCGACACAACTACTGAGCCTGCACTCTAGAGCCCGTGAGCCACAACTACTGAGCCCGCGTGCCACAACTACTGAAGCCGGCGTGCCCTAGAGCCCATGCTCCGCAACAAGAGAAGCCACCACAATGAGAAGCCCATGCACCACAACGAAGACTAGCCCCCGCTCGTCGCAACCAGAGAAAAGCCCGAGCACAGCAACAGAGACCCAATGCAGCCAAAAATAAAATAAAAATTTTTAAAAAGATGTACAATTGACTTTGAAAAAGAGGCTCCTTTCTACTCTAATTGGTGTTTGTAAATGAACTAAACATTCTAAAACTATCACTTGAACCACCGTGGCATGTGTCATAAATGGATTAGTGCATTTTTGCTCATAACTAATATTTAATCCAATATTCCTCACCTATGAAGATGAGTCATATCAAAATTAGTTGGTGTCTTAGTCTGTTCGGGCTGCTATAACAAAATACCATAGACTGGGTGGCTTATAAACAACAAAAATTAATTTCCCACAGTTCTGGAGGCTGGAAGGCCAAGATCAGGGTGCCAGCATGGCTGAGTTCTGGTGAGAACCCTCTTCTGGGTTGGAGATTGCCGACTTCTCACTGTGTTCTCACATGGCATGGCAGAAGGGGTGAGGGAGCTCTTCAGGGCCTCTTTTATAAGGACACTAATCCCATTCATGACAGCTTCACTCTTATAACCAAATCATCTCTCAAAGACCCTTCAAATACTGTCACATTGGGAATTAGTTTTCATTGTATGAATTTTGGGTGGCAGGAGCAGGGAGGAGACACAAATATTCAGTCGATAGCACTTGGGTAGCATTTTCAAAGAACCACTATAGAACACCTTAGGCAGGGACTGGAGGGACAGGAGGAGGAAGGGGTACATATGGATTGGAAAAGCCTCCAAGGTGATTCTTGTACAACCCCCACCAAGTGAGAATCGCTGATTTTGTCCCTTAAATAGCAACATGATGATAGTTACTTGATGAAAGACAGATATAGAGAACAACACAGAAATACCCGTGAAGCATAAAAGACAATAAGGTTAGAGACGTAACATCCTAGATGTGTTTCAAACAGTAAAAAAGAAAACAGTATTAGGAGCCAGAAGATACTAATTCTCAGTTCTAGAACCTTCTCTCATGCATTGTATAATATCACTAATCCTCTGCTTCCTAACTTATAAACCAGAGATAGACAATTATCCTGGTACGACCCACCTACAAATTTAAGAGATCATTACCTCCTTTTCCTAATCAAGACTATCTTGATTTCTTCTAATTGCAAACCAAGAAAACAAGGATAGGCCGATACAGTTGAACAGAAAGGATTGATTGAATCAGTTTCCAGTACTATCTCTGTTTTCTTATCATAAGCAAGTCCTTTCACTTGTCTTCATTTGTTTATTCATCAAATGCACATTGAGCACCTACTATGTCCTCGGCACTCTGCTAATGGCTGGATATACTGCAGTGAAAGAAGTGGAGCATGGTCACAACCCCTACCTCCACAGAGCTTACAGACTAGTGAGGAAAAATAAAAGGTGACCCATTTTAAAATAGGGGAAGGACTGAGTGGTATGGATACCCCACAGCAGGGAGATTTCACCCTAATATGAGGGTCAGAGACATCCACTCTGAGCAATCACACCTAAACTGAGACCTGAAAGATCCATAGAGGCAGTCGGGGGGCAAACAGGAGCTCCTGGCAGAGGTATCAGCACTTGTGGGGGCCAGATGGCAAAGGCAGAATGTGGTGCACTCAAGAAACTGAAAAGGTAGTCTGAATATAGAATGGACATGAGATAAGGTTGGTGAATTCGACAAGGGCCAAAAAGTAGACACTTCAATAATCATACAGTAAAGACTCTGTATGCTTTAATTCCTATTAGAAATGTCAGACAACACTCATGGGAGTTTCCGTTCCTCCTGAAAACCCACTAAAACAATAATGAATGGATTTTTTTAAAAGTAGAAGTCCCCAAGCACACAGATAATAAAAGAAGAAACAGTACCAACACAATTTTGGAAGCTGGAAAAATTATGGTTGAGTAGTAACTCACCTGTCCGTCCCAAGAAAGCTGAATCCTAAGCCAGCAGTTGGCAAGGCTGGGAGGCAACCTACTGAAAGTTTATAATTGACTGTCAAGACACCTAACCTTCTTTCTTCACTTTCTTCCCATACTTCTGACCAACAGATTGCCCTACAGTGAAACCCACAGTTCACAAGCCAACCATGTAAATTGAGCTTGCCCAAAGCTTTCTAGTGCCTCTCTTCTAGATATGGGCAGACAGTCAAGGATCTCTATAGACAGTTGATGGAATATTCTAATAAGAAAGACAGAGGCCAAAACAAACTAACATAGAAAAGCAACAAAGAAGAAATAAAGACTATGCAGGAGGAAAAAAATAACCTACTATTAATACCTTCAAAGATTCAAAAATAGTGAAATATTATAAGATATTGCAGTCATCAAACAAGAACCAGATGGTATTAGTGTTTTTAAAAGTAGCAGCCGGAGCGCAAAAATGAACTCTTGGATATTAAAAATATCACAGTATAAAAGAAAGCTTCCAGTGAAGGTTTAAAATATAAAGTTGAGGAAATCTCCCAGGAAGTAAAACAAAAAGATAGAAAGAGAAAAAAAGATAAAAGATGAAAAAGGTACAGACTAGTCCAGGAAGTACAATATCTGAAAGTTCTAGAAAGAAAGAACAGAGAAAATGAAGGGGGGAAACTATCAAAGAACCAATTCAAGAAAATTTCCTACAATGAAAAGACATGACTTTCCAAATTAAAAGAGCCTATCGAGCTCCCAAGACAATGGATGTCTTGGAGCTACATTGAGACACATCACAAACCTACATTGAGACACGTCATTATGAAATTGCAAACCCTGTGGACAAAGATAATATTCTAGAAACTTTCAGGAAAGAAAAACAGGATTCTAAAAAGAATCAGGTATCAGAATGGCTTCAGATTTCTCAACAGCTGCACTGGATGCTAGAAAATAGTAGAAGGAAATGATTTCTAATGTAGAGTTCCCCAGCCAAATTATTAATTAAGTGGGAGGGCAGAATATAGATTTTTTTCAGACGTCAAAGGTCAAAAACAGTATCTGACAGGTCCATTTCTCAGGGAGCTATGAGAGAATTTATTCAACTAAAATAAGAAAAGAGAAAATAGAGTCCAGGGAATGGGATTCTGATACATGAGAAAGTCAGGGTGATGGTGAAGGGAAAATCTAAGACCACAGCTCCGAAGGAAGCCTAAAGATCAACCAATCTGCTGGACTGGAGCAGGGCAGATGCCCTGGAGAAAGATCACCAAGAAAATGACATGGATAGAATGACCGGCATTTAAAGAATGTTGAAGGAAGATTTCTTAAAACTGGGGGTGGGGCAATTTGGGAATGTATTGATGATAAGTATATATCAATATATAGATCAGTCTGCCCAAAGGTGAGCATGATCTCCCACTTAGGAATTTATTTGGATGTCCAGACACATGACACGATGCATCCACCCATGACTATAAATAAAGTATACTTAGTACTAATACTAAGATAGGGGTTCCCAGCAGGGAAAGGGCTCATGCAGGAGTCTGATGAGAAAATGACAAAGGATGAGGGGTGATTTGGGGCTTTCACTGTGGTTAAAAGGTGGAGCCAGCATGGTGGGGAATTACCCTAACATGGGCTAAAGTCTGCCCTGTTTGAAATTCCCATCAGCTCTTAGACGTAAAGGCCTACACAAGTCTTCTCATCTTGGCTGCCCAGATGTGGGAAGATAGGGAAGAGGGATGGAGGTTGAAAGCTTCCAATAGTCAAATATCAAAAATGGAGTTAAGCCTCTTTATTACAAAAACCAAGTTACAGGGGGGGAAAGTTATTAACTCAAAAAAAAAAGTTATAAAGAAAAAGTATTTGTAGCATAGTATTCTTTGGCTCAGATGTGAATAACATTTACAAAGTCATATCAGTGTAACTACTGAAGGCAACATAGTTAAGTTATGCCCATGTTGAGAAGATGAGGAATAAAAAGTGTTTATGTATGTGGTGGGTATCATAGGGTTTAGTGAAAATAAGCTAAATCTTCATCTTCTAGAGTGGAAGTCACTGAAATTTTTTTAAAATAGCAATGTAAACACGTTCTTTAGAGATACGGAGATAATCCCAAAAGAATCAGGTAAAATAGTTGATAGCGGTTGCCCCCGGGGAGGCTGAAGCACAAGAAATAGTGAACAGTGCTGTAGGAGAGGGTATGTTGGAGGAATGCTGTTTTGTTTGTTTGTAACAAGCCTGCCAGTATAACTTCTCAAACATATATAATTAAATTGCCCCCCAGATTTGACTTTATCTTAAAGGCAATAGGGAGCTACCCATCACCTTGGAGCTCTAAGCAATGAGGCTCTGAGTATGATAGTGAGATCAGATTTGCATTTTATTAAGATTACTCTTGGGGCCTCCCTGGTGGTGCAGTGGTTAAGAATCCGCCTGCCAATGCAGGGGACATGGGTTCGAGCGCTGGTCTGGGAAGATCCCACATGCCCATGCACCACAACTACTGAGCCTGCGCTGAGCCCACGAGCCATAACTACTGAGCCCGTGTGCCACAACTACTGAAGTCCGTGCGCCTAGAGCCCGTGCTCCACAACAAGAGAAGCCACCGCAAGGAGAAGCCTGCGCACCACAACAAAGAGTAGCCCCTGCTCACCACAACCACAGAAAAGCCCACGCGCAGCAACGAAGACCCAACGCAGCCAAAAATAGAAAAAAGATTACTCTTGTTACTTTGTGGAGAAGTAGAGGAAGGAAAGAATGGACACAGTGGTGTCTATAAGGAAGCTTAGCTAGTCTAGCCTGGAATCTAGACAGGAAATTGGCCTGGACTCAGGTATGGCGACAGGGGTAGGTAGAAGTATGCAGATTGCGACTGATTGGATTGTGGGATGGAAGAGGGAGGACTCAAGACTGATACATACTGCATTTTCTGGTTTGAACAATGGGTGAGTGGGGAGCCGTTTATTAAAATAGGAAATTCAGAAGAGGAGCAGGTTTGGATGAAGTAGAATGATTTTAGCATTGGATATTCAATAGCTGAATGGCTATAAGGCCATTGCAGATACAGCCTGGAGCTCAGGAGAGAAAGCCAGGCTGGTGATGGAGATTTGGGATCAGCAGCATAGAAATGACAATTGAAGTCCTGGGAGTGGGTGAGATTGTTCAGGGAGTGGGCGTAGAGTAACCAGCATCAAAGACAGAGACTGAACTAATATAAACAAGGGAAGGGGAAGAGCAGTCAGCAAAGGGGAGTAAAAGGGAGTAGGCAGAGAGGCAGTAGAAAGTTCTGTGTACTACAGAAGTCAGGCAGGAGAATGTTCAACAGTATCCAAGGAGCCGAAAGGGAACACATACACTGCAGAGGCAAAGAGGAGGGACTGTTAGTAACCGTGACAAGAGCAGTGTCTGTGAAGCAGTGGGGCAGGTTGAAGAATACATGGGAGCCAAGGCACTCATCTTAATCACTGTTTAAAAGATAATAACAGGAAATTTTCTTGAGTGCTTTTTATGGGTGGGATACTGAATTAGGTACTTAACCTACTTTATCTCATTTCATTCTCAAAACAACATCATCTCTACAAAATGGATGCTACTGTTGACAACCACATTTTTCAGATGAAGCACCTAGTTTAAAGAAGTTAAGTAGTTACTCAAAAGGACAGAGACAGTAAGCAGACAGGCTGGAATTTGATCTCAAAGAGTCTGACTCCAGATTGTACACTCCTAAACACTGCACTATACCCTCTAAATGATCTGCCAAAGACAACATTATCACTCATCTCTTCAACAAACCTGCTGTGTGCCAGGCACTATTCCAGGTGTTGGTGATCCAACAGTGTACAAGACAACGCTCCTGCCCTCATAGATCTTACTTTCTAGTGGAGGAGATAGATAGTAAACAAATTTTAAAATGCATGTGTACTTTCAGTGTTTAGTGTAATGAATACCAAGAGATCACTCTGGAGAGTGGCTAGAGAGGAGAGCTATTTTAGGTCACAGGCCTTCCTGAGATGACATTTTGGCAAAAACCTAAATGAATTCAGGGACTGAGGCAGGAGAAGATGCATTCCAAGCTGAAGGAGGCGGAAGTACCACAATCCTGAGATGGGGGTGGGGACAGGGGGGCGCAGAATGAGTGAGGGGGAAATTGGTAGGTCAGATAGTTGGTAAGGAAGGTGGGGCTGCATCATGCTCAGCCTCAGAGATAAGAGTTTAGCTGTTGTTTTGGGAGTGATAAGAAGTCAGGAGGATTTTGAGCAGGATAACGACAAACTCTGACTCACATTATATTGATATTAGCTTGCAATAAAGCCCGGACTTTGGATTCTATGACCATCACCCTTTCCATATTCTCTAGAATTGAGATGCTATGTGGCTACTGAGCCCTTGAAATGTGACCAGTCCAAACTGAGATGTGCTCTAAATGTTAAATGCACACCAGATTTCAAAGACTTAGTACCAACAAAAGAATGGTATAGCTCTCATGGCCAAATTTTACATTCATTATATGTTGATACGATAACATTTTAGATATATTGGGTAAAATATAATATTCAAATTAATTTCACCTATTTCTTTTTACTTTTTTTAAAAAGATGTGGCTACTAGAAAATTTTTAATTACTATTTATGCGGCTCATATTTCTTTTGGATAGCACTGGTCTAGACAACTTCCCTTCTGCTTTCGGCTTCAGCATGTTATAAAGAAAATGACATAACTTGTGTAGGGCTCTTTGAGTTTTCTTAAGGAAACATATTATGTAACAACAAGACAAATTATTGAGGATGATAGTTGGCCAAAAAATGTACTGTTCTTTATAGGCCAAAGATAACGTTATTGACTTGATAGTGGTTTTGTGTTGTTTTTCCAACAGTGCTGATGAGTTTACACAAAGTCTTCTGTAATGTTTCTCTCCCTACCCATTCCACCCCCTCCTTGTGCTCTCTTATGACCGAAACAGCATGTTTTTGAAATACCTGGCCCAGGTTAAGAATGCAGTTCTCAGCCATGGAAATTTTTCCCTGTGTAAAGCATTCAGTCTTGTATAGGTTTGAACCTCAGCTTATTTAACATGGTATTCTAATTATCTGGTCTACTCAAGCAAGCAAATTCCAAATATCAGTGATTATATCTGTAATCACAGTTATAGAATACTTTGGCTCTTTTATATTTAATTCTAAATATGGTCAATTAGAATGCACTATTTAGGACTTCCCTGGTGGCGCAGTGGTTAAGAATCTGCCTGCCAATGCAGGGAATACGGGTTCGAGCCCTGGTCCAGGAAGATCCCACATGACGCGGAGCAACTAAGCCCGTGCACCACAACTACTGAGCCTGCGTTCTAGAGCCCACGAGCCACAAGTACTGAGGCTGCCTGCCACAACTACTGAAGCCCGCACACCTAGAGCCCGTGTTCCGTAGCAAGAGAAGCCACCACAATGAAGAGCAGCCCTTGCTCGCCACAACTAGAGCAAGCCCATGCACAGCAACAAAGACCCAACACAGCCAAAAATTAATTAATTATTTTTAAAAGGGGAAGGACACCTAATTAAGTCATCAAGATGAGAGATTACTAAAAATAATCTTGATGGTATATTACCATATAATTTTTGGTATATAACTGAGAAGAATTCAAAGAACTGAGTCCCATTGCTATCACAAAACTCCATCAGGGACTTCCCTGGTGGTCTAGCAGTTAAGACTCTACACTCCCAATGCAGGGGGCCCGGATTCAATCCCTGGTCAGGGAACTAGATCCCACATGCATGCCACAACTAAGGACCCCACAAGCTGCAACTAAAGATCCCACATCCCGCAACTAAAAGAAAAAAGATCCTGCACGCAGCAACGAAGACCCTGCATGCCACAACTAAGACCCTGCACAGCCAAATAAATAAATAAATATTTTTTAAAAAAAACACTCCATCATTCTTATTTACTTATTTAGGTGAAGAGCTTCTCAGCACCTCTATTTGCCAAATCATACATTCAACATTGACACTAAATCCTGTATATTTATCCCTGGATACATGGGGGAGAAAGGCTTTACTCATGTCATTAAGATCTGCAATTCCAATACAATTTTACATTTTATGTTTAATAATTATTCATCAGTATTTGCAATATATTTATGATGTTTTGAGAAATTGTGCAGAATTTTCTAACACTCAGAACCTTATGATCACAGGAAATTTTAAATTATTTCCATATTTCTGTTGCATAGAAGTATGTTATTCATGAAATACTTTAAAGTATAAAATATATATTAGGAAATGGAATGGAAATACAATTTCAAGAAGAAAAACGAACAAAGAAGAACTTATTTTTGTGTATTTTAAAAGTATTATGGGGCATCAAATTGTTATAATATTTAGATTCTACTGGATAGATTCAAATAGAGATGTGACAGTTTATTTTTAAATGTCATTCATAATGTACTGGAATATATATATATATATATATATGTAACCTAACATGATCAAAATTTTAGGCATCAACTTAAAAATGTGGTGAGGAATGTATTACTTCTTAAAATATTTTAGGAGTACTTGAATGAACATGTCTGGAGACAATGAAAGGAGAAAATTGTGTTAGACAAGAAAATGATGAAGGAAAGAACAGGCCAGCTGTTGAGACTGACTGCACAATGAAATAAGATGACAAAGGACCTGTCTACTCACATTTGCTTTTGTGTCCTTTATCAAAGAGAAAGATCTAACGAGAATGATTGAATGGACATTGTGAAAGAGGAAGAGAAGTTCAAGATGGAAAAAGAAATTGTAACAGTGTACCCATCTCTTTGGCAGCCGACAGAAGGTGGTGAGACTAGCAAGGATTTGAGTCCACCAGGACTGACTCAGAATTCTGACTCTGCCAGTATTAATGATGTGACCATGGCATGATGCTTAACCCACCTCATCTGTATGATGGGCATAAAGCGATTTACCCCATAGGGTTAAATTTCATAAATTTCAATGTAAAGTGCTTTGCATAGAGTCAAGCAGAGCCATACATAAATAGTGGCTATTTTAATTATTATGTAGCTGTGGGCCTTGGAGCAACTTATCCTACATAAGTCTCACTTTCCTCCTCCATAACACAGGAATAATAACATCAGCCTCCTAGGATTACTATGAGGATTAAATTGATAATAAACCTGAGAGCACTTATAACACAAAGAAGGCATTCAATAAATATTAGTTCTTTCCGCACCCCTTCCTTCTGGCTTCCTATTGATTTAAACAATCCTATGGTACACCTGATGGAACGTGATGAAAAAGAGTCTAATTCCAAATACCTGTTTCTAGAATAGTACATTACTTTTATTGTGTCTACTAATAAAAAGACTAAAACTGAAATGATTATCTTTCTTGTTAAGAGACCAGGGTCTCATATTACAAATGACTCTATCCTTGTGGATATGACCTTTCTGTTTTACTAGCAAATCTCATTAATGACAAAATTATTTTCCTGAAGTTGTGGAAGATAAATATACTGCTGATCTATGACCATGTAATCAATCCTCTCACAAAGAGGACCGCCTCACAAAGAAAAAATTCTTGCCAAGTGTTTCCTTTTCTCTCATGAGTGAAAGGACAAAGCATTTATTAATCTATGGGAATAAACACTGTTGATTAATGTGATTCACATATTTTGAATGGTACCAAGTATGCCCTCTCTTTGCAGCTTTGTGTACGAAACAAAGCCTGGTTTAAGATGAGCTAGGATGCCCGGGAGGGAGTTAGGGAACCAAGTTTCACTGAACAGGCAGGAAATATGTCTAAAGCCACTTCCTCCATTTTAATCTGTGGGATAATTTGGTTCTTTTCAGAGATAATCTGAATAGTTGCTGTCCCTGTTGAAGAGAGGGGTGTAATGACTCTGAATAGTAGTCCAAATGCATAGGACGGCCCTATATCAGCCAGGATCCCAGCAAGAAACAGATGGCACACTCCAAAGGAGTGAAAGAAGTATCGCTGAACCCGGATAATGGCTATGTGGGCATCTACTATACTAGTTTCTCTATATATGTCTATGTTTGAAATTGTCTACAGTAAAATATATGAAAACGGAGGCGTGTAAAAGAGGGACTGATGGGGCTTCCCTGGTGGCACAGTGGTTGAGAGTCCGCCTGCCGATGCAGGGGACACGGGTTCGTGCCCCGGTCCGGGAAGATCCCACATGCCGCGGACCGGCTGGGCCCATGAGCCATGGCCGCTGCGCCTGCGCGTCCGGAGTCTGTGCTCCACAACGGGAGAGGCCACAACAGTGAGAGGCCCGCGTACCCCCCCCAAAAAAAAGAGGGAATGATGAAAGTGATTTACGAAGGTGTGGGCAGAGGTTAAAGGAAAACAAGGGAAGGCGATATCTCCCTCTTTTCCCTCCATACCCCTTCCCTCTCGCCCGCACCGGACTGGCAAGAGTGGCAGGTGCTACCAGCCGCAGGCTTGAAGGAGCAAGGGAGAGGGACCAGCTCTGGGCACCCAAGGAGACCTGTAGCTGTAGAAAAGGGCCACCATCAGGAATTGTGGCCTTGGGTGGAGGAACGCAGACACCGTTAACCAAGTACATAAATTTGTGAAGCCCAGTGCAAACTGAAAAATCAAGAAAAAAATGTAATTAAAGGTCCTGAAATATAAAACTTTAGCTTTTCTTCCACAGTCTTTCTTTCCCTCTCACTTGACTGGTCATGTTTTAAATTTTTTCCATTTAACACCATTTAAAGTAAAGAAAAGAATTAAAAGTTTAAATTATCAGCACAAACTTTACCACTTACATTGTGCAATGTCAGTTTTAAATGCAATATAAGAGCATTTAACTTGTATGCAGCAGAATCACCAAAATTATCCAATTTACATTTCAAAGTTCATACATAACATATGCATTTGTTTTCTTGCTGGAACAGTGGAAACACCCCTCAGAACTAACTCAACTATTCCATTTAACTTCTTTATACACACACATTGTACCAACCCTGTCTGCCTTTGGCTTACTAATGAGTAAAGAGGGACTGAAAGGAAAAGGAACTATGGATTGTCCTGTCCTCCCTTTCCTTCTATGGCATCATTTTTAGTGTAAGTGGTTGGCTAATATAGGGACGTAACATGAGTAAGAAAGGATATGATAGAGTTCCTTGGTTAGTTGGGTTTCTTAGCATGCCACAGCCTTTTGTTTGTTTGTTTGTTCTGGTTCAAGTGGAAGGAGAGGCATTTCGGGCTTAATCAGTCGCAGAGGTTCACCTTGACCTTGCTCTGAGTCTCAGTGAACTCCCAAGTGTCATGGATGCACAGGAATGCTATGCCCATGGAGCACTGGAAATGCTGTATGCAAATGGGGCAATCAGAAATGGCATAACGTGTATCACGTGTATCTCCTCTTTAGTAATCAGACTTTACTAACGAAACACACATTCAAAGATAAAATTAAGAATTTCAAAATGGTGTCAGCAAAGCATTAAATCAAATGCAGGACCCCTCTGAGTATGGGGCCCTATTGACTGCAGAGGTCACACACCCATGAAAGCTGCCCTGCTGCCAACCCATGGTCAGGCAAGGAAGAAGCCAGGAGAATTAATGTTCTTTCCTTCAGTCCTCCCACCTCCTGCACCACTTACAATAGGTCTTCGTACATGTGAGATATAACAGAAAATATACATATATTGGTCTCTACCCCTAGTTCATGGTACAGAGCTCCTAAAACACTTGTAATTTCCTAAGTGATAAGAGCTTAGGAGCATCTTTTGTTCTAAAATTTGGTCTTTGACCCCAGTTCCTGACACCGATCTCCTAAATCCTTTGGAATTTCCTGGATGATAGCAATGTCCTTTGTTCTAAGAAGGTGACTCTTTTTTTTAAAAAAACAACTCTGAATTTTTTTTAAATAAATTTATTTATTTATTTTTGGCTGCATTGGGTCTTCATTGCTGTGCGGGCCTTTCTCTAGTTGCGGTGAGCGGGGTCTACTCTTCGTTGCGGTGCATGGGTTTCTCATTGTGATGGCTTCTCTTGTTGTGGAGCACGGGCTCTAGGTGCACGGGCTTCAGTAGTTGTGGCATGCAGGCTCAGTAGTTGTGGCTCATGGGCTCTAGAGTGCAGGCTCAGTAGTTGTGGTGCACAGGCTTAGTTGCTCTGCGGCATGTGGGATCTTCCCGGACCACGGCTCAAACCCGTGTCTCCAGCGTTGGCAGGAGGATTCTTAACCACTGCATCACCAGGGAAGGCCCTAATAAGTTGACTCTTGGTGGGCTCTTGGATGGGGCCTGGTCACCAGAAAGACCAAGCCATGATTAGAAGCTTGGAATTTTCAGCTCACCTCCCATTCTCTAGAGAGGGGAGAAGGGCTGGAAATGGAATTAATGGTCCATCATGCCTACATGATGGGGCCTCCATAAAAATCCCAAAATATGAGGTTCTAGAAAGCTTCTATTCTAAGTTGTTGAATACGTGGAGGTGCTGGGAGAGTGGAGCACTGGGAGAGGGCATGGAAGCTCCGTTCCCCTTCCCACATGCTTTGCCCTTCATATCTCTTCCATCTGGATGTTCATCTGTGTCCTTTATCATACCCTTTAATAAACTGGTAAACGTTAAGTGTTTCCCTGAGTTCTGTGAGCTATTCGAGCAAATAATCGAATCTAAGGAGGTCACGGGAATCTCTGATTTGTAGCCAAGTTGAACACAAGTTGTGGGTAACCTGGGGACCTACTACTTGCGATTGGCATCTAAAGTGGTGGGGAGGGGGGCAGTCTTGTAGGACTGAGTCCTTATCCTGTGGCATCTGATGCCATCTCCAGGTAGATAGTGTCAGAATTGAGTTACACTGTAGGACACCTAGCTGGTGTCTCAGAAAACCCACATGTCTGGTGTCAGAAGCGTTGTGAGTGTGGCAGTAGTGTGAGAACAAAACAGATATGCAGGAGAAGTGTAGGTTTTGCCTACACAGTACACAATTAGCGCTTGGTAAAAGTGAGAAATTATTATTATGCAATGGCTCAAAATATAGCACTTATACACATTTGGGCAATATTAAAGTTGTAACATTTCTGCAACAGATGAAGACTATGATCCATTAGTTTTTACTATGTATAATTTTACAAAAACTGTGATTATGAATGGGTGGATCTTTCCACGTTTAATCTCTAGCCAAAGATAAGTATTGTGAAGTTTTCATTAACAAAACACACTCACTTCTGAACTTTTCTCACCAAAAAGCAGAGGTACACCTTACCTTTTTATACCTTGCAGATAAATTGTCCTACTCCACCATCCCCAAACATTGAGGAAAGATTTTTTTCTCTTTAACCTTGGTCAATTTATACACTAACATAAGGAGATTAGATGGAATACCAGATCCCACTGAGCAAGTAGCTAGGTGGGGCTCTTTTCTCTTTAAAGGCAACTTTAGATTAGAATCAAGTGTGAATAAAATAAACAGTTTAGAAAATGTTAGAGAGGTTTGGTCGTCAGTCTTTCTTACTTCTAGAGGTCAAGTTGAAATAAAATAGTAAGAGTCAGACTTTCTGCATTCTTGTGCATATCCAAGCAAGCCCATCACACAACGTCACTAATTTCCATGTCCTCATCCACAGAAGAATCATGTGGAAAGTGCTGCCCAGCCGCACTCCTAAGGTTCTTGTGAGGATTTTAAAAGATTTTTTGTTCGTTAAAAAAATCCTGAGAAACAAAAGCACTCTACAAATGCAAAAAAAAAATTTATTCAAATAACTTTCTTCTTACCCAATTTCTTTCTTGCACATCATTCAACAGCAGGTAGACTGGCTTATCTGTCAGGAGCAACAGTCCTGAATTAATCCCATTCACGTCTTTGAAGTGTTCTTACCAGTATCTGTAAGAAAAAAATCACACTTGATTAACCAAATAGTGTTCTTTAATGTTCATGATAAATAAATGGTGTCTGGTCAATAACAGGTTCTCAATAAAAATTTGTTGAATGAATTCGGAAGTTCTATAACGTAAAACATTTGACATGATTTTACTCCCAAGGCTGTTAAAAGTCAAAACAGTGGCTAAAACAATTTAGTTACTAGGGAGACCTAATTTTCATGTAGACAGTTGAATAATAACAAGAACCAGAGCCTTGCAGTAAACACTCTTCTTCTGGCCGACTTGATCACTGTGGTGACTGTCCAGCATGAATGTGTAATAGCAACACATTTATTTAGTATTTGTTTAAAAAAACAGTGAATGGTAAAAGTAAAAACCTGAAATGGTATCAAACTCTTAATTGAAACATATTACAGCATAACGTTGGCAAAAAAAAATGCACGTGGATTTCATAAACTCTGTGAATAAGCAGGACATTTGTAATGTGAACAGTGGAAGAAGAAGGGAGAAAAGGGTCAAAGGAGTCATTATAGATTCAAGATATTGGTAAATTCTGTCTATAATTCATAAAGAAGGCTGAGAAAGGAAACAGGGATTCTTTGTGTTTTGTTTCTTTGGTTTTTTAACATCATATTAGCAGAGACTTTCTACCATCTGTCTTTCTTCAATATTTGTCTCAACATTTTGCTATTTGTTAGCATTTTTCTTTCTTTAAACAGTTTTATTGAGATACCATTCTCACATACCACATAATTCACCCATTTAGAGTGTACAGTCCAATGGTTTTTAGTATATTCACAAGATTGTACAACCACTACCACCATTTAATTCCAGAACATTTTCATCACCCCTAAAGAAGGCCCTACCTATTAGCAGTCACTCCCCATTTCCACCCCTTCCCCCAGGACAACCATTAGTTTACTCTCTTACCTCTATAAATTTGCCTATTCTGGACATTTCACACAGATGGAATCATACAATATGTGGTCTTTTGTGATTGGCTTCTTTCACTTAGATAATGTTTTCAAGGTTCATTCTGTTGCAGGATGTATCTGTGTTTCATTTCTCTTTGTTGCTGAGTAATATTCCATTGTGTGGAAATACCACATTTTATTAATTCTTTCATCAAGTGATAGACATTTGGGTTGTTTTCATTTTAAAGCTGTTTTGAATAATACTGCTGTGAACCTTCGTGTGCAAGTTTTTGGGAGTATACATCTAAGAGTGGAATGGCTGGGTCATATAGCAGCACTGTGCCAACTTTTTAAATCAACTTTTAAAAATTTGAGATACAATTCACATACCACAAAATCCACCATTTTAAAGTGTACACTTTACTGGGTTTTAGTATATACACAACGCTATGCAACCATCATCAACATCTAATTCTAGAAAAATTTCACCACTGCAAATAATGTACACATTACCCTTGAATTAACATTGGATCAGTAAGCCTAGATGCCTCTGCTCTTTCTTTTGCCTTGGAAAAATGATTTAAAACACATTGTCATTTTTATTAAAATCAAAATTTCAAGTGGGTATTTGAAAAATAAGCACACTGACTTTCTAAAATAATGGGTTTATTGAGATGTAATTCACATACCATAAAATTCATACGTTTAAAGTGTACAATTTAGTGGTTTATAGTACATTCACAAAGTTGTGCAATCATTACCACTGTCTAATTCCAGAACATTTTCATCGTGCCAGAAAGAAACCCTTTACCCACTACCAGTCATTCCCCATTCTCCCCTTCCTCTAGCCTCTGGCAACCACTAATTTACTCTCTGTCTCTGTAGATTTTCCTATTCTGGACTATGTTTAACTTTCTGAAGTGTGAAAAAGAACTCTTATACCATTGTCCATTAACCACTTCTTTGAAGCATAAATCATTTGGCTACACACACGTGCATTCACACATACACACGCACACACACCTATTGTTTTTGTCACTACTGACATTTTCACACCTCCATCCCACTTTGTTGTACTCACAGGTGAGCTCAGCACCTGTTAAAATACCAAAGTGGGGAAAATACAAGCAGCATATGGCAAATTATTGGTATCCTCAATAGAGAGATTTACTCATCTCTGCAGTGACCATATAATTACAAACTAAAACAAGATAATTTTTCTTTTTTAATATATTTATTTATTTTTGGCTGTGTTGGGTCTTCGTTGCTGTGTGCGGGCTTTCTCTAGTTGTGGTGAGCGGGGGGCTACTCTTTGTTGCGGTGTGCAGGCTCCTCAGTGTGGTGGCTTCTCTTGTTGTGGAGCACGGGCTCTAGGCACACGGGCTTCAGTAGTTGTGGCATGTGTGCTCAGTAGTTGTGGTTCGTGGGCTCTAGAGTGCAGGCTCAGTAGCTGTGGTGCATGGGCTTAGTTGCTCCGCGGCACGTGGGATCTTCTGGGAGCAGGGCTCGAACCCATGTCTCCTGCATTGGCAGGCGGATTCTTAACCACTGCACCACCAGGGAAGTCCAAAACAAGATAATTTTTAAATCAAAAACACCTCTTCCAAAAGATAATCTAAACACTATAATACCCAGAATTGCTGAGGATGTAAACAAAGAGGCACTCTCATACACTGTCAATTGGAATTTAAAGTTTTATAACACTTCTCAAGCCCAATTTGGCCACATGTGTCAAAAACCTTTAACATATGTGTCTTTTTGACCCAGAAATTCCACTTTAAGGAATTTATTATTAGGAAATTATCTTAGGAACCCTTAAAGATGTGTGTGTGTGTGTGTGTGTGTGTGTGTGTGTGTGTGTGTGTAGGGTTGTTCATTATCTCATTGATATTTAAAATATCAGAAAACAGGAAAAAATTCTAAATATTTTTTAAGAGAAAGAGGTTAGTTACTTAGCTTACCAAAGAGCCATATGATCAATTACCAAGCTGCTGATAAAAATTATATTGAGGACCAGTGATGAACAGTGGATTTTAAATAAAAACCACATCATCATTTACATTAGCACCCCACAAAATGAAATACTTAGGTATAAATCTAACAAAATATGTACAAGAGCTATTTGAGAATAACTCCCAAACTCTAATGAATGAAATCAAATAAATGGAGAGATAGTCTGTGTTCTTGAATAGGAAGAGTCAGTATCATCAAGATGTCAGTTCTTCCCAACTTGATTTATAGATTCATTGCAATCCCAGTCAAAATCCCAACAAGTTCATGTGTGGATATTGGCAAACAGATTCTAAAGTTTATATACAGAGGGAAAAGATACAGAATAGCCAACACAGTATTGAAGAACAAAGTTGGAGGACTAATACTATAGATTTCAAAACTTACTACAGTAAAGCTACAGTTATTAAGACTGTGTGAAATTGGCAAAAGAATAGACAAATAGATCAGCGGAACAGAATAGACAGTCCAGAAATAGACTCACATAAATATCGTCAACTGATCTTTGACAAAGAAGCAAAGGCAATACAATAGAGCAAAGACAGTCACTTCGACAAATGGTGCTGGAACAACTAGACATCCACACACAAAAAATGAATCAAGACATAGACTTTAGGCCCTTCACAAAAATTAATTCAAAATGGATCATAGACCTAAACATAAAATGCAAAATTATAGACTCCTATAAGATAACATAGGAGAAAACCTAGGTGGCTTTTTTGATACACAAAAGGCACAATCCATTACAGAAATAATTAATACTGGATTTTATTAAAATTAAAAACATTTGCTCTGTGAAAAATGATGTCAAGATAATGAGAAACAAGCCACAGACAAGAGAAAATATTTATGAAAGACACATCTGATAAAGAACTGTTATACAAAATATACAAAGAATTCTTAAAATACAACAATAAGAAAACAAACAACCCAGTTAAAAAATGGGCCGAAGAATTTAACAGACACCTTGCCAGAGAAGATATACAGATGGCAAATAAGCTATGAAAAGATGCTTCACATCATATGTCATTAGGGAAATGCAAATTAAAACAATAACGAGATAGCACTACACATCTATTTAGAGTGGTCAGAATGTGGAACACTTACACCACCAAATGCTGGCAAGAATGTGAAGCAACAGGAACACTCATTCATGCTGGTGGGAATGCAAAATGGTACAGCCACTTTGGAAGACAGTTTGGTGGTTTCTTACAGAAGTAAACCTACTCCTACTATATCATCCATCAATCATGCTCCTTGGTGTTTATCCAAAGGAGTTGAAAGTAAATGTCCATACAAAAACCTGCACATGGATGTTTATAGCAGCTTTACTTATAATTGCCCTAACTTGGAAGCTACCAAGATGTCCTTCAGCATGTGAATGGATAAATAAACTGTGGTACGTCCAGACAATCGAATAGTATTCTGCAATAAAAAGAAATGAGCTATCAAGCCACGAAAAGACATGGAGGAACCTTAAATGTATATTACTAAGTTAAAGAAATTAACCGTATACGTTAACTATTTATATTTGTTCTCTATGTAATATTGTATTTTAATTTTTAAAATATTATGCAACTTAGCAATAAATACTTTTATAGTTAAAAAATGCCACAAAAGTGGCAATGAATTTTTTTTAAACTCTGAAATATTACAAGATAAATAACATAAATCTTGTGAAAGAGGAAAGGCTTCATCTTTCACTTTGTCAAAAAGTAGTTGCTAAAAAGCAACCAGAGGTTTCAGGAGGGAAAAAAAGGAAAATAAGTCCTTATGTACCCTTTTGCCATGGCATTGGCCTACAGGAAGAACTGAGGAAGACTGTCAGTCTTTTTAAAACGACGCAGCCCCCGCGGTAAAGACTATTCAAGCGATTTTATGTGTTCTCAGAGGAAGTCTTTGAACTAGGGATCCTTTCCTGAGAAAGTTCCTTTTTCAATCACCAAATAGAAAGGAACCCTTTCTGAAGATTGTCTTGGAGGATTAGATGTCTGTGGGGAGGGATGGATGGCTGGCTGGCTGGATGGATGGATGAATTGATAGGTGGATGGATGGGCAGATGGACAAGTGGACAGATGGACAGATGGATGGATGGAGGGATGGACAGATGGACAGACACAGGGATAGATGGATGATGAATGGATGGGTGGATAGGTGGGTGGATGGGTGAATAGAAAGCATAGCTGTTGACTACATGAAAACATGGAATAGTCTCTAGAAATGTTACTCCCTTAAGAATTTACAGTTAATTACATAACTAAATCAACAAATAATTATTGAAAGCCAACTGCTGGACACTGCATTTGGCAAGGTCCCTGAAGTACATGTCCTTGACCTCATGAAGCATTCAAACTAGAGGCAGAGACAAAGAGCATGCAAATTAATACATCAATTATTAAAAATTATGAAAAGTACTTTCAAGAGAATTATCATTATCATCCTAATTTTTAATTCCATTAAATTAGAAACAAGTTAGAGGTGCCAATTCCTTCTTACAGGAGGAACATTGGCCACCACAGAGAGAGGGGACCTAAGATCACATTTTAAAAATGTGAATATTGGCCAAGTTGCTTGACCTCTGGGCCAACTTTGCTGCTGCCAAAAAAAAAAAAAAAAAGTGAGAAAGATAAATTTAATTCACATTTGTATTTGAAGATCAACTAAAAAAGTGCACTGCATATAAAATATATTGCATATATATCAACTCAGAAACATTTATTATAACTGAAATTTTAAAATATTTTTATTAAATATATCTCTTTTCACTTTGTATATCTATAATATCTAACTCTTGGAATTATTTTTAAAATACTGCTACCATACTTAAAAGTATTCGATCACTATTGTATTAAGCTGCCCTCTGGTGGCTTTTAATTTAGTATATATCTTTAACTACATTAGTATCTGATGTGAAGTATATTTAAGGTACTGTAGTTTGTTTAATACCATATTAATTCCTACTTTCTAAATGTACTTATTTGGCAGAGGCTTTGAAATTTTCATTTAATAAAAATAGACACTGGCTAATGTCTAGAACAGGGAAAAACAGTTAGAAAATTCATGAAGCAGAGTTTCTACATCCAGTGCAATGAATCATCACTTATTAGCATTGTTTCTCTTATTATCATTATAGTACAGGAGTGACTGATATGAGCCTCAATCATAAAGCACAGAATATAACAATCAAAAATGCCTGAAAACTAAAATACGTTTATTAAGTAATGGTCCCTCATACATACTAAAGGCTCTCGTATCACACAATACAGTTAACCTTGGCAATGAACGTATAGAATATTCTCATTAATGAATTGGCTAAATGTTTGTCACTGCCCCAAATAATTTTATAGAGCTGTCTTTTAACTTCCTGCCAAAGATAAACATGATGTACCTGTTGAAAAGATACTTTTGGTCAAACCAGTCTCTTGTCTTTTGATAATAAAATGGAAATTGTCAATCACTTTTGTTTTATTTTGTTGAACTTTCTCTAGTATAATGATTGTAATGTACAAAATGACCTTGATTACAAGAACAATATATTTAACCATAAGTGTTTGAAAGTTAGAGTATCATTCAAATTTTCCTATTATTATTCTTTTTAGATAAGGCAAGATCTATTTGGACAAAAATTATTTATCTTACATGTATACTCTTTAGATCAGGGAAAGGAGATCCACATTACATGAGATTAAACATTTTTTAAGTTCAGATGTTTATTTAGGTATTTGAGTACCTTCTGTGTGCCTAACCCTGCACTCTAGAAAAAATGTCCATTCCAGAATAGAAGCTCCAAATACATTTTAAGCTGTTGCAAAATCATGGGAATTAGCACTTGAGAGGAAAAGTGCTCCAATGGTTCAGGAAAGAATTGAGAGCTATATTAGCTGCAGGTGGGAATAAAAGCCTCTAGAGGAAATGGCACTTGAACTGGGCTGTGATAGATTGATGGGATTTGGGTGGCAAAGAATCAAATGTTGAACACATTTCAGATCAGAAAATAAAGATGAACAAAAAGATGCAAGGGGATCACATGTTGGTGAAAAACGTTGAGGGAACTGAGCTGAACATGTCATCTTTTAAAACAAATCTACACAGTGTTGTAGTTGAATACAGAAATAAATCTTCAGCTATGTTTAGCAAAATTCAGAAGATTCAAAGCAACAATAGTTTTACCTAATTAGGTAACACATATGAACTGCTATTCGTCAGCACCATTGAGCAATTGACCATTATTAGTAGAATTAGTAGGATCTATGGATCAATGGTTATAACAGAGACTAAGTGCAATTATTATGTTATTTTAAGCTGCTGAAGTTTTTCAGAACTGAGATACCATTTAAACAGAGAAATGCACAGATCTTATGTGTACAATTTGGTCAGTTTTCACAAAACTGACACACAGGTTTCAGTTCTGACACCTGTGCTCATCCACACTCCCATCAAGATAAAGACTGTTCTATCACAGCAGAAAGTTCTCTCAGCTCATTCCCAGTTATCCCCATCACCACCACCCGCAAGCAACTGCTGTTCTGATTTCTGTAACCATAGATTAGTTTTGCCTGTTCTTGAACTGCATGTAAGTGAAATCATAAAGTATGTACTCTTCTCAGTCTGGATTCTTTTACTCAGCACAATGTTTGTGAGACTCATCCTTGTGGTTGTATCAGTAGTTAGTCCCTTTTTATTGCGAGTTGCATTCCACTGTATGAATATATCACAGTTTATCTACTGTCCTCTTTATGGATACCTGAGCTGGTTCCAAGTTAAGGCTACCAGGAATAAAGCTGCTATGAACACTTACGTATAGGTCTTTGTGTAGTCATCTTTTCATTTCACTAGGGTACATATTTAGGAGTGGGACTGCTGAATTGTATGGTAAGTATATGTTTAACTTTATAAGAAACTGCCTAACAATTTCCCAGAGTGGTTATATCATTTTATACTTCCACTAGCAAAACATGAGGGTCTATAGAGTTTTTATTCTCTTTAGTTTCAGTCATTCTAGAGGGTGTACAGTATCTCATTGTGGTTTAAAATTGTATTTTTATAAGAACTTAATGATGTTGAGCATTTTTCAAGTGGCTATTGGCCATTTCTTGTCTTTTTTGTGAAATGACTGTTCAAACATTTTTAACTGTTTTTTTTCTTTAATATTTTTTATTTTATTTTTTGCTGCGTAGGGTCTTAGTTGTGGCATGCGGGATCTTCTGTTGTGGCGCACAGGCTCCTTGCTACGCTGGGCGGGCTTCTCTCTAGTTGCGGCATGCAGGCTCCAGAGCACGTGGGCTCTGTAGTTGAGGCACACAGGCTCTCTAGTTGTGGCCCGCGTGCTCATTAGTTACAGTGTGCGGGCTTAGTTGCCCCGCGGCATGTGGGATCTTAGTTCCCTGACCAGGGATCAAACCCGCAACCCCTGCATTGGAAGGAGCATTCTTAACCCCTGGACCACCAGGGGAGTCCTTTGACTATTTTTAAGATTGGATTTTTTAATATTCTTATCAAGTTGCAGGTATTCTTCATATATTTAGGGTGCAGGTGTTTGGTCAGACACGTGTTGTAAACGTTTTCTCCCAGCCTGTAGCTTATCTATTTGGTCTCTTAACATTGTCTTTTTGAAAATGTTTATTTGTGTATTTATTTATTTATTTGCCATGCTGCATGGCTTGTGGGATCTTATTTCCCTCACCAGGGATCGAACCTGGGCCCACAGTAGTGAAAGCACTGAGTTTTAACCACTGGACCAATGGGGAATTCCCTGCAAGTGTTTAATTTTGATGAAGTCCAATTTACCAATTTTTTTTTCCTTTTGTGGTCAGTGTTTCCTGTTTTCCTCAGGAAATCTTTGCCTACCCCAAGGTTGCAAAGATATTGTCCTATGATTTCTTCTAGAAGCTTTATCGTTTTAGATTTTATGTTTAGGTCTATAATCCATCTTGAATTAATTTTTGTGTATGGTGTGAGGTGAGGTGAGTTCCATTTTTCCCAACATGAATATCTAGTTGTTTCAGCACTGATGAAATGACTTTATTAAGTTTAATTTCTCTGAAATTATGTCAAGACACAGGAAACTTTTAAAAGATTACTGAAAAAAGGGAAATTAGGAGTAAAAAGGGCACTTGACTCATACTTGAGTCATTCTTTGAACTCATATAGAAAACATGCACAAATGACTGTTAATATTTTTAAAAATACAGCCACCACACATATGGATTTCTGACAGCTCTATTCCCTGAATGAACTAACAAAACTATTTTATATGGAAAGGGTGCTCAATCTGTAGGAGAATCCTGACTTGTTTGAAAATTTGCAGCATCTTTCTATTTCACTAAGTGCCTCTGAAGCCAGTTAAATATTTTGGAGGTGGGGAGGAACCTTGAGTGGACCTTTTGACCGTGCAAAAATAAAACCCAAATCTCTCTAAATAGAAGTGTTAAGGACTCCTAGGAGCTAGACGGCACACGATGACACACAATGGGCTGGGGCAGGCTTTAGACCAGGACAAGAGAAGAAAACTAGATTTTTCTCTCTCTTTGGTCCTCAGATGAGATGGGGGTTTGTGTTCTGGGTAGGTGGTAATTTGGAGGAGGCATAAACATGGGGTAGAAGGAAGGGGTCGAGGGTAGGGTAGGTGAGCAGCATTTTATCAACAAGTCAAGGAATAAAATCAAAGGTCAGAATCCCCCCTTGGGAAAGGTTTAGCTGTGAACCCCTGAATTACTCATTCCAGTGGCTGTTTTCCTGCATGTTTTTCCATTCCATAGACTCCCAAGTTCTTGGTAAAGTTATAGCTAGATCTTGCTTAGGGAAGTTAAGAGAGGGGCTGTGCTTCAGCTTGGAGTGAAATTGAAAGGGTAGGGGGCAGCAACCTCAAAAAAGTGACCTGTGAGAAGCTGAAAGAATAAACAGAAAAGCTTTGCAAGCAGAATATAAACCACAGAGAGAATACCAAGTGTTTGTTTTAGATGTAACATATTCCAACTTATATGAGGCACCATGTATTTATTGTGAGGATTTCTATGTTTTCAAGTAGAAAATTTAGATTTAGAGAAGGATTAATTAATGAAGCAAAGAGTAGGGTCACACACGATTTGACTCTTTTTTAAAAAAGCAGTTTGAAAGATGAAAGCTAAATGAAGGTATGAGTGTAATTCTACAGCACAAAAGTTATATTCATGGGGTCACCTTGGAATTGTCTGACTTACACGAAATCATCTAAATGAGTGCTTCTCAAATTTTAATGTTCATTCTGAAACGAATATACGTCAATTATACCTCAATAAATTAAAAAAAGAACTTTAATGTTCATACAAATAATCTGTGGATTCTGATTCAGAAGAACAAGGATGGGACCTAGGAGTCTATATCTTTAACAAGTCTAAAGCAGCTCTTCTTCAAGATCTGTGCCTAGATTAGCAGCATCAGTACCACTTGGGAACTGGTCAGAATCAAAATTCTCAGACCACACTTCAGAACTGCTGTCCTGACAACTCTTGAGGTGGGGCCCAGCAATCTGACCGAACAAGCCCTCCAGGTGATTCTGATGCACACTCAAGTTTGAAAGCCAATGCTCTAGAGCTGCACTGTCAGTCATATGTATAAATTCAAAATGTATAAAATTAAATAAAAGTAAAAATTCACTTCTTCAGCATCATTAGCCACATTTCAAATACTCAATAGCCACATGAGGTAATGGCTACCCTACTGGGCAAAGAAGACATAGAACATTTCCATCATTGTAAGAAGTTCTATGAGACACTGCTGCTCTAGAGTACTATGTATTTGCAATGCTGGCTTCACATGAGAATCACACAGTGGGATTTTTTTAAAGTACCATTTCTTGGGCCCACACCAGACCAACTGAGTCAGAATCTCTGGGAGTGAGATCTTAATCCTCAAAAATTCCTTCTGCACTTGCCCTAAGCTATGAAGATCACCAGCAGCAGAAGTGGGAATAGGAGGTTGGGTAGATAATCCCATCTACTGCAGTATCAAGGAATGAGAGATGGGTTTTTCTAAAATCCCACACTGGGACTTTGAATGTTTTACCTCCATAAACTTCCTTCCTATGAACAAAACAGAGACAGTATTTTCCTTCAGAGAGTTTATAATTCAGCTGGGAAGTCAGTCCTCAAGTAAACTATAAACAATACAGAGAAACAAGAGTTATGAAATGAGGTATACTATGTGCTTTAGGAACCCACAGCAGAGGAATCTAGGGGTCAGGAAGGGTCTTCCCAGACAAGGGACATTTAAGTTGAGTCCATAAGGATGAATAGGAATCTTTCAGAAGAATAGGAGGGGTGGAAAGTTTCCCAGGCAAAAACAACAATATGTCCAAAACCTCGAAAGCAAGAGGGACTCTATGGTGAGTTCAAGGAACTGAATGAAGTTCAGAATGACTGGAGTGTGTGGTAACACAGGAGATGGGATGCAGAGGTTGTTGGGGACCAGACATCACAGGGCTTTATAAATAAGGTGATCTTTTATCCCATTTTCTCAGACAGTCTCAGCTTACACACCTGTTCCTTCATAATTATTAACAGCACTCCCTTTCACTCTCCAAAGTGCCCCGTTTGGACGATAAATTAAATGGTCATATTTCCTACAGGTAAAACTTCAACTTTATCCTAATGGGAACATATTGACGAATTTTAGGCAGAGAATTGACATTGTTAAAGTGTTTTGAAACAATTCCTTTGGCTGCAGAGAGAACAATGAATTGAAGACCAGTTAGAAGGCTGTTACAATTATACAGGCAAGAGACGATAGTGTCCTGGAGTTGTGGCATTGTGCATGGAGAAAAGTGGACAGAACTGTGAACTACTAAGAAAAGAGGAAGATAACAACTGAGTGTATGGACAGATGGGAGTCAAGTTGACCACTTTTCTACCTTGGGCAGGGAGTAATATAATTTGCTATGACAGAAGAGGAAGAAGGAAGGAAAACATTTTTGAGAGAAATGAGGTGTGCTGAATGATTCAAAAATGTCAAGTAAAATGAGGTCTGAAAATTCACTGGCCACATTGATGAGAGAAGTTTTTCTGGATTTTATGGGGCTAATGACTACATTGCAATGGGATGAATAGGAGGTGAATGGAATGGAAGGGAAATGAAGGGAAGAAATTGAGTGGAGGTAACTCAAGAAGCTTGGCTTTAAAGAGCAGGGGAGGGCCTTCCCTGGTGGTGCAGTGTTTAAGAATCCGCCTGCCAACGCAGTGGACATGGGTTCGAGCCCTGGTCCGCGGAGCAACTAATCCCGTGCGCCACAACTACTGAGCCTGTGTTCTAGAGCTCGCGAACCACAACTCCTGAAGACCGCATGCCTAGAGTCCATGCTCCACAACAAGAGAAGCCACTGCAATGAGAAGCCCGCGCACTGCAACAAAGAGGAGCCCCCGCTCACCGCTAGAGGAAGCCTGCGCACAGCAACGAAGACCCAGCACAGCCAATAAATAAATAAATTTATTTTTAAAAAATAATTTTAAAAAAATTAAGAGGAGGGGAGAAATTTAGCTGTGGGAAATTGAAATTGGAGGTTTCCTTTCTTTTAAATAGTTTTTCCATGTGTAATTGCTAATTAGAAGGATCAGATAGAGAAGATTTGAAGATGTGGAAAAGAGAAGCAAGAGAGAAGGATCCAGAGCATAAATGAAGGTTTATTAGTTATCTATTGCTACATAAGAACTTATCCCCAAATTTAGCAGCATAAAACAGTAAATATTTATTATCTCACAGTTCCTGTGTGTCAGAAACCAGGGCACAGCTTAACTGGCACTTCTGGCTCAAACTCTCTCATGAAGTTGCTGTCAGGCTATTTGCTGGGTCTGTGGTCTCATCTGATGACAACAATGGGGGAAGAGGAGGGAAGAGGATCTGCTTCTATATTTCCTCATGTATTATTGTCACCATTCAGCTTCTCACAGGCTGTTGGGCTAAGAGCCTCAGTTCCTTGTTGGCTGTCAGCCAGTGGCCTCCCTTAGTCCATGAACCTCTCCATAGGGCACCTCACAACATAGCAGCTGGCTTCCTTCAGGGTCAGTAAGTGAGAGAGGAAGAGGGAGCTAGAAAGTACCCAAGACAGAAGTCATAATATGTTTGTTAACCTAACCTCAGAAGTTACATTCCATTACTTTCACTGTATTCTATTTTGGCGGAGAAGTCACCTATGTCCAACCTTCATTCAGGGGGAGGGAATTTCACAGGGTATGAATATCGTTAAGTGAGAGTCATTGGGAGCCATTTTATAGACTGCCTGCCACAGAGTAATAAAGTATCAACAGAAGAGGGAGACCTCTTCTCCGGTAATAGAAAGGGGAAAGAGTTGGATGTAGATTAGGGCAGTTTTGGATAATTGTAGTGAGAATGGACAGAGTACTTTTCAGATGGCTTCTATTTTCTATGCCAAGTAAGAGGCACCATTTTTTAAAATTTTTATTTATTTAGTTAGTTTTGGCAGCGTTTGGTCTTCTTTGCTGCGTGCGTGCTTTCTCTAGTTGTGGTGAGCGGAGGCTACTCTTCGTTGCGGTGCATGGGCTTCTCATTGCGTTGGCTTTTCTTGTTGCGGAGCATGAGCTGTAGGCACGCAGGCTTCCATAGTTGTGGCTCGTGGGCCTTAGAGCTCAGTCTCAGTAGTTGTGGCACACGGGCTTCATTGCTCTGCAGCATGTGGAAACTTCCCAGACCAGGGCTTGAACCCGTGTCCCCTGCACTGGCAGGCAGATTCTTAACCACTGTGCCACCAGGGAAGCCCCACACCATCTTTTTTTGAGAATTAAGAGGAAATTGTTGTTTTGATAGTAGAAAAGCTTTGAAACAACCACTGTTGGGTATAAGAGAAAGAAGTGAGCTGAGAAACAGAGGACTGACTGGGAATATTATGGGCCCAGCTGAAGTGCGGATCCACAAAATTATAGTAAAATCAATCTGCCCAGAAGGGTGATTTTTCTCCAGCAGCACTTAATAATAGGCAAGAGGAAGTTCTCCATGGCTACTTTCTGATGATTGTCCACTTTCCCTTAGGGTGACACGGAAAGCATGAAAAATTGCTGAGGTTGACACCACAATTTATATAACCATAAAACTGAGCAAAATAGCTTCCAGTGTCAGAGTCTAAAAAAGGAAACTGTCACACAGAGTTTCATTTGCCACAAAATTCATGGAGAGTCAGGTTAGCACAAAATAGGCCAGGTTGCTAAGTTATTGGGTTAGCCAAAAAGTTCGTCGGGTTTTTCCATAACATCTTATGGAAAACCCCAATCTAACTTTTTGGCCAACCCAATATATGCCATAAAGTTGATTATCTGCCTTCACTGGAATTCATGCTTGCTAAAGATAGTTAAACCCATCGACCACAGGAGAGTGTTATAAGTCTTTCATTGCTTATTTTGGAAAAGATTTTTTTTTTAATGAAAAATCCCCAAAATGAATTCTTGAGAAACAGGTTCACCAGTTTACTCTGCCTTCTGAACAAAACCTAATTAAAGCTCTACTCTGATGCTTCTATTTCTTATATATAAAACTTGTCCTATTCTAAGAAGAATGAGAACCTTTCCCTAGACTGGAGGCCTGCCTAGTGTCTGGGAGGGGCTATCAACCTGTCACGGTTGGCCCTCTGCCAAGTGAGCTAATCACGTGTCAGCTGCCTTGCCGACACTTGGCCACTGCAGTGGAGGGAAGGCCCTGATAAAAACAGGCATATACAGCACCATCTCCCACCCTTGTGTGCATGTGTTGTTGGACCATGAAAGTGAAGATATTCAGGTTCCCTAGCCTGACTCCACTCAGCCTTGCCTCACCTATTTCTTTATATTCTAGTACCTAGGGAACAAAGGACGTCCAAAGAATAGAACATAAAAAGGCAACATGGGACTTCCCTGGTGGCGCAGTGGCTAAGAATCTGCCTGCCAATGCAGGGGACACAGGTTCGATCCCTGGTCCGGGAAGATCCCACATGCCGCGGAGCAACTAAGCCCGTGCACCACAACTACTGAGCCTGCGCTCTAGAGCCCATGAGCCACAACTACTGAGCCCATGTGCCACAACTAGTGAAGCCCGTGCGCCTAGAGCCTGTGCTCCGCAACAGGAGAAGCCACCGCGATGAAAAGCCCGTGTGCCTCATCAAAGAGTAGCCCCTGCTCGTGCAACTAGAGGAAGCCCACACGCAGCAATGAAGACCCAACACAGCCAAAAATAAATATTTATATTAAAAAAAGCAACGTAAGGCAGGAGATAAACTTTTGCTACTCCAGAGACAGTTCAAAGCCAGAACACAAACATGCTGAGATGACAGGCGTTGGATTTCTCCATAGTTGAGATTTTCTCAGACAGGAGAGTCTGAACAGCAGAGAAACAAGGAAGTTTAGGGTTAGCCAATAAGCATGGTTGACACATTGACCGTGATAGGGTAGGACCTGGAGACCGGAGGGCCTGAGAGATGTGAAGAGGGCAGTATTGTCAATGAGTGGGTGGTGTTGATAAAGCAGACCAGAGGTGCCAAGGATGACTCAACCGCTGAGCTAGAAGGAGAAGCAGTTGTAGCCCTAAACTGGGCTTTGAATTCACTCCCTCTGGGAGGTTTACAGTGTTATCATGGTATAATGGCTTTTGCCCACTAACTGCTATGCATGACATGATTTATACAGGAGAATGCTTTCCAGATTCCAGTGTTTTTACAGAGATTTAGTCACCTCTCTTCTGTAGAGTGGCGACTCCTACCTAGATCTTGTGGGAGGAACAGAGCAGCCAAAACACGCCTGGGTAATCACTAGATATGACAACTGAGAGAGATTAAGTTATGTAACAGGTAAAAGTCCTTCCTGGTACAAGATTGCCCTTCAAGCAACAGATTCCTTCTAAATATCTTTTCCTTACTATTGAAGGAGAAATACTCGCTGTAGAAAACTTAGGAAACTGATCCATCCACTTACCCATTCATTCAGTGAAAACACAGAGAGCCTTGGTGGCTTTGTTGGAGTCACAGGGATACAACAACAAATACGGCAGATAAGGTCCCTGCTTTCATGGGCCCTGCTTCCTAGTGAGGGAGACTGCTAATTAAAAAGCATATTTTAGTTAAGGAAAAAATGATCAGGGCAATGAGATGAAGAATGACTGCTGGGTGGGGTGGGGAGTGGAGACACAGCAGATGGGGTGCTCAGAAAAGGCCTCCTACAGGAGATGACAGTTGAACTGAGATCTGAATAACGAGAAGGGATCAGTCAGAACTGGGAGAAGGGCATGTTAAGTGAAAGTAATACTTGCCAAGCCCTTAAAATGGGAGAGATGTTAGCCAAGGCTAGGAACTGACCACAGCCCACTGGGGCTGGAGTTGAATGAGCCAAGCAAAGAGCTGTCGGAGATTCAGTTAGAGTAGTCGGCAAAAGCAGGACTGTGAAAGACCCTGCGGATGGTGGGAAGGATTAGCATTTTGTTCCAGATGCAATGGAAAGTCAAGTTGGGATTTTAGTCAAGGAAGACACATGATTTTTCTACATTTTTAAAAGATGACTTTGGAGAAAGGAGGGGGGATAAATTAGGAGTTTGGGAGTAAAATATATATACTACCATATATAAAATAACCAACAAGGACCTATTTTTATATATGTAAATAAACTGAATAACTGTGCTGTACACCTGAAACTAACACAACATTTTAAATCAGCTATACTTCAACAAAATTTTTTTTTTAAAAAGATGACTTTGGCTGCTTTGTGAACAATGAATAGGGAAGGTATAAGAAAGTATTAAAAAGAAAACAAAATCTATGAATATGTTTCCAGAATCATAATTCCAATGCACGTACACTTTTTCTGTGTTTGTTTTTATGGGGCTTTGTTTGTTTGTTTTTTTGTTTTTGCTCCAGAAAGCTTTATTGTTTCCATTTGGTCCCTGGCTTGGGAAAGGAGCAGGTACAGTTTTGTGTCTACTTTTATCATTCTATATCATAAGGATATGACCATGTCATTAAAAGTGATATGAAATAATTTTTCAAGTGAATGCATGAAACTCTTGTCTGTGTCTTACCTTAATTTGTTTCACCAGTCCCCTATTGCTGGGCAATTAACTTATTTCCAATTTTGCCTGTTTTAACTATGGCAGCTATAGTGATCTTTTTATTTAATCTTCGGCTACATTTTCCACCTCATTAGGATCCATTCCTATATGTGGAATGGGACTATAGGATCAAAAGATACGAGTGCTGGATTGTTCTATTTTCAACTTGGTGAAGCTGGGAACTACAGTGCCCAGAATTCCTTTCCCTGCATGCTTAGAGGTCCAGTTGGCCAAGAGAGGAACTCATGTGAGAGGAACTCACCAGGAGTGAGGCAGCAGCTTTGCTTACTCCTTGGAGGTCTCTGTTGTCAGAAGCTGAGCTGCCTGGTGGGCTCCAGGTTGTCCTCACTCTTCTCTTGGCATCCAGTTCTTTTTCCTGACTGCTGGCCCTGCTGATGGACAGTGGCCCTAGATTGGCTGCCCAATGCCCAGCTGCAGATCCCAAGAGTCAATGGCCTCCCAGAGACCTCCCAATGGATCCGAATCCCCTTTTGCATGCCCACAACAGTGTCTCAGATCTCCTCTCCCTTGTTCACTCACCCCAGTTCTTGAGGGTTGGTGTGTCGCTCTGACTCAAACCCGTGTCAGGGCTTCACTTCCCCAGCTCTCCCCACAGCTGTATAAGGCCCATTCATATAATAAATCCCATACTCTGTAACACTCATAGTTCTGCTTGCCTGACTAGTACAATATATGAGTATTTTGATGGTTCTTGTGACATATCGCCACATTGCTCCTGAAAACTCATGACCAGTTATACACCCACCAGAAGTTTATGAAACTGCTCATCTCATCACCTTCTCAACAGTATTGATATTTTCAATCACTTTCAATTTTATGGGGAAAAGTTGGTATCTAGTTTTAGTTTACTTCTCTTTGATCACTAATGACATTGAACTTTTTGTGTGTGTGATACTTTGATACTTTCCCTTTTCTTTCCTACTAGGGACAGTTACCATGTTTGTAAAGATTTTTGAAAAATTTGAGAAAACTTAGTAGCAACTTTATACTTCTCCCCTTTTGTCCATTTTGTTGGCACTTCCTGCCTAAGTTTGTTCAGATTATAGACTATAGGTTATTGGTGGTGGTGGTGGTGGTGGCAGTGGGGTGTATGTGTGTTTTAGTCTTATATCATAGCTCAGTATGGTCAATTTATAGATCAGTACAGAAAAATGAATCAGTTAGGGCTTTCAGATTAAAAACAATAGACATCAAATCTGCTGGAATTAAGGAAAATGGAATTATATGGGAACTCATGGAATTTATGCAAATCTTTGGAGGCCTAGGCCTAAGTTTAGTGATCAGAGTGCTAGTGAAGGAATGAGTAAATTCTACCAATGTCAGTTTCATTTTCACTCTGTTCTAGATTTAAATTCCCAGGAGTGAGCTTGAAATTGACCTAGCTTACACTGGAGCACTGGCCCCTAGTTCCGTCTGGTTGTTGAGTGAAAGGATCTGGGTGAAAGAACATCCAAAGGCCCCTTTCTCATCCATAGTGGGAGGGAAGGCACTTGAATTTACCATTTTACCAAAAGTATTTCCAAAGCAGCGGGAGTAATTTCCCAAGGAAAACTGAAGTGTTTTTAAGAAGCACCCCAGTGCTTCCTGAATGTTGGGTGGCCAAAGTCCAAATACACATAAGCAAAATCTAGCAGTGTCGGGTGAATTTTCACTGACATTGATTATGTAGTGAACGCATTCTGGAATCTCATATTTCTTTTTAACTACAAGTATTCTATGAACCATCATTTATAAACCTATCTTGGAAATATACAAGTGAATTTCCCTTTTAAATTTTTATAATATTATCTGAGCTTTATGGCTTTCAACAACCACTAGTAGATCAAGACTTTTGATTGGGACGTATTACCTGTATTTATCATCCCATATAGGAAAGGCTTATTGCTTAAAAAACTATACAGTCCTGGAGTAGCAATTTTTAATATGTGTGAAACCTTTTCCATGAGGATTATTTCTTTAGAAATATGTTTTACTAAAAAATAGAAGGGATTAACAGAAAGCCCTACCAACAACTTTCAGCATCTTTTATACATGCTTTTAAAAATATATACATACCTTCTTTTGTGGTTATACAGTTAAAATACCAATATATATTATCAAGCAATTGTGGAGCTGACTTCTGTCCCATTTGCTTTTATGGCAATTACTCTCCAGTAAAAACTCTCCTAGTTTTCTGAATTGCTGGTTGAAAGCAAGTACTTGTTTGGCTGGTAAGTGGGCATTGTAAATAGGAAAGCCACTTTGAAAAAAACTAAAACATGAATTTATAAGCAATTTAGGACTAAAAAATAAGGAACAAGAAAGTGCTCCCATAATATAAGGGATTCGAATCAGAATCTAAAAAGCTCTGGGAACCCAGGCAACTTCCTTCTCAACTGCCCTCTCTGGTCTTGGGTCTCTGGTTTCCACTTTTCTGGACTTCTCTGACTTTTTCCATTTCTTTCTTTATAACAGCCTTTTCTGCTTCTGTACATAGTAGCCCCTTCTCACTTACTACACTATATAAAGTCATTGCCTGTGATTATAGTCTCTGTCTCCATTAATTGTCCTCTAATATTCATTTGCCCTTTTATCTACAGTAAATCATGTTTTAGCTAGGCCCATGACTACTTAGATACACACTACATTTTTCAACATTCCTTGCAGCCACCTGTGGATTTATGACTCTCTTTTGACCAGAAATAATAAGTAAAAATTCTAGGTCAAACTCTTAAAAGGAATGTGCATTTCCCTTTCCACCTTCCCGTTGGTTGTGAGGTAGAGATGTTGAGAGCTAGAGAAGCTGACCTGTGCCCGGAGAGGAAGCTGGGTCAAGATGCACAGCCATCCTGTAGGCCTGGCTGTCTACCTCAGGGCTCCAACGTGGGAAAGAAATTTCCACTTCTTCTACTCTGGGGTCTCTCTGTCACAGAGGCTTACATAGCATTCTAGATAGAATACACCCTTCAAGATTTGAACCTCTGCAAGGGTGGGTGGCAGGACTTTTCTTTTTCATAGTTGTCCCCAATCTTTAGAACAGATCATATTTGGCACTCAAAAAATGTTGGTTAAATGTTGTTAGGAGTTGAATTGTGTCCTCCCAAAATTAGTATGTTGAAGTCCTAACCCTCAAGTACTGCAGAATGTGACTGTGTTTGGAGACAAGGTGTTTAAAGAGATAATTAAGGTTAAATGATGTCATTAGGGTGAGCCCTGATCCAAAATGACTGATGGTCCTTATAAGAGGACATTTGGACACAGGCACAGGGGAAAGACCATATAAAGATACAAGAAGAAAACAGCCATCTACACCAGCTACAAGTCAAGGAGAGAAGCCTCAGAAGAAACCAACCCCACTGACACCTTGATTTCAGACTTCTAGCCTCCAGAATTGTGAGAAAATAAATTTCTGTTGTTTAAGCCATCCCGTCTGTGGTTCTTTGTTATGGTAGCCCCAGACAACTAATACAAATGTTTAAATGCTAGGGAAGTTTTTATAAAAGTTTTGTTTTGTTTTGTTTTGTGTTTTAATAAAAGAAGACCTGGGGGATTAATCAAGGTTAGAAAAAATAGGTAGATAGAAAATGGTTTTCTTCTTTTACTCAAGGGTAACTTCAATGTGTGCTAGAATCACTTGAAGTAAAAAGAGACCATTAAAGCTAAAAGGCAAAGTTCAATATTTTCAAGTTTGCTGATGATTTGAGTCACTATGGACTTAGCAATTGACTAGAAATCTAATTACTGCTAAGAAATTCAGAGGAAAGATCATTCTGTATTTTAAAATCCCCAAGAACATTGCAAATTGCACCACTCACATTATCCACAGTAAAAACGACTGCTTTAAATAGAAATTTCTTATGTAGCTGAAGAGCAAATTCTTATTCAAGCAACAGTAATAGCAGAATTTCAAGATGTGCTCAGACCAAAAAAGGTTACTCCTAAGATTTTCTTTAGAGCTTAATGAGCTAAAAATCTATGACTGCACTCAAGTTAGAAGATAAACTTTTATAAAGTATGTGTTTGTTAAGAACTTTCATTTAAAGTAGTAAAAACCTAAAGAGTAAACAAAAAACATATTTTACTCGAAAGTTACGGGGAGTCTCTCAGAACCAGTAGGCAGAAACCGAAGGTGGCCTCAGGTGAGAGTGGAACCAGGAACTGGATAGTAGTCAAGATCTTCGGCCATCACTCTTACTTTGTGTGTGTGTCTCTTTCTCTGGGCCCTCTTGGTCTCTCACTTCTGTTCCTTTATTCACTTTACTCCCACTCCTATCCTCTTCCTTCTCTCTTGCTCTCTGTGGCCAAAGGTGAAAGTAGTAGTGGTGAGGCATGTTATATAAATAGAGCAGACATACCTTCCATCTACAGGAGCAGGGAAAGTTGTTTCTTGGAGAACTGGGGATGAGTTGTTTTCAGGCTAATATATGTTATCATATTCACTTTAAAAAAAATCCACTTGACTTCTCATCCTTGACATTTTCCTTGATTAGAAAAATCACACACTTTTGGTACCTGAATATAAATACTTTAAAAAAATTCACATCATTGTCTTCCTGTTTTCTTAATGAATTGTGATTTGAAACAAGATGAAAATGAGCCAGGCATTCTAAAAGATCTTGCTTACAAATTAAGAATTTTATCTTAAACCAAATAAGAGATTAAATAGAAGAAAAATGAATTTAGCTTGCATTTCTGTTACCCGATATCAAGAACAGAAGGTAGGAGAAGGCAGTCTACATTTATGATGCCTGTAGGCAAAACATGAGGAAAATACTATGTTTTGGAAAAAAAAAAAGTGAAGTCCTATTTAGAGTTCACTGAGGAGTCTATATTTAGAACTTTTTCCCAAGGCAATTTCAATTGTATTTATGAGGTGGTTTTGTTTTGTTTTGTTTTTATCATCTCAGTGTGTGTTTTAAGTGTTTTTTACGTAATGCTAAATATGAACTTTTGGACAGTTTCAAGAATTTAAAAGACTAAGTGGCACTGTATTTTTATAACGTCACTGAGAAGACTAATGAAATATCATACCAATTTGTTTACACTTTTCTTATGCTTCAAACAATAAAGGCATTTTACCTTTTAAAAAAAACCACACACTTCATTAGGGCATGATTTTATAGTGAACATAGTGATTAGTCATTGAAGTTGATAAAGCTCTATTCTCATGTAGTGTTCCATATGACCTTAAGAAGTTAGTTTCTGGGGTTTAGAGTCTCTGCTAGGGGACTAGAATTCTGAGCTGAACCTTCTTAATCGGTACTAAAATCAGACAGGCCTGGAGATGGGGAATGAGAAACAAAGCTCTTTGTACACATATATACATCTTAAATGCTGACACAAACAGAATAAAGTTTTCAAAGTAGGAGTATTTCCTTCCCACATGTTTAGACTGTCCTTACTGAAGAAGCTGATGATGAAGAATTGATGCTTTCAAGAATACAGAGTTTGTACTACCCAAAGCAATCTACAGATTCAATGCAATCCCTATGAAACTACCACAGGCATTTTTCACAGAACTAGAACAAAAAATCTCACAATTTGTATGGAAACACAAAAGACCCCGAATAGCCAAAGCAATTTTGAGAACGAAAAATGGAGCTGGAGGAATCAGGCTTCCTGACTTCAGACTATACTACAAAGCTACAGTAATCAAGACAGTATGGTACTGGCACAAAAACAGAAATATAGATCAATGGAACAGGATAGAAAGCCCAGAGATAAACCCACGCACATATGGTCACCTTATCTTTGACAAAGGAGGCAGAAATGTACAGTGGAGAAAGGACAGCCTCTTCAATAAGTGGTGCTGGGAAAACTGGACAGCTACATGTAAAAGTATGAGATTAGATCACTCCCTAACACCATACACAAAAATAAGCTCAAAATGGATTAAAGACCTAAATGTAAGGCCAGAAACTATCAAACTCTTAGAGGAAAACATAGGCAGAACACTCTATGACGTAAATCACAGCAAGATCCTTTTTGACCCACCTCCTGGAGAAATGGAAATAAAAACAAAAGTAAACAAATGGGACCTAATGAAACTTAAAAGCTTTTGCGCAGCAAAGGAAACCATAAAGAAGACCAAAAGACAACCCTCAGAATGGGAGAAAATATTTGCAAATGAAGCAACTGACAAAGGATTAATCTCCAAAATTTATAAGCAGCTCATGCAGCTTAATAACAAAAGAACAAACAACCCAATCCAAAAATGGGCAGAAGACCTAAATAGACATTTCTCCAAAGAAGATATACAGAGTGCCAACAAACACATGAAAGAATGCTCAACATCACTAATCATTAGAGAAATGCAAATCAAAACTACAATGAGATATCATCTCACACCAGTCAGAATGGCCATCATCAAAAAATCTAGAAACAATAAATGCTGGAGAGGGTGTGGAGAAAAGGGAACCCTCTTACACTGTTGGTGGGAATGTAAATTGATACAGCCACTGTGGAGAACAGTATGGAGGTTCCTTAAAAAGCTACAAATAGAACTACCATATGACCCAGCAATCCCACTACTGGGCATATACCCTGAGAAAACCATAATTCAAAAAGAGTCATGTACCAAAATGTTCATTGCAGCTCTATTTACAATAGCCCAGAGATGGAAACAACCTAAGTGTCCATCATCGGATGAATGGATAAAGAAGATGTGGCACATATATACAATGGAATATTACTCAGCCATAAAAAGAGATGAAATTGAGCTATTTGTAATGAGGTGGATAGACCTAGAGTCTGTCATACAGAGTGAAGTAAGTCAGAAAGAGAGAGACAAATACCGTATGCTAACACATATATATGGAATTTAAGAAAAAAAAAAAATGTCATGAAAAACCTAGGGGTGAAACAGGAATAAAGACACAGACTTACTAGAGAATGGACTTGAGGCTATGGGGAGGGGGAAGGGTAAACGGTGACAAAGCAATAAAGAGGCATGGACATGTACACACTACCAAACGTAAGGTAGATAGCTAGTGGGAAGCAGCCGCATAGCACAGGGAGATCAGCTCGGTGCTGTGTGACCGCCTGGAGGGGTGGGATAGAGAGGGTGGGAGGGAGGGTGACGTAAGCGGGAAGAGATATGGGAACATATGTATATATATAACTGATTCATTTTGTTGTGAAGCTGAAACTAACATACCATTGTAAAGCAATTATACTCCAATAAAGATGTTTAAAAAAAAAAAAAAAAAAAAGAATACAGAGTTTGGGGCTTCCCTGGTGGAGCAGTGGTTGAGAGTCTGCCTGCCGATGCAGGGGACATGGGTTCATGCCCCGGTCCGGGAAGATCCCACATGCCGTGGAGCGGCTAGGCCCGTGAGCCATGGCCGCTGAGACTGCGCGTCCGGAGCCTGTGCTCCGCAACGGGAGAGGCCACAGCAGTGAGAGGCCCGCATACCGCAAAAAAAAAAAAAAAAAAAAAAGAATACAGAGTTCATTAAATTGTTTGAGTCTTTCTCTCACATTTATCACATTGTAGCATATTTTCAATTGGCCCAACTGTTGGGTGTTATAAATTTAGCAATAATTTCATGAGTAGATTATTGTTTGGCGGTTTATAGCTCCTTCTCCTTGGAAACTAGGAGGATGCAGATATGAGGCAGGTTGGTACCTAGGTAAAATGGGGCTGACAAAGAAGAGAATTTACACTGACATAGGACCCCTCCCTACCAGGGTGCAGGGGAGGGAGATGGGGGCGCTAATCCACATCCTTAGGAAGCAGAGCAGCCCAGACATGGGTCATTCACAGAATACCATCAAGAAGCCTATCAGACATGATTCTTTCAGTCAGCAAGTGACAGAAACCTCAGCCCAAATTGGCTTGAGCAAAACCCAAATGAATTAGCTCATAAAACTGGACAGTCCCAGGAGAGTGTTGGCTGTAGGTGTGGCTTATGTGGAAACTTACATGATATAACCATAACCCAGTTCTCTCTATCTCTTGGCTTGGCTTGGTTCTTCTCTGATGTGTTGGATTTATTCTAACAGGTCCTACCCTCATGGTTGTGAGATAGTTGTCTGAAGCAGTGCCATCCTTCAATCCAGATAAAAGGGATCCTCCTGTGGACCCTGTACTACAGGGAGTTCTTCTCTGGCTCTCCTTCAGCCATGCCCCTCCCCATGGGGCAAAGAGCCTCAGGAGCCAAAGGCACATACTCCCCCAGAACCCTCTCACATCCCTCTAGATCATACTCTGGATACCACAGACCAAAGGATTCCCTGCCCAAAATCTCCAAGCTAGTTCTCAGCCCTCAGTGGACCTCTCCTTTTAGCCCATCCCCCTGAAGGTGAACTAAACTGACAATCTGCATACCTTTGGGCCCAAGAGTGAGCTGTTTGCAGATGATGTGTATGGAATTTAGATGAGCAGGCTGCGGTGTTCATACATATCTCATGAGTCCCCTTTTGGCAGAGAATTGAGGCTGGAGTGAGAAGAGAAGGAGTTGGGCCAAAATGTGTGTGATCTCTTCATCCAGCCACGTTCCAGAGCAGAAATCTGAAGAGTCTGAGAATTTGAACATTGCCTTCTGGGCCATTATGAAAGTATATTCGTCCAGGTAGGAGAAAAGAACAATTTGCATATAACATTGTGTTGGATTTTATAATTTTTACATTTTTAAGCATATGGTTCTATGCTTAGAACATAGGCCTCCATTTGTTTCCTTGCTCTGTGAGCTACAAATATTAGAGTCAAATCTGATTAGGTTACAACCTTACAGGTTTACGTTTAACCAAAGAAGAGGGAACAACTATCCTACAACTTCCAGAGGAAGTCCTGACATTTTCTCTGCTTGGGTCATTTTAGGTCACATTCCCACCTTTGAACCAATCACTGTGGAAATAGGATATCTTGGGTCCCAAACTCCATCCCTAGGGCTTAGAACAAAGGCCCACCCAGTCTACTTGAACTAAAATGGGGGAAGGCTGAATTCCAAGCAAAAGTTGGAACTGTCGCTAGAAGGAGGAATGGGTGTTTAAGCTAGAAGGCCAGCCATGATCCTGGGAAATTTTATCTGGTTCTCAGTTGTAAGATATTGATGACTTGTTTTACAGGATGGCCTGGCAGGAATTGTTTGATCCTAGGAGGAGGGCCATCACTATTAGGTAAGGAAGGTGAGAAGGCAGACAGGGCAACTGAGGCAGACCCTGTACACATGGAGAAGCAGGAAGGGGAGAAAGAAAGCTCTAGATAAGGAGTGCCTAGGCATCCAAGGCACACCAGAGACTCTAGGTTTGTCAGAGCAGCCCAGGGATCCAGATCTGGTACGATGAGTTAATTTTGAAAGTTTGCAGATAGTCTGAGGAACCTATGATTGGACAGAAATGGGTGAAACTGTGCCTATGAGTAGAGGGCATCTGTGGAAAAGACAAAGGAAAGGAGATGAGGCAGGGAGGTGAAACCAGTCTGGCTTTCCCTAACATTACTTCCAGAGAGAAAACTGTTCAAAGAAAAGCTGGTCTCTTGAGTGTGATATTTGCAATACTAGAACCATTAAGACCAAAACAGAGTTTATACACTTTTTTAAAAAGCATTAGATGAGAATATTATTAGTTTTAAGATCTCCAAATCATGTTTATGTTTGCTCTGCCATAATTCATAAAGTTCTAAGCCCTTTATAAACAGGTGGTTTTTATTAATAATCAAATATATTCAATTTACTATCATTACATAGATGGGGAACTAAAGCACAACTTAATTTAAGTCACAAATTGCAGGATTTACTCCCAACCCCTTCCCTATCACTTGCTTTCTTTGCAGGGTTTCTAACGATGTTTCCATTTCTATTGGCTTAATTTTCTGGTTATAACGTTTTAAATGTTTCATGAAATAAAAGCATAGTACCTCATATATTATAGGGACTCATCACATATATGATTTATATGGAAGAAAGTAAGATAGCCTTTACTAATGTCCTAATTCATATCATATTGACTCATAGAAATTTGAACCTAGAAAAATATTTGCCTTAACACAGGCATTTCAAACGCAGGTACTGGATAATGGGAACATCCCAAGATACCTGAAAATCAACCACTTCTTTGTCAACACATAAGAGTGGCTTTAGATGGGTGAAGGCTAAAAGACTTCCTTTTCTATCAATAACTGAGAAACATTAATAGTTGTTTGTGAAAATAGAAAAAATTCTATTGGGAGAAAATATTTACTTCTCAGGAAGTCAAGGCCTGGGAGATCAGTTAACTTAAAACCCCATTTGATGCAAGAATCCTTTTTCCTCTTTTATTGCCTTGACAATAAATAAATTATTGCAAGGTCAGGCAATTCTGAAACATCATTAGCAAAGAGCAAATGGCTATGAAACACTGGATGTAAGTTAACAGTCAGGTAGTAGCAGCAACACCACAGAAAGCAAAAGAGATAGACCGGTCCTGGAATGCTGGGAGTCCCAGTCTAGATTCTGCTACTCGGCACTTACTCAAGTTTCTTACCAATTATTTCTCACCTTATATCAACACTGGGCACATATCAGCTTTTGATATTTGAAATGCCTGGAAATCTTTTAATAGCTTGGCCCTAGGCAACTTTTAAAACTTGTGTTCCTAGAAATTACACTGAAAATTATATTAGCACTCACTGATGTTTTCATTTTCCAGGTTATATGTTTTCACCAGTAAGAAGTGCTCAGTAACTTCACTGCCATGGTTTATGGATTTCAAGAAGCATGGAATGCTGATAGAGCTGAAGGGTCCCAGATGGATCAAATCAAAAAATCATCTTTCTCATTTTATAGTTGAGGAAACTCAGGCCTAGATCACTTGGCTGGTTAATAGCAACCCCAAGGATGGGTAAATTAGTGGCTTAATGACACCACTTAAGGACTTAGGTAATTTCCAGTTTTCAGTTCTGCCTCCTTCAAGGTATCACCTTTTTCCACATGCTTATCTCATGATAGGAAAGTAGCTGAAGCAGCTCTGGGAATCACACCTAGATATAATATTACCCAACTAAAGATGAGGAAGCTGTCCTTCTTGTGTCTTGTTTAAGTGTAAGAAAGCCTTTCCTAGAGGCTTCTAACAGATTTCTCATTTCTGACTGGGTCATGTGTCCTTTCTAAAACAATGGCAAGTAAAATAAGAATGCCATAGAGCAATTAGGATTTACCTTCTGGGGCTGGAATAGGGCCAGCCTCTCACTAGTATGTGGCCACATGGAGGAGAGTGGCTATTTGAACAAAATCAGAGTCATGGTTTTAGCACATGTGTGTAGAGAAATAGATATTGAGTAGGCAACCAATAAAATCTTCTATAATTAGGAGCCCAAAGCCTCAAGTAACAGCTAGAGATCACTGGAAATGATTTATTTTAGAACATACAGAGCATTTCTTCTGCTGTCTCTTGCTCTACTGCACCTAAATTTTCCCTCCTCTTTTCTGTCTGCCTTATCACCTTCTCCTTCCCTATCCTTTCCCTAAACTGGCTATGAACTAAAATTAGTCTAGTCCACTTTGAGGGCCTACTGTATGCAAAGCATCATACTAATATAACAATCTTTGGGGAGTGTATATTAAAATGCTATAAGCCATATTCCTTAAGTCAGTTTAATTATTTTATCATATTAATCAATTTCTAAACTAAATTGCTATTTAACGTCAAAGACTTGTTTCTTTTTCCTTTTTTTTTTTTTTTCTTAAACCGGGGTAATCAAAGATCTTCCAAGAGAAAAGATTTACACTGAGTTGCTGCCACCAAAATACATAAAAATCCACATCAATGCATGGAGTTTTTTCTTAAGTGTTCACTGTATCTCAAAAGGCTGATGAATATATTATTTTCTCTACTGGTCATTTCATCCTATGATCAGAATGACATTCTCCACTAGTGGGAGGTCTTTTGTTTCCTTAAAATCCTTTTTTATTACAGTTGATTTTCCCGAAGACCATATTGGTACCATTGTACTAACTGAGAAGGGGTCAGTTGCTTTGTGTTCCAAAATTTGCTATAAATATTGAAATGAATATTATTCTTTAGCTCTGAAGGAATCTAATGTAATCATCATGAATTATGATATAAATGTATAAGGGATGACTATAAAAGAATAAGGCCTGTTATTTTTATTTTTATTTTTTGGCGGTACGCGGACCTCTCACCGTTGTGGCCCCTCCCGCTGCGGAGCACAGGCTCCGGACGCGCAGGCCCAGCGGCCATGGCCCACGGGCCCAGCCGCTCCGCGGCACGTGGGATCCTCCCGGACCGGGGCACGAACCCGCGTCCCCTGCATCGGCAGGCGTGCTCCCAACCACTGTGCCACCAGGGAAACCCGGCTTGTTATTTTTTAACATAACAAACCTTTGTTAAAGATAAGCCAGTTTGTTCACTGGGCAGAAAAGCATAGGAAAGCACCTAGATTTTTCAGGAAAGAAAAACCTATCTGAAGTCTCCACTGAAATATTTACTATTTTTGTGGCTTTTTACAAGGTGTTTCTAACTCTTAGTTTTCTTTTCTCTAAAGCAGAAAAATTAAAAACACAAATAGGGTCAGCCTATAATTTATTGTCCAACTGGGACACTTTCTGCATGTTGCCCTCAGAAATTCTTTCAGGTCCTTTGCAGGGAAGTTTTGGTTGAAGTTTAACATATACTCAGAAAAGTGTACATATCATAAATGGATTTTCAAAAACTGAATAAATCTATGAAAACAATAACCAGATTTAAAATCTATAAAATTGGAGGGGAAGGAGGAGAGAAGGGCTGAGAGCCACGGTGAGAGGTGGCATTCCTGAATTGGTTGTATGGACGCCTCCCCTTGGGTCCTAGCCCAGCCGAAGCCCCCTGCCTCAGCGGGGAAGGTTCTTTCCCTGTTGGATTCCCACTGCCATCAAGGAAACCTAGGCTGAGATACTAACAGCACATGCCTGAGTCAATGGCCAGAGAATGGAGAAGCAGGAACTTGGTTGGCAAATCAACTTCGCCTCCGGGGGCTCACAAGGAAGGAAGTTTAAAGCCATGTGGCTGACAGGGTCTTGGTGCTCCGGCCTGGTGTCAGGTCTGAGCCTCTGAGGTGGGAGACCTGAGTTCAGGACACTGGACCACCAGAGATCTCCTGGCCCCACATAATATCAATCGGCGAGAGCTCTCCCAAAGATCTCCATCTCAACACTAAGACCCAGCTCCACCCAATGGCCAGCAAGCTCCAGTGCTGGACAGCCTGTGCCAAATAACTAGGAAGACAGGAACACAACCTCACCCACTAGCAGAGAGGCTGCCTAAAATCATACTAAGTTCAAAGATACCACAAAACACACCACCACCGGGTGTGGCTCTGCCCACCAGAAAGACAAGATCCAGCCCCACCCACCAGAACACAGGCACCAGTCCCTTCAATCAGGAAGCCTACACAAGCCACTAAACCAACCTCACCCACTGGGGGCAGACACCAAAAACAAAAGGAACTATGAACCTGCAACCTGCAAAAAGGAGACCCCAAATACAGTAAGTTAAAGAAAATGAGAAGACAGAGAAATATGCAACAGATGAAGGAGCAAGGTAAAAACTCACTAGACGAAACAAATGAAGAAGAAATAGGCAGTCTACCTGAAAAAGAACTTAGAGTAATGGTAGTAAAGATGATTCAAAATCTTGGAAATAGAATGGAAAAAATACAAGAAATGTTTAACAAGGACCTTGAAGAACTAAATGCAAACAAACAATGATGAACTACACAATAAATGAAATTAAAAATTCTCTAGAAGGAACCAATAGCAGAGTAACTGAGGCAGAAGTATGGATAAGTGACCTGGAAGATAAAAGAGTGGAAATAACTACCACAGAGCAGAATAAAAAAAAAGAATGAAAAAATTGAGGACAGTCTCAGAGACCTCTGGGACAACATTAAACATGCCAATATTCAAATTACAGGGGTCACAGAAGAAGAAGAGAAAAAGAAAGTAGAGACATAGAAGAAATGACTTGACTGACATAAAGAATGGACTTGAGGACATGAGGAGGGGGAAGGGTAAGCTGGGACAAAGTGAGAGAGCGGCATGGACTTATATATATTACCAAATGTAAAATAGCTAGCTAGTAGGAAGCAGCCGCATAACACAGGGAGATCAGCTCAGTGCTTTGTGACCACCTAAAGGGGTGGGATAGGGAGGGGGCGGTTAGGAGATGCAAGAGAGAAGGGATATGTGGATATATGTATATGTATAGCTGATTCACTTTGTTATAAAGCAGAAACTAACACACCATTGTGAAGCAATTATACTACAATAAATGTTAAAAAAAACAATCTAAGGAGAAGGTGAGAGGTGGTGTAAGTTATTTCATGCAAGAATTTTTCTTAGCTTAATGTGTGAATAAACATGTACTATCTAGGGGGCTTCCCTGGTGGTGCAGTGGTTGAGAGTTTGCCTGCCGATGCAGGGAGCACGGGTTCGTGCCCTGGTCCGGGAGGATCCCACGTGCCATGGAGCGGCTGGGCCCGTGAGCCATGGCCGCTAGGCCTGCGCATCCGGAGCCTGTGCTCCGCAACAGAAGAGGCCACGGCAATGAGAGGCCCGCGTACCGCAAAAAAATAAAAATTAAAAAAAACATGTACTATTTAAAGAAAAAAAAAAAAGGAAAGCTTCTGAGAAAATATTTGAAGACATTATAGTCGAAAACTTCCCTAACATGGGAAAGGAAATAGTCAATCAAGTCCAGGAAGCACAGAGAGTACCATATAGGATAAATCCAAGGAGAAACACACCAAGACACATATTAATCAAACTATCAAAAATTAAACACAAAGAAAAAATATTAAAAGCAGCAAGAGAAAAGCAACAAATACCATACAAGGGAATCCTCATAAGGTTAACAGCTGATCTTTCGGCAGCAACTCTGCAAGCCAGAAGGGAGTGGCAGGACATATTTAAAGTGATAAAAGGTAAAAACCTACAACCAAGATTACTCTATCCAGCAAGGATCTCATTCAGATTTGACAAATTAAAACCTTTACAGACAAGCAAAAGTTAAGAGAATTCAACATCACCAAACCATCTTTACAGCAAATGCTAAAGGAACTTCTCTAGGCAGGAAACACAAGAGAAGGAAAAGACCTACAAAAACAAACCCAAAACAATTAAGAAAATGGTAATAGAAACATACATATCGATAATTACCTAAAATGTAAATAGATTAAATGCTCCAACCAAAAGACATAGCCTGGCTGAACGGATACAAAAACAAGACCCGTATATACGCTGTCTACAAGAGACCCACTTCAGATCTAGGGACACATACAGACTAAAAGTGAGGGGATGGAAAAAGATATTCCATGCAAATGGAAATCAAAAGAGAGCTGGAGTAGCAATTTTCATGTCAGACAAAATAGACTTAAAATAAAGACTATTACAAGAGACAAAGAAGGACACTACATAATGATCAAGGGATCGATCCAAGAAGATATAACAATTGTAAATATTTATGCACCCAACATATGAGCACCTCAATACATAAGGCTAATGCTAACAGCCATAAAAGGGGAAATTGACAGTAACACACTCATAGTAGGGGACTTTAACACCCCACTTTCACCAATGGACAGATCAACCACAATGAAAATAAATAAGGAAACACAAGCTTTAAATGACATATTAAACAAGATGGACTTAATTGATATTTATAGGACATTCTATCCAAAAACAACAGAATACACTTTCTTCTCAAGTGGTCATGAAACATTCTCCAGGATAGATCATATCTTGGGTCACAAATCAAGCGTTGGTAAATTTAAGAAAACTGAAATTGTATCAAGTATCTTTTCCAACCACAATGCTATGAGACTAGATATCAATTACAGGAAAAAAAACTGTAAGAAATACAAACACATGGAGGCTAAACAATATGCTACTAAATAACCAAGAGGTCACTGAAGAAATCAAAGAGGAAATCAAAAAATACCTAGAAACAAATGACAATGAAAACATGATGACCCAAAACCTATGGGATGCAGCAAAAGAAGTTCTAAGAGGGAAGTTTATAGCAATACAATCCTACCTCAAGAAACAAGAAAAATCTCAAATAAACAATCTAACCTTATACCTAAAGCAATTAGAGAAAGAAGAACAAAAAGACCCCAAAGTTAGCAGAAGGAAAAAGCTCATAAAGATCAGATCAGAAATAAATGAAACTTGAGGACATGGGGAGGGGGGAGGGTTAGCTGGGACAAAGTGAGAAAGTAGCATTGACATATATACACTACCAATGTAAAATAGATAGCTAGTGGGAAGCAGCTGCATAGCACAGGGATATAAGCTCGGTGCTTTGTGACGACCTATAAGGGTTGAATAGGGAGGGTGGGAAGGAGACACAAGATGGAGGGGATATGGGGATATATGTATACATACAGCTGATTCACTTTGTTATACAGCAGAAACTAACACAACATTAAGAAGCAATTATACTCCAATAAAGATGTTTAAATAAAAGAAATAAATGAAAAAGAAATGAAGGAAACAATAGCAAAGATCAATAAAACCAAAAGCTGGTTCTTTGAGAAGGTAAACAAAATTGATAAACCATTAGCCAGACACATCAAGAAAAAAAGGGAGAAGACTGAAATCAACAGAATTAGAAATGAAAAAGGAGAAGTAACAACTGACACGCAGAAATACAAAGGTTCATGAGAAATTACTACAAGTGACTATATGCCAATAAAATGGACAACCTGGAAGAAATGGACAAATTCTTAGAAAAGCACAATCTTCCAAGACTGAACCAGGAAGAAACAGAAAATATAAACAGACCAATCACAAGCACTGAAATTGAAACTGTGATTAAAAATCTTCCAACAAACAAAAGTCCAGGACCAGATAGCTTCACAGGCAAATTTTATCAAACATTTAGAGAAGAGCTAACCCTTATCCTTCTCAAACTCTTCCAAAATATAGCAGAGGGAGGAACACTCCCAAACTCATTCTATGAGGCCACCGTCACCCTGATACCAAAAGCAGACAAAGATGTCACAAAAAAAGGAAACTACAGGCCAATATCACTGATGAACATAGATGCAAAAATCCTCAACAAAATATGAGCAAACAGAATCCAACAACACATAAAAAGGATCATACACCATGATCAAGTGGAATTAATCCCAGGGATGCAAGGATTCTTCAATATATGCAAATCAGTCAATGTGATATACCATATTAACAAATTGAAGGATAAAAACAATATGATAATCTCAATAGATGCAGAAAAAGCTTTCAACAAAATTCAACACCCATTTATGATAAAAACTCTCCTGAAGTAGGCATAGAGGGAACCTACCTCAACATAATAAAGGTCATATATGACAAACCCAACGCTAATATTATTCTCAATGGTGAAAAACTGAAACCATTTCCTCTAAGATCAGGAACAAGACAAGGTTGCCCACTCTCACCACTATTATTCAACATAGTTTTGGAAGTTTTAGCCACAGCAATCAGAGAAGAAAAAGAAATAAAAGGAATCCAAATCGGAAAAGAAGAAGTAAAGCTGTCACTGTTTGCAGATGACATGATACTATACATAGAGAATCCTAAAGATGCTACCAGAAAACTACTAGAGCTAATCACTGAATTTGGTAAAGTAGCAGGATACAAAATTAATGCACAGAAATCTCTTGCATTCCTATACACTAATGATGAAAAATCTGAAAGAGAAATTAAGGAAACACTCCCATTTACCACTGCAACAAAAAGAATAAAATACCTAGGAATAAACCTACCTAAGGAGACAAAAGACCTGTAGGCAGAAAACTATAAGACACTGATGAAAGAAATTAAAGAGTATACAAAAGTTTCAAAAAGTTTCCTACACATACACACACATACAGTATGTATCAAGTAGTATACATAGTATATATGAAATAGTACAATACAGTAACTATCTCATAACACTGTACTTAAAATGGCTCACTTTCATAGGACATTGTAAATGGTTCCTCCTCCTAAAACAATTCTAGCCTTTCTTTTTCCCTTAGTGCAACAAATCAGAAAGTGTAATATTATAGAATGCTGAGGGCTCTTTTGGAGAAAGTTTGCCAGTCATCTTTGAGACAATTGGGAGAGAATGAAAGACACTTGATTATGCATTTTGTTTTTTCTCTTTGCAGTACGCGGGCCTCTCACTGTCGTGGCCTCTCCCGTTGCAGAGCACAGGCTCCGGACGTGCAGGCTCAGCAGCCATGGATCACGGGCCCAGCCGCTCTGCGGCATGTGGGATCTTCCTGGACCAGGGCACGAACCCGTGTCCCCTGCATCGGCAGGCAGACTCTCAACCACTGTGCCACCAGGGAAGCCCTTGATTATGCATTTTGAACTATGGATGCTTTGTTTTTCTGCCCTCTTCTTTTAAAAAACAAAACAAATATTGGCTTTTTAAAAAAAATCATTTTTCCCCTTCTAGTTTTTTTTAATTGAGGTATAGTTGTTTTACAATGTTGTGTTAGTTTCAGGTGTACAGCAAAGTGATTCAGTTATACATATCTATTCTTTTTCAGATTCTTTTCCATTATAGGTTATCATAAGATCCTGAATATAGTTTCCAGTGCTATACAGTATATCCTTGCTGTTTATCTATTTTATAATATATAGTAGTATCTGTTTTAAAAAATTTGATTTAACTCTCATTTCTCAACATAAAAGTTGATACAAGATTAGGAAAAAAAACATTCCAGTTGTGAAAAGACTGAGACTAGCCACAGTCCTTATTTGTTGTGTTTGTTTTTTTATGAAAATCTTGGAAGAATTTTCAAGTAAGAAAAATCAAGTCAATAAGATTTCAGAATTTAAAAAAAGGGAGTTATATGCAACAAAGTATCTTTATTATTGGCTAAAAATACATAAAATTAGAAAAAAATATTGGCAATTGCTAATGTTTATATATACTCCACTGATTTTTTTCCGTTGTAATTATCTTTTCAAATGAAACAACCTCTGTCTGCAGGATAGAGCATGAAGTTTATCCAAGAGAACATGAAAACATCCTATTAGCTAGAATCTGTATCTACAGTAAAAGATGTCCAGGGGTATTGTGTCATATTTTTATATGAAGTGTTGTTATTGCGATTATTCTGAATAACCTATAATGCTCTGTACAGAGTAGGGTCTCAAATGTTGTTAGGATTAAACATTGGACACAAAATTATTCTTAAAAATGGAACCTGTTTCCCTAAGGTTTTAGTATTTGATTTCCAGATGACTAGAAGACTGCCTTTAGTATAATCTTATGTGATTTGGGATTTTCACCGTGATGAACAAAGTAAACATTTGAGCTGGAAAGCAGTGGAAGTGTTTGAACCAACTAAAAGGATAATAAAAAGCATACTTAACTTTAAAACCAAGCATGGGTTTTTCTGGTTTACTGTGGTACAGTTGAAAAAGCATTTTCCTCCAGAATTGTTCAGTTTCACTGACAGGGATGTCTTTTCTAGCACAGTAACCTCTTTCTTGTATGATTTTAGACAAATTGAAAGAAAATTTCTGAGCTATTATCTCACAGAGAAGCAGCTTTTTTATGAGACAAAAGTTGTATCCTTCCAAGCCTACCTCCATGTCTTAAACCCATTATGATCTTGGACAATTCATTTTGCTGTGGCTGGCTTGTTTAAATTCCTTATCTAACTCAAAAGATCAATTTAGAAAATGAGAAAAACACCATTTTCTTTAATTTGTCACGATCACAAATACTTTAGGGTCAGAACTGAAATTAGGACTAGGTTTCCTAAATCTAAGACTTGATCTCCTCTTCCAAGCATACCACTCAATCTCATGAGGTAAGACATAGAGAAACTTCGATAATTAGTATGAAATTTCAGTTAGCAGCTTGTATTAAATTGCTCGTTTTTGATCCCTCTCCAGATCGTATCTTCCTAAGGTGAAAACCACCCAAAGTTCTGGTTAGAATGCAGACTCTCTCTGAATCCAGGCTCCTTTCCTCTTTTCTAAATTTACTTTGCTTCCTCTGTTCAAAGCTGACATTTCCTGAAGCCATCTTGATTCAGCATTATCTATACAACTCAAGAGTTTTCAGAAACTCAACAAATCTAAGATGTGGGAATTCCCTAGTGGTCCAGTGGTTAGGACTCAGGCTTTCATTGCCATGGGCCCGGGGTTTGATCCCTGGTCGGGGAACTAAGATCCCGCAAGCCGAGCAGTGCAGCCTAAAGAAATAAATAATTAATTTTTTTAAAAAACCACAAAGCTGCCTTCCCAGTAAGAACCAAACAGGATGGTACAAGGTGGAGAATAAGGCTTTTGTCCACACTGATGCCAGATGAGTGAAAGAGCCTTAGGAAGAATTAATCAGATTCAGTTTTGAGTTATATGTTGTTTACTTTAAATCCCAAAATGGATATGAGCTCAGAAGTACAAATGAAAATCATATAAAACCTCAGTGCTTCAGGGGCTGCCAGTACTTCCAAATGTTTGCATTCTTTCAAAACAGTCACCATGGAAAATTCAAAGAGTTTTTCAACAACTGCTAAAATCTTTTTGAATTTTTCTTTTCAAATTGCTATCCTATCATAATCAATTTGGGCCCCTCCTTTTCCTCCCTGCCTTTTCATTTTTTCTCTCCCAAACACACAACAAGTTCTTTATAGTATATCCCTGACTTGGACCAAAAATGGATTATCTGAAACAATCAGTTACCTGTTCTCATCACACATGGCTCTGAATGCCTGTCTGCCATCTCTCAACCATCCATAAAAAATGAAGGTGTATTTTATATGTTCTGCAGGTTTTTAAAGATATTTCAAAGGAATAGGTCCAAAGACATTTTAAGTAATATCAGCAGGAGTGAAGTAAGTGAATAACTTCAAATGGTGAATATTCTCAAGGGAGAAAATTAATTTTGGTTTAGTGTTTGTTAAAAGATGAGTCAGATTAAATTATAGCTATACTTTATATATGTATACACACAAACTACGTGTGTGTGTGTGTACATAATCTTGAAATCTCTTGTGTAGTTTTAGAAGGAAAGTTAAAATTGAAAGACAGCAAGAGAAGAAAAATCAGCATGTAAAATGCCATGGGAGGAAACACCTGCTGGGAAAACATAAATGTAAAAAAGATCTGACAGGCTTCTTTCATAATTTCACCCAGTAAAGCAGTAATATTTAGAAATAAAAATGTGCGGAAAAGCAGTAACATTTCAATACTTTAACACATTTAAAGGATGTGGTTCCATTGTCAACTTGTCAGGAATCTAAAAACCTTTAAGAAAACCTTCTGTTTTTCCAATAATCAATTTCAATATGCATTTTACTCCATTATTTTACTTGTTTTATTTGAATCAGTGAATTTTTAAGAATAAGTTTTAACTTTCTAAACCTCAAATTTTGTCTTACTGATATGCTTGTAAAAACTGCATTTACACTTTATCTAGGTGTTTCATTTTGTTACATATTACTGAAAATCCAGTAATCATAAATGCAAAACCTTTTATTCCTGAAGCACACACGCAGGGTCTCTTTAATAATTCAAAGTGCTTTCTATAATGATGAAGTCATACTGATGGACTCAGTAGGAAAATTCTAATACTATTAAGTATAACTTAAATAATTCACTGTAGAAACCAGGCATAATAGAGCAAGAAAAATAAATTCTAAGTGCTCAAAACATTTTGCTTTTTCTTACACCAATGTATATTTCTTAAATCACAGTGACAGCTCTCCTCTCTTTTGTTGGAGTACATGACAGCTATTCATATACTGGAGCAGGTGCAAAAGATAAATGCTTTCCTATTAAAGTCAAGAATGTCAGCATTCTGTGTGCAGTGATGGGCAGACCTCCATCATTTTTGCATAAGATGTCTCCTGGGAAAGCTATCACCAGACCATTACTACACTATCAACTTACTCTCATTTCAAATTATTCTTCTTCAAAGACAGCCAGCTGAGTTGCACTTTACTTTTTTAGATTTCCTGATAGGTGATGAAAGGAAAATGTCAAACAGAGCACAGAGAACAAGGTTATTCATAATTTCACTTAACACCAAACAACTCCAAACTCATTAATCCTATAAATATAGTATTGTTCATTTTGGAATTATGATATAGTGATAATTATTCAATCTGACTATATAAAATAAGTGATTGATAAAAAAGTTTAAAAAAATAGTAAATTTTTTTTTTTTTTTTTGCGGTATGCGGGCTTCTCACTGTTGTGGCCTCTCCCGTTGCGGAGCACAGGCTCTGGACGCGCAGGCTCAGCGGCCATGGCTCACGGGCCTAGCCGCTCCACGGCATGTGGGATCTTTCCGGACCAGGGCATGAACCCATGTCCCCTGCCTTGGCAGGCGGACCCTCAACCACTGCGCCACCAGGGAAGCCCAGTAAATAATTTTTGTAAATACAGAATTATGGCAAATTCTAAAATGAATTAATTAGGACCAGTAGTGAAGAAATTAATTGAAACATTCTATTAAAATTAAAATAAAATAAATTAAATATGGCTTAATATTTTATTATTTCCTTTGGTATTTATTTATAAAAGCTCTCTTTTTTTAAAACTAGATTAAAAATATTTTAATTGTTTATTTTTGTTTCACAGAGATATCTTAAGTGTTCACACACAAAACATTAACTTACATTTCTTAAGTGCTACATTTCCTAAATGTTACAGATAAAGAAAAAAAAATGTAGGCTGATTCATTCAGTTATTCTTGTGCTCATTCTATAACTTAAAAACAAACAAATAAACAAACAAAAAACTACTGTATAAATTGCAAAGGCCCAGGTCTTGAAGATACAACATTGAGCAAACAGGATTGGTTATAAACCTTATAGAGATTAACTTGTTATTTTAATAAACTGATAAATGCTATGATATAAGCAGTGTGGGTATTGGGGGGAAATACTACAAAAGTACCTCTCTTAGTCTAAGGAGGATCAGAAAACCTTCCTGGAGGAAATAACTAAGAACTAAGGAATAAGTAGAAGTAAAACTCCATGGTGTTGGGGAGTGAGGAAGGGGAAAGGATATTCTGATCAGAGGGAAGTAAATGTGTGGAAGATGACAGCAAAAGACAACTTGACTGACAGAAGAAACTAAGTGAGGTTCAATGTGGCTAGAGCATAGAAAGAAGAGAGTAGGGTGATTTGAGGAGGCTGAGGGGAAAGAGACTAAATGACAAGTTAAGGAAAGAATAATGTTACTAGAGTTGATGTAATTTAGAGTTTCTCAACTTGGGCAATATTGAAATGTTGGGATTAAAAGCCCTCTTTTGGATGATTGAAAATCAAAAGCCATACTCAGGTTACATAACTAAAACATGGGGCTTCCCTGGTGGCGCAGTGGTTGAGAGTCCGCCTGCCGATGCAGGTGACATGGGTTCGTGCCCCGGTCTGGGAAGATCCCACATGCCACCGAGCGGCTGGGCCCGTAAGCCATGGCCACTGAGCCTGCGTGTCTGCAACCTGTGCTGTGCAACGGGAGAGGCCACAGCAGTGAGAGGCCCGCGTACCGAAAAAAAAAAAAAAACATGATTTGTTTTTCACAATTTAGTAGCGGTGACATGACATATAGAAGACAACACAGCCTATACTGAATTGTTTTGAACAAAGAAGCAAATTAGAATTTATCTTTGTGAAAGGAGAAAAAAAAGAAACTCTCCCCAAAATATGAATTAATGAGATTTTAAAAGATTTGTGAAAATGCCCATATGTATTAACAAAAAATGAATATATTTTTAACATTCTGAAACTTAGCATGCTATTGAGATATGAATCCCTCTAATGAAAAAGATATATTTAAATCTGGCAAGTGTAATTTTATAAATACTCAATATATGTTATATGTGTATATGTTATGTGATATGTATATATTATATATGTACATATAACAATGGAATATTATTCAGTCATGAGAAAGAAGGAAATCCTGCCATCTGTGATAACATGGATGAACCTGGAAGATATTATGCTACATAAAATAAGCCAGACAAAGACAAATACTGTCTTGTATTATCTCACTTATATGTTGAATCTTAAAAAAAAGTCAAACTCATAGAAACAGAGAGTAGAATGGTGGTTACCAGAGGCTAGGGGTGGGGGGAGATCCCCATCAAAGGATACTACCCTTCAGTCATAAGATGAATAAATTCTGTGGATATAACGTACAGTATGGTGACTATTTAATAATATTGTATTTTAACTTGAAATTTGCTAAAAGAGTAGTCTTAAGCATTCCCATCACACACACACACACACACACACGCACATACACACGTCACTATGTGAGGTGATGGATGTATGAATTAACTTGATTATGGTAATCATTTCACAATATATATGCATATCAATCATCATGCTGTACTCTTTTATACAATTTTTTTTTTTTGGCCACCCCACCCAGCTTGTGGGACCTTAGTTCCCCAAAAAGAGATTGAACCTGGGCCCTCGGCAGTGAAAGCACAGAGTCCTAACCACTGGACCGCCAGGGAATTCCCTATATATGTAATTTTATTTGTCAATTATACCTCAGTAAAGCTGGGTTTAAGGGAATAAAGTGAGGACAAACACCAGGAAACAAGCTAAAGTGCAAGGAAAGAGACAGACAGGAACAAGCTTAGGCTTATTACTTCATGGGAAAAAAGACAGGATGTTCTCAGATTTTGGTGGAACAAAAGAGATTACTTACTTCTGCATTGCTGTTTCAGTTCTGTAATCAAAGTCAAATTTTCTGCCTAGCATAGAAATCAATCTTTGATCAAGTGTAAGGTCTGTCTTGCTGGAGTTACAGCCACCTCAACTTAAACAAATTTGGTTTTTCCTAGCTCAAGTTATTCCAGCCTTGATAGCATGGGAGAACACTTCTTTTTTGCTTTTTTTTTTCATGTGTCTTTCTTGGCAATTTTTTTTCATTTTACATCTTTATTGGAGTATAATCGCTTTCCAATGTTGTGTTAGTTTCGGCTGTATAACAAAGTGAATCAGCTATATGTACACGTATATCCCCATATCCCCTACCTCTTGCGTCTCCCTCCCACCCTCCCTATCCCACCCCTCTAGGTCAAGCATGGGAGAACACTTCTAAATATATATAGAACCAAGTTTTATTCCCCCCATTGTGATAATCAATTATTTTCTTCACAATTTTTGGATTCACATCTCCCACCCCCAGTTTAATTGAAGCCATATTAGTTTTATATTAAAGTACTAAAAGTAACAAAAATATCAAATATAAGTTTATGCCTTCTTTTTCCAAATTTTGCCCAACAGGGAGAGGTTAAAAAAAAAAAAAAACTGGTGAAACATACTTATTAATGAATATATCAGATCATTACTGAATTTTAATGAAGAAATTATTTGGTATTGAAACAAGCCTGGCATAATTTGGCTGTATTAAAAAACCCTCTAGTATTTTTCTTACATTGTTAATAGTCATTACCTCTTTTATTTGAAACTATCTATAGCATTAAAAATATATTATCATTGATATATATTCATCAACACAGATTCTAATAATATCGATCATTACCTAAAATTTACTATTGTACGGAAGATTCTGAATAGTGGTGCATTTTTTTAATAATAAATGTAAACAGATAAGAGTATTTATTCATCATCTGGTCATACTGATGAGAAAACAGCAACGTCAGACATAATCATGGGGTGTAGCCTCTAATCCTTCTGCCATATATAAATTTATATGTCAGGTGCTTGCACATTCTATTTTTATACCGCTTTATGTTCAAAGGGAAGAATATTAAGATTGTAAAGCTAGCTAGGAAGAAGATTATTCAAAAGTTTTAAAAAAATCTTTTAAACTAACCATAAAATCTTGTTTCAAGAGTTTTTTAACCCTTATAATCACAAATTACTGCACAAGTCACAATGTAAAAGTAATGAAATACTCTACAAAAATGTTCAATAGAATTTAAAATTTTAACTTAAGGGAATTTGGAAGTTCAGTCATTCTCAAAGAGACTGTAAGGATTATTAAAATCCTGAAGGAAATCTGAAAGAAAAAGGACACAGTCATTACTGGAAATGTAATACAGCGTTAACTCTCAGGTTTCACGTTTAGACTAGAAAGCTTAAGTTCAAGGCCATTACACCAATCTTTATAGAAACGTAATGTTCTCCGACTCATGGTCCTTCCCTTGAAAAGCTGTGAGTGGGTAACCGTGATTATCAACTCAAATTAGTCACACACACTGGGGTAAATTGGAAATGAAAAGCTGCTACAATTACTCGAGCCAACATAAATGATTTATTTCCTTCTGCTGACATGAAAGGAAAAGAGTTGAATGCTCATGAAGGATAGCATTTACCCACCCTGTACTAAGGTCAAAGAGCTTACTCAGCACAAATATTCCCAGAAAAGGTTCAACCTGGCAGAAAAGAAACCATCTATTCCAAAAGGTCACCACATCAGCTTAACTTTTCGTCTGCTGTGAGAAAAATCTGTCAAAGTCCATTACTGTAAGGCAGCAGCTGTTCTGTAGAATGATAGCCTCCAAAAGAGAATAGTTTCTCATATGCCCCCATGCAACTCCTCCACTTCACAGACTACTTGTCTCCTCCGACACCATTCTCCCTCACAACCCCATGGCTTTGCTCTTCCACCTCAGATGCCTACTCCCAAATATTTCTCTACATTTTACAGTCTTAAACCCAGCTGAAAATCCAACCCTCTCAGTCAAGTCTAATGCAACCCACACTGCTTTTAGTGGCATATAAATCCCTCCATAGTCTGACCCCTGCCTATGTATCCAGCTCAACCCTTGCTCACTCCAGCCACACTGAACTTCAGTTTCTCCAACACCCCAAGCTCTGGCTCGCCTTGGAGCCTCCACCTGGTATTTCCTTCGCCTCACTCTGCTGCTGGCTGACTCCTCATCATATTTGGGTCTTTGCTCAAACTCCACTCCCTCGATGCCTTTGTTATTTATCTCAAGTACGTTCCCCACCTTCCTTTCCCCCAGTTTCAGTCCTTTTGTTTCTTTCCAGCAGTGTCACAATTTTTAAATTATTTTCCTTTGCTCCTCACTTGTTTTGTATTTATACTGGGATCATTGTCTTTTTTTTTCCATTATTGAGATATAATTGACATATAACATAGTGTAAGTTTAAGGTATACAATGTGTTGATTTGATACACTTACATATTGCAAAATGATGATTACCATAGCATTAGCTAATATGTCCATCACCTCACATAATTATCATTTCTTTTTTTTTTTTTGGCGGAGGGGTGAGAACATTGCAGATCTACTCTCTTAGTAACTTTCCAGTATATAATATGGTCTTACTAGCTATAATCACCATACTGTACATGAGATCCTCAGAACTTATTCTCTTTTTACTGGAAGTTCGTACCCTTTGACCAACATCTCCCCTTTTCCCTGATGTTGTCTGTCTTGTTCACATTGTATCCCCAGTGCCTGGCACAAAGCAAAATGCAATAAATGCTTATTCAATCAAATCCACCCTACCCTGATCTTTTTCTAACTCCCTTTGCTCTTACTGGAATCAGAGCAAAATGAACTCATCATTTACTCAATTTTATCATTATTATTCAAATCAAAACATACACCCTACTATATGCCAGGAACTGTAAGCTGTTGCCAGAACAGTCATTATTTACTGAGTATTCATTATGTGTTAGGCACTGTTATAAGTACTTTACATATGTTATCTCATCGTATCACCACAGCTATGTAAACAAGCAATTATTTTTATCCCTATTTTAAAGATGAGGAAGCTGAGACAGAGAGAGTTTAATATGTGCTCCAGATATCACAAACGATGATAGAGCCAAGATTCTGTACTCTATCCAATAAAACACCATTTCCACCTTAAGATAAGTACCAAGAGAGAGCAGAAAGGAAAGTGATCTGAAAAAAGGAAGACATAACTGTTGCTTAAGGGAGATCAGGAAAATGTGTTTGAAGGTGGCATTGAAGATGAGATTCGAAAAAAAAAAAAAAGTTAGCATTTTGACAAATGAATATCAGGAATTGGTAAAAGAGCCCCTCACCAGAAAAATAAATAACAGTGAGAACAAAAATACAGGGAAAGAGACAGTAAGTGTGCAAAGGAAATAGTAATCGTAGAGTTACTATATGTTGTCATATCTCTTGAAAGTCCTTGCCTACATCATTGAGAATTTATCTGTGGCTGAAGAAGAAATGAAATCAAGATTTTGAAATAGCAATTACTGTGGACCTATTCTCTAAGTTATTAATTACCTCCCTTGTTCATTATCTATTTCTGGTGACTATTCTCTCAGCAACCGGATTTTAAGATTTTTGATGGCAGATACCATGTCCCACACCTTCATCAGAGGGGTTATGAAAGCTGACTCTTGAAAATGTCAGTGGACAGGAAGAAAAGTCAGAGGAGACTAGGGACAGGCACTACACATACCGATGTCAATGGTATAGTGATGAAATACTGCCCTTGCCCTCAAGGAGTTATATTCTGACACAGAGATGAAATGATTTGTGTAAATTCATATAATACAGTAGATATGTTAGAAGAAATACAAAGGGCTACAGCTCTAGGATTCTGCAAAGCAAAATTGTTTTTAAAATTAATTCCAATAGGTATTTAAATTACAATGGTATTTTCCCAAAGTGTTTATGGACAACTTTTTCAAGACTAAGAACAGTAAATTTCTATGATAATGAATACTTATAAAATAAAAGCTTCTCTGCAATAGTTATTTACATACAACAGTGAAGAGGCTCATCTAAAACTTTATTAATGTGGTTACTATGAATTCTCCTCAGTGAATAATCCAGCTCAGCATTGGCTTTTTATGTTCCCCGCCTGTGGCTTTCTATAATCAAAGTTCTTGACTGGAGAAATTTAAATAACTTTTTCCCTCTTTCTGTAAAAAGCAATTACTTTCAATTCCTTCACATATTACCACCATACTCCCATTAGAACATTTATCTGAAGTCCCAAACAACTGAATACACACACACACACACACACACACACACACACACACACAAACAAACACACACACACACACCCCTAACCCTTTTATTAGGAACCAGCTGAGTTGAAGGTGTGTGGTGACTTTTCCTTATTTACCCTATTGAATGCACATAATTTTTCTTCATTCATTCACTCTAGAGTACCTGACATTCAGTCTCATTTTGCAAGCCTCATTGGAAAATTGTGCTACAAAATCATGAGGAGTCATTTGCCTTTTTTAAAAAGGTTGATGTGTATGATAAACTAGGCTCTGATGATCACAGAAACTTAGAGCTTTAACAATACCTTAGGAAGCATCTAATCCAGAAAAGACCAACTTTGACACAGTATTCTCCACTCCCACCACAGAGGGTCAATATTGCTAATAGATTCTAATGTTCTTTCCCACTGAGCCTGGGCATTACTCAGATTTCTTCTCTACATGATGCTCCAGGCAACCTCTGTCCTGTAAGATAAATCATTTATTGCACATGACCCTTCTCATAGGATAGAAAATGCACTGTAGAAAGCTACAATCTATTTTCAGCTACCATAGTACCTAATATGCACCAAAGTGCTCCTTAGTACCCTGAAACATCCTAATTGTTTAAAGGCATTGTTGCAGTTTACAAAATAGATTATGTGTATGAGCAACTTTGCCTGTGCCACACATTGGTGTTCCTGGCCACCCCTGTCCTATACCTTAGCTCTGCTCTATTCTGACTTGATTACTCTGGGCCGCTGCTCCATCTTCTTGGGTGACACCATAACTTCTTTCCACACTCTAGATTAAGGCTATCCTGAAGGATCCTTTCTTGTCCTGCTGTTCTCTTGACATACGCCACAACTGCTCTCACCCACACCCATGGCTTCATGTAGACTCTTTCTTCATTTAGCTCTTCAGCTCAAATTTCCCCAGCTCCACACCCACAGTCCTAATTCTTGGTTGGAGTTTCTACATTCATGTCTTGCCATTACTACAAATTCAACATGAAAACTTTATCCTTCTCACCAAAATGTCCTTGCCCTTCCTCCTGTTTTCCTTCTTTATCTTAACAGCATCATTGTCTTCCAATTACCCAAGTTGGAAGCCTTGAAATCTCCTTCAGCTCCTCCTTTTGACACTCTACTTCTAAATCAAGAGGGTCTGTGAATTCTAATCTAAAATGTCATTCAAGGCTCCTCCCAATTTCATGCCACCATTCGCATTTGGGCTTTCACCTGTGCCCACCTGAATGACTGGCACTCTCCTAACTTGTCTTCCTGCCTGAATCTCCCCTCTCTAAATCATCCACCCATCCCATTTCCCTGTCCCCACCCCAATAATACCATCGATATATTTCCTTACAAATAAATGATTGTTATTCCTCACCTTTGCTAAAAAGTGCCTCTACGTTTCTTCAAAATAAAGTCAATGTCTCCTTTTACTTTTAAAACAAAGCTCAAATTCCTAAGTGGGGATTTCAAGATTACCCGCAAATAAGGACCATGTACCTTTCTCATCACATAGCATCATGATTAAAAGCTCAGACCCTGGACCCAGATTGCTCAGCTTTAAGACACTAAGCAGGACTGCTGCACGCACTATTGTAGGCTGAGGGGTCCTGAGTGAAGCATCTGGCTGAGGGTGAGGGGTGAGCGGGGGTAGAAGTGTAGCCCATGCACCACTCACCAAGCTGTGTCTCAGCACAGGGCTGCTACAGGCTCAGAAGAAAGGACATCATCTTCTATTTCACATATAGGCACTATAAAGGCTCTATTTCCTTATCTATGAAGTACTAAGACTTTTCTCATGGGACTGTTGTGAGGACTCAATGAATTAAAGCCCTTAGAACAGTGCCAGGCACATGAGTGCCCAGTAAGTATCAGCCATTAATCCTGCACCTTCCCTGTTCCTTATACTTTAAAGAAATAGTAGAATTTATTTACTATTTTACTCATGTATAACTGCGCTTATTCACCTTCATGACTTTCATTGCTCCTCCTGCTTCCTTTCTCCCAAACTCCCTCCCCTAACAGCTTTAATCTCTGTTGATAATTCTGACCACTCTTCAAACTCAGCTGAGCTGACATGACTGCTTCCATGAAGTCTTACTTGACCCCTATGAATATGAGTTATATAGACTTTAACTCAACTCTTAGGCACATATGGACCCCTGTTGTGGAACTTACTATACTATATTTTGTACTACCTAAACATACTTATCTCAAGGCCTTCTCTTCCTTGAAAGATTTTAAGTGCCTAATGGTAACCTGTAAGGTTCCTCTATATGTTCCCATAGTGCCTACAGACCTACAGTGACATAACAGGCAATAATAGAACCGTTTACTGAGTACCTACTATATGCTAAGCACTATAAAAAATTACTTCTCACACAACTTTTATAGTATTGTTATTTCCCTTTCATATGGGGCGACTTAGTATATAAATAATTTGCTTAGCATTAAACAGTTCAAAAGTGGTAGGCAGAGATTAGAACCTAGGATCTTGCTGGTTCAGGGACTAGACTCCTACTTCATTGTAGTATCTTGCCTGGCTCCTTCCCTTGCCCAGGAGCTACCACATATTGACTGTATATTATATTCCAAGAGCTTTTCCTACATTTTTCAACTTCCTTGCAAAGTGGTTATTATTACTCCTATATGCATGAGGAAATCAAGGCTCAGAGGTATTAAGCAATTTACCTGAGATCTTACAGTGAGTAAATTCCAGATACATCTTATAAACCTGACCACAGAACTCCCCCATCTCCCAGAAAGCACTTGTCTCATTTTAGGAGGAGTCCCTTGAGAAAAATGTTATTGCCTTCACTAATTTTTAAGAATTACTCACAGGGTCTCATTTATATGGTTCTATCTCATTTAGACACCATTCTGACAGAAACCATCACTATATACACTTATAAAAAAAAGTTATTCCTGCATTATATTTTATCAATGTTTATCTTTGTATAACTATTAATCCTACCTATTATAAATAACTTGGCAAAAAATGCTTGTTCCCCAAAGAATTTGATGGAGGTTTATATAAAAATAATCTTGATATCAGAAAGACAAAAGTTACTGATATAAAATGATTGCTTAAATAAGTACTAGGTCAGGAATATGTTGAGAGATTCATATTTAATACTTGTCATTATTAATTTCACCAGATCATTAGGTTTTGTCTGGTATTTCTATTGCATTCAAGTTATTTGGAAGGTCAAGATAAAATATTAAACCTAATGAAACAAGTAGGCACTGATTAGAATACCAAAATGAATCTTGAACTAAATACCAAGCACAGAGAGAAGAGGGGAAAAAGGAAAGATGCAGGATCAGAGTTAACCATAGATTTTTTTTTAATTTATATTTTATTTTTGGCTGCGTTGGGTCTTCCTTGCTGTGCGCAGGCTTTCTCTAGTTGCGGCGAGCGGGGGCTACTCTTTGTTGTGGTGTGAGGGCTTCTCATTGCGGTGACTTCTCTTGCTGTGGAGCAGGGCTCTAGGCTCACAGGCTTCAGTAGTTGTGGCATGCAGGCTCAGTAGTTGTGGCTTGTGGGCCCTAGAGCGCAGGCTCAGTAGGTGTGGTGCACGGGTTTAGTTGCTCCACAGCATGTGGGATCTTCCTGGACCAGGGCTCAAACCCGTGTCCCCTGCACTGGCAGGTGATTCTTAACCACTGCGCCACCAGGGAAGGCCCTATCCATTAGATTTTTCAAAAATATAAGAATATAATTTTGAAAAGGGAAAAATGGGCGGGGGGGGGATTTTACTGGAAATTAGTCTGATTTATTTTTGGGAAAACAATAATACCAAATTAATATGCAACTACCAAGGTAATTAAAAGATACTTAAAATAAAGATACTATTTAAAGTTACATGACTTGAATATCATTATTCAATTTTGCCAGGGCTCACTATTTGATTGGGAAAATCCTATTGGTTTTGAGGGAAACAAAAAAAAAGGACAAGTGAAAGTAGAAAAAAATTAATAGAACCAAGATCTTCCCAAGCAAAGAAATAACTCCAAAAGAGTATCCCTCATTATGAAAGCACTAGTTTCTAGAGCTCCCAGAGGATTCTGAGTAAAACTGGACATAATTGCAATGCATTATAAATGTGTAATTACCATTTAAATGGAGGGAGAAACTGGTGAGTGAAATGAGAAAAGGGCATTTTCTTACAGCCAACCAGAAGCTGGCATTTTGGGCAATGATCATCTAATCTACAGAGTCAGGTTAACAAAGCTACTGTCATTCTGCCACTCACCCTCAGCCTTTTAACTGTTTGTTCTCCTCTACCAGGAGGAAACAGAAGGTTAAGTCTGTCTCCACGATTTTCAGTCACAAATTTTCTCATTAGCCTCTGGCATGCTCAATAGATAACTCAACAGCATGTGTTTACCAAAAAACACAAGCAACATAAACGCGTCTCTTTAATTCTCCCTTTTTATTGTTTGGGCACCCAATTTGTAAGAGTAAATGAAATTTTGGAGTAAATTTCTATTGGTTGTACAGTCATGACGATTAGGGTCATCTCATCTCACCTACAGTCCAATGAAGACTTTCCTTAATAACATCCCTGTTTGTGGATTTGGCCAGGCAGCAACTTGAATGTGGAAAATACTGCCTTACTCCAAAAAGGCAATGAACATCCTTTTCAAAGAAGTTTAAAATTTGTCATGTAGATTGCAAAACTCTGGAAAAGTATCAAAGGTGTTTTTATTGGACAGCTGCATAATAAATGATAAAGGGTAAAAGATTTGTCAAGAATCCACACCAATTTCCACACAAATTAAGTGGAAAGACCCCTGTCACATGTATATTTCAGAAGTCTAATCTATTCCTTTTGGATTACTGCTACATTTCTCATGAGATTAGTTACTTTTTATGATGTGTTTCTCAAAACCCCTTTGGATTTATCAGGATGGCATATGTTGGCTGGATTAATTGTTGCTTCCATCTCAAAAAAACTCAGTATTTAGAAATAAGAATATAAATGTGAAGGATGAAAAAATTAGTGAAAGGCTGTGCATACTGTGATCAACCATGTGACAAAAGTGATGGGATTATTAGTTACATAATGGTTACTTTATTCTAGCTTTCCCTTTGTATCTTCTTTTGGATATTTTATTTGGAATCTTTAAACACATTTGTTACAAGTCAGCGTAACAAGATAGGCAAACACCAGTTAGCCATTCAATGGTCTTTTTCATCATCTAAACCAGGGTTCCACAAACTATGGCTCACAAACCAAATCTGGCCCTCTCATGTTTTTGTAAATAAAATTTTATTGGAACACAGTCACATACATTCGATTATGTATTGTCTATGGCTGATTTTACACGACAGGTGAGTAGACCAGAAGACCCCAAAAGCCTAAAACATTTACTATCTGGCGCTTTATAAGAAAGTTTGCCAATTCCTGACCGAAGCCGTTCCATCTCCTAGTGTTCTAGGAGAAGTTTTATTCTCTGGCGACAACCTTCTACTTCACCATTTTCTGTCCCATTAGATCTGCTTTTTTCTACTTCTCCAAGACAACCATTTTTCAATTACCTTCTTTTCTTTATAAATCTACCATCTTCTGTTTGTATATTTTTCCCTTCTTGGTTACCATCACAATTAATTCTATTCCAAAATTTATTTAACCCAGAAATAAAGCCGGTCACATATGGCCCAATCTCTGCATAGGGTCAATCAAATAATAATAATAATAATAATTTCAACAACAATGGAAAGATATAATTGAAAGAAATATTAATGTTCACTTCGGTTGTAAAGAAAATGCTAAAGTGGAGAGGGAAGAGTGTGCTCTTAATGAGTAGTAGAACATTTCAAATCCTATCTTCCTAGCATCACTATTCTCAATATTCCCCCAAATGAATGACAGCTGCTGTGGTAGATGCCTGGACTTCCCCTTCCAGAAGAAGGCACTCATTCCTCCAGCTGCCAGGCTCTCTTTGATAATTGCCCTCAGTCAAAGGGAGCTGCTGCACTCAAAGTTAAGTCTCCTTTTGGAGAGCATCCCACATATAATGATAGTTGATATGAAGGTTTGGGCCCCTTTGCCTCAATTAGGGAGGCCATCTAGATTCCAGAACTCTCCATTAAATTTACTGAGGTCTCTGTTGTGACTATATGACAATTCAATTATTCCCCCTGCCCAAGTCTGCTTCTCTCTCTCTCCCTTATGTGTGTTATTCCTAAGAGCATTCTCCAATAAATTCTTGCAGGCAAAGCTCTGCCTTGGAGCCCACTTCCCAATTTAAGATAGTTCTCCCTTCAAATACTCTTTCCCTCATTCCATTCTCATCACTCAAACAAAGCCTTTCCTGAATCCCAGTCTTTCCAGCTCTTTATTCCTCTCTCCTCACAGCCCTGTTTCCTCAGAATCCTGGGTGAAAACTCTCAATAGAGTTCACTACCTTTTCTTTAAATATACTGATTAGATATGAACAAGAATAGAAAACTAGGTTCCATAATCTGTCCTAGTATATTTTTATGTCTTATTCTAAGATTTCAAAATATTGTTTTATAGAAGACAGTTTTGGGCTGGAATGTCAGGTCTATTTTTTTAAATGCTTCACTGTTTTATTTTTAACAGAATATGTAAGCAAAAAGCATTAAAAATTATAACTTTTACATTATGCATTTGAAAGTCTTTCTATGATTATTATATGGTCAACTGTATAGTAAAAGCTTTCCTGCAACATTTTCCCCCTGCAGTAGCATTTTATTCAAAATGAAATTCTCTGGTACAAAAGTTGGACAGCAAGGCAGCATATGAAGACATAAATTTTTTAAAAAAATACTAATATCATCAAGTTCTTCTTTGGTAAGTCTGCTCTAGAAGGAAGAGATGAAGGAAGTAAGGGAAAAGAAGACAGAAAGAAGAAAAAGAGAAAGAGGAAGAGGAAGAAAGACAGGACGGGGAGGGGAGGACAACCAAGATGAAACAACTCAAGAGGAAATCACTGTAAATTCATGAATTACTTTACATGGAGAACCTCTGAAGTTCTAGAATGATTATCTTTTCCGGAGAACAAATGTTTAACTTTCTGAAATTTCCAGCATTGGCACAAGTTAGAATAAACAACTCATCTTTATTATGCTTGAACTTAAAATTAAGAAAAAATGGAAACAAAAAGAATAATGTGAGGTGGGGAGAAGTTTAATACATTTTCCAGATATTAAAATAATTTATACATCCTCCATAATTAATTATGGTGTTAGGGAATGATTAGCCAGACAAACCAATGGCAGTGAATAGAATAAAAATATACTCAAATGTGTATGGAAATTTAATTTATGAAAAAAATTCCATCTCATCACTTGCGTAAAGATGGGCTTTTAAAATAAATTGTGCTTGATAGCCATTTGGAAAAAGATAAAATTGGAACTGAATCTCACACCATATATCATGCTTAATTCCTAATGGATCATAGAGCTACATGTTAAAAATGAAACTATTTTAGATTATTTTCATAGGATAAATTCCTAAAAGTGACATTATTGGGATTTAAAGAGTAAAAAAAGGTTCATGCTCTTGATTCATATTAGCAGACTAATTTTTAGAATTCTTTTTTTTTTTTTTTTTGCGGTATGTGGGCCTCTCAGTGTTGTGGCCTCTTCCGTTGCAGAGCACAGGCTCCGGACGCGCAGGCTCAGCGGCCATGGCTCACGGGCCCAGCCGCTCTGCGGCATGTGGGATCTTCCCGGACCGGGGCACGAACCCGTGTCCCCTGCTTCGGCAGGCGGACTCTCAACCACTGCGCCACCAGGGAAGCCCTAATTTTTAGAATTCTTATACTAATTTATACCCCCAAATGTATGACAGTTCCATTCTTATTCAAGTCTAGACAAGAATGTGTGTGATGTGTGTGTCCTATTTTTAAAATATTTAATAAAAGATGTGTGTGTGTGGTATAGCTTAAGCTTTAGGAGCCCTCATTTGCCCTAGGCCTTTTAAGGTTCTGGGAATATGTGTTATCAGAGTCAAACATTTTTGTAAAATTAACAAAAAGAAGATTTAAAAACAATTTTTACGAGGGTCTCAAAATTTCATAAGCTTCAGGTCCCACAACACATAAATCAACTCCTGACAATTTTATTAGTTTGAACTGTATGAAATTGTATGTCACAAATGGACAAATCTAGAAATTCATCTCATTCAACTAATACACATAATTTTGGTGACTCATAAGGGGAAAAAATCTCTAATAACAGAATTACCAGGTCAAAGAGCACCCAAAAAATGTTTTAATGGACACTGTCAGATTGCCTTTTTAAAAGTTTGTATAGATACCCAATCCCTCCAACTGCAAATAAATGCACACATTTCCCTCACAACAGTGGGTGTTAACCAGCGTGACTACATGTTCTCATTTGCGCAAACTCCTGGTTTATAACTTTTCTCCCAGAATAATTATTAATAGTACCCCCTTTTACTCTCAAAATGGTCCCAGTTTGGATGACAGATGGTCATCCTAGCGTCACTGATCTTTTAAACTCTAATTTCTCTCCTGGAGATCATTCTGGCCTCTAGGGGCCTGCAGGATTCTGGGAGTTACCTGCATTCTCCTTCCTCTCGTTTCTTATTCACCTGCACTGACAACTTCAGGAGCCATACAATTATGGAGCATGCCTCTAGCTAGGGTCTTCCTTTCTGTGTAGGTGGATGTAGGAAGTGGCAATAAAAGTATGCCTGTGTGTTTACCCTGTTGAAAATCAAGCACCTGTGCGTGCACACAATATTCATATACACACGCGTGCACACATATACAAAGCCAAATTAGTCATTGTTTTCATACAAGTGACAGCCTCCAGCTGTTCACCATCAAACATGCCAGAGATACGGGCAAGAGGGTCCTAGCACTGAAGGAGGGGCTGGGCAGGTAACCTTCATATGCCTTCAAGGGCTGAGATTCTGTACTCCAGCAGTAACGATTAACATTTATTAAGAACTTACTGTCAGGGAAATTCTAAAAATTTTGCCCATAAAATCTCATTTTGTCCCTCAGAGCTACCCACTGATTTATTCACTATTACTGGAGAATATTAACAAATGAGTAAACTAAGACACAGACAGGTTAAGTTAGTTGTCCAATGTGACATACTTAGTAAATGAAGCCCAGATTTCAACTAAGGCAGCCTGACTGAGGAGCTGTTACAGCTCCATTTTCTGCTGCCTTCTATTACATGTGTCAGGCATTGAATATCAGTTTACATTTTACAGATTTATTTCCACTTCCTTTCTTAATGATTCTGATTACATTTCTGAAAAGTTACATAATAGGAGGGAGGGAAGTCATGCAGAAAATTCATGCAATATAATTTGAAAGCTTACCATTGAAGAAACTTCCTTCTCTCTCTGGATGATCTAGCTTTTCAGTTATCTATTCATTATATACTATGAGAAGAGAGAATCAATTTACCTTTTCAAAGTCTTTCTAAGAAAAGTCAGTGATGACTTACCTAATTTTTAAAAAGTGCTTAACATAAAATATCTAGAAATAATCATATGATTTCTATTCTGATACTGCAATATTACTGCTATTTTAATATTTAGGGCTCAAATGACTTAAGGTATTACCAACTTGGGTATGAGTTTAACAAAGAGGAAAAGGGCAAACATTTGGTGGTGACCACAAGACTAGCTGTCTCTGCTGACAGAAAACCTGTGGATGCTCAATGATTCCCTAATCCCTTCAAATCATCTTCTGAATTCATTTTCTAGAGAAGTTTGGACCAAGGACCAAGAGGGGCAATATTACTATCACTCCAGGAAAATAACTCTGTGGGTGAAAGGCATCGTGGTCAAATGTGCATAGTGTATGACGTTTTTCAGGTTCCATATTTTCTTCTTCCACAAGTCAGAAGTCTGTTTATACTGTGTCTCGAATAAACACTCCTAAGACTACCACATGCAGTTAGGGTATCAGTAACCTCCCAATTTGTAAGTCTAAAGGACACTCATACATTCAGACCCTCCTTTCTTGATCTCTATGACACCACGCTTCCACTTCCCATCTTCTTCTCAATGCCTTTTGAAGAATCTTGTTTCCTTTATTCAACCTTTTAATATAGGCTATCCCTTGGGCTTGAGATTTTTCTCCTGGGTGGAAAATAATCCTGCTTTCTGAATTTGATCACATTTTATTCCCTACAATGAATCTAGTGTAACTAACTGCTCTCAATCTGTGAATAGATAACGGTTTCTATCTGAAATGAATAAATATCCAACCCTGTGCTCTCTTCAAAGCACTTCTCCTGGTTCACTTTGCTGTGGAATTGAACATGGAGGGAGACAAGTTGAAATGCCGCATCGTCCTCTGCAGCCCTCTGGTGTGATTTCAATCCTAGGAAGCAGCAATCACCTTGTACTTCAGCTCCTCTCCTCAAATAGCTTTTTGAAACAGTTCGTGATCCTGTTACCATCAAAACAATTTCTACGTAACAAGATCTAGAAGTTAGCAATGGAGTATGTACATGCTTGACAGTTCATCCTTGCCCCTACAAGGTTTATCCTGCTTCTCATTCTGATTTAGTATCATGTCCCAGAGGCCCGGAGCAGCACAATAATATGGATGTCCCCTGATGTTATTTTTAATGGAAATTATAGAGGACCTTGCAGTACCCTTTCATCAGTCAATACTTTATGGTTCAATTACCCAGGTGAACAAGGGGGCTACGGTTCTGACTTCAGTTGGGTTCCCAGGATCTAGGCCTGGAGGAGTGTGAGGACCTGCCCAGAGCTGTGCATGTTGAGCTGAAGGGAGCGAAGATCTGAGTTCTGGGTAAGCAGGAGCCTTGTAAGTACGGGAAGGTTTAAAGAATCAAGCTGAAAAGAGTGGAGAGAGGGTCAGTCAACTAGATAGGATGAATTGATTTGGGAAAAGTCTTCAAGGATTCCTTAAAGCAAAGTGAAACTTTTGTTGAGTTGCTTTTGTGGAGTGGGAGTTGGGGTAACTGGGAAAGGTATTAATATCCAATTTAGGTTGGAAATTTTAAACTCTTCTCTATCAATATTATGGTTTTTACCCATCCTACACTAGCTATTGAGGTTATAAGAATGTGTTTTAGAAATGAGAACAGTGTTTCCTACTCATACTTTAATTTTGATGCCTGGGATAAGTAAGAGGAAGACTTACAGCTGTGAGTTACTGAAAGAGTCTGGGGCACCTCATCAAACAAATTATAATACTTGCCAGGAGTAGTCCCACGAGGAATGTAACTCGTGTGTGGTCTTCCAGCAATATAGACTTGAGTTCTGTTCAAAAGGATGGCAAACTTAGAGTTAGTGAGGCTTATTTTCAGAATAAAGTTATAATTGGAATTATCTTATTAGATAGACTACATTTATGTAACTTTTTATTACCATTGCTTTATTACGTTAAGTTCTCCTTTTATTTATCCACCAGGAGAATTAAAGTGTTTGATTAAGAATACAGTAATACAATTAAAATAAATGAAATATCATTTGAAATATCAGTAAGTTAGCAATAGAATTAACAATTGCTTGTTTACTTCTCTGTGTCTTCTCTTAGTAGGATGTAAGCTCCACGAAGGCAAGGATTTATCTTTCTTGTTATAATTATGTCCCTAGTGACAACCACACTACTTAAGGCATAATAAATACTCAGTAAATATTTACTAAAATAGATGAGAGTCAAAGGAGGCAGTGAGTACACGAGCGGTTAAACATTTATGTTCTCTAACACTTGGAACTTTAAAAAATGCTTTAACTTAAAATCATATCTGCTAGATAACAAGACTATTAGATCAGATGTAGTAATCAATCTTTTGATGCCCCATTAGTCATTCATTTTTTTTTAATGAAAGATGGATGTTTCTGGAACCCAAGCAGCATCTTTGGATTATGAAATACAAGAAGCCCTTAATAAGACAAATTCCTCTAACAGAATGCAGTGCTCATGGAATTAACAAGGTCTAGGAGATCTCTAGAAGAAATCAAAAAGGAAGAGATAGCAGATGAATAGCAGAACTAAACCAGAACTGAGGGCAGTTGTTGGCCCATATTTGCAGAGATGCTTCAGAGTTTTCCTTCTAAACTGCAGAAACTTCAGTGATGGATATTTGCTCAGGCCCCTATTCTCTTCTGGGAATAATTAGCCACTTTACTGATAAGCACTATGCAAAAAAGTGATAACACTTATAAGAGACCAGGATCCTGGGGTGGGTTGGGGGGAAATATATATATATATATAAAGCAACATGTTTGTCACAGACTCTTGCCACATATGTAATGTACCCTTACTGGTTCTTCCTTCTGGGTATATTTTTTTTCTAAGATGCAAAGAATAAGGAATTATCTTCCATCTTACTCTTTCTTTCATCTTTATATGTTAATAAGAAAAGGATATAAGGTCTCATAGCCAGAAAAATACAAAGTCCTAGACAAAGAAGTGGTCTTAAGTAAGCAAACAGAACATTTGGCCAACACTTATCTTTTCATACAGGCACATTTTACTTACAGATGGGCCTATTAAAGTGCCTCTGCCTTATCTATGGATCTTTCTATCTTGTCTCTGGGTCCTTCTTGAAAAAGGTATACAATTTAAAGAAAGAAAATAATACTGTGCTGGCCTGAAGGAGAATGAAGAAAAACAAACTTCTCAACGTGTATGGACTATGAAAATATTTTCCATACCTCTGTGAACTCCTTTTGAAAAAGTTACTTGAGAATATACTCCAGCAAAAGGGAAAAAAAATGAATCCTAAAAAAAAGGAAGATATGGGATCCAAAAATTTCTTCTCAGTAGAGCAGTGAAAAGAAACTAATTTTTGTAAATTATAACAGGAAGTCACAGGACTTTTAAAAGAATATCTATAAGAAGACAATGAATATATTTTACCAAATACTAGATGAGTAATCACAGTGATAGGAATAAAGTGTCCTGTGTCCTTCTTGACAAGAAATAATGGGGCTTCCCTGGTGGTGCAGTGGTTGAGAGTCCGCCTGCCGATGCAGGGGACACGGGCTCGTGCCCTGGTCCGGGAAGAACCCACATGCCGCGGAGCGGCTGGGCCCGTGAGCCATGGCCGCTGAGCCTCCGCGTCTGGAGCCTGTGCTCCACAACAGGAGAGGCCACAACAGTGAGAGGCCCGTGTACCGCAAAAAAAAAAAAAAAAAAAAAGAAATAATGAAGGTAACTAAAACTCTAGGAAATGCAAAAGCTGTATAGGAAAGTCACAATGTAAACATGAAACAAGCTGAAATGTATCATGACTTTGAGAAATGGAGAGTAAGGAAAGAGACTCTATTTGATCTTAACACTAAGTAATTCCCTTTCAAGCAATGCAGGTTAGTAACGTAGAATTACCTTTCCTATTTTCACTTCAGTTGTTTCCTAAACAATATTCACATAATCATAATATGTTTTATTATTTTACTAGTTTAAGGCATTTTAGATTCAAACTACAGAGTAAGCATTTCAAGATATAAATATAGTTACAGAACAGAATGTAAATATTATACACTTGACAATGTCAAATGAGTGTGAAAGCTTACAGAATTTAGGAGCTAGAGAGAGAAGAGGACAGGTAGAAGGAAACACAGGGTTCCAAATTTTCTTATCTTAAATAATGGGAGAAGTATTGATAGATAGAGAAACAGAGGGCTAAATGGATTACTCAAAGTCAAAAACATAACCAACAGAAGAAAGATTAGGCATCTTAAGAGCTAGTAATGAACAACAATAGTTACAATTCAAAAATAGCAAAATAGGGCTTCCCTGGTGGCGCAGTGGTTGAGAGTCCACCTGCATGGGTTCATGCCCCGGTCCAGGAAGATCCCACATGCCACGGAGTGGCTAGGCCTGTGAGCCATGGCCGCTGAGCCTGTGTGTCCGGAGCCTGTGCTCCACAACGGGAAAGGCCACAACAGTGAGAGGCCTGCGTACCACAAAACAAAAAACAAAAAACAAAAAAAAACAAGCAAAATAATAATATCCCCTAACAGCAAAATAACAAAAAAATATGGATAGTGCAAGACAAATTTTTCAGCTTTCATGATGGGGAGTTGATAGATAACATGTAAAGTTAAGAAATCATGAAAAGGAGATAAAACCATATTGTTCAAACACATGGAGGTAGCCAAAAAAAGAAATACAAATAGAATCATATTAAAAGGATTCTTTTTGGAGAGGAGGTGTCAGAGGTGGAGTGGGGAGTGGGAAAAACAAACTTTTTTTTTTAATAAGGTAAGGAGTTTACTTTTTAAATATTTATTTATTTTTGGCTGTGTCAGGTCTTAGTTGAGGCACGTGGGATATGCAGCACGCGGGATCTTTTGTTGCGGCATGCAGGCTTCTCTCTAGTTGTGGCACGCAGGCTCAGTAGTTGTGGCATGCGGGCTCTCTAGTTGTGGCACATGGGCTCCAGAGCACGCAGGCGCAGGTTCTCTAGTTGTGGCATGCAGGCTTAGTTGTCCCACGGCATGTGGGATCCTAGTTCCCCAACCAGGGATTGAACCCGTGTCCCCTGCATTGGAAGGTGGATTCTTAACCACTGGACCACCAGGAAAGTCCTGGAATAACCTTTTTATTTTATAATTTTCTGTACCTTTTGAAAATTTTTTCCTTATCATATGGATGCATATACTATTTTTATTACATAAAAAAGGTAAAACATTTACTGATTACTAGCTTAGCATTCTCTTCAATGATACTATCCTAAAGTGCATTCTTACTAAGGATAAAAGGAACATTCGTCTGCAGGTAATATTGATAGATGAAGCATTGACAAATGAACACTATAATCAATACTGCAATGAGTAGAAGCATCAGGAATCCAAACATGTCAACTGAAATGTATGAAAAGAAAAGAAATATATTTTAAGCTAACAGAAGGTTAATAATTTCTCATAGTTTCATCGTTCCTAATATCATGCAGTCTGATTCTTAAATACAAATGCACTGGTCATTATTAAAAATGATACAGTAACATACATCATATGCTCCAATAAAACTACTCTTAATGCAATAATCACTAACATTTGAAAATAATCTGGGTTGCTAAAAAGAGGAAATATTTAATGTCCTTTATCTCCAGATAGGTAAACTATTAGGCCACAGGCTTATTTTTTCCTTTATTTTGTCTCTAGACTCATTCCAGGCAATATCTCAACAGAAAGAATAGATCTCTCAGGTTGCTGTTTCTATGAAGATAAAATAGTAGGTAGCAGGGGATGGTTTGTTGTTTGAGTTTCAGCAGTTCCTTATCAAAAAGGCAGCCAACGCTTGCTGGGAAAGCAGATTTCCAGCACACCTGTAAACTGTATCCCCTCTCAATACTATTTAACTTATCAGCCTGGTGTACCTGTAAAATGAAACTAGCAGGGCGGAAGATGAAGTAGGAGACTAGGGTTCCCCATTCATACTAAATACATGAAGTGTCACTTGCTATATATAGGTTCTTTGCTACAACTATGATTTAAATTTACCTGATGGTTTCTGAAGAAAACATGGATTTGTGAGCAAAATTTATATTTTTTCACTTCAATTTTTTAAAAAAACCAAAAATACAACATTACAGATATAAAATTAAAGATTCTTTAATGATTGAGATGAGTTCAGTCCCAGGGAGTCATTGTTCTGAATGTCAATTCTCAGTATTGAACACATTAGCTGAGGAAATATAAGTTATTAATAATGCTATTGGGCTCAATATGTCCTCAGGACTAGCTTACAAGAAACTCCTGGAGTTTCTAAAACAACTTAAGAACACAAACCTCCCTTTACTGGGTTATGGTTATTGTACATCAGAGTACTTTAGAGATGAAATTTAAAGTATTTAACAATTGGTATGGTAAGGCATCCACAAATCAGAATGAATGTTGACCTAGTTTGAACCAACACTGGCTGGAAACAATCAGTATCAGTCTGTATCAGAGGAAACACCAATGAACAGACTTGCTATATTTTAATAAAGCAAATATAATAATTTATAATTCTTCAATTGTAGCAAATCACTAGTTTGCAAATCAATTGTAAAAAGTACAGGGCTTCCCTGGTGGCGCAGTGGTTGAGAGTCTGCCTGCCGATGCAGGGGACATGGGTTTGTACCCCGGTCCGGGAAGATCCCACATGCTGCGGAGTGGCTAGGCCCGTGAGCCATGGCCGCTGAGCCTGCGCGTCCGGAGCCTGTGCTCCCCAACGGGAGAGGCCACAACAGTGAGAGGCCCGCATACCATAAAAAAAAAAAAAAAAAGTACATAAAATTCAAATAAGGACAACTCACCGTGACAGTTCAACCAAAATATAGAACTGAAATGACACCCGAAATATGGAAAACAAATTTTTTTGCAAGCCCTTTCTTCACTGCACCAAAAACACTGTATTTGGAAAGAAAAAAATAAAAGCAGTGTCCAAGTATAATAACCACAATCCCAGTAAGTTTCTAGTACTAGTTCAATAAGTATTCAATATATAACAGCCATCATCATCATCATCATTTTATTATTATTATTTGTAGTTGATGCTGTTGGTGGTCTGCCGCTTTACCAGATCCACTTTACCAGGCCCATGCACACAAACCTAGCTGCAATGAGTGCTGACTGCCAACGGCTCAAGCTGCCCTTCTTCTTGCATTGTCCTTGTGGATAGGGACCATTTTGCCTGTGGTCAAGAATTGACCTCTGTCAGGAATTGACCAGTATATGGGGTTCCAAACAATGGACATCCTTGCCTCAAGGCAGGCACAACTCTGCTATGTAACTTTTTGCCCCAGGGCTGCCCATGGTTCAGGCCAGTGTAGGCTTTGGCTGAGATCACATCTTTGCTTGGCTCTTGTCCCTTAGTTTCTCTGGGTCCCGTACTCCTTCATAGAATTTTGCTGAACAGCAGTCACTCAAGAAATCACATGTACCTGAATCACTTTCTCAGGCTCTGTAGTTAGAGAACTAAATTTAAGACATTATTTCACAAAGTAGTAATAATGACTTCAGAAGATAGGGTGTTTTTTGTTGTTGTTGTTTGTTTTTTCCCTCTCTCTTTCTAACACTCTTTCCCATTCCCCTTGTCTGCAGCATTCACACTTAGGCCTCTGGGGATTCCTCTTCTGTTACATGTGGGCCTGGTGGTGCTCTCAACCAGCCTTGCTTTACCCCCTTTCCCCTTTTTGCTCACTGGTGGCCATATGATCATGTGGAAATAGGAATATTGAATTCTAAGTCTCTTGCTGAAGCAAGCAAAAGCAAGGTACAATGGTGGTAACCACCGTGGAAGATAAGACTAGAACCTGGAAGAGTAAAAAAAATGAGGACAGAGTGGTAAAAATGGCTGTCACTTACATAGGACCTACCACGTGACAGGCACCGTTCTGAGCCCTTTATATATATTAACTCATTTCATCTTCATGACAACCCTGTAAGCTAGGTACTGTTATATCCACTTTATAGAGGAGGATACTAAGGCACAGAGCAGTCAAATGACTCTCATAAGGTCACATACCTAGTAAATAGGGAAGCTTAGGTTCTAATGTAATCAATTTGGTTCTATGCTGGTAACCAATCCTATAAGACTGATCCCAGACCCCTCCCAATCACTTCTTGCTGTATATCCTGAGACCAGCAGGATACACATTCCATTGTAAAAAGTCACCCCTTAGACACTGCCTGAGAGCAAGAGATATATCACAGGCAAACTTTTGTTTCATGTTAACCAAGATCAGAGGTCAAATGAAGGCAAATTTAAGATTGAAGCCATTTTGGCTAAATGGATCCTGTCCTCTTAGACTATTGCTTAAAGACTGGAACTTCAAAGTCAAAGTCTACATTCAAGGATTACAGCCCAGAGACTTCAGGCCTTGGTTATTAGATCTCAGAGTTTTTAGGAATCAAGTTCATGCCATCTAGCAGGGTTTTAAGGGAGATGAAACGCCAGAAAAAACCTGAACCTGTCAGAGAAGAGTTTGTGGTCACTTAGTGCTAAGCTGATTCCCTGGCCCCGATAACCAGGTTCACAGCACATGAGCTCCTAAAGCAGTGCAGTCCCCAGAAGAGACATTCTTCCCTGTGCCTCTCTCTGATAGGAGCTCAGAGAACAACGGAAAAGGGAGCTCCTTCGCAGGTTAAGCCTGGGGCAGCCAGATTGGTGACCAATAACTCACTGCTTGGCCAGGGAAACTCAACAGAGCGTCTGCACACCACGTACATCTCTCTGACATTCCAAAGTTATAGCTGGGGGGCAATAACTGACAACGACTCTGGGTAAGTACAATTTTACTTGAGGGTTGGTTGCATTAATTAACAGGAGCATTTTTTTAAATGTAGGGATGGAGAAAATACTTCCTGAAAGCTCAAAGGGTGAAACACAGTAGCCTAAGGTAGTTTATTTTTTTACTCTCTGTCTGCCCAGATTGTGTCACCATCCTTCTTCCTATGGTAACCCACACCCTCTTACCTTTTCGGATCTCTTCCCCACCTTTATGTGGGTCTGCAGCTATCAGTCAGCTATGCTCCACCACTTTCCTCCTCCTGGAATCACCTGACCCAGGCAATGGCACTCAGAGTAGCCCATCCCTCTGGCTCAGTAACTAGTGCGGGACTGGACATAAGACCCAAATAGGGTCAATCAGAATCCTCTGTGGAATTGTATACAGGCATTGGGAGAGGTCTGCTGGGAGCCTGCCTCTTCCCCAGCTATATGGAAAATGTTCATTTGCCATAGAAGAAAATGAGGTCAATACCCAGAGTGAGGCAGAGCTGGGAGATGAAAAGAGAGAGAGGAAATGGGAATAACATCCTTTAAGACTCAGCTGTGCATGATGTCAAGGCCACACTGGACTTACCAGTTTTGTGAGTTAATAAATTCTCTTTTTTAATAAAGTAGTTTGAGTTGGATGTCTGTCAGTTACCTCAAAAAGATTTGACCAATTCCTTTTATTTTTTTTAAGATTATTTTTTTATGTGGACCATTTTTAAAGTCCTTAATGAATTTGTTACAGTATTGCTTCTGTTTTATGTTTTTTTTGCCTGGAGGCATGTGGGATCTTAGCTCCCCATCCAATGATCAAACCTGCACCCCCTGCACTTGAAGGTGAAGTCTTAACCACTGGACTGCCAAGAAAGTCCCTGACTAATTCCTTAATTAAGACTAAAAAGTCTTCAAAGAGAAGAACTTCAAATTAACCAGAGGAACAGTAGAATATATTCAACATCTCTAAATTAGTGATGCGTAATTTAAGACAAATTACATGAATTTTTTTCTTGTAGCTAAGGAAGATGACCCATATAAATACAAAGCCATGCTAACCTCAGACCCTTAAGAGAGTGAGAAGTGAGAAGTCAGCTAACAGACTTTAGAATGATGGTTAATATCATTAAAATGAAAAAATGCAGAAGAGGGGAAGGTACATAGTAATGTTTAATGGTTTGTTAACATTGTATAAACTAAATGGTTTAATACTTATACTGGCCAAAAATATTAAATAAGTGTTATTGTGCAAAGAGGGATTTTAAAGTAGTGGACATAGAGAGGATAAAAAGAGCATTTACTAATTATGGGCAAATGCTAGATATAATGGAAGTTAGGTTACATTGATATATAAAGCATTGTTTTCTAGAGGTTGAAAATTTAACTGGCAGGTATAATATTTCCACTGTATAAAAAACAAATGTTTCTAAATGGAAGAATATTAGAATTTCAAAAGGAGTGGAACAGATCATAAATGTAATAGGAGTTCATAGCGAAAGTACTCACTTCTAGTTGATTGGTTAAGATTTCTTTCAGAGAATACGAAGAATTTGTCTGAGCTTTGAAGAAAAGGTAAAATCTGTGCAGGAAGGAAGGGCTTTAGACACAGAAGCTATAGTAGAATAAAGAACAGGTTTCCACTGCGGCAGGAGTGAAATCTGTTGTCATGAAATTTTGTGGAATTATTTGGAAAGGTAAACTTTTCTCAGATTGTGATGGGTTTTGAACCAGACTAAAGAGTGTGTTTTTTCTTTTCTTTTTTTTAAATTGAAGTATAATTTTTTCAAACAAATAATTGTTTTGTTTTTGAAGTACAATTTTCTAGAAGCAAGTACATGTTTGCACTAAACTTTTCCTTTGTTTATTTCTAGATTCTCAAGGAACGGTTTGAAATGCAGAAATACTTCTTAATAACCACTATTAGTCATTCCTACTATCAAAAAATTGTGTAAAGCAAAGTTTGGCATATCTTTTAGACTACAACTGTAAACTGTGTGACTTTATAATGTTCCCAAGACAATTTCCTCACATAAAAGTTAACTTACTTTATTATTTTCTGTGCACAATTGACAATTTTTCCATACAGTACATGCTGCAAAAAAATTAAGTACAAAAATATAAATACAAAGCCTATTTATTGCTCAACTTTATATAAAATGCGTTTCATTAAGTCATTCCTGTTTCATGGCAAATGTATCCATACCCTGAGCATTTTCCTTTATTATTTTCATATGTCTAGACACTTTCTCATTGATACCATTTCTCACTAATCCTAACTCCTTACTTTCTCCTGTTACTCAGAAAAATATGAAATAGCATCATCCTACTTGGATTAGCCAAGTAAGTTCTAAAAATTAACTTTCCTCTCCTAAACTAACTCCCTGGTCCCAACCAGGCATCTAAAGCTACGCACCTGAATCAAACTGGGCTAATCCCACACCACACTCATTGATCCAGGGAGAAGCAATCTGAGCAAGTCAGCCCAATCAGAATCCTCCTTCCACGATTTACAGATTGGAACTTGAGGGTTAGGGGTAGTGCGGAGCCTCTGTCTCCAACTTTTCAAAAATTTAAACAGGATTGTCTTTATGTAGTTATAAAAGTGACACATGTTCAATATAAGAAATAAGTATACATAAAAAAATAAAAATCAGCTGAAATTCCACCATCCAGAGAAACTCTGATGCTTCATCTTACTTTAAACAAATTATTTCCATGATCTAAACTTGGATTTTGCCATCATTCCAAATGACTGCAACCATGAAATCTTAAATACCAATATTCTAGTCTCTGACTAGAATCTTCTCTCCTTTCCTCTCTTGTTTGCCTTTTGACATGACTCAGACCTTCACTCTTCTTGACCTTTCCATTGTTTTCCAGATCTGTTTGCCCCTCATGGCCTCATTCCCTTCTCTTTAGCCTGAACTTCATGTCAGTGAATGACCCAATCTGGGTCTATCTCAGAGATTTAGACTGAGTATTTGTATAACTAACCAGCAATCTTTCTTATAGTCTTTCTTGCTATTACTGAAGAACCAATGAGGGACAGCTGACCTACATGACAATGTGCTACATGAAGCAATAGTTTCTTTTCTTCTTTTACTCTGTTCCTGAAGAAAGAGGTACTAGCTATTTCCACAGCATTCTCAGGACCAGATTCTTCCTATACTCTCTTAAAGACCCAATTTTTTTGTGTATTTTTCTCTCCAGTCACTTCCTTCCTCTTGATTACATTTTTATAATTTCTGCAGCATCATTCTCTCCTAGTTCTCTTGGAACACCTCTGGCCATTCCTTTTTGAGTTTCCTGACTGGTTCCATTCCCTCTATCAATGTCTAAAATGTTGTTATTACATAAAATTCCATCCTTGTTCCTCTTCTCTTCTTCCATGAGGGATCACAATTTCAAATACCTAGAGATGCCAGGCGTCAATGTATATTATACCAGATATCAAAACAAAAACTTTCTTTTTGATTGGCAGTGCAAAGAATTAATTAATAATTTTTAAAAATAGAACAACTGAATCAGACAAGCTGATTCTAAAGTTTATCTGGAATTAAAATTTTTTGATGAACAGCTAAGAGAAAAATTTGGGGGGAAGATTACAAGATTTCATATATTACTATTCTCTATATTACATCCTTACATTTACTTTGTTGATTTCTGATATAGGCATGTAAAATGAGTCCATATGGCTTTTAATTTGTTAAATGTTCTTTTTATTTCTATCACCTTTGACTGCATCTATTTCAAAACTATGTTGTTAGGTGAACAAAGTTTCATAATATGTCATCTTCATGTATTGTGCTGTACATCAGTATGGAATATCGCTTATTCGTCTACTTAAAGATTTTTTTTTAAATTCGATGTTATCTAACATTAATATTGCTACACTTGCTTTATTTTTCATTAGCATTTGCAAGGTATATATTATTCCATCAATTTATTCTTTGTTGCTTTATTTCCTCTAGTCACACCCTGAAGTCACACCTGTTTCTGTTTCTATATGAGCGGTTCCTTAAAAATTTTTGAGAGATATATTTTATCTTCTTCTTTCTATCATTGCTTAATCAGGATCTACATTCTCTACCTATATAAGGATCCTAATATGCTTTAACTTTCTTCCTTTCCCTTCCCACACCATTCCCCAGGTAGGAATCATCTGGAATTTTAATTATTATTAAGTCCTTATCAATTATTATTAGACTGGTAATGTATTTAAATTGCTATTGACTTGTAATCAATCACTTATAAACGTTTTAATGGTTTCTTTGCTTACTAATCTTTCTTGAATCCCACATTTCCCCTTAGTTTATATTCGTTTGCTGAATAATATCCATGAGTACACCTTTCTCAGAAAGGGTCTGTGAGTGACAGAAATCACTCTGATTATATATAACATAGGGAACTTAGTACTGGGAATCAGGTATGCAGGTGATAGAAGAGATTGAGAAATCTACCAGGGGAAAGACAATGTAGCCCCACCTCCCCCCAGATATCAGCACACGCTAGGCTAGAGGGCAGAGGAAGGAGGCAGCTACCAGAGTCCAATACAATAAGTATATGTAGAGTCTGCATGACAAATATTCTTGGTGTGTTCACCATTATAGAAATAAACAAATGGGTACTACAGAAATAAAGAGAAAACCTGGAAGCCTTGCCTCATGTTCAAATTACTTAGCCTTCATTTCTTTGGAGAAATCTGCCTTTTCATCTCATTCTGATATCTTGACTTTGACATATGTTTCACGGAATCTATTTCTCATTTGGTGGTTCTCTAGCTCAGCACTTGTGGGGAAATTTTCATCTGTTCCTTGAGTTCTGTTTTCTTCTAGGACAGATTAGCTGTTTTTCTGCATGGGAGTATATATATACTCAATTATTTATTCTGTTAGCTATGCAGTATTTGCATAGGTTCTATATTGTCTATTTTCATCTTACTAATGATGAGATAGTTCTGTTCAGACCTTCTATTTGTGTTGACACAGTAGAAGTGACATTTTGACCACCTTACCACTGTCCTTGAAATTTTTTTTCTGACTAACTACAGTTTTACTGTATTTTATGCTCTATTCACTTGGTTGTTCTCAGTATTTGACAAAGGGAGAGAACTCAGGTGAGTCTGTGCCAGACTTTGTTAGAATATCTGGGCTCTACACTCTCTTCTGAGGTTTTATCATTTTCCACTGCCAAGGTTCACTCTAGCTAATTGGAGATATATCCCATTTCCATACAGGGAATATTTCTGGATTGTAGATCTGTCCCTAAATCCAGTTTGTAGCCCAGGAACTTGTGTTTCCATCAGAGTCAGATCCACTGTTCAGTTTCTCTGTTTTTCTTATTTCTCCTCCGAAACCATTTCTCTGTAGATCTTCAGAACAGGTGAAGAACAGGACACCCACTCAATTTGCATCTCTCTAGATCTGGGAGTACTAATGAAAATTCTTGGAATTTAGTGACAGTCATTTCTAAGGGTTGATGGTGGCATTTGGAGTGTTACCATGCTGTGCTATTCTATTTTGATCTAGAATCTTCTATTTCTTTCCTAGCTTGCCACTTGCTTTTTAGGCCATACCCCTTTGTTTTCTGGTTGCTCCCAGTAAGAGAATTTCTCTACATTTTAGTATTTTTTAATGCATTCATTAGGTATTGGAAAAGAAGATTCTTAACCCAAAGTTCCAAGAGCAAACTACAACTTCTTGGGATATTGCTTACTAAGCTCTCAAATATAAATAAAACATCAGGGTTAAAAGCCTGGGGAATCAAAGCAACCCGCTTAGTAGGGGATCTCACTTGATGTGGGATCATTAACAAAGTCCTGTGGGTTGCCTGTGGGAAAGGTCTATCACTCAGACCACCAGCAGGGATGTAGGTGGAGATCTCAGTGAAAGGTTAGAATCCCTTTCGCAGTTTTGGAAGTGAAAGAATCGTAATGTCTAAGAAACCATATCCTTATAAAATAAGAAGGTTGAGTGCAAGTTCAAAGGGGAAATTACCCCAGGCTAGGAAGCAAACACTCAGGGGAGGCCCAGGACAGGCTGACCAAGCTTTCCCTCCCAAAGGGAAGCTGTTTCCTCAGAAACACTGACTGGGTTCTTCAGCCCTAGAACTAAGCTAGCTAGAAGACCAGACTATGTTATCCATGATTCTTGATTTATTTTTGTTTACTCCCTTTTTGTTCTTCCTCAACATTTTAACAAGGTTTTTTGAAAAATTCTAGTATGACTCCAATTTGTTAGGGAACAAAGGGAGGGATTTGTTTCTATGTTTAGCCTGTTTTTAGGCACTTTTCCTGGGAAGAACATGGCAAGGGATGGTATGAGAACGTTGTTCCTCTTGAAGTATGTATGGGAATGACTGAGAGGTTAAATGAGAGAAAAATGTATGGGAAAGATAAAACCAAAGGAAACAAGCCAGATCTTTTGATTCAGCCTCTCCTTATCCTCCACCCTCTCAAAGGAGAGTCTCATTTCAGTGCAAAGCTAAGAGCTTTGGGTTTGGATTTAGGAAGGAAGACACTCACAGATACTATCTTTTTGACTCTGAAAACCAGAAAGCGGTAATTATTCTGTCTTAGAGTCTTCATAAAAATGGCAGTCTTGGCTTTACAGGGCATTTTCCAAGTAGTTCAAATCCTGTCCTTATTCTATCTATACAATTCCAGTTTAGGATACCAAAGACATTATCTCCAGGTTCATGAATTTAACTCAGTACAACTTTTAATGTTTCAGAATTTCTTCAGTTGGGGAGGGGAACAAAAGAAAGTCCCCAAACCAAGTAATTATTTCTTAAGATAAGACCCAAATTAAGTACTTTATTAACTAAAACCGTACAACACTCAGAAAGACTAGCTATGGCCATTGAGTGGGGTCTGATTAGAACAAAACCCAACACCTTATTCACAGCACAAAGCTTTGGGCTATAGGTCATGCAAAACGAAAGGGGTGGGGAACATGCTTTCCACATTTAAAACTGTTTTAATCCACTTTTCACACTTCAGATAAAGCAAATGAATTTGAGTCCAATTTAATTGGATTTCACCAAAAACGTTAAGATCCTTTAAAAATGTCTTCCTGTCAACACCAAAAGGCAACTTTAGAGATGAAATCTCAGCCTGCCAGTGTGCCACAACCAGTAGGAAATACAACGGCGGCCGCACACCTGGGGCAGCAGCCTCTGGGCTCAGGATGGCTTACCGTCATCCATAGATTTTGGTCTGTGCTTGTTCTTGTGTCTGGAGACTTGGGAAAAACTATTCTCTGAGAAGCTGATAAACAGTTGGACGAGAAAGAGGGAGAAGAATACTGGCAGGAGGATTTGACTCCACAACTGCAGCCGGCACATGGCTCCTTGGCCCTGGGTTCCGCCGGTTGCCGGCCAGTGGGATTGCGGTGGGCACCAGGTACCGAGCTGGACCCGCGGACCCACTCATGGACTGTGACCTGTCCCAATCCCAGCCCCTTCTGAGGCAGCCCCTTCCGAGCCCTGGACCCCAGCATAATTCAAAGAATTTTAGTACCCCTCATGTTCCGGCCAGAACGCGAAATGTTTGTAATGCAACCCTGGTCCGCACTGGCCTCGGGCTCGCCAGGGCCCTGACCACCGCCTACAGTTTGTCCACTGGTCTGGATGGAGGTCTATTTCCCTCCAAAGCCCACAGCTTTTCCCTGCTTGGCCGCTGCTTTTGAAGAAGGCCTGGATTCTAATTTCCACCATTCAATAGCTGGAAAGCAGTAGCAGCTTTCTGGGCCGCTTTCCTCAGATGTAAGGGACCCTACCATCTACCACGCACCATGGGAGTTATTGTGCGATTGATAAGTGATGAGGTCCTGAAACTCACAACTCTCTCAATCCTTGATCTTGTCTTTGACTAGTATGTGGCCCTGTGGCATGCTCTAATGTAGTTTCCCAAAGTATGGTGTATTTTAAGTGGTACGCAGATGAGTATCTTTTATTTTCATAGTTATGAATTTAGTTTTAATGTGTATGGGGAAAAATATAACTAGTAGTTATAATGATATAATGGCAGCAATATATGCTTTTCTTTTAAAGTAAATCTATGTAAAAATGTCAGGTTTCAGAAATATAAATAGTAGCATAATTTAAAGGGTAAGGCAAAATTGTGAAGGTGGTTCCAGAATGACTGAAATTTGAGCAACACTGCCTCATTGTGGAGGGGGTATGGTAGGGAGGAACAGGGCATAGAGGTTTGTCCTTGCCCGGGATCTATCTTGGTTTGTTTTTTAAGGCTGAATGATGGAGTTGTCCCACGGCATCCTTGACACATTGATCTAGACTGCACCCTGAGGACTATGGATCCAGTACTGACAATAAAGATGGTGAAGGGGAAGATGTACAGAGTCCCAGGCTGCCTTTTCCTTGCCTCTTTGTAATGCAGAGGATAGACAGAGCTATAATATGAAAAGTGCTCTTATAAACTGACAAAAGGACAAAAAGAAAAACAATGGTCATTTCAGAAGAAGAAACATGTTCCTGCTGATCCTTTTGGACACTGTATCAGACTGTCCCTGGAATCAAATTCTTCTATCATCTAAGTCAATAATTCCCCTTTTGCTTAAGCCAGTTTGAGTTACGTTTTCTGTCTCTTTGAGCATTCCTCAACAGCAACATATCAAGATTCCTCATAGGAGGACCTCCCTGGTGGTTAAGAATCTGCCTGCCAACGCAGGGGACACGGGTTTGAGCCCTGGTCCGGGAAGATCCCACATGCCACGGAGCAACTAAGCCCGTGCACCACAACTACTGAGCCTGCGCTCTAGAGCCCACGAGCCACAACTACTGAAGCCCGCGCGCCACAACTACTGAAGCCTGCGCACATAGAGCCCATGCTCCGCAACAAGAGAAGCCACCACAATGAGAAGCCCGTGCACCACAATGAAGAGTAGCCCCTGCTCGCTACAACCAGAGTAGAGCCCGCACACAGCAACATTTATTTAAAAAAAAAAAAAAAAAGACCCCTCATAGGAAGGAAAAATGGTGACAACATATTTGTGATAATCGTTCTTAAGCGAAGTCCCTGTACTCCTTCCTGGTGCTGATGTAAATATCTGCAATGAGGAAAGGGAATATTTAAGTCTACAAATCCCGTGTATAAAGCTCAGTCTACCATAACAAAATACTAGACTGGTGGCCTAAACAACAGTTAATTTCTCACATTTCTGGAAGCTGGAAGTCCAAGCTCAAGGTGCCAGCAGGGTTTGTCTCTCCTGAGGCCCCTCTCCTTGGCTTGTACATGGCCACCTTCACACTGTGTCCTCATATGGCCTTTCCTCCCTGTGTGCACACACCTGGTGTCTATTCCTCTTCCCATAAGGACACCAGTCCTACTGGATTAGTGCCCCACCCTTACGACCTCATTTAACCTAACTTACCCCCTCAAAGGCCCTATCTCCAAATACAGTCACATTAGGATTAGGGCTTCAACATATGAATTCTGGGGGGCACATTCAGTCCCTAACAGTCAGGCATAGCACTTTTCCCTCATCACGAGATTCACTCTTTGTCCTTCAGAATTATTCCTGACAAAAAAATTCATTCCTTGTGCACATGCAAACTTTGTTGTTTTCTCTCTACTTTGCATTTTTTCCAAATCATCATCATTCTTGCCTTTATCAAAAGCAAATGTGTGCCTATTAAAATAGTTTTTTCAGTACTTTCACTGTTTTTGTGTTTATCGGGTAGAGAGTAAATGTTTGTAAAACATTTAAAAAATAGTAAAAAAAAAAAAAAAACTCTTAGGGTTTGGTAACTAATTTCAACATGTGTTGCTGGGGGATTCCCCACACAACAATGCTCTGGACGACTGCTGGGTGTCCCTCAATTCAACTAAATTCTGATGCTGTCTACCCAGACGTAGCATTAGATTCTACAGGGTAAGGGTTTAGTCCCACATGACTGCACCCCTACCCCTGACACACTTCAGACACCAGCTGAAAGTCCACATTATCACCTAAGTTACTGACCAACCCGCTATAAACTCGAGGTTCCGACAACCTTCTCCTCAGGTTCAATTAATTTGCTAGAGTGGCTCACAGAATGCAGAGGAACATTTTACTTTCAAAATCACCAGTTTATTTTAAAGGGACACAACTCAGGAGCAGCCAGATGGGAGAGATGCATAGGGCAAGGTATGGGGAAAGGGTGAGGAGCTTCCATGTGCTCTCCAGGAGTACCACTCTCCTTGCATTTCCTTGTGTTCACCAACTAGGAAGATCTTCAAACCTAGTCCTTTTCCATTTTTATGGAGGCTTCATTACATAGGTGTGCTTGATTCAATCACCGGCCACGGGCAACTGATTGAACCTCCAGCCTCTCTCTTCAGATGGGGCGGGGGGGGGGGGGTGGGGGGGTGGGGGGGTAGGGGTAAGGGATGACTGGCAATCAGCCCCCATCCTTCGATGGGGGCTCCAAAAGTCACCTCATCAACATAACAAAAGACACCTTTATCACTGTCCTCACTTAGGAAATTTCAAGGGATTGACTGAAGTACAGTTGATTTCCAATAGTATGTTAGTTTCAGGGATACAGCATAGTGAGTATTTTTATAGATTATACTCCATTAAAACTTGAGTATTTTTATAGATTATACTCCATTAAAACTTATCATAAAATAATGGCTGTAGGAAATTCCAAGGGTTTTAGGAGCTCTGTGCCAGAAATGGGATGAAGACCAAATATGTATTTCTTATTATAAATCACAGTATCACAAGAGCCAACAGACTCAAGAACAATGCACAGCCCTAAAGGACTGACATGACTGCTAATGCCATCTGTTGGTGGCAACAGAAATGACATGTTTATAGTCTAGATAATAGCTTTGCTCAGATCTATCAAAGTGTATACACTGAACATTTGAAGGTAAAGGAACGTCTATATTATCTTTCTTGACCTTCTGTATTTTGTTCTGTGTTAATCAAGGGCCCAGGAAGGCTAACTGAAGGGAATTCAATGAAGGAGTAATGAAAACAAATAAAGGATGGTGGAGCACACTGGGACATCAAAGGGAAGCTATTACCAGAGAGGCTGATATCCAGAGAGAACTGAAGAGAAGCTACCTGACAGGAGCTGTGGCCATAAGGTAGAGAAAATACAGTTTGGCTGAGTAGTGAGAATAAATACCCTGACCCCTCTTTTCTCCTACTAGCTAGCCTCCCAGAGTCAAAGAGGTAAAGAAACTAAGGTAATGCAAACTATAGAGGTCAGGGCAGGGCAGAGAAGGGTGGAGAATGGATTTGGAAGGTTGGCTGGTGAATAATCCACAGCTTTCCTTCACAAAATAAATAGCCCTCTCCTCTGATATACATTTATACACAAATATGTATTTGCATATAAAATCACCTCGTATTATGGATACTCATTTTATGTGTTTGGCTCCCTATACTAAACCAAGGTTGAATTCTTACGTGTCTCATTCATGGCGTTAAGTATTCCATTATAGAAGGAACTCATAAATAAATGAGTGAATACTTATTGTCTGTCCCCATGGCTTAAAATTTTGCTGGGGGAAAAAAGGGCAAACGTACCCTATTTTATGTTATATCTTAATGCCCAGTGAATTCCATCTGGCTCCTAAGTATAATAAGGACATCAATAACACAAACAGGGGCTTCCCTGGTGGTGCAGTGGTTAAGAATCCGCCTGCCAATGCAGGGGACGTGGGTTCGAGCCCTGGTCCGGGAAGATCCCACATGCCGTGGAGCGACTAAGCCTGTGCACCACAACTACTGAGCCTGCGCTCTAGAGCCTGCGAGCCACAATTACTGAGCCTGTGTGCCACAACTACTGAAGCCCGTGTGCCTAGAGCCTGTGCTCCACAACAAGAGAAGCCATTGCAATAAGAAGCCCGTGCACTGCAACGAAGAGTAGCCCCTGCTCACCACAACTAAAGAAAGTCCGCATTCAGCAATGAAGACCCAATGCAGCCAAATATAAATACATAAATTTATTTTTTTTAATTTTAAATTTTATTTATTTTTTTTAATTTTAAATTTTATTTATTTTTTTATACAGCAGGTTCTTATTAGTCATCCATTTTATACACATCAGTGTATACATGTCAATCCCAATCTCCCAATTCATCCCACCACCATCCCCACCCCCCCGCAGCTTTCCCCCCTTGGTGTCCATACGTTTGTTCTCTACATCTGTGTCTCCATTTCTGCCCTGCAAACTGGTTCATCTGTACCATTTTTCTAGGTTCCACATATATGCGTTAATATACTATATCTGTTTTTCTCTTTCTGATTTACTTCACTCTGTATGACAGTCTGTAGATCCATCCACGTCTCAACAAATGACCCAATTTCATTCCTTTTTATAGCTGAGTAATATTCCATTGTATATATGTACTACAACTTCTTTATCCATTCGTCTGTCGATGGGCATTTAGGTTGCTTCCATGACCTGGCTATTGTAAATAGTGCTGCAATGAACACTGGGGTGCATGTGTCTTTTTGAATTATGGTTTTCTCCGGGTATATGCCCAGTAGTGGGATTGCTGGATCATATGGTAATTCTATTTTTAGCTTTTTAAGGAACCTCCATACTGTTCTCGGTAGTGGCTGTATCAACTTACATTCCCACCAACAGTGCAAGAGGGTTCCCTTTTCTCCACACCCTCTCCAGCATTTGTTGCTTGTACATTTTCTGAGGATGCCCATTCTAACTGGTGTGAGGTGATACCTCATTGTAGTTTTGATTTGCATTTCTCTAATAATTAGTGATGTTGAGCAGCTTTTCATGTGCTTCTTGGCCATTTGTATGTCTTCTTTAGAGAGATGTCTATTTAGGTCTTCTGCCCATTTTTGGATTGGGTTGTTTGTTTCTTTAATATTGAGCTGCATGAGCTGTTTATATATTTTGGAGATTAATCCTTTGTCCATTTGCAAATATTTTCTCCCATTCTGAGGGTTGTCTTTTCAATGTGTTTATGGTTTCCTTTGTTGTGCAAAAGCTTTGAAGTTTCATTAGGTCCCATTTAAATTTATAAAAATTTGTAAATTTATAAATTTATTAAAAAAAAGGATCAGTCATGGCTATATACTAGGAATTAAAAAAAAAAAACACAAACAGGATAATTTTTCCTGACTGCTGGCTATAAGTGTACATGAGAAACAAATTCAAATAGCAGAATCTAAGAGATTTTCCACCAGAATTTAGCTTTTAAAAATTAAATTTGCAATATTTAAAAAAAAATAAGACCAGTTCACTTATCTTTGCTTTGCTTTTGGCTTTGGAAGTCCACACTTTTATTTTTTATTTGTTTAATTTAATTTTTTATTTTATATTGGAGTATAGTTGATTTACAATGCTGTGTTAGTTTCAGGTGTACAGCATAGTGATTCAGTTATACATATATCCAGTCTTTTTTCATATACATTTCCCATATAGGTTATTAATGGAAGTGAATTGAGTTTATCTCCAATAGAAACACTGAAGTCAAAATTTATAGCATTTGAATGTTGTCTAACAGCTGAACTTTAATAACTAAACAGCCTGTTGAAGGCAAGCAGATGAAAAGTCCCCAGGATACTACAGATTAATTAGTGAGTACTGTCAAACCTGGTGTCTATGCCCCTTTCCCCCAAACACATAGAGAAATTATGTTTTGGTGACCAATGTTCTTTTGTTATTTTTATTTTTTATTTTATTTATTTATTTATTTTTACATCTTTTTTGGAGTATAATTGCTTTACTATGGTGTGTTAGTTTCTGCTCCATAACAAAGAGAATCAGCCATACATATACACATGTTCCCATATCTCTTCCCTCTTGCGTCTCCCTCCCTCCCACCCTCCCTATCCCACCCCTCCAGGCGGTCACAAAGCACCGAGCTGATCTCCCTGTGCTATGCGGCTGCTTCCCACTAGCTATCTACCTTACGTTTGGTAGTGTATATATGTCCATGCCTCTCTCTCGCTTTGTCACAGCTTACCCTTCCCCCTCCCCATATCCTCAAGTCCATTCTCTAGTAGGTCTGTGTCTTTATTCCTGTCTTAACCCTAGGTTCTTCATGACATTTTTTTTTCTTAAATTCCATATATATGTTAGCATAGGGTATTTGTCTTTCTCTTTAACGTCATATCGGACAACGTTTACAGCTCAGTGGTCCGCAGGTAAAATGGCCTGAACAAAAGAACAATGGTGTTTTGGTGACCAATGTTCTTTTGTTCAGGCCATTTTACCTGCGGGCCACTGAGCTGTAAACGCTGTCCGATACGACGTTTAAGACAAACCCGCAACTGTACTCATCGCTTGCTGTCTAATTACTACAGTTGGCTTAATGACAGGGCTGCCATCAATATTTCAGTAGTATTGCAGTAATAGAGCAGATAGTTCTCCAAATGTCACATTCTTTTTTATGTGCTCAACCAGGGGAAAGAAAGCATGGTGGGGATTGATTTCTTGGTACTTTGTTGTTATAGAAAAAAGGAATGTTTATAATCTATTAGACATTTCTGAGGGCACGTATAACATGAAAAGGGCATTTCAAGGGAAAATGTACATTCTGATTGGTCATTGTTATTAAGTGCATTGTTCAGCAAATGTTCCGCGATATTGAGTTTCAGGCATCAGTTGAATTGTATTATGGTGAAATTTGTGATTAAGGTAAGCTAACTCAAAATGACAAGCCAAGGGCTTTTAAAACCCACATTTCAATGAAATCTGGCAGCACAAAAACAGCTGCTCTAAGTCTGCTCCTCTAATATTTCAAAGGAAGAATAGCAATGGATTTCTGATACCATATGTGCCAACTGCAGAAATTCTAGAACAGCCTGAGAGACCCTGGGTGAAAGGTCACACTCTGCCTTATACAGATGGCACATTTAATTATTAAAGAGCAATTTTAATCATTTAATCATTTCAAGCCCTGAAATGAAAGGTCTTCTCGGATACCTCGAAGCTTGTTGCAACCTAAACTCTGCTGTCATACTTCTATGGAACCAGTAAGAAGCATATGTGATTTCATATCCTAACTTGATTTACATTCTCATGTGAGTTGAATTTGTTTTGCAGGATCTAAAAGACATTTCTCAGAAAAAAAGAAAAAAAAAACTGAAGGTCATGTCTTTGGCAGAGAATTTACCTACCCCTAGCAGGAAAATTAAATCTAAATCCTTGCTTCAGACTTAAATCAGGCTCAGATTCCTCAGGAGGATGGCTGAATGGCCCCTTCTTTCAGCAGATTGTTTGCAGTTCTGCTGGAAATTTTTGCATCTAGCCTCGAAAAATTTTTCAGAAAAATCTCCTTAGCTTTTGTTCATATCGTTGCATATCTGGTATGCAATGTTCCGTCAATGTTAGGCCCTCCTCTCATCCTCTCACCAAATGCGTGCACACACAGGTTTGCATGCATACATTGGAATTTAAGGTTATGTGACTTGGCAAGAACCGTGGAATAAAATCAAGGATAATTCCACCAATTGATAAAGGCAAAATGAAATGCAAATCTTAGAATTAGCATGTCCATTAGATAAAGAAAATGATACTAGCACTGAATCAATAATAATAGCACATATTTATTGATTATTTATTATGTGTCAGGCACTGTCCTAAGCTCTTTACATGTTAAAACCATAACAGTTTGATGGAAAGGTGTTATAATTATCTCTATTTTACAAATGAGGAAACAGGCACAGATAGGTTAAGATGTCTATAAGGTCATATGGCTGGTAAGTGGTGGAGCCAGGATGCCAAACCAGGCCACTGAAATTTCAAAACCCATGAGTGTGTCAATACTCTCCAGTTAAAGCCCACCAGGAACACATCTGTAGTTGAACAAGTTGGGTTTATTTCTTATTACAGAGAGGGAGGATGCACAGTATGGGGAAACATGGGGTATCTCAGTGAGTGCGTGTTTAAAAGGACTTATTAAAGGATCTGGCCTTGGGAAGAGCTTAAGGAAGCAGGATTTTTCTCTGGATTGGATGCTATCAGGAAATGGGGGTAATTCTATGATTGGCTATCTTAATAAATCTTATGTAGAAAGGAGGAGATTAGAGAGCTGTAAGTGGTAAAGCAGCAGCAGTCACTCATATTAGCCAAGATAGGGGCACAGAAGGTCACCCAGAAAATAGGTAGAGGAGTCTGGATTTGAACCCAGGCAGTCCACTCTGGAGTCTCCACATTTACCTGCTCTACAGGCAAAGGCAACAGGAGCAGCAGCAGAAGCAAAACAGGGGTGGTGGGAGAGAAGTTTTAGGAAGAACCTTGGCTATATCGTCAAGCCGAGTGTCAAAGTGGGAGACGAGCACCACAGAAGTCTCCTATGGTAGCTAACTGCTCTAACAATAGGCTGAAGTGTTTTGTTTTTTCTTAAGTCCCTTTAGGGTACCTCTTTGCTTTCCTGGAAGCCTTACAGTTCAGCCTAACCATAAGTACTCACCGAATGGGCTCTTCTCAGTTTTGAAAGCTCAGTCCCATTATTCATGTGCTTCATAAGGCTACTTCCTCTAAAAGGACTAAGGTCCATGCTGATGGCCTGATGTCCCCAGTGGACTTGATGGAGGCTCCCTTCCCAGCATCCTCAAGCCTATTTTCCACAGGAGTCATCTCCTTCTGGGGTCCTATATGCCTTTCCTGCAATTGCCAGGAGGTTCTGCCGGGAGACTGCTATATTAAGCTTTCATAAAAAGCAGACTAAGGAGGAATGAAATGGACATCTGTTGTGTGCTCCTGTACAGCGATTTTCCTCCTTTCTTGGGTAAGAAAACCCTGATTTCCCTTGGGAACTTCCCCAGCACGTGTAGTCCTGGAAGGACTTGGAAGTGAAGGTGACCTCCCTGCTACCCTCCTTCGGCCACCAACACACATACCACCTGGCACAAGTCAGGCAAATCAGTCTCTCTTTTCCAGGGGTCTGGATCTTGAGTGGAGTGACACAGACAGGAATATGTGTAAAGCTGACACGTGGCAGTTATCTGCAGAGACTGTCCGTTCGTTCCTGTTACCCAGATCCCCAGAGCTGCCTTCATCCCTTTCCTTCCTGAAGCCTAACTGTTCAACATTTTCTTTGACTCTCTGAGCTACCTAGGATATTTCCAATAACTTTTTCCCTTAAGTTAGTCAGTTCCTATTGGTTGCATCCAAAGAATTCTAATTGACACACAGAGTTTATTAGACAATATTTTCTATTGAGTAAAGTTTGGGGGGAAATGTCCTTTAACAATGTCAGTTCAGGGCTTCCCTGGTGGCGCAGTGGTTAAGAATCTGCCTGCCAATGCAGAGGACGTGGGTTCAAGCCCTGGTCCGGGAAGATCCCACATGCCGCGGAGCAACTAAGCCCATGTGCTACAACTACTGAGCCTGCGCTCTAGAGCCCGCGAGCCACAAATACTGAGCCCGCGCACCACAACTACTGAAGCCCGCGAGCCTAGAGCCTGTGCTCCACAACAAGAGAAGCCACTACAATGAAAAGCCCACGCACCGCAACTAAGAGTAGCCCCCGCTCGCCACAACTAGAGAAAGCCCGTGCACAGCAGCGAAGACCCAACACAGCCAAAAATAAAATAAATTAAAAAACAAAAAACAATGTCAGTTCAAAATAATAAGAAAGGACATACAGTTAAATCTCTGGCTTCCAGTTCACATGGAAACCAGACTATGTTCTCCCAGGAGACTCTTGCTTTATTAAGACTACTGATCATTTTGCCCAGCACTGATAGGTGGTCAGAATAAACGGCCACAAAGATAATGGGTCTTTGACCTTCATTTTCATTATGTGACTATTTTTCTTCTCAATGGGAACAGATGATGTTGACTTCACAGCTCTTCTCCAACTTGTTTTTACTGACAAACAAAAAGAGAACAGCTTTGTTTCATTCTGTTTACAGAGAAATGTGATTAGGAGCTTCATAAATCTAAAGACGATTTCTCCACAAAGTCCACTGTTCTATAAAAATCACAGATATTAAGTGGGAAACTATGCTCTTCTTGAAATAAAGGTCACCCATTTGCTTCCAATTCTTTGGCCTTGTGGTGCTCCATTTGTAGTCACACCAAGGAATAAAGTCTTTGGGCAACACAGCAAGAAAAGAACATGGTTATAACTATACTTCTAGAAAGACATTTGGGATGGGGACTAGAAAGCACTTCCTGAATATCTGCATTGGAACATATGCTTGTAGATACTGGAGACTGATTTTATTTTAGAAACCAGATATCCTTAGGAGCTCTTTATTCTGCAAAACAGCAGGTCACACTGAGAAATATGATCATTCTAAAAATGCTTGCCTGTTCTTATTTTCAGATGATTGCCCACATGGAAAATCCAAGAGAATCTACAAGCTATGAGAATAAATGAGTTCAAAAAGTTTTCTTGATTCCAAATCAATAGTGTTCTCATATGCTAGTCATAACCAATTGGAAAATGTAATTGAAACGAAGGTCCCATCTACAATATCATAAAAGCTAAAGGTATAAATCTATCAGCTTCAAATATCAACATAATTCCCAAAGCAACACTGAATGTAAAAAATAAACTGCAGAATGGTAGATACAGGATATTTATATAAATGATAATTTATCTTTTTATATAGATACAAAACATATTAAAAAATTTAAATGCTACAGTATTATATAAACATTTATGGATTAATGTAAAAATTTTAGGTTGCTGGTTACCTCTGAGCAGTGCAAGAAAAGAATGGGACGGGGGAAACATTCACTGGGACTTTATTACTTAAGAAAAAATCTGAAGCAAACATATGGTAAAATGATAAGGTGTGTTGTAGCTGGATGGTGAATATCATTATTATTTTCTTCAGGGGATCATCATTATTTACTATAACTTTATTTATATGTTATAAAAAATGTTTTTAAATGCCACTGTAATTGTAAGGAATAGGACAAAAATTTTTTTATTGTTCTCTTTTGCCAAGTGGAGAATCCAAGTATGAAGATGTGAATGGTTTTGTTTTCCTTAGGCACTTCACCAGCAATTTAGTCAGAGATGAAACATGCAACAAGTTGGAACCTACGTGACCAGAGTTGATGCTCTTTAGACAAATAACCTTCTAAAAATTCCCCTTATGGAGAAAATTATCTCTCCAGCTTTTTTAAAACAGAAGTGGTTTTCGTGGCCCTGGACTAGGGAGAAAAATGTCCTGAGTCCTGGTGCCAATTTTACCACTATTTGGTGACCTTGGAAAAGTTACTGTCTCTCATCCTCTGTTTCTTCTTTTGTACAATAAAATGCAGGTACTCCCTGGTTACCCTTCTCACAGGCTTGCTGTGCAGAATAAATGAGGTAATGCAAATGTGAGACTGTTTACTGTTGTAAAAATGTTAGAGCATCCTGTGTACACAGTTTTCATTGACTCTCAGACTGAATGTTATGAAAAGCCATGTAGTTAAGACGCTGGGGGAGTGCAAACACAATCACTTTTGGGGGAAAAAGAGTAAACTCTGCCTAATATCAAAGGCTCGATATCAGGGGAATGATAATATACAAAGAAGATTTAATCCTAAGGATTCTCTTTAGAAGAAAGTGTACAGAGATGTTATTTTAGTGCTTTTTTTCCTAAGTTACTGGAGGATATTATTTGAAAAATTTCATTCTTCTCTTATCAGACTGAGATGTTTGGTAGAAATTAAGATGATTTAGGTTATTTTTGTTGGGATAAAGGCTATCCTCTGGGAGTTACTTTAACTGGAAAGAGAATGTCAACTATTTTTAAATTTTTATCTACAGATGTAGAAAGGCAGTGGTTAAAAGCAAGTACTCAGTAGTTCCACTGTCTGGGTTTGAATCCAGACTCTGCCACTTGTAACTGATGCCAACTTATTAACCTCTTTCCCTCAGTCTCTTCCTAAGTAAAATGGAGATGATGACGGTACCTAACTTTAGGCTATTGGGGTTTTAGAGAAGGCAATCATACCTCTCCCAGGGGTGGACCTAGGTTTTGTGGGGTCTGAAGTTTATATTTTTGAGGGATCTCTTTAAGAGAAAGAATATAAAATTATAAATACACAGTTATAGGGCCACAGAAGGAGCCCTGAAACTTAAGCTTTATTACCTTCATGGTATATCTACCTCTACCTTTCTCTACCCTCCAAGCCAGGAACCAACTGAGAAAGTAGACACAGTTGGAGATCAAAATACAGCCAAACGATCCTTTATCTACAATTCAAAATTCGAAAAGTTCTAAAGACCAAAAGTGTTTTTGTAACTCATTTGACAATAAAATCTGATCTGACTTAATATGATATAGTCTTAATTTATCCAACTCTGTGTGAATATTCATACCTTTTATTGCAGAAATAACAATGTGTTTGACAATGAGGAGTTGTCCCAGAACCTATAAGTAAACCATATAACCTTTCTAAAATCTGAAAATTTCTCAAATTTGCGACCCACCTGGTCCCAGGAGTTTCAGATAAGGAATTGTGTACAGTGTCAGGCATATTACAGATAAAGCTGAATTGAGGAACACATTGGAACCCCAGGAGTACAGGGGCAGGGTTCTCCAGTGTGTACGGAGGGGCAGAGAACCCCCTGGACTAGGGAACAGGTCTCCCTGGGGAATGAGCTGCTGCTGCTTTTCCTTCTCTCAAACTTACCAACTCTCCCAAACTCATCCTGAGGAGGAAGGAGTTACATGAGGGGCACATTTGAGAAGCCCAAAGAGGCACTCCCAAAGGAAGAACCTGGAGAGTGGAGAAGAAACATGGCAAACAGGAAAAAATGTCCCCCACTGAGAATAGGGTTATTGTGAAGACGAAATAAAACCATGACTTAAAGAGCTTAGCCTTGTTCCTGACCCATAGGAAGCCTCAGTAGAAGCTGGGGGCACTGTTATTGTCATATATAAACCTCATGCACCGAGTAACTTCCCTTTGGCCTCACTTTCAGGATAGCTTGACCCTTCCCAACTCTGGTCTCTTTCTTGGAGGGTGAGGGAGCTATTTAGAACAGTTAGATCACCCTCAAAACAGTGACGGCTCTTAAGGGATAGATCTCATCTTGTGGTTTCATTTTTTTTCCTCCTTCTCTCATATTTTCTTTGTCCTGATTTCTTCATCCACTTATTTTATATTTTACTGTATCTGGTTACATTTTACTTATTTTTAAACTTTGTGTGGTTTTACTAATGACTTTAAATCCTTTCTGGAACAAGGCTGAGCATAATTATATATAGAATTTTAAAAGAATTCAAAGAACGTCAAAAGTATTTGCTACTTATTCCACATAAAGTATAGATGAAATCAGTCACGTACAGAGGAGAAATCCTAGGATTAAGAGGTCTTGCATGACTGAAATTTGGTGGAGGAAATAACCTTCATGTCAGATATTTTTGTATCCAATTATCTTCTGGCTCCATGAACCAGAAATTTCTCCTTTTAAAACTATTAAGGAGTATATCATCTTATTTTATAAGAAATGCCTGATGAATCAAACTTCTTAATGATAAAATAGGTTGTTGGAGTGGGGAAGAGTGGACAATGCTAGGCTTTTGGGTAAGTAAATCATAAGCTACACGAAATTACAGTTAATGTATCTTACAGAGATCTGTACACAGGAATTAATCAACTCTAGTATATATATATTTTTTTACTTTTTATAATCACAAATATAATATGTGTCCACTGTAAAGTATTTGGGAAGTAGAAATTAGTACAAAAGAAAGCAATAAAAATTACCCAAATCCTTCAACTCTGAGATCACTGTTAACATTTTGGTGTATATCCACCCAGTCTTTTTTCTTTACACAGACATTCTTCTATTTTCTAAAGTGGGATCATGTTTTACTTATCATTTATAACTTGGTTTTCAGTTAACTACAGATCCTAAGATATCTTCCCATGTTACTAACTATTACTTTAAAATAATTTTTATAACATACATAATACATGTTCATGGTGATATGTTCAAGTTGTAGAAAACTGTGCCATAGAGACAAAAGTAAAATTCTACTTATCTCTCCAATATCTCATGTGCACTCCCTAGAAGTGTCCACTGCTAATAGTTGTATGTGTGCACATGTCTAAATGTGTGTACTATATATCCTTTCAGATATTTTCTGTGCCTTTGCAGGGAAATAATTTTTCTACATAAAATGAATCATATTATCAATATTATTCTACCCTTTGCATATTTTTGACACCTTTTCTCATCAGTATGGATACCTACCTCAATATTAAGAGCTATATTTACATTTACCAATCTCCTTTACATTGTTCGGGGAAAACAAAGTTACCTACTTTACTAAAATACCACATAGATAAAAGACTAAATGTAAAAAACAAAACAAAAAACTATAAATAACATACATGAGTATGTTCCATAACTAAACGTACACAATTTTTAATTTTTATCCTCTGGGAGAGGAGACAGCCTTTTAAAATATGACATAAAACAAAAATTATAAAGGAAAAAACTGATATACCTGACTACATAAATATTAAACCTTTCCAAAGCAAAACAAACAAACAAAAAAATCACAAAGTATAAATAATAAATGACAAACTGGGAAAAATATTTTCAACGCAAATTACAGATAAATGACTAATTTCCTCAATGTGTGCTGACACTTCACTGATAAAGAAAAAAAAGGCCATACGAAATAAAAAACAAAAGAAAGAAAAAGGAAAAAGAGCCATAAAAAGATGAACTGCCCATTCATAAGGAAACGAAAATTAAAACAAAAATGAAGTTTTGGTAATTGTCATTGTTGGTATGATGTGAAGAACTATGTATTCACAGTTACAGTAGGAGTATAAATTGGTGCAACCTTCTTTGGAGGGTGAATTGATAATATCAACATTCTAAATACACACATCCTTTCACTCAGGAATTCCATTCCTTTGTCTTTATCCCATATAATTAAGTATGTAAAAGGTGTGTATAAGAATATTTGTTATAGTGTGGTTTATATAGCAAGTTCTCACATTTAAATGAATTTAAGGAAAACATGTGAAACCATTTCTTAGAATTACTTAGAATAACCACTAGATGTCACAATTGTTCCACAAAAATAAAGCTATAGCCAAGGTAGATCAATCAAATTTGAAGGCTAGAAAGAACTTTCTATATATAGTCCTTCACTTTAAGATAATTGGTATGTATACATGCCACCCAGTGCAACTCTACAACAAGGACAATTTAATATATCACAAAGTACTTTGCAAAACAGAACATTTCACAAAGTGATCTTCAAATTACTTTTTTTTTTTTTTTTTGGTACGCGGGCCTCTACTGCTGTGGCCTCTCCCGCTGCGGAGCACAGGCTCCGGAGGCGCAGACCCAGCGGCCACGGCTCACGGGCCCAGCCGCTCCGTGGCACGGGGGATCCTCGCGGACCGGGGCACGAACCCGCGCCCCCTGCATCGTCAGGCGGACTCCCAACCACTGCGCCACCAGGGAAGCCCCTTCCAATTATCTTTTTAAAAAATGTTTTTCTCATAAAGAAGTCTCAATGAATTTTAATATGTTTTTACAAAATTTTAGCCCAAAATGCACTAAAATGAGGTAGGCTTATATGATGTGATTTGGGAGCTTCCAGGAGGAACTCAGGCTTCAAAAAATCTCACCACAGACATGCATAATACCTTAAATTCCACCACTGAAGATTAATTTTGAGGAGTTTAAGATTTTCCAATCTTTAAAAGTGTTAACTGTAAAATACCTCTGGATGAGGTGACCCTTCAAGTACTATTGCTGAATAGTTTTAAAGATTCATTGGGTTTAAACAAGAGCAAGGCCCACTGTGAAAGAACCATAAAAAGAGTGCCTAGAAAAAGAGATGGGGTGGGGTGACAGCACACTAGAAATCAGTGGCTCTTAGCCTGGGCTCTGCATGTCCACTCTATTGTCCTTTAAGCTAAATACAACACAATTCAGTGCGATCTTACTTCTGAGAAATGTGAATACTTTGGGGAACCTATGACCCTAGATAACATTTGGCTTATCAAAATCTGTATTGTCACAGATATTTCCTAATGCTCTTATATCGAGCTGTATTATTTTATGTTGATAAGAAAATAAGCACAAATATATTAGTAAACAGATATCATTTATTTGTTTCTGTACTTATAAACTAATAGCTAAAGCAAATACTGAACCCTAATCCACATTTAGTTCCAATTAAGAAGTTCCATATATAAGCAACTGCATGTAGACATAGGGCTAAATAAATGTTTGGCTTTAAAATAAGAATTCATCAAAGAAAGAAGCAGGAGATGCAAATTAAACAGGAACGTGAATCAACAGTGTTAGGTGATAACTTTTACAAATAGTTGCTCATTAATTTAGTTTTATATCAAATATAAAATACAATCATAGTAATGAAAAGGGCTAAGAAGATCTCACCTTGCCAAAACAAAATATGGAATATCAAACCTGAAGATGCAGTTGCTTTTTAAAAATCTTTCATTTGCAAGGAATTACATTAACAAAGTGATATGTGTAAGGATATTTAGCTATAGATACCAGTCAGTTCCTAATACCTTCAGTCCATGGTGCTTTCTACAATTTTCAAAGCAGGTTTACATACTTTATGTGATTTTCTCCTATAGAATTACTTTTTTTGGATTGGTATAAAAAATACTAACAGCCTATTATCAATTTTCTCTATCCAATCTACGGGTCAAACTAAATTAAATATCTTTAACCTTAGGCACTTCAAAGAGAGGAAAATAAGTCTGCCTATTGAGTTTGTGGACAAATTTTTTAAAGCTAGAGATGACATCAGCACCCAGGCCCCTAGCCACCTACCCCCCAGCTCAGAGTAGAACCCACTCACAGATCTGGCACGTGTCTCTTTCAGATGGACATAGTTTATAACTGATGAAATAGTAATACCTTTTCCTGGACCATGCCATGTTCCATTTTTCCTGTCCTAGAACTAAAGGGTAAGGGCTGCATCTTTATCCTAACATGATGGAAGAACAGTGTGGTAGCTCTCTACTGTTCAAGGGACAGGTCTCTTTTTTCCCCTAATTTATTTTATGTCATATTATTGGAGAACTGTGCAAATACACACCCTTCTCTCTTATAGACCAGGGGTCTTCTAAGTGGGATGCACCCATGATGATCCACTAGGGCAGTGGTCCACAAATTCCAACCCAGCCAAGTCCAGCCTACCACTTTTCTTTTCTCAAAATGTTTTATTGAGGTAAAATACACATAACATAAAATTTACTATCTAAACCATGGTTAAGTGGACAGTGCAGTGGTATTAAATACATCCTAATGTTGTGCAACCGACACCAAGGGCTGAGTTATTTGTAGTGTCTCCTCCACCCACTCAAACTCCTGTCCATCAAAGCAGCGTCAACTTTTCACTGGGCCCCTTCCCCAAGTTAAGTAAGTTGTTTCTCATTCCCATATTTGCCCCTAAAATTGTAGTAAAAGCCCCAACATTAGGTAAGAGTGAGCACAACTTAAAGAAACATACATTGCACCCTCACAACCACCTTTTAAAAGAAGTGAGGTGGGGCTTCCCTGGTGGCACAGTGGTTGAGAATCTGCCTGCCAATGCAGGGGACACGGGTTCGAGCCCTGGTCTGGGAAGATCCCACATGCCGTGGAGCAACCAGGCCCAAGCGCCACAACTAATGAGCCTGCGCTCTAGAGCCCACGAGCCACAACTACTGGGCCTGCACGTCTGGAGCCTGTGTTCCACAACAAGAGAGGCCGCGACAGTGAGAGGCCCGCGCACCGCGATGAAGAGTGGCCCCCGCTCGCCGCAACTACAGAAAGTCCTCGCACAGAAACGAAGACCCAACACAGCCAAAAATAAATAAATAAATAAATAAATTTATTAAAAAAAAAAAGAAGTAAGGTGGATGTTACTGGTCTCAATGTACAGAGGTAGAAACTGAGAAACAGAAGCAGGGATTTTCATATGCCTGCGCAAGGTTGCCCACTTAGTGAGACAAGACCTGGAACTACAGAGATCTCAGCGCTCCTGACTCCACATCCAATGCTCTCTCTGCTACATCCCACTGGAACAAATTAAGAATTTCAAGACAGCAACCAGACTATTAAACCAAGGGTAGCGCCCTGCTGAGCACAGGGCCTCACGTGACTGCACAGGTCCCATGAAGCCAGTCCTGCCCTCATGACACAATTCCTTCCAAAAGCACAGATCCAGCGGGAGCTGGGGGAGTGCAGGGGGGTGCTTCTTATATGTCCTTGGTATAATTTGTCTCTATGCCATAGTAAAAGCATTGCTAATTTATCTTGGCAGTGAGAGTGACTTTGCTTCTAACAAAAAATTCAGAGGCATCTGTAGAAACAAAAACAAATATATAAACACAGAAAAAAAAGGCTGCCAGTCTCTTGATAAGTGACTGACAATAGCAGGCTTTCTAAGTAAAGATGATTTTTCTTTTTTCTTTGCCATTTTTCTTTTTGGAACATCTTAAACTTTGATTCCTTTACTTCCTTAACAATCACATACTTTTGTTCTCTGAATAAACTGAATTTCTGTTCATCACTCTTTCATGGTATCACTTCTAAAAGCAAGAATTTCACTTGAGCTGAACTATAGATAATTCTCATTTACCACAAGGTGTTAGGGCTTCCTTAATTCTTGCTCTGTTCCTTGTCAAAGCTAGTTTAATTCCACTGGCATTGCGGTTCCACCCGGGGGGTCGGGGGGAATTTACTAGTCTCTCCCTACTCCACTTTAGCATTAATGGCTTTCTCCACCTTAGTGCCTGACAAGTTGTACAGGCTGGGTGGGGAGAGAAGCAACCTAAAAAGAGTAGGGAAAGTTGGCTTCTGATGCTTTCCATTGCTGAGCCATCCACTGCCGCCCACCATCCCCAATCCGGGTCTCATTTTCTCCTATGAATCTCTTTTATTCCCCAACCAAGGAGCTCAGTGTCCTTAGGCTCCTGCCCTCTGGGCATCCTAAGCCACCTAGCTTGCCCCCTTTACAGGCCAAGTGTTAGGAAAGCAATCAGATTAACTTTACTGCACTGAAATATCAATACAATTCAGCTTCCCTCTCCCAACGCTTATCTCACAATTGCTGCCACAGGCTTTTATCTTGTTATTTGTTCTACCAAAGGGAGGTATTACTTGTCAACTCAACAGCCTAATGAGTCTCAGAATCAGCTATTTCCTCATCTACCTAGGAAACTATCAGTTTTATGTTCTTCCTGAAGGGCTGACCCCAGAAATAATTGGACAGTTAGATAAAAACAAATGATTTTTTTACAGGTATGGTTTAGTTGTTCCTGGTAACCAGAGAACAACATAACCACTATGTATATCAGATTGACTGTAAGTGCATTTAACATCTATTCCAAACTCCATGAATGTTTATTCTTCAGTTTATTTCCCTGACAACAAAGGCAGTCACTTATAACCTTACCACAATTAGAACTCTGCTCCCAACCTAAGCTCAGATCTTTCTCACCTCCCACCCCCAACATACACACTTCAGATTAGGCTCTTTTACCACATTTTGGCAAAAAATATTCAGCACTTTCCAAGGGAATCTGGGATCATGAGATTTTTTTCTGATATGGAGCAAGGAAATCTCACAATACCTCCTCATAGCATAAAAACAAATATTCCTCAAGATTGCCCCCCTGCATTTGCTTTATGCTCTTTGTATTAGTCATCTATTGCTGTATAACAAATTGCCCCCCAAACACAGCATCTTAAAACAACAATAAGCATTATTTCACACAGGGTGTGTGGGTCAGGAAGTTGGGGGCAGCTTGGCTGGGTGTTTCTGGCTTGGGATCCTTCAATCAGGTTGCAGTCAAGATGTTGGCCAGGGCTGCAGTGATCTGAAATCTGCTTCCAACATGGCTTTCTTACATGGCTGGCAAACTGGTACTGGCTGTTGGTAGGAGGCCTTGGTTCTTCCTAAATTAGCCATAGGGCTGCGTATGTCCTCACAACATGGCAGCTGGCTTCCCCTCAGAGCAAGTGATCCAAGATAGAGAGGCAGAAGCTACAACATCTTTTATGACCTATAACCTCAGAAGTCACAGACTATCATTTCTGCAAAATTTTATTGGCAACACATGTCAGCCCTGTTCAGTGTGGGATAGGACTGCATAAGGATATGAATACCAGGAAGCAGGGATCATTGGGGGCCATCTTAAAGGCTAGCTATCACATTCATCATGCCATACAGGAAAGAGAAATTCCTTGAATAAGCTATGTAACCAATCTAGAGATCCCTGAGAAGGGATATTCCCTATTATTTATTCTTGAATTTGCATTGTTACACATTACACTTGTGAGATATTGTGTCAATAATTGCTAGAAGTCTGATCAGCTGTGGACACAGTGAAAAAAGTCTCTTTCTCGATAACTTGTGTGGCTGTGCTATGCTAGGCAGTTTGTTTTTCCTGGCTCTATATTCTTTGATGTACTCTTACCTGTTCTACTGCACAAGACCTACCACTCAGACTTAAAACAAGAGTTTAGACTCTGTTCTGAGAGGTAATTGCTGAATTATTTTAAGTAGAGGGGAGACTAGGTCATACTTGCATTCATTAGGTTCCTTCTGTTGTCTGTGTACAGGATGGGTTGGTGGTGGGGAGGGACATAGAGCAATACTGGAGGTAGATTAAAAGTCTATTTCAGAGAGTCCCTTTATCACAGATAAGGTTTTACAGCTCTCAGCACTTGCTATAATTCCCAGTTTCCCAGGAGAGGAGGGCAGGGAGGGAGGGAGGGAGGGAGAGAGGAAAGAAAAAAAAAAAAGGAAAAAAAACCCAAACTCTAACTTGTAGCATTTGCCAATTTCTGTGGCATCAATACTTCCACCATGGCCAATTTCAAACTACCAACATGATGTCATTGGGCAAGGAGTTGGGAAGAGATGTGCACAACCGGCCAGTACAACCGGGCTCCAGCATCCACTGCTACCTTCGAGCTGTTAAAGCAGAAGCAGCCAGGAGCAAGTTAGCAGGTCAGAACATGAGCCAAAGCCCTCATTCACGTGGCTAGCAAAGGGAAAGACAGGCTTCCTAGGCGCCTGCTCACCCCGGAGGGGGACTGCCAGGACCCGGGGTCCCCACTATCTGCAGAAACCTCCTGGTGCTAAACTCCCCACCTGGACTGTCCAGAACACAGCATTAGCCTGAGAGTGAGGACAAGAAAAGGGACATGGGGAGAGAGGCAAAAAATTATTTTTAAATTTAAATGAATTATCTGGATTTATTTACTATAAGTACCCTTTCAAACTGTTAAAGAGTGAATCTTGGAGCAAGGCCACAATATATAAAGCAGTTGAAGTATCAATAATGCCTTTTCTCTTAATGAGAAGCTGTTAACTTTTTTCTATAAAGCAAAACCCTGGAGACATGAATCTATATTTTTTTTCTATAGAGGATTTTAATGAACAAGGACCACTCAAAATCATGATTACTATATTCCTGCTAACAGGACCCAGTCATACTGGGTTTTTCATACAAAATAAGAAAAAATTTGTCTCCTCATTCACCATCTCATTTTCTTCGTCAAAATTTGCTGAAGGATTTGTTTCACAGAACAGTCTGGAAAGCTGGAATATTTCCAAACAAATTAAAACAAACCCAAATTTCCTGTTAATAGCAGATTTGGATATGACTATTAGGCAGGCTATAGTTGTGCTTTTTCTCTCTGAGTTCCACAGTCCTGCGGTGAGGTTTTAAAGGGCTCTGGCATGCTATGTCACTGACAGAGAACCTTCCTGGGCTGGAGGGTGGTGAGACACCCACCAGGGACAGGGAGAATGACCTTCTCCTAGAAAGGTTACTCCAGTGTGGGGGAGGGGAAAGAAGGGGAGATAGCCCTTAGGCTAACCTATCAGTATACTTCAGGACTGAAGATACTGCTAAGCAATGAAACGGCACAGCTAATTAAGATCCCATGAGTCCTGTGGTTCTGTCACTTTGATTTACATCTCTTCTGCAAGGACCTTTCCTTTTTTTTCCCAGAGAAACCTAACACAAGCTCTTCAAATTCTCTCCTAAAAGAGTTACTGTAGGAAATATTTTAGAGACAACTTAGACTGTAAGGTTTTATGCTTTTCTATTAAAATGAAGAGGTCTGAGATCAGGAGAGGTAGAAAAGGAGGCAAAAAGTAAAAGTGGAACTGACAAACTGCACGTTTCCTCAAGATTAGTCTCAAGCTATGTACTTTTAATGGAAACACCACAAAAGCAATGATCTGACCTTCTTGTTGCATCATATTAGAAGGTGCATGGTGTTGGTTTGTTGTACTGGTGATAAATTTAATCACTTGGTTAAGGCTGCGTCTGCCAAGTTTATCCACTAATAAAGTTACTACTTTTCCCTCCGAAATTAGTAATTTGTGGAGCAGTATTTTGAGACAACGTAAATATCCTCTTTCTCATCAAACTTTCATCAACTAGTTTCAATTCTATTGATGTTTTCCCAACTCCATCTATTTTTCCATATTTATTATTTGGTATTTTACTGTAAGAAACAACTTTTCTTTCTTCCCATTTGTATCAGTAGGGATGCATGGATTTTTGCTTTATTCAATGGATTATAACCCATTACTATTATTTATTTTGATGCTCAGACTGTCCCAGATTTGGCCAGTGGGAACCTCTTTAAGCCGGCTTCTGTGCAATTGGGTAAATCCCCATCATTCTTTGACCATTTTCTTTACGGAAGACGCTGGGCTAATCTTGTACTTTCCCTACCACAAAAGTAGAATCAGTCCTTTCTCCAAGGAGCTCTGTGTAGGGTGTATTTTTAAAACACTGGTCTTGGATAGTGGTTGCAAGGCATCTATATTTCTCACTTCTGGTTGGTAAATCAGTCTCTTGTGAATTTGGTTAGCATGAAGAGTTTCTCTAGCATTTCAGCCACCCTCAGTGAGACTGTGCAACCAAGGGGCAGACTCCGGACTGTGGTACGTTAGTATAATCAGCTATGGGGATAGCCAGCTTGAAGCAGCTTTGGACTTCCAGTGCAACGTACGGCTCTGGCATCTAATGTCCCACCAGAGAGCCTTGGGTTCAGTGAGGAGTGCTTGTGAATGCTCTCACCAGGAGGCAGAAAACTAAGAGCTCATTCCAGGCTCCAGAAGTTCTGAGGTGACTTACCTGTTAGGACTGCTTTTCCTGTTAACCTCAGGTTCTGAAGAATAAGGAAAGATCTGCCACTTAACCATCTGAGAAATCCCAATCTCCAAGATCACAGATCGCTGAAACACTCCATTGATGAGGCAAGTCTGGCACATTTGACTTTATTTGGTGTTTTTTTTGTGGAATGTTGAAATAGTCCAGTAAACTCCTAAGACCACTCTTAGAAATGAAGGGTCCTGATGCTCCTGAGATAATAATGCCAAGTTTTCCAATTCTGTTCCAATTGCTATTCTACAGGGCTTTAAGTGGTGCTTTTTCAATTTGCACATATTTGAGAAACATTTCTCGAAATACTTCAACTTAAAGCACTGACGAAATGAGGATAGAAACAGAAACTTGTAAAAATACATCTTTTAATAAACATCAAGTACAGTGCAGTTTTATCGAGGTTTTACATTGCAGTTTACAGCAAACATATTATCTATTATAGTGTATATTTATCTACAAGTAAAGTAAGTTCAGGGTTTTGCTTTCTCCCATGGTTGGATAAACCAGATCTGGTGGATCATACTACATTTAAGGTTTTCCAAACTTCTGTAAAAGGCCTTTAACATTAAGAGACTTGTAACAACAAAAAAAGATATCCCGCATCACAATGATAGACTGATGAATGCTCAAAAGTTATTAAAAAGAATGATAAATACTTGATTTCCTTTGATGGCTTTGAAGAATAGCTCCTGATAGCAAATCTGAAATATTAACGACAATAAGAGAAACAACTGTTTCTTTTGCCAAGTGAATCTATAATAAATACTAATTAGAGGCTACAGATTATGGAAAGAATCCGAAAGATTCTTACAGGAAAAGTTTAACATTTTATATACATGATCCCATGGACTAAAAACTGTCTAGAATATTAATGGCTGAGTCTGCTTTTAACATTGTTTATACAAAGAATGGTAGAACTCTTGACACTTTTGGACAACTTCAGTGAGAGAGGGGACAGAAATTAATTAGGAAAGGGGGAAATTAATATTAATCTCAAAATTCTACCTGCCGCTGTCTTGGAATGATCAAGACTCAGCTATATCTGAGAAGAATTAAAAGAACTGAAGGAAATCAGAAGCTATAGCTAAGAAAACCATAGTTTTGCGTGCTTTCAACTGATGGCATTTAAAAATTATACAACTGTATTTACTTGCTATATACATAAACTAGTGTTTGTAATTAGAAACAAAAGTACCATTTACATCCACAGAAGTACCAGAAGCATACTCAGATTTGCAAAAGAGGCACAATAATCTGTTAGCCATGCAACTAGCTGTCTGTGAATTTTGTAATGGGTAATAGAACAAAATCCCCATGAACATAGCACTAATGTGTAGCAAATTACATCAAATAAACAGCTCAAATTCGTAAGGGTAAACACCCAATATCCCTGAATTTCTAAGCATTCATCTCGGCGTTAACATGGTTTCCTCTAAATGTTACCCCATTAGAAGAGAGATTTTAAATATTCCTCCCTCTTTAATACATCGTCATACTTTCAGAGGTGAAAAGGGAACAATTTAATCTTTACCACTTTTGCCCATCCATTCTTATGAATCTGATATCACGTTATTACAGTGTCTAGGCTAATGTAGGTGCTCTAAAGGATCTAACAAACTGAATTTCTGGGTTCTAAATATTGCTGGTATTGTACAATAAGCCTGTCTGCCAGAAAGCCATGTCTCTGGGTGAAATATATTCCTAGATCAATGACTGAGAAGTGAAGACCAGCTGTCACTGAAGTCAGACTGTTCCCTAATTGTCAGATAACAGTTTGATCTTCTCTATTAAATTAAAATTTCTTAGTAGATGGGACCAGATCTCATTCTTTGCATGTATCCTCTATAGCACCTAGTAAAGTGTTGGGCAAAGATATATCCGCAAGGAAATAATCAGTGATGGGGGCAGGAACTGAATCAAGGGTGAATGCAGTCATGGTGAAGTCATGCCTCACTTCACCCATCACCCAAAAGGCAGTCACCAGAATGAATCTCTGATGTTGTCACTGAAGAACAGATGCTTGTCCCCTACCACTGTCTAAAGGAGAACTAACCACTCGGGCCTCTTTATTTCTTTCTCTTAGTCACTAAGAGATTATACGTGGGCATGAGTACCACTTGGTGGATGATATCTGGGGAAAAGTTTTTCTGCCTCAGAGGAAGCACCAATCCATCGCATGGCACACTTTAATAATACAACTTATAGAACTATTAACTTTTAAAATTATGTTAAATGTTATCCATACTAATAGATATTTTAAATGTTAGGTTTATTCTCTCTGACATCACTTAAAATACATTTTATTTTTAAACACAGGCATGAGGTAGAAGATAAGAACTCACAAAAGAAAGTCATCTTCAAAATACCGAACTCTATTCAATACATTTTGCCCCGAGAAAGAAGTAAGAAAAGTTACAGCCTAAGCTGGTAGACTGGCTACTGTTAAAATATTACCCTTACCTGAAAAAAAATTTTTATTTTGAAATTGCCCTTTTTTCCCAATTTAAGGTATTATAGCAAAAGGACAAAACACATTCTGAAATACTCATAAGGATCGCTTATAAGAGCTTCTCTTAGCAATCATTTTTTACTATGTTGCTCTAAATCACCTCAATTGAGACACAGGTCCTTTCCACCGAAATAACTGAGCAGATATCAACCTGGAGGTTAAAAATCCTTCTAGCATAAGAAGATAAAAGGAATGATTCACATTTAAATATTGTACTTTTCATAAAAACTAGCAGCACTTCATCCTACTAAGACATACTAATTTGGCTTCACTGACTGTGATCAAAGGAAAATGTATATAGGTCCAAAATAGCTCCTTGCACAAGGGAAATGTGAGGCTACAAGTTTTCTTTAGCAACTATTTCCCCACTAGGTGCTGTGTGAAACTACCGGAATGTCGATTTCTATGGCAGAGAGACGGGAGCGTGCTGAATAGGGCTGTGAATATGTATGCATACTGGGAGGATGGGAGTACAGCGGTTGCCAGAAAGGAGAAGGCAAAGATTTGCATGCACAGTACCAAATAAACAGTAGAAGGGAAGTCGTAAACAAGCCCCCAGCACTAGCAATAGTGACATACACTGCATAGTCAAACATAAAGACTGGCTCGAACTTCCTGTTCAGATGGATGTTATAAAAGATGACCCAGATGGATGGGGAGAGGCTCACAGTTCCTGCCAGGAAAAACAGCAGCCCGGCCACCAGATGGCAGCCGGCACTATTGACCAGACATTTGGCCAGTTTGATGTTGGGCACCGAGGACCTGAAGGCGGTGTTACACATTCCAATCAGGCAGAGCAGCAGGGCCCCCATTGCAATCAGGATGCTGAAGGGCAGGGCAAACTGGAGGACCCGCAGGTCCAGCTGGTCAACTGATGAGTACCAAGTAGTGTCGTACATCAGGCAGTCATTGCCCCCGTCGTACCGGGCACACTTCACCCACAGGCCTGTGTAAACAGTCAGGTTCTTCTCATTTCTGTTGAACGTGATCAGTCGTAATTTTCTCCAGTTGGGAAGCAGAGTCCCCGCAAAGAGGCCTGCTACCGAGGCGATTCCACACAGGAAGGAGAGGACCGTGGCTGCATGGACATCCCGACAGCCCATGGCAGGCAGGCTTGTGCAGTGCTGCCAGTCAGACTAGGGGGTGACACACAAGAGGACAAATCATGAGGGGACAATAGGAGAGCATGGTGCTGACTGGAAACACAACCAATGACATCAATGCAAACAGGGAAATTCTGTCCCTTGTCTCCCCTCCATGTACAATATGAATGTATATAAGCACACATGCATGTGACCTCAGAGCACAGCTGCACACACACACAATCGCTTACTACTGCCTGGGTCATATAGCAACTAAAGTCTTCACACATGAGTATTTTTCTACACAGTGAATCAGAGGAACAACCAAAAGAATTTCAGATTCTCTTAACGTCGCATCAGGAATTCTCTCAGTTGTCCAAAATCACTCATTCGACAACCACGTATCAAGCACTTTGATGTGTCAGACACTCAAATATATAGGGTCAAAGCACTCATCAACCATCAACTACAAACAACACAAATTCGGCTTCAAATGCTCACGCAAATGTAAAATGAGACCAGCATAAAAGACAAAGGCATAGGGAAAGAAGCACTACAGGGCAGCAGAGTGGTTGAGGGCAGACTCTGAGCCAGACTGCTTGGGTTCCAATCCGCAATTACTCACTTACTAGCCAAGTGACCAAAGTCACCTTGGGTCAATAACAATACTTCTGTGTGCCTCATTTTCCTCATCTGTAAAATGGGAAAAGTAACTGTGCCTACCTCACAGGGTTTTCTAAGTATTCAATGAGTTAATATAATGTCAAATGCTTAAAGTTACATCTGGCGCCTTATAAGTGTGATGCAAGCGTTAACTACTTCTTAGCACTCAGTGATCAGCTCAGTGCCTGGCATCCTGGAGCAGTTCAAAGAACATCTGTTGAATAAACGTTAAATTTAAAAAAAGCAAACATCTCATTCCTATATACCAGGCATACCAGAAAATCACAAAACATAAATAGACTCCTCTCCAATGAGTTACTCAAACGAAAAAGAGAGAACAAAGGTCCCTGAAATTATTCTACTCATCTACTTCCTGACTGGTTCAAGATGACGGGCATGCATTTCAGGTTATTAAACTATTGGTTATTGGTTATTATACTAATATACTATGATTGGTTAGTCTACTATTACTGCTCATATAAAATGAACACAGAGATTTCTGAAGTAATGACAACCTATCTCTATTAATGCTATTATAAGGAAGAAGAAAAAAAGTAGCCAGGCCTTTCATCTCAAATTAAAAGGCTGTGTTCTTTTTCTGTATATGACAAATTATAAAAACCAGTATATTATTCAGCTTTACTTATTCAAGAGTTTGAAACTCACTCTCCAAACACCTCTCAAATGTATTTTCTCTGCCTTCCATCATGCCTCCTATGAGACAACAGAACAGACTATTTTAATTTACTATATATTTAATGCAATCACATGAACTAGGAATAATTTTACTAGCAGAAAACATACACATATGTGTACATACCTATACACACACATATATATAAGTGTACAATATAAAAATCAGAGTTTAAGCACAAGTGACCATTTTTTAAAGTCCTCAAGTTAAGCATAACTAGTTCTAAGTTTCTCTGTTCTTAGTTTACTACTTGTTTATCATGTTGTCTTCTGTCAATATCACCAAAGGTAGTAATTGTTTAAGAAAATATTATGGATGAAAATACTTCAAACAGAGGAATTATGGTCCTAATTTTTTTTTTCCTGCAAATTTTAAATGCTTAATTTTAGCAACCAACCGACCACCTTAGTCCAACAATGGAAACTCTGGTGCAAGTTTGAGGATGTTTACCCTGGAAAATGCCACTACTGTTGTCAGTCTCTAGAATCCAGCTTCCTGTTGGCTTCTGCTCATTCGCCTGTCCCCCCAGTATACTGTAACTAACCTGCACAGTGCCTGGCACAAGAGTCATTTTAGGAATATGTGAATAAATAAATACTGGGCCCCGACCCAAGGCCACAGCAACTCACAAAGGTAGGCTATTGATGACGTAGAACTGGACAAGGAAGTAGCCATTACTAAGCAATCATTCATTCAACAGGTATTTACTGAGTATCTAGCACATGCAAAACACTGTTAGGCCCTAGAGGGACACTGAGGCCATTAAGATCTGGACCTTGCCCCAGTGTGTCAACAGTCAGACTGAGGGAAAAAATATGCTGTTTTATAAGAACTCAAAATGCTGATAATGAAAGAGATGTCTGATTACTACATATCAAGTGATTATTGTTAGGTATTAAGCAAAGTGACCCAATAAGATACCTGTTCATAAAAATGTATCATTCAGTGTTAGAGAAAAACTGAGCAATAAAAGAGAATGAAGATTTAATCAATGTTGTGAAGACGTAAGGAAAAAGGTTCCCCCAGTTTCTTTCAAAGCTTCAGAACTCCTTCACATAACCCATACAAAGTCCTAACCCAATCACAATTCCTTCCTGCTTTCAGAGGTAGGGGACAAATACTTGGAGTATCAATGTAATTGAGATTTCTTCAATCAAGCTGCCCTGTACCCCTAATTCCTACAACGCAAATGAAATGAGAAACAAGATCAGTATGAATGACTTTGTTATTGATAAATAATTTCTGTAGTTCTTAGCCTACAGACTATCAAATGACACTAATAAACAGAGGTGGGTCAATAGTCAGTATCTATTTCAGTATCAAGTATGTTCAAATTTATCCTGCATCAAATCAATACAAGTGTTATATCAGTCCCCTGAACTTGTGTCTGCTGAAGTATTCTTAGCTCAGATCCCAGAGACTAACGAACAGTCCTATTTTATTTTATTTTTTATTTATTTATTTTTTTGCGGTACGCGGGCCTCTCACTGTCGTGGCCTCTCCCATTACGGAGCACAGTCTCCAGACGCGCAGGCTCAGCGGCCACAGCTCACGGGCCTAGCCGCTCCATGGCATGTGGGATCTTCCCAGACCGGGGCACAAACCCGTGTCCCCTGCATCAACAGGCGGACTCTCAACCACTGTGCCACCAGGGAAGCCCAACAGTCCAGCAAGTATTCCATGGCATTTCTCAGAAGGGAAATACTATTAACCTCTATTTAACTAAATTTCAGTCTCAGTGCTGGAATTCATGTCCTTGCTCTTTGTAACTTTCTTTGGCTGCTGTACTTTTTATATCCTGCTCTTAACTCCACATATGTATGATTTGATGGTAAGTGGCATATCTCACTAGAGGGATGAAGTAACAATTTTATAGGGATAGTTGGGAAAAGGAATATGTTTAGTGATTTAAAACTGAAAGATAATGCTGACTCTTAGAGCTATACCAATTAATTTCGAATCTGGTATAATTTTTTCAAATGCAAATCTGATCGTTTCACTACATTTCTTACCATTCAATAGCTTCCTATTGAATAGCTTCCTCAGAATAAAGTTTTAAATCTTTCCCATAGTTTCCAAAGTTTTAAATCCCACCATTTGGTTCCTGCCAGATTCTCAATCTCCTTATTGTGTCATTCTCCCACCTTACATATTACAGTCTATGCAGCCATACTGCTTTTCCTTTAACTTCTCAAATTTTGTTTTTCAATTTGGCTAAGGGCTTTTTCTCATGCTGTTTTTCCTCCTAGAACTTTCTTAATCCCATCCTATTCTTTGCTTAGCTAACTCGTACTCATCTTTCTGGTTTCCAGGGAGTCTGACCCTAAACCTCCTCTCTCTTCCCGCACCCTTCACCTTCCGCCTGCCCCTAGTTACACCTTCGTACTTTTTCTTTGGTAGCAGTGATTATACTTATATTCCCTGTTCAGTGTTTATCTTCCTCACCAGACTGTAAATTTCAGGACAGAGAGCCTTCTGTTTTTTTCACTGTGTCCAACACTGGCACATAGAAGGCACTCAATTATTTGTTGAATGAATGAACAAACAAACAAATGGAAGGTCCATGTGAGTATGGTCAGGACACAGAAAGTTAAAAATTTGCTCTAGGATCAGTTCCACTCATTTCATTCATTCATACTCTGTGTGTTGAAGCCTTCAAACTGCTTCTAGAATGTGCCCCTGCTCTCCATTCTTTATTGGCCAAAGCCTCTCATTTTTAAAAATAAAGTTCATTTTCTTCCCCCAGAAACTTCCCAAGAAAGATGAGGCCATTCCCAGGTATTTATATACAGTCTGTGCTTGTAGAAACACATATCTAAGTTTGGCAACACTGGTTAACTTCCACAGTGGTTAGAGATTCGATCAATTATGGCTCTGTTGATTCTCATGTTTTCAACTTAACAGGTATGTTACATACGGGATTTGCCCCTTGCCACTAAGACTGGTTCATATATCAAATTAATATTTGCTTATCAAAGTTAAACAATTTATTATATTTTTATTTCCTCTTTAAAATATTTTTCCCAATGAGGAAAAAAATATCTTTTTGCCATATGAAAACCCCTTATTAGCGACTGCAGCAAATGTGCAAGGCTAAGAACACAGTTTAACAATCTGAGGAGCACCCATGAACACTAGCTGGCTGACAGTCTTGAGCTGGGTTGTACATACAGATGTGTCAGCTTGCTGCTTCCATCTGGGAGGCAGCTTGGTATTGTAACCCAGGCAACCCCAAGACTCGTATGCCAGTCATAAACTACTATTTGCAAACTGGGAAAGTCACCTATGTCCTCTGCATCTTAAATTTCTCAAATGTCCCTCAAGGTAGCTGTGAGATCATAAATAGTAAAGCCCTTTGTAAAGCAGAATAGGGTCAGGAATTGAAGTCTGTAATGATTATTGGTAGGTTTATCTGAGAGCATTCTCTTTGAGAGTAGTTACTGACCAAATCAGACAAGAACTCTGTTCAAAACACCCACTTCACATTTGTCATCTAACTGTTCCACAATGACTTGCAGAGAAGTAGACGGATAAATTTTTGTACACAATTAAAGGTTATCAAAGATATTTCAAATAAAAATATTTTCAAAAGAATATCTTTCCTGTGGTTTGGAATAGAGTTCAAAGAAGTTTGGAGCAGGAATAGTGGCTAAGAGCTTAAAGAATTACCAGATCCACGATTATTATTATTATTTTTTTGGTACGCGGGCCTCTCACTGTTGTGGCCTCTCCCGTTGTGGAGCACAGGCTCCGGACGCGCAGGCTCAGCGCCCATGGCTCACGGGCCCAGCCGCTCTGCGGCATGTGGGATCTTCCCGGACCGGGGCACGAACCCGTGTCCCCTGCATGGGCAGGCGGACTCTCAACCACTGCGCCACCAGGGAAGCCCCAGATCCATTATTGTATTGTTTCAGGAACAATTCTAAGGAATAGCTACGTAAGAATACATCTGTGATAGCAGCTACATTAATCCTTGGTAGTAACACTAGCAGTCCCTTCTACCGCAATTTGCGTTTTCTTAGAAACTGTAGATCATCAACATAGCACTTGCAATGGAGGTCTGTCCTATAACTTTATTTTGTTAAACAAGAGAAAAAAGTGTCATCTGATATATGGTAGCAAAAGGAAGAGATATAATCAAGGAATGTACTTACTCTTTGAGGTACTTGATAGTTCTAAAACTTTAATCAACTTAGAAGAAATATATGCACATCTGAACACACAGCACAGATGATCTGGACCTAAAGAAATAGGAAAAGTACTTCAGATTAAAATGGTACTAGTTTAAAAACTCAATTTGAATTCACAGAGCATTAGGAGAAATAATTAGCAATCATCTGAAATCAATGAAATCTTAAACCAAAAAAGGTTGTCAATGAGTTAAAAAAAAAGGCAGTTTATTTTTAAATTCACACAATATCTATATGTGAGATACAGAAGAAAAAATTAACCCTCATTTTGTGATTCGAGAAGATAGGAAAAATAAGGATAAAAGTCACTTTACTATCCTGGAAATAGATGATCAATATTTAATGAATTTTTTAGATCCTTTCATGACTATAGTGAAAGAATGGAGGGCCAGTGAAACACTGTGTGATTAGTTGTCTTGGCATAAAAGACATTCATGATTTTTTTTTTTTTTTTGCGGTACGTGGGCCTCTCACTGTTGTGGCCTCTCCCGTTGCGGAGCACAGGCTCCGGAGGCGCAGGCTCAGTGGCCATGGCTCACGGGCCCAGCTGCTCCGCGTTATGTGGGATCTTCCCGGACCGGGGCACGAACTCGTGTCCCCTGCATTGGCAGGCAGACTCTCAACCACTGCGCCACCAGGGAAGCTCCCATGATGTTTCTTTAATACCTTTAAAAAGGATACTGACAACAAAACTAGTCCAAGCTGATTCGCACTGTGCCTACTAAGATTTGCATCTAGAATGTTTTTTTGAATTTATAGCTCCACCAATAGCTCAACCCGCCATTTAAACGTTTCCATATATCTTTCTTAAGCATCAACAACTTCATCTTCAAATACTATTTATCTCAAATAGGAGGATGAGAAGGAAAACTTGTAAACACATGAAAACTTCCTGGGTTAAGGCTGTATCACTAGCCCTACTACGCCCATTAAGTAGAATGATGTTCCCAACAGTCTGCACAGAAGTGATGTCAATCAGGGGTTTTTTTTGCTTTTGTTTTTGTTCTTCTCTTTTCCAGATGTATGTCTGGGTTGGTTTCAAGCACAACTGCTCAATCCAAAGTTAAGTGAAATCATTTTTACAATAGAAAACACACAACAGGATCTCTGAGCAATCATTTTTAAGTGGGGTCACCAAGTCTGGCTTTCTAATGTCATGACTAGCCTCTTGCAAAGACTGTAACACAGAACTTGGGCTTCAGAGGAAAGCAAATCAAGCTTCCAGAGAAGCCTCCCCTCCCCCACACCCTCCTCTCACTCCCTTTGAGCTGTGTCCTCAGGAGCACCAGAGCGAGCAGAAAAAAAGAGAGAGGAAAAAAAAAAGAGCTTTCCAGGTTAGAACCAATGGAAAGAGACCGCAACAGTGACCATGAACGCTCTCAGAAAAACCCATCTCTGCAACACTGAGTGGGTTGAACAGTGAACAGGTCATCATTACACAACCAGCATGAGCTGCTGATTCAAAAATAGCAACCTGCAGCTCCACACCGCACACCCGGCCAGGCAAGCCCCAAGCCCCTGGCTGCCCCGACCAGACACCTAGACATTTTCATACTCCTGGGTCCAAAATAATTTTTTAGAGCTCTACCAAATACCTCCTCACTCAGTGTTCACGTCCGCAAATGTGGTCAGCATTTTTCAAGGCTAAATGACTCCCGTCGTTTAAGCAACCTTACACAAAATCCTCAGCTACTTATGCAAAAGACCCAGAAATTGAAACATTCTTGACCGGACCTACCTGTTTCTCACACCCAGAGCATTTTACTCGCCCACTCTGAGGAAGCCCTTAGAGCGTCTACCTCTCCGCGTCCCAGGAAGTGCGTTCCCAGTGAGCCACACCGGAGGCTCCTGGGACTCGTAGTCAGGTTCCCTAAACCAGCACGGCCTGGATGACTGGGAGACTACAATTCCCAAAATCCACTGGGCCGGCAGTCCCAGGCAATATCCCGGGACCACCGCCCGCCCTCTGCTCCGCTTCCCACCTCCACCATTCCTCTAGCACCTTCAGTTCCGTCCAGATTTGTGTTACAGGTCTAAAAAACAGTTAAAGGAAACAAAACTAAAAATAGTTTTGAGTTGGGTCCCCAAGTAAATATTTCCCACTAAATGATTTATTTACCACTTTCCGTGGGAAAGGGGGAGGGAGGGTCAGAGTGTTTTTTTGTTTTTATATCATTTTTTTTTCCACCTGCTGTTTCTCAAGTAACTTTAATTCAAAACAATCAATATGCCATTGAGGCATATTTGGAGGTGGCCTTGCCCTGGGCAGATGCTGAAGTGTCATGATCACACATACACATAAATGGAGATAAAGTAAATGTGGTAAATATTGATAATCGTTAAATCTAGAGAGAGTAAGTATACGGGTGTTCATTGTACTATTCAAATTCTCTGTACCTTTGAACATTTTCAAAATAAAAAGTTTGAGAGAAAGCATCATAGTTTTAAATGAAAGTAAAGGATGGCATCCATCCCTATCCCACTCTGCCGCTGTATGACCTTGGCCAAGTTAAATAACCTCTTTGTAGCACAGGATCTCATCTGTAATAATAATGTATTTATATCAGAAACTATGGTGAGGATTAAATGAGTTACTATACATAGTGTACGTGTCTAACACACAATAAGGACTTTACATATTTGCTATTTCCATTTGACATTTTTGTGTTGCTCTAGTAACGGGACTATGTGTTAGTAATGAAAAAGGCTACTATCTCTGCACTGCTACCACTTTCTCATCTTCCATACTGCTTCAGAGGATGTAAGGTGATTTAAGGCCAGAAGCAATCCGATCCCAAAGCCAGACCTAGAGATGTAACAATGAGAAAGAGGGACAGCATTGGGTGGTAAAAGGATCTCTGGGTACAAAAGGCTCTGGGCTCCAGGCCAGCTCTGGCAATAGCAGATGGATGATGACGATATGACACAGGATTCTTTGCTCTTAACTTCAGTTCTCTAATCTATAAAACTGAATTGAATCAAATAACTGTGTACAAAATCATTTTATAATTTATTTCCCAGTCATTGATGACTACCTTGTTAGCAGACTTTAGCTGAGATGTATATGTAGTTGATAATATGTTTTTTTAAAGCTATAAAAGGAAGGGAAGACAACCCTATTTTTAGACTTATTGATCAAGTTCAGGTCTATGTTTAGCCTGCCTTTGGTATGGAAAAGATGAATTGAAATACTTACATGCCCTAGTGGGACTAGAATGTTGGAATATCATTCTCAGAAGTACTTTAGGTAAGACTTTGAGCAATTAACAATCCTGGCTTCCAAGTTCACTGTAATATACCGTTCATCTCCAAAATTCTACGAAGATTCTCATTTATTCTATTAGTTTCCTATTGCTGCTTCAACAAATTACCACAAACTCAGTGGCTTATAAAACACCACAAATTTATTATCTTACAGTTCTGGAGGTCAGAAATCTGACAGGGTCTACCCTGGGCTAGAATCAAGGTATCAGCTGTGTTTTTTTCTGGAAGCAAGAGCTCTGTTTTTTTCTGGAAGCTCCAGGGAAATCTCCTTTTCTTTCTACTTCTCCAGTTCCTGAGGACACCTTCATTCCTTAGCTTGTGGCCCCCTTCCATCTTCAAACCCAGCAATACTGGTTGAGTCTTTCAACATCTAAATCATTTCACCCTACATTCTTCTGCCTCCCTCTTGTAGCTTTTAAGAAACTTTGTGATTAAAATTGACCCATCTGGACTACCCAGGATAATTTTTCTATTTTATGGTCATCTGACTTGCAACCTTAATTCTGTAACAGAGCATTTTCAGATTCCAGAGAGGAGAAGGAGGACATCTTTAGGGGACTATTATTCTGCCTACTACAGTCACTAATAACCTCTTTCTGCTTGAATTCAAAGGCTTCTTTTTGGTCCTAATTCTCTTCCACCGGCTTCAGGTCCACATTACACAATTCAGACCACCTTTTTTCCCTAAACTTTTCTTCCTTGGATATGGAAACATCAACATTTCTACCTTTCTTCTAGTTTATCTGATTAATTCACTGTCCACCAGCTGCTTTCACTTCTTCACATAAAGATATTTTAAGTTTCCTTACATATATTATCAATTAAAAAAATAATAGATAACACTGAATATATACCAAGCACTTTTTCATTTAATTACCATAACCTCATATTAATGACAAAGAAATTGAGATGCAGAAAGGTTAAATAATTTGCCCAAAGTCAAGAAGTGGTTAAGTGGTAGATCTTCCTAAAAGATGGCTGTCACTATTCAGAATTCTCCAGACTCAGGACAGTTTCCTATTTTTGGATTTCTGCCTCTAAGATCTTACTTAAATCTAACTGCTCATTGAAGCTATTCCTGAACTTGAAATGACCTCATACTATCCTCTTTGCTCACTCAAATCCTACCTACCTCCCCACTGCTCTGAATATTTGTATCTTCACTAAACTACATAGTAAACTACACAGTTCAACCTCAAATTGTAAATTAACTTGCACACACTGTTCCTTTTCCATGTTAGTCATATCTCACCATAGTATTTCTCCAACTCCATGACTGAAATTCAGCAAACTTAGGTTAATGAAAAAACCCATAAACTTGTTTTTAGACGAGACTGTTAAATAAAAGTAATAGATAACATTATAATTGGGAAGTTGGCAAGTATAGTTGGGAAGTAAATTTATACTATTAGTTGGGAAGTGTAGAAAGAAAAGAAGGGAAGCATTGTGGGTTGAATATGTCCCTCAAAAATTCATCTACTGAGGTCTTAACTCCCTCAGCATACATCAGGATATAACGTTATTTGGAGATAGGGTCTTTACAGAGGTAATCAAGTTAAAAAGAGGTCCTTAGTATTAGCCTTAATCCAATATGACTGGTTTCCTTAGGAAGAGGGGAAATCTGAAGACAACCTCACACACAGAATGCCATGCAAAGATGAAGGCAGAAATTGGGGTGATGCTTCTATAGGCCAAGGAATGCCAAAGATTGCCAGCTAACCACTACATGCTAGGTGAATGGCATGGAAGATTCTCTTTCCACAGCTCTCTGAAGGAATTAACCCTGTTGGCACCTTTATCTCCAACTTCCAGCTTCTAGAACTGGAAGAGACAGAAGATTTCTGCTGTTTAAGTTCTCAGTTTGTGGTACTTTGTTATGGCAGCCTTAGCAAGCTAATACAGGAAATAAGGGAAGAAGGTTCTGGATAAATCAAGCAGTGAGATGTCACTTTAAAAACTGTTAGGCGAGGGGCTTCCCTAGTGGCGCAGTGGTTGGGAGTCCGCCTGCCGATGCAGGGGACGCGGGCTCGTGCCCCGGTCCGGGAGGATCCCACGTGCCGCGGAGCGGCTGGGTCCGTGGGCCATGGCCGCTGAGCCTGCGCGTCCGGAGCCTGTGCTCCGCAGCGGGAGAGGCCACAACAGTGAGAGGCCCGCGTATCGCAAAAAAAAAAAAAAAAAAACTGTTAGGCGAGCGAGCAAGGGCACCTGTTTCTTGTTTTCGGTTCCTCGTGCTGCAGCACACAGAATGAGCTCCCCCTTGCTTGAAAAAAAAAACTGTTAGGAATGTGTCGTCTACTATAACATAGCTAGGACGACAGCACTTGTTCCTGATCTTTAATAAAGTTACTAGTGAAGAGGGGAGGGAGCCGGAAGGGGACGGGACTGTACAACAGAATTGGCTTAAAGTACAATAACTGAAGGCGTTTTCCTGGAATCGCTTGCTGGTGTTTTAAATCTTTTGTCTTTTAACATGCCTATTACCCCTCCTCCCACCACCACTATTTTTTGTATGTTTTTTTTTTAACATCTTTATTGGAGTATAATTGCTTTACAATGGTGTGTTAGTTTCTGCTTTATGGGAAGCCCATATACCCCATTTTTAAAGAGAAACCTGTATGTTAAACATTTGATGAACGTGTTACAAATTTGGGATTATGACATTAATGGTTCTTTTGTGAGTTTTCTGGTTCATATTTTTATAGGAAAGGCCATGTGTGCTCAGTATTGTTCTTACTATTTCTCTTGACCCTGGGTGTAGTACCAGTTCACAGAAAGATTTGTTTTTGAAGCTGAGGCTCAATTATTATGCAGAACTCTTATTTTCCTCCATTAGGATTTGGTTGACCAGGAGCTTTTATTTACTCTATCATTTAATCATGCTTCAAATCCATCCAAAGCCATAAGCTTTTACTCAATGTCTGCTCTTGATTTAAGATATTTTCAATCTCCCTCAATTTGTAGCACACCATAAACAAATAAAACTGAAGGTATGTTTTAGCTTTATAATCATATCCTTTTTCTTAATATAAGAATATTACACCATGGCCTTTCTAAAGCCTTTTATATAGAAATAATACCAATAACAGTGTTTGACAACAAATCAGAAAATGAAGGCACTGGTCAGAAGATACTGACAATTTCAGAAAAATATATTGAAATATGTGCCATGAACAAAGGAAGCTCTTGTCCTTTGCTTTCAACTTTCAATGCACTCAGAGTTTACAAAATAAATAGGAAAAAACTGCCTTGCTATATTTGCTCCAGAATTAGTTGTAATATAAATTGCATATCCTGTTCTTCAAATTCCAAGTATTTCAAAGGAAAGGACATGATTCAGATAACACCTATGCTTCACATAGCTTGGTATCTGGGTACCCCAAAAGATTTCATTTCTATTATGAACACATTAATAATATACACAAAGGAGATTACTTCCTTTGAAGTCTTCCAAATACCCAACAACTATTAATTAAGCAACTGTGTTACAATGAGAAACAGAAAAAAATTTTTTTAAATTAGGACACCCTAAAATTAGTGGTTATAGTCAGAAAAGGTAGTTGAAATTGCCGCTGGCTTCTCATCCAACTGAGGCAATGAGCCCATCTTTTACTCCTAAGTTATCCACAAGGAAATACTCCAACTTTCCAACATACATACTTTTCTTTCTCCTTTTCTCATTTCTATTACCTATTTGAGTTTGCTTTTCCTTCAGCTGGCTTGTGACACTCAAGCTAAAAGGCTAAAAAGAGTCCTCTGATACTTTCCCTGTACTGGCTACCTCCGATCACAAAACAGGAAATAAATAGAACGCTTCCTTGAAATATCTCTTTAAGAAAAAAAAATAGATATTTTTCATTATTAAACTCTGCAGTAAAGATTGTAGCATGTTGTCTGCCAATATTTATCAACTATGTTTACCTCTTAATTCCCAAGGTATATAAACTTTTGTAAGGCAAATATTTTTTTATAATTATAAAATATTTTAGATCACAAAAAGGTTAAAAAAAAACCCAAAACACTCATGTACCTACCATCCAACTTAACAATTTGGACTTCAAAAAAAAGTTGCCATATTTTTGAAATTGTCTTTTGTATAAAGTTTACAATATATACAATATGTATAAAGTTTACAATTATTTACAATAATAATTTATATTATTCCTCATTTTCATTTTGTTTTTTAAGCTATAACTTGTAAGTATACTTCTATGCTGTTGCTTTGAAACTTTTTTTTTTTTTTTTGGCGGTACATAGGCCTGTCACTGTTGTGGCCTCTCCCATTGCGGAGCACAGGCTCCGGACGCGCAGGCTCAGTGGCCATGGCTCACGGGCCCAGCCGCTCCGCAGCATGTGGGATCTTCCCGGACCGGGGCACGAACCCGTGTCCTCTGCATAGGCAGGCGGACGCTCAACCATTGCGCCACCAGGGAAACCCTGAAACATTATTTTTAATGTACCTTAATGGTATTACAAATTTCTTGATGGAACTTAACTTTGTTAACTGAATATTTTATCTGAACTTTGCAAAAACCCTGTGAAACTACTTGGAAAATACTCCACATCTTTGTATACTTTTAGCAAGAAAAACAAATCTGTAGCTTTCATTAACCTTCTCTGACCTCTATCCTCACAAAGCAAATGAACACTGAGCTAAAAGAAAACATAACTTTACAGGAAAACTAACTGGATAAATCCTGAAATAAAACACCCTTGACCTAATTTTACCCATTATGAAAGCAGATTTTCCCCCTTGATTATATAATACATGTTTACCACTTAAAAGAAAACATTTATTTTACAAAAAGGTCATTTCGCTGTGATAAATAATATGGATATATATTACAAAAAGAACAATAGGTTTCTGAAATTTTTTTTTTCATAGGTGAAATCTTCAGAGCACAGATCCAACCTCACAGTTGGATACTTGACAGTGTCTGGTAGCATAAATTTGTAATTTATGATGGTAAATGACTCTGAAATAGCAAGCTCTGCAAGAATGACTGGGACTTGGTAAAAATTTGTTAAACACAGTGTATTGATACCCTGGCCATTCAGTACTATAACAATTAAGGATACAATTAAGGATTCAGTACTACAACAATACTTTTTAACAAAAAAGTATTAAGGACAAAATAAATGGCAGTTAAAATATTTATTTCAAAATAAATCTTTAAGTGTTTAAAATTTATTTTTTATAAAATAAAAAAGGAATTCAGATTTTCTTCTTTCATTTAGAATAAAAATCAACTATCAGAAAAAGGTACATAGAGTACACTTTTGGTAAGAAGAAAATACAAATAATGGAACATTTTAGTGAGTTACATAAAATGTTTCAGTTAGTTGTGGAGTAGTAACCTGGGCAATACAGACACAACAAATAAGCTACAATTCCTCTTAGTCCTCAACACACATCTACTATCCTTTGCCACAGCAAAAAATAAGATTATCATGTCAGAACTTCAGAAATTCACCTGATCAAACTGTCATCACACTGCTACTTGTTCATACTTAGGAAATAATAGAAGTGAAAAAGAGAAAAATGACACTCAAGTTATAAATGTAAAACATACCCAATATGAAACATGGTCACTATGATCAGTAAAGATGTTCAAATTCCAAATGCTTTCCTCACTCTTACTCCTTTGCTGTAAAGTGCTCTAATCCCCTGCATCTTCTGATGTTGAACGTGAGATCCATGAGGGCAGCAGGTCCTGTCTATTCTCCTTAACACTGTACCTGCAGCGCCCCGCACAGTGCCTGGCACAGGGGAGACACTCAATAAATAGCCGTGCAATGAAAAGAAACACAAGAAAAGCCAGTGATCTGGGGACTGGGATGGGAGGTGGGAGTGGGGAATAGAAAACAGAACAAATAAAAGTGAAATAACAATTGTAAGAAGTCACTCACATTGTCATATCAGAAGAAATTTAAGTAGAATGATAGTGCCATTTTTATTTAATACTTACAGCCACATGTTAAGGCTTCACCTAGCCTTAAATTCCAAGACAATTCCTAATAGTTTAAAAGTAGCACTGAAGAGTAATTTTTAGAAGCTCATTAACTTGCTACTATTTTGTAAAAACCAAAAAACCTTGGAAAGTCTTATATAATGAACTCATTTAGGCAAAAAGATATATGCATTAAAAAATTCTGCAAGAACATGTGGTTTTCTCTGAGAACTGGAGAGCCTGATGCAGAAAGATGGGAACTTTTCTTTTTTACTTTATATGCTTTTGCACTGTTTAAATTTTATTTTATTTTACAATTAACATGTATATTTTATAATAAAATGCATTAAGAGAAAATGTATAATATGTAAGTATTTTTGAAAGTCAGGCAGAAATTTAGAAATTATAATCTCCTGAGAATATACTGATGATGGATAATACTGTTTAATATTGTACTTCCTATTTATTCTCCTTACTAAAATATGAACGTAGACAGTGAAACGACTAGGACACAATAAAATGAGACATACATCAGTGTGTCCAAAGCAAGAAAAAAACACTCTTATACTTGGGGCTTCCCTGGTGGCGCAGTGGTTGAAAGTCTGCCCGCTGATGCAGGGGACATGGGTTCGTGCCCAGGTCTGGGAAGATCCCACATGCCGCGGAGCAGCTGGGCCCGTGAGCCATGGCCGCTGAGCCTGCGCATCTGGAGCCTGTGCTCCGCAACGGGAGAGGCCACAACAGTGAGAGGCCCGCATACCACAAAAAAAAAAAAAAAAAATACTCTTATACTTAAGAAAGAAAAATTTCCAAAAGCTGAAATCGCAAAGATCTATCTACTGATTATCAATGGTCTTTATTATCACTGAATATGTTCAAATTTAGGGTTTGAGGTTTTCCAAAAAAGAGAACTATTATATATTTAGTAGAACCAGGTACATGACAGACTTAAAGACAAACAAACAAAACCTAGTTGCTCATAAGGAATCCTTTATATAATTAAAAAAATGATCTCACTAGAGACATACGTACAGGAGTATTATAGGATTTTATTACAGGTGAATTGGCCATAAAATTATAAACTGTCATTTTTAACCCTCAGTTACTTTTTTTTTTACTGTTGATAGACTTAAGTACAAAACATCTTTAAAAAGTATGGTTTTTGAATGATGGCATATACACCAGGTTAGTAACAACTAACCTTCTAAAAAGTATGTCTGTGGAAAAGCTTCCAAATGAATGCAATTTCAATATCACTTTTAACAGATTCAAGTTATATCTATTCTGGCACTAGTAACAGCATTCTTTGATGGTAGCTCACTATAAGATATTGTATTGGAAATACGTAAATTAAGCAACTGCTTCTTATGATATGCATCATTTTCCTGGTTGGTGTGTTCATCTAGAGATTTCCTTATACAGTTCTTTAGTTCACCAATTCCTTCTCCAGTAACTGCAGAGATGGGGATGATGTGTTGGAACTCCACGGTCCTCTCTGGAATCATGTTTTTTTCAAATAAATGCAAAAAATCTGAAACAAAGAACACAAAACTAGGCTGATTTTCACTGTCTCTGAAAGTAAGTCAAAACTATGCTAGAGGTTTGATTTTGGAACCAGTGAACCAAAAACTAAGCATTTTAAATTTCTTTTTTCCTTCTCTTTCTAATAAGGTCTCAGAACCTTTGGTTTTTACTAGTGACAATGGTAAGGTTCTTGGCACATGACAGTTACTTAATAAATATTTGTTGCATGAATATATTTTAAACAAAATTAAGTGTAAGTAAAAGATGAATCACAGAAGATGATTTACTTACAGAAGCAATAAATTTTGTTTTGGGGCGGTTCAATAAAGTAAGACAACATAGATTTTCTGAAAGAACTTTCCTATAACGTAACATCATTTGTGATTTGGGATATTCTAGCTTGCTTCAGCACACAGGTGGCCTTTAATTTGCCTAATGGCTTATCATCACTGGTGCTATGAGCCATACTAAAATTGAAAAGAGTTCAAGGAGTTCAATTCATCATTTTAGATGAATCCAATCTATCACCCCACAGGGGCTGACAGCCATTATATAACTTTTCGTTCTTCCCTGCCACCAAGGCAACAGAAGTAGGGATGCCATACTGATGGGATGGATCAACACTGACATGAACTGGAAAGGCTGCCTAAAAGAGGTTAGCCAAACAAACACAGAGCTTGGATTCTGAGATTCATTTACCCCCAAGGAAGTCTGAGAGGCTAACTCAGGAATTATCACTGAGGGGACTACATTGTTTTATGATGGTCCAAAATAGCCGCAAACTCCTGAATTACCCTCCCTTGTGGTACCTCCTCTGAAAATTCCCTTTTCTGCAAGACCAGCCAGCAAATAGATCTAATGACCTCATAAAGCAAATGACATTAAGGAATAAAGGTTTATTTATAAATATTCCAGAGAATATTTATATCCCAAAGTAACTTATTAACTCAAGGACAGCCCAATATATAAATTATACGGGCTGTGGGGTAGATTTTGAGAGGGGAGAGAGGATCTTCTGGTGCTGCCTGGTAGTCCTAGTACATTATAATTTAGTTTCCCCAATTTTTATCCCAAGGATAAAAAGAGAGATTAGGTCTATTTAAAAACATGTTAACTACTTACCTTCCACCCTACTTTCCTCATTTGTGCAAAAGGTCCTCTACTAGACTCAGAAAAATGGAAGCGTCATCACTGTACCACAGAGACTGTTCTGCAAAGGTCAATACTCAAAACTATGGAGAATCCCTTTAAATTTCTTTACACATAATGGTCCATTTAGGAACAAATTTCAAACAAATCCTTTTGGAGTAACAGCATCTATTATTCTGTACCACACATACATAGTGACTCAAGTTCTTTTTAGAAGATTAGTACTCTTCGGAGATCTACAGACCTGGCACTGCAAAGATACATACCTCTTTTTAGAACTACTAGCTCTGTTTTAAAATTCATGATGTACTAGGGGAATGAAGTTCTAGAACTGTTGAAATATGTTAACAGACTTCACAGGTAGATGCTGACTTTATTCTCTTCTGATCCAAATTCCATTAACTCTTTAAGAGCCCACTTTAAGTTTTACCTCTTGATGATGCCTGACATTTTCAGCTCAAATTAATCTTTCTTTCCTTCCGTCTCCTCTAACTTATTGTCCATATCACACATTCTGAAATGGGATATTATTTTTTACAGTGTTATTTAGAAGTTTCATATGGTATGTGTTCTTTCTTCAAACATACTTTTTTTTTTAAGAGTAGCAACTCTCAGTTTTCTTTTCCCCTGATTATAGTACCTAGCACTCTCTGCAAATAGCAGGTATTCATTAAATTGGCACTAAATGAATGAATGGGTTTACCTTTAGGATTCTGGAGTTGGTTCATCAGTACATGGAATTTATCTTGGGCATCTGGCAAGTCCATTTTATTAACTGCCAGGAGCGCAGGTTTTGTCTGAAGTTCCTCTCTGTACAACTCCAACTCCTTTAAGCCAAAGAGAAAAACCAAATAATTTTATTAAAATATCTATATAAATGACCTATTTGGTAATGTCTTTCTTTACTTTATAGGCCTGGGTAATCTAGGGCCCATTCTCACCTCTGAAATGCAGTAAGTCCCAATAACCACAAAACTAATTAACAAAGAAAATGCAGAAAATACTTACTAGTTAAGTCATATGTTAATACATTTTAGCTCATATGACATCCTAGAGACAGTTGTGATTTTGTGCCTAGAGCCAAATACAGATATCTGGACGTCTAGTAAGCACATAAATAAAATTCAGAACTAGATAGTGACAGCTTAATGCTATACCTGTATTATTCTTGGAAAAAGTTAAGTATGCTTAGAAATAAATCTTTGTGACTATGGATTACGCAGTGGTTTCATATATCTGACAAAAAGCATGAGCAAAAGAAAAAATAAACAAAGGGGACTTCATTAAAATTTAAAATTCTGTACTTCAAAAGACAACCTAAGGAAAGTGAAAAGACAACTGAAAGAATAGGAGAAAATATTTGCAAATCATATATCTGATAAGGGATTTGTATCTAAATTATAAAGATCTCCTACAACTCAACAATTAAAAGACAACCCATTTTAAAAATGGGCAAAGAATGTGAATAGATATTTCTCCAAAGACATACAAATGCCTAATGAGCACATAAAAAGATGCTCAACATCATTAGTCACATTTCTCAACATCATTTCTCATTAAAGAAATGCAGGGCTTCCCTGGTGGCGCAGTGGTTGAGAGTCTGCCTGCCGATGCAGGGGATGCGGGTTCGTGCTCCGGACCGGGAGGACACCACATGCCGCGGAGCGGCTGGGCCCGTGAGCCATGGCCGCCGAGCCTGCGTGTCCAGAGCCTGTGCTCCACAATGGGAGAGGCCACAACAGTGAGAGGCCCGCGTACCGCAAAAAAAAAAAAAAAAGAAAGAAAGAAATGCAAATCACAACCACAATGAAATACCACTTCATTCCTACTAGGAAGGCTAAAAGAAAAAGACAATAATGAGTATTGACATTAAAGTGGAAAAATTGGAAACTTCATACATTGCTAGTAAGATTGTAAAATGGTATAATGCTGCAGTCACTCTGGAAAACAGTTTGGCAGTTCCCCAAAATGTTAAACATAGAATAACCATATTATCCAGCAACTCCACTCCTAGGTATATACCCAAGAGAAATGAAAACATATCCACACAAAAACCTGTACACAAATGTTCACAGCAGTGTTATCAATAACAGGCAAAAAGTAGCAAATGAAATAGGATATAAAAGTCCTGAAGATAAACAACATCATGTTGTGTTAGAGAGAAATCATTGGCTGGATATAGAATGTATGGGGTGTGGCCAGGGGTGGGGGGAGGGAGGAGAACAATAGAGATACAGTGCTTGGTAAGAACCCAACCTTGCCAGACCTCGTAAACCATGTTCATGTTAGACTTAACCTAACAGCAATGGGAGACCATCAAAGTGTTTTAAGCAGGGAACAAACATTTGCTTGGTTCTTTAACAAAGATCACTCTAGCTGTGATATAAAACATGGCCTGGAGAGAACTAAGACTGGAAGCAGGGAGACAAGCTGGAGGGACTTAGAACATTCTAGCAAGAGGGGTTGATGATTATGACAGTGTGGGTGAAGACAAGTAGTTGCATTTCAGAGAAATTTAGGATATAAAACTGTCAGGGCTTGATACAGGTGGTAAGAAAGATAGAATCACTACCACCGAGGTTTCTGGCTTACATATTCAGTAAAGTTCTGGGGGAGGCTGGAGAATTAAAAAAATAATAATAATAAATAAAGGAGTTCAGTTCTATACATATTACATTTGAGAAGTTAATGGGACATCCAATCAAAGATGTCCAATAGGCAGCTGATCTAAAACATAGCAAAATATCTGAGTATCAGAGAACCTAAAAAGTAGACTGAGAAATAGTCTAAGAAGTAGGAATAAAAGTTAAGCAAGATACAGTCTGAGAAGTATATAACAGGGATTTGGAATCAAGGAAGGTTTTAATGATTACAACAGTTTGAGAAACAGGTGAACATCGCAAAACTGGAGACAGCAAGTTTAGATAATTTTTTAATTAACATCAAAGCTTTAAAAAGTAGAGGCAGGGCTTCCCCGGTGGCGCAGTGGTTGAGAGTCTGCCTGCCGATGCAGGGGACACGGGTTCGTGCCCCGGTCTGGGAAGATCCCACATGCCGCAGAGCAGCTGGGTCCGTGATCCATGGCCGCTGAGCCTGTGCGTCCGGAGCCTGTGCTCCGCAACGGGAGAGGCCACAACAGTGAGAGGCCCGCGTACCGCAAAAAAAAAAAAAAAAAGGTAGAGGCAGACTATATATTTATTCGAATTATCATACGTTATTCCATACAGTCCTATGTGCCTACGTATTAGACCAGATATAAAACAGAAAACCTACTTTTGAAAGCAGTAGTATGGTTTCAAAGGCAGTTCTGTACTGAGTTTGGGAAGAAAGCTGAAATCCAGAAACATCAACCTAAAAAAAAAAAAAGGGAAAAAGACTGCTTTTAACATAAGAACAACAGCTATACAATTCTGTTTTGAAATGTTTTACTTGCTCAAGCTAAAAATAATTTCTCAATCTATACTCTACTGGTAATTTAGTAATTCGAAATGAGAGAAACTGATGTTTTAAGATAATTATAATTATTCTGATAAAACCACAATCATTAATGAGAAACTAGTACAGATTAAACAATTGATACCAATACAGACAATCTCATATATAACTGAACACCAGAAATGAAGTAGGAAATTGATCCTATATAATTTAGTAGTATATTGAAAATCTTAATGAATTAAACCTGCCAAGTATGGCGAAACTTTAATCTGACATAGTAAACAATGCCACTTCCATCCCCATATTATAAATAAAGATTACTAACTGTATCTGACCCCTATCTAAATAGATTTAGTGGAATAATATATGCTGCTACTTTATCTTTAAATGTTATTATTATAAAAAATTTCTAGGAAAACTAAATTCACTGGTTCTCACATTCATTTAAACATTACATTGATATGCATATGACTTACAACAAAAAGTAGTTGTTTAGTTCTTTCTATATGCTTGAGGAATTTGTGGCCCATTCCTTTGTTCATGTGTGCTCCTTCTATTAAACCAGGAAGATCAGCTACTGATATCTAACACAAAATTAAATGGTATGATAATTAAAAAAAAATGAAAACCACAAATACAATTACATCCAACAATTTTCATGATATTTCAATTATAAACAGTTCTTAATTTGTGATTACCACTGCATCTCTATAAAGTCAGGATACCTTTATAACAAAATAAATGTATTAAGAATCAAAGTCCTTTGTTATCAGAAATTAGTCCCATTTTTTACTTTAACAATCTAGGAATTTTATGGCTTAGTTTAACATTTACTAATCACATAAATTCTTTTTAGAATTCCATAAATTATATTGTTCAGTATGAACTTTTCAAAGAATTTCAATTTTCTAAATTCTTAAAAATATACAAGGATATTAATTCAGAAGACATTGACTTAGTATAGCTCTGTAGTTTTAAGTTTTATTCTATATGTAAATGGTTATTTGGTACCATTGTTTCTTTATTGTTCATATTCTACCAGAACTATTAACCACTCTTAAAAAGTAAGGGAAATAGTGTTACTATACTCCTTTTGGAGGTTATAAGAGTTACTAACCATTATTCTACACTTGTGGTTTTCAAACCTCACTGCACATCATAATTATCTAAGAAACTTTTCTAAACTACAGATGCTCAAGCCCTATCCCCAAGGGGTTTGGTTTCAAATCACTGGGGCCCAGGCTTCATTTATCATTGTTATTCTTAAGCTACCCAGATGATTCTGATGTACGGTAAGGGATGAGAAACACTGCTCTACACATACTGCCTGTGTGGTTAAAAATTTCAGTTTTAAAGAAAGTTGGAGCTATGTGACAAAGCAATGTACATGTAGGTCTCATGTCCTGAAATTCTCTTCAGAGGTTTTCTACTGATTTCCCTTAAAAATTACCAATAATGTTGTCTTTTCCTCTAAATATTGTTCTCTAAATTCATATTATCCTGTACTTATAATTTTAATTATTATTTAACATTCTATATAATTGTCGAAGTTTTAAAAAATTTTTACTGTTATACCACTATTATAAATATACATCTTCTATGTCTTTTGAATTATGTCAATGGATTATATGAAAGTATACTGATACATCATCACTTTAAGCCCATACTTTACATTAGGGTTCACCCTTGGTTTTACACATTCCATGGGTTTTGACAAATGTATGACATGTATCTAGTATCATACAGAATAGTTTCGCTGCCCTAAAAATCCTGTGTGCTGCTTGTTCAACCTTTCTTTCCTCCTAATCCTTGGCAACCGTTGACCTTTCTGCTATTTCCATAGTATTGCCTTTTTCCAGAATGACATATAGTTGAAATCATACAGTATGTAGCCTTTACAGATTGGCTTCTTTCACTTAGTAATACACATTGGAGGTTCCTTTGTGTCCTTTCATGGCTTGATGGCTCATTTCTTTTTAGTGTGAATGACATTCCATTATTGAGATGTACACAGTTTATTTATCCATTCACCTACTGAAGGACATCTTGGTTGTTTCCAAGTTTTGGCAATTATGAACAAAGCTGCTGCAAACATCCGTGTGCGGGCTTTTGAGTGGACATAAGTTTTCAGTTTATTTGGGTAAATACCAAGGGATGCACCTGCTGATCATACATTAAACATTTTTAAAATTTTGTTACTTTCCTTTTTAATTTGTTTTTATTCTAATTATTCAAAAGTTCTTCCGTAGCAGGGAAAAATAAATTTTAATAGCTAGTTAAGACGAGGATCCTATTCAATTAAAAAAAAATTTTTTTTAAACAGTAAGTTGGAGTAAAATTACATCCATGAACTTTAGAAAATGTTTTTAGGAAATGAAAATCAATAATCAAATATGGCAGTAAAATACGGACTTGCAATGAGGACAAACTGATTAAGGCAATTAAGATACAATAAATGTTGTAACGACAAACTAGACCCAAACTTTAGAAGAACAAGAAATTATATTCTAATACAATATTTTTACTCTGATAGTGGTCAGCAGAATTGATTTGATCATGGTTTCACTTATCAAAAACAAAATCCTGCTACTTTTGCCCCTAACACCACAGAAACTCCCAAATATTATAAAATCTAAGCACTAAGGCAAGTACTTTCATTACTAACCTAGTGTCTTATTTTAAAAATACCCACCTGTTTGAAATCATTATACATAATTTTTCCGAGTTCAGGCTTTAATGTTGTAACTAAAAGAAAAACAATAATAAATTGAGGCTAGAATAAAGGTTTATACTCTCAAAATTGTCTTAGCGTCATGTATAAAATAAATAATATTTCGTTTCTGTGAACAACCTAATTCAGATTATGTTCTCATTTGTTGAAATTAAAGGTATAATTATCTTTGCTATTTATCATATACTTGGAAAAGGACAAAATATAGATTTTTATAATCTTCGAAAGCACAGGTGTAATTTAATTAGTGGGCCTCAAAGTCCCTGTCTCAAACTTTAAGGAGCATGGTAAAGGTGCTGAGGGTGGGGGCAGAATTTAGGTTTCTATCACTTGGGCTGTGGGTGAAATCTCTCTATGGTCCTTTCTCATTTAGTTATCCTCACGCTTCATCAATCCTGCCCTAGCCTCCTTCCTAGGACTTTTTGCTTTTCTTCTTCTTTCCTTCTCAAGAATCCCCTGTATTGTAACAATAAATATTGGCCATGTGATTTATAGCAGTTAGTACAAAATTAACTCTACTTTATCAATTTTAGAATGGTTTAATTTTATTTTCCATGTTAATGTCATTCTGTGCCATTTTGTTTAATGATGGCAAAGATCCTATCATATTCATTCACTACTCTTAGTCTAAGCTTCCATTATATTTCATCCAGCTACTGCAATAGCCAGTTCTACTAACTGTTCTTTCCAGATCCATTTATGTCCCACACCAATCCATGTTCTACATTACACGCCAATAGATCTTTTTTGAAAAGCATATCTAATCACTGTTTTCCCTTGTTAAAAAGCTATCAACTGCTCTTAAGCCACAGAGATCAAATACAGCCTATATGGCCTATATCACAGGTCTCCACCTGCATCTCTAGCCTCATCTTGATTCCCTCTTCCCCTTACTACATGTTCTCTAGACAAACAAATCTACTCCCTGCCACCACAGAGTCTTTGTGTACATGCTATTTCCTTTGACTGAAAGACTCTCACCTCCATTGTCTGTCACCAATTAACTCATATTTATTGCTCATATCTCAGCCCCACCATCACACTTCCCCAAAGAAATCTAAAGCAGTCACCGACACTCTTTCATAGAACCATATTATATTCTCTTATATTCATTAGTGAGATATGTGCCTTCCCCCACTTGTCTGTAAGTTCAATAAAAATCAAAACAAAAGAAGTATTCACTTCTGCTTACCAGCCTTTGTAACTCCAGAATTTATTGTTATTGATAGTTCCTAGAAATAAATACTTGCTAAAAGAATGAAAGAATTGATCTCTGCCTTCGTAGCATTTATCACAGTGTTTGATAAAGGGTAGGTGCTCATAAAATTGTTAACTAAACTGAATAATGATTATACAATAGACAAATAAATGCAACAAAGTGTCTAATAAGCAGTACTAGGAACTCTGCTGAGAGCTATAAAGGTTTCAAAGATTAATGGGAAATACATGTACTCTGTCTGCCAAGAGTTTTCAAACTAAGGTTACCCCAGTTATCATTTTTTTCACACTCAAAGAAAGATTAGTCGTTAAAAATTTGCCTCTACACATTAAAAAAACAAAGCAAATTATACTTACATGCATAATCTGCAATTGCAGGTTTTGCATGAGAAATCTTACTTAGCAAAGAGGATTTTCCAGCATTTGGGAATCTGAAACAAGAAAATAAATTTATACATTACAACAAATATCAGCATTATAAATACTTGCTTATCTCTGAATTCCTAACATTTCAAGAAGCAGACTTCTTGAATATTGCTGGGATTAAAAGTAGACTATAAATTTAAAATAATCTTGAAAAACTTGAGGAACAAAATATACTTATAGAAAAGGTAAAGATAAATTTATGGTGAACACTAAGGATGTTTCAGTATTGACAGTAAATCAAATAATGTGAAAAAAAACAGCTTGTAAATCATAGAAAAACATAAAGAAACTAATAAAAAATACCTGCAATTCACTATCTCTAGCCAAATACTGACAAAATATTTCATATATTGTTTTTTGTATTTTTTAAAACAAACATTTTATATGGACATTTCACTAGCAAAGTAATGAATCCTATTTAGCCATCACCTAGCTTAAACAAATATTAATACATTCTTAATAATTTTTCTAAAGTTGGTTTCTTTAAACAGAGACCCAAATAAGGTCTGCATATTACAGTTGGTTGATGTGCCTTTTAAATTTCTTTTGGTACAGGCTCCCTCTCCAGGTTTTTCCCCTTTGCAATTTTATTTTTAAAGAAACTGGGCCATTTGTCCTGTAGCTTCTTTGCCATAGTCTGGATTTTTCTGCTGATGCCCATGATGTCAGTTAACATGCTCCTATAAATTGGTAGATATGAAGCCTTGATCAGATTCAGCTTTGATTCCTTTTTTTGCTGAAAGACTATTCACAGTTGGTCGGCCTCCTTTTAAACTGAATTATATAAGGTGAATGCATTTCAAGGGTGTAGTGCAATTTACTTAACTCATTTCTTATTGTTAGGCATTTAGGTGGTCTCAAATTTTTTACTGTTATAAATAACTCTGCAAAAAATACGCATACAGCTAGAAAGACATACACCAATGTTAAGTCACCTTAACATCAAATGGTGCAATTTTAACATTCAACTCTTTTTTTTCTTTCTGCAAATGAGCACTAATTATTTGTCAAGCTTTTTTTTTTTTGCAGTATGCGGGCCTCTCACTGTGGTGGCCTCTGCCATTGCGTGCTCCAGAAGCGCAGGCTCAGCGGCCACGGCTCACGGGCCCAGCCGCTCCGCGGCATGTGGGATCTTCCCGGACCGGGGCACGAACCCGTGTCCCCTGCATTGGCAGGCAGACTCTCAACCACTGCGCCACCAGGGAAGCCCTGTCAAGCTTTTTTAAAAAAACTTTAAACGCTGAAGTGAACCTTTACATATACCTTTAATTTCTTTCTTGAGGTAAATTTCTAGATAAGGAAATACTAGATTAAACTACCTGGCTGTTTTAAAGGCCTTGATTTTATTGCTAAATATCCCTCAAGAAAGGCCCACAATAGATGAAAGAAAGTACTAGGAATGGGGGCCACTTAAGAGATGATTTCCTAAATTTCATTCAGATATTTTCATTAAATTTATTCAACCAATGGGAATGTAAATTGGTGCAGCCACTATGGAAAACAGTATGGAGGTTCCTCAAAAAATTAAAAATAGAACTACCATATGATCCAGCAATTACACTTCTGGATGTTTATCCAAAAAAAATTTAAAAAAACACTAACTCAAAAAGATATATGCACCTCATGTTTACTGCAGCATTATTTACAACAACCAAGATGTGAAAGCAATCTAAGTGTCCATCAATGGATGAATGCATACAGAAAATGTGTGTGTGTGTGTGTGTGTGTGTGTGTGTGTGTGTGTGTCAGCGGTGGGGGGAGAGGGTTACAAAGTGGGCAAAGGTGGTGAAAAGATAAAAAAAAAATCCAGTTGTGGGGAATTTCCTGGCAGGCCAGTGGCTAGGAGTTTGCACTTCCACTGCTGAGGGCTTGGGTTCGATCCCTGTTTGGGGACCTAAGATCCCGCAAGCCACATTGTGTGGCCAAAAAAAAAAAAAAAAAAAAATCTAGTTGTAAAAAAAATATCATGGGGATATAATGTACAGCACGGTGATTATAGTTAATAATACAATATTGTAGGTCTTCCCTGGTGGCACAGTGGTTGAGAGTCCGCCTGCCGATTCAGGGGACACGGGTTCATGCCCCGGTCCGGGAAGATCCCACATGCCGCGGAGCGGCTGGGCCCGTGAGCCATGGCCACTGAGCCTGCACGTCCAGAGCCTGTGTTCCGCAACGGGAGAGGCCACAACAGTGAGAGGCCCGCGTACTGAAAAAAAAAAAAAAATAATAATATAATATTGTATATTTTAAAGTTGCTAAGACAGTAAATCTTAAAAGTTCTCATCACAAGAAAAAAAATTTGTAACTATACATGGTGTCAGATGTTAACTAGATTTATGGTGGTGATCATTCTGCAACATATACAAATGTCAAATCATTACACTGTACACCTGAAACTTATATAATGTTATACGTCAATTATACCTCAATTTAAAAAAATTATCCAACAAATATTTATTGAGCACTGCCTTGGGCCAGGCAATATACTAGGCAGGAGAAATATAGCAATCAATAAGACAGACGTGATCCCTGTCTTCACAGTTTTCATTCAAATCAAGATTTTTCAAAACTCTGCCACATTTTCATTTGGAATAATGGTGCAATATTTTACAAATATTAATTTGGAATTCTATAAAAATGTATATACTCTTAATGGAGATCTTTAAACAATTTTTCTCATTAAAATATTTCTATAATAAATTTAGAATAAAACTATGTGAGATTTCTTAATGACTCGTTTCCCCTAGAAATACAGTATTTTCTTATATCCTGTTACACTTAGGCTCTTGTAATTTTTTGAAAAGCAAATTGCAATCATTTTTGCCATGATTATCATTAGTTGGACTTGCTTATTTCTTTCTAATATCCTCATATTTTCATAACAATGATTAAACACAGAAAAATGCAAGCAACTATTTCCAAAGATATCAAAATATAAGAAGAAAAAGGAAGCTACCAGGTGAAGAACAGATACCTGAGATTTTTATTGACAAGTACCTAACGAAAATTTTAGAGGCTGAAATCCAACCTATGCAAAGACCAGATTTGAAAACAGCGGTACAAGTGTATTAGTTATATGATATCTTTCTTCTAATGTTCAGTTCATTCCTGAAACCGGCTAAAAGGACATCTGCTTATGCTGGTATTCACATTAGCAACTTTTTAAGAATAGTTACCTAATTTAAAAGCACTAGCATACATGTTAAACATTGTGCTCTAGAATCATGATGCTTGCTATTGACTAATATCAAGTCCACTTCTGAAAAGCTTAGTGTATCACTATATGTGGTCTCCAATAAGTTGGCAATGATGATGATAATAGCAGCTACCATTCATTCATTGAGCATTCATAAATCCAAGGCATGTATTATGCTGCAAATGCAATATCTTACTCAGCAATAACATTTTAAGGTGAGAACTACTGCCATCCACTATTAAAGATGAGAAAAAAAAAAAAAAAAGGCTTTAGAGAGACTGTATCCAAAACCATCCAGCCAGCCTCCAGAGGATTTGAGATTCTAACCCAAACAGTCTCACTTGAGTCTGCCATCGCCATCCCACCTCTATTCACTACCCAGCCTTGTTATGTTCTTCTTAGGCTGTAAAGGTGTCTCTATGGAACCTGAAACACATTTTCCTACAAAATAAGAAAGTGAATGGCTGGATTCTCAGTCTTATCCACAAAACCCTATTAAGTCCATAATGTTCCTAAAAATATATATTATTACAGAACCTATGACTCATAACCCTCATAACTATGTTTCATTGAAAATATTAAATGCGAATGGCAAGCTTAAATGCCAGGATCACATCTTTCTCTGTTACAATTTCAGCAGGAATGAGGCCTCTGTGAACTCTAAGCCACTGCTAGTAAGACCTAAACAGGCATGGAAAGAGGTGAGGGATTCAGAGTGAAGAGTGTGGTAAAGAAGCAGTGAGATGCAGGAAGAGGAAGATGAAAGAGCTTAGAAAGAAGCTATGGAAAAGCAAGGCATGGAACTGGCAGCTGGAGTAGAGCGGCAGTTTCCCCTCCCTTTTCCCAAGGCCTTCCATCTGACTATTGTGTAATGCTATAGTGGGACTTGGGAGAGGAAGACAGAGAGGGAGGGGAGACATGCAAAGCTGAAGTTTTCCCTTCCTTTATCTACTTTCTATCTTGCTATTTATCTCCCTCCATTTATGTGCCAGCACTGCAAACCCTATAGCTAAGTAGCATTGTTTGATGAAAGAATGGAGGCTGGTGGAAGAGGAGAACATTGGAAGGTCTGCAGCACTGAGAATGGACAGCTCCTAAACAGAGAGTGAAGGATAGGGAAACGGTCATAGCAAGATCCAGCTTAGTGCTCAATAGTGTGTAAAGTTGATGGTTGAGATCATCTGTACCGGCCTTTAGCCATCTGATTAATGATACTTCAATACCTCTATTAAGACTTGTAAGAATATCTTGGTCATTTTTCCCCTACTTTTTATTTCCTTCCATACACTTTTTAATATGTGGCTTGTTTGGATTTCTAATTTTATTCTTTAATACTTGGTAACATTCTTTTGTATTTGATTGACTTTTCTGTGTTTATTTATTTTCTAACATTTCCACTGCCCTATTCAATTCCTATGATCTTCGACAAATGAATAGTGACTATGAAACTCTATGTTGGCAATATTAGCAGCATATTCTTTTTTTTTTTAAGCAGCATTTTCTTAAAGTACACAAACAATACACAAATTCCATGAACTAGAAATAATGCTAGCCCCAAATTAACATTTATATTTACTTCCTATTCATGAACTATCTCTCTGAAAGTATAAAAATAAAAATATGAATGATACTTACCCTACCAAGCCTATATCAGCTATAAGTTTTAGATCAAGGTGAATTACTCGTTTCTGGCCTTTCAATGGTAAGAAATTTGTAAGTAATTTACCACCAAGACCTCCTTCAGCTACCAAAATTCTGTCTTTCTCTTTATTGAGTTCTCCTTAAAAAGAGAGATAAAGATACTTAAAGCAAAGATTAGTAAGTGGAGCTAATCACTAATGACATTTTTCTTTCAGAAACAGATGCCAGGAAAGTCCAGTTTACAAATCTAAAGGGTTAAATGATAGCATCAAGTTTCTATTAAAAATCTGACTCCAAGAAAACACTTTTGCAAGTGGTTGAAAAAATGCTAGTTATTTGTTTTAAAACCGAGTAAATACTCTTACATCTTTAAAATAATTTTAAATCTAGCAGCTAATTCTGAACTGTTATATAATGTTTTTAAAAGCTGTTTTATAAACTAGCAGCTAAAATACTTAATGTTTAAAAAAAATCCTGAAACTTAAGAGGTGCTATTCCCCACAGATCTCAATTTTAGAAAACGTGCACATTTTTCACAACCTTAGAATCTACAATACACTTACCTATAATTTTACCATTTTCATCAGTTATTGAAATACCCAAAGGTACAGGAATTTCACAGTCTTTTCCTTTGGAGCCTTTCAGTGCACTAACTCTATAAAAAAATAAAGCTAAATTAACATAAAGAAAATCTGCTAGATTAAATGGTTAATGTTTCAAGCAAATACAACGGTATACAAAGAAGACTAGCAACCAATTCTTATAATGCAGATGTTAAATGGCGAAATAATGGAGAAAAAACAAAATTATCCCTATTTATTTATTTGCATTTTAGACTACTGTATCTCAATAAAAATAATATTAAGTAATGATTTAAGTTACTAAGCTAACTACCAAAAGTCATTTTAACTCATAATGAACTAAAATATTGTACGTTTGAAAGGAAGAGATCATTGCAACATGAATAAACTAGAAAAAAAAAGGAAAATCCAGTGAATAACAAGGCTTTTTAAAAAATGACCTGAAATGAGAGTACTTTAATTATAGGAGGCTCATATGGCGATTCTTAAACTGCTCAAGAGAGGATAAAGTGGTACAAGCTTCTAACTAGTAATTCCACTTCTGGGAATTTATCCTAAAAAAAAAAAAAATTGAACAACCATGTAAACTATTATATACACAAGGATGTGTACTGCATTGTGACAATAACAGTAAAAAAAAAAACAATACCTGAATAGATGAATGACAAAATAATTTATTTTATTTCCAATATATCTTTCCTGTAATGCTTTTTCCTCCCCTTCATCCAGTTGGCTCCTATTGATCCTTTAGATTTAAGCCTCTACATTCTAAAAATTCCAACACACAATCGCAGTAACTGTTCTATTTAAATCTTTCTTAACATTTAAACGTTATACACCATCTTTAGCATACCACTTATCTAAACACAGAATAAGGTTGGAATCACAGCAACCTTAATTTTCAAAAGAAATTATAAAATGATGAAAAATTTTACTTTAGGATATAAACTGCAGTTATTTTCTACCGGTAACATCAAAATAATAAAACAACATTCTGATCTTAAAGCTTTGATTACTGAATTCTAATATAGGGCTCTCAAAATTTGCCCTGTAAAGACTATTCATAAACAAAAATGCTCAAAAGAAATTTAAGGGGTTTCTCCAAGCATTCCTTTACCAGCAGAGGATGCTGCTAGATATTTGGGGCAAGATAATTTGTTGTTGTTGTTGGGGGCATTCCTCACCCTGCGTTACAGGGTGTTTAGCCTATATCCAGGCTCTATCCTTTGCTTACACTCTTCCCCCAAGCAAGCGACACATTCCATCCTCTACAACTGTGACAAAAAAATATACCCAAACACTTCCTTGGGAAGGGGAAAGAAAAAAGGAACAGAAAGCCTAACTTTTATACCAATACCTCCTAAGGAACAACAGAATGACAGAGGCCTGAGGAACCATAGACTGCATTTTGATGGAAGCTTTAAGAATTTTTTTTCTTCTTTTTCTTCACAATGAAAGAAAAAATTCTTCTCATATTTTGAGGTGAACATAATATGTTCCACAGAAAATAGCAAACATTAACAAAAAACAAAGGGAAGATTTTGCTGTCAGAGAGAAAATCAAAACAAAGTCAAAAGGAAAACATTCAAGAGATGTAGCAGCAAACAGGCTCTAAATTTTAAGTACTGCCTACAAGATGCTGGCAGAACTATGGGTGGCAGTGGGGTGGAGTAGCCAGTTAAGATTCTAGAAAGTTTCCTAAAGACTGTCAAAGATAATTTTAGAAGAAAACAGTGGGGATTCAGATCATTTTCTGGTTCTACAAAGGAAGTATAAAAGAATATAAACAGACACTGGGAGAAGAAAAGGATAAAAAGTTTAAAAACGTCAAAACATTCCATAGTACCTATCTTTTATATTTACTAGAGACAAAAATAGTAGATTTTTGCTCAGTTACAAATCCAGGATATTATTTACTTCAAATTACCAATTAAACTTTTATCTCAACTTTTTTTCTTCTTCCGGGGGCAATTAATTTCATACAAAACCATTCAGTTAAATACTTACCGACTGTTTGCTCCTTCTCCAGCCACAAACCGTTTCTGAGGATATTTATCTTTAAGTTGTTTTAAAGTCATTTTGTTATGGGCTACAACCCAGACGTCACCACCTTTTCCACCTTCGCCACCTAAGCGAGGGTAGCCCATTCCACCACTTCCTCCCCTGGTGAAGAGTCTCAGGTTATCAATGAAGTCTCCATACTTAAAAAGAGAAAGAGGACATTTGTATACCACATGTGCTTACCAATTTTGAATTCCTTTCTAGTTCTTTGTTGCCACTAAAACTCCTTAAAAAAAAAAAAAATGGCTTTCCGTATGCCACATTTATTGTCTTTTCTTAGTTTACCTCCTGTCTGACCTCACTTTCCCATTAGATTAACTCTCTTAAGACCCTGTTTTTCACTATCAATTGTTGTCCTTCCAATCCTGAAGGTCTCTGACACTGGCCCACTTTTCAATCTAGACTTTCTCCCCTGGGTGATCTCAGTTTGTACCAGTAACTATCACCTAGGTGAGATATTCTCTATCCCAGTTAGTTGGACATCTCCACCAGATGTGAGCTTAACAGTCTAAAGCAACTGAGAACGAGATCAGTATTTAACTTATATTTGAAACCCCTCAAATATATAACTTCTTAGGTATTGAAAGGATAATAGTCACATAAATACATGTTATATAACAAAACCAAACTTTTCCCTAGGTAAATTCTGTTCCTCCAATGTTCTCACAAATAATGAAACGATAGTTTATCTACTCACTGAGACCACACGTGGGGATCTTAGACTATACCTGCTTCTCTTCCTGAAGCCCTACTATCTTTCCTTTTTTGGCACAACTAACTACCCTAGTATCTTGATCATTACATTAGCTCCTAACTGGTCTTTCAATATCTAGTCATTCCTTCCTCAACACATCCTCTGTCTCACTGCCTGAGCGATTTTTCTGACAATGGATCTGATCTCTCAACATATTTCTCCCTTACTCAAAAACCATTCATGGTTTTTTGCTGTTTATGAAATAAAGTCTAAAATTCTCAATGCTATATTCAAATCTCTTAACCTACCCTTCACATTTCATTTCCATTCATTCAACCCCTCCTATATCCTCTTCCTCTCTTTGCTCTATGCTACACAATATACTGTCACTTCTCCATAGCATTCTGCTCATGCTTTTTCATCTACTTACAATGTCATTTGTTCTTTTCTATCATAAACCCACCTGAATGTCATATTTTCCGATGTCTTTAATTCCTTTAACCAACACTTACCATTGATTTTCCTGGGCTGTCAGTAATTGGATTATATCTCTATTATTAGATCTCTAGAAATCATACACTGTATTTAGGGTGTATTTCTGTTTCCCTCACTAAATCAAGAACTTCTTGCAGGTAAGATCCTATGTCTTAACCCCCTGGGCTGTCAAAATTCCTCACAAAGTAATTTCTTAAATTCATAATCTTCACATCTTTAATCATTTAGGATAGTTTTAAGTATCGAAAACATCTGGGAACTTTTTTCAAAAATGCATACACTCCACTGACCATTCTGATACTCTGGAGGAGGGGATGAGAATAGGGTAAGCCAGCACATTTATCAAAAGCTCCTTTGCTGGTTCTGATAAATCTGTCTAGACTTGAGATTGCAGTGGATAGTTACACAGCAAAGATTCAAAGCACAGCTTTTCATTTGAGTATGCAAATATAATCACGAAACAGAGTATTGTAAGGGTGGAAGGAATATAAAAAACATGAACTTAAGGGCTAGCCAGAGTATTTTTCTCTGGAGGCTGACGAACTTATGCTTTGGCTGGGTAGAGCTAGATCAGAAATGCATCACAGGTAAGTGAAGAGGTAGATTCCCCTTGCAAACAACATTGACTGGAAGTGACTGTTATGGCAGTAAAGTTACACAGCTAGCAGTTAAAAACGTATCCAGCAAAAAATGCAGTAGTTCATTTTTTTAGCTTACAGATTAGTTATCCTATATGCCCAAGTACTATCCTTCACAAGTCTCTCTTCTTCTGACCACCTATTTTCTGGAAAATAGAGGGTTGAATAAAGTAAAACTTTACTAACCATGGTATTACTAGCCATGCCTTTCCTCCGACAAAAAGAAACCTCCTGTTTTTGAAGTTCCTTTCAATATGTGACACATTTTTTACTGCTCTAGATTTATCAGGTTCATAGATTTAGAACTCAAACTCAAAAGTAATATCTCAATCTCGTCCTTAGTAATAAGGTAATGACCAAACCTGATGACAGCAGGTTTCAAAAAACATTGCTAGTAAGGATCTTAAAGAGGTTTTTAAATTTGAAAAGCAACTGTAAATTTTTTACAGAAACGATTCTAAAACCCGCACTGCACAAAAGCTGACCTAGTTTCTTGCAAGAAGGCAAGTCAGTTACCTATTTTCGTTTACTGATGAAAAGTTGTCTTTAGAAAGCTCTTAATAACAATGCACTCAACGAAAAAATATGTAAAAACAAGTTATGGATATTATTATTTAAAAGGAGGAAAATACACTATTTGAGCCAAAAGAAAAAGTCAAACCTACTCTTCACATACACCGTATTGCATGTATAAACAGCAAGCAGTTACCCCAGCTCTTCATCCCACGTGCGCACAATTCCCTTGAAAAATCTCAAACCCTGTTCCAAACAACCGTCCTAACCATGCCCGGTAGACTAGACACGCCCTTCTCACCCCTTACAGGCCAAGCCCGACTCCCTGAGGGGCGAAAAGGAGAGGACTATGGTAGAAAAGCAGGAAAGAGGCCCCCAGGAAGAAAACAGTGGGGAGGGATGGAGGCGAAGGAGAACCAGAGCCCTCAGGTGGGGCTAGAGGCACCAGGTGTCGGACATCAGGCTGAGGGGCACCAATCACGGACCTTTCTGAGCAACACCCGACTGCAGATCACCATGCCCGCGACGGTCGAGAATTCACTCCCGCGGAAGCTGTTCGCACCCAAGTGCGGCGCGCTCTTCTAACGTCACCACCACCCGCCGCTGCTATTTTGTATCCGCACGCTGCCGCAGGTTAGCCTCAGCGGCCGTAAGGCGCGCGCGCTCACGGAAACGTGCGCATGCGTTTTGCTGTGCCCCACGGGAAGGGGAAGGTGGTGTCTGTTAAGAAGCAAGCGGAGTGAAACGCTGAGGAAATGTTGAGCGGCAATGTGACAGGGGACAGTCAGGTGCGGAATAGGTGCCTCAGGAATATTCTGAATAGGATGGCACTGGAGACTCTACTGCCTTGGAGGAGTTTTTATGCTAATTAAGGAAACCACAAGATACCTCAATCTTTACTCTCGGCGAAGCAGAGTGGAAAAACAAAACAAAACGCCTCCCACGGACAATAAAAGCAAACTCGTAAAAGACTCAGAAACTCAACTGGGAAAAAAGCTGTTAATTCATTGACCAGCTGAGTAATATCCAGCAAAATCTTCCAAGAGACAATGAATTTAAAATTTGGGACCCAAAGGTCAGGATCTGAGATCTGTAAGAATTTCACTGTGTTCTGTGGGGAAGGAATCTTGCAACTCTTTGTCAGATAGTAGCTTCTAGGGGTCCGGTAGATACTATGGGTCATTATTCAACTCTCATTTGCAGCGCGCCTTTGTGAGAATTAGATTCCCTTTTCTCGAGCTGGGCAGGACCAGCAGAGTGACTGGGTCTCCGTCCGCCCCACCCACCCCGTCTCCCCCTGCCCTCGCGCGGTGGACAGAGGTACGCAGCCCTGCTAGGCGGCCCTGCACTACGCTGCCAGCCTAATAACCTTTCTGAACTAAAAACTGAGAATCCTTCTATTTCTACCCCTCACTTATGACAGTAATTGTTAGGAAATACACGATGTAAGAACTATCCCTTTCAGTCTTGATTCCCTTCCTGCTACTGAACCTCCCTCTACCCCACCCCCATCAATAAAACTGTAATTGTCACTTAACCTGTAATGATTAATTAATCAGGAAATTAGGATGGGAATTCCCTGGCGGTCCAGTGGTGAGGGCTCGGCGCTTTCTCTGCCGAGGGACCGGGTTCAACCCCTGGTCAGGGAACTAAGATCCCACAAGCCACGCGGCAGGGGAAAGAAAGAAAGAAAGGGAGAGAGGGAGCGGGAGGGAGAGGGAGAGGGAGGGAGGAAGGAAGGAAGAAATTAGGTTGTTACTAAGTAGGTGTTTAGTTTAATCTTAATAACATTTGCTGCCATTTGGATTATTATCTTTATTAGGTCTTACAATCTCAGAATTATGCTGAGCCCAATCTGTTTATTTATTTTCTAAGGTTTATTTTTTTTATTAGTGAACACAAGCCCAAACTGTTTTCCTTGTCATAACATTTACATGGGAACATAATGACAGCAGATAAAAATAAATGGGAAGTTGATATAAAAACATCTCAAAATACTGAGGAACATTAGGTACTATAAACAAATAACAAAACATAATATTTTTCTTGAACAAAACACCATCAGTGCCTGAAATATTTATTACAGCTCTGGTTACCAGATAGTAAAAGAAACATGAAATGTAAATCGTCCCCTTTAAATGTTCGGCTAAAATGAACATGAGGTGAAATGACCCTGATGCGTAAGTCATTACTGACAGAAACTATTATTAGTTCTGCCACTGAGTGGATAGAATGCCTTCCCCATGGCTGCTCAGATTAAAGTACAGGCAAACCATTAAACTCAGGGACTAGAGAATTTTGCATAATAAGCGATAGTCTCAAATGAGCCAGTGGCATACATACAATTTGATTTTTTTTAATGTTGTAAACTAGAGTTATTCTAATAAAAATAACTAATAAGCATTCTAATAATCATTTTATTTTGGAATAATTTAAATTTACAGGAAAGTTACAGATAGCCCAGAGTCCTATATACCCTTTACTCAGCTTGCCCTAAAGTTAACGTCTTGTATAACCATTTGTCAGAACTAGGAAATTAATGTTGCTACAGTGCCCTTAACCAAACTATAGACTTTATTTGATCGCACTAGTTTTTCAACAATAAACTTTTTCTGTTCCAGGACTCAATCCTGAATACCACATTACATTTAAACTAATAAACATTTTAGTGTAGTTTATTACTTTAAGCATAAAATGAACAAATATAATTAAGAAGTCTAGCACTTTATAATGCTATTTTATAATCATCCCGCTTCTCTCTGTTAATATAGTTACTCAAGAAGTAATTTACCTCAGCATTTGCTGTGATATTAACTTTCTGATACTCTTCATCATCTATAATTTTTGTTATAATGATATAGGTTAGCAAGAAGTAATCATTAAATTGGATTTACTAGTATATCCTAAGAAAATGCTTCTTCTCTGCAGTTCCTCTTCTGGAGCCACCCCAAGGATAGAACGTTGAAATAATTGGGGTTTTTTTTTAGTTCTTAACCTCCCTTTTCTGCATCCCCCACTCCCTTTCTTTTAATTGCCTCTTCTTACTACAGGTACTAAGCACCCTTCTGCTTTCCCCTCACAGTACCTATCAAAACTGGATCTTGGGCATAGCTTCGATACCTGCATTTTACAAGCTGATGTGATTTTAAGTCAGTGTGTTGATTCTCAGGGCATTTACTTTTAGTTTTTATCTCTAATTGTGAAATGAATAAAAGGCTCTAGCTTCTAGTAAAAAAATTCAAGCGTGAGTATGGGAGATCCTTCCATGGGGGGGAATATGTGAAAGAAGCGGAGGCTTTTTGGTATCCTTTGTATAAGAGAAGGTAGCAGCTGACATTGTTTCTATAAGATTCAGTCTAACTTTAATTACTTTATTGATTCTATAACCCAACTTAGCAGGTTTCACTAGCTTTCATGTACAAAGAAAATAATACAACACAACGGTCTTGTTCACTATAGTCCTTTATCCGTATGATCTCCAGAGGAGTTTTGGGGTTTTTTTTCCCTTTAAACATACAGATTTATCAGATCACTGGATTCAAGATCCCCTCAGGGGCTCAGCATGACTGCTGTATCCATGTCTCAGATGGGAACATTTATAAAGTTCCTTTCTTGGACATTCCATCTTTATATCTTATTGCCACCTTGATCTTGAAAATATTTTTTTTAAGGGGGATATTTTACCATCAACTATTCAGATGTCTACACCTTACCCTTTTTTATATTTCCTAATAGGTCCTTTGGCTCAATATATACTCTCTGAATATTTGTTAGTTAATTTATTTTTTTTAGGAAAGACAATAGCTAGATTGCTAATTCCTATGACATATGAATTACCTGAAGTGGGGCATAAAGTTATTCTCACTCACAGCCTTATAATCCCCAAAACTAACGTAAATATTCTTTTAGTTTCATACTGTTAAAAATATTGTTACTCTGAGAATCATTATAAATTGGGGTCTTACACTCTACGGTAAAACGAAGTTCTCCTAGATGATGAAAGTAAATGGACTAAACGAATGAGAGCTATATACCATCTAAGTTCTTCATCTCTAAGTTAAAATGTAGTATTGTCAAAGTAAGGGCCTCAGATCATGTAATGATTGTCCTGAAACAAGGCCTATGTGAAGAAAAAAAAAGTGGATTTATTGCCTTTCTTCCTAAGGATTTATAGTTTCTTCATTTATTCATTCATGTAACAATTACCAAGTTCCTAATTTGTCCCACACACTCAGCTATGTGCTAGAACACTGCCTTGGTTACTGGAATAACTAAGTAAGAATAATTAAGCACAGTAGTTGTGTTAATGAAAGAAGCAAATTTTAATATTATTGATACCTGAATTCATAGTGAGTGGAAAAAACTTATTTCTATTAAACATGATTTTGCTTTGCTTTTAATGCACCCTGTTTTTAATTTGAAGGGTATCACTGAAAGGTTATTTTCTTAGAAATATATATATAGAAATCCTAAGAAATAGTTGAATCATGTTTTGAAGACCCCCATTGTCAACCATTTGTACTAGAGGAAGAAAAATGTTTTAAGGGGCTTCTGCTATACTATGAGTCACTGAGTGCTCTTTTTTTTTATACTTTCTTTTAATCATCTACAGGTATAAGAATGGCAGTGGAATTATCAGAAGGGCCTTTGATAATGATGCTTCCTGCTTGTCCAAAACAAGGGTACTCATGCAGCAGGAAAGTTGGTAGTGTATTGAATTCTCATTTACCTAAACCATTTTCTTTGTTACTTATTACTGATATTTCATAAAGCAGTAACCACTTACTGAGAAATAGAATTCTCAGATAATTTGAATAGTAATTCAAAATAAGGAAATTAATGTTTATATTAGCTTATTCCTGTATTATTTTGTTTATTACTACCACATCATAAATTAATCAGCTAAAATATTCTCTTCTAGAAAAAGGTATTGTAAGAATATGTAAATCATTGTCTTAGGCATGTGTGTTAGACTATCACTCTGTACATGGTAAGCTAAGCTACAGCTTTGGAATGAAACAGCATTTGTACACATTGTACTCATTATATAGCCTACTTAGACTCATGGCAGAGAATATACTCTGAGATGGTGCAGAACACATAACTTATTGGAGGATATAGTTGGAAATGAAGTTTATTGAGAACTCATTTTGTTCAAGAGTTTTATAGAGTATAACTACCAAATATAGAATGGATGGCTGGTGGGAAGTAGCTGCATAGCACAGGGAGATCAGCTCGGTGCTTTGTGACCACCTAGAGGGGTGGGACAGGGAGGGTGGGAGGGAGACGCAAGAGGGAGGGGATATGGGGATATGTGTATACGTATGGCTGATTCACTTTGTTATACAGCAGAAGCTAACGCACCATTGTAGAGCAATTATACTCCAATAAAGATGTTAAAAAATAGAGTTTTATAGAGTATAAAACATATACAGTTTTTTGAACCTTTCTTAAGGGTCATAGACACTTAAAAGAGATATACTTTTAAAAAATTAAATCGGTAATAATTCCTTTTGACCTTTGAATTCATTTACTCATTCAGTCTAGTTCTTGCAACAGCACTAAATCTTTCATTTGGTTACTGCAGAGCTCCCAGATATTTTAGTATTAATTTCTTATATCTATTTCCTTATCTCCCATTCAGTCTTTAACTCACTAGAACTTTAATTCTGTTCTTACTATTTCACAAAAATTGCAGGTACTAGGTCCTTTTCTCAGACCGTATTTTATTTGACTTGGAAATATCTATTAGAGAGGATATTAGATATATTGGATATACCCCATTTTTGTTGACCAAACTCAATGCTAACAAAGGAGAAAAAAATGAAGATATTGAAAGCTAATATAATCCATAGAACTTTTTATTCTGTGTAATGCTTTTACATACTTCTTAGTAAGAAAGGTTAGGCTCAAACCCTTGTATGTGACAATACTTAGGCTGGGGGAAACCCACAATGTTTTGCAATTACACTAAGCATAGGGCCCCCCCCCCATTCCCTTGACCTAACAGAATGCTAAGACAGTTTCTGATGAGTTAGAAGGACATGGCAGTAGTTGAACAAAGGAGAGGATAAAGCTATGTCTAGAGAGAGTAAAGAATAAGTTGTTTACTCTAGGGAGCATTATAGGATAGAGCTGGTATAAGCTTTATATGTGAATGATTTTTTTAAATTACTTTAACATCGAACAAACCCTAAGCATAAAACCTAATAAAACACATTTTTTGGCTTCCCATTATCTCTTTAAATTAAATATTTTACACTTTCATTACATTTTACATTGAACAAGCCCTAAGAATAAGGCCTAATAAAACATATATATATCTATATATGGGGGGTTTTTTTGCTTCCCATTATCCCTTTAAATTTTTTCAATGAGGGAAGCTTCCCCCCACCATTTAATTAGAGTTCTAAGATTTCCACTCACTCTTAGATAATAAGTATTCCTGAAGACACTTGAAGGCCCCAAACACTGTATGGATTCAGAAATTAGAGTGTTGGCTCCTGTATAATAATTGAAACTCTGCATTTAACTTGAGTTACATCTTTTCCCCTCTCTCAGCTATTGCTGGATTTAGTTGCCAGCTTGCTAACCTTGGCTTTAGACCTTTCCAGGTTTGGTTGGAGCATGAAAGGGAGAAAGAAAAAGATAATAAGAAAATCCTTACTTGAACTTTGTTTGGTGGGCTAGGTATGAGGTCCTGGGATCAAGAAATATTTAGGGTTGACTCTCTCATAGGTGCTTTTGTGGGTACTTGGAAGAGTCCCATCACTGGAGCCTCTCACCTCTGGTTTCCTAATGGATAGATCTCTATTTGAGTGGTAGATTTAGACTCTCCTTGCCCTTGCTACCTCCAGAAATCGGGGTCCACATAAATCTTATCCTTGTGGATCACGCCCCTTGATCCCTTTCTGTAGCCCTGTTCGACTGAATCCAAGGTGAGCTCTTCCTCATATACTACCCACCTCCAGGCCATGGGAAACCCTCATGTAGACTTTACCTGGGCAAATTCGATAGTGCAGGCCAATCCCCAAACAAAAGAAACTCTCCGCCATTACCATCAAAGCAGTTGGTGAGCCAAGCTCTTGGCTGCTTGACTTCTCTGGACAGGAGTCAAGACTACAGTCATTTTGCCTCACCACTGCAGAGGCAAGGCAGTAAGTTCTCTCGGTAGGCTTCTCGGAGGCACATCCAAATGAGTATGAGGAAAGGGAACAGGCACGCTCTAATCCCTGCCCATCGGGGATGGAGGACCTGAGAGGTCCAGGAATTTTGTGAACGTTTCCTTTAAAAATCTGAATTTGGGTCTGTCGCCTTACTTCGGTAAGAAGTATCTCCGTTCCCTTGATGTGTCAGCTGTAACTTGTCATTCAATATCCTAAGATATTCCCTTTTTGAAAAATAAGAAATTGGGGGCTGGAATTGAGTTTGACTAAAACATTAACACATTATTTTCTATTCTTTCTTGCTTCTCTGAGTGATCCAAAAGTTGTCATTTCTCTTCTTAGTTAATTAATAATTTAGTTACGGGGAGCTGGAGAAGGAATTAATATGAATTTTTCTCTTTACAACTTTTGTATTATAATAACTGATATATATTTGGGGGATGATATTTCCCACCTCTTTTATTATTTTTCCCCTTCTGATATGTAAAAGAGATAATAATAATCCTTCAAGTAAACCTCTGAGGGCTGATCTTGGACTGTGAAAACTGCTCTCTTGTGTGCCATTCATTTCAAATTTGGACTTCTCTTTAGCTACTGTGTAAATTGTCTTTCCAACAGATAGGAATGATTGCATAACTTCATTAAGGAAATCATCTCACATGAAATGTCATCTTAGAAAATAATGTTAATATTATCAATCTTGACATATAATATTTTTGACAGAAAATTCTCTCACAGATGAAAGGTAGTATTTTTTAATCAAAGGAAAATGGTGTCTTATTAGCTGATAAATACTCTTTTTGTTAAAAGAAGATGAGATCTATGATGTATAGAAATTACAGTTCACAGAGTAGAAAAACCAATAACTACATCAATTTTGTATTACTTCCTCCTAAGATATTAAAGTGTTGGGACAAGAAAGCAAACAAAGATTACTTATAAAACATTACTGTGAGGCTAGATATAATAGGCTGTAGCAGAATTAGGTAGGATATAAAATTGAGTAATCTTGACCCATTTTATTTATATAGGCACATAGGAATTACCACTGTGGTCCATCCAGCCCTGCATTTTGCTAACAACTGTAGCCCAAGTTCATAAAAACTGCTATCTTAGTGCTAGTCATAATGTCTGAGAACTTCAGATGGAATTGTTGGGTTGTTGGAACCAGAAAGTTGAGTTCATTGAGTTATTTTGTCCCATCACACTCCATATACTTAAATACATCCAACCTCATTTCATGTCTTTTTTTTTTTTTTTTTTTTTTTTTTTTTTTTGCGGTACTCAAGCCTGTCACTGTTGTGGCCTCTCCCATTGCAGAGCACAGGCTCCGGACGCGCAGGCTCAGTGGCCATGGCTCACGGGCCCAGCTGCTCCGCGGCATGTGGGATCTTCCCAGACCGGGGCACGAACCCGCGTCCCCTGCATCGACAGGTGGACTCTCAACCACTGCACCACCAGGGAAGACACTTCATGTCTTTTTAAGTAGGGCCATAATTGGGGTCAAAGTGAATCACTGCCTTCTTTCTCATGGTATGTTTGGTGAAGAACATGACTGTGGTAATTTAGTACTGTGTCAATTCATCAGGAACTATGGCTCCCAGAATTCCCTTCCCTTTAGTAGTTTCAGTTTAGAGTTGGCCATTAGAGAAATTTGCACGAGATTTGGAAGGGAGAAGCAGCAGTCGTTACTCAGGAGGTTACTGCAGGGTCCCAGGCATTGCTCAACACATGCTTGCATATGTGCACACACACCTGAGTGTGTGTGTGTGTATGTGTGGTTCCTGATGTTCTGGCTCACCTTGTTCACATGGAGCAGCACCCAGGCCCATAGCTTCTCTTATTCCTATGAGATCTCCTCCTTCAGCTTTTCCAGTTCCTGGGCAAGTAGCATGTGTAGCAAGGCCGTCAAAAGCACCAACTTTTTCTGCAGGTGGCCTGCATCCTTGGAGTTTGACATAATGAGTGACCAGTGTAGGTTCCAGTTTGTCCTTGTGGAAGAAAAATGTGCCCGTGCTCTACCCAACTGTCTGTCCAACTTTTCTTCCTGACTCTCTGACTTACTAACTTATGGTGACTTCAGGCCCACTGCCAGATGCAGGGGCAACAGCCTTCCACAGCTCTCTTTATGGGCCCTTGTTATTGGCTTTTCTCTAATCCTCCAGGTATTCACATTCACACCTGTATTTCCTCAGCTTCTCACACAGTCGTGTAAGTTCTAATACCCATATTAGTCCCTTACTCCATTCTATTCATAGTGTTGTTTCCTTGGCTGAACCTCATCTGATAAAATGCCTATTTATAGAAAGGAGTGCAAGAGTTACCCTTAGCTGTACCTCAGTGGGAGAGCTCAAAACACCCAAGGTATAAGATGTCCCTTGGACATGGCAAAGAAGGAGAAGATATGTGTTTGGCCTAGTAGGAGAGCCCAGGAATGCTACAGACTAGCCTACACCTAGGACTGCCAACGGATCTTAAATGTAGCAAGGAAATTAAAATGGAATCCAGAAATCTTTTCAAGTCTACCCTGTATATGTACTTATATTCTCAATGAAGTAAAATTAAAAAGAGAGCTAACTTTCAAAATGTGTCCTTTTCTTTACATATATTTTTCTTTACTAACAATTCAGTCTCTACTCTCTTTTCTGCTTTTATATAATTATAAACAGAAAAGAAAGGAAGAAGAAAAAGAAAATCCAGAGGGTAATATGTTAGGAATTGCCTAACTTTGCTTTCTGGAGATGACTTTTCAAATTCTCTTAAGAATTTGATGAAACTTGTGTATGCTCCCAACCTGAAGTCCCTGTGAATATATACCAAAAATTTTCATTCCACTTAAGGGCATTCAAGGCTCCTGCAAAACTCATCCATGTAAGCATAGGTAGTTTATGGACCCCAACTCCCACCACTTCCATAACATCATCTTTCCCCAGTTATCCCCATCTTAGTTATTAGAATCATCATAACTAATTGATGAAGCCCAAACCCTCAGAATCAACCTCAGTTCCACTCTTCCTGATTTCTCATATCCAATCCTGATTTCTCATATCCAATCCATCAAGAATCTAGTTGGCCAAACCTCCTAAATATTGCCCAGTTCCAATACCCTCTTACCATCTTCACTCTTACCTTTATTTATCCTCTGCCTGGACTGTAGTAAAAACCTCTCAATTGATTCCTGCTTACACCCTTGACCTCTTTGGTTCATACTCCACAGAGTAGCCTGTGGGATCCTTTGAAAACATAAATCAGATTATTTTCTTTTGTAGCTTAAAATTCACCAATATCTACTCCTTGCTATTAGAGTAAAATCCAGAGCTATAAAGCCTCACATGACTTGGTCCCTGAAAATTTTTTCATGACGTTCTCTTGACACACTAAACATGTACCGAATTTAAGGCCTTTCTGCTAGCTGTTCCCTCTGCCTGACATCTTCTTATCTTCTTGGCCAACTCTTTCATATCGTTTTAGTCCCTGCTGAAATGTCATCTCTTCAGAGGTGTCTTCCGGACCACTACGTCTAAGATAGTAGCCACCTCTTGGTCATCTTCTATTTTATTATTTTCATAACACTTGCCACTATCTGAAACAATCCCTTTTCTTTATGTATCTGTTTACTTATTTACTGTCTGTCTCCCACCTCTAGGGCCTTGTCTACTTGTTTTCCACTGCAACTCCAAACCTAGCTCAGCACCTGGCAAGCAGTGAGTGCTCAATAGATACTTGTTGAATGAAGCATGTGATAGCTTTATTTTGTAAAAACATTATGAAATTAGTTGATGTCACAATTATACTCCTAGTTTTTATAACATATACTTATAGAAACATTTACTGTGAAGACGTATATTGCATGCCTGAATTGTACATGAATCTGGATTACTTGGATCGCAGTGATTAGAAATAACAATAATCCATAATGCCCTTTTCCAACCGCTCTCTCAATGCCTGCCATACCAGCATACCATTCTTTCTGTAACTGTCCCCTTCAGGAAGCTGGTCCCTCATTATGGTAAATATCTAACCCCTTGAGCCCTAAAACTTTCCTTTGGCTTCTCTACCCTTAAATTCTCCATGGTGTTGCCTGGCCCACAGTAATCCCCAATTAGTCATATGTTATTTTTATTGGCTGTGTTTTTGATGATGTCCAGTTTATCTCGGGTCTTCTAAATGGTGTAAATAACACCCCCCAAGCTAGATGTAGGAGGCCAAATGTGCTGTGATTCTAGCTAAAAATTAACAATAAGATACAGATTTAAAAACATATTTCCTCTAATCTCAAAAGGACTAAGCATCAAATTGTCCTATATCTCTGTAGAATTTAGAGGAATAATAGTCTACAAAGCAGTTCCAGAAAGCTTCTCTATATCTATTATTTCAGAATTCACAGGTGGATCTACACCCCAGTTACCCCTAGGAAAATCCTCCACATCTAATAGGGAAACTCCAATATAAAGCACACTATTCTTATTAATGTAACAGAGATAAAATTATTAACTAATTGTGTAAGGAAGTCATAATTACTAATTTACAGACATTCATAACCTCTCTCTTCTCCTTGACAGTCCACCTACACTTAAAAGAAAGGATTCTGTCTTTTTGGCCTCTTGGGGCTATTGTTTGCTATCCAAAATTCAATTATAAGTCTAAACAAATAAACAAAATAAATGAAACCAGAAAGGCTACATGCAGCTACATAATAATAAGCTACAGAAGAAGGAAAGAGAGAAGATAGAGAGGAAAGGCATATGGGGAAGCTGTCAGAGAAGTTTTGGAGGGCAGGGAACTCTGAAAAGTTAGAGCTTCTGGGAATAGCTATGGTGCTGGAGAATATTAAGAGGAATGATTATGGTCTGAGAAGATTTTAAAGATGTGCTGTTTATTAAGAATGCACCAAGACCCCGAATAGACAAAGCAATCTTGAGAAAGAAAAATGGAGCTGGAGGAATCAGGCTCCCTGACTTCAAACTATACTACAAAGCTACAGTAATCAACACAGTATGGTACTGGCACAAAAACAGAAATACAGATCAATGGAACAAGATAGAAAGCCCAGAGATAAACCCACCCACATATGGTCACCTAATTTATGACAAAGGAGGCAAGAACATACAATGGAGAAAAGGCAGCCTCTTCAACAAGTGGTGCTGGGAAAACTGGACAGCTACATGTAAAAGAATGAAATTTGAACACTACCTAACACCATATACAAAAATAAACTCAAAATGGATTAAAGACCTAAACATAAGACCAGACACTATAAAACTCTTAGAGGAAAACATAGGAAAAACACTTTGACATAAACCACAGCAAGATCTTTTTTGATCCACCTCCTAGAGTAATGGAAACAAAAACAAAAATAAACAAATGGGACCTAATGAAACTTCAAAGCTTTTGCACAGCAAAGGAAACCATAAACAAGACGAAAAGACAGCCCTCAGGATGAGAGAAAATATTTGCAAATGAAACAATGGACAAAGGATTAATCTCCAAAATATACAAACAGCACATGGAGCTCAATATCAAAAAAACAAACAATTCAATTAAAAAATGGGCGGAAAACCTAAATAGACATTTCACCTAAGAAGACATCCAGATGGCCAAGAAGCACATGAAAAGATGCTCAACATGACTAATTATTAGAGAAATGCAAATCAAAACTACAATGAGGTATCACCTCACACTGGTCAGAATGGCCATTATCAAAAAAATCTAGAAACAATAAATGCTGGAAAAGGTGTGGTAAAAAAGGAACCCTCCTGCACTGTTGGTGGGAATGTAAATTGATACAGCCACTATGGAGAACAGTATGGAGGTTCCTTAAAAACTAAAAGTAGAACTACCATATTACCCAGCAATCCCACTACTGGGCATATACACTGAGAAAACCATAATTCAAAAAGAGTCATGTACCACAGTGTTCATTGCATCTGTTTTTACGATAGTCAGGTCATGGAAGCAACCTAAGAGTCCATTGACAGATGAATGGTTAAAGAAGATGGGGTACATATATACAATGGAATATTACTCAGCCATAAAAAGAAACGAAATTGAGTTATTTGTAGTGAGGTAGATGTACCTAGAGTCTGTCATACAGAGTGCAGTGAGTCAGAAAGAGAAAAACAAATACCGTATGCTAACACATATATATGGAATCTAAAAAAAAACAAAAAATGGTACTGATGAACCTAGGGGCAGGGCAGGAATAAAGACGTAGACGTAGAGAAAAGACTTGAGGACATAGCGGGGCAGGGAAGCTGGGGTGAAATGAGAGTAGCATCGACATATATACATTACCAAATGTAAAATAGTTGGCTGGTGGGAAACAGCAGCATAGCACAGGGAGATAGGCTTGGTGCTTTGCCATGACCTAGAGGGGTGGGATAGGGAGGGTGAGTGGGAGGGAGGCTCAAGAGGGAGGGGATATGGAGATACATGTATGCATATGGCTGATTCACTTTGTTGTACAACACAAACTAACACAGTATTGTGAAGCAATTATACTCCAATGAAGATTTATTAAAAAAAAAAAGAATGCACCCTCCCCTCTCCCTTTGACATTCCTGTCAGAAGACCTATAATACTTCTAATTATTTTTTGGTTACTGAATGTGTATCTGTTCTGAGTCATGTGGAGTACCGATGACCTAATCCAACCAAAATAAAGGTGGTCTTCATGTTGTTAGTTTGCCTTTTGATTTTGCAGAATAGGTCTTTGTGCCTGGCATGTTTTTCTGTTGCTGGACCTTGTTCTTTAGTATTTTGCACTGTTTTTCATTCTCTCTATGGTTCCTGCTGTACAGCATTCTCTTGCTCCTGCACCATGGGCTTACTCAGAGGGTGTATGAAGGGAGCTGCATCCCTCAGGGTATAGAGGCTTCCCTTTCCAGAGTACTGGTTGGTACATTCTATTTTCAATCCTTATAGTTCTAAACAGATTTAGCAGCAAAGGAAGGTTCTAGGAGATTATTTTATTCTTATACAATATTTGCAGTTTTTTAGACATTTCCCCAGAAAATACCATCTACTTCTCATTAGTTCTCTCCCGTTTAATTCAAATAATTATGTTTTAACTACCTTTTATAAATGGGTCATTTACTGCCCTGAATTCTCTACCTCATCATGCTGGAAAATAATCCAGATCTCGAATGTTTATTAAATATGGACATAAAGATTTACTTGTTTCAATAAAATGAGAAAAGAGGCACAAATAAAGGCCCCTGGAACCAATATTCATCTTTGTATCTCTCCGGTTCAGTGTGTGGCTGAACTCAGAGCAGGTGCTGGATACCAGTTTGAAGGAGAGAGAATTGGAAGGAAAGCTAGATGGAAGGAAACGTAGAAAGAAAGACAAAAGGGAAGGAGAAAATCGAGGAGGCTGTGAGGGGCACCTGGTGGGTGTACTTTTAAAAATGTGAAGAGTGTCTGAAAATGGAGTGAAAAGGCTGTCACACCTGGGAAATGTGGCCTGACTGACATTCGCCTGAGTACTGGCTTCTGCAGGCCCACAATTGAGTGAGTGTTATTTGTAAATTTCACCTTGCCCACCTTGCCACAACATGGGATTCTCTTGGTCATACCCATTTATAGGACATAGTTATTAATTATTGTGCAGGACAAAGTGAGGTGTAATGTTATGTCTTTACATTTGTATTTAATAATAATTAAAATAAAATCAATAAAATATGTATATATTTGTATTAAAAAAAGATTTGTTTCTTACTGAACATTGAATTGAGTTGGATTTTCCAGTAGAAAGGAAAGTTCGATTGTGGTAAATATGGAGATGTAACACCAAGATCCCCCTTCAAGGAAAGACTTAGCTCACCTGCTGGAATTGATGTTAACAAGCAGCTTTTAGCAGTAGGCTCCTTCAAGAATTGTCTCAGCTGCAAGAAGCCGCACCCTTCTGGGGGTGGTCCTCCATTGACTAACAGAGGAGAGAATACAGGGCCGACCAGCTTGACACAATGTGAACAAATCTGACAGACCTTTCCAGCTTCAGCACTCCCTGTGGGGTTCTCTGAGGACTTCACTGGAAATTCATCACAGCTCAGCTTCTCTCTCTGCTTAATCCTGCTTCCTTCCCCTCCCTTCTGCAGGTATGGATCCCAGATTCTTATTTCTCTAAGAAATATCGTGCCCCCTAAATGCTATCACAGAACCTGCTTCCTGGAGAAGCCAGCCTATGGTAATGATCCTTAAAGCTTAAAAAATATTCTACTAGTTGGAAAGAAATGTAAAGCCTGAAGTTTTCTTCAAAATCTAGAAGTTATTGTTAACTTTTGAGTACAAGTAGAAGGTTAAAAGGTTAATAATAGAGATCTTTGCTTTCAGAACATCTGCTTATTTACTTTTACATTATTCTCCATATTTTTCTTACATATAACATTTTTCCTATAAAAACTAAGCATCTTAATCCTTTCACTGTTTAAAGATTTTATGGTATAAGGACATAATTAACTGCAAATAGCTCAGATGTTTGCTTTTATTTTAGTAGTATTTTCAAAACCCATAGTAATTTAGAATTTCTAGTGATTTGTATGGAGCATTAAATGCACAACCTATGAGAAAAGCAGGATAAAATTTTTAAATGCTTTAACGGGAATAAAATTTTTTATGATTTATTTTATTTTTAAATCACTCTTTTCCTTATTGCAAAGCAATACAGGCTGAAAGTTGCAAACAAAGGGAAAAAAGACACCCTAAATTCTATCATCCAAAGAAGTAATTATTGTTTGTTTTTGTGTGTATTATTTTAGCGTTTTTTTTAAACATCTTTATTGGAGTATAATTGCTTTACAATGGTGTGTTAGTTTCTGCTTTATAACAAAGTGAATCAGCTATACATATACATATATCCCCATATCTCCTCCCTCTTGGGTCTCCCTCCCACCCTCCCTATCCCACCCCTCTAGGTGGTCACAAAGCACCAAGCTGATCTCCCTGTGCTATGCGGCTGCTTCCCATTAGCTATCTATTTTACACTTGGTAGTGTATATATGTCCATGCCACTCTCTCACTTCATCCCAGCTTTCCCTTCCCCCTCCCCGTGTCCTCAAGTCCATTATTCATGTCTGTGTCTTTATTCCTGTCCTGCCCCTAGGTTCTTCAGAAGCATTTTTTTCTCTTTTTTTAGATTCCATATATATGTGTTGGCATACGGTATTTGTTTTTCTCTTTCTGACTTACTTCACTCTGTATGACAGACTCTAGGTCCATCCCCCTCACTACAAATAACTCAATTTCATTTCTTTTTATGGCTGAGTAATATTCCCTTGTATGTATGTGCCACATGTTCTTTATCCATTCATCTGTCGATGGAAACTTAGGTTGCTTCCATGTCCTGGCTATTATAAATAGTGCTGCAATGAACATTGTGCTACATGACTCGTTTTGAATTATGGCTTTCTCAGGGTATATGCTCAGTTCTGGGATTGCTGGGTCATATACTAGTGCTCTTTTTAGTTTTTTAAGGGACTTCCATACTGTTCTCCATAGTGGTTGTATCAATTTACATTCCCAGCAACAGTGCAAGAGGGTTCCTTCTTCTCAACACCCTCTCCAGCATTTACAGTTTGTAGATTTTTTGATGATGTCCATTTTGCCTGGTGTGAGGTGATACCTCATTGTAGTTTTGATTTGCATTTCTCTAATTATTAGTGATGTGGAGCGTTCTTTCATGTGTTTGTTGGCAATCTGTATATATTCTTTGGAGAAATGTCTATTTAGGTCTTCTGCCCATTTCTGGATTGGGTTGGGGTTTTTTTGATATTTAGTTGCGTGAGCTGCTTGTAAATTTTGAAGCTTAATCCTTTGTCAGTTGCTTCACTTGCAAATGTTTTCTCCCATACTGAGGGTTGTCTTTTCATCTTGTTTATGGTTTCCTTTGCTGTGCAAAAGCTTTTAAGTTTCGTTACGTCCCATTTGTTTATTTTTGTTTTTATTTCCATTTCTCTAGGAGGTGGGTCAAAAAGGACCTTGCTGAGATTTATGTCATAGAGTGTTGGGCTTATGTTTTCCTCTAAGAGTTTTAGAGTGTCTAGCCTTACATTTAGGTCTTGAATCCATTTTGAGTTTTTTTTTTTTCTTTTGTGGTACGCGGGCCGTTCACTGTTGTGGCCACTCCCATTGCGGAGCACAGGCTCCGGACGCACAGGCTCAGCAGCCATGGCTCACGGGTCCAGCCGCTCCGTGGCATGTGGGATCTTCCCAGACCGGGGCACGAACACATGTCCCCTGCATTGGCATGCAGACTCTCAACCACTGCGCCACCAGGGAAGCCCTTGAGTTTATTTTTGTATATGGTGTTAGGTAGTGTTCAAATTTCATTCTTTTACATATAGCTGTCCAGTTTTCCCAGCACCACTTATTAAAGAGGCTGTCTTTTCTCCATTGTATATTCTTGCCTCCTTTATCAAAGATAAGGTAACCATATGTGCGTGGGTTTATCTCTGGGCTTTCTATGCTGTTCCATTGATCTGTATTTCTGTTTTTGTGCCAGTACCATATTGTGTTAATTATTGTAGCTTTGTAGTAGTCTGAAGTCCAGGAGCCTGATTCCTCCAGCTCTGTTTTTCTTTTTCAAGGTTGCTTTGGCTATTCAGGATTTTTTGTGTTTCCATACAAATTGTGAAATTTTTTCTTCTAGTTTTGTGAAAAATGCCAGTGGTAGTTTGACAGGGATTTCACTGAATCTGTAGATTGCTTTGGGTAGTAGAGTCATTTTCACAATGTTGCTTCTTCCAATCCAAGAACATGGTATATCTCTCCATCTGTTTGTATCCTCTTTAATTTCTTTCATCTGTGTCTTATAGTTTTCTGCATACAGGTCTTTTTTCTCCTTAGGTAGGTTTATTCCTAGGTGCTTTATTCTTTTTGTTGCAGTGGTAAATGGGAGTGTTTCCTGAATTACTCTTTCAGATTTCTCATTATTAGTGTATAGGAATGCAAGAGATTTCTGTGCATTAATTTTGTACCCTGCTACTTTACCAAATTCATTGATTAGCTCTAGTAGTTTTCTAGTAGCATCTTTAGGATTCTCTGTGTATAGTATCTTGTCATCTGCAAACAGTGACAGCTTTACTTCTTCTTTTCCAATTTGGATTCCTTTTCTTTCTTTTTCTTCTCTGATTGCTGTGGCTAAAACTTCCAAAACTATCTTGAATAATAGTGGTGAGAGTGGACAACCTTGTCATGTTCCTGATCTTAGTGGAAATGGTTTCAATTTTTCACCATTGAGAACGATGTTGCTGTGGTTTTGTCATATATGGCCTTTATTATGTTGAGGTAAGTTCCTCTATGCCTACTTTCTGGATGGTTTTTATCATAAATGGGTGTTGAACTTTGTCAAAAGCTTTTTCTGCATCTATTGAGATGATCATATGGTTTTTCTCCTTCAATTTGTTAATATGGTGTATCACATTGATTGATTTGCATATATTGAAGAATCCTTGCATTCCTGGGATAAACCCCACTTGATCATGGTGTATGATCCTTTTAATGTGCTGTTGGATTCTGTTTGCTAGTATTCTGTTGAGGATATTTGCATCTATATTCATCAGTGATATTGGCCTGTAGTTTTCTTTCTTTGTGACATCTGTGTCTGGTTTTGGTATCAGTGTGATAGTGGCCTCGTAGAATGAGTTTGGGAGTGTTCCTACCTCTGCTGTATTTTGGAAGAGTCTGAGAAGGATAGGTGTTAGCTCTTCTCTAAATGTTTGATACAATTTGCCTGTGAAGCCGTCTGGTCCTGGGCTTTTGTTTGTTGGAAGATTTTTAATCACAGTCTCAAATTCAGTGCTTATGATTGGTCTGTTTATATTTTTTATTTCTTCTTGGTTCAGTCTTAGAAAGTTGTGCTTTTCTAAGAATTTGTCCATTTCTTCCAGGTTGTCCTTTTTATTGGCATATAGTTGCTTGTAGTAATCTCTCATGAACCTTTGTATTTCTGCAGAGTCAGGTGTTACTCCTTTTTCATTTCTAATTCTATTGATTTGAGTCTTCTCCCTTTTTTTCTTGATGAGTCTGGCTAATGGTTTATCAATTTTGTTTATCTTTTCAAAGAACTAGCTTTTAGTTTTATTGATCTTTGCTATTGTTTCCTTCATTTCTTTTTCATTTATTTCTGATCTGATCTTTATGATTTCTTTCCTTCTGCTAACTTTGGGGGGATTTTTTTTTGTTCTCCTTTCTCTAATTGCTTTAGTTGTAAGGTTATGTTGTTTATTTGAGATGTTTCTTGTTTCTTGAGGTGGGAATATATTGCTATAAACTCCCCTCTTAGAACTCTGCTTTTGCTGCATCCCATAGGTTTTGGGTTGTCGTGTTTTCATTGTAATTTGTTTCTATGTATTTTATTATTTCCTCTTTGATTTCTTCAGTGATCTCTTGTTTATTAAGTAGCATATTGTTTAGCCTCCATGTATTTGTATTTCTTACAGATTATCTCCTGTAATTGATATGTAGTCTCATAGTGTTGTGGTTGGAAAGATACTTGATACGATTTCAATTTTCTTAAATTTACCAAGGCTTGATTTGTGACCCAAGATATGATCTATCCTGGAGAATGTACCATGAACACTTGAGAAGAAAGTGTATTCTGTTGTTTTTGGATGGAATGTTCTATAAATATCAATTAAGTCCATCTTGTTTAACATATCATTTAAAGCTTGTGTTTCCTTATTTATTTTCATTTTAGATGATCTGTCCATTTGTGAAAGTGGGGTGTTAAAGTGCCCTACTATGAATGTGTTACTGTCAGTTTCCCCTTTTATGGCTGTTAGCATTTGCCTTATGTATTGAGGTGCTCCTGTTTTGGGTGCATATATATTTACAATTGTTATATCTTCTTCATGGATTGATCCCTTGATCATTATGTAGTGTCCTTCTTTGTCTCTTGTAATAGTCTTTATTTTAAAGTCTATTTTGTCTGATATGAGAATGGCTACTCCAGCTTTCTTCTGATTGCCATTTGTATGGAATATCTTTTTCCATCCTCTCACTTTCAGTCTGTATGTGTCCCTAGGTCTGAAGTAGGTCTTTTGTAGACAGCATATATATGAGTCTTGTTTTTGTATCCATTCAGCCAGTCTGTGTCTTTTGGTGGGACATTTAATCCATTTACATTTAAGGTAATTATCAATATGTATGTTCCTATTACCATTTTCTTAATTGTTTTGGTTTTGTTATTGTAGGTCTTTTCCTTCTCTTGTTTCCTGCGTAGAGAAGTTCCTTTAGCATTTGTTGTAAAGCTGGTTTGATGGTGCTGAATTCTCTTAGCTTTTGCTTGTCTGTAAAGGTTTTAATTTCTCCATCAAATCTGAATGAGATCCTTGCTGGGTAGAGTAATCTTGGGTGTAGGTTTTTCCCTTTCAGGACCTTAAGTATGTCCCGTCTGGCTTGCAGAGTTTCTGCTGAAAGATCAGCTGTTAACCTTATGGGGATTCCCTTGTGTGTTATTTGTTGTTTTTCCCTTGCTGGTTTTAATATTTTTTCTTTGTATTTAATTTTTGATAGTTTGATTAATATGTGTCTTGGCGTGTTTCTCCTTGGATTTATCTTGTATGGGACTCTCTGCTCTTCCTTGACTTGATTGACTATTTCCTTTCACATATTTTCTCAGTCCCTTTCTTTTTCTCCTCTTCTTCTGGGACCCCTAGAATTCGACTGTTGGTGCATTTAATGTTGTCCCAGAGGTCTCTGAGACTGTCCTCAATTGTTTTCCTTCTTTATTCTGCTCTGCGGTAGTTATTTCCACTATTTTATCTTCCAGGTCACTTATCCATTCTACTGCCTCAGTTATTCTGCTATTGATTCCTCTAGAGAAGTTTTAATATCATTTATTGTGTTGTCCATCATTGTTTGTTTGCTCTTTAGTTCTTCTAGGTCCTTGTTAAATGTTTCTTGTATTTTCTCCATTCTATTTCCCAGATTTTGGATCATCTTTACTATCATTACTCTGAATTCTTTTTCAGGTAGACTGCCTATTTCCTCTTCATTTGTTTGGTCTGGTGGGTTTTTACCTTGCTCCATCATCTGCTGTGTGTTTCTTTGTCTTCTCATTTTGCTTCACTTACTGTGTTTGGTGTCTCCTTTCCACAGGCTGCAGGTTCATAGTTCCCGTTGTTTTTGGTGTCTGCCCCCAGTGGCTAAGGTTGGTTCAGTGTGTTGTGTAGGCTTCCTGGTGGAGGCCACTAGTGCCTGTGTTCTGGTGGGTGAGGCTGGATCTTGTCTTTCTGGTGGGCAGGACCACATCCGGTGGTGTGTTTTGTGGTGTCTGTGACCTTATTATGATTTTAGGTAGCCTCTCTGCTAATGGGTAGGGCTGTGTTCCTGTCTTGCTAGTTGTTTGGCATAGGGTGTCCAGCACTGTAGCTTGCTGGTCATCGAGTGGAGCTGGGTCTTTGCGTTGAGATGGAGATCTCTGGGAGAGTTTTTGCCGTTTCATATTACATGGAGCCAGGAGATCTCTGGTAGACCAATATCCTGGACTCGGCTCTCCCACCTCAGAGGCACAGGCCTGACACCCAGCCACAGCACCAAGACCCTGTCAGCCATACGGCTCAGAAGAAAAGGGAGAAATAAAGAAAGAAGAGAGCAGCCAAACCAAAAAATAAATCCATCAATGATAACAAGTGCTAAAAACTATACTGAAAAAACAAGAAAAAAAAAAAACAGACAGAACCCTAGGACAAATGGTAAAAGCAAAGCTATACAGACAAAATCACACAAAGAAGCATACGCATACACACTCACAAAAAGAGAAAAAGGAAAAATATATATATATATTTTTTAAAAAAAAAGGAGGAAGAGAGCAACCAAATCAATAAACAAATCTACCAATGATAATAAACTCTAAATACTAAACCAAGATAAACATAAAGCCAGGGATAAATTAGATGCAGAAAGCAAACCCCAAGTCTACAGTTACTCCTAAAGTCCACCACCTTAGTTTTGGGATGATTCGTTGTCTATTCAGGTATTCCACAGATGCAGGGTACATCAAGTTGATTGTGGAGGTTTAATCCGCTCCTCCTGAGGCTGCTGGGATAGATTTCCCTTTCTCTTTGTTCGCACAGCTCCTGGGATTCAGCTTTGGATTTGGCCCCGCCTCTGCGTGTAGGTCACCTGAGGGCATCTGTTCTTCGCTCAGACAGGATGGGGTTAAGTAGTAGCTGATTCGGGGGCTCTGGCTCACTTAGGCCTGGGGGGAGGGAGAGGGCAGGGTAAGGAATGCGGGCTGAGCCTGTGATGTTGCAACAGCCTGAGGCACACCGTGTGTTCTTCCGGGGGAGTTGTCCCTGGATCACGGGACCCTGGCAGTGGCGGGCTGCACAGACTCCCGGGAGGGGAGGTGTGGATAGTGACCTGTGCTTGCACACAGGCTTCTTGGTAGCAACAGCAGCAGCCTTAGCGTTTCATGCTCGTCTCTGGGGTCCACACTGATAGCCGCGGCTCGCACCCGTCTCTGGACCTCGTTTAGGCAGTGCTCTGTATCCCCTCTCCTCGCGCACTGCACAGTGGTCTCTTGCCTCTTTGGCAGCTCCAGACCTTTTCCTGGACTCCCTCTCTGCTAGCTGTGGTGCACTCGCCCCCTTCCAGCTGTGTTCACGCAGCCAACCCCAGTCCTCTCCCTGAGATCTGACCTCTGAAGCCCAAACCTCAGCTCCCAGCCCTCACCTGTCCCGGCGGGTGAGCAGACAAGCCTCTCGGGCTGGTGATTGCTGGTCAGCACCAATCCTCTGTGCGGGAATCTCTCCGCTTTGCCCTCCGCACCCCTGTTGCTGCGCTCTCCTCCACGGCTGCGAAGCTCCCCGCCTCCGCCAGCCGCAGTCTCCACCTGCGAAGGGGCTTCTAGTGTGTGGAAACCTTTCCTCCTTCACGGCTCCCTCCCACTGGTGCAGGTCCTGTCCCTATTCTTTTGTCTCTGTTTATTCTTTTTTCTTTTACCCTACCCAGGTACGTGGGGAGTTTCTTGCCTTTTGGGAGTTCTGAGGTCTTCTGCCAGCTTTCAGTAGGTGTTCTGTAGGAGTTGTTCCACACGTAGATGTATTTCTGATGTATCTGTGGGGAGGAAAGCATTCTCTGTGTCTTACTCCTCCTCCACCTTGAAGGTCTCCTTTTATTTTAGCTTTTGAAATAAACATTTATGTTAGATTTTTTTGTTTGCATAGGTGTATATACTAGTTTCAAACAGTTTTTAGATCCTCAATAAAACATATCTTTTAGGAACTTTTACTTTTAGCACTTTGCTAGCCAAGTCCTTTAAAAATAATAAAAAGTTATAACATTTCTTTTATAATATTTTAAAATATAGAATTTTGATTAACATTGACTGGGTGTAATGCCAATGAATTCAAACTAGTGATGTTTATTAAAATTAAGGAAATTGCCCGATAACATCTATCTTACTACAACAACTCAGCTCTCATGGTGGCAAGCCCCAATTCCAATAAATTCCTTATGAACCGGGAAACACCTCCTTAGGACTTAGTTTTCTTAACCTACAAAATGAGGGTGATGGAGGAATTCTGACATGAGTTGCTCTTGTCAGATGATCCTTCTACATATAACAATGATAAACTGTAAGTTTATCCTTAGAATGACCAAAAGTAAGCAGATTCTGGAGGGCAGTTGGCTGTTTGTAAGAAGGGAGATACTCAGATCCCTGTTTTCACAGTTTCTAGCCTAAGAACTGGCCTCAGTCTGCTCCCTGCAGGTTGGCTAAAATTCTGCTGCAAAACGCTGGGTATTTTGGCTTGAAGAATGAGAGGTATGAGTTTGGGATAAGTATAGTTGCTGGAAAGTAAGTGGAAGATCCAAGGTAGGAGGGATCCAGAGAAGGGAATTCTAAAATCTTTTTAATAAATCTTCTGCTGATGCCTGAACCATGCCTGCTCAGGACAAACTTTAAGCAACCAAGCCCAAAAGATATAGTCCAATTAAGTCAATTGCATGCTAAACCAAACCAACCAAACATACAAAAAAGCTAACTTTCTTTGGGAAAGTATTACAGACTCCAAGATGTCTGGAAAATAACATTTACAATGTTAAGGATACAACCTAAAATTACTTAATAAATCAAGAAATACGGGAATGTGACTCATTTTTGAGACAAAAGACAATCAACAAAGCTCAACCCGGGGATGCCCCAGATGTTGAAGCTAGCAGACAAAGATTTAAAGCAGTTACTATAAAACAGCAGTCTCCAACCTTTTTGGCAACAGGGACCGGTTTCATGGAAGACAGTTTTTCCTCGGGGGGTGGGGGTGGATGGTTCCGGGATGATTCAAGCACATTACATTTATTGTGCACTTTATTTCTGTTATTATTACACTGTAATATATAATGAAATAATTATACAACTCACTATAATGCAGAATCAATGGGAGCCCTCAGCTTGTTTTTCTGCAACTAGATGGTCCCATCTGGGGGTGATGGGAGACAGTGACACCCGAAGTGTGTTGCTTATATCCAGTCTACTCTGTAATCTTGTTTTGGTGGCTGTTACTGCAGAAAACCCTGCTTCACAAAGATAGGATGTTGGAAGTGGAAGCACGCTTTTCAGTGCTTTTGTGGCAGTCTCAGGATATTCCATCTTGACTTTAATCCAGAACATATGGAGATTTGAAGTTGTCTCAAACATACTTTTAAGGCCACCATCATTTGCAATCTCAAGCAGTTGATTCTCTTCTAGCACGGACAAAGTCGATTCACCTGGCTTATTTACAAATGGGTTGCGGATCCATTCCTTCCCAGTTCGGGGGTCTTTGTAGTTGGGAAGTAATGCTCAAACTCTTTTGAAAGCTGAGATAGGTGATCATGCACCAGCTGGGAGAAAGAAGGCCCTGGCTGAGTCCCTTTCAAAATCTCTGCTAATGTTTGAAACATGTCAAAAATCCCAGTGTTCACTCGTCACCCACATAATTTCAGTTTGGCTTTGAATGGAGCCACTTTATCTGCAGACTTGAACACAGTTGTTGTTCTCCCTTGAAGTGACAGATTGAGTTCCTTCAGCAGGTTGAATATGTCACACAAATAAGCAAGTTTTGCAACCCATTCAGTATCACTGAAATGTGTTGCCAGTGGTGACTGTTTTTCTAAAAGAAATCTCTGGAGTGGCTCTTATAACTCAGATACTCTGGCCAGTGATCTACCTTTAGAAAGCCACCTCACTTCTGTGTATAAGAGAAGATGTGTGCGCTCTGCGTCCATCTCCTCACAGAATTGCGTGAACAGATGTGAGTTAAGGGCATGTAGTTTAATGTGGTTGATAATTTTAATCACCTCCTGCAAAACGTTGTTAAGTTCAGGTGACATTTTTCAGCTGGCCAGCATTTCTCTATGGATGACACAGTGCATAGACTCACGTTCAGAAGCAACCTCTTTGATCCAAGTAGTGAAACCAGAAAACCGTCCAGTCATGGCAGCCGCTCCATCCGTGCATATACCAACACAAAATGACCAATTCAGTTTTCCTGATATGTAATCATTCAAAGACTTGAATAGTTCTGCAGCTGTGGTGTTGCTTGGCAACAAAAGTGCACATACCATATCCTCCTGCACATCCTCCTGAAAAATATATCACACAAATACAAGCATTGTTGCCTTGTTGTCAACATTGGTAGGCTCGTCAACCTGGACTTCATACCACGGTGACTCATTAATCCTCTCTAACAATTGTGCCTCAATATCCTCTGCTATTTCATCAATTCGTCTAGTTATGGTGCTAGCTGAAAGAGGAACATGTGCCACCTTTTGAACTGCAGCCTCTCCTAAAAGTTGTCCTTAGCAGCAGGCAGGATCAACTCTTCACCAGTAGTGAAGGGCTTCTTAGCTTTAGCAATGCAGTTAGCCACTAAGAATGATGCTCTCAGGGCAGACACATTTGAAGAAGTGGTGGCCTTCAATAATTGCTTCTGTTCTTTGTGTGCACGTTTTTTTCTTTTGAAAAACTCCAAAGGCTTGTCTTTTAATGCAAGGTGCTTGGTCTCCATGTGGCAAAGCAGTTTTGAAGGTTTCATGTCTTCGTTGGATAGCTGGTTGCCACATATTATACAAAGCAGGCTTGGAGAATGTGAATCACCTGTTGCAATGAACCCATAATTTAAGTAGGACTCTTGGTATTTTCTTTCAAATGCAGCTTTCTTTTTGTTGGCAGTCTTAGAGTCTTCTGTCTCATCACTGGGTCTTTCCCCCTTTCAAAGAAGCTCTCCAGAGATGTTTGTTTTTTACTCATTTTGGCTAGGGTTAACTTATGGGCTTACCAAAACTGTGAGTGAGACAAGTGCACAGTGTGGGGAAAGAGGCACAGATGGAAGTGATAAATAAAATAATGGGCGGGCCCTGCATGGACTAAAATAAGTGTCAGATTCTGACTTAAAGACTGCCTCCAGATGTAGCTTAATTGTCATTTGCCACTCACTGATAGGGTTTTGATATGAGTCTGCAAGCAATTGATTTATTATGGTCTCTCTGCAGTCAAACCTCTCTGCTAATGATAATGTGTATTTGTAGCCACTCCCCAGCACTAGCTAGCCTCACCACCTCAGTTCCACTTCAGATCATCAGGCATTAGATTCTCATAAGGATTGCACAACCTAGATCTCTCACATGCACAGTTCACAGTAGGATCGCACTCCTATGAGAATCTAATGCAGCTGCTGATCTGACAGGAGGTGGAGCTCAAGTGGTAATGCGAGTGATGGGGAGCGGCTATAAATACAGATGAAGCTTCACTCACTCACCCACCGCTCACCTCCTGCTGTGCAACCCGGTTCCTAACAGGCCACGGACCAGTAGCGGTCTATGGCCTGGGGGTTGGGGACCCCTGCTATAAAACATATTCAAGGATGTAAAAGAAAATATGTGCATTATGAATGAAATATAGGATATTTAACAGAGAAAGAGAAACTATAAAAAAGAAACAAATGGAAATTCCAGAACTAAAAAATGTACTATCTGAAATAAAAACTTACCAGATGTATTTAACAGCAGAATGCAAACGAAGAAAGAGTCAGCAAAGCTGAAGATATATTAATAGAAATTATTGGGACTTCCCTGGCAGTCCAGTGGTTAGGACTCCACGCTTCCAATGCAGGGGACAAGAGTTCGATCCCTGGTCAGGGAACTAAGATCCCGTATGCTGCACAGTGAGGCCAAAAAAAGGAAAAATTAATTAATTAATAGAAATTATCTAACCTGAAGAACACAGAGAAAAAATATTGAAGTAAAAATGAACAAGCCTCAGGGACCATATTGAAAGCTCTAAGAATGTGTAATTAGAGTCCCAGAAGGAGATGAGAGAAAGGAATAATGGGCAGAAATAATATCTAAGGAAAACATGGCTGAATATTTTCCATATTTGGTGAAAGATGTAACTGTATATTTTCAAGAAGCTTAACAAACCTTAAATGAGATAAAAACAAAGAAAACCACACTGTTGTGTAATAAAGAATTTGACTGGTCTTTGTCCCTAGTTCCTGGGAAATAACCTCTAAATCTCTGGAATTTCTTGGAGTGATAGAAATGTCTTTGTTACTAATGGTGAGCCTCTAGACCCACACCTGAGTTTATGCTAATGAGATGACTCGAAATGGGGGCTAGCCACACCAGAAAGACCAACCAGGTAATTACAGGGTTGGGGCTTTTTAGTCATGTGATATGAGCCCAGCCTCTGAAGAGGGCAGAATTGGCTGGAGATTGAGTTCAAGCACATGGCCAATGATTCAATCAACAAAGTCTATGTAATGAAACTCCAGTAAAAACTCTGGGCACTGAGATGAGAGAGGCTGATTGGTATTTATACCTTAATGTGCCTGGAAGTTGAGGCATTCTGAGGACACAAAAGCTTTGTGTGTGGGACCCCCAGACCTCACTCTATGGGTCTTTTCACTTGGCTGCTCCTGATTTACATTCTTTATAATAAAACTATAATTATAAATGTAGTACTTTCCTGAGTTCTGTGAGTCATACTAGTGAATTATAATACTTCAGGGAGTACTTGGAACCCCTGAGTATGTAGCCAGTTGATCAGAAGAATGGTGACCTGAGAACTCTGGAATTTACATCTGGCTTCTGAAGTGAGGATAGAATTATGCTCCTAACTTCTGAAATTTGACCTAATTCTAGCTGGTTAACATCAGAATTGCATTGCACACACCTAGGCACATTATCATCAAATTTGAGAAAACTAAAGGTGTTTTGAAAGCTGTCGGAGAAAAATGACACATTGCATACGAGGGAACTATGATTTGAATTATTGACGACCAGAACACAGTGGAACAACATCTTTAAAGTGCTGGAGGGGAAGGGAGAACAAGCCCACATCAAATCAGAATTCTACATACAGTGAAAATGATCTTCCAAGAATGAAATGCATTTTCAGAAAAAGAAAGCTAAAAGGATATATTGACAGTGGGCATGTACTATAAGAAATACTAAGGGGCTTCCCTGGTGGTGCAGTGGTTGAGAGTCCGCCTGCTGATGCAGGGGACATGGGTTCGTGCCCCAGTCTGGGAAGATCCCACATGCCGCGGAGCGGCTGGGCCCGTGAGCCATGGCTGCTGAGCCTGTGCATCTGGAGCCTGTGCTCCGCAATGGGAGAGGCCACAACAGAGAGAGGCCCGCGTACCGCAAAAAAAAAAAAAAGAAATACTAAGGAAGTTCTACACACTAAAGAGAAATAAAAACAGATGAAAATTCAGATCTTGACTGTGGGGGGGATGAGAGCACTGGAAATTATAACATTGTATCATAGAGTTTTAATGTATGTAGATGTTATACATTTGACAACTTTAGCAAAAACAGGCAAGGGTGAGTAAATGAACTCCTACCTTGCAAGATTTCTGTATTTGACATGAATTGATTCAATATTAACCCTAAGTAGGCTGTTAAAAGTATATATATTGTGATCCTTAAAGCAACCACTAAAAAATAATGCAAAGAGGTAAAGTAAGGATCCTGGAATACATAATGTTTATACATATGCTATGTTTCAGCTAAACTAAAGGTAAACAAACCTAAGCTAAACTTTTTATTTCTTGTTCTTCTTAAATGATGACAACAAACTATTTCTATTAATGGTCTTTTTTGTCAGGGGTAAGGATTATATGATATTTTTTCCACTTCTCTCTTGAACACTTTTTCTCCTGTCTCAGAGTCACTATTTTGTTCTTCTTTGTCTCCTATGTTCCTGAAAAATATAATGTCTACTTTCCCTTCAATTACTCAGCAGTCAACTAGTGCTTGTTTTCTCTGCAGGGTACTTGTTTGTTTCAACTTCATTTCCTGCCCTCTTTCTCCCCAAGGTCATTGAATCACACTTTGATAAATACATTGTTATTAAGGATTACTAGAGGCAATTGCAATCATAGATTTTTTAAATTAATGTCTTTCATTATAATGAGTCAGAAAGTCAGTGAATTGAAAAATTATTCTTTTTGTGGGTATTCAGCATTAGTCAACATGTCCTTGCTGTCTGTGGAGTGCTCTTCTGAATTCTCTGGGGGTGTGATTATGGCAGTATTTCCTGGAGAAACAAGAAGAAATGGGATAAATAGATAGCTAGTGGGAAGCAGCCGCATAGCACAGGGAAATCAGCTCTGTGCTTTGTGACCACCTAGAGGGGTGGGTTAGGGAGGGTGGGAAGGAGATGGAAGAGAGAGGAGATAAGGGGATATATGTATCTGTATAGCTGATTCACTTTGTTATACAGCAGAAACTAACACACCATTGTAAAGCAATTATACTCCAATAAAGATGTTAAAAAATAAAAAAAATAGAAAAGAAACGGGGTAAACAAAAGTGTGACAGAACTTCAGCTAAGTGACTGGAAGGTAGGAAGAATGGGGGCAAATGAATAGGCCACTGGCCTGACTAACCCAGGAAGTCTTCACAGGGAGCACTAGAGTTCTGAAAGACTTGGGTTTGCCTTGTGTAAAGCTGACAAAACTCCCTAAGTGGAGGGAATATCATGGATATGAAGTAGAAATCAGCTAAAGATATTTATTGAGTGCCGATTGTGTCATATGCCAGTCACTAGAAGAACAGGAAGTAAAGATAGTAATATTATAAACTAGTAGGGAAGATTACATGTTCTCATAGAAAGAAAAAAAAAGACAACCAATGTAGTAATAGATGCCAAATATTGTAGTGAAAACGAATACCTAATTGCAGAAGAAAGGCTGAATTAAATGGAAGGGACTTAGAAGTGGGATGAGTGCCTAAATCGACAGAGAAAAAAGGAGAGATATGATATAACTCAGAGATGAAATCTGGGGACAATGGGAATATTCTGGGAACAGAAGGATCATGATAGGGTGGTGATGAATATGTTGCTGCTGGTGAAGATTATTTTATTTATTTATTTTTAAAAATACTTATTGGTCATCCATTTTATACACATCAGTGTATACATGTCAATCCCAATCTCCCAAATCATCACACCACCACCCACAGCCCCGCCACTTTCCCCCCTTGGTGTCCAGACGTTTGTTCTCTACATCTGTGTCTCAATTTCTGCCCTGCAAACCAGTTCATCTGTACCATTTTTCTAGGTTCCACATATATACATTAAGATACGATACTTGTTTTTCTCTTTCTGACTTACTTCACTCTGTATGACAATCTCTAGATCCATCCACATCTCTACAAATGACCCAATTTTGTTCCTTTTTATGGCTGCGTAATATTCCATTGTCTATATGTACCACATTTCTTTATCCATTCGTCTGTTGATGGGCATTTAGGTTGCTTCCATAACCTGACTACTGGAAATAATGCTGCAATAAACATTAGGGTGCATGTGTCTTTTTGAATAATGATTTTCTCTGGGTATGTGGCATTGCTGGGTCATATGGTAATTCTATTGGAAATAATGCTGCAATAAACATTAGGGTGCATGTGTCTTTTTTGAATAATGATTTTCTCTGGGTAGTGGCATTGCTGGGTCATATGGTAATTCTATTTTTAATTTTTTAAGGAACCTCCATACTGTTCTCCATAGTGGCTCTATCAATTTACATTCCCACCAGCAGTGCAGGAGGGTTACCTTTTCACCACACCCTCTGCAGCATTTGTTGTTTATAGATTTTCTGATGATGCCCATTCTAACTGGTGTGAGATGATACCTCATTGTAGTTTTGATTTGCATTTCTCTAATAATTAGTGATGTTGAGCAGCTTTTCATGTGCCTCTTGGCCATCTGTATGTCTTCTTTGGAGAAATGTCTATTTAGGTCTTCTGCCCGTTTTTGGATTGGGTTCTTTGTTTTTTTAATATTGAGCTGCATGAGCTGTTTATATATTTTGGAGACTAATCCTTTCTTCATTGATTCATTTACAAATATTTTCTCCCATTCTGAGAAGTGTCTTTTCATCTTGGTTTATGGTTTCCTTTGCTGTGCAAAAGCTTTGAAGTTTCATTAGGTCGTATTTGTTTATTTTTGTTTTTATTTCCATTACTCTAGGAGGTGGATCAAAAAATATCTTGCTGTGATTTATGTCAAAGAGTGTTCTTCCTATGTTTTCCCCTAAGGGTTTTATAGTGTCCGGTCTTACATTTAGGTCTCGAATCCATTTTGAGTTTATTTTTGTGTATGGTGTTAGGGAGTGTTCTAATTTCATTCTTTTACATGTAGCTGTCCAGTTTTCCCAGCACCACTTATTGAAGAGACTGTCTTTTCTGCATTTTATATCCTTGCCTCCTTTGTCATAGATTAGTTGACCATAGGTGCGTGGGTTTATCTCTGAGCTTTTTGTCTTTTTCCATTGATCTATGTGTCTGTTTTTGTGCCAGTACCATATTGTCTTGGTTACTGTAGCTTTGTAGTACAGTCTGAAGTCAGGGACTCTGATTCCTCCAGCTCCGTTGTTTTCTCTCAAGACTGCTTTGGCTATTCGGGGTCTTTTGTGTCTCCATATAAATTTTAAGATTTTTTGTTCTGGTTCTGTAAAAAATGCCATTGGTAATTTGATAGGGATTGCATTGAATCTGTAGATTGCTTTGGGGAGTATAGTCATTTTCACAGTATTGATTCTTCCAATCCAAGAACATGGTATATCTCTCCATCTGTTTGTATCCTCTTTAATTTCTTTCATCAGTGTCTTATAGTTTTCTGTATACAGGTCTTTTGTCTCCCTAGGTAGGTTTATTTCTAGGTATTTTATTCTTTTTGTTGCAGTGGTAAATGGGAGTGTTTCCTTAATTTCTCTTTCAGATTTTTCATCATTAGTATATAGGAATGCAAGAGATTTCTGTGAATTAATTTTGTGTCCTGCAACTTTACCAAATACATTGATTAGCTCTAGTAGTTTTCTGGTGGCATCTTTAGTATTCTCTATGTATAGTATCATGTCATCTGCAAACAGTGACAGTTTTACTTCTTCTTTTCCAATTTGGATTCCTTTTCTTTCTTTTTCTTCTCTGTTTGCTGTGGTTAGGACTTCCAAAACTATGTTGAATAATAGTGGTGAGAGTGGACATCCTTGTCTTGTTCCTGATCTTAGAGGAAAAGCTTTCAGTTTTTCACCACTGAGAATGATGTTTGCTATGGGTTTGTTGTATATGGCCTTTATTGTGTTGAGGTGGGTTCCCTCTATGCCCACTTTCTGGAGAGTTTTTATCATAAAAGGGTGTTGAATATTGTCAAAAGCTTTTTCTGCATCTATTGAGATGATCATATGGTTTCTATTCTTCAATTTGTTAATATGGTGTATCACATTGATGGATTTGCGTATATTGAAGAATTCTTGCATCCCTGGGATAAATCCCACTTGATCATGGTGTATGATCCTTTTAATGCGTTGTTCGATTCTGTTTGCTAGTATTTTGTTGAGGAGTTTTGCATCTATATTCATCAGTGATATTGGTCTGTAATTTTCTTTTTTTGTAGTATCTTTGTCTGGTTTTGGTATCAGGGTGATGGTGGCCTCATAGACTGAGTTTGGGAGTGTTCCTTCCTCTGCAATTTTTTGTAAGAGTTTGAGAAGGATGGGTGTTAGCTATTCTCTAAATGTTTGATAGACTTCACCTGTGAAGCCGTCTGGTCCTGGACTTCTAATCTAATCCTGGATTTCTAATCTCATAGCATTGTGGTCAGAAAAGATGCTTGATATGATTTCAATTTTCTTAAATTTACTGAGGCTTGATTGGTGACCCAGAATGTGGTTTATCCTCTAGAATGTTCCATGCACACTTGAGAAGAAAGTGTAATCTGCTATTTTAGGACGGGATGTCCTATAAATATCAATTAAATCTATCTGGTCTATTGTGTCATTTATAGCTTCTGTTTCCTTATGAATTTTCTGTGTGGATGATCTGTTGATTGGTGTATGTTAGGTGTTAACGTCCCCCACTATTATTGTGTTACTGTCGATTTCCTCTTTTATAGCTGTTAGCAGTTGCCTTATGTATTGAGGTGCTCCTATGTTGGGTGAATATATATTTATAATTGTTTTATCTTCTTCTTGGATTGATCCCTTGATCATTATGTAGTATTCTTCCTTGTGTCTTGTAACATTCTTTATTTTAAAGTCTATTTTATCTTATATGAGTATCGCTACTCCAACTTTCTTTTGATTTCCATTTACATGGAATATCTTTTTCCATCCTCTCACTTTCAGTCTGTATGTGTCCCTAGGTCTGAAGTGGGTCTCTTGTAGACAGCATATATATGAGTCTTGTTTTTGTATCCATTCAGCAAGCCTTTCCATTTTGGTTGAAACATTTAATCCATTCACGTTTTAGGTAACTATTGAGATGTATGTTCCTATTACCATTTTCTTAATTGTTTTGGGTTTGTTTTTGTAGATCCTTTTCTTCTCTTGTGTTTCCCACTTAGAAAAGTTCCTATAGCATTTGTTGTAGAGCTGGTTTGGTGGTGCTGAATTCTCTTATCTTTTGCTTGTCTGTAAGGCTTTTGACTTCTCCATCGAATCTGAATGAGATCCTTGCTCCGTAGAGTAATCTTGATTGTAGGTTCTTTCCTTTCATCACTTTAAGTATATCATTGCCACTCCCTTGTGGCTTGTACAGTTTCTGCTGAGAAATCAGCTGTTAACCTTATGGGAGTTCCCTTGTATGTTATTTGTCGTTTTTCCCTTGCTGCTTTCGATAATTTTTCTGTATCTTTAATTTTTGCTAATTTGATTACTGTGTGTCTCCACATGTTTCTCCTTTGGTTTATCCTGTATGGGACTGTCTGTACTCCCTGGACTTGGGTGTCTGTTTCCTTTCCCATGTTAGGGAAGTTTTCGACTATAATCTCTTCAAATATTTTCTCAGGTCCTTTCTCTCTCTCTTCTCCTTCTGGGACCCCGATAATGCGAATGTTGTTGTGTTTAATGTTGTCCCAGAGGTCTCTTAGGCTGTCTTCATTTCTTTGCATTCTTTTTTCTTTATTCTGTTCTGCAGCAGTGAATTCCACCATTCTGTCTTCCAGGTCACTTATCTGTTCTTTTACCTCAGTTATTTTGCTATTGATTCCTTCTAGTATAGTTTTCATTTCAGTTATTGTATTGTTCATCTCTGTTTGTTTGTTCTTTAATTCTTCTAGGTCTTTGTTGTACATTTCTTGCATCTTCTCGATCTTTGTCTGCATTCTTTTCCCAAGGTCCTGGATCATCTTCACTATCATTATTCTGAATTCTTTTTCTTGATGATTGCCTATCTCCACTTCATTTAGTTGTTTTTCTGGGGTTTTATCTTGTACCTTCGTCTGGTACATAGCCCTCTGCCTTTTCATCTTGTCTATCTATCTGTGAATGTGGTTTTTGTTCCACAGGCTGCAGGATTGTAGTTCTTGCTTCTGCTGTCTGCCCTCTGGTGGATGAGGCTATCTAAGAGGCTTGTACAAGTTTCCTGATGGAAGGGACTGGTGGTGGGTAGAGGTGATTGTTGCTCTGGTGGGCAGAGCTCAGTAAAACTTTAATCCGCTTGAGTGCAGATGGGTGGGCTGGGTTCCCTCCCTGTTGGTTGTTTGTCCTAAGGCGATCCAACACTGGAGCCTATGCAGGCTCTTTGTGGGACTAATGGCAGACTCTGGGAGAGGTCACGCCAAGGAGTACTTCCCAGAACTTCTGCTGCCAGTGTCCTTGTCCTCATGGTGAGACAGAGCCACCCCCCACCTTTGTAGGAGACCCTCCAACACTAGCAGGTCAGTCTGGTTCAGTGTTCCCTGGGGTCACTGCTCCTTCCCCTGGGTCCCGATGCACACGCTACTTTGTGTGTGCCCTCCAAAGAGTGGAGTCTCTGTTTCCCCCTGTCCTGTCAAAGTCCTGCAATCAAATCCCAGTAACCTTCAAAGTCTGTTTCTCTCGGAATTCCTCCTCCCATTTCCGGACCCCCAGGTTTCAAAGCTTGACGTGGGGCTCAGAACCTTCACTCCAGTGGGTGAATTTTTGTGGTATAAGTGTTCTCCAGTTTGTGAGTCACCCACACAGCAGTTATGGGATTTGATTTTATTGTGATTGCACCCCTTGTACTGTCTCATTGTGGCCTCTCCTTTGTCTTTGGATGTGGGGTGTCTTTTCTGGTGAATTCCAGTGTCTTCCTGTCAATGATTATTCAACAGTTAGTTGTGATTCTGGTGTTCTCGCAAGAGGGAGTGAGAGCATGTCCTTCTACTCCACCATCTTCGAAGATGATTTTAATAAAAATGGTACATAGCGTGGAAAACATAGTTGCTTATTACTTAGGGATTGTTTTAGATATAATGATAATTAGATGGATTAGTTAACTTGACCTTAACCACCTGTTAAATCTAAGCTTCCACATGAATTTATCATGGCTATTTTTAAAGGTACTATGTAATTTTGAGTTTCACCACTACACCTTCTTTTTGCCAAATGAAAAATATTATTTCAAGGCCAATTCTCCAAGTGTATGACCTATAGCAGTCTTCGGATTCTTCAGCTGTATCTTCTGTCTTAGTCTATTCAGGATAACATAACAAAATACCAGAGACTGGGTAGCTTATAAACAAGAGAAATTTATTTTTCACTGTTCTAAAGTCTAGAAGTCCAAGATCAGGGTGCCTGCATGGCTGGGTTTTAGTGAAGGCCCTTTTCTGGATTGCAGACTACCTACTTCTTGCTGTGTCCTCACCTGGTAAAAGGGTCTGGGGATCCCTCTGGAACCTCTTTTATAAAGCACTGATTGCATTCAGGAGGGTTCCACCTGCATGACTTAAACACTTCCCACAGGCTCTACCTCCTAATACCATCACCTTTGGGGATTAGAATTTCAACATATAAATTTTTTGGAGGACACAAACATTCAGACCATAGCATCCTCCCTTTAGTTCTGTGACATCATACCACCCTGGAGCTTGTATAGGCTGATTGTTCTATCTCTTCTTCCTTCACTGATTCTATCTACAGTTTATGGACCCCTAAATTTGGACATAGTCTTCCATCTTCATCTCACTTTCTTTGATCAATGTATACTCTCATAGCAAAAGTAATTTTCTATTAAAACAGAGACCTTTCAACTTAAATTTCTAGCTAAATTTTAGATACTTCAGAAGATCCAGAATCAAATCTAATGCAACACATCCTGAATCAAATTTATCCTCCCTACTAATCTTCCTTTCCGTTTTTCATATTGTCACTGTCACCCCCATAAGGATGCATGCCAGAAATGTTAGTTCTCTTTTCTTTCCATCTCATATCAATATGACCAGTCACCAAGCTTTGTCTTTATGTATTTGAAATATGTCTTGCCACTATCCTAGAAGTTTTGACATGCATTATTTGACAGTAGAAAAGAATATACCTAACACATATTTTTTGGCAACTGTAATCATAAAGACTAGTAAATTTACCATCCATAGAAGCTCTCTGTGCATTCTTCTACATCTCATTCCCTCAAACGTAACCACTCTCCTGAATTTTGTGTTAATCACTTCCTTACCATTAAAATTACATTATCATATATATGTATTTATAGAGAACATGTGGTTTCATTTTGCTTGTCTTTGAAATTTATAAAAATGGTATCTTCTGCAATTTGCTTTTTTCATCTATAATGCATATTGCTGCAGTCTATTCATTTTCACTGCTGAATTACATCCCATTTTGTGAATGTACCATGGTTAATTTATCTATTCTCCTGTTAACCATTAGGTCATTATGATTGTTTCCATGTTTCTGGCTTTTATGAAGAGTGCTACTATGAACATTCCATTATAGTGTATGTCTCTTGGTGCCCATATACAAGAGTTTCTTCAAGATCTTTCCTGGGAGTAAAAAGATTTATTGCAGATTGTGTGCTTGTTCAGACTCACAAGATAGTGCCAATTTGTGCTCTAGACTAATTGAACTAATTTACACTCCTCCTAGCACTGTGTAAGAAGAGTCCCTGTTGTTTCATGTGATGGTTAAGTATATATGTCACCTTGACTGGGCCATGGAGTGCCCAAATATTTGGTTAAATAGTATTTCTGGGTATGTCTGTGATGGTACTTTTGGATGAGATTAGCATTTGAATTAGCAGACCGAACGAAGATGGCCCTCCCTTGCTCTCTCTGCCTGACTGTTGATCTGGGACGTTGGTCTTCTCTTTAACTTGGACTATGATTTACATCATTGGCTCTCCTGGTTCTCAGGCCTTTGGACTTAGACTGGAACTACACCACCAGATTTCCTGGGTCACGCGCTTGCAGACAGCTGATCATGGGACTTCCCAGCCTCCATAATCATGTGAGCTAATTCCTTATACTAAATCAGTCTCTCTCTGTCTCTCTCTGTTTATTTCGCCCATGTTTCTCTAGATAACCCTGACTAATACCCTTCATATGCTCACCAACACTTGATTTTGCTAGACTTCTTAATTTTTGACGACCTGATGGGTGTGAGTTCATATCTTATTATGGTCTTTCACTATTTGAACTTCCTTGCTTGCAATGAGGTTATGAATATACTTATTCAATCGTTCATTATTTATGTTTCCTTATTTATGAAATGGCCCTCTAAGCCTTTTGCCCAGTTTTCTGTTGTGGTATTTGTCTTTTTCTTGTTGATTCCTTGGAAGATTCTTATATCTTGGATCCTAATTCTAATCCATTTGTGGTTATATGTGCTGTAAATGTCTTCTCCCAGATTATACTTATCTTTTATCTTTATTTATGGTGTCTTGTGATTAACAGATTTAATTTTAATGTAGTCAAATGTATTAATTTTTCTTTTATGCTTAGCACTACTTGTATTTTGTGTAATGCTTGCCAACCTCAAGATCAGAAAGATATTCTGAATTTCTTCTTAAAGTTGTATGCTTTGCTTTTCACATTGAAATTCTTAATCTACTTGGGATTGATTTTTGCGATTGTATGAGGTAGGAATCTACTTTTTTTTGGCCACACTGCAGGACTTGCAGGATCATCGTTCCCCAACCAGGGATCGAATCTGAGCCCTTGGCAGTGAAAGCAGAGTCCTAACCACTGGACCTCCAGGGGATTCCCAGGAATCCACTTTTTTTTTTTTTCTCTGTATGGATAACCAATCGTCTTAGCCTCAGTTAGTGAAAAAGACACTGCTGCCTTACAGATCTGCAATGCTGGTTCTGTCACATGTAAGTCTATAAATGTATATGTCTGTTTTTAGGCTCTCTAATCTACTCAGTTGGTTAATTTCTCTTTTCCTGAGCCAATGACATCTTGTTTAATCACCAGTGAGTCCCCTTTCCTTATTGTTGTTCTTTAGGAAAAGCTTAGCTATTTTGGATCTTTTCTCTACCATATACCTTTTAGAATAACTTTTCATTAACCCTGGTATGATTTTGGTTGAAAATTTGTGTATTATTTTGGGAAGATAGATATCTTTAGACCACATATTAGCATTCTTTTTGTTGAAATTTTTTTAATGCCTTTCAAGAAAAAAATTCTCCATAAAGGAGTTAATGTCCTTGTTGCATTTATTTCTAGATATCTTATATTTTTTTCTTATTATAAATAACATCTCTTTTCTAATTTATATTGTTTGTTTCTCAGGTATAGAGATGCAGTGGATATTTTAGATTGAGCTTATATTCAGACACCTTACAAAACCTTACAAAACTCTTGTAAAATAGTTTGTGGATATAATTTATTATTTAAAAAAACAAACACATACATAGCATTCTTACTATGTGTAGGCACTATTCCATACACTTCACAAGTATTTATTTAATTATCTCAACATCCCTATGAAACAGGTTTATTTATTATTTATTTATTTATTTCTTTTGCGGTATGCGGGCCTCTCACTGTTGTGGCCTCTCCCATTGCGGAGCACAAGCTCCAGACGCGCAGGCTCACTGGCCATGGCTCACGGACCTAGCCGCTCCGCGGCATGTGGGATCTTCCCAGACTAGGGCACGAACCTGTGTCCCCTGCATCGGCAGGCGGACTCTCAACCACTGTGCCACCAGGGAAGCCCCAGGTTTATTTTTTAATCCCCATTTTACCGATAAGGAAACTAAGTCACAAAGAGATTAAGTAACTGCCCAAAGTCACAAATTTTCATTTGAACCTAGAAGGTGGGATTTAAATCCAGGCAGTTGATCTCTAAGCTCCATGCTAAACCAATAGCTTTGCTGCCTCCCCACTAGACTGAAAAGTTCTGTTTCTTCCTTTCTAATCCTTATCTTCCCTCCTTTTTTTTTTTTAACCTTTCTTTGAGGGTATTGTTTTGAATGTTAACAAAGATAATCCTTGTCTTGTTATTAATTTAAAAGAGAATACTTTTATTTACTTATTTATTTTTAACATCTTTATTGGAGTATAATTGCTTTTACAATGGTGTGTTAGTTTCTGCTTTACAACAAAGTGAATCAGTTATACATATACATATGTCCCCATATCTCTTCCCTCTTGCATCTCCCTCCCTCCCACCCTCCCTATCCCACCACTCCAGGTGGTCACAAAGCACAGAGCTGATCTCCCTGTGCTATGTGGCTGCTTCCCACTAGTTCTCTATTTTATGTTTGGTAGTGTATATATGTCCATGCCACTCTCTCACTTTGTCACAGCTTACCCTTCCCCCTCCCCATATCCTCAAGTCCATTCTTTGGTAGGTCTGTGTCTTTATTCCCATCTTGCCCCTAGGTTCTTCAGCACCTTTTTTTTTTTTTTTTAGATTCCATATATATGTGTTGGCATACGGTATTTGTTTTTCTCTTTCTGACTTACTTCACTCTGTATGACAGACTCTAGGTCCATCCACCTCACTACAAGTAACTCAGCTTTCGTTTCTTTTTATGGCTGAGTAATATTCCATTGTATATATGTGCCACATCTTCTTTATCCATTCATCTGTTGATGGACACTTAGGTTGCTTCCATGTCCTGGCTATTCTAAATAGAGCTGCAATGAACATTTTGGTACCTGACTCTAAAAGAGAATACTTTTAATGATTTACCATAGAAAGATGCTTGCTGTAGGGTTTTGGTGGATAACATTTGAGAGGTTAAGGAAATTCACTTCTATTCTTAGTTTACTAAGAGGTTTTTTATTGTTTTTTATCTTGAATGGGTGTTGCATTTAATCAAGTGGTTTCTCTCTTCAATTTGTTTTTGTGGTGAATCCACTAATTGATTTTCATATGTTGATCTTTGCATCCCTGGGATAATCCCAGCTTGATACTGATGTGTATTTTCCTAAATCCTGCTGAATTTGGTTTGATAATATTTTGTTTAGGATCTTTCATCTATCATCATTAGTGAGATACTCTTGTGACTTTACTCTTTTTCACACTGTCCTTGTTCCTGGGTCTCGGGACTGGGGAGGTGGGCAAGGTGAGGGCGGGGCCTTGAGAGCAGCCACACACTCTGCCCCCTCACTCAGTCTCTGGAAGGGGAGCGTGGTTCGGGCTGCAGGGCTGACTTCGAGCCCCCAGCGGCTGCAGCAGATTCCTCAGCGGCGGCAGCAGATTCCGCAGCGCCGCTCCCGGGGAGCCTGAGCCGCTTGGCTCCGGAGCGCGGTGCGGCCGAGACGGTTCCCTAGGTCGAGTTCAGGGCGCCCGGGGTGCGCTGGCGGCAGGTCGCAGAGCACCGCTTCCACCTGTCACCAGCCTGTAGGGGTGGGTTCGGCTGGGCAGGGGGTGGGAGTCCGCTCAGAGACCTCTTGTCCCTTCCAGTCAAGAGCCGCCCTCATCCCTCGAGGGAGCGCAGCGCACGCACGACATCGCACCCGGACGCTCGCCTCCGCCGCCTAAGAGAGGTACCATTCCCCGCGGGCTCCCTGTCTGCGTCCAGGTGACCCGACCCGGCAGGAGAGCACTGATCCGGAGGGTAACCTGAAATTCTTGAGGAATAAAATTCTCTGGTCCCACTCAGTCCTTTGTATTATAAACTGGCCACTGTCAGCTCTGTTTGGGAAACCTGCACAATTTTCCACAACGTGAAACGACCCGACTAACCTAAGTTTAAATTTGTTTCGTTGAATTTGTCTCTTTAACCTAACTTCTTTTTTTGTGGGGGGGGGGGGTGGTGGTTAGGGGGGAGTGGAGGACGGCGGTTTACGGGGAAGAAGGTGAGTACTGTCTTCCGGATCTGTCCTCGCCGCTCCACTCCTCCGACCTGGCTGTCAAGGTTGTGTCAGGGACATTTCCAATGCCAGCCTGGAATGGTAGGGCCATTCAAAGCGAATTTAGACCTTGACTTCACCTATAGGCTTCAGGCCGATTTACTGAGCAATCAGTTTTCAGGGAAACTTGTGCAAAGAATCGTGAGAAAATACCTAGATTTTGCTGAATGTTATTGGTGCTGCACCATGTCATATTGGCTTATATCACTTTTCTTGTCTTTGTGCTCCTTTGTGTATGTATGTTAATCTTCTCTAACCAGCTCCTGAACAACCTGAGAAAAGTCAGGGATCCACCAGATATCAGTGCATAACAAATATTTTTTCAATGAATAAATTTCATCAGTAACTTTGAAACCTAAAATGGTGCTTGAGCATCCAACACTTGATAGTTTGGAAAGCGTCAATTTAAAGAAAACCACACACACCATTTTTTATGGTTACCTGTAGAAAGGGCTGCATTTTGATCTTCTTCGTTGAAATGTATTGTGGTAGGAGTCTTGGATAGAGAGACAGGAGACCTGAGAACTTGCTGAATCACATCACTGAGAATTTTTCTGATCTGTAAAAGTAGAAGGTTGGAACACATGCTTTTTAGAGTTTCTTTCAGCTCCAAAGGTCTTTGATGAAATGAATGTATCACAACTTCATAAACATGTGTTGGATTTCAGTGGCTCCTGAAGACTGTTTATCAGAATGTTGGTAAAGCTGTTGTTATATCCTTTCGAAGGAAAGTCTGAGAGTCAGCAACTTAGAGGAAAACCAATAAATACATAGTAGGCAAATTTGACTTGATCAAAACCAAATACATAAGTATTTATAATTTTTTAGGTTTGATAAAAACCAAATACATAAGTAGTTATAACTTTTTAGGTTTAAACAGATCATCAAGTAATTGAATAATTTTAAGTTAAAAATATATCTTCATTTTTTTTTCTGTATAGAATATGAATTTTGCCACAAGAAGATGGTTCTACCTACCTCTGGGCTGCATGATGCTGATGAATCTGATTAACGCGGATTTTGAATTTCAAAAGGGGGTGCTTGCCAGCAACAGCCCAGGGATCATGGAAGACATTGATCTCCAGTGCTGGAATGCTTGCTCCTTGACACTGATAGATCTCAAGGAAATCAAGATAGAGCACACTGTGGATTCTTTCTGGAATTTCATGTTGTTCCTGCAAAAATCCCAGCAGCCTAGACATTATAATGTCTTCTTAAGCATAGCTCAGGATTTCTGGGACATGTATGTAGACTGCTTGCTTTCAAGATCCCATGGAATGGGCAGAAGACAGGTGATGCCTCCCAAGTATAATTTTCCACAGAAGATAACAGGAGGTAATTTAAATGTGTACTTAAGAGAATAGCAGTTTAGTTTTCTTAAAAATTCAATATTTAATCTTTCTGATTTTTAAAGTTTATCTAATAAGCTAACAAATTTGCCATATTTTTTCCTAATATGATCAGCTTTGATTTTCATTTTTACTGATTTTATATTATTTAGAAACCAGAGGAGCTCTGATGTGCAAATACTAGATTCTAAATGATCTTGGAATGATATATTTTTGTAGATCATTAGATTATCATCTTATTTTTTCCCCAAGAGTAGTTCATAAGAAAGCCATTTAGCCATGTAATTATTCATATTACATTTGTTGAAAAAAATTTTAAACATCCACATGTATTTAGGCTTTTGAAATTAATTGTTTCAATAGGGTTGTTTAAAGGGAGGGAATCTTAAGAGTTCATATTAGAACAAATGTTAACAATTTTTCTTCTCTAACCTTATAGGACTGGATTTTACAAAACATGAGTTTTACATTTAAGAGAACACAGAAAATACTTCAAGCAAGATGACACCAACTTGAAAATTTAACCCTGTGTCAGTATTTATGAGCTCGAATATTTCCTGTAGCATTTATCAAAATTATTTCTAATTCTTTAATATTGATGAAGATTGTATTTTTGTTGATATGTAATTGTTTTATGGCTATTGAATTATCATTTCCATATTTTGGGGTATTTTGTCAATAATTTTTAATTTAGAAGGCATCTTTGTAAAGCCTTTTTTTTTTTTAAAGAAAAAACCACTTAAAATGCAAATACAACATATTTTTTAATACAACAATCAGTGCAGTAAAATTGTAACCAGTTTTATCAGGTATCTTCTACATAATTTTGACTTCAAAACTGTGCCAAAACTAATGCCAGTATTATCCTAAAAAGTAATATTTAATCTTGATGTAGTGTACTGTGTGGCTTCTGATATATGTATCCCATCACCAAGCTATATATTATTTTTCTATGCATTAAGGCCTAAAATTTTGTTTTATGTTCTCATTTTTATAGTCCTCATTTAAAAAAAGGAATAGCAAGCAGAAAAGCAGTTAATTTTATTTTTTATTTTATTTATTTATAAATTTATTTATTTATTTATTTTTGGCTGTGTTGGGTCTTCGTTGCCGCATGCGTGCTTTCTCTAGTTGCAGCAAGCAGGGGCTACTCTTTGTTGCAGTGCGAGGGCTTCTCATTGTGGTGGCTTCTCTTGTTGCGGAGCTCAGGCTCTAGGCACGCGGGCTTCAGTAGTGGTGGCACGAGGGCTCTAGAGTGCAGGCTCAGTAGTTGTGGCGCACGGGATCAGTTGCTCCGTGGCATGTGGGATCTTCGCAGACCGGGCTCGAACCCACGTCCCCTGCATAGGCAGGTGGATTCTTAACCACTGCGCCACCAGGGAAGTCCCCATCTTAAACCTTTTTGATGGTACTTAGATATAATGTTCTGTTAAATCCCCCCAGTTTTGGGCACAAATCATGTCATTTGTATATAGAAAATTTTATTCTTTTTTCATCATTTATTCATTCAAAAAAATTCATTGAGCTTGGAGGTACACTGCTGAGCAATCCACACACAATCCTTGACTCCCAGAGTTGTCATTGCTGTGGGACAAGGATGCAGCAGGAAATAATATAATTCAAAAGCACTTTTATGATGTCAAAATATGTTTTTTTTCCAAGAAAGAGGAATTGTAGCCAACATAGGGTTGAGTGGGGAACAATATGTATTTCTCTTTTGCCCTATTCAAAATCATCAGACTAGATCAGACAGATCATCCAAAAAAAATAAAACCCCCAAACCCACCAATTCTTGCAGTGCTATTATGGTAAAGACTCAGTCAGTTTCTCAGTTTGGGGTTTATGCTGAACTCATATAGCTTAACTCATAACCAGTTATTTTCCAGAGCACTGAAAGCTGAAAAAAGACAGCAAATCATCTAATATTGCTCCCAAAATATTTCTTCATGAGGTGATAAAATGGATAAAAATTGAGCATCTATGCTTAAAGTTCCTCTGCTCTTCCTATAGAATTTTTTTTTCTTTAAATAAAATTTTTACTTTAGAATAGTTTTAAGTTTGCAGAAAAGTTGCAAGGCTAGTGCAAAGACTTCTTGTATATGCCTCACCCATTTTTTCTTATTGTTCACATCTTACGTTAGTCATATGTTTGTCATAACTAATGAACCAATACTAATACATTTTAAATTAAACTTCATATTTTATTTGAATTTCACTAGTTTTCCCCTAATGTCCTTTTTCTGTTCCAGGATCCTATCCAGGACACCACTTACAATGAGTTAGGCTCTAAGAAGATGTTTTTGATGACCTTGACACTTCCCGATGCTGGTCAGTTGTATTGCAGAACGTCCCTCAATTTGGGTTTGCCTAATGTTTTTCTCATGGTTAGACTGGGGTCATAGGATTTTTGGGGAAAACTACAGGAGTAAAGCACTGTTCTCAGCACTTCCTATCAAGGGTACATGCTGTCACATGACATAACACAGATGGCGTTTAACCCTGGCTGAGGTAGTATCTGCCAGGTTTCTTGGCTGTAAAGTTACTTTCCCTTCTCTTTCTATGTTGTATTCTTTGGAAGCGAGGCGCTAAGCATTACCCACACTTTAGGGAATGGGGAGTTATGTTCCACCTCCTTGAAAAGGAAATATCTACATAAATTAAAATAAATACAAGCGATTATGAAACATGGTTGCCAATGAAACTAATGTAAGCCCAGGCTATGTTGGCAGGTGTGTAAAAATGAGAGGGACTAGTTTCATTATACCCTCCATGTGTCCTGTTACACCTGTAAATTGTTGCTCGGTTCTGTTGGTCTCAGTATAGAGGAATAATCACAAACTGTAGCACTTCAGAAAGGGCTGGCCAGGTTCATAGTCTGGAATGACTAAATAAACTGGATATTTGACCCAGAAAGACTGAGGGTGAACATTATAGTTTTTTCCTGTGATATGAAATGTACCCTGTGTTTCAGAAGGCAGACTGAGGACCAGATGAACAAAAGTTGTTCACCTAATTATTGACTGGTTTTCATCCAATATGAGCAAGCACTGGCTAACAGGGTCTAATCATGGAATGAACTCCTCCCTCATGTGTTAAAAATCTCATTACCGAAGAGTGTTGAAGCCACTTTCATCTGTGCTCACTCAACTCCGTTTTTATTTTCTTGACTTTCTTTTCATTTAGTTTATTAGCAGAAGTCTGGGAGCTGAAATTTTGTTATCAGTTGACTCACGGAAGGACATATACTGTCCACCTTTCAGCCAGGCTGGATGGGAGAGGCACAAATCCCCTAGGGCTTAGAAGTGGTATGGTGGGAGCACAGGATGTGAGGAGAGATGGAGACGTGTTAGAATTAGTGACCCTGTCAGACAGAGGGACTGATTTCACTGGCTCGCTGCCAGGTGGCTGGAATTGTAATATGCGAACTTGGGTATCGTCTGTCTACCAAGTGCAAGTGTCTGGATGAAGCAACCTTACTACACTCCATCTGTGTACATTTCTTCCTCTGTTAAATGGCTGCTAGGTAATAACCTGCCCTATTTTACCTTTCCTCTTCCTGATGGGTAAGATCTACAACAGGGAGAAGTTCTACAGAACTCACAGATTATTTTGACTGCAGTCAGTCCTAATCAATCTGGAGATACCAAGTTGCACTACATACAAAAAATAATGTTCAGCCAAGAAATATCAATTCTGTTTCTACCCACTGGTTATATTAATGTAATAGTATTTATGCCTCATTTTAGAGAAAGTCTATCACTGTTACGAAGCACATACATTTGAACTACTTTAACATGTCCATGTTTAGCATTCCCGGTATAGTATTTTGTTGGCTGAACCTTCCCTTTGAGCTCAGGACTTTGCTGCCTTTGCAGAAGTTGAGGGGAAGGTTGCCAGGAGCTGAGGCCACCATCACACTTATTCAATAATTTATTTACTGAGGTGTTGATTACAATAATGAATGAGATGTGGTTTCTATCTTGTCTTTAGGGAGCTTAGAATCTGAGGAAGGAACTTATAGTCTACAAATTGGAGTAAACATTCATTGCTTTTAGCCATGGACACTTCATCTCGATTCTATGTGTATCTCAGATGTAACTGAACATGTATCTGGTGCTTTTTGTGTGGGCATCTCATCGTTGCATGTTCCTACCCACATCCATTCTTGTGTCTCAGTAACTCCCCTTTACATGGAACCTTTGTGCTTAGGGCTGCCTGTGAAGAAGAGGAACAAATTATGCTGTCTACTATCTTCTTGGGGGTGGTGGTAATAGAGAAAGGGATTCAAGAGAGCACAAAGCTCACTGATAAGCTGATGCACATTATGTACTCCTGTGAGCCACAAGGAGAATGGGCAGCTGGGCCAGGGTGAGAGGCCGCTGGTAACTCATTCTAATTAGAACAATAACAACAATTGCAATTTCTCCTCTCATGGCAGATGCTACTATCCTCACAGACAGAATAATGAAAAATTCCTGGAGGAATGTGAATTGGGGGAGGAGGGGTGAGGGGAAGAGGGAGGAGAAAGTAAGAGAAGGTGGGCCCAGTGGGGTGTTGGAGCCGTCTTTTATCTGATAATGAAAGTGGATTCTATGCATGTCTTCCCAACTCTGCATTCAGTAGCACCATGTTGGTAGCTTGAAATTGGTCATAGTGGGATTGGCAAACACTACAAATAAGGGTTTTTTCCCCTTGCAGAGCTGGTTGTTATACATTTAACCAGTACACTGCTGTGTGCACACTATGGGCCTAGAGTCTAGACTCAAATTCCAGTATATTTTCCTTTCTGAGAAAACAGATTCTTGTCTCTCCCAGCCCTGGACGTGAACTCAATTTTGCAGCTTCCTGAGTGGAGAAGGGGGTTGACGGAAATGGATACAGGCTGTGGAAACCGCATAATGCCATACAGGGACACAGACACTTTGCTCTACATCTAGCATTAAGGCATCTACCTCCTATTTGGCAAGATACCTCCACCACCAAAAGAGTTTCTCCCTACTCCCCCCTTTCCTTCCCCATTAAGGAAGAGAAGTAGCATTAGAATTTATTTATATATTAAGAGTTAAAACATGTTTATTTTAGTTTTATTGTTTAGCTTATGAATAACATTTGCTTTTTATAGGAGAGAGAACTTATTTTACTTTGACCAACACATTTGTTGCAAATGTTTTTGCTGCCCAGTATTTGTATATACTTATAATAACATATATTAATAATATCCTGATTCCCTACTCCATCCATATGCTTTGGATGGGATTGGCTTCCTTCTGTCTCTGAGTGTAGGCAGTTCTCAGATCTGGCCAAAGTCATGATGAATGGTTCAGGAGTGGGCATATGGCCAATCAGGGGTCCCAAGATGCAGAGACAGTTGCAGAGATTGTTGAGAGATAGGCATGCACTCTTTTCTACTGGATATCAACCTGGGAGAATATAATTCAGGAGCTGCTAGGGAAGGAGAAGAGCCTACTCACAGAGTTTCAGTTCCTAGATCCAACAATGCCTGTAGTTTTAATCAGTCCTAGATTTGATAGCCCCAGAGCCTGTAAAAGTTGGGTTTTTTTGTTTTTGTTTTGTTTTGTTTTTTGGCTTAAACCAGTTGGAGTAGTTCACATCAATTGAAAGAGTCAACTGATACAACATGTTTTACAATTTTCAGTTAAGAGAATTGTAATCTTTAGAAAGAAATTGATGATAACTCTTCTCACAGTATGTGTTGATATTTTCAATAAAAATACATTATATGTGCTTTTATTTTAATAGTATTTTACTAAAATATTTATTCTAAAACATTTGCTTTACATTCATATATACAGATATTTAACTAAAAAATTATAAGCAGAATTTATTTCAAAAAGTCTCCAGAGTATTTTATGCGGGAACGCTCTTCTCTGGCTCATTCACAGTTTTTACTGCTTTTACTCTCTGTAAGGCTCCTCCTCGAATAGGAAGTTTTTTAAGAGTAATATCTGTATCAGCCAGAGGTCCTCCCACTAATCGGGCAGGAGTGCTTTCCACTGTTACTACACCACCAGAGGGCACCTAAAAAAAGCAAAAGTAAATATTTACGAGTCCATTTACAAAATTTTTCACTAAGAGGAAAACCCACTCATCCTTCAGCTAACTTTGGAAGAGACACAAAATGTACATAGTAACTAGGAGACAGCATGGACTAATGGAAAAATAAGGGCTTTGGAGCCTTTGCAATCAGGGCCAAATTATGTCCAGAATAGGACACCAGGAACACTGGAATATGGCCTGGATCTATTTGCCAGGCAAAGGAGGCACTGCACACTTTCTGTCAAAGAGATGTAGAGATATATTTTGACTAGTGTTTATAGCAGTTTCTTGGGAATCCTGGAGGGCTGGGTCTGGTCTAAACCAGAACTAGGCAAGGGTAGAGATAAATATGCCTTAACTATTTGATATTTGAACAGCAAAAAGAAAAAATATGAGACAAAACCCCATAGAAATAACACTCTTTGGGGATTAAATTTAATATCTACTAAGAAAAGTTATGGAGAAAAAAAATCTTACTGTTGTGTGAAGGCCTTTAATATCTGTCGGGTGAAATACTGCATTTGGTGGATGCTCACTGTATCTAGAGGACTCTATACCTTTCTCCTGAAGTCTTTTTGCTTTCTGAAGATTTTTAAATTAGAAAGAAAATAAATTAATTGCTATTAAAGCATTAACTATGGTACTTACAATGAAGTATACAAAATATATTTAATTGTGTCTGTTTTATGCTTTATTAGTTAGCACTAGCATTTACTCATTTAGGCTAAGAAAATAGTTATTAACAAGTTATATCCTTTGTACATTGCAGAAAACACCTGAAAATGTTACTGAGATTTCCATAGGTACTGGTAATATATGACCAAGGGATAAAGCAGGTCCTAAGGAAATCAGGTTCAATTTTTTGTACATAATTGAATAAGCTACTAAATTTACAATAGATGATACATGTTTTCAAATTATTTTGCATAAATTAAATACTAATTCAGTACACTTAAATGTTTCAAGCATTCAGAATAATGCAAACTATATAATTTGCTGCAGTTACAGTCAAGCTCAATAGTTGAGGCACTAGAACAGGCTAAATTCGAGGTAACAAATTATCTGCATGGTGGGGGCTGATTTTAAAGTTGGGAAGAACTTTTAGTGACAAAGGGGAGACATGGTACCTTGAATAAGCTTGTTCTTAATTTTGTTTTTGCTATTTTAATGATTCCACTATTTTCGTGTGCTAATATAACATTTAACAATTTCACATCTAGAGGAAGAATTGTAACATTATATAAAAGTGTATCCCAAGTATTAATGAAAAAGTTGGGAAAAAAGTAATGAGATTTTGGAAATCTATGCTGCTTCTTACATATTTCAAGTGAACAATTAGCATTATAAACTGTTTAGATTAGTTTCCAGTTTATTGCTGAAGCAGGTTATCACATTTTCCCAAAGGGGTGTTTATCCCAAATTCCCACGTAAGCTTTAATACAATGTTTCTTTTGGTGGTCACAGAGGGGAAGCATCCTTGAAGGAGAGAGTAGTATGGACAGTTGTTTTTTGTGTCCTTCACTCTGCTTCTTACAGAAAGGATCAGTAAATAAGAAGGCTCAGAATGGAAAGTAGGAGCACATTTCTCCTGCTTATTCCTGGCTAACTCTCATCTCTTTTATGGAAACCAGGAACACCATCCTTGCTTCGCTCCCTCCCACTGCTAAGCCAAATGAAACTCAGAGTGGTATCTTCTGTAACTGTGAAAAATGCAGTTTCAGTTAACGCCCTAAACTGGAAATGAGGATCAATAGTGTTGGTATTACACGGAAAGATCAACAGAAAAAGGTGAATGAATAGTTTTCCCTGAAAAAGTCTGTCAGAGTTGACTGTTTGTTGTGGATATTGTAATATTTTAAAAATCCTACCTTTAAAGTTTTAACATTTGATGTTCTAGCCAAGAAATTTTCCCATGATTTATTAGCCAATTCTCTTTGCTTGTGTGTGGCTTGTACCTGAAATAAGAAAGATAATTAAGAGTTCCAGTTTCTATGAAAGGATACCAAAGCGCTTGAATACTTGTATTTTGAAGGAAGACCTAGTTTTTGCCAACGTAAATTTTAAGGTCAACTAGCAAAAGGGTTAGAGTTTAACAACTTAAAAAACCAAAGTCTTAAAATGGAAAAAAACTCCTTCCCTCACTATGTGGCCAAGGTTTGAACTGCTTCCCATGAAACGTAATGCAAAACTGTTGCTATAAAAATACAAAATATGAAAATAACAATAATCCTTCTGAGCAAGACTGATTGTTTCATGTGATTATCACTTGTGAAGACAGATTATAACCCAGAACAAGCTACATAAATGACCCAAGAGCAAATTCACAGGAGAAAATAAAGAGTTTTCTGCTGCCACTGATAATAGTTTAGGCAAGATTATATTGGTAAAAGTGCTTCTAATTTACACCTTCAGCAAGACAGCAATTTTGTGAGTGCTGAGTTTGTTGTCATGATGCAGTCTAGGGAGGTAACTACTGACAAAGGACAAAGACTATGGTTCCCAACAGGCTCTCCACTAAATATATATATAATCCGAGGACACATGCCCTTGGTTGGTATATAATAGACTATTAAGTTTAAATTATGAACCTAAGAGTATTTAATTAAACAACTGCTAAAAAATAAACTGGGTCAGAGCCATTATAACAAATCAACGATAACCAACAAATCAGCAATAGCTAGCCCACACAGCAGAATCCTGCCAATTCAATAGAACTAATGAGGAGCAAGAACTTCTAACGGGGTACTCCACTTAAAAGCAAATGAATGGGTTAAACGGCAGCATCCTTGCAATAAAAACTCTTCACAAACAAAACTTTTAAGCAGGGAGTTATCTAAGAATTTATAGGTGGATGCTAAGTTCCACTGAAGATGTAGACATTTAATAGTAGATATAAAAAGATCAGGCAATAGAAAACACTTTGGAAATCACCTTAAAGTGTTTTAAATACTTAAGTTTAATCATAAAAGATCACCAAGCAGAAGTGGAGAATCTACATCATCTTTGTATCTGTGGACAAGTTCACTTAAATAGTCACTTAACCTATTTGCTCAAAAACTTCTGATGTGTTGTTTCTTACCTGTGTAAAGCTTTGGGAAAATGGCTTATATTTTCCTGACAGGCTTTTTCTGATTAGCTAAAGTCAGAGACCAGATTTGTAGAGTGCTCACAGTATATGTTTTGGCACTGAAGTGAGGAGAGGCTTGTCGGTGTGCCTATGATTGGCATGCTAGTAAGGGCCTATCACAGAGTGAGGGACGAGGGCCAACTTTCTCAATGAGGTTATACATACAGTCACAGAGAAACACCATTTGTCAGAATTTGCTAAGTGTATACATTTAAATAGACCACAATTTTTGGAACTCTGTTTGACCTTTCAAAAAATGGAAATGTCTCAGGTGTCTCTACCTTTTAAAATGTAAGCCTGTAGAAATCAAATTATAATGCCATAAAGCAGCACTGAGTATAGTAATTGAATTTCAAGCTATTAACTCCATGTTTTCTTTAAAAACTATACAAAGACACTGAAAGTAACTATAAAAGAAAATTACAAGGTAACTAAGTGCTGAAGCATTCACAAGTAAGGCAAATACAACTTATGGATAACTTCAACTAGTTTATACATTGAAATTATTTTCTTGTGCCTCAATGGCATCTGTGGCTTACTTTTGTATATACTTTTTGTTCATTTTGCACATCTTGGCATGCTTGGCTTTCAATCATCTCGCTTTGCAGAGAAGCAACCATCTTTCCAATATTTTCTGATGCTGTTATAATAGATTCCAAAATTTTTTTGTCTGTAGTGACTGGTCTTAACTTTTCTAATTTTATTTCTTCATATATTTCATTCCATATTTCTCCAATCTGTTATAGCAAAGTTTAAAAGAGTTTTAAAAAGTTAAATTAACCAAAAATAAATAATATAATTTTACGTAACCTAAAATTTATTTGGGTGATCATTCCAAAGTTAACACTTAACTGAACCAGCTTCTCCTAACTTACTCCTTGGGAATAAGTTAAATGCATTGAGAATGATTTGGGGCAGTTACATTTGAGTATTCAGAAGTAATTTACCTAGTGTTTTTCAATGATAGGTACTCACGGGTAAGGTTCCACTACCTAAGTGTAGTTTATTGCTATCATCACTGCCCTCTCCTTTATAGACACTGTTTTCACAGCTGCACAAGTTGTTGCTTTAGTCTCATCCTCCTGAAGTACAGATGCTTTCCTTCTTAAAGCCCTGTTTGAAGGCTAGGTCAAGCTGAATTTGTAGAACAATGAACATGGGGATTCCCGGGACTCTAGTACCCAGCCACCCTGAGAAATAGGGCCTTGTCCCTCACTTTCCAGCTAAGGTAATACTTGAATCTAAAACTCTTAACATGTTGGTTTCATCATGCTGTAGCTCCATCTCATATTCTGGGTTATCTGGAAATTACTGTGCTTGAGTATGTTTAAATTTAGAGAAAAAACATACATCCAGAATACGGATAAAATTCAGCCTTGTTTTCCTTTTTTATAGAGGTTTATTCATTTACAGCATTCAAATACATAGTACTAATACTAGTAGAAGAGAATGTTTACTTGGAAAGACTTTCCTAAAATTTCAAAGGCATTTATTTACCAAAAAGTATATAACCAGCAAAGTAAGCAACTCCTTAACTGATATTTGATCATCATACAATGTAATGATAAAATAATACTTTAATAAGTATAAATCATTTATTTTAATAAGTAATAATTCATTCAATTCTAGCTCTTAATACCCTAGCTCTTAATACCCTCTAAAGAGAAGAAATTATATTTTAAAGATTCTGTTAGGCTTCTATGGTCAGTAACTTCCATCTTCTTTTATAAACTAATAGTTGGATGAAATCTTATCCCATGGAAAATACCCAATCAGTTAATTGTATGTTCTTTGAATAGTATCAGATGTAAAATGAGAAAAACTACACAGTTCATGGATGATTGCTCACAAATAAAAATAGATCTTTCCCAACTGATGTCTTGCCATACTAGATTTTAATAACAAGGTTAAGAAGGTACTCACTTTAAAATCAAGGTATCTATGTATGATACAGAGGGTAACAAAATCTTCAGCAGATAAGCCAGGTAAATTTTCAAAATCTAAACGAAGTTTATAAAGAGAGATTTACTTTAACAGAGCAAGTGATTCCAAAAGGCATATATTTATCATAAAAACAAATGCAAATGATTGCTTTTGATTTCATCCTGATTTATGAAAAAGTTACTTCTGTGAGCTTCTGGCTTCCTCCTATAACAAACAGCTGCCAGGTCATCCTTATCTAGTCATTAGAAGAGGAATACTTTCTGTGCTGTGGTCAGACCATGATATTGTACTTTCACAATCTGAAGAGTGAGGACTTTTTCTTTAATAAGAAGCAAGGTCAAGTCCTCAGGTGATTCAGAATTCTAGTGTTTAAGCCTAACCATCTAAAACTAACTGCCTTTAATCCTGGCTGCACTCTGGAATTACCTGGGGAGCTTAAAAAATACTGATGCCTGGCCCCAAACCCAGAGCTTAAGGGTGTAGCCTGCGTATTGGGATAACAATAGAATATGCATTTATCTGTATAAACGGACTTTTGTTCATCATATATGAAAAATGGACTCCAAAGTGAAATCAATTTACAACACTCAGCAAAAAAGAGAGGCTCTTGTGCATTTGACGAGTAACTTCTTACCTAGTTTGCCCAACACAGCATAAATTTTTGCTCTGATATTTTCAGCAACATCCATAACTGCAATGGTTGGGCAGTTAGCAGGCAGTGGTGTGATTTTTTGCTCTTCTTGAAAACTAGTAAATAGAGGTTTCTTTGTATCTAATCATTGGATATCATGAAAATATAGAAAGGACAGATAAAAACTGTAGTAAATTAATACTTAATTTTAAGATTTTAGTCTAGACATCATAAAATATATAAAAATATTGTAAGAGTACAATACTGCCTGATACATGGTTACTCCTTTAAAAGCATAAATAATCAATAATTTCTTCCCCATTCTGTTGCAAAACTTAAAGCTTTCATTTTTAACTATTTATGTAAAATATAAAAATTTCACAAAATTACTTTTTTAAAAGTGAAACTTTCACATAAAAAACTTTTCTAATTTTGAGATCCAGAAATTGAACACTGTCAGTTTAACAATGATGTAATTTGCTTTTGGTTTCTATATATTATGCTATAAATATAAAAACTATTTTATGATGTTATAGATCAAAAGTTAGAAACAATAAAAATGGTTTGAAGATAGAAATCATCAGAAGTTAAAGGGGAAAGTATTTTCACTTAAAAATAAACAATACTAACAGATGAAACTATAATAAGAATTGTAAGAGGTTTAGAAAATATAATGTAGCATTATAAAATAGATAAATGAAATATAAATTCTGGTACTATTAACTTCATTAATTTAGAGTCTAGTAATTAAAATTTATGACCATTGGATTTATTTTTATTTAAAAGTTTCTTCTTTCATATAAAAAGTAAACTGTATAAATATGAATCAACAGAAATGTACAAACTACAATAAAAATTGTTCTCACTCAACTTATGTCCCAAATTTTATTGGTAAATGAAATATTACTGAATATACTTACAAAAGCAGGTAACTCAAAGAAAGTTCTTTAAGAAGTATTGTTAAGTTTTTTATTTTCAATTTAAAAAATATAATCAAATACCATTTCCTGAAAATATTCTATAAAAATATGAACCTGCTACTAATTTACTTAGTATGGTGTAAGGCCCCATACTTTCCTAAGATTGTTTTTTAAAAATACGGATCTAATTGCTTTTACAAACAATTATAAATACACTTACCAACGATCTTCCCATGTTTATCACGTTTTACTCCTAGTTCTTTCTCTTCCTTTCTCCACAATTTAATTAAAAGACTAGCAGCTGTTTGATCCTTCTTCCCTCGCCAAGCATTGACATAAGCTACAGTTTTGGGATTATCACAAAATTCAACCATTATTCCAAGTATTAGATTACAGAATTTTTTTTGGTTCAACTTTTGCAAGGAAACAGAAAAAGAAAAATGTTGCAATTAATATTTAGAATTATTGTCTTAAAAAAGAAAGGAGAAACTTTTGTATTAATCAGTTGGATTCTTCTAAATGACTGCCTTATAAAATTAAGACTCTAAGTATGATTTGTGACCATCTCCTATTAAAATAAATACCATTGTAATGAGTCCATTTTCAAACATTAGGGATTCTTAAAAAATAGAAAGAAAAAGATTCCATATAATTCTGATGTAGTCATAAACATATGTCATGAACAAAAATGTAATTGATTTAGCTGAGTAGGAAAGAGAGAGATTGTCAAAATAAGTGAAAATGTTCATTTTAAGTGGAGCAAGGTAAATGGTGCTATGCATAGGACTCTGTAATTACAGAATCTTTCCAGTTTACCTGCTTAATTAAAGTTTGTAAAGTTGTCTCATCCTAGCTGTAACCTCATTGTTACTAAGATACCAACTGATGGTAACTCCAAGTGGCAGTCACATGTGAAAATAAATCAAAATGAGGTATAATTTTGTATTTTGAAACTCAGCATCCATAAAAGAGTATTTAAGCACTTAAGAAAAATTATCGTATTAAGCATATTTCCTCTGTTTTCCTGCAAACAGTTTTCAGCAAACCAAAATTTAGGTATAGAGAAGTCCAACCAGAGCAATGGCCTCCACACAGTAATGGTTTCTGTGTGAAATATTTTTGGTTGATTAACTCCTACAGTATACTGCTAATAGAATATAGCAAAGGAAACATGTAACCTGTTGTCTGAATTGCAAACATTATCAGTTTCCTCTTTCATTAAATTAAGGGTAATAATATTACCTGCTTTAGAGAGTTATTATGATGAGTTATATGAGACTGCCTGTCACATAGTAAACGCTCAATGATATTTAACCTTTACTAGCAATTACCATTTCACACTGAATAAATATTTTAGCAGATTGTATTAAGCAGAATCCTCAATCAAATGAGTTTTTTACTCCGATACTTCACATTCAGGAGAAAGAGGCAAATGTCAAGGGTTGAAGTTTATACAGGAACTTCAGTAAAGAAGATTTGTAATTTGTAGTTAACTTGGTTGGTTTAATCCATGTTAAGTGCAATCTAATAATTACATTCATAACTATAGAAAACACAACAAAAATATGTCAGGAACTATTCTAACTAATGCATGTATATGTGTACACACACACACATAATCACTCACATAATCCTTCCACCAATGCATAAGGTAGATAAATGTTATCTCTGTTTTATAGATGAAGAAATTGGTAGCAGAGATGTTAAATAATTTTTCAAAGTTACACAGCTAACAACTATTAGAGGCTTCAGTCAGACTGATTCCAACCTGTGCTCACAACCACTGTGTTATATGGCCTCTCCTACCAGCCTTCATGCCTTTCCATCCAAGAAACTCTGATGGTGAAGGAGAGTGGACACAAGTAAGAAATGTCTTTTATGTCTTCTATATAATATTAAAATAAAATATAATTGTTTAATATGTACATGCATAATATCATTCCTTGCTTCCAAATCTTAAGTATAAGCTAGATTCCAGAACGATATGCCAAATTAATGTTGTAGCTTTGAGAATCCCTGACACTGACCATGTGCCTCTGGGCATACTTGTACGCTAGTCAGAGAAACACGGTGAGCTGTATGTCATTTAGGACTACATAGGTCCTTCTGTATTATGTTCAATTTTCTGAACTTTCAAAGGGTTTCTGGTTATGACTCATTCAAGGTGGGTTATTTTTATTATTATCATTATTATTTACTTGTTTTTTGTTTGTAGTGTTTTATATCTAATGAGTTCACTCTCATCTCTAGTGTAAACTAATTTTCTTTCAGAGTTAAAAGGACACAGATAACTTTAGTATCTTTGCTAAGTCAAAGTAGGTTTGTTATTCTGTTAATAAAATCAAGAATGGTGGCAATCATAGGCAGTGACATAGCTAGAACTCTGCATGAGAATATCTCCCAAAGTTTTACTGAAACAAAAGTATACTTTCTCTTTCATATCATCTTAACTATGGACCCACTTAGAATTGAGGCTAGTAGGGGATTACTGTAAGGATCTTTGCCATTCTTCTCAGCTGCCTTCCTGGAAGGCTTAATATGCTCACTTCTGCTCATTCTGTAAAACAGTATATGACACACTAGATTCTTCACATTACCTACAAACTATACACAGTTTTTTAAAAATGCTGGTCTTTACTCCTTTGTCTAAGGTGACCCTTTTAATACTAAGAGAAGAAGCTAGAAGTTATTAATAAATGATTATTGATTTTTAAATAATCTAGCTGTTACTTTAAAGTTTCATGGGGAAAAACAAAACAAGACAGAACAAATTCTCGGCTGTCATGTGTTTGGGAACACTGACCTAAGTAAACTGGTTTCTTCACTGGAGGAATTTTCAGACTCTACTATGCCAATGCATACTATGAAACTCCAGGAGGGATTTTTGTTTAAAACAAATATTTGAACACTATTTGAGGGCACATTTAATCACAGAGTAGTGTTCTGTGATACTCAGTTTGGAAAGTTAATAAAGACATTTATTTTTTGTTTCACAATTGTTATAATCATACTTACTGCCATTAAATCCAAAAGGAGAAAAATGCCTTCCTTTTCAAGAAAGTAATCCTCTGAGGGGTAACATCCCAAAATGCAGCACCTTAAGTAAAGAAAGTTATTCACTTAACAAGGCTTTATTGTTCAGTTCAATTTGTGAGTCTATTTCTATTAAAAAATCTTCTCAAAGAATATTTTTTCTTCATTTCCTTAAATCAAGTAGTTAATTTCTTTGCTTAAAAAATTGAACTTTGGGGCTTCCCTGGTGGCACAGTGGTTGAGAGTCCGCCTGCCGATGCAGGGGACACGCGTTCGTGCCCTGGTCCGGGAAGATCCCACATGCCGCAGAGTGGCTGGGCCCATGAGCCATGGTCGCTGAGCCTGCGCGTCCAGAGCCTGTGTTCCACAACGGGAGGGGCCATGGCAGTGAGAGGCCCACGTACCGCAAAAAAAAAAGAAAAAAAAAATTGAACTTTAAAGAGACTTTGTCAGTGTAGTTTAATTTCAACCATTTAAACACTAATATTGTTTAATTATTTTTCATAACTGCCTATTTCTTTTCTGTAGATGCAATATTCTCCTCTGCTTTCCTGATATTAATTATTCTTAAAGGTCTCCTCTGTTGCTCTATTAACTTTTTCTTCAAGATTTCTTCACTTACTGTCTATCTTTTACAGTGCTAGCATGCCTGAAACATTTGTTGTTTTTAATTACATCCCTTCTTTGCGTATGATATTATTTGCTGAAGTGCCTGCTGCTTAGCCCTGTGCAGCTCATATGGAGTGAGGGACTGAAGTTGCTGTCAGGGCTACTTTCACTGTTTTCCTGGGTGGGGGGTGGATATGGGCTGAATAGGCTGGTGCTGGTGGTGGTGTTGGTAAACAGAGCCTAATCTCCCTCTAGCCCTCCCAGGCCTTGCAAGCCTGCTGGGGTCAAACTGTATTGTATACCCTTCCTATTTAACATAGTATCTATCTATCTATCATTCAATAATAATGTGATAATTATTTAACATGGATCCCTCTTCAAAAAAAAAAAGAGACCCAGGCTTCCCTGGTGGCGCAGTGGTTGAGAGTCTGCCTGCCGATGCAGGGGACACGAGTTCGTGCCCCGGTCCGGGAAGATCCCACATGCCGCAGAGCGGCTGGGCCCGTGAGCCATGGCCGCTGAGCCTGCGTGTCCGGAGCCTGTGCTCCGCAACGGGAGAGGCCACAACAATGAGAGGCCCACGTACCGCAAAAAAAAAAAAAAAAAGAGACGCTGTTTCTGCTGGCTGTTTTGTGACGGTGGTTGTGTGAGGGTCAGTGCATAAAGGCCATCAGCTTGGCCCCTCTCACTCAGGTGCTTCCAGGTTTTACAATCTATGGCTATGAATCACACTTCTTTTTTTCCCACTTTTGAAGTGGTACTCTCTGATGCCTATCATGGGCTGCCTTTAGACTCTTTAATTCATAACAATTACAAAAAGAGAAAAAAATAGAACATGCTTCTCTGTTCAGAAATTAAATAATATACTTCTAAAATTCACATAGATTGAAAAGAAAATCACACTGAAAATAGTTTGAACATAATGATAATACAAATAGAACATATGGAAACTCGGCTTACAGGAGATTTTACAGCCTTAGATGGATATATTAGAAAAGAAGAAAGGTTGAAACCCAATGATCCTGGCATCTATCTCAAGAAATAGAAAAGGTTGAGATTGGTTCAAGATGGTGGAGAGGAAGGACGTGCTCTCACTCCCTCTTGCAAGAACACTGGAATAAAAACTAACTGCTGAACAGTCATCGACAGGAAGACACTGGAACTCACCAAAAAAGATACCCCACATCCAAAGACAAAGGAGAAGCCACAATGAGATGGTAGGAGGGGCGCAATCACAATAAAATCAAATCTCACAACTGCTGGGTGGGTGACCCACAAAGTGGAGAACACATTCCACAGAAGTCCACCCACTGGAGTGAAGGTTTTGAGCCCCATGTCAGCCTTCTGAAACTGGGGGTTGGGCAACAGGAGGAAGAATTCCTAGAGAATCAGAATTTGAAGGCTAGCAGGATTTGACTGCAGGACTTTGACAGGACTGGGGGAAACAGACTCCACTCTTGGAGGGCACACACAAAGTAGTGTGTGCATCGGGACCCAGGGGAAGGAGCAGTGACCCCACAGAGACTGAACCAGACCTACTGCTACTGCTGGGGGGTCTCCTGCAGAGATGGGGGCGGGTCTGTCTCACCGTGAGGACAAGGACACTGGCAGCAGAAGTTCTGGGAAGTACTCCTTGGCCTGAGCCCTCCCAGAGTCCGCCATTAGCCCCACAAAAGAGCCTGGGTAGGCTCCAGTGTTGGGTTGCCTCAGGGCAAACAACCAACAGGGAGGGGACCCAGCCCCACCCATCACCAGGCAAGCGGATTAAAGTTTTACTGAGCTCTGCCCACCAGAGCAAAAGCCAGCTCTACCCACCACCAGTCCCTCCCATCGGAAAACTTGCACAAGCCTCTTAGATAGCCTCATCCACCAGAGGGCAGACAGCAGAAGCAAGAACTACAATCCTGCAGCCTGTGAAACAAAAACCACATTCATAGAAAGACAGACAAGATGAAAAGGCAGAAGGCTATGTACCAGATGAAGGAACAAGATAAAACCCCAGAAAAACAACTAAATGAAGTGGTGATAGGCAACCTTCCAGAAAAAGAATTCAGAATAATGATAGTGAAGATGATCCAGGACCTTGGAAAAAGAATGCCGGCAGAGATCGAAAAGATGCAAGAAATGTATAACAAAGACCTAGAAAAATTAAAGAACAAACAGAGATGAACAATATAATAAATGAAATGAAGACTACATGAGAAGGAATCAATAGCAGAATAACTGAGACAGAAGAACGGATAAGTGACCTGGAAGACAGAATGGTGGAATTCACTGCTGCAGAACAGAATAAAGAGAAAAGAATGAAAAGAAATGAAGACAGCCTAAGAGACCTCTGGGACAACAATAAATGCAACTACATTTGCATTATAGGGGTCCCAGAAGGAGAATAGAGACAGAAATGACCTGAGAAAATATGTGAAGAGATTATAGTCCAAAACTTCCCTAACATGGGAAAGGAAATAGCCACCCAAGTCCAGGAAGCGCAGAGAGTCCCATACAGGATAAACCCAAAGAGAAACACGCTGAGACACATAGTAATCAAATTGGCAAAAATTAAGGATAAAGTAAAAATATTGAAAGCAGCAAGGGAAAAATGACAAATAACATACAAGGGAACTCCCATAAGGTTAACAGCTGATTTCTCAGCAGAAACTCTACAAGCCACAAGGGAGTGGCATGACATACTTAAAGTGATGAAAGGGAAAACCTACAACCAAGATTACCGAGCAAGGATCTCATTCAGATTGAATGGAGAAATCAAAAGCTTTACAGACAAGCAAAAGCCAAGAGAATTCAGCACCACCAAACCAGCTCTACAACAAATGCTAAAGGAACTTCTCTAAGTGTGAAACACAAGAGAAGAAAAGGACCTACAAAAACAAACCCAAAATGATTAAGAAAATGGTAATAGGAACATACATATCGATAATAACCTTAAACGTGAATGGATTAAATGCTCCAACCAAAAGACACAGGCTTGCTGAATGGATACAAAAACAAGACCCATATATACGCTGTCTAAAAGAGACCCAGTTCAGACCTAGGGACACGTACAGACTGAAAGTGAGAGGATGGAAAAAGATATTCCATGCAAACAGAAATCAAAAGACAGCTGGAGTGGCAATACTCATATCAGATAAAATACACTTTAAAATAAAGAATGTTACAAGAGACAAGTAAGGACACTACATTATGGGGAAGGGATCAATCCAAAAAGAAGATATAACAATTATAAATATATATGCACACAACATAGGAGCATCTCAATACATAAGGCAACTGCTAACAGCTATAAAAGAGGAAATCGACAGTAACACAATAACAGTGGGGGATTTTAACACCTCACTTACACCAATGGACAGATCATTCAAAATGAAAATAAATAAGGAAACAGAAGCTTTAAATGACACAACAAACCAGATAGATTTATTTGATATTTATAGGACATCCCATCCTAAAATAGCAGATTACACTTTCTTCTCAAGTGTGCATGGAACATTCTAGAGGATAAACCACATCTTGGGTCACAAATCAAGCCTCAGTAAATTTAAGGAAATAGAAATCATATCAAGCATCTTTTCTGACCACAACACTATGTGATTAGAAATCAATTACAGGGAAAAAAACGTAAAAAACACAAACACATGGAAGCTAAACAATACGTTACTGAATAACCAAAAGACCACTGAAGAAATCAAAGAGGACATCAAAAAATACCTAGAGACAAATGAAAATGAAAACATGACGATCCAAAACCTATGGGATGCAGCAAAAGCAGTTCAAAGAGGGAAGTTTTTAGCTATACAAGCCTACCTCAAGAAACAAGAAAAATCTCAAATAAACAATCTAACCTTACATGTAAAGGAACTAGAGAAAGAAGAACAAACAAAACCCAAAGTTAGCAGAAGGAAATAAATCATAAAGATGAGAGCAGAAATAAATGATATAGAAACAAAGAAAACAATAGCAAAGATCAATAAAACTAAAAGCTGGTTCTTTGAGAAGATAAACAAAATTGATAAACCATTAGCCAGACTCATCAAGAAAAACAGGTAGAGGACTCAAATCAATAAAATTAGAAATGAAAAAGGAGAAGTTACAACAGACACCATAGAAATACAAAGCATCCTAAGAGACTACTACAAGCAACTCTATGCCAATAAAATGGAAAACCTGGAAAAAATGGACAAATTCTTAGAAAGGTATAACCTTCCAAGACTGAACCAGGAAGAAATAGAAAATATGAACAGACCAATCACAAGTAATGAAATTGAAACTGTGATTAAAAATCTTCCAACAAACAAAAGTCCAGGACCAGATGGCTTCACAGGTGAATTGTATGAAACATTTAGAGAAGAGTTAACAGCCATCCTTCTCAAACTCTTACAAAAAATTGCAGAGGAAGGAACATTCCCAAACTCATTTTATGAGGCCACCATCACCTGATACCAAAACCAGACAGATACTACAAAAAAAGAAAATTACAGACGAATATCACTGATGAATATAGATGCAAATATCCTCAACAAAATACTAGCAAACAGAATCCAACAACACATTAAGAGGATCATACACCATGATCAAGTGGGACTTATCCCAGGGATGCAAGAATTCTTCAATATATGAAAATCAATCAATATGATACACCATATTAACAAACTGAATAAAAACCATATGATCATCTCAATAGATGCAGAAAAAGTTTTTGACAAAATTCAACAACCATTTATGATTAAAACTCTCCAGAGAGTGGGCATAGAGGGAACCTACCTCAAAATAATAACGGCCATATACGACAAACCCATAGCAAACATCATTCTCAATGGTGAAAAACTGAAAGCATTTCCTTTAAGATCAGGAACGACACAAGGATGTCCACTCTCACCACTATTATTCAACATAGTTTTGGAAGTCCTAACCACAGCAATCAGAGAAGAAAAAGAAAGAAAAGGAATCCAAATTGCAAAAGAAGAAGTAAAACTGTCACTGTTTGCCAATGACATGATACTATACATAGAGAATACTAAAGATGCCACCAGAAAACTACTAGAGCTAATCAATGTATTTGGTAAAGTTGCAGGACACAAAATTAATGCACAGAAATCTCTTGCATTCCTATATACTAATGACGAAAAATCTGAAAGAGAAATTAAGGAAACAGTCCCATTTACCATTGCAACAAAAAGAATAAAATACCTAGGAATAAACCTACCTAGGGAGACAAAAGACCTGTATGCAGAAAGCTATAAGACACTGATGAAAGAAATTAAAGAGGATACAAACAGATGGAGAGATATACCATGTTCTTGGATTGGAAGAATCAATATTGTGAAAATGACTATACTCCCCAAAGCAATCTACCAATTCAATGCAATCCCTATCAAATTACCAATGGCATTTTTTACAGAACTAGAATAAAAAATTTAAAATTAGTATGGAGACAAAAAAGACCCCGAATAGCCAAAGCAGTCTTGAGGGAAAAAAACGGAGCTGGAGGATTCAGACTCCCTGACTTCAGACTGTACTACAAAGCTACAGTAATCAACACAGTATGGTACTGGCACAAAAACAGATACATAGATCAATGGAACAAGATAGAAAGCCCAGAGATAAACCCACACACCTATGGTCAACTAATCTATGACAAAGGAGGCAAGGATATACAATGCAGAAAAGACAGTCTCTTCAATAAGTGGTGCTAGGAAAACTGCACAGCTACATGTAAAAGAATGAAATTAGAACACTCCCTAACACCATACACAAAAATAAAGTCAAAATGGATTAGAGACCTAAATGTAAGGCCAGACACTATAAAACTCTTAGAGGAAAACATAGGAAGAACACTCTTTGACATAAACCACAGCAAGATCTTTTTTGATCCACCTCCTAGAGTAATGGAAATAAAAACAAAAATAAACAAATGCGACCTAATGAAACTTCAAAGCTTTTGCACAGCAAAGGAAACCATAAACAAGACGAAACGACAACCCTCAGAATGGGAGAAAATATTTCCAAATGAATCAACAGACAAAGGATGAATCTCCAATGTATATAAACAGCTCATGCAACTCAATATTAAAGAAACAAACAACCCAGTCCAAAAATGGGAAGAAGACCTAAATAGACATTTCTCCAAAGAAGACATACAGATGGTCAAGAAGCACATGAAAAGCTGCTCAACATCACTAATTATTAGAGAAATGCAAATCAAAACTACAGTGAGGTATCACCTCACACCAGTTAGAATGGGCATCATCAGAAAATCTGCAATCAACAAATGCTGGAGAGGGTGTGGTGAAAAGCGGACCCTCTTGCACTGTTAGTGGGAATGTAAATTGATACAGCCACTATGGAGAACAGTAGGGAGGTTCCTTAAAAACCTAAAAGTAGAATTAACATATGATCCAGCAATCCCACTACTGAGAAAACCATAATTCAAAAAGACACATTCACCCCAATATTCATTGCAGCACTATTTACAATAGCCAGATCATGGAAGGAACCTAAATGCCCATCGACAGACAAATGGATAAAGAAGCTGTGGTAAATATTGACAATGGAATATTACTCAGCCATAAAAAGGAACGAAGTTGAGTCATTTGTAGAGACATGGATGGATCTAGAGACTGTCATACAGAGTGCAGTAAGTCAGAAAGAGAAAAACAAATATGATTTATTAACACATATATGTTGAACCTAGAAAAATGGTACAGATGAACCAGTTTGCAGGACAGAAATGGAAACACAGATGTAGAGAACAAACGTATGGATACTAAGGGGGGACAGCGGCAGGGGCATGGGGGTGGTGGTGTGATGAATTGGGAGATTGGGATTGACATGTATACACTGAGGTGTATAAAACGGATGACTAATAAGAACTGCTGTATAAAAAAATAAATAAAATTAAATTCCAGAAAAACAAAAGAAATAGAAAAGGTGAAATTGAATGAAAGAAAAAAACCTACAGAAATTAATTAAATATAAAACAAAATAAAATAGAAATAATAATGCACACAAATTGATTCTTTAAAAAGACTAATAGGGCTTCCCTGGCGGTGCAGTGGTTGAGAGTCCGCCTGCCGATGCAGGGCACATGGGTTCGTGCCCTGGTCCGGGAAGATCCCACATGCCGCGGAGCAGCTAGGCCCGTGAGCCATGGCCGCTGAGCCTGCGCGTCTGGAGCCTGTGCTTCGCAACGGGAGAGGCCACAGCAGTGAGAGGCCCGCGTACCAAAAAAAAAGACTAATAATATTGATCAACTCCTGGTGAAACCCATCAAGAAAAAAGCCAGAAGGAGAAGGCAGAAATGATTAATACCAAGAAAGGAAAAGAAAGCATCACTTGGTATCCTACAGACATTAAAAATCCTAAGAGGATATTACAAATAGCCTTATGAGAGTAAATATGAAATTTCAGACAAAATAAATGAGTGCCTAGGAAAAGACATCAGAGCCTATGCTAGAAAACCTTAATAGACACACACATATTAAAGAAATGAAATCTATACTTCAGAATCTTTCTACAAAGAGAACTCCAGGCACAGATGACTTAATTGGTGAATTCCACAAATTATTTAAGAAAGATATGAAAACAATCTTACACAAACTCTTTCTAGAAAAAATATTTCCTGTTTTCAGAGGTCAAAATAAACTAAATACCAAAACCATCCGTGGAACATCAATAAAAAGGAAAATTAAACTCACATTACATGGTACCCAAAAAAAAAAAATCTAAAAACATTAGCTAATTGAATCCAACAACATAGAAAAAGAAATAATACACCATAACCAGATCAGACTTATTCAAGGCATACAATGTGATGGACCACATTAACAGAATAAAGGAGAAATACTATATGATATCTCAATAGAAGTAAAAGTGTTCGATAAAATGTAAAGTCCTTTCATGATGCAGATGAATAGACAAGAACTCCTCAGTTAAGTTCCTAAGAAAAGGAAAAAGATCCGATGCCCAGTGTTACTAATTAAACATTGGACTTATTACTTATCTCTTAGCCAAAGGGATTTGAGTTGTGCTGTAATAAAAGACACAGATAAATAAAATTATTTATCTTTATCTTAGTATAACTGTGAGGTATTAAATAAAAAAGGGATAAAACATCAAGTCATTTTCTGCAGTAACCACTGAATCCCAATGTACTGGTAGATAGTAAGGATGGTACTCATTAATATTCATCTCTAAATTTTTTACTATGCTTAATACAGCACTTTGGTCAATAAGACTTTGCTATTGAAACCTAAGATCAGGTTATCATTTTATCACTATATCCCTCTCTTCTCTGCAGTAAAAAAGAAACTAGATATTTGATTAGCCCCATTGTTTATGTGTATCTGGAAGAGAGCTGAGTATTCTAGCTCTCTAAATAAACAGAGAATTTGCAGGGGATACATCTAGTTACTTCATCTTATGGAAAGTAATATTCATCAGAGTTTCCCCCCACCCCATGTTTACTGAAGTATAACTGGAATTTTTTAATCTGCATATAATTATTATATATAATTTGGTGAGTTTGCACATATGTATATACTTGTGTTACTATCACCACAATCCAGGTAATAAAAATATTCATCACCTCTAAAAGTTTCCTTGTATCCCTTTGTGGTATTTTTTTTTTTTTTTTTTTTTTTAGTAGTAAGACCACTGAACATACTAGATCCATGCACTTAACAAATGTTTAAGTACACACAATACCTTACCTTAATTATAGCCGCTATATTATAGAGCAGATCTATGGGCAGTGTTGTACTGCAGATCTCTGGTATTTACTAATCTTGTATGACTATAACATTATACCTGGTGAACGATAACACCTCATGCCTCCCTCACTCCATCATTCCACTGTCTACATACTGTTATCTACTTCTACAATTTTGACTATTTTAGATGCTTTTTTTTTTTTTTTTGGCGGTACGCGGGCCTCTCACTGTTGTGGCCTCTCCTGTTGCAGAGCACAGGCTCCGGACGCGCAGGCTCAGTGGCCATGGCTCACGGGCCCAGCTGCTCCGTGGCATGTGGGATCTTCCTGGACGGGGCACGAACCCGTGTCCCCTGCATCAGCAGGCGGACTCTCAACCACTGCACCACCAAGGAAGCCCTTAGATGCCTTTTATAAGAGAAATTATGTATAAGAGATATCCTTCTGTGAATGACTTATTTCACTTAGCATAATGTCTTCTAGGTCCATCCATGTTCTTGCAAATGGTAGGATTTCCTTCTCTTTTAAAGCTGAGTAATATTCCATTGTATGCATATACCACATTTTCTTTATTCATTCATCTGTTGATGGACATTTGGGTGGTTTCTGTATCTTTGCTATTGTGAATAATGCTGCAGTGAACATAAGATCTCTTCAAGATCCTGATTTTAATTCTTCTGGATATATACCCAGAAATGAGATTACTGGATCATATGGTAGTTCTATCTTTCATTTTCTGAGGAACCTCCATACTGTTTTCCACAGTGGCTGTACCACTATGTCTTTCACCCCTTGGTTAAGTTTATTTTTAAGTATTTTATTCTTAGAAGTTGCAAATGTGATTATTTTCCTAATTTCCTTTTTTTGGAGTAGTTCATTATTGGTGTATAGAAATGCAACTGATTTTTATATGTTAATTTTGTATCCTACAAATTTACTGAATTCATTTATTAGTTCTAACAGTTTTTTGGTGGAGTCTTTAGTGTTTTTTACGTATAAGATCATGTCATCTGCAGAGATAATTTTACATTTTTCTTTCTGATTTGGATGCCTTTTATTTATTTATTTTTTCTTGCCTAACTGCTCTGGGTAGGACTTATAGTACTATATTGAGTAGAAGTGGTGAGAGTGGGCATCCTTGCCTTATACAGATCTTAGAGAAAAAGCTTTCAGCTTTTCACCATTCAGTGTGATATTAGCTGTGGCCTTTTCACATACAGCCTTTATTGTGTTGAGGTAAATTCCTTCTCCACCTAATTTATTGAGAGTTTTTATCATGAAAGGGTGTTGAATTCTGTCAAATGCTTTTTCTATATACATTGAGATAATTATGTGATTTTTGTCCTTTTGTGATATACCACATTAATGTGGTATATCACATTGACTAATATGCATATATAGAACTATTCTTGCTTTCCAGGGATAAATTCCACTTGGTCATGGTGTGTAATCCTTTTAATGTGCTGTTGAATTCAGTTTACTAATATTTTCTAGAGGATTTTTGCTTCCATGTTCATCAGGGATATTGGTCTGTAGTTCTCTCTCTTTTTTTTGGCCACACTGCATGGCTTGCAGGATCTTAGTTCCCTGACCAGGGATCGAACCCAGGCCCATGGCAGTGAAAGTGCCGAGTCCTAACCTCTGGACTACCAAGGAACTCCCAGTTCTTTTTTACGATGTCTTTGTCTGGCTTTGGTATTATGGTGATGCTGGCCTCATAAAATGAGTTCAGAAGTGTTCCCTATTCTCCTACCTTTCAGAATAATTCTTCTTAAAATTTTTGGTAAAAATCACATGTGAAGCTCTCTGGACATGGGCTTTTTTGGCTGGGAGGTTCTTGATTACTGATTCAATCTCCTTATTGTTATTGATCTGTTCAGGCTTTTTATTTCCTCTTGATTCAGTGTCAGTACATTGTATATTTCTAGGAATTTATCCATTTCTTCTATGTTCTCCAATTTGTTGGCAGATGGTTTATAACGGTCCCTTATGATCTTTTTTACTTCTGTGTTATCTGTTGTGATGTCTTCTCTTTCATTTATAATTTTATTTCAGTCTTCTCTCTTTTTCTCTTAGTTTAGCTAAAGTTTTTTCAATTTTCAAAACAGTTTTATCTCTTCAGAGAAGCAACTCTTGGTTTTGTTGAGTTTTTCTATTCTCTATTTCATTTATTTCTGCTGTAATTGTTATCATTTCCTTTGTTCTGATAACTTTGGGCTTGGTTTGTTCTGTTTTATAGTTCATTAAGGTGTAAAGTTAGGATGTTTGACTCTTTTTAAACATAGGGATTTTTCACTATAAACTTCCCTCTTAGTGCTGCTTTTGCTGTATCACGTAAGTTTAGGTATGCTGTGTTTTCATTTTAGTTTTTCTTGAGAAATTTTCTAATTTCCCTTTTATTTTTGTCTTTGACCCAATGGTTGTTCAAGACTGTGTTGTTTGATTTCCATGCATTTGTGAGTTTTTCTGGTTTCCGTTTGTTATTGATTTCTAGTTGTATTCAGTTGTGGTCAGAAAGGAATGATTTCAGTCTTCTTAAATTTCTCAAGACTTGTTTTATGACCTTACATGTGATTTACCCTAGAGAATGCTCCATTTGTGTTTGTAAAAAAAAAGAAAAAAAACTCTGTGTCTCCTCTCAAAACTACTCAATACTTCACTTAGGGCCACCAAATGTGTAGGTTTTTCCTACACAAACCAATTCTTCAATTCGCAGTGGACATTAACTGGGTGTCCTAACAATTCAGTTCAATTCAGAAACTATCTACCTAGGTTAGCATCAGATCTCACAGGTTAAGGGTTCAGTCCCACAAGACTGTGCTGCTTTCCTTCCCCAACCTTAAATTCCAGTCCAGGTTGTCACCTGTGCTTCTGATAAAACAGCTATAGAGTAGCTCAGATCTCAGGAAAATAGTTTACTTACTAGATTACTAGTTTATTATAAAATGATCCAACTTGGGAACAGCCCGATGGAAGAGATGATCAGGGCAAGGTATATGGGGAAGGGGCATGGAGCTTCCATGCCCTCTCTCAGCACCTCCAAGTGTTCACCAACCTGGAAGCTCTCTCAATCACATAGTTTAGGATTTTTATGGAGGCTTCATTATGTAGGTGTAATTGATGAAATCAGTGGCCATTGATGGTTAAACTCAATTTTCAGCCTCTCTCCCCTCCCTGGAGGTTGAGGGTGGAGCTGAAAGTTACAACCCTTTAATTAACCATATAGTTAGCTCCCCTGGCAACCAGGCTCCCATCCTGTGGTTATCTAGGGGCTTTCCAAAAATCACCTCATTAACATAAACTCAGATGTAGTTGAAAGGGGCTTGTTATGAATAACAAAAGATACTACTTTCATCTTTATTACTCTGAAACTATTATAGGAACTGGGGATAAAAGAGCAAATATTGTAACAAAAGATGTTCCCATTGCTCTTATTAATTAAGAAATTAGAAGAATTTTAGGAGCTCTGTCCTAGAAATGAACCAAATACATATTTTAAAATTATAAATCACAATATCACAGTGATTAAAAAAATGTGTTTTCTGCTGTTATTGGTAGAATGTTCTACATACATCTGTTAGGCCCATTTGGTCTATAGTCATGAGGGGTTTTTTTTTTTTGTTTTTAAACTAATGTGTTGTAGTGTGGCTCTCATGAATTCTACCCAAACAGAAGAAATGTGTTAAGTGTTAATGATGTAGGAAACTCAACTAATTTTCCCAAAGACAAAATTTCATAAATTAATGTTAAGAAAAGTAGTATATATATATATATTTGCCCTTTGGAATGCTAAAATGTTTGGGAAACAATATTGATTAGGAAATACCTAATCAACTGGTTTTCAACTTTTTAAGATAAGATGAGTGAGGAATTCAGCAGTCTTCAAGAATAAGAATAGTGTATGAGTAATAGTAGATGCTTGTGTTTTCCCAGGCCAGGGCAAAATGGAACACATTCAAATCACAAAAAACAAAGATTTAAGTTTAGATACAAGAATGGTTTTATATTTGAGTGATGGACAAGACTACTTTCCAAAGGATAGTGTCATTTCTGGACTACTGAAAAGAAAAAGGCTTATCTTTCTGCTGTAGTTTTGAGGGAAGAAAATTGGCATACATAGCTACCAAAAGAGGTAATTTTCTTTTACTGTGATTCTATCTAACATGGGTACAGTAATACTCACCAAATGCTGTCCAATGTACTAAAAAGAAGTACATTATAGCCTAATCCACTCTGTAACTTCTTGGGGTCTGTTTTCATTACATGAAGAATTATATCCACTCCTTCAGTTCCAAAAATTTCCTAAGAGATTTATTTAAAAGTATTTCTTGAAATAAATAAATAATCCTTTCCTTTCCCATTGCATCCTGTCCCCTAAAAGTTTTTCTACCAGAAAAATACAACAACATTTTTAGGAAAGTAGTACTGTAATACAATTTTTCTTTTTTAAATTTGTACTCACTTGTTCTCAGGAATTTAAGACAAATTACTGTAAAGCTAGTCATTTTAGAGAGGATATCAGTCAACATGCCAGCTTAATGCCCCTTTATATTTTTTTCCCTTTCTCTTTCTTTAAAAAAAAAGTAAACCATAAGACTTATCCCATGGTTTTCTTCCACATTGTAATGAATGTAATCTAACATCATGTCAGATGAGTACTAGATAGCAACAACTAATTTAAGGGGTTAAAATTCTATCATGGAAGATTTTCCAATGTTCCCAAGAGAGAAATAAATTTATAAATAGCAGTTAAAACCTTTAATAATTTATGTGATGCTTTCACCAATTAATATTTGTCTGTTACCAAGTACATTTCCTATTGTCTTGTCGTTCAGTTCTGGTTCCCAGTAAGCAAGACTATGAGTATTTTCCAGAAGAACACAGGCACAGGGTGATAGAATATAAGAAGTTCTACGAAAGCTTGGAGCTAAGTATGTGTTTACTGTTCTTTTTGCCTCTCCCTCAAATTGCTCTATTGAAACCTTCATAATTTTTAATTTTTATCTTTCCAAATCTCTGTCTTGCTATTTAAGTTATTAATCTCTGAGACTTAGAGTTTGCTATGGCATTAAAAAGATCAAAGGGAATTAAGCTCTTTTTCTAACTTTTAATTTTAGGTATGAACCGAATTCAAACCCAAAACATCATTTATAATGGTACAGCCTCTCTGGAAAACTATTTGCCAGTTTCTTCAAAACATACACCTACCTTATGATCCATTAGTTGCACTCCTAGGTATTTATCCAAGAGAAATGAAAGCATTATGTCCACAAAAAGACTAGTACAAGAATGTTAATTAAAGTTTTAAACATAGTAGTCCCAAATGGAATCAACCTAAGTGTTTATCAATAAGGGAATAGAGAAACAAATTTTGTTGTATTCATACAATACTATTCAGCAATAAAAAGGAATGAATTATTGATACATGCAACAACATGGATATATTTCAGAAATATGGTGCTGGCTGATAGAAACCAGAACTAATAGAGTAAATAATTATGTGATTCCATTCATATAAAGTTAAAAAAATAGGCAAAACTAATTTATGGGAATAGAAATCAGAAAAGTGGTTGCCTGTAGGCAAGTGGGGGCATGGCTGCTAAGAGGCATGAAAGAATTTTACAGGGAGATAAAAATATTCTATATTTAGGGCTTCCCTGGTGGCGCAGTGGTTGAGAGTCCGCCTGCCGATGCAGGGGACACAGGTTCGTGCCCCGGTCCAGGAAGATCCCACATGCCGCAGAGTGGCTAGGCCCATAAGCCATGGCCCCTGAGCCTGTGCGTCTGGAGCCTGTGCTCCACAACGGGAGAGGCCACAACAGTGAGAGGCCCGCGTACCGAAAAAAAAAAAAAAAATTCTATATTTTAATTGTGATATTGGTTAAATGGATGTATATATTTGTCAAAACCTATCAAACTATATACTTAAGATCTATATACTTTACTGTATGTAATTATACTCTTAAAAAAGAATATTAAATCGTCGTAAGATTAAAAAAACACCAATATTTATGGACATTTACTAAGGAAAAGTTCATAGTGTTATGTGATTGAGAGATCTAAACAAAACTTTGATTCACAGGCATACATACCTTCCTAGGAATATGATGTTCACAAAGACCAGATAAAATAAGTAAAATATCAGATTGAATTTCCAAAAGAATGGCCTCTTCCTTATCATTATACTTGCTTATTATATTTTTAAAGATTCCTGATTTGAAAAATGTTAAAGAATGTAAAGTTATTGAACATTGTATTTTTATTTTGATCAATTACTGTTCTGAAATTCTTTCTTATAAAATTTCAACTAGAAAAACTACTTTTAAAAGGGCTATTTTCATTGTATGGTTTCCTAGAAGCTGTAGACAGAAGATGATAAATGGATTCGTTGGGGTCTCAGTACAATCAGTAGCCCCATATATATAGAATTTCTAGTACATAATTAATGGCATGTCATTAAAAGAAGCCCTTAACAACCTGATACTTCACCAAGCAAACAAAACTGTTTGAAAATATGCAGTTTCATGAGGCAAAGATGTGTGCCTTTGCAAATATATGACCAAAATGCCTGATCATAGCTTGCCTCATCTCTTCTTGCCCTTGTGGTTAACAGGGTCAATCTTAGGCAAAGGTGGAAGACATCCCTAAGTACGTTTTCTATTCCTGTTACTTCTTTCTGCATCGTCTCCTTATGTCCACTCGAAGGCATCTTCAACAACTTAGGTAGCAATATTCCCATGTTCTTTAAAAGCTCTCCTTCCAATCAAAATTTTAAAAGACTTGAAAATAGCCATTTACACTGATGGAATGTCATTCACAATAAAATTTTGCCTCAAAAAAGGACTTTTCCTTTAAGCTTTGTATAATGAACAAAAGTCATTTTTCCTCAGTTACTAAGGGATCACTGGCATTAGCAGGAAGGTGTGGAGCTATGTTTCAAAGTAAAAGGGCCATGGAAATCACAGCCTATTTCCACTGTTGGCTCTGAAGGGACAATTCTTGGTCCTGTTAGGATGAATTACAGCAGGTGAAGGATCAGAGGCTAGGAAGGCTAGGTGAGCATGCTGGAGACCAGGGCAGAGGCATGCCATGGACAGAGGGCATATGCTCCCTTATTAGGACACCTTCTAGGAATCCAACCTGGCTGGCCTTGCATCTGCTTCTCCTTTCTAGATTATCTCCTCTTCTTCCTACCTGTGTACAGGGATGTCACTTTCCCTGTTGTCTGTAATAAATGTTATGTTAATACTGAATTATTTTCTTAATATTTCGGTATCCTTTAACTCCCTACATTTACCTTCTCCTTGCTTTATTCTAACCATTGGATATATTTTTCAGATTTCCTCTTTCTAAAATAGCATTGCACATATAACTTTCCTAATCCAAACCACTAATAGCTCCCCATGCTTAAAGCGAATGAAGTTCAAACTCTATTATGGTATGCCATTCAAAACTCTTTCTAGCTTGGCCTCTGACTAGACAATTAACTTTATCTCATATTATTTGTCTTCATAAAACTTTGACTCCACTTAAGCTAGCTCTGAACACATCATCATGTATATTTTGGCTTCATGTCTCTGTTTATGCTGTCCCCTTGCTTGAAAGACCATCTCTCTCTCTCTCTCTCTCTCTCTCTCTCTCTCTTTCCTCTTGAAACCAGCCTTACCCTCACACCCTAACTCATAAAGATTCTTGTTAAGATTGCCCAGCATTGAAAACTACCCTGTGGCATTTACTCGCTGTATTACTCACTAGGTGCCTTACTAACAGTGCAGGGTAATGCATGCTATCTTTCTATGACATACATCTTTCCTTTTGTTTTCATTAAGGCAAGGTCCTGAGAGTTCTGTTCTATACATGTTTATGACACCAGTGCCTACACAACAGGTGTATAAACATTTACATTTACAGTGCAATTACTATTTGTTGAGCTTATTTCTACTATAGAGCCTCTGTTAGACTCTGTAAGAGAAGGTTCCTGCCCCTAGGAACTCACATAATAAAGATCAGCTTCTTTCAAGTTAAAGGGAAAGGTCCTGAGAAGAAAAGAACCCTTGCTATTTGCTTTCCCTTCCCCACTTGCTACCCAGGTAAGATTAAGACTTCTTCTTGGATATATGGAAAATTGTATTCATCCATTTAGGCTGGGGCCTTCACACTGAGTTCTGTATCATGAAATGTGCACAGAAGTGATAAAATCTACTTTCAGGTTTGGTCATCCCCCAGTAAACTCATCAAGAAAGTGAATGTTTTTGCCTAGCCCCCTTTTCAGTATCCTCATTTTGCTTACTAGTATTATTATTAGAGGGCACCACCCCAATCCACTAATGATGGAAGAGCAGGCACTGAACAGGTAGAAGAGTTTTTGAGTAAGCATTTGTAATTAATTGACATCCAGCAAATGATATCACCTTCTCATAAGGCAGTCACTGAACATGGATATGACAAATATAGCTCTTACTTCTCAAAGTCAGGAAAGATTAGGGCCAGAGAACTATTTATTTTTTAAATAACAAAAGGTAGAAAGCTTTTGCTTAGGGGTTCTGAATTTTACACTGAGCTCGCATGTATGTATGTTGGAGATAAAGTGACTTAGCACAGTCAACTCTTTAAGCTGAAAATTAAGGATATCCTGATATCAGAAAACGTATGTACATTTCTGTATACACCAGTGTACCAGTGTTCTGGTAATGTCAAATGCACTGGAAAATGTAATGTTATCCTCTTTTAAAATGACTCCAAAAGGCCTGGCCAAAAAGTGGTGATCTTACTCCTAGAATAGTGAAATATAACACTAGCCCATTAAAAAAAAAAAAGATAAAGATAATCCTAAATGAAACAGTATCTGAATTAAGTAAACAAATGTTTAAAGGATAAGTGATCATGATGTTTCAGTAAAGACAAACTAATTTATAGCAACAGTATGAAACAAAAATCAAGAAAATATTCAGGAGTTTGTCAGATATAGGACAAAATAAATGTGTAGAAAAACATTTCAAACAAAAGTTCTAATTTATAAACATTCTACTTTCATCAGGACACAAACATGTTACGTTTTTACCTATCAGTTGCTGAATTGCTCTCTTTTCACAAAGATCCTTGTGTATGGTCTCATGCTCAAGGTAGACCATGGCTCTCAAGAGTCTTAAACTGTAACGCATCTGGGCAAACTTGTTTCCACGGCCACCTGTACCATGAAAACTGTTCCCATGACTAAAGAAGGAATCTGTAGAGAAATATTAATAGTTACTTTACATCAAGAAATTTAGATTAGACATCTTTTATATCTATATAAGTTTAAAGAGATGTTAAAATTTTGTCATACTTTAGGGTTTTTTTTTTTAGAGAAGTAAATATGATTCCATCCCCCTCCTCTTTCTATTTCCAGTACAGAAATATGTTTTCAAATTTTACTCAAATGTATCATTATTGTATGTATCTTCTGTAAGTTGTTTCTGTTACTCAACGTTGTTTTTTTTTTTTTTTTTTTTTGCTGTACGCGGGCCTCTCACTGTTGCGGCCTCTCCCGCTACGGAGCATAGGCTCCGGACGCGCAGGCTCAGCGGCCATGGCTCACGGGCCTAGCCGCTCTGCGGCATGTGGGATCTTCCTGGACCAGGGCACGAACCCGTGTCTCCTGTATCGGCAGGCGGACTCTCAACCACTGCGCCACCAGGGAAGCCCTCAACGTTGTATTTTTGAAATTATTCACATTGTTACAAGTAGATCTAGGTCACTCAGTTTTAACTGCTTTCTACATCCAGTTTATAAATAAGTTTATCCATTCACTAGTACAAACTGCTACAATGAACATTCTAGTTCATGTCCTCTTGTTCCCACTGAGAAGTGTTTCACCTGTGACACCAGAATCATATACCCACATGGAATTTTATTAAAGTTGCCAAATTGTTCCCCAAAGTGGTTATATGGATACAATGTATAAGAAATAGATTTTTTCCCAATCTATTAAATGTGAAATGGTAGTTCATTGTTATCTTAATTTGCAGAGTGATTACATTTCTCTGATTACCAGTGGGGTTGAGTGTCTTTTAATTTTTTTTGAAAATTTGAAATTTTCTCCAAAAATTTTGAAGAATTTTCTTGGCAATCTCTATTGTTTGCCTACTTCTCTACTGAGTTATTTTCTTTTTGATATGTAGGAGTTCTTTATGAACCTGAATTCTAATCGTTTATCAGTCAGAGTGGTGAGTAAATGTCTTCCCTCAATTTATAGATTATCTTATTCAGATTTTGTAATACAGATATTTCTGTTTTACAGTACTTAATACATTTAATAATCTTTAATAATCTTTTTTATAGTTAAGCTCTTCTGTATTTAAAAAGTCTGTTTCTACCCTGTTATCATAAAGATAATTTCCCATGTTTTCTTCTAAGATTTTTACAGTTTAACTTTTTGCATTTAGGGCTTTAATTCATTTTGCAATTGACTTTTTTAAACAAGTTGAAAGGATCTAATTTTTATTTTTTCACACGGAGGGCCAACTGCCCGAGAACCAACCTTCTCTCATTGATTGGCAATATCATCTCTGATGATGCCAACCTCCCATATATTCCATTCCACTGGTCTATGCCTGGTCAAGTACCATACAATTTTAATTACTATAGCTTTATGGTCAGTCTTGATAAATAACAAGGCAAGTTCTCTTTCTTCGTTATAATATGCTTTCTTTGAAAGGTTCTTTTAGAAGTAGCTTTTTGTTTAATGCTAAAAAAAAAAAAGTTCAAAATACTGTTCTCAGTAGTATGTATAGGTTTAGAAATGTGGATTCTGGAGCTAGACTGCCTGCATTAAATCACTTACTATGTGGCAAGGAACAAGTTATTTAACTTCTCTTGAGTTCTTCTCACTGACCAACAGGGCTAATAATAGAACCTATAACTCCTAGATTTGTTGTGAGGCCTAAATGGTTTAATACTGCTGAGGGGGTTAAGGCCTATCACATAGTAGGTACTCAATAACTGTTAGCTATCAGACTTCTTGTTAGGCAGCATTTCCTTTTTTTTTGCCTTATAGACTTCTGTAAACATAAATAATATAAAGGAGAGACAGGAAAATTGTTTTATTTAATGCACAGTAATTTAACATGACTAAATTTAGTAATTCAGCATATTAAAAACTAGAGAATAAAAATAAGCTATAATTTTTTCTTCCTCATGGATGAGTGCTATTCTTGATCTAATGAAAATGTACCATACAAAATTATTTCCAGAGCAAAGTTACTACCAGAGAAGAATACAGTATCTTACTTATAATTTTTTTTAAAAAAAGAATGTATTTCTTATTTCCCTTCTAAGAATTATGAGAATTGAAATGAAATATTCATACAAATTGGGGCTCTGCTAACTTGGCAGACTACATGTGGTTAGAGATCTAAATCTGAAGCTCCATGAAGGTATGGACTTCATTTATTTTGAACATAAATGTTTCGTTAGTAGCTAAAACAATATATGGTTACTAGTAGGCATTCAATAAATATTTGTTGAATGATTAATTAAAATATTACAGGACAGTATAATTATTGGATGGGCCTAATAATATAAAAATTTAAATCAGTTTATATGAATGATTAATTTTACTGAAAGGTATGCATCAACTATGCTAACATTTACTAATGTCTGACTATAAATGAAATCTCAGGCTTTTTTCCTTAAAACACCATTTAAATACATTAAGATCACAGAAGGCCAGATCTACTAGTTCTCCTTTTAATTGTATTTCTTTTTCTACACCACCATTCAGTTGAAATATGTAGATTAGAATTTTGACAGGAATCTGAAAGGCCACTTACCTTCACTGTCACACCATTCTAAAAATGCAAGGACGTGAGCATTTCCCTGATACAACATGTACTCGTCTATTAAAAAAGGAGCCACTGATGACAAAGTGGCAATTGCGTGCAGTTGTAATTCTTCATACTGTGCTGCAGACCATTCAACTATTTTATGTTTCTCAGGCTTTTTAACATAGGTAAACAAAGCCAAAATAACTTTGCCATCAATTAATAGCTATGAGAAAGGGCAAAAAGTACTATGTTAGAAACATAATTAAAACAATTTTATTTAATATAAGAAAATTTAATAAAAGATTTCCAATTTGATGTGTTATTGATGATCATTTCAAAATACTTTCTTCCTAAAGATTCCAAGCTATGTTAAGTACCAGAAATTAAAAAAACCCAAAACCAAACTCACTAATAACAACAGTTCACTATGATCCCCCTTTCTGAGATATACACTCTATGGCTGACAATAATATAAAATAAGTATTAGTTTTTTTAATCTATGCTGCTTATATATGCAGTTTACCTCCCGCTTACGATAAAACCACAGGAGTCGAAAATTTAGAGCAAATAAACTGGTGGTTATTTCTGTCTTCCTTACTTTTGTTTCTTAAAGGAAACATTTCAGAGACTCAATTGTATATATACTTTAAGAAGTCAATTTTGTCTGAAGTTATGATAATAGACTATGGCTATTTTTAAGCATAGGCAACAGAACTTATACAAATACTCTATCCAGTGAATACCAGTCAGGTCACAAGCCATAGTTAATTACACGCCAAGAATTTTAAAACTGTACTGAATCCATGATGTCAATAAAAATAAAACAAAAATGCAAAGCTATTATAATATGACAATCAAGTTAATATTATAGCTGATTCTGATTGATATATATTTATGGTTCACAAGATAGTAACACACCATGTGCTATATTCTATTCAATTTTCTTTTCATCTGGCATTATTCTACAAAGATTTTTTCACAATAAATCTATGAATTTTTCTAAATTTTCTACTATTCCACATGGAAAGAGCACAAGATTTAGAACTGAGAAAACAAGAATAACAATTAGTTCTAGCACTGCTGTAAGTAGTAAGTGGATAATTTTTTTGAAATACTCTGTGAACTGCATATAACAGTACACATATTCATTATCACTACCATTACTGAGCCACAAACACAAACATATGACAGAAAAAAAATTAGTTGATTCCATTGCTTACATAGTGCTTTAAGAAGCTTATCAGTCTTTGTGCCATTTGACTTTGTTGTCAAATAAAATTGGTTTATAAACTATAGTGTAACTTTTCTTATCTTTGTATCTGTCATTTTAATAGTTATATAGTACGTCACTATAATAATAAACCATATTCTATTGAATGATTTTCTATATTGCATTTCAGAAAATACATTTAGCTTCTATGGAGTGTACATTTTTTATATGAATAATAAAGTTATAACTGTAAAGACAGTTTTTTTCTGAGCATTTTTTAGTATATGCTTCAAAGTGGCATTACCAAAAAAAATTGTTTTTAGCTCTTTTAATCCTCATAATAATTCCATGAGATAGGTGTTTTCCCCACTTTGAAGTTGAGATAACTGGAATTTAGAGACTCTAAACTATGTATTTAAGATCACATTGCTAGAAAGCGACAGCACTGGATTCCACCTGACTAAAGCCTTAACCACCATATTATACCACATTTATATTATCACTAATGAATTGATAGAATGAATCCTCCCTTGGAACTTGAAAGAGTTTTAAGACTAAAATGAAATTTCAATTAATGCAGTAATAACTAAACTAATGGAATTGTTAGTAAGTAGTATATTTGTTTCTGTTGCTTTATAGTTTACAAAGCCTTTATCTCAGTCTCACAACAGAAGGAGGAACTGAGCCTCAGAAAGTTTAGGTGACTTTGCCAAGGCCATACAGCTAGTAGGCGATAAGACAGAAGTGAAATTCATTTCCAGTGCTCTTCAAATTACACCATGCTTTATGTAGGATATAAAGTATTAAGATAATTCATGGGTAATAAAAATATGTACATAAGGAGGTTGATTTGTGTGGAGAAAAAGCAGGTTCATACAGTTTTAGATGGGCAGCATAGAGATGAGCAATTTCCTCCAGCATTAAAATCATCCCTCATTACTATGATCAAAGATAGACTATTAGGCTGGGTGGGCCTATATGGATTTTCTTTCAGTTTATGTTCTCTTATTCAGGAGCTCTAAATATATAAATAAATCTCCACGGTTTTCCTGCTTTTCCTTGGTTTATGTGGTTTAAATTTAGGTAAATTCACTGTTCATTAATAGATAAGAATTTTGAAAAAGTGAAATTCCAGTGAATACGAGTTTGTTACCTTCTATGGTAAATATATGGGCTGATGAAAGATTTGCAGCCGTGGCTTTTAAAAAGTGATACTACAAAGTGAGATAATTTTAATTTTTATTTTGATTACTTTTTACCTGTATAGTAGATAAATCTTTACAAAAGGTCACAATTATATTGAATAGCAATTTCTTCAACTCAAAATCTTCATAGGAATTAGAAAACTTAAGACCTTTCACCAAAGGATTTTGGCTTTTAACTGTGAGAGGGGAAAAAAAAGGCAGAGTAAAATAAAAGCTGAAATGATGTATGACTCATTAAGATGATTATAAGTTGAAAGTTTTATGGTTTTTACCTTCATTAAATGTTGCAAATAATATCAAATCCCTGGTAAAGCCACACTCCTAATATAAATACACAAAATAAACAGAAGGATGAATTAATTATATGGAAATTAAGTTACAGATGCCCATATTTACTTAATATATAGGTATTTTTTTATCAGACTCTCCTTGTCATTCATCTGAGTTCATAAAGCACTAATAATAAGGGACGAAAGAAAGAAAATAAAAGCATATAGCCAGATAAACTTGTAATTTATTTAATATTAAACTTACTTCTGTAGGTTCTAAAAAATATATTACATTATTCTATGAATATTTTACAAGATACTGTTTAAAATTTGGTAAGAACCCAAAACGTACTGCTAGAAGTAACTTATGTAATTCATTATCTATACCTTCAAGGGACGAAAGAAGGGAAGAAAACAGTTATTTTCAACAGCTTTTCTTCTTAAACACCCCCTGGCTCCCCACCCTGACCCCAACCACTCTCAAATATGTCAAAGGTTTGGTCAAGAGACAACAAACAATTCCTACTTAACATGAAAAGCCCTGAAGAATGACCAGAAAACATTTCAGCGTGAGGCAACTCATTCCTGACAGAGATATCCTAGTTGGACTTCGGACATTAGGGAGAATTTATAGGGACAAACCTTGGGCTTTTGAGTTGGCAACTATATATTCCTACTACCTTAAGATCCATATGGTTTCTTTAAAATGAGAAGATGTTATTCCTATTGACTCACATTCATGGAATTCACCTGAATGTTTGCAAGGATGCTAATGAGAATTTATTGACTGACCAGGGGCTTCCACAGAAACATAGGCCCATCTACACATTACAACCTTGACTAGGAAGCTATGTAGGACGTTTTCCCCATTTGCACAGTATAAATTCCTTGACTGTTTGGTGTTTTAAAAAATTTTATTGAAGTCTAGTTGATTTACAATGTTGTGTTAATTTCTGCTGTACAGCAAAGTGATTCAGTTATACATATATTCTTTTTCATATTCTTTTCCATTATGGTTTATCATAAGATACTGAATATAGTTCCCTGTGCTATACAGTAGGACCTTGCTGTTTATCCATCCTAGATATAATAGTTTGCATCTGCTCATCCCAAACTCCCAATCCTTCCCTCCCCCACCCCCTCCCCCTTGGCAACCACAAGTCTGTTCTCTATATCTGTGAGTCTGTTTCTGTTTCATAGATATGTTCATTTGTGTTGTTTTTAGATTCCACATATAAGTGATATCATATGGTATTTGTCTTTCTCTGTGTGACTTAGTATGATAATCTCTAGGTCCATCCATGTTGCTGCAAATGGCATTATTTCATTCTTTTTATGGCTGAGTAGTATTCCATTGTATATATATACCACATCTTCTTTATCCATTCATCTGTTGATGTCTTGGCTATTGTAAATAGTGCTGCTATGAACACAGGGGTGCATGTATCTTTTCAAATTATAGCTTCGTCTGATATGTGCCCAGAAGTGGGATTGCTGGAGCATATGGCAACTCTATTTTTAGTTTTTTGAGGAACCTCCATACTGTTTTCCATAGTGGCTGCACCAATTTACATTCCCACCAACAGTGTAGGAGGGTTCCCTTTTCTCCACATGCCCTCCAGCATTTGTTTTTTGTAGACTTTTTTTTTTAATATTTATTTATTTTGGCTGCTCCGGGTCTTAATTGCAGCACGTGGGATCTTCACCGGGGCATGCTGGATCTTTAGTTGCGGCATGTGGGATCTTTTTAGTTGTGACATGCAGACCTCTTAGTTGTGGCATGCGAACTCTCCATCATGGCATGCATGCAGGATCTAGTTCCCCTACCCCCGACCAGGAATTGAACCTGGGCCCCCTGTATTGGAAGCACAGAGCCTTACCCACTGGACCACCAGGGAAGTCCCTGTTTTTCTGTAGACTTTTTAATGATGGCCATTCTGACCAGTGTGAGGTGGTACCTCACTGTAGTTTTGATTTGCATTTCTCTAATAATTAGCAATGAGGAGGATGTTTTCATGTGCCTGTTGGCCGTTTGTTTGTCTTCTTTGGAGAAATGTCTATTTAGGTCTTATGCCCAGCTGAGTAAATTATATTTGTGAGCAAATTATAATACATGAGGAGGATCTCAACCTTCCAAAGGGATGCAAAGAATAACTGGCAGAGTGCAAGTATACTGGTGACCATAATGACATTACAATATAACTTGGCATTACAACAAAGTACATAAATGTTACAACATAGTTCAGGACTCCCTCCTCCCCCCACATCCACCACTTCCACAATTAGAATTAAAATGCAATTTGATTCATACTTACAATCATTGGTGCTCCAGGATTTTGAGATATAATTGTTGTGATCACTAATATGTCATTTCTAAGCTGACGATCATAATGACTAAGACCTCTTGTAAACAGATTTTTAAATACTTTCTTCAAAGCCCTAAAAAGTGAAGTCATATCTTTAAAGCCATATTTCTATGGAAATACCACCTAAGTGTCTACCAACAAAATCTCCCTTTTTACATTTTACTACTCATTTCAAAATATTTCTAATCTTTTCTATACAAATCTGCCTCTAGTTCTCTGAGGGACTAGATAAGAATCCCTCAGTCCAATCTATACCTGGTGGTCAAAGTGACTGCTCTAAAATAAAGATTCAATCACGTCATTTTCCTTTTTAAAATTACTGATACTTAAAGGCTTTTCTTTGTTCTTAGGATAAAGTCCTACCTCCCTACCAAGGCTTATCAGGCCTTTCATGTTACAGTCCCTGCTAACATTGTTAGCTTCATCTCTCACTATTCTACCCTGTACTTTTTGCTCTCACTATATTGAATTTCTTTCAATTTTTTTGATTTTGCTAAATTCTTCTTTCACTTCTGTTCCCCTGTCTAGGATGCTCTCTGCATGCAGAACTCTTGTGTTGCTAAATCACATTTATCATTCAGATACCAGATTAGGGTTTATTAGGAAGTGCTGATTAACTCTCCAAGTCTGGGTCAGGTTCCCTGTACAATGGACATTTGTTGCTTTATCTTCTAGGAGCCACTTGCCCTTCTTGTGATAATAGTACCCTTATGTTTATTTAGGCATTCACTCTTTACCCACTTTTGGTCTTGTAAAGCTGCCTTCAACTAAAAGGAAGCGAGTTAGAGCATTCCTTCTTTCTGTCACTGTAACTCACTCTGAAATGGGCATATGGCCAACACCAGACCACTAAGGGTCAACAGGGACTCAATTATAAGGATTTTATTTGAGCTTTTGGAATAGCAAGTCTTATCTTCTGCTTGGTTTGGGGTTGTGATTATGTGAAGCTAGACCTCGTAGGTCTTACCATATGGATCTTGAGACTAAAGCCAACACAGTGGAAAATAGTGCAGAGGGATGAAGAGGGCCCAAGTCCTGATATTTGCTGAGCCTTGAATACAGCTGCACATGAAACCAGTTTTATCCTTGACTTTGTAGTTACATGAGCTCATAAAATTTCCTATTCGGTTTATATCAGTTGGGTTGGGGGTTCAGTTGCTTGCAAACAAAACTGTGCTGATCCACCATCTTCAGGAGAACATGAAGGACCTTGCAGTAATCTCTTTCATAACATTTAGTATGCTCTTTTTTAGTTGCCTATTTACTTGTCTCTCTCTCTTAACATAATGCAAGTGCTGTTAAAGCAGAGACCATTTCTGTATTGTTTTCAGTTGTATTTCCACAGCCTAGTACTGAACTTGGCACAGAGCCGACAATAATTATTTGATGAATATATGAATAAGTAACTCAAAGGCTCACTCATATTTTATTGCTAATGCTTACTGTAGTATCTGGAAGACAGTAAGTACTCAAAAATAGGTTTACTAAATGAACAAATGAAATAGTTCTTTTAAATATCTAATTTTACTTTATACATACTCAAGGACATAATTTAGTTTTGTTAACAAGCTACTTTAAAAGCCTTCCACATAGAAAAAAAAAAGACTTGTTATTGTGCAGATGCATTTATACCATGGTACAAAAAAAATGTCCTGAAACATAGCCATTACATGAATCAAAAGCCTAATTGAACATAAACTAAAAAAAAAAATTTAGTTATGTCACTGGCTATCGTTTTAAGGTTAAAAATTCCTATCTAACCACATATACTTACAGCAAACATTCCAAGTTACTAAGCTGTTGTATGATTTCTTCTTTTGAAGATTTTTCCAATAAGTTCCAAAGTATTTCGGATGAACGAAATAGAAGCTGTCCAGAGGGATCTGGGTCATTGAGGTGAGCACAGATTCCACTGGCTGCTTGTGCTTTCACCATTAAAGTACAATTAACTTCTGAAAATAAATTTTAAAATTATTTATGCTGTACAGCCTTGACATTACTAGATAAAAACAAAAATAGCTGAGAATGAAGTGTTCAAATATGTACAATAATATACAAACCAGAAGCTGAGAGATGTTGTAGAGTTTTAAGTACCCAAAGTTTCTCAACAAGTTGATTTTCAAACAACACCAATGACTGGACCATTGTTTTTGCCAATCCTCCAACTTCAGCCATTTTAATCTTATATGATGAACTAGCCTGCTGGTAACCTAACAACAATTAGTGAAGAAATATGTACAGTTATTTCACATAGTAATCATCTACATTAAACAAAAGAATGAGTAAACATTAAACAACAGCAATAACAGAAACTTTAAAAAAGTTTATGGCATGTTAAAATGGTATAGCACAGGGATTGGCAAACTTCTATAAAAGGCCAGGTATCAGTATTTTAGGCTTTGCAGGTTATAAGATTTCTCTCTCAAATACTCAACTCTGCTACCATAGCATGAAAGCAGGCATAAACCATACAAAAATAAGTGGGCATGGCCGTGTTCCAATAAAAGTTTATTTACAGAGGGCCAATTTTGGCCTGGGGTCCATAGTTTGCTGATCCCTGGTGTAGCATTTGAAATAGGACTGCAGAGTTGGAGGCGTATCTTAAATTCTAAAAAAGAACAATATTTCTTTTCTCTAGATATACCTTTCCATGAAGGAAAGTGGCATGATTACAAATACTAAATGTTTTCACTATTCAAGTCAATACATTACTTTAGTGCTTTCAAGGGACCATAATTACGTAATTTGGTGATGAAATAAGAGGTGAAAATATAATGCTGTTCTGATAAATGCTAGTGAAAATGGTATCTTAGGGAAGTTTGATTCTTGGCGACATGTCTTATAATAATTTCCTTCTGCTGTAGCGCCTGTGAGAAACACCACCTCTCCTTTGATACAGCTGCACAGGTACCTGACCAACTACACTCAACTAGAGAGATTAAATACACAGCAGAGGGTACCTGCTCACGTGAGACGCAGCTATTTTCTCTCTTAGTGATATACTTACCTACCTCCCTGACTTCTTGACTTTTGAGACCAACTAGATTCTTTAACTTTGCCATAGTTCTGAGATGTCTGTCAGTTTGTCTTGTCTTTCTGAATTTGATCTTTAGCCCTGGACAAGGCCCTGTCCACTCCTGTGATGGGTTCTCTATGGTAAGGCCCTAGCTACTCACTTTAGGCATTTAAAAAATATAAAGAGAAAACCACAAGTTGCAGAATTTCACCATCCAGAGAGAACAACCTTAACATTCTGGTATATTTCTTTTGTTTTTTTTGATCTATTAAGCAGCTACTATGTTACAGATTATTGTAAATCTGGTATATTTCTTACTGATATTTTTAATGTATGCATATAACTTTAACAATATACTATATGCAGAATTTTACATTCAACTGCAGCCACTAAAGATTTTATTGTAAGCCTTTTCTCATTCTATATTTTCCCAAATCATAATTTTATTTGCATAATAGCCTGTCATATGCATGGACCAACCAAAATGTACTTTATACTTACTGTATCTTTATATATTGAGTTTACATTTCTACAGAAGGATATAGTAATATTAAGGCTCATGGACCTGATTCCTGTCTCCAGGGCTACATCTCTTACTATTGCTCTACTGAGGACTTTTCAGCTGTGGTCCCAGCTATCCTGCCATGCCCATCACCTGAAACCAACTGTGTGACAGCTAGTGAGAGCATTGCCTAAGATTCCCAATTTTCAGAGCCTGGTCAAATTAAGATCAACCTCACTTCTCTGCACCTTAACTCCTCTGTCATATCTTATATATCATTTGTCTCCCTTTCTTTCTATTTTAAAAAGACTGTGTATATATTGCCTAGGTTAACCCTAAACTTGTGCTCTTAATTCCATCCTCTCATGCCTTCTTTGGGAATTCCACCCTCCAATTTTCCACGTACTAGCTTCTTATTCCTCTGCCTATAGGGGAAAACTTCATTTTTCCCTATCCTAAAAATTATAAATAATAACAAAACCAAATATCTTTGATTTTGCTACCAGTTGAATTGTTCTCCATCTTCCTTCTTTTTCTTCTCCATCTGATTTTAATATATAAGTCTGCATTCACCGCCTCTGTTCTCACAATCCTCTCATTCTTTAGTCCTGTATCTGCCCTGACCACTTTATGGCAATAGATATGCCAAAAATGAACTACAACTTTTCAGATATCACATCAGTTGGCGTTTTCATTCCTCAATTACAGAAGCCTCTACAGTATTTGACACTGAGACCACTACTTCCTTCATCAAACATTTCATTCACTGGCACACAAGACATGGCAGTCTTTAGCTTTTCCTCCTCCTCTCTGAACCTTCCTTCATTGCCAGTTTCTTTGGATTGCTTTTTGTTTTGTTTTGTTTTTCCCCAGATCTCAATATGGGCACTCTCCATGTTGCTGTTCTTGGTCCCTTGCTGCTTACATGCTTTATCTCCTGGAAAACTCAAGCACCCTGATGGTTTCAATTTTCACCTCTATTTGGGTGAATTTCAAACCTGTATTTCTGGTCTCTGCTTTTAGTATCCAATGTCTACTATCTACCAAACACTTTCTCCTGTTTATCTCAATAGCTCAGATCTGACAGTTAATAATTTCTTTACTCACTTCTCTACTTCATATGTCCTCCCATTTTTCCCTATTCATAAGTTAGCTTTCTTTTCTACCAGTCTTATTGCCACCCATTTAAAGGAACATATAACTTAAAAATGTATTTTATATCTTCTCTCCTTTCCTAGATTGATTATGAATTACAGAAACTATGAAGGTAGGAAGTATGTCCTAAGTAACATTATATCCTCTACATTGCAAGTGCCCTGTATCTTGATACCACCCATTTCAGTGTGACTCATTTTATCATTAAATATTATGATCCCTTAGCTGTAACATGCAGAACTCTTTTTCCAAACATGGTAGAGAATGTTATTAGCATTAGGAATTTAACATCTAGGTGGGTGGGACAGAGATTATGAATAATTATAAATATTAGAAAATAATAATATTATCAACAGTATTAAATAACATTAATAGTAATAATTATAATTAAACTAACTTGGGTATGACTTTAAAAATTCTGTTATATTTAGCATCAGAAAAATCTAAAGTTGAAAAAAATACATAAATTTTTTTGTTTAAAATGACTGAAGAGTTTGAGACTACCAAAAGAACTGTTTTGATGTGTTGCATTTATTTATTTTTTAAAAATTAATTAATTTTTATTTTTGGCTGCGTCGGGTCTTCACTGCTGCACGTGGGCTTTCTCTAGTTGTGGTGAGCGGGGGCTACTCTTCGTTGCAGTGCGTGGGCTTCTCATTGTCCTGGCTTCTCTTGTTGCAGAGCATGAGCGCTAGAGCTCAGGCTCAGTAGTTGTGGCCTAGATCTGGGATCTTTCCAGATCAGGGCTCGAACCCATATCCCCTGTATTGGCAGGTGGATTCTTAACCACTGCATCACCAGGGAAGCCCGACGTGTTGCATTTATGATCCCACTCTGTCTTTCCAAGTTCAAAGAGAAATGAGAAAGACTGTTCTATTTTATAAAGACATAAGTTATTACTGAAAGACTATTGAAAACTTTACCTGTAATATGCTGCTTTGGTGGTTCTGCATGATAAAAGTCAATAATACACTTACAAATTTGTATCCTCAATTCAGAACTTGGTATTATCATTAAGTCACCTGCCAGAAAGATAAACAAATGCTATTCAATAACAGTGCCATAAGTTTATTTGCAGTTTTAAGCATACAGTGTTAGTAACATGATTAAAAATATCATCAGAGATTCAAACTGGATCATGTAATTTTATACACACACACACACATGTGCGTGCGCATGCATGCACAAAACACCCTGAATATCTATCGTTGTAACACTTGGCCCCTCAATCAACTCATTCTCTCCTTCCCAGGAAGAAAAGAATGGTAATTAGCAGCATAAATGCTAGAACTAGATTGTCTAAGATTAAATCCTGGCTCTGCCACTTACTACCTGTATAAACTTGTGTCTTTTAGTTTTCTCATCTATAAAATGGTATAACAATAGTTACCACTTTAGAGATTGCTGTGAGAATTAAATGCGTTAGTATGAGAAAAGGGCTGAGACTTTTCCTCCCTAACTAGAGAGTCAGTAATCTGTTGCCTCTAATAATGCATCCTTTGCTTAGAGAAGTTCCAAGTGAGCTTTGCTCCCTCAGTTTATTGACAGACTGGAAGGCAGTGAGTTTCTAGGCAGTCTTTGCCCTGCAGGTTTTATGTTCAGGTTATTGTGGTGGGGATGGAGGATAGGGAATATTCCTTTTCAGTCATATTTAAACTACTTCTGAATTGGCTTCAGTCTATATTTCAAACTGGATTGTATCTGCTCTGGTGAAGTCCTACAAGTATGATCCCTAAGAGAATCTGAAAATGATCAGTAGGATTCTGGAAATGATCCAGAATGTCCTCTGGGAGCCTGAGGACAACTGGAGTCAGGAATATCAGCTTCAGGACTGAAGCAGATCTGCTTGGATTCTCTGAGGGAAAGAGATAATTAGGTGTGCCTTGAAGACTTGAGTTTTGCATTAGGCTTTGCATAATATTTATCTCTGGGGGTAGCCAGTGGGTGGGGAAACAAGCAGACAGAAGGAGGGAGCACGTAGGAAAGGCTCACCCTAGCTTGAGAAGAATCTATCAGCAAAAGCTAGCACTTAAAAAAACAGATAGGTTCAAGATTATTCTCTTAATTTTTTTGGACCCATCCTTTGAAGTTGAAAACTCACTATGTTTTGAAAAAAATTAGGCAACAGGAACAACAAAACTTTTCTAATAAAACTATCCAAATGTTCAAGTTTATGGGAAATTCTAAGGTTTCTCGTCTGCTTCACCACCCTTTTAGTTCCTGTAGGTTTAGATCATCTCTCATAGTTTCCTGTTTATAATCTCAGGGCAGAGTACCAACTTTTTCCTTCATGTTTCCAGAATCCTGTTCTTAATTCAGAAATATCTATCATTTAGAAGAAAAAGTAATATAATTTACTAGTACATAGTAGAAACTGGAAGTTACTAAAAATGAATAGCCTTTGTTCAAAACTTTGTACTACAATTATTTTAGTTTAAACTCATGGTTCCAGCAATTAAAAAAATGAGGGACAGAGCAGCAGTACTTACGGTAAGTAATCAGTGAAAGGAGTTCATTTTAAGCTAAGAGTTCATACTGCCCTCAAATGAGACAGTAATATGTTCTGTAGGCAGGCATTCAGCAAAGAGTAGACTGACACAGTAAAAAAGCTCCATGTATTTATTATACAAATGCATATTTACAAATAATAAGGGCAACAGAGATTTTTTAAATGTTATCAACCAAACCTACACTTTTTATCTGTTAATACTATCATATCCTCTTCTAGGTTGGCTTCTCACTGTAAATTTCCACTGATGAGAGATTCACAGAATTAAAGTTTCCCATTAGTTTCTAGTCTTCCTGCTCCTTAAGGTCATCTTACTGAACTCCCCATGTTTATTCTAATTTCCTTGATACCTTCACCCACTTTAGGCCATAATAATTCCTCCCAAAGTATCTACAGTTGAAGATTATGAAATTTATTTAGACATAAAAGTGTTAGTGTCTATGTTAAAAATTTTAAATGCCTTTTACTTATATTAGTTTCTATCATCTTTCAGTATGGAGTATAATGCTGGGAACATAACTATTCAGTAAATATTTATTTTTAATTTGTTAGGCCATTTGTGTATCTTTTATTTCTCCTGTACAAAGACCTAAATTAATAAGCATAAATTTAATGTGGGATTTGTTTTGGGAACATGCTGTTATGTCTCAGGGGCTGATTCAAGGAGCTATAGTGTTTGATCTCATTTCTAAAAAATTATTATTTTCTTTCTCTAGAAAACTGAGCAATAACCCAAATATGAAACCTGCTTACAATATTTTTCATATTTTTGTATACAAAAACACAGGCATCGTTATGTATATTATACTAAAGCTCCCAATATCCCACCATTTTATGATTTTATTTAAGACTTTAAATTATTTAATGAACAATTTGGCCCTTGCTAAATTGTTAGAATTGCTAACAATTCCAGCAATCAGTTAGGTTCAAGCAATGATTAGAGTTCAAAGATGAAAATATTTTTGTGATTACTGAAAGAGAGGAACACATACTTCTGATTTACAAAAAAAAATGTCACCAAACATTTCATCAAACTAAATATATAACATCAAGACAAATAAGTGCAAATAAGTATCTGCCAGTCCTTAAAATTAAGGAACAAAAAATCCTGTTGGTATAATGAAACACCTGAGTAGAAGATAATACAAACAACGTCACCAAGCACACTGTGATTAATTCCCAACAAGAAAAGAGCCTAGATTTGGAGAAGAAGTATCCTTAGTGAAACTTTGTGCAAGAGCTATTTCCTTCTTGTCAGTAGGGCCTATCATCTCAACTCACCCAGAAGTGCAATTGAATTAGCAGTATCTTCAGCATATGTTATTTCATCCGATACTTTCTTTTTCAAAAATGGCAAGCTTCAATAAGAATGAAGAATATATGAGTTATGTTTAATGAAGTCCTTAATTAAAGCATTATTTGCAAAGTAGAAGAAAATTTCTTTTCTAAAGATTAAAACGAGGATAAATATCCTGTTTCTTTAGCCCTGGAGAATTAACAACTACCAAAAATATTTCTGTGTTTCTAACCAGTTGACCAAAATAAAATAAAATAAAACAAAATAAAATAGGTTTATAAAAATGAAGAGACATGGACATACAAGGCAAGGGTTAAGAAAGCCATCTTGCAACAGTACATAAATAAAAAACTTAAGAATCTTCTTTCTCTCTGAGGGCAAAATAATACTAGATTATACCTGTACTATTAAAATTAGGAAGACATTGGAAAATCTGATACAAATCACAGATCTAGTCTCACCTATAAATTAAAGGCTGTTCAAGGGCTTTTTCTGAAGTTTTTGAAACTCCAGTTAATAGATCAATGGTCTATTTGTTCTTAAAAGTCAGTGACTTTTTCCTTATTAATTGGATCAGTTACCATCCATGAAATAACAAATATACTTTTTGAGACACTAAAGAATTTAACAAATATTAATTATATTAGAATTACATTTCACAGCTAATATAACCAAAGTTATCTGAAAATAATTTATTCACAAATCATAAAAGATAGGGCACTCAAACCTAGGTCATTAGTCTAAGTGTCAGAGGAGAGAGAAAAGTCACTTCCTAAACAAAAAATATAAACTATTTCAGCATTTCAGGAGTTCAAAATTTGAACTTTGTATCCTATTTAAAGATATTTAATATATCTTATATATAGGACTTTAAATTCATGTTTTTCAAGAAAAATTAACCAAATAGTTGAAAAAGAGCACTTGGAACTATCACATGTGGATGTATATAGGTCAACTGGAATTAAAAGATATTTCAACGGCAAGTTATGAAAAGGAATATTTTATAAATACCATAGAGGTTCATTTCTGGTGTTTGTTAGAATTTTTCATTTGAAATAAATAACTTAATTACTTGATATCCAGCTCATTGTTGAATCTCTAAAGTGAAGAACTATAAAACGAATTGTTCTTGTCCTCAATTTTTTTCCTTTTTTACCAAAGGAAACAACCTAAAAGATAAAGCATCAGAATAGTTTTCCACCAAAAAGGTTATGAAAAAAAATAAGCATTATACTTCTGATGCACTGAGAGAAACATACTACTTAGAGGCCAAAACAGAAGGGTTTGATTGTATTTTTTAATTTTCTATGTTTTTATCTCCCAAAAATGTCCTGAAAAGAGAATCAAGTGAGGGTGTGGTGTGGAAAAATGCACGATGAAAGTAGAAATTAGGAAAGTAAAAAAAAAAAAAAAATGATGTAATTATGAAATATGAAGGAAAGTGAAGAGTGCATTTCAAACGATTTCTCGTATTATGCAATGAAACATTCAGTCATAGCTTTCATAGAGAACCAATTCTTGGTGGAGCTCTGTAGGAGTACTGATGTTGAAAGTAATGCTTGCAAATCTGGTGTTCTAAGACTTGCATAGCCTCAAAATCTGAAAGTGTTTTACATAATATTATCTCACATCAATATAACAATAATTTCCAGTTAGTACATTACAGTTCCTTGAGAGCATCAGAGCAATAATTTGTTTCTTTATTTTTCATGGTCTCTATTAAAAAGTAAGGTGTGGTAAGGGCATTCAATAAATTTTTTTTTGAACATCTATTCAGATAACAAAATCTTAAATGTAATTAGTTACAAAATTGCAAATATTATTGCTACTAAATCTAAAAGTGAGAGATAAACCTACCACATATAAATAGTCCTACTAATACTATTATTTATATATTAAAAGAAACTCACTATTTAAAAAGTAAATTGGTAGAAAAGTTTAGAAGGTTAAATTGTCAGAAAAGTTTATTCCTTGTTTAAGAAATTTCCTCTACCATATTATATTGAAAACCAAAAACATACATTTTAATATACATCTTGATTAGCCACTATGTGGCTAGTTCCCCCAAATGGTTGAAGAAAAAATAGTACAGAGGATGGAATATATAAATTTTATAATTCTGATCTCTAATTTACATTTTGAAAAAAATGTGCCAAAAATAATTTGGTGATAAATCATTCTTTATTCAAATTTGGAAGATCAAATAAAACATTTTGACTCTCATGTCTTTGAGAGTCAAATTTCTTAGAGAGATAGAAAAAAACTAGGCAGAAACTATTAAGTATTGTCCATAAATTTTCTCAAGGATTCTCTAAAAATATTATTTCTTTGTTCTATCTCATATTTATCATTCACTTGAGAGCAATTTATTATGAGAAAACATTCGAATATACTTACAGTTTAATCTCTTGTGGTCAGCAATCTCAGACTACAATAAAATAAAATGTACTACCTTTGAGATACCAGCTGCTGGAATCAAGTGATCAAGTGAAGTGTCCTGAGTTCTGTATCACTTTGCTATACCATAATGCATAATATTTTTGTAAGACAAAATAAAACAGAAAATACTGCATGCTAATATAAAACAAAGTTAAAAAAAAAACTTACCCACATAATTTTAGGATATTACATGCAGGTTCTATAAAATGGGGCTGTTTTTTAATTTTTCCTGCACACAGATTCAGAATTTTAAATATCTGTGCTAAATCCCTTAGGGGCTTTAATATTTTTAGTTAAGAAATAAAATTAAGATTTTTATTAAAATATCCTTTACAGCACTTCTGTCAAGAAAAGTCTATAGAATTCCATCTATTTTGTTAAATGTGGTTTAATTATACCAATTTTGAAATCTAAAGAGGAAAACAGAACCATGTTTTTTTAAGGAATATTATTTAATTTTTGTATCAGTAACCTCTTATTCAAAATATTTTTTTCTCTTCTCACCACATCTTTAGAATTTGACTACCAACTACTACACCACATATTCAGTTGAACAATAACTTATTATTGGCAATGAGTAATAACACTTTGAAAACAAAACTAACTTAATGGCTCAATTATATCCTTAATCTCCACCCACATACAAAACATATATTGCTCGGGAATAAGCAACCCAAACCTACCTTACTTTTATGTGTTATTTTATTAACATTACTCAGGTGTGTGCTCTTGTTTTTAAGGTTTAAATTGGTTGAAAATTTTATTTAAGACTAGTTTATGAAAGCAAAATGTACCCTCTCTAGATCTTCAGGTAAAAGCACCTTTTATTTTACCTATTTAAAAAACCCAGTTGGTACATAAACAAATTTCACATTTTTTGTTTTGTTTTGTTTTTTAATACAGTTAAGGGGACATGGTAGCTGTGACTTGCACTTCTTGATTGAATCTGATCACTTCTAGTCTCTAGGAGCTTCTTAGAAAAAGATAGGAGAGCTGGATGTATTAGAAATACAAACCTCTGTTAACTTCCTAGAGAAATGATCCCTCTCTAACTTATGTTTGCTTTATGTGATTATAACCTCTAAACCCAGCCTACTAAAGGCATTCAGAAACAGTCATTTGCCACCAACTCTCTAGCCTGAAGAAGAAAAAAAAAGGGAGGTGTTGAGTTATTGGGTTAAGATAAGAAATCACTTGCTAGTAGACTTTCTTGGCTACCAGTAAACAATGCTTGATATCGACAAGCCCTCAGGTAACTGACTGAACAAATCCATATAAAACAAGGCTAAAATAAGGTGAGAAAAGAGATAAAATTATAAGGCACCACTTCCCTGAATCGGAGGCTTAAGACGTTTTGAAATCTTGGAACAAGATAATATTAGAGATTGCTGTCTTCTTGGGACCAGACTGGACAACTGTTAGAGATTAGTTAGATCAATACTACTGTTAAGTGTGGTCTGTGGACCATGCCAGTTCTGGAATTGTATGTTACCAGTCTGTGGAAAAATAACTGCAGAAAGTGAATTTCCTGTGACAATTTCATTGCATTTTTACAATAGCATATATATGCAAAGGATAAAAAAAAAGAAACAACCCCCAACAGCAAACTGGTTCATAATCACAGATAGTTTTGAGACATACTGGTTTCTACATATTCTGATCAGGGTGGTATCTTCATTGAGGATAACATATTTATAGAATGTTTTACAGATTATCAAGAAGTTGCTCATATATTATCTCATCTAGTCTTCCTAGCAACCTTATGAGGGGCTGTTATCCCTATTTTATAAGGGTGGAAAAGTTAAGAAGCTTATCAACAGTGCAAATACTCAGGTAAATTGGTAGAAACAAGACTTTGACTTGGCCCTGCTAACTACATAAACTGTCTCTCTGAGTCTATAGAAACTGACACTATCTGCACAGTTAATATTGCATTATACTGTTTCTTCAAATTTATATTCTCTGATAAAAATATAATTTTGTAAAAAGCACAAAATGTTAGATATTTTCTGTGGTAAACAGAATAATGGCCTGTCCTAATCCCTAGAACTTGTGACTGTTACCTTCCTTACATGGCAAAGGGACTTTTCAGATGTGATTAAGTTAAAAGCGTTGACATAGGAAAGTTATCCGAGGTTATACAAGTAGGCCCAATGTAATCACAGAGTCCTTATAAGGAAAGGAGAGGCAGGAGAGGGTCAGAGAAGGAGATATGATGACAGAAGTAGAGGTGAGAGTGATGCTACTTCAAGGAAGGGCCCAGGAAGCCTAGGAATGCAGGCTGCCTCTAGAAGCTGGCAAAGGCAAGGAAATGGATTCTCCCCTAGAGCCTTCAGAAAGAACCAGCCCTGCCAACAACACCTTGCCTTTAGCCCAGAAGTGAGACCTCCAGAACTATAAAACAAAAAATTTATGTGGTTTTAAGGCACTAAGTTTTTGGTAATTTGTTACAGCAACAATAGGAAGCTAATGCGTTTTCTAATAAAAATTCTCCCATTTCAGGATAACCAAAAAAACATACACATATAAGTAAAGGATACAAGTCCATTCTGATAACACTGCACCATTTTCTTGACAGATTTAAGTTGTTTTTCTTCTAAATCATCCTAAAACAAATTATCTATTTTAGTTCTTTTGTGTTATTAATTCTGTTGAGATTTTAAAATTTTTCCTTAGTGTAAAAAGAGAGTAGACATGTTATCAAGTAATTCTTAAATTACTATATTATAATGTAAGCATTAAAAATGTTTCATAAAACAGTGAAGGTAAAAATAAACTACCATTTATATTTGAATAAGAAATTGCGAATCAAAACTAGGTTAATATAAAAGCATTAATTGTTTCCAGAAATAATATTAATAATACTGAAGTATGTTGAGCATTTTTCTATGCCATGTACCATTTAGGCAAGGTATATACATATCATTTCATTAATCTTCAAAATAACCCTATTAGGAGGTACTTTTATTATCCTTCTTTTTCGGAATATGAAACTCAAGCTGAAACACTACGTAATTACCCAAATCACACAGCTAATAAATGGTGATGTAAGAAGTCAAATTTGACAATCTGACTCCAGAAATTGTATTTTTAACCTCTAAAATATACCCAATGTAATGGCTCAAACTAAACATCTTCAGCCAATTAAAACAAAACAAAACAAAGCAAAGCAAAACTCTGTATACTGATGCATTTTCATGACTGAATCACTTTTTTGTGTGTGTGTGGTACGCGGGCCTCGACTCTTACTGTTGTGGCCTCTCCCGTTGCAGAGCGCAGGCTCTAGACGCACAGGCTCAGCGGCCATGGCTCACGGGCCCAGCCGCTCCACGGCATGTGGGATCTTCCCGGACCAGGGCACGAACCCACGTCCCCTGCATCGGCAGTCGGACTCTCAACCACTGTGCCACCAGGGAAGCCCCCATTTCTGTTCTTTTAACCTTCGTGTTTGTGAGAAACTGTGGCGTATATGTGTGTGTGTGTGTGTGTGTGTGTGTGTGTATATATCTGTGTATATAGACATATGTATGAACATATACATACACACACACATATACATATTTTGTCTACCCTTATTTAACAGCTAGTAGGAGCTCTACACAGTTGGGTTTCCTTTTTTAAAAACTGCAGATATATTCACAATTAAAAATAACTTTCACAATAATCATAGCCAACAAAAGATAAATTATTCTTATAAAGTCATTATTCTTAATGTGTTTTTTTCTTCTTTCTATGTAAAAATGTAGAGACTAAAAAATGTTAAAACAATGACTAAATTTTTGCACCTGCTAATCACAGGACATTGTTTTGATCTGCTATACCATGGTCAGCCCATTTCCCACTTACTGAAAGTATGCAATCTTCATCCTGTAGTAATTTTATAGTGTATACTGGCTTTTTAGGCATTCAGTCAATTCTTGGGTAACATCAGGAGAGTGTCATATAAACATGTATGCATATGCATTTATTATCCTTTCTCCTAATGCCTAAACTTCAATTTTGAGTCTTGTATCTTTATTTCCATTACATTCTGTATAAGAGTTCTCTCAAAATAAATTACTTATGACTGGATATGAGTATGTACATATCCTAATTTCTTATCAGGAAATTTTTAAGTACTACATCACGATACACTTTTTCTACCCTTATGCCCATATCCTACTTGGTAATAAGCTATGAACAGAGGCTAGATCAGTCTTTCTTTACTCTTATGATTTCTTCTGTTTATATCCACCATGGATTTGTCCATCCCATGTATTCAAATCTATTCTTTTCCAGCCTCCCTACCAGGTTAAATATATTCATACTAAATTTAAATAGTTCTTCAAGATGAGACATATACTATTTGAAATGTTTTCAACAAAAGGAGAGAAATGAGACATATTTAGGGGAATACATGTTACCTTTCAGGGAAATCACAGTTTCTAAGTGAAATAGAGAAATTTTCTCTCAAAGCTTACTTTACCAGTCTCTTCGAGGAGTTTGATGACACAATTTAGGTCCACAGGCTTGAAAACACCCTAAAAAACATAAAACTCATAGTATTCTATGTCATGAGAAACAAGAAATCACATCAAACACACTATTTTTATATGGCATTATCTCTTAGCAACTTAAAAATATCTTATGCAAAAAAGATAGTAAGGGATAATGAAAAGCAGATGAGACTTATAGGAGTAAATAAATTTTGGAGTGAACCCCCCCCCAAACCTCTTGAATTCTAGTACTACCTTACAATCTTTTTATTTTATTTTATTTTTCTTTATTATTATTATTTTAACATCTTTATTGGAGTATAATTGCTTTACAATGGTGTGTTAGTTGCTGCTTTATAACAAAGTGAATCAGCTATACATTACATATACATATATCCCCATATCTCCTCCCTCTTGCATCTACCTCCCACCTTCATATCTTACAATCTTAATGTCTTTAAATTTCTTAGTCCCGAAAGGCCCAAGAGAGCATCTGGAATAATAGCACTTCCATGCTTTGGAAAATAAAACGATCTCATTCATACATATTACATATCTCATGCATACACATTACACTGAGTTTGCCTACGCAGATATACATAAGACTAGCTTCTAAACTATAGGTAGGCAATCGCCTTCTTGAACCAGGTATCCCCTCTCCCAGCAGTCTTACATCACCTGTAGTAGAAAACAGGAACTGCCAAGTTCTACAGAGTTTACATCTTAAATATTTCTTGAGCCCACTCCATCTTTTTTTTTTAATTATTATTGGAATATAGTTGCTTTACAATGTTGTGTTAGTTTCTGCTGTACAACAAAGTGAATCAGTTATACATATACATATATCCACTCTTTTTTAGATTTCCTTCCCATTTAGGTCACCACAGAGCACTGAGTAGAGTTCCCTGTGCTATACAGTAGGTTCTCATTAGTTATTTATTTTATATATAGTCATGTATATATGTCAATCCCAATCTCCCAATTCATCCCACCCTCCCCCTTCCCCCTTTGGTAACCTTAAGTTTGTTTTTTACATCTGCGACTCTATTTTTGCTTTGCAAATAAGTTCATCTGCACCATTTTTCTAGATTCCACATACAGTATAAGTGATATTATATGATATTCATCTTTCTCTTTCTGACTTACTTCACCCTGTATGACAATCTCTAGGTCCATCCATGTCTCTACAAATGGCATTATTTCATTCCTTTCATGGCTGAGTAATATTCCATTGTACATATATATGTACCACAACTTCTTTATCCATTCCTCTGTCAATGGAAATTTAGGTTGCTTCCATGTCCTGGCTATTGTAAATAGTGCTGCAATGAACATCGGGGTGCATGCATCCTTTCAAATTATGATTTTCTCCAGATATATGCCCAGGAGTGGGATTGCTGGATCATATGGTAGCTCTCCTTTTAGTTTTTTAAGGAACCTCCATAGTGGCTGTACCAATTTACATTCCTACCAACAGTGTGGGAGGGTTCCCTTTTCTCCACACCCTCTCCAGCATTTATTGTTTGTAGATTTTTTTGATGATGGCCATTCTGACTGGTGTGAGGCGATACCTCATTGTAGTTTTGATTTGCATTTCTCTAATAATTACTGATGTTGAGCACCTTTTCATATGTTTTCTGGCCATTTGTATGTATTCTTTGGAGAAACGTCTATTTAGGTCTTCTGCCCACTTTATGATGGGGTTGTTTGTTTTTTTGATATTGAGCTGCATGTGTTGTTTGTATATTTTGGAGATTAATCCCTTGTCAGTTGCTTTGTTTGAAAATATTTTCTCCCATTCTAAGGGTTGTTTTTTCATTTTGTTTATCATTTCCTTTGCTGTGCAAAAGCTTTTAAGTTTAATTAGGTCCTATTTGTTTATTGTTCTTTTTATTTTCATTACTCTAGGCAGTGGATTGAGAAAATCTTGCTGTGATTTATGTCAAAGAGTGTTCTGCCTATGTTTTCCTCTAAGAGTTTTATAGTATCTGGCCCACTCCATCTTAATGATTTATTCAGTTCTCATTTCTCACTCAGTTTTGAAGGTTTCCTGCTGTTTGTTCTCCCCGCCTCTAGTCTTGCACCCTTACGGTTCTACCCTCTGATCAGAACAATAAAACCCAAATCTGAACACAACACATCTAAATCATTCAATGACTCTCCACTAATGCCTTTCACCCCCTCCTCTGTTTTCATTATGTTGTTACAATCCTATCTGTCTCCTTAGTTAACCTCCCCAGGTCCTTCAAGACATAGTTCAGGTGTCACCTCCCCAAGGGAGGAAAAAGGATACAACAAATGTCCCTCCTGGGTACTCCCATAGCACTTTGAATGTATATCCATCACAGTTCCCGTCACCTTATTCTAAAATGGTTTACATCCTTATCCCCTATCCCAAAGTTTACTGTGAGGGAAGACTTTTGTTTTCTGGCATCCCCAGCACCAAACACTGGGTGTAACATATATAAGTTATTTGTAGGTAAATGGGGAAGGAAATAGAAGGTGTTATCCAAAGTTTAAGTACTTATGATAGTATACAAATGTCAAAATTCTAAATGCAGTTTTGGCTATATTTATCTTGGGGATTAATGCTTTGCTGCATGGCGTTTTCTTTCATTCAAATGTTATATCAATACTGCTCACTCCTATTAGAAGGGTTAAGCTATCCCAGTCTCTTTTGTTTCCTTCTTCCCATCTCTCCTGCTTTCATACTTATTTCTACTTTAAAATAACTGTTTGAAAAGATGACGTAATAAAAAATATTCAAAAAGAAAAAGATCTTATTATCATCAAAATACATTTTTATTATTTTCTGCTTTATATATGTATTTTAATATTTTATTTTCTGTTTTTGTTTACATGTATAAATACATTACATAATTTCACTTAGTGTTAACACTATTGTATATTCTGATTTTTAAATTTATAATACATACCGTTCCATATTTCTACATAGTCACCTTTCTACGCAGTCATTATTCCATTGCCTCTTAGGGCTAGAATTTCCTTTCCTTTCACAATTACAAACTCACATGTTCTGATCTCAAGAAATCTCTTTCAAAACCAATTTTCAGTTAAGCATTCTAACATTAAGTCTGCAGAATAAGTATCTGAGTGAGTTTATTTACTCAATATGATTTTTACTTCAAAAATTAACAATCAAAAAGGATTTACTCCCATAATTGCTGGGTGGGTGACTCGCAGACTGGAGAACACTTATACCACAGAAGTCCACCCACTGGAGTGAAGGTTCTGAGCCCCCACGTCAGGCTTCCCAAGCTGGGGGTCTGGCAATGGGAGGAGGAATTCCTAGAGAATCAGACTTTGAAGCCGAGTGGGAATTGACTGCAGGACTTCAACAGGACTGGAGGAAAAATAGACTCCACTCTTGGAGGGCACAGACAAAGTATTGTGCGCATCGGGACCCAGGGGAAGGAGCAGTGACCCCAGGGGAGACTGAACCAGACCTACCTGCTAGTGTCGGAGGGTCTCCTGCAGAGGCAGGGGGTGGCTGTGACTCACCGTGGGGACAAGGACACTTGCAGCAGAAGTTCTGGGAAGTACTCCTTGGCCTGAGCCCTCCCAGAGTCCGCCATTAGCCCCACAAAAGAGCCCAGGTAGGCTCCAGTGTTGGGTTACCTCAGGCCAAACAATGAACAGGGAGGGAACCCAGCCCCACCCATCAACAGTCAAGTGGATTAAAGTTTTACTGAGCTCTGCCCACCAGAGCAACAGTCAGCTCTACCCACCACCAGTCCCTCCCATCAGGAAACTTACACAAGCCTCTTAGATAGCCTCATCCACCAGAGGGCAGACAGCAGAAGCAAGAAGAACTACAATCCTGCAGCCTGCGGAACAAAAACCACATTCACAGAAAGGTAGACAATATGAAAAGGCTGAGAGCTATGTACCAGATGAAGGAACAAGATAAAACCCCAGAAAAACAACTACATGAAGTAGAGATAGGCAACATTCCAGAAAAAGAATTCAGAATAATGATAGTGAAGATGATCCAGGACCTCAGAAAAAGAGTGGAGGCAAAGATCGAGAAGATGCAAGAAATGTTTAACAAAGACCTAGAAGAATTAAAGAACAAACAAACAGAGATGAACAATACAATAACTGAAATGAAAACTACACTAGAAGGAACCAATAGCAGAATAACTGAGGCAGAAGAACAGATAAGTGACCTGGAAGACAGAATGGTGGAATTCACTGCTTCGGAACAGAATAAAGAAAAAAGAATGCAAAGAAATGAAGACAGCCTAAGAGACCTCTGGGACAACATTAAACACAACAACATCCACATTATAGGGGTCCCAGAAGGAGAAGAGAGAGAGAAAGGACCTGAGAAAATATTTGAAGAGATTATAGTAGAAAACTTCCCTAACATGGGAAAGGAAATAGCCACCCAAGTCTAGGAAGCGCAGTGAGTCCCATACAGGATAAACCCAAGGAGAAACATGCTGAGACACATAGTAATCAAACTGGCAAAAATTAAAGATAAAGAAAAATTATTGAAAGCAGCAAGGGAAAAACGACAAATAACATACAAGAGAACTCCCATAAGGTGAACAGCTGATTTCTCAGCAGAAACTGTACAAGCCACAAGGGAGTGGCATGATATACTTAAAGTGATGAAAGGGAAGAAACTACAACCAAGATTACTCTACCCGGCAAGGATCTCATTCAGATTCATTGGAGAAATCAAAAGGTTTACAGAAAAGCAAAAGCTAAGAGAATTCAGCATCACCAAACCAGCTCTACAACAAATGCTAAAGGAACTTCTCTAAGTGGGAAACACAAGAAAAGAAAATGACCTACAAAAACAAACCCAAAACAATTAAGAAAATGGTCATAGGAACATACATATTGATAATTACCTTAAACGTGAATGAATTAAATGCCCTAACCAAAAGACACAGGCTTGCTGAATGGATACAAAAACAAGACCCATTGCAGGGCAGAAGTTGAGACACAGATGTAGAGAACAGACATATGGACAACAAGGGGGGAAAACTGGTGGAGTGGGGATGGTGGTGTGCTGAATTGGGTGATTGGGATTGACATGTATACACTGATGTGTATAAAACTGATGACTAATAAGAACCTGCAGTATAAAAAAACAAACAAACAAAACAACTAATACTAAACTTTCATTGGGTTATTTGCATGGAAATATGTTAATATAAATGTTTCAGACATTACATGAATTTTTTAAAAATCTTATATGTTCTGGTATAATGTTATAAGTCATAATTCTAATTATTACTTTAAAATGTATATCTCAGAAATAACTAAATTTCCTTGTCAATTGCATTATTATGAACTTTCATCAAATCTTTAACTGTGGTCATTTTTAAGTCTTTTGTCATTTACAGACAGTTCTGGGTGTACTCTGATGCTTTTGCAAATACGTTCCTATAAAAGGGTTTCATCTTCAAGGAATTCATGGAAAAGACTGACAAGTACAGGTTTCTGGTAACTGACTGTACTGCTGAACTGAATGAATAAGCATTTTCAGAACTCTAATGGAAAACTGATGAACTCATAAAAGTGCTAACAAAAGATAAAGATGAAAAAAAATTACATGGGACTGAGTGAACTGATGAGGATGATTATAATTTTTGTGACTTTCTGTTTGAATAAAATAAAAATCCCACAAGGAATCAGAGGCAAAAAATATACAAATCAATTTTCACTGCAAAGTAAAGGAGCTGTTACAGTGGAGTATTACTGGACTGAATGTCAATATTATGACATAGTATGAGTGTGTTTTGTGTTTGGTAATTGCAATCACTGTTGCTTTTGTTGTGGTCATCCATTTACAATGCTTGGTGTCAGTCTATTTACCTCTTGTAAAAATAAAATACAGTGTGTGTGTGAAAAAATAAATAAATAATTAATTAATTAATTAACCCTACCAAAAAAAAACAAGACCCATATATATGCTGTCTACAAGAGAGCCACTTCAGACCTAGGGACACATAGAGACTGAAAGTGAGGGGATGGAAAAAGATATTCCATGCAAATGGAAATCAAAAAAAGCTGGAGTAGCTATACTCATATCAGATAAAATAGACTTTAAAATAAAGATTGTTACAAGAGACAAGGAAGAACACTACATAATGATCAAGGGATCAATCCAAGAAGATATAACAATTATAAATATATATGCACCCAACATAGGAGCATCTCAATACATAAGGCAACTGTTAACAGCTGTAAAAGAGAAAATAGACAGTAACACAATAATAGTAGGGGATTTTAACACCTCACTTACAACAATGGACAGATCACCAAAATGAAAATAAATAAGGAAACACAAGCTTTAAATGACACAATAGACCAGATAGATTTAATTGATATTTATAGGACACTCCATCCGAAACAGCAGATTACACTTTCTTCTCAAGTGCGCACGGAACATACTAGAGGATAGATCACATCTTGGGTCACAAATCAAGCCTCAGTAAATTTAAGAAAATTGAAATCATATCAAGCATCTTTTCTGACCACAACGCTATGAAATTAGAAATGAATTACAGGGAAAAAAACAAAAAAAACACAAACACATGGAGGCTAAACAATACGTTACTAAATAATCAAGAGATCACTGAAGAAATCAAAGAGGAAATCAAAAAATACCTAGAGACAAATGACAATGAAAACACGACGATCCAAAACCTATGGGATGCAGCAAAAGCAGTTCTAAGAGGGAAGTTTTTAGCTATACAAGCCTACCTCAAGAAACAAGAAAAATCTCAAATAAACAATTTAACCTTACATGTAAAGGAACTAGAGAAAGAAGAACAAACAAAACCCAAAGTTAGCAGAAGGAAATAAATCATAAAGATGAGAGCAGAAATAAATGAAACAGAGACAAAGAAAATAATAGCAAAGATCAATAAAACTAAAAGCTGGTTCTTTGAGAAGATAAACAAAATTGATAAACCATTAGCCAGACTCATCAAGAAAAAGAGGGAGAGGACTCAAATCAATAAAATTAGAAATGAAAAAGGAGAAGTTACAACAGACACTGCAGAAATACAAAGCATCCTAAGAGACTACTACAAGCAACTCTATGCCAATAAAATGGACAACCTGGAAGAAATGAACAAATTCTTAAAAAGGTATAACCTTCCAAGACTGAACTAGGAAGAAATAGAAAATATGAACAGACCAATCACAAGTAATGAAATTGAAACTGTGATTAACAATCTTCCAACAAACAAAAGTCCAGGACCAGATGGCTTCACAGGTGAATTCTATCAAACATTTGGAGAAGAGCTAACACCCATCCTTCTCAAACTCTTCCAAAAAATTGCAGAGGAAGGAACACCCTCAAACTCATTCTATGAGGCCACCATCACCCTGATACCAAAACCAGACAAAGATACTACAAAAAAAGAAAATTACAGACCAATATCACTGATGAATATAGATGCAAATATCCTCAACAAAATACTAGCAAACAGAATCCAACAACACATCAAAAGGATCATACACCATGATCAAGTGGGATTTATCCCAGGGATGCAAGGATTCTTCAATATACGCAAACCAATCAATGTGATACACCATATTAACAAATTGAAGAATAAAAATGATATGGTCATCTCAATAAATGCAGAAAAAGCTTTTGACAAAATTAAACACCCGTTTATGATTAAAAACTCTCCAGAAAGTGGGCATAGAGGGAACCTACCTCAACATGATAAAGGCCATATACGACAAATCCACAGCAAACATCATTCTCAATGGTGAAAAACTGAAAGCATTTCCTCTAAGATCAGGAGCGAGACAAGGATGTCCACTCTCACCACTATTATTCAACAAAGTTTTGGAAGTCCTAACCATGGCAATCAGAGAAGAGAAAGAAAAGGAATCCACAGAAGAATTAAAACTGTCACTGTTTGCAGATGACATGATACTATACATAGAGAATCCTAAAGATGCCACCCGAAAACTACTAGAGCTAATCAATGTATTTGGTAAAGTTGCAGGATACAAAATTAATGCACAGAAATCTCTTACATATACACTAATGATGAAAAATCTGAAAGAGAAATTAAGGAAACACTCCCATTTACCATTACAACAAAAAGAATAAAATACCTACGAATAAACCTACCTAGGGAGACAAAAGACCTGTATGCAGAAAGCTATAAGACACTGATGAAAGAAGTTAAAGAGGATACCAACAGATGGAGAGATATACCATGTTCTTGGATTGGAAGAATCAATATTGTGAAAATGACTATACTACCCAAAGCAATCTACAGATTCAGTGCAATCCCTATCAAACTACCAATGGCATTTTTTACGGAACTAGAACAAATAACCTTAAAATTTGTATAGAGACACAAAAGACCCCGAATAGCCAAAGCAATCTTGAGGGGAAAAAACGGAGCTGAGGAATCAGACTCCGTGACTTCAGACTATATAGATAGCTACAGTAATCAGGACAAAATGGTAGTGGCACAAAAATAGAAACACAGATCAATGGAACAAGATAGAAAGCCCAGAGAGAAACCCACACATCTATGGTCAACTAATCTATGACAAAGGAGGCAAAGATATACAATGGAGAAAAGACAGTCTCTTCAATAAGTGGTGCTGGGAAAACTGGACAGCTACATATAAAAGAATGAAATTAGAACACTCCCTAACACCATACACAAAAATAAACTTAAAATGGATTCAAGACCTAAATGTAAGACTGGACACTATAAAACTCTTAGAGGAAAACATAGGAAGAACACTCTTTGACATAAACCACAGCAAGATCTTTTTTGATCCACCTCTTAGAGTAATGGAAATAAAAACAAAAATAAACAAATGGGACCTAATGAAACTTCAAAGCTTTTGCACAGCAAAGGAAACCATAAACAAGACAAAAAGACAACCCTCAGAATAGGAGAAAATATTTGCAAATGAATCAACGGACAAAGGATTAATCTCCAAAATATATAAACAGCTCATGCAGCTCAATATTAAAAAAACAACAACCCAGGGCTTCGCTGGTGGCGCAGTGGTTGAGAGTCTGCCTGCCGATGCAGGGGACATGGGTTCATGTCCGGGTCCAGGAAGATCCCACATGCTGCGGAGCGGCTGGGCCCGTGAGCCATGGCCGCTGAGCCTGCGCGACCGGAGCCTGTGCTCCGCAACGGGAGAGGCCACAACAGTGAGAGGCCCACGTACCGAAAAACAAAACAAAACAAAAAAAACAGCCCAATCCAAAAATGGGCAGAAAACCTACATAGACATTTCTCCAAAGAAGACATACAGATGGCCAAGAAGCACATGAAAAGCTGCTCAACATCAATAATTATTAGAGAGATGCAAATCAAAACTACAATGAGGTATCACCTCATACCAGTTAGAATGGGCATCATCAGAAAATCTAAAAACAATAAATGCTGGAGAGGGTGTGGAGAAAAGGGAACCCTCTTGCACTGTTGGTGGGAATGTAAATTGATACAGCCACTATGGAGAATAGTACGGAGGTTCCTTAAAAAAATAAAATTAGAATTACCATATGACCCAGCAATCCCACTACTGGGCATATACCCAGAGAAAACCATAATTCAAAAAGACACATGCACGTCAATGTTCATTGCAGCACTATTTACAATAGCCAGGTCATGGAAGCAACCTAAATGCCCGTCGACAGACGAATGAATAAAGAAGTTGTGGTACATATACACAATGGAATATTACTCAGCCATAAAAAGGAACGAAGTTGAGTCAGTTGTTGAGATGTGGATGGATCTAGAGACTGTCATACAGAGTGAAGTAAGCCAGAAAGAGAAAAACAAATATCGTACATTAACACATGCATGTGGAACCTAAAAAAATGGTACAGATAAACCGGTTTGCAGGGCAGAAGTTGAGACACAGATGTAGAGAACAAATGTATGGACACCAAGTGGGGAAAACCGTGGCGGGGTGGGGATGGTGGTGTGCTGAACTGGGTGATTGGAATTGACATGTATACACTGATGTGTATAAAATTGATGACTAATAAGAACCTGCTGTATAAAAAAAAAAAGGGATTTACTATATACTTATTTATCCTTGGTATTATGATTACCATTAAAATTGTTACATCTTACTATTAAATTGTTTAAATTATTAAATTTACTGTTACAAAGTTTTTTGATAAATAGAGTTTTGCCTTTTAAGGTTTTGGGATTTAACAGTGCCATCTGCCACTACCTCAGTTGTCCTTTTTCTTCCTGTGTTCTCAGAGAAATAAATATATATAGTGAGTTTTTATTTTCCGATTTTCTGCAATATTGGCTTTGAGGGTTGTAAAAGATATTGAAATGTCAGAGCAAAAATTTTTTTTAATACCTGTATGTATTTTCAGAATTTTTTCCCCCAAATGAGCAGGTATAACTTTTCCAAGAAAGAGTGTATAAAGATTAAAACATAGATTTATCTTGTATTATCTCTAAATTTATCTTATATTACTACTTCTTGTTACCCTGTGTTTTACTTGCATGGCACATATTATATTTTTAAGGTTTCTCCCTCTCTCCCTCCCTCCCTTAGCCTTTTCCTCCGTCTATACATAGTTATAAGCAGCTTCGACATTTCAGAAACTGTGCTAGGTGTGGGGAACGCATTGCCCTGACTTCAAGTACCTATCAATCTGGCTGAGAGGTGTGCTCTGGAACTATATAGATGGGGACAGAATGGTATGGGGAGGAGGGATGGGAATGGGAATGGGATGGGAATCTGGGACAGCTTCTGGAAGAAGTAATCTTCAAGCAGAGGTGAGACTGAGTAGGATTTGTGAGATGAACTGAAGGTTTGAGAAATGGAGCAAAGGAAGTAGCATGTGTGAAGGCCTGGAGATGAGAGAAAACATGGCATTTACAGGACTGGTGAGACATTCAGTAGGTTGGAGAAGATAGTTCAGAGGATAGTAGCTACAGATGATGCTGATAAGGTAAGTAGAGGTCAAATCATGAATAATAATGATGATAATAACAATAATAGTGATAGGTAAAACTTATTAGACAAAGTCTATTTCTAGGTACAGCTGTAAGCACTAAATGAATTTACTAACTGAATTCTATGAGGTAGATACTATTATTAACCCCATTTTACAGAGGGCCTTGTATACTATGCTAATGATCATCAGAAGCTATTGAATGGTTTGAGAGACTGGATATAAAAACAGACAAAGGCCAGACTATATCTAGCAACAGAACTCTGTCCTACAACCTCTGTAGCAACCAACCTGGGGAGTCAAACCACAACTTCTGCAGCAACTGGCTCAGAAAAGTCAGTATCTGGTCAATGATTGTCAGATTCCCTATTTTTTACCCCAATTTGTCTCTCAGGGCCAACCAGAAAAAGACAAGTATGCTTCCCAAATCAATCACACAGGTTGCCTTGCTTCTAGCTAGCTCACTTCCAGCTTCCCCAAGGCAACAGCCTCCAACCAGAGCAATACAGAAGCCTCCCTTTTATTCACTGTAAAGCTCCCCTGCCTGTCTTGGGAGTCTCTGCTAAATGTAAGCAATGCTGGCAGATTCTCTTTCTATAGCAAGCTCTGAACAGCAAGCCCCTGTTCGTTCTCACTAGGGTGGTCTTCATTGATTTCCACAGGTTTTAACCAGAGGAATGTAACAATAAAAAAGATAATTCTGTCTGCTGAGACTGAGCTGGAAAGATCTAGACTGGAGGTGGGAGACCAGTCTGTGACTTCAGGCCTTGACTAAGGCAGTGGCAATCGGGATACACAACAATGAATGGAATGAAAAGCATCAAGGAGGCAGAATCAGCAGGACCTTATGAGTGATTTGATTTGGTGGGAAAGAGAAGGAAAAGGTAAGGAGGACGTACAGGCTTGAGGAATTACATAAGTGGTTGGCACCATTTCCTGAGACAGGGATGCTGGAGGGAGAAGCTTGTGTTGAGGCTGGAAATGAGTTAAATTTGGGGCAGAGATTTCTAAGTCACAGGCTTAAAGTAATAATTGGAACAGTCTGGGTAAATGAGATCACACAGGCAGGGTATAGAAGAGAGAACATATGGATGTAAAAATAAAAATAATTGCTGTTATTATCATCATAAGATGTTTATGGAGAAATTGTAAAAACATTTAACAAAACCTTTTAAGATCAAAAGCTTAATAAACTGCTTTGAAGAAAACTAGACCTCCACTTACGTCAAGTTATAGAATGAACTTATTTTCCCACTTTACCAAGGAACATTTCAAAGGGGGAAAGTCCTGCTCCTTTGATACTTAGTTATAGGGAAAGGATCTAACATTTATTATGGTCCATTAATGTGTCTGGTACGTTATATCTTAATTAATCCTCAAATATACCATATGAAGATAGATTATCCCTGTTGTTGAAACTTAGGCCCTGATATCTAACTTGTTAAGGTCACATAGCTAGTATATGGGCTAGCAGGGCTGTCTGATGCAGAAACACTGGTTCTTTGCACCTTCATTCTCTGCCTGACTTCTCAGCTGACCACAGAGGCTACTTCTAGCAATTACTCCAAAGCAGGGGTAGGCAATTTAAGGACACAGTCCATGGCAGTATTACAGATAGTGGCAGGATATGACATCAACTAGCAGATTGTGCAGGTTCTCAGACGGAAAGCAAATTTGGGCAAGGAAGCTCAGCCATGATACTATGCAAGTGAAAACAAAAAACTAAGCGCAATCATATTTATTCTACAAATATTACTGTGTGCCTCCATTGTGCCATTGTTCTAAGTGCTGAAGATATGGTATTGAATAAACACAAAAAATCTCCTGCTTTTATAAAGAATTGATATGCTTTGGGGGAGACAATAAGTTATACAGTGTATTGCAAGATAATGCTCTGGAGAAACGGGAGTAGAAAGTGCTAGGATGCTTAAGCAGTGGTCGGCAAAAGACTCACAGAGTGGGTAAAATTTCAGCAGTCTTGAAGGAGGTAAGGGGACAAGCCATGGATAGGAAGGGGAAAACTTCCAGGCAGTGGGCATAGCAAGTGCAGAGGCCCTTAGGCAGGGTATACCTGGCATGGTTGAGGAGATGCTAGGAGGCCAGGGTGGCTGGAACACAGAAGGCTTTATCAGCTACTAATGAGGACTTAAATTTCTACTCTGAACTCAGAGTTGAGAGGGGAGGGACACGCAAGTATTAAGATATATGTTCTACACTTAAGGAGAGGGAGAGACAAAACAAGACACATGAAATAGTAACAAACATAAAACAACTGATAATTAGGTGAGAAACTCAGACCAAGGACTACACCCATTTATGAGAAGAAGGTCTGTGAGAGTGAAAATGAATGGGAAGTATGTCCTATTGGGGGTTACTTTATGGTGGAGAGGTAGGATCTAAAGGTAGGGTAAGATTTAAATTCAGAAAAGAGGGGAGGGCATTCATTCAATACATATTTAATATCCCCTCCTGTGTACCAGGTGTTGTGCTGGATGCTACTGGGAGATAATAGGGGACACTACAGAAAAAAACAACAGAGAAGGTTTCTGCCCTCATGAAGGTGGCACTAAGCAGAGTACATGGTACAGATAAAGTACAGACTATACATTGGGAAACCTCGCAAACAGGACAAGAAGTGGACCTGAGGCACTCTGAGGATGGCAGACCCCTTAGATACCATCTAGTTCAGTGGTTCTGAGGATAAAAATCACTTAAAGGATTATGATTAAGTAAATCTAGGGAAGGACCCAGCTATGTACAGGTTTTTTTAAGAAAAGCTCCTCAGATGACTGTGATGGTCACCCAAGTTTGGGGAACACTCATCTAGTACAGGCTTGTTTTACAGAAAAGGGAACAGGTTTAGAGAGTTGAGTGATCTGGTCAATGTAATGATATTAAGCGAGGGAAGCAATAAGGAGCTACTGCAGAAGCCTGAAAGAAAGAACAGGTGGGACTCAGAGGTAGCAAGGAGGATGGTAAAGTGGTGTGAATGGAGTGGGAAGCGAGGAAGAGGTGAGACCCAAAGGATGTGACATTAATCCAGGATTGACTGAGGCATTGTGGTGACAGGAAAGGAGAGCAAGTAGTTCTTTTTTTTTTTTTTTAAAGAGTTTTAATTTTGTTTTACTCCTTTCTTTCCCTCTCTGCCCTCCTTTGGTTTTTTTGTTTGTTTGTTTTTCTTCTGTATGCGGGCCTCTCACTGTTGTGGCCTGTCCCGTTGTGGAGCACAGGCTCCGGACGCGCAGGCTCAGCGGCCATGGCTCACGGGTCCAGCCGCTCCGCGGCATGTGGGATCTTCCAGGACCGGGGCATGAACCCGTGTCCCCTGCATGGGCAGGCGGACTCTCAACCACTGCGCCACCAGGGAAGCCGCAAGTAGTTCTTTTAAAGCCCCATTTGGTACCATATCGTCTGACCTGGCAGGGGGAGGGTTGGAATTTTTATTGTTGTTGTTTACTTTGTTTTATAATCTGAGTCCATGTAAAACCATCTCCTATGGCTTTCCAGGAGTTAGCTGCTGTGAAACTGTCACACTGTACATACCATACTGCAGCTATGATACACTAAGTGTTGCTACTCTGAGTGGAAAATGGAGTCCTTCAACCAGTAGCAATGGCATCACCTGAAAACCTGTTAGAAAAGCAGAATCCAGGGCTCCACCCAGACCTACAGAATTAGAATCTATATCGTTTAATAAGTTCCCCAGGTGCTCCAAATGCACATTAAATTTTGAATAATCACTGCTCCAAAGGGCTTCTGATCCTTTATAATAAGAGGAACAACATTTAAATAAATAGGAAATAGATAAAGGGTGAACAATTTGTGATTTCTCAAGCATATGATGAAGCTGGCTTAATGGATTGAGGTAGACTCCACATTCTCACTTTAAGCTACTAGGATATACCGTACTGTCACTAGGAAGAGGAGGAGGCTGCAAATATGGAAAGGTTTGAAAAGATTGGAAACATTTAGAGTTCCAAGGCAGAGGTGTATAAAGGTTATCACTGTAAGTGGCAAAGAGCACTAGACTCCACTGCCGGTAAAGAAACTGAGTAACTCTCAGTTAACTTCTCGTGGCCTTAGGGTCCTCATTTGTAAAAACAACCACAAACAAAACCCAGGAAGGCTTAGAGACCATTTCTCCCAGCTCTAAGATGTCTTTATTCGATTTCCTTTCTTTTGGTAGAAACTGCCTTTTTCTTCAGTACTATAAAAAATGTTAATATCCCTAGAAGCAGTTATTAACAGGGTAGGAACTTTAATTAATACAAACTGATTTCTTCCCGGAGGAGAAACCTAGGCCCTGTAAGAAGAGGCAGTAATGAAAGAGGAAAAGAAAGGGAAAGGGAAGGGAGAAAATAAACACACATATACACAGGTATACTTGTTCTGCATTATTTGATACATTGTGGACTATTTTGGCAACAGCCTGTTAAAAGTATTTCCCCTTTTTTCTTCTTTTTAACCCACTCTTGCCTGCCTCCTATAACCTTGAGACCCTATCCCTTCTTTTTTTTTTTAATACCAAGTAAAGGAAGAATGACAGCCATCAGATACCAAATTCACCTACTCGTCAGTTTTGCCCCATGCCTGGCAGAACAGCAGTAGTGTTGAGCCCCCTTGCAGCCTTGGGAGTGAAGGGACAGCTGTTGTTCCTCAAAATCATCTGCACCTGGATTGGAATACTTCCACAAACCCGATTAGGTAAATTCCCCTAACACCTGCTCCTCCTCATGCAGAAGTGTTGTTTCTCTGTGGGTTGAATGTCTGGCCATCTTCAGAGAGTGCAACCCTACTCCCACCATAGAAGAGGTCCCCAGTCAACTAGCCTCTCCTAAGGAACTCTCCAGGATCCTCCAGGATGTGGACGCAGGAGACAAGGTTCCTGACGCAGCCTGAGACTTGTGAAGCCTCAGCAGGAATTCCCATAGTAGCCCCACACCATCAGCGTGAGGAGGTAGGGCAAATTTCCTCCATAGAATTCACGTTAATTTAAGGCTTGATCATGGATCTCTGGGGAAGAGCAATGGAACCCTAGTATGAAACAAACGCCTTGGAGTTTCTAAACACCCTCGCTACGAGTGGAGATCCAAGCCAGGGTTCTGAAGTGAAATTTCTCAACAGAAATTCGAAAGAACTAGTTTTGTAAGACAAAGAGTAAACTAAAAACCAAATACAAGCACAATAAATCAATTCTATTCGATCCCAATTCTCTCCGACGCACTTCTAACCAGCTTCCAAATTCATATAAAAATGTTGCTAAATTTCTAATTTTAATAGTATTTCCCTCCCCTCCAGGTGCAGGTTTTGGTAGCAGCAAATTTAAACACGGGAGGATTTACCCCTATATCAAGAACATCACACGATAACAGCGATCTACATATAAAAGCCCAGTGCAAACAAAGGGGTCATCAAATCCAAATTTTCGCTAAGAATGTTTCCCTCCCTCTCAGGTCCTTCGTGGGGTCACACTTTTCGAAGAAAAGCCGCCAAACCTTTCCTACTCAGTTTACTGGGACGCTCCGGGAGGACCTCGAGACACGAGTCCCCAGACAGGTTGGTCGACGACAGCCAACTCCCCTCGCAGGCGGCGCAGTTCTCAAAGGGATCAGCTTTGAGCTTGGAACCACAGTCCCCCGGGCTCCCCTGGTTTCCCCTCAGGCCCCCGTTTCCTCCCTTGCTGCCCCCAGGCATCATCTCCGCCCCCAGATCTCAACCCCCGCCCCCGCCTTCACACCCTCCAAAGCACAGACACCTGGCCATACCTGCGCTTCCTCGTCCTCCGTCACCACCCCGACTACCGGGATTTGGCGAGGGCTGCTGAACTTGATCGTGCTGCCGGGTGCCCGGGCCTGGGCCGTCGCCGCAGCCTCCGCTGTAGACATGGCTGTGCGGCGGAGTGAGGGGTGGGGGGTGTCCTCCTGTCCTACATTGTGCCCGCAGCCGCGAGACTGCAAGAGGCCCCGCCACCGAGAAGTGAAAGCCGCCTGAGAGCCACTAGAGTCGCGAAAGGTCCCGGGGGTCCGGCCGTGGACTCGGCCACCGCGACGCCACCCGCATCCCGCGGAGGCAGCCCACCGGCGTACCTAGGCAGCCTGCTTGCTGGCAGGTTGTTAACAAGCCAATGCGTTGCTAGGGGCGGGGCCAGAGGCTGCTGGAGCGCCAGTACCTACGGAAGCCCGAGGATCCAAACTACCCCAAACTCTTATCTGAACCTCTAAACTTGGAGGGGCTGGGTTTGCTTGCGTACCAGAAAAAGCGGGGGAAGACCTCGGTATGTAACAGTGGAGTGTTACCTTGGCGACATGTGCGTCTCAGTCTTTGTAGTTTGCGCTGGGCCTCCTTGAAACAAGCATGGGCGGGTAGAGGGATGAGGGATGGATGTGGGATGCAGGAATGATGGATGATGAACCGATAATGTTGGAAGCTGAAGCAGTTTATCTCACCCAGGAGAAGTGACTAGTGTCACCTACATTCCCCAGCCTTTTACCTCTTCTGTACTTCAGTGGCTCTCCCAGACAATTAAATAACCACCAAGGCATTGTACACAATGTTAGAAGGCTTTCGAGTCAAATTATTGAATCTAGAGCAAGTAAACCCCTGAAAGCCCCATTTCCTCATAAATTTTTCACTTTTCTCATCAATAGGATTGCCGTGAGAGGACAGAATGAAATGATAGTTTTGTAAAGTGGTACTTGGCACATAATAAGCAAGATGATCTGAATGACATTTCTGGCCCTACAAATAAAAAGAAATGGAAAACCTAGATTGGGCTTGGCAGCACTTGATGTGAATCACAGCCAAAGAAACCAAGTTTCTTTGAAAGAGTACTGAGCACTTCCAATCCCTATTTACTCAATTCTATTCATTCTTCGGCTTTCCTCAACTGCCCTAACCGAGGTCACAACACTTGTGGTAAAATTTTGTGGACACTTTCTTGTCCTCATTTTGGTGTACTTGTCTGTAGTATTTTACACTGTTGACCACTCACGCTTTCTTGAAACTCCCTAGCTCGGACTTCAGCATTCTTTTTGTTTTTGTTTTTTTATCTTTACAACTACTCATTGGTGCTTTTAGAGTTCCTCTCAGGCCTTACACCTAGAAGTGGTTCAGTAGGTCTAAGGTTGCTATTAACCCGAGAAAGTGCAAAGGTGTGTCAAGTGTATTATTAACATAACTTAATTGTTGTTGTACATTCCAAGTATACTACATCAAGAGGAGACTGAAACCACTTGGATAAACACAGTGGAATCCTGTGAGAACAGCACCCAAGCCTAAGATGGTGGTGGGAAAGCTGATACTCTGATGATTTGCTATACTTTGTGCGCTCATCTGGCATCTCAAGATGAGGAAGGACAAAGAGGAGGGATTGCCAAGGAAAATTTCCCACTTAAAGTGGAGCTTGCCTAGGAGATATCAACTGACTTTTGTGATTCAGCACAGTAGACTGAAGCTGATAAGGGTCCATAAATCTCAATGGCCCTGAGAAGTCAGACTCTCCTCACTGGACGTGACTGAAGACATTTCCCTAACGAATGAACAACAGGATTTTTGTTTTATTTTAACCAACTGTGTACCGACCTATAGATTCATTCTGTTCCATATCCAGAGCACGAGTTTCCCATCCTTAATTAGCACTACTCCCATGAACTCCCCCTTTCTAGCACTTAAAAACTTTTGACTTTTCCCCATCAGTGAAATTCTTCATAGAATGGGTTCCCTTACCAGGAAGTTAATAGATCTAACTTTGTAATTTTTATCAGCTCTAATGGTTTTTGTTTTATCTTTTGACAGGTGAAAAGCAGCCAGAATGGAAATCCTCAAACACCCCACACTCAAGCCATCTGGACTGAATTACTTGCAGTTTTTCACAGGTGCCAAACTTCCTCCTGCATTACCTTTGCATATGTTGTACATGTGACTGTCTTCTGATGTCTAACTCCTTATAAGACTCAGCTCCTGTGACCTTTTCTAGGAAACCTTCTGCTCTGCTATGTTAGGTGCCACTTTGTCTGTCATTCTGGCTTTGTACTGACTGCATATTTGACCGGTATTTACTGGCTCAGCAGACTTCCTACTAGACTGAGATTTTTTTAAAGCAAGAAGAGTCACATACCCAGGTTTGCATCCCAAGCCCTCAGCATAGTGTCTAGAGTAGTGTTTCTCAAAACTTAATATGCACCAGAATCATCTGGAAAGCTAATTAAAAGACTCCTGAGCCCCACCTTCAGAGTCTGCCTCAGTAAGTCCGGGTGGGGTCCATGGGTTTGCATTTACAGTTGACCCTGGAAGAGTACAGGTTTGAACTGCAGGGGTCCACTTATACGCAGATTTTTTTTCAATAAATACAGACTACAGTCCCACACAATCTGGTGGGCTTAATCCATGGATATGGAACCTTGGATACAGAGGGACAACTGTAATGTTACACCTGGATTTTTGACCGAGCCAGGGTCGACATCCCAACCCCACGTTGTTCATGGGTCAGCGTATAACGAGTTCCTGAGTGATGTTGGTGCTTCTGGTCTGGCAACCTGGGACCTCCTGGTCTAGATCATTCTAGGTACTCAATAAACATTCATGAAAGATTTCAAGGATTACTTTTTTATTTGATTTGAAACCAAATTAAAGCATTTCATAAGTTTACCCAGAGTAAGGTACACACTAAGTCCTTGCTACTCAGAGTGAGGTCCTTGAACTACCTACACAGCTATTACATAGGGACTTGTTAGGAACACGAAGTTCTGGCCCTGTGCTGGACCTACTAAATCAGAATCTCCATTTTAACAAGATTCCCAGGTAATTAGTATACATGTTAAAAGTTGAGAAGCACTGCTCTGGTGTGGGTTGTATATTTTCATTAGTATTGTTTTGGCAGTCGCTGTAAAACTGGCTTTTTTTTTTTTAATATCTTTATTGGAGTATAATTGCTTTACAATGGTGTGTTAGTTTCCGCTTTACAACAAAATGAATCAGCTATATATATACATACGTTCCCATATCTCTTCCCTCTTGCGTCTCCCTCCCTCCCACCCTCCCTATCCCACCCCTCCGGGCAGTCACAAAGCACCGAGCTGATCTCCCTGTGCTATGCGGCTGCTTCCCACCAGCTATCTACCTTACTTTTCCATTTGTGAATTTTCCATGTCCTTTGTTTTCTTACTGATGATAATGTTGAGTGTATTTGTTTTTCTTCTTGTTAAATGCACCAAGCTTAAGCTTTTAAAAAGCTTTACCTGTTTAAATTAGCTAATGAATTTAGGTTTAATCATTATTCATTGATCCTTCTTTGCTATCGATTTTTGAAGGCTATAAGTTAAGAGCACAAGAGACAGTATGACACCAGAACACAGAAGGAGGTAGGGGTAAAATGCCTAACTATTGAATTGGTAAATTATTTCAGCAAAAATATAAATTAATAGTAGAGAAATGTATGAGAGATGAATTATACACAGAGAATAGAAATGCTTCAATCTGGTAACAGTTCAGCAGAATTTAACATTTCTGTTAAATTACAAATTACAATTTCTTAAAAGCTGTTGTAGACTTAAAGATTAACTACAAGTTTTAGTAATTTATTGACCTGTGTACCACTTTGTTACTTCTAAAAGTAACAAAGAAAACTAAATATATTTTTAACATAAATATGTTAAGAAATAATATTCTTCTTCTGATTTTTTTCCTGATACTTGTTTGCACCCTGCCTAATTAGCAATATTTAGTAAAATTATAATTATTCATTAGCATGAATTAAGAATGTTTCTAATTACTATTTTAGATTATATATGAATTTGGTAGTTGCTAACCTAATGCCAGGTGTCCTAAATGTTCAAGCAAATGTTATTCCTTTCTGAGTCAGAGTAATTTGTTTTAAACAGAAAAAGTTTATAGCACATGTGAAATGTAATTATAGTCTTACTAGGTGGGATGTAGGGGAATTATGTAACAGAAGAAATACATAAAAGCTGGAATTTAATCTACTTTAGTGTTTTAAAATATCTTTGAGGTTGATTGTTGCAGAAACAATGCACAAAAAAGAAACAAAAGTAATTACCTCTTACTAACAGAATCATTAATGTTAAATTTGATAATAAGTACCTGGAACAGAAAACAAAAGAACAGCCACCCCTGAAGTCAACCATTCTACTAAAAAAGTGTACTAATAATCCAAGTTGCAAGTTATTATTATTTTTTTTAACATCTTTATTGGGGTATAATTGCTTTACAATGGTGTGTTAGTTTCTGCTTTATAACAAAGTGAATCAGTTATACATATACATATGTCCCCATATGTCTTCCCTCTTGCATCTCCCTCCCTCCCACCCTCCCTATCCCACCCCTCTAGGTGGTCACAAAGCACTGAGCTGATCTCCCTGTGCTATGTGGCTGCTTCCCACTAGCTATCTATTTTACGTTTGGTAGTGTATATATGTCCATGCCACTCTGTCACTTTCTGCAAGTGATTTTGAAATAGGAAGCTGCAGGAGCTATTCATGTTTAGTGGAGCAACTAAATAAATGGTAATAAATAAGATTAATTTAAAAAGAGCGACTTTTATCTGATCAAAGCTTCAGTTTCATAACATAATTCCAGTTCATAGTTCCATGAACTGAAAATGTTCTTGAGCTTTTAGAACTAAAAACTATTTATTGTGTTTACATGGTGGGTTGCTATAGTGAAGTACCCCCAGGAGAGAACTGTCTTTATTGTGGAGCAGGACTAATCAGACAAGCTTATTCCAGTGACATTAATTATTCAAGTTCTGTAATTAACTTGACTTGTTTTGAGTCCATGAACCGTGTTTTAGTTTTTGAAGGCTGTGGGAACAAATACCACAAACTGGGTGGCTTATGTAACAGAAATTTTATTTCCTCACAGTCTGGAAGCTAGAAGTCCAAGATCAAGGTGTCCAAGATTGGTTTCATTCTGAGACCTCTCTCCTTGGCTTCTCCCTTTGTCATCACATGGTCTTCCCTCTGTGTCTTAATCTCCTCTTCTTATAAGGATACCAGTCATGTTGGATTAGGGCCCACCTCTATGACCCCATTTTACCTTAATTACCTCTTTAAAGGCCCTTTCTCAAAGCTCTCAGCCAGTCTGGGTTTTGAGTCTGCAGGGCCCTGTGCCTGACTTTGTGAAAACCATCATTTATTTCATGTTTTATTTTCCAGTTGAAGAATCCACTACCAAAATTACTATGCTAGCCTAGGTTTCCTAGAGCCTGCCACAAACAACAAGAAACATTTACCTGCTGCCAGTTCATTGGGGGGTACTATTTCTGGGAAGCAGAGGGGAGGAAAAGATGGAAGTGAGGCAGGCAGTGGAGGAGGGTGTACAAATATAGGTGTTACTGAGCTGCCATAGCTTTTCAACAAGAGTGGTTAATTGCTCAGTCTTTTAGGATATTTTCATGGATTATTGCACTTTGGAACAGCCTATCTTGGGGAGATGAAGGGAGAAGAATTTATCTACCAGCTCCCTCTTGTGCTGCATCTCTTTGGTCAAAATTCACCCTCCAGGGCTTCCCTGGTGGCACAGTGGTTGAGAGTCCGCCTGCCGATGCAGGGGACACGGCTTCGTGCCCTGGTCCGGGAAGATCCCACATGCCGCAGAGCGGCTAGGCCCGTGAGCCATGGCCGCTGAGCCTACGCGTCTGGAGCCTGTGCTCTGCAACGCGAGAGGCCACAACATTGAGAGGCCCGCGTACCGCAAAAAAAAAAAAAAAAAAAAAATTCACCCTCCAAGTAGGGTTGCCAGATTTAGAGGGGGAAAAAAAGGTCCCATGCAATATTTGTAACAGAATTATACTAAAAATGTTATTTGCTGTTTCTCTGCAATTCAAATTTGATTGAGTATCCTGTATTTTACCTGAACCCTACTCTCAGGACATTAACACCCATGCACTTCCAGGCAGCTGCAGGGGGAGCCATAGCCTCCACAGATCCCGTGCTCAGGCACAAAGGTCAGTTTCTTTTCCTCAGTACAGCAATGTGGCAGGGGTGATGGTGGCGGCAGTGGCAGCAACAGCAGCGGCTCCACATGGGACCACAGGGCAGCTCCAGGCCACTGGCCAGGAGGAAAAGCAAGAAGTTGAGACAGTGATGGGGAGGGGCATGTGCAGGAGGATGCAGGTATGGCTGCATGGATGTGGGATGATAAATAACATAATTTTCTGTAAAAATGAGGCAACATTCATTAAACTATCTCGTTAGTGTCGGTAGGACCATGTTGCACAAGACACTAGGAATATAGTCGTAAGACAGAGTTCCTGCTATCAGGAACTTACAGAATATAGCTTGAATATTGTGTTCAGTCCTGGTTTAAAGATACTTAATAGGGCTTCCCTGGTGGCGCAGTGGTTAAGAATCCACCTGCCAGAATGGCCATCATCAAAAAATCTAGAAACAATAAATGCTGGAGAGGGTGTGGAGAAAAGGGAACCCTCTTGCACTGCTGGTGGGAATGTGAATTGGTACAGCCACTATGAAGAACAGTATGGAGGTTCCTTAAAAAACTACAAATAGAACTACCATATGACCCAGCAATCCCACTACTGGGCATATACCCTGAGAAAACCATAATTCAAAGAGTCAAAATGTTCATTGCAGTTCTATGTACAATAGCCTGGAGACAGAAACAACCTAAGTGTCCATCATCGGATGAATGGATAAAGAAGATGTGGCACATATATACAATGGAATATTACTCGGCCATAAAAAGAAACGAAATTGAGCTATTTGTAATGAGGTGGATGGACCTAGAGTCTGTCATACAGAGTAAAGTAAGTCAGAAAGAGAAAGACAAATACCATATGCTAACACATATATATGGAATTAAAAAAAAATGTCATGAAGAACCTAGGGGTAAGACAGGAATAAAGACACAGACCTACTAGAGAATGGACTTGAGGATATGGGGAGGGGGAAGGGTGAGCTGTGACAAAGCAAGAGAGTGGCATGGACATATATACACTACCAAACGTAAAATAGATAGCTAGTGGGAAGCAGCTGCATAGCACAGGGAGATCAGCTCGGTGCTCTGTGACCACCTAGAGGGGTGGGTTAGGGAGGGTGGGAGGGAGGGAGACACAAGAGGGAAGAGATATGGGAACATATGTATATGTATAATTGATTCACTTTGTTATAAAGCAGAAACTAACACACCATTGTAAAGCAATTATACTCCAATAAAGATGTAAAAAAATAAAATAAAATAAAACGTATTAAATGTGTAAAAAAAAAAAAAAAGAATCCACCTGCCAATGCAGGGGACACGGGTTCCAGCCCTGGTCTGGGAAGATCCCACATGCTGCAGAGCAACGAAGCCTGGCGCCACAACTACTGAGCCTGAACTTTAGAGCCTGCGAGCCACAACTACTGAGCCCATGTGCCACAACTACTGAAGCCTGCGCGCCTAGAGCCCATGCCCCACAACAAAAGAAGCCACCACGATGAGAAGCCTGCACACCGCAACAAAGAGTAGCCCCCGCTCGCCGCAATCAGAGAAAGCCCGCACACAGCGATGAAGACCCAACACAGCCAAAATTAAAATAAAATAATTAAAACAAAAGATACCTAATAAATGCTAGTGAAATGAAATACTTTTAAGAATACCATCTCATTAGATGGATGTTTTTCTAAATGTCTACTTTGGCAAAAACAAACAAAATTCCCCCCAAACCCAAAACTGTTACATGCAATTGCTTTCTGGATGCTTCTGAAAAGAAACAGTCAGAAAAGTATTAGATGGCTTCCACCAAATATTGGAATTATTATTCAGTAAGAAAGAAAAATCCACTTGTACATAACATTTCAAAAAAGAAGTTAAATCACATTAAACAGTACTTTTTTATTTAGATGTTTATAAGGCAGATCTATGAGAATGATATAAAAACATGGCATAAAATTTGATAACGATATTTTACAGATTACAGAGTTTTAGCAAATATCAATTACACAGTTATAAAGAAGACAGTATTTTCCAAGCAGATATAAAATACCTAATGAAAGGTCAAGGCAGGAAAATGAGTATAATTAATTAACAATGGAAAATCAATTCTAATGTGAATTGCACATTATCCTTTAAAAACTTTTAAAGGTAAGAATTATTGCAATCTAGTTGATTCAAACAGTGTTAAACGGCATCGTGATAAAGAACTGAAGGTCGGAATGGATTAGTTTTGATTTCATAAAAAGAAACCCAAATTTACAATGGCTTAAATACAGGAAAAGGCAGTTGAAGTAGTGAAGTAGTCAAGATCTTTTTAGTTTCTAACATGTCGTCCTTAGGCCTTGGTCTACTTGGATATTTGCAAGGGCTCCTGTTATATCACAGTTCGGCAGGAAGATGGAGGAATAAGATAAAGGAACACATGCTGCTTTTCTTTGAAGAGACTTCCAAGAAGTCACTCATTTGTACCCCTACATCTCGCTGGCCAACACTCAGTCACACAGGAACACCTAATGGCAAGGGCAGTTGAGGAATGTAATGGGCAACAGCTTTTAAAGTAGGGTAACTAGACATTGAGAGACAACTTCCAGTCCCCATTCAGGCTGGATATCTGTAAAGCTATGAAAGACCTTTAAAGAAAATCCTAAGAGAATCTTCCTTGGAGGTGGCAATTTGGAAATCATAAAGAAAGAACCTGCATTGTTAATTTAATTTAGCCCATCTAGCCATTAGGAGAATCCAAATAGTCTGCCCTAATTTTGGATGACTGTATGTTGTTAATCCAATGATTTGGAAAGTTAAAAAAATCTGAGTACAGTAGTCTGCACCCCCCTTATCCACAGGGGATATGTTTCAAGAACCCCCAGTGGATGCCTGAAACCAGAGATAGTACCAAACCCTATATATACATACGTATGTTTTTTCCTATACATACATATCTGTGACAAAGTTTAATTTATAAATTAGGCACAGTAAGAGACTAACAACAACTAATAATAAAATAGAAAAATTATAACAATATACTGTAGTAAAAGTTATGTGAATGTGGTCTCGCTCTCTCTCAAAATATCTTATTGTACAGATTTAATGCCTTTTCCATCTTAATTAAGCACTTGTCACACACTGTGGCTGTAACTTTTGCAGCATGAGGTCCAACGCAAAACTAGCTTGAATTTCTTTTTCCTTCTTCATAATTTCATGGATAGAAGAATCTTTCTTACCACAAATCTTAGCAACCTCAGCATACAATTTTTTTTCTTATTAAGTCAAAAACTTTCACCTTTTCATTTAGAGGAAGCACTTTACAGCTTCTCTTTGGCATATCTGAATTGCTAGCGTCACTACTTTTGTACTTTGCGACCATTATTAGGTAAAATAAGGGTTACAAGCACTGTGATACCACAACAGTCGATCTGATAACCAAGACTGCTACTAAGTGACTAAGGGAAAGGATACACTGAACAGAGGGATAATTCACCTCCCGGGTGGGTGGGATGGAGCAGGAACGCCCGAGATTTTACCAAGCTACTCAGAATGGCACACAATTTAAAAGTTATTGTTTATTTTTGGAATTTTCCATTTAATATTTTCAGACCATGGCTAATTGTGAGTAACTGAAATCACAGAAAATGAAACTATGGTAAGGGGGGGACTACTGTGTGTACATGTGTTAAGCTGAACTAAATGTTTTTTGGTATCATATAGACAGAATCTCTGAATATTAGCACTTTATAGTTTTCTTGCACTTAAAAAAAAACTGAAGAACCTATTCATCCCTATAAAATTCACTGTTCAAAGGTATGAACAAATTGTGTTTCCACTAAAATTATTACAGTGTCATTTAGAGCAATTACATATACTCATTTAGAGCAATTACATATACTGAAGATGTATCAGAATTTGCTTTACTGACTTATGAACAGCTGAGGATGGAGCAGCTCATTTTCATGACAACACATCACAAATATAAATCTTAACACTAGACTCAGGTTATTATACTATGTGTGCTTTAAGTCATGAATTTACAAAATAATTTCAACATGACATTTTAGGCTGTTTAAATACTTATTTCAAAACAGAGATTTTATAGACTGACACAGTTTCAGTGTTCATAATACTCCTAAAGAAATATTTATAAGTTACATTGATGGTACTTTATTTAAAACATCATAAGAATCTTTAACTTTCACAAATGAAACTTTTTTGGAGGGGAAACCTCTCTGTAGAGAATTTATTATGAAATAGTTTAATGGCAAAAGGCAATTAAAAAGAATTAAGACTTTTACATGTTACATAAGAGATAAACAATAAAAAAAATTGGATATGATATATTCTTAAAAGCCCTTTTACACAAATAATTTTCATAATTTGACTGTAAGGATTAATATACATTGAGTTACTATTATCAAATTAATTTTAAAAGTAAAATTCCTTAATCAACCCAAGATTATGCTAATTTTAAGAAATTAATCAGGTAGTTTAACACTGGAGCTCATTAACCAATCCCATATGTAGCAGAAAATATTCCTCTCTGATAAATACCTATAAATATAATTTATTCATACTTTAAAATATTTTAAAATTTAAATAAAAATCTCTGCATGTAGACAGTCTAGGCTAATTTCCATATATGCTTTGAAAAATATATGCTAGCATGAATATATTCTTATTTAAACATGATTTAAAATATTCTTAATAGAGGAGACATGGAATCTGCACACAAAAGCTAGGTAGCATGATTCAGTCAATGATTAATTTCCTCTTAGGAAAAAATTACTTAATTATTTTGCATAGAATTAAAACTAGGTATATTTTCTACATTCTTATAATTTTCTCAGGGGCGCTTCTCAAAATACAGTTAAGGAAACAAAAAAATCCCACTACTTTAAAGTTCCCACTACTTTCTCACATCTAGCAAGAGCAGAATTCAGTCCTACTTCTGAGGCCAGAGTAATGATTTTTAAAGAATGATTATGAGAAATAATGATTAAGAAAAATAATCAGGTAGGAAATAGTAAAATAAAGCAATTAAAGGCATTTAAGTAAAGCAGTTAAAAGTCAATATTTTTTTGCATTTTTAGAAAAGCTTTTGAACACTTAGAATTATAATGAATATATTATATTTATTCTAAAACTTCTAAACTATTTCCTCTTTGTAGTACTGAAAAGGAGATATCACCATTTCAAACAACTGTTACATCTTATATAGATTTTCATAAACTTTGTTTTTTCATATTTTCAAAGGCCCCACTTATCTGTAATAGTGATAATTTTATTTATCTTATTGGCTAATTAATATATACATGCAACAATATACTTCAGTAGTCATCTAACTTTTAAAAATATTTCATTGTATTTTCACGTTAACTGGTGCAAGTATGGGCTTAAGGGAGTGGAACTATAGGAACAAGAAAATATTAAAAATATGCTCTTAATTTCACTAGTCCACTATATAGTTTATAGGTGTTTAAGTTATCACCCAACTGAATCCCTACTGAGAACTAACAAGTAAATGATTATCAAGAGGGAAAGAATATAATTAAAATAAAGAAAAAAGAAAAAGCTCAAGTAAAAAGTGCAAGCTACTAAAATTCAGCAAGAGGACATCAGAGAATCATGAGTAGTTTACGAAACTGACATGATGCGGTACTAGGGAAAGAGCCATTGGTGGGAAAGGTAGCCTCCACTAAGTAAAAGTCCATTTATCTTTGGCAGCTGGATTCAGTAGAACCTTACTGGGTAAGTTTAAAAATGTTATAATTTCAGGAAGAGGAATACATATAATTGTATCTGTCTGCAACTTCCTATTTTAATAAGGAAAGAGCAAACGGAAAAAAAACATAGGGCTTTCTAACCAAAGTATGAACAAAATGCAATTTTAATGTGGAATGTCAGCACTGAAAACTTTCATGAATAATCTGTATGATTCTATGTCTCTAGAGTACGTTTATAATTAACTGCTCATCTAAATATCCTTCATGCTTGCAAACTGCTCCCTAATTAGTGGCTGAGCAGGCAGGAGGACTTCTCAAGAAGAGAAAAAGAGATGACCAACTCTACAGGGACTTTTTAAGATTCTGTAGGACCTCAGCCATTCATTAAAACTGCTGTGGTCCTATCTGCTGTAGTCCCTCACTGCACAGGGAGGCCTATGGACTGCCATGGATCTCCCAGGTCCTGTCCCAGGCAAGATCCTCTCCTAGGGTAAGTGTGGATTATCCCACAGGCAATGATAAATTTATGATTTTACTATTTTCATATATCTTTTGACACCCACAACGCACTGTAAAGAATGTCAGTGCCTTTGTATCAAAGAGGAAGCATCTAGATTGGTATGCATGGGGATGGGGCAGGGGCCATACAGCCTAGCAGCTAAAACTGCAGCCTCTGAAATATGACTGCCTGGACTTGAATGCTGGCTCTGCCACTCACTAACTGCATGACCTTGGGCAACTTTTCTATGCTCCAGTATCCTTATATGTAAAATGAGGAAAATAACTACCTCTGTCATGGGGTTGTTGTAAGTACTGAATGGGAAAATACAAGTAAAGTGCTTAGAACAGTGCCTGGCAGGTTATAATCCATCCATGAATGTCAGTAAAATCCTGTACCATTTGGAGTATGACTGGCTAAGGTGCAACAGCATAGATCAGCTGACAACTCCTTGTGTGTAAACATAACACTTTCCCTCTAACTAGGAACAATTATAAGATTCCCAAGATTGGTACTAGGTGAGAAAGACCAGTTTTGGAGGCCAGATGTTACTGTCTTCTCCCTGATCAGTATATTAATATGCAAATAAAACTGCTCTGTAACAAGATAAAGAATAAAATCTTTCATGAGGTACACATTATCAGTATATAGTTCATGTCTCCAATGCATTTTAAACATAATTTCAAGTTCAGTTTGTCTCTTTAATTTGTGTTTGTTTATAAATCACATTGGTTCATACAATTGATTACATTCTTCAAACCCGATCTTATGAAAGAAATATAGGGATTTTAACCATGCACCCTTTCCTAGATGCTAATGTAATGTGTACTTTCTTAAAAATAATGCATGGTTATGCATTTCTATTTCTTAAGCTAGATAATAATTAAAACCTTACTGAAGCTTCAGGAAAGAAATATATCTATTGAATTATATTAAAACTTAAAGTTCTGGGCTTCCCTGGTGGCGCAGTGGTTGAGAGTCTGCCTGCCGACGTAGGGGACACGGGTTCGTGCCCCGGTCCGGGAAGATCCCACATGCCGTGGAGCGGCTGGGCCCGTGAGCCATGGCCGCTGAGCCTGCGCGTCTGGAGCCTGTGCTCCGCAACAGGAGAGGCCACAACAGTGAGAGGCCCGCGTACCACAAAAAAAAAACAAAAAAAACCTTAAAGTTCTGCTGGTGTGCAAAGTTTTTTAACATTATGTTGTTATCTATATTATTAACTACAAATATTTCTACCTGATTATGGAATAAAGTTTGTTAAAATAACAATAGCCTTACGATTGTACAAAACAAAACAAACCTACATTTCAACAATAAGTTGACTATAAAAACTCATATTGGCAAAATGGGACATTAGTGAAAATAAATTTGAAGAAAATTCTACCACTAATTCAGCTGAGATTTCACTGAAGAGGTATCAGCCCATAGCAGTTTGACACTGCACTTGCAACTGAAGATAAAGGAAGTCATAAAAATAATGGCATGAGGAGAACTTTATATGGCATCAGGGAGCACCATTCATCATCACATTACTGTAACCCTCTCTGGTGAGAGATGAGGAACTGCTCCTCCAATACCTTCTTCTAGAAATTGGCTCTTTTCCCAGCCTTTTTTAATTCTCTTTAGCTTTCGGCTTATACATGGAAGGAGTAAAATGATCTTACCCAGAATTACAATTGAGGGCAAAACAAGAGCAAGAACAAAGTTTGGTGGTGTATAAAATCTGTAGTACTCTTCTTCAAAAGCTCGTTTCCATCCATAAATTAAAACATGGAAAGTACTTATGAGCAGAGCAACATAGCCAAGTGTAGACTTGAGATAGGGGAGGAAGAAAAAGAAACAGAGTAAGAAGCAAATTATTCAAACTCATAAATTAACCCATCCAGATATACCAAGTTTATATTTTGATAACACTATTTTATCTTAAATTACTGAGTTATTCTTTGTTCTCTACTGCATTAAACAATTTTAGTATTTTCATATATTTCTTATATATTTATATGCACTTTTTTTTACACAAATAAGGCTGTATTGCATATAGCCTAATATTCTGATTATTTATCACATCCAGAACCTTTGCCTCATGTCATTAAATATGAAAACATGACTTTAATGCTGTATGATATTCTATTGAATGGATGTGCTATAATTTACCTAACCATTCCTTTTTGTTGATCATTTACTCTGTTTCCTACTTTCCTCAACTATAATGTCACTTTAAGCCCTTTTCTATATTTTGGTTTATTTCCTTAGAACTGATTTCTAATAGTGGGATTACTGGTCAAAACATCTGGGTTTTCCTTAAGGATACTGATAAAAACTGGAAAACTCCTTTATAAAAGTTATCCACATTTCTACCAGTTGTGTATTTTTTTTAAATGTGTGTATGCGTGTATATAATACATGTATACATACATATATACACACGTATATAATAAAATTAAATGCTGAAGAGCATTCTCATAAGTATACACACACATACATACTAGTTGAAGATAAATATGAAAAATCTTACAGTATTAATATGTAACATAAAAAGCATTTCAAATGGCTTTATCAACCATATTATATAAGATTATTAAGAGCACGTTGTTAAACAGTTCACAGGTTAAAATCAAAAAGTTCAGCATTTTGGGTTCCCTACGTTATGTTTAATTGCTTATTTAAGAAATGGTCTATGTTACATAAAATGTAGTACTACATCGGCATAATAATGTAACTTCTAACTTCACTGGGGAAGGATCAACTCTCTCGCAGAAAACTGTTCTGCTTGCAATTACTCATCTAAATTTATAATGATACTTTGCACCCGTCTAGCACCTTTTATCAGTGGGCCTTCTATTTCTTTTCAGGTGTGATTAAACTAGCAGTTGGGAAAATATTCACATTTTATTTCCCTCAAAAAGGAAAAATGAATTTAGACGAGGGATATGCCCTTAATTTGAATGAGATTTTTAGATCACTTAGAAAAAAACTCAAGCGAAGAGGCAAAAAACAAAACTAAAAACAAACAAAATTTAGTGTACCACCAAATGACACCCATCCACATATTGTGCTATAAACCATTTGGATACAACCAATACTGATTTTATGGTAATTTAGGTAGGGTCTCAGTTTGAGTTATATATTTTTAAAGTATGCAAATGTATTAAATAGCTATTACTGGAGAAAGTGAATGTTTAACTTGTCAAAGAACACAATGTTATCTTGAAACCCCTTTGTAGACACTCATATACATATGTATACAACTTATGTACCAAATACAAATACTAACAAGAATGATAAGGCTGGTTGCTTGCCATAATCCATTAACTACCACTTGTGTTTGTATGTGTATACACATTTCCTTTAAAATATTCAAACTGAGCTTCTCTCCACTTGAATTACGATGAATGAGACTTTTCTAGACAGATCAAGATGACTCAAAATATAAAGTAAGTCTTCATTCATTTGCCCAATAATAAATTGACTTTGGTATTAAACTTGATCTAAGCTCATTCCTCCCCCACTTTTTTTTTTTTTTTCTTTTTCAAATAACCTTTATCTGTAACATAATAGGCAGTACTATCAAAGCTTTCCAGTAAAGTCCTGTACTGGTCTTTCACTTACTAAACCAGAATGGTCCTAAGCTGGCCTCTAGCGACACATATTCCACGAGCTAGGTGCATGAACAGCAGTCCCAGGGGCACTCTTTTATTAGCAGCATATTTAAAATCCAACTGTACTTAACTGGAATTAAAAATCTATGCCACCCAGTCCCTCACCAAACAAAGCCCACATACCTGAATGAAACTGAATTCCCTCCAGTTTAAAGCATTGCTCACTGAAGGGATGGAGGTGACCGCCAGGAGGGAAAGTAAGCCAAGGCTCATTATACCAAAGGAAATATACATTTCAACTCTCCAAACTTCTTCCTCGTTCCAAGAGTTTTCAATATTTGCATGAACCTAACAAGAAAGCAAACGTGAATTTCCTTTGTTTGGTAGAATATTAACTGATTCAGCACAGAGTTCACTCTTGGCCTAACAATATGTCATATATTGACATAGAACATTTGAGTTGCACTAATTCAATTTAACAAACTGTTATGGAGAACCTATTACTGGATGGTATTGTTCCACGTGTGAGGGAAAGAGAAGGGAGAGTTAAACAAAGAGAGGGCTAAGATTCTCTCCTTCCTCACCCACATGTGAGAAGGGTGGGTAAATCTATCACCACATTTGTAATACATCATGGTGACAGGGACTCTGGAGTCCCAAGACCGTGAAATACTGAGTGGTTGGTTCCAGAGGGACACAAAAGAAGTACTGGCAGTTAGAGTTAGTTTTCTGGTGCTTTTATAAGTTAGTTTAAACTTGGTTGAATATTTTGGGTACACTCTGGCCTTAGTTCAATTTAGAATCCAGGCAAGGAATTTCTAAATTATGTCTGTGCCTTCCTTTCTTACTTGAAGATTATTTATATGTTGATTTACCTCTTCTTACCTTCTTTTCCCCAGGAAGCTGAGATTTCCCTGAGGATAAAGCCCTAAGGAGTGCAAATACTTACCCACTTGAATGGCCTCATTAATATACTTTCCAACTGTCCAGTTGCCTCATTCAGTACTTTCCCTTACATTGATAATGCACATATAATCAAGCCAGAGTTTAACTCTGAATATGTTGTATTCTGCATAGGGGCTACTTTTAGAATTGTCTATTTACATGCAAACAATATAATTAGAGTATAAATCAGGGCTTGGATTCCTTGGGTTAAAGCTTCGGTTTAAGTAATCTATTCATGGAAAACATTCTAACTTAACACCAGCTTAACTTTTTGTCCAATTCCAGGTAACCAAACATACTTGAAATGAAAAAAAAAAGAGAGAGAGAAAAGCTATTTCTTAGCCATTAGTTCCCTGAAGCAATCATACCAACACCCTGAAAAGAGCCACAGAGCTTCTCTGTGGATAAAGGCTCTTATTATCTCATTTGGTGTCTATACAACAATACAGAATAACAGCATACTCCAGTATACCTGGAGATTACAACCTGAATCTATCTACAAGCCCTCCCAATTCATCCCTTTGCTCCATGAGTATGTTTTTTGAGTGTCTATAATGTGTCAGGCACAGTTCCAGGCATTAGGCATATATCAGTGAACGAAACAAAAATCCCTCCTCTTGTGAACTTACATTATGATGAGAGAAGGCAGAGAACAGTAAATAATCAAAGAACACAAAGTGTCTTAGAAGGTGGTAAATACTATTGAACAAAGAGAAAGAAGAGCAGGTATAAAGTAAGAGGGGCTGAGAGTACCAGGGTTGAGTCAGAAGCAGGTGGTAGAATGTAAATTGGTGTGCAAACGAAGGCCTCGCTGAGGAGGTAAGAACTTGATGGAAGAAATTTTCACATATTGAGGTATAGGGAAGTCATTCTGGCTTATACACGATTTGGCTTGAAATTTATGCTAATCAGAACAGCCTGTCTTACGGCCTGTCAAACATACGTTGTATATCAGCTTTACCATTAAAGAGAAGAATGTTGCTCATCATCAAGTTATACAAAGGGTTCAGTCACAACCCACTGTCAGTTGACAGCGGGCCCTGAGGGGAACTCAGGAGGAAAAAAAACAGGATGAGACTTTCTGTGCTTTGAAATATTGGCCCCTAGGTCGTTAAGATGCATATCTTAGGAAGAATTTCAATGAATTCTTGCATCTTCCCATATATAGAAAAGCACTAAAATCATTAACTTGAGATATCTGTTCTTTGTGATTAGCAGTAATTCTTTATCAAAGATGTATGTTTGACTACACTTATTTCCTAGCCAAAAAATTCATATACACACTGGCTCCTTCCCTGCCTCTTCAGAATAGTCCCCTCAGAGCTACTGAGAGGTTGTCTTCAGTTGGGCGCAAATAAAACGCTCTTCTATTCTTATTATTGATTGTTTATTGATTATTTGTGTCAACAAACTGAAGACATGAAGGAGGTGAGGAAGCTGGTGGAGTAGATATCAAAGCCTTAGTATTCATTTAAGTGGTTATTTTTAGAGAGAATGGCTTAAAGAACATCAATCTAGTAATTTTTTTCAAATTATTTTAGGTTTTATTGTTGAAACAAGTGTAAGTACTGGATGCTACATACTTGGACCATGATGCCTTGGTTTCTTATAAAATGCAAAAGCTCTTACACCTTTGTTTAGTACACACACGGTCCTCTGCTTTCACTGAGAAATGCTACATCAAAGAGCTTCAGTGAAACCCCTTACATTTGCTGAATGGAAATTGAGGAAAATCATAGTCTATTCCATCATCAAGCCCCTTCTATGAAGCTCTCCCAGAGATTTTCTTGAAGAGCTAGGTGCTAGAAAAGGTTCACCTGAGGAAGCAGTATCTTTCCTGCTTTATGATAACAAAAACCTTGTGTGTCTCCTGATCTTGACTTCCTATTCTGTTTTATATTTTCACTAGTTCTAATTTTATTGTGTATGTTTACTGAGAACTGCCTTATTATTAAAATGATAATAAAATAATTAACTGATGCTGAAAGTAATCACTGCAATTGTAACATTAAAAAAAGAAAACAAAACCCAGCTCTTTCTGCAAAGAAAGGGATAGTAGCAGCTTTTATTCTAAATGATTCTGAATTAGCCACATAATTCTTGTGCAGAAACATTGTTTAAAGAACAATTCTTTCTCTTCCCTAAACATACCAAAATGTCTATTACAAGATATGTAAAGTTTTATTTTACAGTTTTAAATCTCACGTTTTACAAATTCTAATAATCACGTATTTTACTAGCATCAGATAAATATCAAGCACGTTCCATACCTGCTGATAAGCCATGTTGAGAAACAAGTATCTTTCTGACCTTCTCATTGGTAAGCAGAGGCTGTAGGCAACATGGACTGAAGCGAAGAAAAAGCTTAGTAATCCTAGCTGTTTTCTACACTGTAACCAGGTCTCCAACCAAGGCGGAAATCTCCTATACTTGGTGCCATAATAAAGCTGATAGGCAGCTGCCAGGAGACCTGCCAGGTACACCAGGGACAGCAAAGTAATGGCAACTATGGGCAAGGTTTTATTCACAATTTCAATAGGAATCTTGTAAAAGTCACTCTGCTGGTTTCTAATATATGGATAAATCACATCTCTGACAAAAGAATAAAGAAAGAAAAACGTGGCCAGGCTTATGGCTACCACCACTGGCCCTCTCCAGAGAGTAAATAGTCGCAGGGGTAAATTTTCAATCTCCCTGGCTGATGATAATGATCCCAAGTCAACGGGAATGAAATTCAACTGACGGGCAAGTTCAATAACCTGTTGTCGAGCTTGAATATTGTTGCTGCATATATAAACCTATGGAAAAAACAGAAGACTCATCATTACTATTATTGCTTATAAAAATGGTAACAATCACACGTTCCATTTAATCCACAGAGCATCACTTATGATGACCCTGCGTGATGCAAAAAAATTAAGGAGATAAAGCATTTATTAATTTATTAATCTATTTATAGGTTAAAATAGTATCATAAAAACAACAAAGTCCTTGCTACCATCAATGACATGAAAAGAAAATGCAGAAAAATCTAGCCTGAACCTGGGAATAGAAGTCCTCAGGGGAAGGGAGGCGGGAAGAGAGAAAGGTTTCTGGATCACCAGGTTCTGAGCAGACAAGGTAAGGTCTTCCCTCCAACAGTCTAGGTGGAGTTTGAGCTGCAGGCCATGCCCCTCCCCTGTCCAGCTCTCTCACTCCTGCAGGGAACCCGGTGGGGCTGGCTCTCCAGGCTTTGGTGGACAGTACTTAGTTCTAGGACTGTAGTGATTCTGCCGAGTAGAGTGATTTCAAGCATTGCCCTTTATGGCTATTCAGCAAGGGAAAACATAAGCATGGATTCTGAATGGTTGAATTTGTAATTAAAACCTCTAAATGATATCATGATGCTATACTATTTATAAAATTTAACTTTTGGCTTAGAAACCAATTCACCAAAACCATGGATAATCTCAGGTATATTATTATTTCATTGGTCAGAATTATGAAATTCTTTCATCTTTAAATGAGGATAATTTAAAGTGGGGAAAAAATACCATTAATAGGCTTAGTTAACTTAAACAGTAAAGTAACTGCCATTTTCTAAGAGCTGTTGCCTCTATAGGAACTCTAAGATGGGATTGTGATCAGTACGGGTGAGGGTGGGCTTTCAAACTACCAAAACCTCTTAGATATTGTAATGTAGTTGAGAATTCACAAATATTTGCTGAACACCAAGTTCACAAGTTCCTGGCTGGAGTGAGCCAGGATTAGAGTTAGAAAAATTTTGCTATAAAATCTCTGAGCTATGTTCAGGGAAAACAAATTCCTAAATGTATCCCTGAGGATGTTTATATAAAGGCTCTGAAACAGACCACACTGAAATGCTTGCCTACTAAACCTAGTTACATAATGGTGAGAATGTAGAGCTCTTAGGATTTTTAATTTTATCTAACGTTAACCATATAAATGACAAAGTCTATACTATTATACAAATGTTCATGAACTTCTAAAATGGAGCAGGGAAGGTGAAGAAATATATACCAAAGAAGTAAGGAAAAGCATTCTCAAATTTATTACAAGTGTGACAATGGTGGATTAAACTGTTTTTACTTCACTGGGAAAAAAACTACAAATTATAAAATTTTATAATAAACCAAAAGAATAAATCAAACATTCATAAAGCCACAAGGACTACAAAATACAAATGAAACTCTTTCTGTAGCTCACATTGAACTTAATCTCTTGTTCTACAATTTCTTTTGTTGAATAATTAAAATTATCACAAATATGGGCAAAGGATTAAATTCAGGTTTATCTCTAATTTGCTAGATTTGTATCCATTGCCAAGCCTTGGTTGATATGCAAAAGAAAAAAAGGATTCAGAAATACTCTCTAGGAAAGTAAGAAAGTATACATTCTTCCAAATTAAACACTTGAAAATGAATGGTTATATGACTCTGATATGCAGCATATAGTGATGTAATACTTGAATTTATTTTCTAAGACATCTAATCAACTGTCTTTATGGACAAAAATAAAAGTATTTTATCATCATGCTTCATTATAATGCATAACCACACTTTTGAAAGATTTTTAAGGTGCACTATTTTATGTGTTTACTTATAAAAGCTCCCATTCCACAAAAGCATTGATGGAGCTCCCCATCTGCTTTATTCTCAAACTGAACTAAACAGAACTCATAGATTAAAGGAGAACCTGAGAAATCCAATCTGCTTCTACCTTCCCCACGCAGATTGAAATCTACCCTTAAAATAAAACAAACTGGACTATTTAAAATTCTATGAATAATCTACATAAAATAAAAGGTACTTCTAAAGCATTCTTCTTCAGGATCATACTACATAGCATTTTGCTCAGAGATGGGATACTGTTTACCAAATAGCTTCAAGCAAGGAAGAAGGGAGGATGGAAGGATGGGTGGGAGGGAGAGAGGGAAAGAAAAAAGACATGATTGAGATTGTTTTAATATTTGAGGAAGCAAGGAGATGGCCCATTATTCAACTGCCAACCTTGCCTTTTTCTTGAATTAGCTGATTATGACAGGAATGTTCCAGTTATTTTCTCAGCTTTTCACATCATTTTGGGAATAGAAATGTGCCCTTACAAGGTCAGGACACAAATCTTCAGGAGCTCATACATAGTTTTCAAAATGATAATCATTGGAGAGTGTCAAAATTCAGTTTTTAAATATATATTTGTTTTAACTATTTCAGTACAAAATACCATCTAACTAAGAATAAAAGTTAAAAATACATACTTGTCGGCTGGCATCCTTTGGTCCTAACTGAAGTGCCCAAGCTGAGATAACATTAAATCCTTTCACAATCAAGGAGTCCGGGAATAATGAAGCCAAATATTCTGCATTGGATTCTGGGTATTGGTTTATCCTCATGTTATTGCTCACATCAATCAGGATTTTACCCACAAGCAGATGTCTCAGGTCCCACAGGGAGGTGTAATGTTCTCTATGTATAGCAACAAATATTATATTTGTTTTTATTAGAGCATCTTCATGGTGAGTAACATCTACTACATGAGGAAAAAATTCAGAAGCAAACTTAGGATTTCTGCTTCCTATGACCACATGATAGCCACATCTAATAAGTCGAATGGTCAGGGATTTAGCAAAATCCCCACTTCCAATTACACCTACAGTGACCTTCCTTGCATCTTTGATACCATTTATGCCATTAGGCAAAAACGTTTCGCTAAGGCTCTTGGGGCTTCCCATCATAGAGATCGATTCCATGATACGGACTCTTCTAAGATCACCAGGGATATCCTAGGGGAGAGAAAATAAAATGCTCATCAATTACCTATTAGCAAACATGAATACACTTCTAGATGTTATAACAACATCCCCTGTTTCTAGAGGTAAAATAGTTTGGCAAGCTATATAACCTCGAACACTGCAAGACACAATTTGTAAGCTAAAAATGGATCTCGAAATAGAAAAATGACCTGTCACAAAGTTGATGCGCTAAAGTGGAGCTTCTCAAATTTTAATGCGTACTTAGATTACCTGAGAATCGTGTTATAATGCAGATTCTGATTCAGTAGGTCTGGAGTGAGGCCCAAGATTCTGCATTTCTAATAAGGTGATGCCAATGTTGCTGGACTACGGGCCCCTCTTTGAACAGCAAGGCTCTAGAGTGCAAAAGGAAAGAGACTGAAGTTTTCAGCAAGGGAGAACTTTTTAAAAAACACAGTTCTAACAAGTGTGATTATCCAGTTGCTCAGCAGACCAGAGGCAGCAAGTCAGAAATGCCACTAAAGGTAGAGAAGGACTATGACAGTTCATCATAGCTCACAAGACAACAGAAAACAGAAAAACAATAATAAAAACCAAGAACTTATTTATAACCCCAAACTGTCTACAGTCATTTGTGTTGGGGTCTACCTCAGTAGCTAGTGAGGGACTTTATTACTAAATGAGAGTAAGCTAAATCAGCTACTAAAGAATGAAACCTTGCACTTAAATAATATTTTCAGAAAAGTAGGCATCAAAATACAACAAAGAATTAATTAAATACAATAGACTTCTATCATTCACCCTATGTCCTATTAACTTATCATAGAGAAAGATAGCTTCCCTGTGTAAAGGGGGTTAATAATGTGTTGATGGTCTTAAAGTACACAGTACTTTTGAAATCTTTTTCTTCCCGTTTTTTTTTTTTTTTCCCCCATTGGTTACGTACAACATGATGCAGTTATTTTTGCTGGAAAAATCTGTCAAATTGTTTTCTGAGTGACTAACACCTTATAGGCTCATATTTGTTGTAACTTGCTCGAGCACACCAATCAGATCACCATGAATCAGTGTCACTGTTGGGTCTGGATAAAAAATACTCTTCCATTTTATCCGCAATGCACCATTTCCTTTATGCTAACAGCAGATGTGGATCACTTCAGAGAACTTAATGGATTTTACAGGAACAGGTGGAATGTTTTAAAAAACATTTTTTTGGGTTTTTACTAAATGAAATTTGAAATTACTGGAACAAGGAAAATCCAACTTTTTACCCTAGAACTGGAGCATGTTCAATGACTCCAAATACATCAGTAAATTAATCTTTAAAAAGATAATAATAATATTACCTAATACTCATATAGCATACACTATGTGCCAGCTCTGTGCTTTACAAATTAACTGAGTGAATCCCCACAACTACCCTATGAGATAGGTACTAATACTGTCATGCCCATTTTGCAGATGAGGAAACTGACACATGCAGAAGATAATTTGTACAAGGTCACAAGAGAGAAACTAGAGGAACCAGGATTAGAACCCAGGCAGTCTAGCTAAGGTATGTGTCATCTGGGTGCATGTAAGGAATTTAAGGAAGATATGGGGGCGGGGGCAAGGTGGAAGAGTGATGGTTGTGTTCATATTAGTGTACTCTCCTTCTCTGGTGATGTCGTTGCTCCTTAGCATTACCTACTCATCTTAATGTCTAACTTGGATCTTGGGAAAGGAGAAAACTCACTATTTTTTAACCTATTACATGTTTCATTTCATACTTTTCAAGATATAAGGGGTGATAATTATTTCTTGTCCCTTGGAGTGACCCCATACACCCTGAAAGGCAGGTGGGGGTCAGAGGCACCAGGTTAGTACAAAACTGTCAACATCTTGGAGATATTGTTGGCCACTTGGAGAATCAGGAGCAGTTAAAGGAATCAGAAGTAATTAAATCAATGCTCATTTCATTAAACAATTCAAGGTGAACTGACCAACCTACCCCTAGTCGTATACATTATCTAAGGGTAAAAAGAGTTAACTAGACTCACACACCAGAAACCAAGTTTCCTATATCCCAGTCCCAAGTTCTTCTGAGTAGAGACTGTAGCATCTCCCCATACGTAAGAATTTCAAAATCTTTAAATATAAGAATCATGATGATGAAGACCTTTTCAAATGAAAAACAAAAACAAAACAGTATCACTTATCTGCTTATTTTACAAAGCAAGTTCAAACCCCTTCTGCACATCAGAATGTGAATAGGTTAAAATACATTAGGGCCTAATAATGTCATCTCTGGGTACCTCATTATACCCTGTATTTTATACATATTAATAAGTGACTCTGTCCTAACATGTCTGGGCCTTATTCACATTGTATTTCTAATGGCAAGTTCTAACTGAACCCTTTAATAGTATGACTGTGCCTACAAATAGAAGTTGGCCTAAAAAATGAGACTCTTTTCATCAAAGTGTTAAGGAATGTAAAAGCATTCAAGAGAGGAAAAAACAAAAGCCAACCTTTAACAATCGGAGAGGTGGAGTATTTGTGTATTGCTGAAAGCATATAATAATATCATGTGCTTGTGTGCTATTTCATAGTTCACAGTATTTTCACATATATTACCTTATTTAATTCTCAGATGGCTGTGAAGTACATATTATGCCCATCTTAAAGATGAGGAAACAGAGGCTTAGAGAACCTTAGCAATTTATCAAAGACAGTACAGTTGGTAGTTAACACAAGGCTTCAAATACGAGTCTTTTGACCTCTGCTCATTCTAATATTGCAGTGCCAACATTGTATGGGGAATCTTAAAACTGTCTAGATCACCCAATGTCACCCATTAACTTTACTCTCCAAAAGAAATACTAACTCTAAATAGTTTAAGCTTAGGATAGTTTTAGGTAAATCCAAAGCTATAAGGTTAGGAATTCTAGCTCCCAGTCAATTGTTGAAATCAATCAATCAACAATAAATCCAATTTTTAGAGCAAAACCAACCAAAGACCTAAATTTATTAATACTACAAAACAAAACATGATTGGTTGATGGGTATCTCTTGGAGAGCCCCCAGATAGCAACTCATTTTCTTTTGGGGGCTCTGCAAACACTGTGAAGGTGTGTACTGCTTCAAGAGGGAAGGGAAAAAGAGCGGAGAAGGATGTCCGTATCCTGTGGAACCCATCCGTACACAGACTTAAAAGCAATGCATCTCCACAAACTATGGGGGCTGAGACACTGGGGCAAAACCTCATCAATCACTTTACAATTTGCTAAGCCATCATTTTGGATCACTTGATTAACAGCTGAGTTGAAGTTTACAATCATGATATCCATTAAAAATGGGGTTATAAGAAGTGAATTATGTCAATAGCTGAAAAAGGTTTACCTATTTACAAAATAAGAGTAATAAGCACCTTACATTGTACATTTCCACTGACAAGGAGTGATGCAACTATAATCTAAAGGCAGATCTACTCTGCTGTGATCCAGCGTGAATTTATCCAGGCCACTGTGTGCTTTGCACATAAGAGATAAAGAAGAGACGCATGGTGCGTACACTTAAGGAGTTTACGTTCCAGTTAGGAAGAGACAGTATGTACTTGGAATAAAAAGCAGAAAAAAAATCCTCATATCAGCATATAATTAAGAACTAGACTGTATGATCAGAGCATAGTTATTCTAGAAAATCAGGGAGAGAAAAATATCACATGGTGTTCCCTTACCTCAAGTCATTCTATATATTTATGAATTGTACTTGGGAAATAATCTCTAAATTACACAGAATGTCTTCAAACCAGGTTCATGACAGTACACTACAGGCTCATTCTAGCTTAAAACCATAAGGATCCAAAATTAAATTTGGCTTTCTGTGACCTTACTTTAAAAGTGCTAGGGCACTGGTTCCCAAATGTGAAGCTATCACTGGTCGACAGCAATTAAAAAGTATATGGATACAATAGGGAGTTTTTCATAAAATTATTCAATTTAACAAATTGTCCTTTACTCTGAGAGTATCTCTTAACTACTGGTCAAAATGTCCTTTTTTCATAAAAGGATAGTGATAACAGCTGTTTGAGTTGGCAGTCCTATATAGATCCTCTCCCTCTCCTTTTTATTTTACTGGTCTGACATTAGGAAACTCTCTATATAAAGTACACCTTAAGCCTGTTGGAGAGAAAACATTTCTGGGGAGGGGAGAAAAGCACCTTGGAACAAACTCCCTGATGCTAGAGATGTCTGCTTAATCCTCACATGAAATATCAAATATCCCAATCTAATTTTCTGTGACTAAATTGTGATTCTTACCATCATGATCTTTGGGTTGCAAAAAGATATTCCCTACATTCTCAGCATTTAAATAAACATATAAAACCCATCTGTTTATAACAATAAAGTATTTCTTTGAGGGAAGAGGTGGGGTTTTTTTTTAGGTTTTTATTTTTTGGAAGAAATTCTTAAGTCCTTTAGACAATGCCAGAAGCAAAGCTGCAATTCTGCTTGAAAAATTAGAATGTGATTTCTTAAAGCATGGTCCCTGAACCAGCGGCATCAGAATCACCTGGGAACTTGTTAGAAATGTAAATTCTTAGGACCTACCGGAGACCTCCTAAATCAGAAACCCTGGGAGTGGAGCCCAGCAATCTGCATCATAAAAAGCCCTCAGGTGATTCTGATGCACATTAAAGTTTGAGAATAACTGTCCTAATATAATGCAGTCAGTCCAATCACTATTCGCTATTTGAATATTAAAATCCACTTAAGTCAGACTATTAAATTCTTCCCCTCAGTTGAAACTTTTGCGTAATCTGTATGCATCCTCATTTAAAAATCATTTTCCAAAAATTACAAAATAGTAATTTTATTAAAACTATGCAGATCTATTCTTTGAAATTCTGTTTATAAACTATGGTAATTACAAATGATTCATTAATATTTCATACTTGGATCTGAGTGTCTTTTTGTGTTAATGTTTTATAGAACCAAAAGATTTTCAGAAAATAGCATTAAAGCGAAAGTTTGACTAACTCCAAGCCTTCCAGACTTTTCAAATAACCAGAATTTTAATGAGATATTCAAAATTACAAGTAACTTCCAAGATATTTCCTAGGCTTAGTATGTATTCAATATATACGTTTATATGGGTATGATTTTATGATGTTTCTAGGTCCTAAATCATCAAAACAAAACTTTATATGTTTATCATGTTGCAATTGCTAGGGTAAGAAAGCAGTCTAGTTCATGGTAGGAAGATTTTCAACAAAAAAGCGTTCTGGTTAAATTTAGGTTAGTCTAGAAATTCAATTTTTAAAATGTATTACTCAAGGACTTCAGTTAATAAAAAATTTTAGTATCTTCTTCAATAAATTAAAGCAACAACATCCCAAGACCTCCCCACCAACCCACTTTTCTTCTGTGTTTAGGCCAGAGAAGAAGCTACACACGTCCTTCCATCCACCTCATAGTATATATAGCCTGCTACGTCAAGCACAGCCATGTCTCCTGTGCATGCCTGGGCTTTCATAGCACTGCAATTTAACATGACCAGGGGGTATGTCTAAAATGAAGCTGGGAGTAGCAGGTCTCATAATGGCTGAAATAATTTCCCCATCTTATAACCTTGTTGCAGATGGTACTCTGAGATAAGGACACCTATATTTATTGGCTAGCAAATACAAGATTTTCTACATTGCAGTAACTTATTCATAAACAAATAATCTTCTATGATGGGCCTGCTATTCTAGCCTCTACACAAACCCCTTTCCCTAATTTCAATACCATACCATAAACAGTTTACCAATGGCACCAATGCCCACTGGGTGCTATGAACTTTAGGGGTCTCTGATGATTGACATCAATTTAGAAATCAGTCCACACCAAAGGTCATAATGATACTCACCCATCCATCCCCAACCATTCCCCCATCCAATGTCTCACTGAGCCCTATCCACCAGGCATGCAGCTAGATGTTAACACTCCACTGATACAAAACAGGCAGTGGCTTCCTGGTCATCCAAGCAACATGATTAAATTATGAATACTGAAGCATATATAACAACTAAAAAATAAGTTTTATTGAGGTGAAATATACATATCATGAAATTTACCCATTTTAAATGTATAAATTAATGATTTTCAGTATTTACAGTTATGTAACCATCTCCACAATCCAATTTTAGAATATTCCCACTAGCAGTAACTGTTATTACTCAAATTTTAATAAAACCTGCCGAGAGTATACGCCTCTTTAAAAAAAAATCCTACTTCCCACAATGTCCTGAAAGCCCCACTGGCTTTTATACACACAGCAGATTGTGACTTCAATTTTGCTGACTGTGCTGGATGCTATGGGAGTACCAGAAGGTCCCACTCACTGCTTGGGTTAAGTGGAGAGGCAGAGCCTCAGTCTCAGAGCTGCCTCTTCCCACAACAGAGAATGACCTACTAAAGCAGCGGTTCTCAGCTCCAGCTGCACCCTGGAGTGACCTGAGGAGCTTTACCACATAGTGATACCTAGTCACCACCGCCCCTCCACCCAGATTTTTATTTAATTGGTCTGGAGTTCAGCCTGGGTATCAGGATTTTTTAAGAGATCCTCAGGTGTTTTAATATGCAGCCAAGATCAAAAACAACTCTACTAAAAGAGTTAGGATTCAACCTCATACTTATTTTGGTATTTGGAGATAACAGATGTGGTTTTTTGATCCTCAGTTACACTCCTTTTCACACTGTTGTTTGTAATAATGAAAAATAACCCTAGCAAGAGACTAACAGCTGCCCTTGAATGCTGGAAGCTATAGGATATGCATGCAGCCCTTTCCCCTTTCTCACGCAGGCTCCGAGCTATCTCAGAAGGTCCACTCACTATTTTGCAATTTCCTCTCTTCATTTTTTGGAAAGGGCAGTGCCATTCCTTAAAATGTGTCATCCCACCACACAGCATACTTTGTTCCTGTTAGCTCATAACATTCAAAATTCAGAATGTTCCAGTGAGGCTGTCTCTTCTTTCCACTTGACGAGGGGCTCCTCTCCTCAGTTCTCCAGGCATCAGAGGTTCTGCTGACCTGAGCAGACGAGAATTTCCGGGTGGACCGACTATCAAGCTTTAATGTGGGTATGATCATCTAGGGATCTTGCTACAATGCACATTCTAATTCTCCAGGTCTGGGGGGGCTTGAGAGTGTGCAGTTTTCCCAGGCCCCCAGGTGATACCCATGGTCCTAGTTCATGGGCCACATTTGGACTAGCAAGGCGCTAGAATTTCTGTACCTTTTGTTTTGATCTTATTCACAGGTAATACAGACTAGATAATTGAAAAGACTATGACATTTATAGAAAGTTTTGTTTATGTGGTGTCGAGGAGAAAGAATAGGCCCGGGCTTCTGAAATCACCTTGTTTTCTGAGTCTTAGTTTCCTTTGTCAAATGGAAAACAAAAAAGTTGTACTTGACTCTGCATTCCTTCCCAACACTAAAATTCTTTTGTTTCCAAGAATTATAGCTAGATAATGGTAATTGCTAGCTTTTATTTAACACTGTGACACTTCTACTTTATGAGCTCCATCTAACAGTGTGATTTAAGTAGCATAAGGGTTCCTTGAAATTTCAAGGTCACAGTTTTCTTGCGTGGACATTTGACTTGATGTATGCATTTAAATCTTAAAGTATATTATCAAGCTAAGAGAATTCCATTACACACAGATACATGAAATCCTAAGATTTTCAATTTAGAGGAGTTTCCTTGACATTCCTCTGGCTGAATGGCAGCTGTTTTGCTATATTAATTTTATAAAACAAAACAGAATTTGTTTCACATATAAACATCTAGAGCATTAATTGTTGGATAACAGTAACTCTGAAAGGGCTGTCCTCAGAGATCTTGATGACATTCACAACCTGCTGATTTGGATGTGTTATCAAGAAAATGTAATCCTCCAGGGCCATGAGATGAAGTTAGTGTATTTTTGACTTTGAAAGCCACATCTGAACCTTTCTTCTTCTGTCCTGCAAACCCCAAGCTCCTTTGAAGCCCACGGCACCTCGTAATATCCTCTCCCTATACTCACTGCTGTCATCTACTGACTTCTAGCTTATTCATTATCACTAGTGACTTTGGCCCCCAATACATACAAACTCTTCCTCTCTATCCCAGCAGTTGTCATCCTTGTCTACTACTTCATCATTCAAATGAATGAAGCATTCAACCTCATGGCTTCATTTCCTTCACTTACTCATCTAAGGCAATGAATCTTTGCCTCCAGCATACCTCAGATATCTCCAAGCACTATCTCTTAGCCTTCCAATAACCTTAGTCAAATGTTCACACTGATAATTGCAGATGGTAGAAGAAATCTGATCCACTGACTATATTCTCACTCTCCCGGTTTCTTTATCCATCCTACATTCCACAGTGTATATTTACCATTACTCACTTAAAAAGATCGACTCTTGTTACAGACTAAATGTTTATCATCCCCTATCCCCCAACAGTTCATATGTTGCAATCCTAACCCCCAATGTAATGGTATTAGGATGTGCAACCTTTGGGAGGGGATTAGGTCACAAGGGTGAAACCTTTATCAATGGGATGAAAAGAGAGCCCAGAGAGCTCTGGGCTCTCTTCTGCCATATGAGGACACAGTGAGAAGTTGGCTGCCTATGAACCAGGAAGTAGGCCCCTACCAGACTGAATCTGCCGTTGCTCTGATCTTGGACTTCCCAGCCTCCAGAACTGTGAAAAATAAATGTTTATTGTTTAAGCCACCCAGCCAATGATATTCTGTTACAGCAGCCTGAACAGATTAGGACAACTCTCTTGTTCTCCATCACATCCACTTGGCAAAACTCAAGCCCTGGAAGAACCCAGCTATCCATTTTCACTGTATCTGTATCCAAGTTGGTGAAGGCTGCTAAAGAAAAATCAGACAACGCAGCTCACCTTCAATTCACAATCATTAACCTCACCTATCAAAGGACAGTCTGTCCACTTCTGTCCTAGAGACCATCCCTTTTCTCCTCCCAAGCAGCTGTGGTTATGATCTCCTCATAGACATCTCAAACTTAACAGTTCAAAACAAAACACTTTTTCTACCCAGAACTGTTTGCATTCATCCAAATTTCCTCCTCTCAGTAAATGATATCATTACTCATCAGTTGCTCAAGCCAGAAATCTGGGAGTGATCCTCCAGTCCTTGTTTTCCCTCACCCTTGACATAAATAAAATCCAACACCAGGGCTTCCCTGGTGGCGCAGTGGTTGAGAGTCCGCCTGCCGATGCAGGGGATGAACGTTCGTGCCCCGGTCCGGGAAGATCCCACATGACGCAGAGCGGCTGGGCCCTTGAGCCATGGCCGCTGAGCCTGCGCATCTGGAGCCTGTGCTCTGCAACGGGAGAGGCCACAATGGTGAGAAGCCTGCGTACCGCAAAAAAAAAAAAAAAAAAAAAAAAAATCCAACACCAACTTCTGTTTTCCAAAATATTTCTTAAATCCCTCTCCAATGACACCAGCTTAATCCAGGTCTCTCTCATCTCTCACCTGAACTCTGCAAACATTTTCTAATGGCCTCTCTACTTACTCCTTTGCCTCTTTCCAAACCATTCTCTAGGAAGCAGCTGAGATCACCCTAATTGTAAATCAGATGATGTCTTTCACCTCCTTAAAAATCAGTGGCTCCCTGTTGCATTTTGAACTGCAGTCACCTTCTTGACCTAAATGAACCTGACCTGAAGACTCTGAATGAACTAGCTAGTCTTAGCACAACTCCTTTTTAAAAATATTTTATTTATTATTTATTTATTTAGGCTGCACCAGGTCTTAGTTGCGGCACAGGAGATCTTCGTTGCAGCATATGGGATCTTTTTAGTTGCGGCTTGCGGACTCTTTAGTTGTGGCGTGCATGCGGGATCTAGTTCCCTGACCAGGGATCAAAGCCGGGCCCCGTTCATTGGGAGCACAGAGTCTTAACCACTGGACCACCAGGAAAGTCCCCCAGCACAACTCTTCAATGTCATCCTGTATGACTGTTATTCCCTATGGTCCAGGCACAGCAACCTTTTCTTGAAGTAGAAAAGACCAATCACTTTCCCATCCTGTGAACACTGCACATCCTATCCTGTCTCTTCAATACGATGATTCACTCCAGTTTTGTTCTGTTTTGAGCCCCTGTTAGGTTTCCTTTCTTATGTAACTGTTCTTTACTCATTACTATTTCCCCCACCAGAAAATAAGCTCCTTGAGGGCAGAACCATGTTTGTCTTGTCCATCATTGCCTCCACAGTGCCTGGCACATAGTATATACATAAGAATGCAATAAATATTCTTTGTTGTCAAATGCATCCAAAAATGTCAGGACCAGAAGAGCTGTAATAGATCTCTAGGTAAGATCCCTCATTTTGCTGATGAAGGCTTGTGGGCCGAAAGCGGGTGATATGTCAATGTCATGGTTAAGTCAATGTCATGGTTACTGGCTGAGCACAGACAGAATAAATGCATCTCCTGATGCCCTGAATGCCCTTTATTGAAACTGCAGTATTAAAATATAATTACGCTCATTCATTTCAAGTCTATTTTCCATGTCACTAGTACAATAAAAAGTGACCTGGATACAGTTTTTCATTTCCTTTCTGCACAATTAGCTCAATTCATCATTATTAATACTGTCTCATCCCCTTACCCCTCCACCCCCCCAATGACTGACAAGCTAAGAGAAAGAAACTGCAGCCATTCCAGTTATGTTTCTAAATATGCTGCAAAATCTCTAGCACGGGTGTTTTTCTTCTGTAGACAGCTTTTAAGCTTTGAAACAAGAGAGAGCTGTAGAGTAAAAAAAAAAAATTAAAAAAAAATACAGCCTTAAAATAAAGAAAGAAAAAAATAAATGGAGGTCAACACGACGAGGAAATAATAAAGGTGAAAAAAGTGTATGGGGTGTGATGGGGTACTGGTTTGGAGAGAACTAAAAAGGTTCCCAGCACCAGGGCTGTTAACAGGACTAGAATCCAATCAAAGTCAAGAGGGTGGCAGTGGGGCAGGAGTTCGAATTCTACTTGCACTTCCACGCACAGCAATGAGTGATAATTAACCATGGCCTGGAATAAGTTTTTCCATCTAAAAAATGTACGGCCTGAGGAGTAAAAACTGACATCAATCCTTCTCCAAGGGGTGGGGAAGATAATAAATGGAAATCTCTCGACAAAAATTCTCTTTATCTCCCTGCTCTATTTTAAGAGCAAGATTTTGGGGGCATAATTTTGAACAAGTTTTGGCTGTGGCTGAATACGGGGTTCTGATAATTTAGGACACTCAGAGAAGAGGCCAATTACTTTCTAACACATAATGGCCTAAACACACCACGGTCACATCACTGGGTAATAAACAAAATGACTACTAGAAATACTTAGATTTCGAAAAGCAGCGCTGCCCGATCTTCAATGAAATGCCCCGCATGAACCCAAAGTGGTAAAGAGACTATCAGGGAGGCTAAGGTAACCTGCCCGTCCTCTCCCTTTGGGGCACATCCTACCTGGGACAATGTCTCTCCTGGCCTCCTTTCTCCTGGGCCCAACCAACCTCAGGACTTTCTGGGAGCTCGGGGAAGTAGGGGGCGGGATCCGTGGAAGAGACACGCTTCCCACTCTCCGCCTCTAGGTACCAGGCGATCCAGGACCCCAGCAGCTCAGGCGGACGCCGCAGACGGCGCGGAATCCAGGGGAGGAGGGATGCAGTGCTTGGCGCCGACCGCATCTGGCCCCCCAACTCCGCCCCCGTCACCGCGTCTAGAGCTCTCCCCAGCTCGCTCACCTCCGCGCCCTCCGCGACGCGTAGGGGCGGGCCTCGCAGCTCTCCGCGAGCAGCGCCGACTCTCCAGGGGCCTCGCCGCGCTCTAAGGCCTAGGAATCGCGCCTCCGGCCCGCGGCTACACACTGGCTGCCGCGGCGGTCACGCTCGAGCAGCTTCCCCGCCTCCCCAAGCTGGATCGCGCAGGACCGGGGAGGGGAGGAGGAGGAGAGAGGGCGGGAGGAAGGGCGGTGCGCGGAGCCCGGCCTCGCAGGACGCGCCGCTAGGGGCTGCGCTCAGTGAGGGCGCAGAGCGCGGAGCTGGCCCCGGGACGCCGAGTGGAGGGCCTAGCGGGCGAGGTGGGAGTGCCGAGGAGCCGGGGAGGAGTCGGAGAGCTCGGAGCGGGGGCGGGGCAGGCGTGGGGAGAGCGCGGCAGCGCGGACCGCCGAGAGGGCCAGCAGAGGGGCGGGGAGTCTGGGCGGCACGGCTCTGGCTTCGCGCTCCCCGCCTCCACCCACCCCCAAACCTCCTGGAAGCTGCCGCGTATCCGCCCTTGGCCTGCGCCTCCCTGCAGGGCTCTCCCAGGGTTCCTTTTGAAGCCTCTCTAAAACAGTTGAGCCCACTGTTCTCCTCCACTGCGTGAGTGCTGTGTGGTCGCCTTTCCACTCTAGACTTTGCTTTTTATTACACTCCCACCCCCTTCCCCACTCAGTTCCTGACAAGTCTACAAGAAACTGCGCTTTTTATCCTGTACGTGTTCTTTCCCTCACCTCTACCCACCCAAATCATCTTTTGGATGGACTGCGTCCTTGGAGTAAAATGTTCAGAAATGCCCTTTCGTGAACCACATTTAAAAACTCCCTGGGATAGGAGAAGCCGGCGGGCTGCATAGTAGTTTGTTAGCTTTGACCTTTACTCTAGCTGGTGGCGCTCGAGCTTTGGTGTTGGGGAAAAGACGGTTAGGCCTGGCGGTCAGGATACCTGGGTTCCTGAGAAAGACATTTAACTGCCAGGGCCGCAATGGCCTTGAGTGTTCAGAGGATTCCTGAGCTGTAAGGCCACCTTTGGTTTGGGGAGTATGTAGATTTTCTCCCTGCAGATTGCCAAATAGTCAGGTATCCTTTATTTTTTGTGCTGAAGATGTAAGCAGAAGCAAGAGATCTTTATTCTCAAATATAAAATCAGTTCACTGAAGATTCTCAAATTTGGGGAATTTGTTTGCATGCATTAGTGAATCCCCATTTCAGCAAATTTAAGTTTAAAAAAAATCTCTCCCGGTGGTTTATTAACCAGGAAAAAAAACTCTTGAAGTCGGTCTTGGATCGATCTTGGACACTGCACTTTCCCCTCTGTAGTCTATAGAGAGATTAACCTTTGCAAATGCTGCTTTGGAAATACATTCTTTGTTTGACTTGACATTTGCCCCCTCCCCCCCCACAAATATTATCGAGGTTTGAAGTTTAGACAAGCTACCTTTCAATGGTGTGTCATGATGTGGCAGCATTGGCATCTGGTAAAATTCTTTGCACTTTGCTAAGTGGAAAAAAATAATTAAATTTTATGTCAATTTTTATTATTTTTGTTTCAACACTACTCTGAAATAATGAAATTAGCATCTTTATAGCACTTCTGTAGGACAAGTGGAGGAAATTCATGAATCTTAGTAGTTGATGAAAAGTAGCGTTCCTATGTTCTTAAAAAATACAATAGCATTATATCAATTTCACAAGAGGTTATTAAAAAATAAAGCATTTTTTAACCTAAACTATAAATTATTGTATAATACAGGTAGGAAAGCTATATGTTTTAAATATTTTTAATAACTGTCATAACATGGACTATTCAAAAAAAAATCAAGTTGTATGTGAAATCACTTATCCTAAAAGAGAATCAATGAGTCAATAATTTGCAATTTCCAGAAGGAATGTCTGCTCTTCGTACTTGAACTATTAAAATAAGAAGACATCCTCGAAGGAAAATCTCGTGTCACCAAATGTGTTCCACAAAATTGTTGGTATTTATGCAAAGCATGATTCCTTTCAACAACTTCTTCCATGGTTACTGTCATTTTTACTACAGTTTTCAGTTGGAGTTTCAGAGTATAAAAATGATTTTGCAAAATTTAACAGGTCATGATGTGCTCTCTGAGAAATGTCTTTAGTTCCCTGAAGTAGTAATGGGTTCCCCTGAAGTGCAGCAATAATTTATTAAATGGATCTCTAGTGGCCTAGAGGTTTTTATTTTTTTTAATAGATCTTTATTGGAGTATAACTGCTTCACATTACTGTGTTAGTTTGTGTTGCACAACAAAGCAAATCAGTCATATGCATACACATGTCCCCATATCTGCTCCCTCTTCAGCCTCCCTCCCACCCTCCCTATCCCACTCCTCTAGGTCATCGCAAATCACCTATCTCCTTGTGCTATGCTGCTGCTTCCCACCAGCCAAATATTTGACGTTCCGTAACGTATATATGTCGATGCTACTCTCACTTTGCCCCGGCTCCCTCCTCCCACCCCATGTCCTCAAGTCTATTCTCTACGTCTACCTCTTTATTCCTGCCCTGCAACTATGTTCATCAGTACCATTTTTTTTTTTAGATTCCATATATATTTGTTAGTATACGGTATTTGTTTTTCTCTTTCTGACTTACTTCACTCTGTATGACAGACTCTAGGTCCATCCACCTCGCTACAAATAACTCAATTTCATTTCTTTTTATGGCTGAGTAATATTCCATTGTATATGTGTGCCACATCTTCTTTATCCGTTCATCTGTTGATGGACACTTAGGTTGCTTCCATGTCCTGACTATTGTAAATAGTGCTGCAATGAACATTGGGGTACATGTTTCTTTTTGAATTATGGTTTTCTCAGGGCATATGTATCCATTCAGCCAGTCTGTGTTTTTTGGTTGGTGCATTTAATCCATTTACATTCAAGGTTGTTATCAATATGTATGTTCCTATTACCATTTTCTTAATTGTTTTGGGTTTGTTTTTGTGGGTCTTTTTCTTCTCTTGTGTTTCCCACTTAGACAATTTCTTCAGCATTTGTTGTAACACTGGTTTGGTGGTGCTGAATTCTCTTAGCTTTTGCTTGTTTGAAAAGCTTTTGACTTCTCCATTGAATCTGAATGAGATCCTTGCTGAGTAGAGTAATCTTGGTTGTAGGTTTTTCCCTTTCATCACTTTAAGTATATCCTGCCACTCCCTTCTGGCCTGCAGAGTTTCCGCTGAAAAATCAGCTGAAAACCTTATGGGGATTCCTTTGTATGTTATTTTTTGTTCCCTTGCTGCTTTTAATATTTTTTCTTTCAATTTAATTTTTGTTAGTTTGATTAATATGTGTCTTGGTGTGTTTCTCCTAGGGTTTATCCTGTATGGGACTCTGCTTCCTGGACTTGGATGACTATTTCCTTTTCCATGTTAGGGAAGTTTTCAACTATAATCCCTTCAAATACTTTCTCAGTCCCTTTCTTTTTCTCTTCTTCTTCTGGAACTCCTATAATTTGAATGTTGGTGCGTTTAGTGTTGTCCCAGAGGTCTCTGAGATTGTCTTCAATTCTTTTCGTTCTTTTTTCTTTATTCTGCTCCTCAGCAGTTGTTTCCACCATTTTGTCTTCCAGTTCACTTATTCGTTCTTCTGCCTTGGTTATTCTGTTATTGATTCCTTCTAGTGTATTTTTCATTTCAGTTATTTTGTTGTTCATCTCTGTTTGTTTGTTCTTTAGTTCTTCTAGATATTTGTTACACATTTCTTGTGTTTTCTCAATCCGTGCCTCCATTCTATTTCCAGTATTCTGAATCATTACTGTCATTACTCTGAATTCTTTTTCAGGTAGATTGCCTATTTCCTCTTCATTTATTTGGTTTTGTAGGTTTTTACCTTGCTTCTTCATTTGTGACATATTTTTTTGCCATCTCATTTTTTTTTTTTTTTTTTTTTTTTAATGAGTGGGATTGTGTTCCTGTCTTACTGGTTGTTTGGCTTGAGGCTTCCAACACTGGAGTTTGTAGGCTGTTGGGTAGAGCTGGGTCTTGGTGCTGAGATGAGGAACTCCGTGAGACCTCATTCCGATGAATATTCCCTGGGGTCTGAGGTTCTCTGTTAGTCCAGTGGTTCAGACTTGTAGCTCCCACCACAGGAGCTTCGACCAGACCCCCAGATGATGAACCAAGATCCCACAAGCCACGTGGGGCAGCAAAGAAAAAAAAAAGAACAGTAACAAAGTAAACAAAGTAAAAAATAAAATTAGACTAGGAAATTAACAGATATGTTAGAAAGAATATAAAAATATAGATGAATCAACAACCAGAAGGTACATCAGTATCACAATAGTAAAAAAGAGGAGGAGGGAAAAGAAAAAAAAATATAGAAAGAAAGAAAAAAAAAAGGGGGGGATGGCCTTGGCTGTGGAGGGTGGGGCCTAAGCAAGGGTGAAGTTTGGGCAGTGGATGGGGCCTATGCTTAGGACTTTTCCAGCCCTGTGGGCTGTGGGGGGTGGATCTTAGGCTCAAGGCACAGAAGGGGCCCCAGGCGTGCCCCCTATCCCTGGTCTCAGAGGGCGGGGGATCTCCTCTGGGAGCCCAGCAGGCTTCCTGGGCTCGAGTGGGCAGAGCAAACGCCTTCCGCTCCTCTCCCGCTCCTCTCAGATGTCTCCTACCTCCTGCCTTTCCTGATCTCCCTGGCCTCCCTCCTATGCCCCCAGGACCCACTCGGCCTGGAGGGGGGTTTGGAGGGCAGGGGACCGGCCTGGGAGCTCAGCAGTCTCCCCGGCCCGAGTAAGCCAGGCGATCGCCCTCCGCTCCTCTCCAGCTCTTCCTGGAGAGTGCCTCCTGCCTGCCTCTCCTGATCTCCCCTGCCTCAGAGGCGCCGATCCTGTCTGACCTAGAGTTCTCCTCACCCCTCAGTCCCCCCACATCCTACCGGTTCACTTGGACGTTCCTCCCATCTCCTTGGGCATCAGAGTCTCCCACCATTGGCTGGCAGGCACCCTAATTGTGGGGAGATGCCAACTCCGTGTCTTCCCACACCGCCATCTTGACTCTGCCGCTGGTCTAGAGGTTTTAACACAAATTTTTCTTTGAAGTTATTATACAATTGAATAACTTTAGAGCCGTAGTTTCCAAAGTGTGTAACTTTAATCCCTTGTCCCTCAAGATGCTCCTCCAAGTAATACATTCACTACAAAAGTATTTATTGAGCTCCTGCTGTATGCCCTGGCTGAGGCACTAGGAACAACGGTGAAGAAGAGAGATATACTTATCTGTCCTGTTAGAATTTATAGTTCGGTGGAGAAGACAAATTAGTAAACAAGTGCAAATGATGTTTACACAAATTTGTTTATACAAGTAAAATAAATGTAAATCATGATGAAAATAACAGACTTTGAAGTAAATAATATGAAGAACCTCTTTCTTTTAGAGATTCACAATGAATATTAGTGGATTAAAGGCTCTGAGGACTTCTACCTAAAAACATTTGCTTAACATCTTCCCAACAAATTCCCAAATTTTTTTTAGCACTGAATCTTTGTGAGCAATGCTATTAATAAAATAGAACCATATTTGTGGAACAGTGCTTTTTGAAACCAAAGAATCCAATAAACATAAAATTCTGTTAACATTACCTTACATTTTTTGCCAAAGCACATTCACAGATTTTAATAAATTTGTATGTATATAATCTGTTTGAAATAGATTGAAGATAAAATTATATACAAACGTATACATATATTAATAAATTTTAATAGATTTATAAGAATATATTTTATAGATTTTGTCTGAAGATAAAATGATGTAGACACATTTATAAATCTATTAGAGTATATGAGTATATATCTGTATAAGATAGATATTTTGTAGCTAATGTTGTTTCATGAATGGATTTCCATATATCAACATAGTCCAGATGCTTATAATTATTAGTTGCTCTGTAGTCCGTAATATTGGTATAGAATTGTTTTCTTAACCCTCAGCTTTAGGATAATACATTTTCTGACTCTTTTGCTATTGTAACTAACACTGCCTTAACTTCTTTGAAAAATTTAGTCTCTGTGATATTAAGTGGAGGGAATATTTCTGATATCAGTATTTTATTAAACATTTAAAATGTATATTTTTTAATGATAAGCTTCAAAATTTCAGTAGAAGCAGATTTGATTCTGGATCTCATAGATGACCACTTTATAACTGAGTACAAGTATGCAATTTCAGAACCCATGTTTTTTGCATTTATCATTGCATTGGTGCCTAGCAGTATCACCCTGTCAAAGCCTAATGAGAGAACTCACAGCTGAACAATAAAAAGACAAATAACCCAATTATAAACTGGACACATGATTTGAATACATATTTCTCCAAAGAAGATATGCAAATGACCAACAAGAACATGGAATGATGCTCAACATCATTACTTCTTAGAGAAATGCAAATCAAAATCACATGAGGTATCACTTCACACCCACTAGTATGGCTATCATCAAAGTCAGTATTATAATATTAAGAGTTGATGAGAAAGTAGAGAAATTAGAATCCTCATACATTGATGAAGGGAATGTAAAATGGTGCACCTATTTTGAAATAGTTTAACAATTCTACTCCTAGGTATATACCCAAGAGAATTGAAAACATGTCCTTAGGAAATCTTGCACCCAAATGTTCACTGCAGTATTATTTATAATAGCTCAAAAGTGGAAACAACCTAAACGTCTTATCAATTGATAAATGTACAAATGAAATGTAGTATATTCGTATAATAGGATATTATTCAGACATTATAAAAATAAATGAAGTACTGATACAGACTACAACATAGATGAATCTTGAAAAATTAGTTCAGGTGAAACCTGCCAGACACAAAAGCCCATATATTTTATGATCCCATCATATAAAATGTCCAGAATAGGCAAATCCATACAGACAGAAAATAAATTAGTAGCTGTTAATTTACTGGCTGATGGAAAAGGGAATGGGGAATGACTCCTTAATGGGGAGGGGATTTCTTTTCGATATGATGAAAATATCCTGGAATTAGATAATGGTGATGGTTGCACAACTTTGTGAATATACTAAAAACTACTGAATCGTACACTTTAAAAGAGTGAACTTTATAGTATGTGAATTATATTTCAATAATAAAAAATAGTATCAGGAATTGTCTAAAAAAATTTAATGAGTGAGCAAATATAGACTTAGTTTCTAACAAGGCATTTGCTTCTAGCGAAGACCAAATAACATTAATTTGTGCTCTTCCAAGGTATATTTAGCCGTTGACAGAAGAGAAAAAAGGGATGGGAGAAATTAGTCACTATCCAGCTCATTTTAACTAAAACTTTTTTAATTACATAAATTACAGGTATACAATATAGTGGTTCACTATTTTTAAAGGTTATACTCCATTTGTGATTATTATAAAGTATCAGCTATATTCCCTGTGTTGTACAGTATATTCTTGTAGCTTATTTTATACCTAATATTTTGTACCTCTTAATCCTCTACCCCTTTATTGCCCCTCTTTCCTTCCTTCTCCCCACTGGTAACCACTAGTTTGCTCTCTATATCTGTGAGTCTGCTGCTTTTTTGTTACATTCAACAGTTTGTTGTATTTTTTAGTTTCCACATATAGGTGATATCATACAGTATTTGTCTTTCTCTGTCTGGCTTATTTTGCTTAGCATAATGCCCTCCAAGTCCATCCGTGGTGTTGTGAATGGCAAAACTTCATTCTTTTTTATAGCTGAGTAGTATTCCAGTGTGTGTGTGTGTGTGTGTGTGTGTGTGTGTGTGTGTGTGTGTGTGTGTATACCACTTCTTCTTTATCCATTCATCTGCTGATGGACACTTAGGTTACTTCCATATCTTGGCAATTGTAAATAATGCTGCTATGAACATTGGGGTGCATGTATCTTTTTGAGAGCTCATTTTAAGTATGTTAAACCAGAAGATCTACGAAGTTTCAGTCAGTACCACACTCACATTACAAGCAGCAATTTAATTTCTGTCCAACAATATCATTCTTCATACTCAGTTGTCTGTGAACTTTTTGTGAAACCCAGGTCCCCACTGACCAGTTGTGTCTTGATTTCCCCGTCTACTAAATGAATATAATAGTGCCCACCTAATAGAGTTGTTGTGGGTTTTAAATGAGTTGCTATATGTAAAATGCCTACTACCCATTAACTAGTATATATGTTAGATATTATTTAACAAACTTGCACATTTGTTTTGGTTTCATAGTTACATACATGTTCTAATCATAAGAAATTTACACAAAGTTTTATATTTGAACGTAATCATGTAATTTTTAAAAGAGAAATTTAAGTCAACAATGTGGCCATTGAGAGTTTTTCCCCCTTCTTTTTTCTTTAAAAGGAGTTCATACTTTACTCAAATTTGAGAATCACTGGTCTAGAATAAACTTGGGCTTTTTTTCTCTCTCTGTACACCACTTTGTACCCTCTAATACATCACAGGTATCACTCTGCAGTCTTAAAAATTAATAAGGATCAACCATACTCAAGCCCAGTTGTCTTGTTAGTAAGGTTTTAGTTCAAATACTACTGGGTAAGTGAAAAAGGTAGCATGTTGCATGCAAATTTGTGGACTAGGAGTTAGAATGTCTTCAACGACTTATGTAAACCTTTAGCAAGTTGCTTAACCACTCTTGGTCTTAGTTAGAGCGTCTTTGAAATAAAGGTTGGCTTTCAGGAATTCCCCGGTGGTCCAGTGGTTAGGACTTGGGGCTTTCACTGCCATGGCCTGGGTTCAATCCCTGGTCAGGGAACTATGATCCTACAATCCACATGGTGTGGCCAAAAAAAAAAGATTGGCTTTCAAGTCCTTTCAAGGTCTAAAATTTTATGACATTTTCAGTATACCTACTATTATATTATAAGTTGTTATGTACACCTAGTACTTAAAAACAATATGTGCCTTTCAAGGGGCCAGACTTTCATTTGGTATCATTCAGTTGGGAGTTTCTAGGTGTTGTTCTGTCCTTTTCTCATTGCCTGGTATCAGTTTGAATACACAGTTAAATTCCCCAAAGTAGCAGAAGAGAATATAGTCAGAAGGACAGGTTATAGTGATTACTTAAAGATTGTAAAATTAACTGGAAAATTCACACTTGGCTGCGTAGGATTAAAGAATCATTCCTGATTTTTTTCCACTTTTTTTAACCCATCATATTCTTTTGATGCTCTTTTGGGCACCTTTACCAGCTCTATGTCAAATGTTGTAGAAAGCACTTGTGGTAGCTGGTCTCCAAAGATGGTCTCCCTTGAATTATACCTTCTAGTATTCATACTGTTGTTCAAGATTCCTGGGTTGGCCCCATTTAACAAATAGAGTACAGTAGTGGTGATGATTTTTAATATCTAAGTCTGGATCACAAAAAAGCCTTGTAGCTTCTGCCTCGGTCTCTTAGAGCTCTTGTTATAGGCGAAACAAGTAGCCACTTAAAATTTACCTTAGACCACCATGCTGTGAGAAAACTCAATCCAGGCTCATAGAGAGGCCATAGGAAGGGACAGATGCCTGACCAGCCTACCCAGTTAAAGTGTAAATCATGTGAGTGAAGAAGCCATCCTTGATGTCCAAGGCAAGCCTTCAGATGACTTCAGCCCCATCAACTACCTGAGCAAAAGCATGAAAGTCTCCAAAATGAGAATCACCAAGCTGAAGGCAATCAATTTACAAAACTGTGACAGAAAATAAGTTGTTTTAAGCTGTCGATTTGGCAGAAATTTGTTATGCAGTGATAGATAAGCTTGTTTAAGGACCCAAAAATGCTCATTTTCTCTTTTGATCAAGAATATCTACTTTAGGGACTTCCCTGGAAGTCCAGTGGTTAAGACTTTGAGCTCCCAATGCAGGGGGCATGGGTTCGACCCCTGGTTAGGGACCTAAGATCCCACATGCAGCACAGCTGGGCCTAAAAAAAAAAATCTACTTTATATCCCTCTCATACGAACTCTTTTAAATAAAGTACAGCCATACTTTTTTTCAGTAGACAATTTCCTTCTTTGTTTCATTTAAAAATTTTTTTATTTATTTTTGTCTGAGTTGGGTTTTCGCTGCTGTGTGGGGACTTTCGCTAGTTGCAGCGAGTGGGGGCTACTCTGCGTTGCGGTGCGCGGGCTTCTCACTGCAGTAGCTTCTCTTGTTGCAGAGCACGGGCTCTAGGTGGTCAGGATTCAGTAGTTGCAGCACACGGGCTCAGTAGTTGCAGTGCGCAGGCTTCAGTAGTTGTGGCACACAGGCTCAGTAGTTGTGGCCTGTGGGCTCTAGGGCGCAGGCTCAGTAGTTGTGGCACATGGGCTTAGTTGCTCCACGACAATTTCCTTCTTTGTTTCATTATTAAAAAAAAAAATCACAAAGACATTATTTCACAGTTTCATGTCATTTCATCATCTTTTTGATGTCTGGTTTAAGATGCATTTTCCAGGAATAATTGAGTCATCATCAACATTACGAATCCTGTTGTTAACACCCATGAAAGAAACTTGCTTTAAGAAACAAAACCCAACTGCTCTTTCTATAAACATAAATGTTTGACCCTTATGACTGTAAAAGGATCAGAGAAGATTAGGAGTGGGAGAGATATTAAACAGGAGTCTATTTTAATCTGTTTTCATTATTTTTGACATTGTATTTAACCTAGGTCATTTATTTTAAAACACATTTAAGTAAAATTGAAATGTCATTTAAAATGTTGGAATTTTATAACTCTAAATCCAACTATCTCTAAAAAAGAGATTGCCATTTATTTTTATACAAATGTTTTAAGAACTGACAAAGTGCTTATAAATAACAAAGTGTTTTATAATACTTAATTTCATACAGTACCACCAAAATAAATTCTATTTAGGTCAAAGTGTTAAAATTTAAAGTTTTATTTTTAATAAAACGTAAGTTGAGGGGGAATGTTTGCTATAAGTTTTAAAGATTGATGTCAAATATTTAAAATAGCTCATACAAATTCAGAATAGAAGCAAAAGTTTAGGCTCCAATAAATGGACAAAAGAATTGAATGAACATTTTAATAAAGAAGAAATAAAATTGTTTAATAAACAGAGACACTGGGAAAGATACAATCTACGGGCTTTCTATAATCTCTTTATTCTTTTCCTGTTTATTAATTTTGAGCAATTAAGTATTCACCTCTCTAAGCAAGTCACCAAAGGTTTTACCATTTAAAGGACCTTTTTAAAGTTTGCAATACACTTTGTTAAGGCAAAAAGTAAGAGGTAGGCCATTGGCTTAAAAATGCCAAAGACGACATTTCTCTTATTTTTATTATGCAATTATTTAATAAAGGAGTTACCAGACTTCCAGTATTCAGTATATTTATATACTGGGCCTATTGTTTCCTAGATTATTCTACTCCAGTAAATTTACCCATTTTATGAGCATCTATATGTTTTGAGTCATCTTTTCCAGAAGCATGTCATTAAGAGGGTTCATGTTTATTTTTAAACATTAACTAATAACTTTTATTTTTTGTGTTTTTTCAAGCTATTGATTTATTCAACAAATATTTATTGAATGTTCTTTTTGTGTCTCTCTAAGGGGCTGGGGACACAACAGACAAAGCAGATCCCCGCCTTCGTGAAGCACGCATTGGCGTCTCAAATATTTAAACCACGAATTCACCAATGGAGTTTGAGTAGTTAGAAAAGAAAAGAATTCCAAGGATTGAGCTTTGGAACATTCCAACGTCTGGTGTTGAGAGAGATGAGGAGTAAAGGACAAAGGAAATTAAGATGCCACTAATGAGGTAAGAGAAAAAGTGGGACTGTTGAGTGCCCTGGAAGCCAAGTGAAAAGAATATTTCAAGGAAAGGGGTGTAATCAGCTGTGTCAAGTGCTTTTGTGTGATCAAGTAGGATGAGAAATGAGAACAAGATTTAAAATGTGAAGGTCACTGATAACTTACCCCGTGGGAGTTGGTTTAGAGAAGGGGAGAACAGAAACTGGAGACAAGTCAAAGAACGGGCCAATCCAAGTATAGACAACTCTTCTTAAGACTTTTGCTGTAAAATAAAGAAGAGAATTGGAGTGGTGACTGGAGGAGAAAACAGGGTCCAGAGCCAGGAACATTTTATGATGGAAAAAAATTGTATACATAGGCTTATGGGGACGATCCCATAGAGAGTAGAAGATGGATGATGCAGAACATAGAGTGGAGAGTTGCTGGAGCCAGGTCATTGAGAAGGCAAGAGGGGATGGATTTAGTGCACAAACGGTGGACTTGGCCTTTGCTAGGAGGATGAACAGTTTATCCTCAACAGAAGAAAATGTGCTATCAATGAGTCCAGATGCAGTGAAGTGGCTAGATGTTGTGGATGAGCTTGGGGAAGTTCTGCCCTGACTGCTTCTTTTTTCTCAGTGCTATAGGAAGCAATTGTCTGCTGAGGGTGAGGAAGAGGGAAAATGAAACTTTGGGAAAGGAGGGAAAGGCATGAATAATGGGACAGATAGCACATAATAAGAAGGTAGAAATAGGTCTAAATGTAACAGTAATCACCACAACTATGAATGGAATAAACTTTCCAATCAAAAGACAAAATTTTCAGACGGGATTGAAACAAACATTTATGCTATTTACATAAGTCAGATGTAAATTGCAAGAACAGAGAAAAACTAAAAATTAAGGATTCAAAAGGCGTACCTGTGAGATATCAAGTAAAAGAAACATGATCTAACTATATTACCAGGTAAAATGACTTTAATGAGAGTTATTACATAATGATAAAATATTCAGTTCACCAAGAAGATAAAGTAATTCTAAATTTTATGTCTCTAATAATGTAGCCTCAAAACATAATATGACAGAACCACAAAGAGATTTTTAAAAAATTTACCACCACAGTAAGAGATTTTAGCACAATTTTTGAGCAATTGAATCTTTAATTAAAATCTTTTTATAAAGTAAAACATAAACAGCAAACAAATAAAATCAGGCACAGGAGGCTTTCCTGGTCAGTTATCCAAACATTCAAAGAACAGACCAATCCAATATAACACAAACTCTTCCAGAAAACAGATGAGAAAGAATGTTCCCCAACCTGTTTTATGAGGTTAGCACAACCTTGAAACCAAAGTTAGTAAAAAACAGTACAATTTTATTTTTTAATTTAATGTAAAAATTTTTTAAAAATGAACAAACTGATTTGCTTGATAGCAAATTTTAAAAAAGATAATACATTATGATTAAGTTTATTACAAGGATGTTAGATGATTTAACATTAGAAAATATATTACTGTATTGTAATTCACTATACTAGTTCAAAGGAGAAAATCATATGATCATCTCAATAGATGCAGAAAAAGCATTCTGCATAACTCTATTCATAAAAACAATTTAGCAAACAGAATAAAAGGGAACTTTTAAAACTGAAGCATAGGGGCTTCCCTGGTGGCACAGTGGTTAAGACTCCACCTGCCAATGCAGGGGACACGGGTTTGAGCCCGGGTCCGGGAAGATCCCACATGCTGTGGAACAACTAAGCCCTAGCACCACAGCTACTGAGCCTGCGCTCTAGAGTCCGCGAGCGACAACTATTGAAGCCTGCATGTCTAGAGCCTGTGCTCCGCAACAAGAGATGCCACCGCAGTGGGAAGCCTGTGCACCGCAATGAAGAGGAATCCCCTCTCACCGCAACTAGAGAAAGCCCGCGTGCAGCAGTGAAGATCCAGTGCAGCCAAAAATAAATAAATAAAATAAATAAATTTAAAAACAAAAAACCCCTGAAATATAGTTGATTTACAATATTGTGTTAGTTTCAGGTGTACAGCAAAGTGATTCAGTTATATATAGAATTTTTTTCAGATTATTTTCCATTATAAGTTATTATAAGATATTGAATATTGTTCCTTGATACAATAAATCCCTGTTGCTCGTGTATGTTGTATATAGTAGTGTATACCTATTAATTTCATACTCCTAATTTATCCCCCCCTCCCTTTCCCCTTTGGTAACAATAAGTTTCTTTTCTATGTCTGTGAATCTGTTTCTGTCTTGTGCATAGATTCATTTGTATTATTTATTTTTATTTTTTTATTTTGTATAAATGTTAACTCCATTTCTTTTTTTTTTTAAAATATTTATTTATTTATTTGGCTGCACCGGGTCTTAGTTGCGGCACGCAGAATCTTCATTGCTACATGCGGGATCTTTAGTTGCGGCACGTGGAATCTTTAGTTGCGTCATAAGAACTCTTAGTTTCAGCATGTGGGATCTACTTCCCTGAGCAGGGATCAAACCTGGGCCCTCAGCATTGGGAGTGCAGACTCTTAGCCACTGGGCCGCTAGGGAAGTACCTGTATTATTTTTTAGATTCCATAGATAAGTGAGATCATATATTTGTCTTTCTCTGTCTGACTTACTTCACTTAGTGTGATATTCTGTAGGTCCATCCATGTTTCTGCAAATGGCAATATTTTATTCTTTTTTATGCAATATTATATGTATATTATATATATATGCAATGGAAAAAATATATATATCACATCTTGTTTATCCATTAATCTGTTGATGGACACTTCAAATAGTGTGCTGTAAATAGTGCTGCTGTAAACATTGGGGTGATGTATCCTTTCAAATTATCATTTTCATCTCTTCTGGATATATACTCAGGAATGGGATTGATGGATCGTATGGTAGCTCTATTTTTAGTTTTTTAAGGAACCTCCATACTGTTTTCCATAGTGGTTGCACCAATTTACATTCCCACCAACAGTGTAGGAGGGTTAAAAGGAAACCTTTTTAACCTACCTTTGGGCCTGCGCCCAGCACTTCCTAATGTAGTGTTGAAAGCATGTCCTTAAATAATGAACAGGACAAAGATATCCTCTATTCCCATCACTGCTCAACATTGTACCTGTAGTCCTAGCTTGTGCAGTAAGGAAATAAGAAGAAATAAAAAGTATAATGATTAAAAAGGAGGAAACAAAATTGTCATTATTCATAGATGGAATACAGTTGACTCTTGAACAACAGGGGATGGTCAAGGGGGTTAAAGGTGGAGGTTCCACTTCAACACAGTGGGATGTAAGCTCTCTGTATCCATGGTTCCTCATCTGTACGTTTAACCAACTGTGGATCATGCCGTATTATAGTATGTACTTATTGAAAAAAGAATCCATGTGTAAGTGGACCTGCACACTTCAAATCCCTGTTGTTCAAAGATCAACTGTAATTTTACATAGAAAACCCGAGAGTCCACAGATAAAGTATAAGATTTAATCAGAGTTTAGCAAGATTGCTAGATAAAAACATCAACATACAAAAGTCAATTGTATTTCTATGTAGCAGCAATGAATAGTTAAATAATGCAATTAGGGAAGATACCATTTCTTATAGTAACCCCAAGCACCAAGTACCTACTAATAGTTAATGAAAGTTAAGCAAGCTCCTTATGGAGAAAAGCATTAACTGTATTGGAAAAGGAATTAAAGAATATCCAAATGAACATAAAGATCTTCCATAATCTTGGCTAGAAGAACTCAGTATATTAAAATAGCAATTCCTCCCCAATATATCTATTTTTTCAATGTGATTCTAATGGTTGTCCCATCAGGGTTTTTCATGGAACCAGACACATTAATTCTAAATTATCATGGAATAGCAAGAGGTCAAGAATAGTCATGAAATTCCCAGAGAAGAAGAACAATATCAGATGATTTGCTGTTTCAGATATCAAGGTTAACATAAAGCTGTGAAAATTGTTTAACACAGGGTTAGGCAAACAGACCAAGGGAATGGAATAGAGAACACTGAAACTGACCCAGGCATAGAGGAAAAATTTGATTTGTACCAGCGCTTGTATGTCAGTGGGCTGTTGTTTATGTTAATTTATAAAACATTGTTTTTTGAAAAAAAGAAACTGTACTTTCCTCCACAAAAATCAAGTCTAGGAAAAATGAAAGACTTACTCTGAAAGGAAAACTTGAAAATATAGGAAAATATCTTTAAAGAGGAAAACATAGGAAAATATCTTTGTAACCTTTGAATGAGGATAGATTTATTAAATAAGACACATATAAGAATGTGAACCAAAAGAGTAAATAATTTATCCATTTTACACTAATATTAAAACTCCTCATAATCAAAAGAAACCATGGAGGGACTGAAAAATATTAGTTGCATTGCAAAATGGTATTTGCAGTGTGTAAGCAAATGATTAGCATCCAAAAATAAAAACTGTATGAATTAATAAGAGCAGCATCCATCCAAAAGAAAAATGATCAAAAATATGTGCACAGTATTCAGCCTAGCAATACCATTCCTGTTATATGCCTCCAATACTTTTGTCTCTGAACCTATTTACACTCTTAAAAATTATTTGAAGAACCCCAAAGGGTTTTTGTTTCTGTGGGTTATATCTGTCAACATTTATTTATAAATACTTATTTCGTTTCATATAACAATAATAGATAATGACATGTTAATGTAAATAACATTTTTATGAAAAATAACTATATTTTCCAAAACAAAAGTGAGAAAAGTGGCATTGTTTACATTTTTTCAAATTTCTTTAATGCCTGGCTTAATAGAGCATGGTGTCTACCTCTGAGGATGGGGGTGGAGAGTCAACTATAACAAAGAAGGGCACTTAGGAGACCTCTGAGACACTAGGATTTTATTCTTAAGCTGATGTCTGCTGCATGAGTGTTCATTTCATTAATAGGATTTTAACTACACAGACATATTTCATACAAATTTTATTTAAATATGATATAATTTAAAACATATATTTATAAGGTAATACAAATCAGTTCAAAATGACAAAGCAATATTAGAAACACATTGGCTTTGAAATGGAAAGTGAGAGCTTCAGGTATGGTTTGATCCGGAGTCCATATCTACAGCTGGGGAAGAGATCATTTTCCTTCAGAGCACAAAGACTACATTGGGAAAGGCTGAATACCAGAATGAAGAACCACTGAAAGAGGAAGAGTCTAGGCAGGGAAAATTAGTAAATGTCCAGAGCCACAAAACATAAAACAAGTGTCACAAATACTTCAGTTAGCATTTCTCATCTTGCACTCAACTTTTAAAATGCTTGTTTTTCCTGTTTGACTTCTGCTAACCTGGATTTCTAGCTGGAATGAAACTTATTAAGAGGTATAATTATTTTATAATATCCCTCAATTATTTTGTACCTGTAACAGTCCAACTTATGCTTTAACTTTTTGCTCAAAAGATATTTTGATTCAATAATAAGCACTCCTTTTAAGTGTGGTGACATTCTGACTGAGAAATAGTCTTAAAAGCTTGTTAAAATAGTGACTGCTGTGCCTTGTATTCCAGATATTTTTACAAGTCATAATTAGGATCATATTGACTTTGAATGTAATTGCAACTTTAATTTATTTTATCTTATTTAATTTTTCATGTTTTTCTAGTTTTAAAACTGTTATTATAATAGACAACTTTCCCAAGCTAATTATTATTATTATTTTTTAAACAAATTTATTTATTTTATTTATTTATTTTTGGCTGTGTTGGGTCTTAGTTGCTGGGCGTGGGCTTTCTCTAGTTGAGGCGAGTGGGGGCTACTCTTTGTTGCGGTGTGTGGGCTTCTTACTGCGGTGGCTTCTCTTGTTGCAAAGCAGGGGCTCTAGGCCCATGGGCTTCAGTAGTTGTGGCTCGTGGGCTCTAGAGCACAGGCTCAGTAGTTGTGGTGAATGGGCTTAGTTGCTCCATGGCATGTGGGATCTTCCCGGACCAGGGCTCAAACCCGTGTCCCATGCATTGGCAGGCAGATTCTTAACCATTGTGCCACCAGGGAAGCCCCCAAGCTAATTATTATTATCACAGTTTATCATTTCTTTTGAATAATTGTGGATTTAAATAATTTAAAATTTCCCCTTTAGGTCCAAAAGTTTTAAAGAAAATTATTCTTTTTCAAAATTTTTAAATTGAAGTATAGTTAATTTTCAATGTTGTGCCAATGTCTGCTGTACAGCAGACAATGTCTGCTGTACAGCAATGACTCAGTTATACACATATGTACATTCTTTTTTTATATTCTTTTCCATTATGGTTTATTCCAGGATATTGGATGTAGTTCCTTGTGCTATACGGTAGGACCTTGTTGTTTGTCCATTCTAAATGTAATAGTTTGCATCTACCAACCCCAAATTCCCAGTCAATTCCTCTCCCACCCACCCCTTGTGGCAACCACAAGTCTGATCTCTATGTAAAGAAAATTATTCTTGATAGTAATCTCTCAAGACCTTAAACAGATTAAATGCTATGTAATTTAATGTTTTGTTCATGGCTCAGGGTCATTAGGAATGTAAATTACTTTGTAATAATTACAATAATTTTAAATGCAAGTAGCTGTTTGTTTCTATACTTGAGATTATTCTAACTGGTGAGTGTAAATTTTTTATGTTTTTTAAAAATTGTATTGTTTTATTGGAATATAGTTGTTTTACAATGTTTTGTTAGTTTCTACTGTACAGTGAAGTGGAGTTCCCTGTTCTATACAGCAGGTTCTCATTAGTTATCTATTTTATACATATTACTGTATATATGTCAATCCCAATCTCCCAATTCATCCCACCACCCCCTTTCCTCTCTTGGGGTCCATACGTTTGTTCTCTACATCTGTGTCACTATTTCTGCCTTGCAAACCAGTTCATCGGCACCATTTTTCTAGATTCCACATATATGCGTTAATACAGGATATTTGTTTTTCTCTTTCTGACTTACTTTACTCTGTATGACAGTCTCTAGGTCCATCCACATCTCTACAAATGACCCAATTTCGTTCCTTTTAATGGCTGAGTAATATTCCATTGTATATATGGACCACATCTTCTTTATCCATTCATCTGTCAATGGGCATTTAGGTTGTTTCCATGACCTGGCTATTGTAAATAGTGCTGCAATGAACACTGGGGTGCATATATCTTTTTTTTTTTTTTTGCGGTACACGGGCCTCTCACAGTTGTGGCCTCTCCCGTTGCGGAGCACAGGCTCAGGATGCGCAGGCTTAGCGGCCACGGCTCACGGGCCTAGCCGCTCCGCGGCATGTGGGATCTTCCCGGACCGGGGCATGAACCCGTGTCCCCTGCATCGGCAGGCAGACTCTCAACCACTGCGCCACTAGGGAAGCCCCATATATGTTTTTGAATTATGATTTTCTCAGGGTATGTGCCCAGTAGTAGGATTGATGGGTCATATGGTAATTCTATTTTTAATTTTTTAAGGAACATCCATACTGTTCTCCATAGTGACTGTATCAATTTACGTTCCCACCAACAGTACAAGAGGGTTACCTTTTCTCCACACCCTCTCCAGCATTTATTGCTTGTAGATTTTTCTGATGATGCCCATTCTAACCAATGTGAGGTGATACCTCATTGTAGTTTTGATTTGCATTTCTCTAATAATTAGTGTTGTTTAGCATGTTTTCATGTGTTTTTTTTGCCATCTGTATGTCTTCTTTGGAGAAATGTCTATTTAGGTCTTCTGCCCACTTTTTGACTAGGTTTTCTGTTTTGGTCTTTACTCTCAACATGAGCTTTAATTTTCTGAAGCTGTTAATATGCCAGCACCTAGCAGCAAAACTTTTCTAAGTTGTTACAACTGAAGTGCTACAAACTGATAAACTAGTTAAAAGCGTGACATAACCATGTCAAAAGTATCTGTGAATAGGCTTTGAGTAAAGTTCTCACAAAAAGGAAGTACTTGAATTTTAGAGCAAAGTTTTTTTAATTTTATTTATTTATTTGGTTGCGCCAGGTCTTAGTTGCAACAGGTGGGTTACTTAGTTGTGGCTCACAGGCTCCTTAGTTGCGGCATGCAGGCTCCTTAGTTGTGGCATGCGAACTCTTAGTTGCGGCATGCATGTGGGATCTAGTTCCCTGACCAGGGATCAAACCATGGCCCCCTGCACTGAGAGTGCAGAGTCTGAACCGCTGTGCCATCAGGGAAGTCCCAGAGCAAAATTTTTGATACCCCTTTTATTTTTTATTTATTTATTTATTTTTGCGGTACTCGGGCCTCTCACTGTTGTGGCCTCTCCCATTGCGGAACACAGGCTCCGGACGCACAGGCTCAGCGGCATGGCTCACGGGCCCAGCCGCTCCACGACATGTGGGATCTTCCTGGATCGGGGCATGAACCCGCGTCCCCTGCATCGGCAGGCGGACTCTCAACCACTGCGCCACCAGGGAAGCCCCCTGATACCCCTTTTATATCACAACAGTTTTAAAATTTTTACTTATAATTTTCCTTCTTACCAAGTTTCTAGTTATCTTTTACATAGTTAAAATTTCTAAGGAATCCTATGAATATGGATTGTTTTATAATCAGGAAAGAGTACTAAATATGAATGAAAATGCTGAATTGTTTCAGTTATATATGATTTTACCACTGTAATGTTTAAATTCTATACTTCCTGCTCATAATGTTGACTTTAAGCTTTATTAATTCCTTTCTAAACTATCTGTGATTTCTGTTTAAAAAGATTCTGTTTTTAATTGTCTCTTTTTCTTCAAAAATTATTTTAGTGATTTTTTATTTCTCATTTTATATTAAAACTGTTTTGTTGGTGCTCTGAAACTTTCAAAAATCTCCATTGTCTGTAGGACAAAACACAGACTACCAAAACTCTTCTCTAGTGTATTCCCAAATTACCTACCTTCTTTTACCAAGCATATCCCTGTCTAAGCTCTCTTTTCACATCCTATTGGTCTAGAATATGTCATTTTCAGTCCTATTTCTGGTGAGCTTCTACTAAATTACCTGCCTGTACTAAGTGATCCACTGGTTAGATCCCTTTTCTTTATGAGACCTTTCTTGAGTTCTCCCAGCCCACACAAAACTCTCTCCTCTAATTATGTATGACACATTATCCTTACTACGGACGTAGATCTTGCATGCTGTTTTGGGTTGGCACTCTTTCTAGAGTAACCTTTGGATGATTTTATATATCTATAACACTTAGTTCAGTGTTTATCCATAATACCTAGAACACTGTCTTAGTAGCTACTTGGTAAGGATATAAAAATGGGTGGGTTCTTTTCATTTAGAGTACACACCAGTAGTCTACCTGGGAGAGTTCTTGTCCTTTCATGATGAAGTGGTGTGGGTTCCCTTTTGGCGAGGAATCCTGGCAGGCAGAATACTGTGAGTACACGTTTCTACCAGGAAAGCAAAATACAGACTGCGAGCCAAAACTCAAGTAATTCTGGCCAAAGACATAAATAGCCAAATTCCTTCAGAAATAGTTTCCTAGAAGCCATTTGCATTGACTGTGCTTTGCTCCAAACAGCCTCCTTTAAAAGTGTAAATCTTTAAAACTGTGGTGAATCTAATCATTGCAGATTGATAGCTTGGAGTAGTAGTGTTTAACTGTTGACTAAAATCATCTAGATTATTGCTTCCGTAATTCAATACAGTTTGGAAAGTCACAATTCATTTTCTGCAGATATGTGGTTGAAAGTACACATCTTTTTAGAACTGGAGTACCTTCTAATTTCTGAACAGTCTTTCCTCAAGTGTGGAATTTGTTGAACCTAGGGTGCAGAAGGAATTAAAAAAATATGTGAGTGTCATTGTATAGTGATTAAAGAGTCAATGGAAACAGCATTTTTCCTTAATGTGTACATTGATCAGAAAGTTGAATTCCTAAACTGGGTTAAAGACATTCATATCTTTAAATACCCAGAGGTGTACAATCAAAATCAAATAAACAAGTGTTTATTAATTGCAAACCAAGCCTTACATGGGATGAAAAGATATCTAAGCCATAATCTTTGTTTCTTAAAGTTTGCAATCTAAATAAGTAGCTATAGGTAGATAATGTGTTATTTATTGAATGAATTCATGATAGAATAAAGCAGTACATCATACTTGCCAAAGAATGATACAACAAAAATATTATCACCAGAGAGAAAGGGAGAGGAAGTTCCTTCAGGCTGGGATGAGTATAGAAAGCTGTATGAAAGTAAACTCAAAAGGTGTACTTGAAGAATGGGTGGACTTTGAATAAGGGAAGAAGAGAGAAAAAGACATTCTTGGAGATAAGGAATGAGAACAATGTGAACAAGGCCATGGAGTCAAAGCCATTTTAGGAGGAGAGTGAGTAAATTGGTTTTTCAGAGAGGTGAAAAATTATAGATTAGACTAGGAAAGGAGTTTGGAGTCAGATTGTAGAAGAGTGTGAATGCCAGATTAAGGACTAAGGACTTACCTTATAAGCAGTGAGGAGCTATGTAGGGAAGATTTTGATAAAAGAAACAGCTTAATCCAAGTTGAGTTTTAGGAAGATTAATTTGTTAGCCATGTGCCATTTGCAAAGGAAGGCAAAGAGGCTTAGAAGACTAATAAAGCAGTTCAAGTGTGAAGTAGAACAGAGGACATATGTAATTTTTCTGTCCAGCATCCCCTCTTTTCTGATTCAGTGGTTTAGGTGGAGATGACACCATTCTCCCTCACGAGCTATAGGTAGGCAGATGACCCTGATGTGCTCAATTAAAGGAGTCCATTCCTCTGGTCATAATTATTGGTTCATGAACGGGCACACACTCTAAACGGAGCCAATTAGCATTATCTCTAGAGCTTTTTTTCCTAGACCTATCGGGAAAGATACCCACTTCTTCAAGGATCCTAACATTGTCAGTGGTCATCTTTCCTGCCACATTGTGTGGTTGCCAGCCTCCAAGATGGTCCTCAGTGTTCCCTCCTGATGGTCATGACCTGTATAATCTCCTTCCATATTGTATTAGAGCTGGTCTATATCAGAAGTCCCCAACCTTTTTGGCGCCAGGGACCAGTTTCGTGGAAGACAGTTTTCCACGGACCGGGGTGGATGGCTCCGGGATGATTCAAGCACATTACGTTTATTGTGTACTTTATTTCTACTATTATTACGTTGTAATATATAATGAAATAATTATACAGCTCACCATAATGCAGAATCAGTGGGAGCCCTGAGCTTGTTTTCACTTGCCACTCACTGATAGGGTTTTGATATGAGTCTGCAAGCAATTGATTTATTATGGTCTCTCTGCAGTCAAACCTCTCTGCTAATGATAATCTGTATTTGCAGCTGCTCCCCAGCGCTAGCATCAGCGCCTCAGCTCCACCTCAGACCATCAGGCATTAGATTCTCATAAGGAGGGCGCAACCTAGATCCCTCACATGCGCAGTTCACAGCAGGGTTCATGCTCCTGTGAGAATCTAATGCTGCTGCTGATCTGACAGGAGGTGGAGTTCAGGAGGTAATGCGAGCGATGGGAGATGAAGCTTCGCTCGCTCACCTGCTACTCACCTCCTGCTGTGTAGCCTGGTGCCTAACAGGCCATGGACCGGTACCAGTCCATGGCCCGGGGGTTGGGGACCCCTGGTCTATACGATGAATGAGTATACAGCAGAAGTGATGGTATGTTATCAGTGAAACTGGGTAGGGACAGAAGCTATACATTCCAAAGTGGAATCAAGTCTTGGTAAATCAAGACAATTTTTAGATGGAAGGGAACACAGAGTTTTTTAGTTTGACAAACAGTTATATCATTAACAGATGTAGCAATGTCTGGAAAGGGGATTTGTTGTTGTTGTGGGAGACGGACAGGAGGAGATAAGGAAATTATTTTCAGGTTGAGACTCTGGATAGCAGCATTAGGAACAATGGCTGGTATTTATAGAAATAGATTGTCTCACAAAATAGTGAGTTCTCTGTCACTGTATGATTCCTTATTGAGAATGTTAGAGACTGGACTTATTATAATAATATAGCATCTAAAGTCACATCCAAGCAGATGATTTGATTTCTATTAGCTGTTAGACACACACTCAAAAGAAGGGATACTAAAAATAAGTGGAGACGATAGCCATAATCTCTCCTACCATAGAGCTCTTAACAGTTTTTTCCCTTGTTTCTCACTTGTTGCATCAGGTGAATTATAATCTCTGTTGGAGCGTACCGAGTTCAGTAGACAGACCGGAACCAAGATCAGGGGACTCGTCACAGCCATCTCTCAACTTTGCAAATTACTTTGGTTCCATTCTCACTTGATTCTATGCTGTATAAAACTGGCCATCTCAGAAAATACTCAGAAAAACAGAGAAAAACAAAAGATACCCCAGCAAATTGACAAACCTATATGTCTTCTTTCCATTGGAAATGATTTTATGTCCTGTAAATATCTTTCCTATATTGCTCAATACACTCAAATCCCCCTTTTCGTTAATTTTCTTTTCTTTTTAAAAAAGTTATCATCTATTCCTTTTTTCTGAAAAATTTTCCATTTTCTTTAACATAACCCCAAAGCAAACAAAATACATTGCTTGGAGAAAATAAAACAAAAATGTAGAACGAGGAAATTAGACTAGACAATTCTGAAGATTCTTTTTAGCTCATAAATGTAAATAGCAATCCTAAGTATTGATATTTTGTATTCAACAGCACTGAACTCCTTTAGTAATAGTTAAAATTTTTTTTAATGACACAATTATACAAACTATGTTTTTCAATACTTTTTCATCAGATTGTTGTAAAATTCTGTGAACATTTAAAAGGCATTTATGGGCTTGAAAAAGCTAACGTGCTTCTCTATTAAGCATCTTATTCATAAGAAGCCAAATCTTGATATTCAATAGGATATGTGAAAAAAAGCAAACAAGGAAGTGGGACAATGAGAAGAAAACAGGTTCATCAGATTCTTGACTCGTTCTCAGCCTCCCTTTACCTCTCACCTTGGATTCACTGAGTACTTGTTCTTTCAAGTCTGGAAAAATCTCTCCTGCTTGTGAGATCCGGTAGATGCCTACTCTGGAGATTTATTGTTTACTTTGCTTGCATCCAGTTGAATATTTTAATGAAAACTGGAGCCTTCCTTAGAAAATATTTGTTTTGACAAGTGGGAAAGGATTAGCAAAAGCATTGATAATTTGAGTGATTTTATAAAACCACACAGCAGAGTTTTTCATCACTGGAAAGACACTTAACATATTAAGGTTTTCTTATGCCATCTAGGAACAACAGAAAGACCAAGCTGTTGCAATTTTCACTCATCAATTATTTGATGAAAGCAAGGGAATTCCCAGACAGCCATTTTTAAGTACGCCGCAAGGCTAAAGGGGCTATTTGACTTTTAAATTCTGTTTGTGTAAACAAACGCAAACCAAGACCCAAATCGTGGGTCAGTTGACCTCAAAATTTTCCCTTCTTGGTGTTGTTCTTTTCCTCTGTCCCTCCCTGCAGCCTCCCTCCTCTTATTGACAGTTCTTCTTACCATAAGCTATTATAATATAGAAGGTATTATCTTTCCGGATAAAGGCAGAATGCCAAAGTGCGAGGCAGAATTTTGGCAGTATTCCTCTGTCCCTCCCTGCAGCCTCCCTCCTCTTATTGACAGTTCTTCTTACCATAAGCTATTATAATATAGAAGGTCTTATCTTTCCGGATAAAGGCAGAATGCCAAAGTGGGAGGCAGAATTTTGGCAGTATTCCGAATTTTCTGAAAGACAATGTTCATTCTTCTTCCTTTATCCCCTTAGAAGTGAAAAAGAAATCTCACTAGCCTTAATGGAACAAATTTAGCTCAGCTCTCAACAGACAATGTGTTCTTTTTTTCTATAGTCACTTCAGGGGGAAGATTCCTGAGCCTTCATTGTACAAGACTGTTTAAAAAATATTTTTCTCTTTCTGTTGGTATGACTTGTGCAGTATACAAGTGTAACTGAGTAATAAAATTTTAGTTTTCATGTTGCAAATCTGGTTGCCCTAATTTAAAATTATATGTTGAATGATGAAAATTAAGCATTTAGTTGCCAAGGGAAAAAGAGAATTCTATCTTAAAATTGTTTAACTACACAAGCTTGGTGTCTTTACCACTCATATTTTCCATCCAGAAAGTTGTTGGGAAAACCATTCCCCCTCTACTAGAGATATTGCACAAACGTAATGAAAATCTAAAATAATTTTGGTTTTCACTGCCCTTTTCTTATGAATTAGTCACAGTTTCTGTTTTATTCTTTGAAAAGAACCAAAGGATGGATTTTGTCAAAAGATTACTATGAAGAAGGAAATGTGGTTTGGGATTGACTAATAGAAATATGAGAAGAAGGTAAGATACTAGCTATATGAAAACAATTGGCCTTAAAGAAAATTCAGAAAGACTTGATTTGCCTTGTACAGATAAAGACATTTTATTTCATAGCCTATGTGATACAGATTTAGGAAACTTTAGTAGGTATGGCATTTAGGTATGCCTAAAACTTAGACACTAACCGGCTATTCTGTATTTGAATTTCAAGTTTTTAAAACAATATTCAATGAATTTTACACTAGATTTACTTTTTGGTAGATTAAAAAATAATTTTTTAAAAAGAAGAAATAGTGTCTCTTAATTTGAAAGCATGTCTCACTATCTTGACTAGTCCATGGGATTTTAATGATTATTCTGGGGTTGCTTTTGAAGAGGAACTACTGCTAGAGATATTGCTTAACTTTTATCCATAATGTCCAGGGATCTGAAAACCAAGGAAGTCATGGTGGTGACTGATGGGTGTGTCAGACTGTTTGTGTCTGTCCCAATAGAATGAAGTATTTAGTATTATAGTCATGGAACAAGGTCCAGATGTGAGTTTTCAAGTGGCTGTTTTCCCAACACTATTACACACCTCACCCCTTTGGTAACCTGAAGCAAGATCAGATTTACTGCCTTTGGCTGGTGAGCTTGTTAAGCCAAGAATGAGGATTTCTGCAGAGAACAGAGAGATTTGCTCTGTTGTGAGTCTCTGGACTCTTCACCAACCCTTCCAGTGGCACAAATGCACACCCTTCATCACAAAGGAGACCAAACACAAGAGTGTAGAAAGATCAGTGCCAAGCTCTCAGCATGACACAGTGGCTACAAAATCAAGGAGCCTTGGATCTCAGACCTTGTTCTGCCACCTACAAGTGTGTGATTCTGGAACAGCCTCCCCTCTCTGGCCCCAGTGGTGTCTACAAAATGAGATTCATGGAGGATTTATGTTATGAACTTACGCTACATATTTAGAATTACAGAAATTATTTTGGATTAGGAATATGTAGACATTAGAATGTGATCTTATAAACTCTGCTTCTTATGTGAGATGGATTTCGTATGAAAAGTTGCATGATGGGGTATTAACATTTTGGCACCAGTTCATTGACAGCCAGGACCAGAATAAGTGCCTCATTCCTGCCAGAATGTGAGGCTTTATGAGGAAAGTGATAATTTTAGTAGCCTTAGTTCATTATTAATGACATCCCTTCTGGCAATACTATCTACTGCCTAGCTTTTTTCTAGAGCCAAATTTTAGGAATATGTGTAACCACCCACTCTCTCTTCAATTGCTTGGAACCTAGATACTTTTCCCTAAAGTAATTAGTCTGTTTTTTCTCTATGGAAGGTTTTGGGATTTTTTTTCCTTATCCTTGGTAGCCTGAAAATTCACCAAGTTTGAATAAGTATAGATTCCTGAGCTCCCTCACTCCCTAATTCATCTTAGAAAGCCCTTTGATCTGAAGTCTAGTGTTTTTCTGTAGCTCCAGGAAATTTTCTTTTATATTTATTTTCACATTTCCATTCCATGCTTCTGAGGACTTACATGAGAGGTATTTCAAATCATCTAGATCTCTTTTCCATGTCCCTTAACTTTTCTTTAATATTTTCCTTTTTTTTTTTTTGTACTGCATTTTGGGAGGAGTCCTCAGTTTAGTCTTTTAGTTCTAGAAGTTGGTCCTTAACTATATCTGTTATGGAATTCAGTTCCTCTACTAATATATTTTTTTCCTTTTTGAATCCTGAATGTAAAGAGTTGTCTAGGGCCATATCACCCTGAATGCGCCCGATCTTGTCTGAGTGTAAAGAGTTGACTTAATTATAACACCTTACTTCATAGTGCAGTGTTATCATTTGTCCAGGTAAGAATCTTGTTTCACTCATTTATTTTTCTAAACTTCATCCCTGATTTGCATTTTCACTTTCCCCACCACTGTTTCTATTTAGTATATTTGATATGTGTTCTTAAATATGCATGTATTCTTGCATGCCCAAAGGTATTTTGTTGTCTTCTGTGTGTGCTTTTCTCCTATATTATACAATATTGTGCTATGCAGTTTTAAAAAATTTTGGCAGTAATAGTTTTAATTCCTAAGAACTCCAATTGTTCTCTTTTTTTATAGCAGTCATATTTTTGCTCATGAATATACTATCGTCTCAAATCTCTCCAAATACATGTTATACTTATTTTAAGGTCTTATTCTGTTGTCCCTATTAATTTTCTGTAGGTTTTAGTTCTGTTATTTGAATCAGATGATCCTTCCCAATAGGGTTCATTTTCCTTAAATACTTGGTGATGATTATCTGTTCTTATTGTTAGTAAGGTCTGTTTCCTTGGCCAGATGAGAATCCCTGTTTACTTGTCTTTTAATGCATGTTTCCACTTTTGCTGCTAAAGGAAGAGCACAGTGGAATGTGGGCCCAGAGTGCTGGTGTATTAGTTTCCTAGGGCTGCCTTAACAAAATACCCCAAATTAGGTGGCTTTAAACAATAGAAATTTATTCTCTCACAGTTCTAGAGGCTAAAAGTCCAAAATCAAGGTGTTGGCAAGGCCATACAATCTCCAAGCCCTAGAAGAAGATCCTTCTTTGCTTCTTCCAGCTTCTGGTAGCCCTAGGCACTGCTTGGCTGTGATAACATAAATCCATGCTCTGCCTTTGTCTTCATATGGTCATCTTCCCTCTGTGTCTATGTGTCTCTTTGTATTCACATGGTGTTTTCCTCTCTCTGTCTCTGTCCTCTTCTTATAAGGACATATAAATCATATTGGATTAAGGGCCCACCATACTTCATTAGAACCTTATCTTAACTAATTATACCTTCAATGACCTGTTTCCAAATAAGGTCGTGTTTTGATGTACTAGGGATTAGGACTTCAACATATCTTTTTGAGGGATACAATTTAACCTGTAACGGTGGGTAAGTAGCTTGTTCACTGAGTAAAAGTGGGCTTCCCATCCTTACCTTGCACATTGTCCCTCTCCATTCCCAGAAGCTACTCTGGGAGTCTCTGATTCCAGAACACCCAGTTTAGAGACCTGTACATGACAGTTTACCCTAGTGGCAAATGCTAGAGTCAGGATGCCCTTTTTTTCCTGTCCTCTGCTGTCACTGTGGAAGCCTTGCTTGACTCTGCTTCTCAGGCCCCAGAACTTAAGCCAGGAGCCTTTCCCAAAGCCTTTTAGCTTGGTTTGTAAATGACGTGCAGCCAGCTGCACAGATCTTTGCTCAAAGGGTTACTGGCTAGATCTTCTGACTGGTCCTTTAATGACTCATCCAATGATTTCTCCAGGACTGATTTGGTCTAATGAGCTCAGAGCATAAAAACTCATTCAGGATTTTCTTAGGAAATTTTGCTTCCTTTTGCAATAGCTTCTACTGGGATCTTGTGTTGCAGTTTCTCCTACTCATTTCTCTGTAAATCTGCTTTCTCCCCTCCCCCAAATACTATCTGTGTACTGGAAATTCCTCACATTTTCTGGTCCACTGATGCCATGCTTTCCTGTTTTTTTGTTATGGATCCTTCTTTAACCATATCTTTCCTTTAAATGTCAGTGGTATTTAGATGGGAAGGAGATACATGTATGTGTTTACTCTGTCGTAAATATATGGTGTAAGGTATTAGTCTAAACTAGGGATAACTAAACTTTTTCTGCAAAGGACCAGAGAGTAAATATTATAGGCTTTGTAGGCTATAAGATCTCTGTTGCAACTTCTCAACACTGCTGTTTTAGTGCAAAAGCAGCCTAGACAATATGTAAATGACTGGAAGTGGCTGTGTTTCAATAAAACTTGACTTACAAAAATAGGCAGTGGGCCAGGTTTGACCTATCCCTGAAACCAGTGGTTCTCAAACTTATCATGCATCAGAATCTCTAGAAGGACTTGATAAAACATAGATTGCTCTCCTCACCTCCAGTTTCTGACTCAGTAGGTCTAGAGTGGGGGTGGGGTGTCCCAGAATTTGCATTTTTAATAAGCTCCCAGGTGATGCTGATACTACTGGTCTGTGAACACACTTTGAGAAACACAGATCTAAATAACTTCTGTTTCCTAAACACCACCATCTCAACCATTTATTGATAATACAACTGTGTTCCTTGTTCATTTGTTCATTCATTTAACAAATATTTTATTGAGTTTCTCTTAGTGCCAGGCTCTGTTCTAGGTTGTGAGAATATTGTCATAAATAAGACAATGGCTCTGTTCTCGTGTGTGGGGGAACTAGACAACCAGACAAACACAAGTACACCTATAAAAGATATAACATTGGATAGTAATAAGAACTTCTTAAATAAAGCCAAGGGAAAGGGGAGAGTGGTACAGGAACAGAACTATTTTAGATAGGATAGTCAGGGGAGATCACTTGGAAGAGATGCCATCTGAATATAGATGTAATGATGTAAAAGAATGAATCTTGAGAAAGGTAGAACATTCCCAGCAGAAAAAATAGCAAGTATGAAGGCCTTAAGGTAGAAATGAGTTTGTGTTTGAGAAAAAGCAAGGGGACCAGTGTAATTGGAGTGATTTGCGTAAGGTAAAGAGTGGCAAGAGTTAAGTTCAGAAAAGTGGGCACGGTGCACATGTTTTAGGGATTTGTATCCCATAATAAAGAGTTTGCATTTTATCTTGTGTTATGGGAAGACATTGGAGATTTCTGTGCAGAGGAATGACATGATAACATTTACAGTTTTGAAGCATCACGTTGGGTGGGAAATACTTTGTGGGAGTGGTGGTGGTGGCAGGGGATGAAGATGAGGGTGGGAGCAGAAAGACCAGTTGGGAGGTTTCAAGAATTCTAGGAGAAGGACTATAGTTTTTTAAACCAAGATGATTTTAATGATGAGACACAGTTGGATGCAGAATATATTCTGATGGTGGAACCAGTAGGATTTGCTAATATATTTGATGTGGAAAGTGAGGTAAAGAGCAGTATTGAAGGTAGCTTTTAAGTGTCTGTTTTGAGAAGCTGGGTGGAGATGGGTAGGAAATTAAGATTTCATTTTTAGAACTTAATGTTTGAGATGCTTTTTAGACATTTAAGTGAAGTTGTCAGGAAAAGAGATGTAATAGTCTGGAGCTCAGATGAAAGGTCAAGGCTAGGGATATTAGTTTGGGACTGATCAACATACTTTTGATGTTTTATATTTAAGGCCATAGACTGAAGGAGATCACCTGCATTGTGGGTGTAGATAGAGAAGAGAGGGGGTCCACAAGTTAACGCTACTAACATCAAGATGATGGGGAAAGGAAGAGGAGCCAGAAAAGGAAACAGAGAAGGCATGTCAGAGAGTATGGTTTCCCAGAAGCCAAGTAAAGAAAATGTTTCAAGAAAGAAAGTCATCTCAGTTAAATGTTACTGGGTGAGCAAGTAAGATGAGGACTGAGACTTGATCACTTTGTGATCTTTTTTTTTTTGCGGTATGCGGGCCTCTCACTGTTGTGGCCTCTCCCGTTGCGGAGCACAGACTCCGGACGCGCAGGCTCAGCGGCCATGGCTCATGGGCCTAGCCGCTCCGCGGCATGTGGGATCTTCCTGGACTGGGGCATGAACCCGTGTCCCCTGCATCGGCAGGCGGACTCTCAACCACTGCGCCACCAGGGAAGCCCCACTTTGTGATCTTGACAAGAGAGCCTGCAGTGGAAGAGTGACGGATAAAGCTGTTAAGAATAGAAGAGAAAATGGAAGAAGAGGACACAGAGACACTGACTACAGTCAGCTCTCTCTATGGATTTCTGCTTCTGGCAGTGCTTGCCTAAGTTTTATATACGAATTCTGAGAACAACTAGAAAAGCAAGACTAATTACAAAATCTCTTTACCTGAAGGTATTGGATATCTAACAAAATGGTGAAAAACATTAAGTTTTGGAAGAGGACAGAAACCCAAAAGGGTAAAACCAACACTGAGGTCTACTTTTCCATTAGGAGATTATGAAGATGTAGTTGAGAGGCTGAGAAAGTGAACAGCACCTTTAACAGATTCAAGAGACTAACAGGCCAAAATATGTAATCCAGAGTGTGCCAACGGGGAGAACCAAGTAGTCATCTTCCACGAGGCTTTGAGTTGGAATCCCAAGAAGCTAACTCTTGGAATAAGTGTGAATCAGAAGTAGTTCAAGTTTGGCAGGGAGTGAAGCCCAGCTTCAAATAAACTCAGTCCTTAAAACTGAATTAAGGAAACCTCACATTGCTAGTGCCCCTTAAGTACTTGCCAGAAGAAAACATAAATTCTTGAGTAAGATAACATCATTCTAGGCCTCAAATTATTTTACAGTGTCTTAATATACAGTGTTTGACACTCAATAAAATAACCAGGCATATTAGGAGATTAAATGACATGAGTGAAAACAAAGGGAAAAAAAAACAAAGCCCTAACAGTAGAAACAGACTCAAAGGAGCATCAGATAATGGACTTATCTTTAAGATTCTTACTTTGCTCATGGAGATTAAGGTTAGATTAGGAAATCTGCCAGAAAATTGGAAGCTAGAAAAAAAAAACTGAAATTTCTAAAGCTGAATTTACCTGAAATTAAAAACTCAGTGGATGGATTTAATAATATTAGACATAGTTGAAGATAGAATTAGTGAACTAGGAGATAGGTAAAAATGATTATAAGAATGATATATAAAGAAAAAAAGGAATGGAAAATACAAAGAGAAGGTTATGAAATAAGAGCGTGAAAATGAACAAATGAAGAGTAAATCAAAATGGAGTCAGGAAGCCATGAAGGGAGGGCTCTCATGCACATATCCCTCACCCCAGCTTGCAGACCCCAGAAGGAAGAAAGAGATTTCCTTCTGATCCAGCAACAAGCTTCCCACTTCTTGCAGCCAATTAAAAAACAAAACAAAACAAAACCCGCCACAGCCCTCCCCAGTTTCCTCCTAAAGCATAATAAAAGCTGACCTTCCCTTTGTCTCCTTAGATTTGCTTATGGCTTTTTATAGTTTGCTTGTCCCAAATTGCAATTTCTCTGCTGTTATAGCATTTGGCTCATTTTAGATAGTTAAGACCTTGTTATTTCATTTTTAAGGTTGACAGGAAATAGAGTGTGAACATCTAGCATGAACAATTGGAAGAAGCAAGGGAGAGAGAAAATGAGACACAAGCAATATTTGAAAAGACAATGGCTGAGAATTTTCCAAGCTTGTTCATGAATATCAAATCACAGATTCAAGAAACACTACAAAATCCAACCAAGATAACTGAAAGGATAAACCACACTTAGCCTAACAATAGCAAAAGGACTGAAAACTAAGCCACAAAGAAAGGAAAAAAAAAAAACTAGCCACAGGAACCTCATGAAGCAAGTTAGAATGAGATTTCTCTTTTTTATCAGAAACAATGGAATTTTCTACAAAGTTTAGAAAGAAAATAACTGCCAAGCTAGATTTCTAAACATCTAAAAAAAAATCTGTCAATAATGAAATAAAGACATTTTCAGACCAAAAACTTGTGAAGAAAAGAATTTTTTCCAGCAGACATGAATTATGCACTGAAAGGAACACTAAAGATTTTTTTTTCCAGGTAGTGGAAAAAATGAAACCAGACGGGAACTAGGAGATGCAGAAAAGAATAAAGAGCAGCCAAAAGGGTAAATGTGTATAAATCTAAATGACTGTATAATACAGTAGTTATAATTTCTTTTGGGTCTATATATATATAGAATTAAAATACACAACAGAGAGAAACAAGTTTCTCACATTGTATTAGGAAAGGTAAAAGTGCCAGTTAATGTTGGGTTTTGCTAAATTGTGTGATCTCTAGAGTAACTTCTAAAAATAGTAAAAAAAAATGTATAACTGTTATAGAGGGGAAAACTGGAATAATGAATATTCTCAATCAGAAAAATGCTATATAATAAAGACATTAAGAACATAGAACTTGGTGAGGAAATAGGTAGCACACAGTAAGATGGTAGAATGAAGTCCAAACATGCCAATAATTACATTAAATATATATGGCCTAAATGCTATCATTAAAAACAAATATTACCAAACTGAATTTAAAAATGACAACTATATGTTGCTCTCAGAAGACATACCTAAAAATATGGGAAAACAGAAAGGTTGAAAGTAATAGGATGGGAAAATATATGCTGTGCAAGTACTAATCCAAAGAAAGTTGAATAGATAAATTAATATCAAAGTAAGCAAATATTAAAATTTTGTTTTAAAGTTTTACAGAGAAATGGGTCAAGAACTAAAGGGAGACATTGATTCAAAGTATTTTATTTACTTATTTTTCAATACTGTGTATTAATGGGAATAATACAGCAGAGATGGGTAAATTGATGACATAGGAAGGATGTGTATAAGCTTTTTAAGTAGAAAAGGGGATCAGATTTAATTCTTAAATGGAAGAGTTTGCCTTGGGGACAGGGACAGTGTTGTAATAAGTGGAGGTTAAGGGTACCAGATGCATGTACATTGGTGGATACATTTGCTGGTGAGAAGATGAGACAGTTCTTTTCTGATTATGTCTATTTCCTAACAAAAATTTACTGGTTGAGTGCAGGAGACAAGGTTATTATTGGTTTGAGCAGAGGGAAGGTATAATACAGCAGTTTTAACAAGAGGAAAACCAAATTCACTATGGAAATATACAAAGATTAGACAGTGTAGAGAGTTCGCTTAAATTTTCTATCATAAATTTAATGTGAGGCTAGTCAGTGTGGTAGGCAAGTCCATCTTCTTCAGTGAGGATGTAGAGTAGGTGAAGGGTTTAACCTGTGATGAGGTGAAGTGAGGTAAGACGTGGACACAGTTTCTCTTCATAAATGCTAATCTTCCCAGACTAAAGGAGACCTTCACGGCTCCCTCTGTCCTCTTTTATATGTATTAGGAGTGAGGTGGTGAGTTTCTGTAGCACTGGTTCTGCTGAAACGTACCTCTCAGCAAACTCTGTCCGACCCCACAGCTGGTTGTTCTCTGAAATTAGAATGAGGACTATTTAGCACTTTTGTTGCCAGCTGTGGGTCTAATTGTCAAATTTGAGAAAATAGGAAAGAACCCACTTTGAACTTCATAGCATTGCTACATCTGTCTGCAGAGACAGAACAAGCAGATACACTTAGACTCTTGTGGGATCCCAGCTCTAGGGTCTGGGAGGACAGATCATTCACTTGATGTGCGGGTTATATCAGCATCCCCCTTCTGCTGTCAATATCTTCCCCTTTACTTAAGAGACTTTGAGTAGGTTTTTGTGCCTTGCAAATAAGCAATCCCTGACAAAAAGATCCATTTCCTCATCTGTATAAATGAGGAAGCGTTTTCAAATCATGTACCATGGAGCTCAAGTTGTCACAGGGGCTTGTGAGCGGGGTGAAGACATAACAAAAAAGAACATCTCCTGGTCCTGTGAGCCCACTTCCACTCTGGCCCCTATTACGTGGTGGGCTTTTGTTAGGAATTTCACTCACATAAGTTCTATTTAAAAAAATGAAAATTATTCCTACTCTTCCAGCTCTTACACTGTGTAACTAACTCACCGTGTAAATCCATTATTATTTATCTTTTGTGATAGTACAACTTCAACTTACGAGGGAGATCTGAAATCATTTCCCAGGTCATGTGCTGGGGTACGTGCCAGTTGTTATGGCCGGATCATCACAAGCCTCAAGCTTCAATTCCTGGTTCTCTGACTCTCAGAAAACCTTGTCCAGTGAGTCACTCCCTGGTTCAGTCGAGGTGCAGGAGGGGGCATTGTTTCTAAGAAGACCAACAGCTTCCTCATCATTACCATTTTGGCACCTATGCTCCTTTCCCTTTTTCTCTTTCTTCAATGTTGTTCTAAATACAAACATTTTGCTGAGGAAGCCTCATTTCAGTGGGGTCATGCCTCTGGGTGAGGGATTAGTGAGCTCAGGTGATCTCATCAGTCTCTTCCAGTTGAATAATTTTATAGCTGCATGAACCGACAACTTGTCCTTGGCACAGTTCAAAGGGGTATCCATTAATAATTCTGGGAATGTCACATACTCACTGGCAATAACTGTGAGGCCTCCTTGACCAGCTAAAGTAATGGAATTAGCTGAGAAGAAGAAGGTAGTGGACTTTAGCCTCAGGTCATGTGTAATGGTCACAAGTCAGTGATTTATTAATTTATTCAAGCATAGGATTATTTTCAACAAATAAGAGATCAAATAATTTATTACCTCTTCAAAGGGGCTCTTGAAGACATCTGGAAAAACTGGCATAAAAAAGGAGAACCTAACATTAAATCCAAACTGGAAATTTTCTAACACTTTTACCTTGAAGACCAGTTTTAGAAAAAGCAGCTATTATATCTTGTTCATGTTCTTGGAAAAAAATTCTAGCATTAATGTTACCAATTAAAATTACATATTTTTGTTATTAATTCAAATGTTTAAGTTTAGAGATCCCATGCTCATTAGGCCATAATTTCTTACAGGCTTCCTTTGAAGTCTATGGTCTGAAAATCAGATCAGAATCACAAATTTCTTTTTTATTGTCTTAAAACAACATTAAATGTGACTCATTATTAAAATAATAAAAGACATCATTTTCATAGTTTTATTTTTTTAACTGAAGATTATAAGATCCCTATAGAGCAATGCTTAAAGAAAATAAACCCCAGCAGCCTTCATTTTGAGCAGAAAGGAAGCTCTGTTTGAGTAAGGAAGGCACTGGTCTCCTGGCCAGCAGTTTTCTAGGTGTTCTTTGTGCTCCAGGGAGACCCTGTGTGACTGTTCTCCATGACTGTGTTAAAAAAACACCTTATCAAAGGAGCAGAGAAATACCTTCCTTTTTCTTTTCACTGCCACAAACTATATGTGTTTCATAATTATATTTGTGTATGCTGAAACAAAAAAAACACACGGCATTCCTTAACAACTGTGTTTTGTAAACAGCATACAATGCACAGAATACTCATTCTGTTTTTGCTATGGTTAAAAATCTGCTTCTCCTGTAGAATTCCCTATCCTGTTTAATGGCATCATTCTCTAAGTCATTCAGGCTAATAGAATTCTAAAAGTCCCATCCTAAGCCTTTCTTCTTCTCACTTCTCATGGCCTATTGGTCATGAGTTCCTGGAAATTCAATCTTCCTACCATGTTTCATTAGCTCTCCTCTTTTATCCATCCCCCCTCTGCAACAACCTCTGTTTGGGAACTTAGTGCCTCTGTCCTGGGATACTGCTGTTGTCTACTTAGATATTCTTCCAGCCTTCCAACTTGCCTTCACCCTTTGCACCACTGCTCCCACGGCCCCTGACCCCTATCAAATCTATCTCCTGGATAGTCTATAGATAAATCTTTCTAAATTGCAAATATGATCATGTTAAGCTCCCATTTAAAGTTTTTCAGTGACTTCCCTATTCCCTAGAGAACAAAGTCCAAATTTAGTTTCATGTCATACAATGAACTTGTTGATCTGTCTGGCCTGTGTCCCTACCTAATCTGGTATTTCCTTCACCTGCTCTATTCCTGAATGTTAGTCCTTCCAATATATTCCATCCCATCATTTTACACCTCCATGCTTCTCACTATGCTACCTATCTTCCCATTCTAGCTGAAGGACACCTGCTTATACTTTAATCCCCAGCTCAAATAGTTCTTTTTTGGATCAACCTCACAGCTTCCTGACTTTGCCCTTCTAAACAGAGCTGGTCATTCCCTCTTTAGTGATACCAGTAAGCTAGAATTCATTGCTGTATTAAAATTTGTCTTCCCTATGAGACTGTGAGTAGGAACTAGGTCATTTCTATCTTGATATATCCTCTGTCTAGCACTGGGCCTGGTATATGGGAGGTGCTTTATACATTTTCATTGAGTAACAGGAAATCTAAGCTTGTACTAGAATATAATATTTATTCTTTTTAAGACAAATTTTATAGTTTTCTTCTGCTCATAACAATATTACCCAACAATTCTTAAAAATTCAGAAAAGATACAAAGAGTGAATGGTCTAGTTTTCAACAGCCCCTGAGTACAAATTGAATCTAGATGTTTTTGTGCTTTACTTCTAAGGCCCTTGTAGACTCCCTTTCTCCTATCACTGGGAATTCTGTGTTTCAGAATAGGTCTGTTGTCACTTATTACCATGGCTAACAGAGACAGGACTTCAGTGACCAAGCCAGAACTCAGATGTTGTCTCTACATTGACGTGCCACTTCAGGTTGGAACCCCGTTCCCAAGCTGCAGCCTCAATGCTATCTTAGTGCCAGGAAGGTTGAAAGTCGAGTTCTCCCTCTTAGAACTGGAGATGCTAACATTTTGCCATCTTGCAATGCAGTTGGGAATGCAGGTACTTGACTGCTGCATAGCAGAGCTGGTTGACTATGGTATGACATGTGTCAAGCTTAGTTAAGTGCTCCCATAGTTACATCTCCTTGCTGAATCTGATTTGCAATTCTAGAACCCCAGGGCTTCGGACCAGCAGGAACCCAGCCACACAGCAGGAGGTGAGCGAGTGAAGCTTCATCTGCCGCTCCCCATCACTCCCCATCACTCGCGTTACTGCCTGAACCATCCCCACCCCCAACTGGTCCATGGAAAAATTGTCTTCCATGAAAACGGTCCCTGGTGCCAAAAAGATTGGGGACCGCTGGTCTACTCTATTTCCAGTTGTGTACCCTAAACACTATCTGCAGACATGTATCTATACATCTGAATCCCAATAGTGTATAAAATTCAAATTTATGCTCCAGAAGGCTCCTTAGCCCCCGTGTAATAATGAATAATCATCCTTTGTAATAGAACAAAAAGTAAAAAAACTGAACTCCACTCAGTGAATGTTCTAATTGTTTTTCCTAATTTGTACCATTAGTATTAGCTCTATTATCTTTAATCATAATAAATAATTTATCTGTATAAAAGACAAGGTTTGCGTTAGTTTTGCTAATTATGGAAGACCTCTGAAGTATAGTTGGTTGGGTTAGCAAGCCCTGATAGTTGATGTATAGTTTGCTCTCTGATGACCTGGTTCATGGTATGCTTTGGCCAAGGTATTAAGGTAAGTTCAACCGAGTTGTACATAACTCAGATGTAGAAAACTGAATTTACCTTTTCTCCTGGAAAACCTGAGTTTTATTTTGCCTGGATGTGTATCTGATCTTATTCTATTGCTTTACTTGTGTAGTCATAAGCCATGTGTTTTTTGAGATGGGTGTTCCATTATGGGAAAATGAAAGTTCTTTAACAACAGTCATAAACATTGGATATACTAGTGTGGTAGACTCAGATAATAACTTTAAAAAATATTGAAGTATAGTTGATTTACAGTGTTGTATTAATTACTGCTGTACAGCAAAGTTATTCAGTTATATATATATATAATTTTTTTAATATATATTCTTTTCCATTACGGTTTATCATAGGGTATTTTTTTTTTTAATGGGAGTTTTTTTTTTTTAAACATATCTTGGATATGACCCCTTTGTAGCAATATTCTCTCCCACCCTGTAGCTTGCATTTTCACTCTCTTAATGGTATCTTTTGACAACTGTTTATTTAGTTCAATTTATCAAACTTTTCCTTAAAATCATAGGGTATTGAATATAGTTCTCTGTTCTATACAGTAGGACCTTTTAATTTGTCCATTCTATATAAAAAAGCTTACATCTGCTAACCCCAACCTCCCACTTCATCCCTCCCCCAACCCCATCCCCCTTGGCAATTAGTAGTCTGTTCTCTATGTCTGTGATTCTGTTTCTGTTTCCTAGATAGTTCATTTGTGTCATATTTTAGATTCCACATATAAGTGATATCATATGGTGTTTGTCTTCCTCTTTTTGACTTACTTCACTTAGTATGATAATCTCTAGTTGCATCCATGTTGCTGTAAATGGCATTATTTTGTTCTTTTTTTATGGCTGAGTAGTATCCCATTGTATATATGTACCACATCTTCTTTATCCATTTATTTCTCGATGGACATTTAGGTTGTTTCCATGTCTTGGCCATTGTAAATAGTGCTGCAATGAACACTGGGGTGCATTATCTTTTTGAATTATAGTTTTGTCCAAATATATGCCCAGGAATAGGATTGCTGGATCATATGGCAATTCTATTTTTAGTTTTCTGAGGAACCTCCATACTGTTTTCCACAGTGGCTGCACCAACTTATATTCCCACCAACAGTGTAGGAGGGTTCCCTTTTCTCCACACCCTCTCCAGCATTTGTTATTTGTAGACTTTTTAATGATGCCCATTCTGACTGGTGTGAGGTGGTACCTCATTGTAGTTTTGATTTGCATTTCTCTAATAATTAGCAATGTTGAGCATTTTTTCATGTGCCTATTGGCCATCAGATAATATCTTTTTTTCATGGTTCGTGATAACTTTTAAGGAGTGGCAAGGACTGGTATTTCAAGGCCTTTTATTATTTATAATGCTATGTAGTCTGACAAATGAGATATGATTATTTTTTATGCTCAGCTTTACTAAACATAGAGAATGTGATAAAGGTTATTTAACTTCTCGCTTTGAAACACATCTGCAAGGAAATACACATATTTCAAACATTACCCATAAACAAAGAGATAGGTTAAGATCCTCAAGTGGTCATTTTATTAAACAAATACAAATTTGAAGTGTTTATGATAAAATATATCAATATTGGACAAAAATGTGTGTAAACAGCAATTCTACAACTGGGAAGACATCTTAGTTTTGTTAATGTTGGTGACATCCTCCCAACCATGTCTAATCTTCAGTATCTTCTTTCTCAAGCATGGCAGGAGTAGTATGGCTTTGCATATCAGGACAACAGTCGGAAGGAAAACAGCTATCATAAAATTTGGAGGTGTATACCATACAAATTGTTTTATATCTACCCATTTATTCCAGGCAAAAACCAATGCATGTATTGTGCCCAGCAGAAGGGAAACAATTCCTAGTTTGCTCTGCAAAAGAAAAAAGAATTATCTTGGTGAGATTGGTTCATTTAGAGTTTATTCCATCCTATATCATCTAGATCTGTTTTGTTGCTTGGAAATTCTTCCATTCATCTCCATTTGTTTTCCTATTACGTTTCTCGACAATGTCCACTCATATTTCCACTCTTTTTACGTGTGGGTAATGCCTTTGTCTCCAGGCTATCTAAGTTGAGAAAATTCACAACCATTCTCCTTTTGGTCTCAGAAAATCGATAACATTGCCTTCCCTTTCTCCATACCTTGTTCTTCTCTCTTATGACATTTATTTTATGATGCTTTGTCTCTTGTGCATTTGCCTTAATTCTGCTTATCAAGAGACACCTAAACTCAGAGACTCTGTCTGACTCATCACAGGATCCCTGCAGAATCAACACAATGCTGTGCACATTTCAGGTGCTCAATAAATATTGGTGGGTTGACTGAAGATCAGTGCAAAAATCAACTTGATATTAGTGATCTTTATCAATTACAAAGGCAACTAAAGTGATTGTGATTTTGGTATATTAATACTAAAGTGAATGAGCTTGGTCTTTGTTAAAAAAAATCAAACATTTTGATAAAGTGGAAAAATACCAACAATTATTTCAATGTTTGAACGAAACATAGAGATATGGAGATGTGAAGAAAAATATCAGCTTGCATTGGGATACTTGGCACCATCCAGATAAAGTTACTTAAAAAGAATTGTTCAGGGCTTCCCTGGTGGCGCAGTGGTTGAGAGTCCGCCTGCCGATGCAGGGGACAGGGGATCGTGCCCGGGTCTGGGAAGATCCCACATGCCTCGGAGCGGCTGGGCCCGTGAGCCATGGCCGCTGGGCCTGCGTGTCCGGAGCTTGTGCTCCGCAACGGGAGGGGCCACAGCAGTGAGAGGCCCGCGTACCGCAAAAAAAAAAAAAAAGAATTGTTCACCTATGTAGTTTTATGGAATTCTGGCAATAGCTCTTCTAGATATCTTCTGACTTCTATTCACTTTACAGGAAATGTTCACTAGACTGTCAGAATGAATCCAACTCACAGTTATTCAGCAGTAAGCCCCAATGAATATAACCAAATAGCTAAGTTTATATTTTCAGATATAAATCTCCAAGGTAAATCATAAAGTAGCCAGTACTTAGATTGTAAATGAAAAGTTGCTAGGTCATTAATTGAAAAATATATGTAATTAGTTGAAGATTAATTTACCAAATGTGTATTGTATACATCTTATGGGCTAGGTATTGTACACAGAGTGGAATGAGTTGGGTTGTCGAGATACAGCGCTTGAATTTGTAATTAAATCTGTAAAGTGATGCACAGCATATGTGTGACAGGCAGAGCAATGTAAGAAGAGAGTTATTTAATGAGGAACAGACAACTCCAATGGCTATCAAGCTAAACCTACAAAATCAGCAAATATTGCATCTGGAAAATGTGGCACCATCTCTAAACCACATTCAAATAATTCAGATGGAGACATTCTTTCCAGCTTAATCAGATGTCCTGATAAGGTGTCTGTTGGAGTACATGCATGGATGTGTACAAAGGATAGTGAGGATTAACTGACTTTGTGGGAATTTCCAAAGATGTCCACCCATAAAAGTTAAAGCTATGTATATAATTTTAAAAATCTTGGCAGCGCTTAGGACTGAATTAAGTTTAGTCCTTTGAATCTTGTCAGACCTGGATCCCATTGTTCTTTCTAGGGTATAATCTACCACTAGGAAGTTAACCTCAGTAAATCTGAGGCAGTTTTGAATTCCAGGAATATTGAGTAACTTCAAGTGAATAAGCTACATAAAATGTAACTTGGAAAAAGAAGCTTTTAAAATTAGATATTACAATACCTTTGGTAGATAAAACTCCATATTTCAAGGAGGAGAGTACAAAGCTGTGTAACTTAAAAGGCATGAATAAAATCAGAGGATAGGCCAAATTTTTTTTTTTACTTTTGGAGAACTAAGAAAACAATATTGAATTTCTAAAATATCACATTTGTTGTTATTAGATAGACAGCTTTGTTCAAAGCTTGTCCAACAAGCTTCAAATGTTAGAAATAATATTTTTCTTTGAGTAATGCCTCTTATATATGTCTAGAAAACACCTCTCCTGTTTATCAGCAAGAGGGAAAAATGATAGGAGAGTACATTTTTAATTGGAACAAGTGTGAGATCTTTGCTATTGGAAAACCATCTATTATTTTTTTACGGGGTAAAGTCAATATACTTGAGGATATTGTAAGCTTAAAAAGATTTACCTCTCTGAGGGACCACAGTTTTTTTAATATATAATTTACCTGAATATAGTGAAATTCTCTCCATGTCAAAGAGTCGCTCACAGATGGAATAGATGTCACAGCCAACAGAGCCAGTATTGCAAGTGTCACAATTCCTAGAGACACATAAATTTCCATTCTCCAAACGTCATGCTCGATCCAGGCATCTTCTTTATTTTGTTGGACCTAAGAGAGGGTGAAAAGAGGAAGGAAAAAATGCAAACAACACTTGTTTCCAGTATAAGAACCTCCTTCTACACTCCCTCTACTATGGAGGACCTGATGACTAGGGGCCTCCACAAATTTATGACTTTATTTTTGCATTTCTCTAAGAGAAATGACATAGGAGCTATTGATCTTTTTCCTTGAACACAAAATTTATATAATCTGTTTTATTAATTTATATAATAGTTATTTGTTGGTTAGAATTGTCATATGTGTGTATATATGGTAAATAAGCAGAAAATAGGAACAATTAGCATAAAAAAGAAATCTTCTGAGGGTGGTAGAAGATTGAAATGTGGCTCGGTCCATGAACAAAATACTTGTTTATGTTGTTAAAGTTGTAGTTTACTATTTTCAGCTTAGAAAACTTTCCTCAAAGTAGAATTATACAACCAAGCCCCAGTGAAGAGTTATAATAAAAAATTTTAAAAAGCAGATTACTTTCTCAACACAGGGTTTCAACAGAGGTTTGGGGTACTGATATTAAAATAAGAAACAGTTAATTTGTTAGGAGACTTAGACTTTTTAGTTTAGTGATATTGTCAGTAATGTCATCCTACCTGTTGATATGCCCAGTTTAGCAACTTGTATCTGTAGGATCGTCTCATTGGATAGGATAAGCTGTAAACTGCATGCAGTACAGCAAAAAAGAAACTGAGAAGACCAAATTGCTTTCTTGTTACCATCCACCTATCCAACCAATGTGGAAATTTCTTATACTTGGTTCCATTATGAAGCTGCACAACTGCTGCTATCACACCTGGCAAATAAACCAGTGCCAAGAGGGTGATGGAAACCATTGGCAAGACTTTGTTGATGACCAGGATTGGAATTTTATAAAAATACTGTTGATGGGAAGTTACAAAAGGGTGAATTATTTCCCTCAGAAGAGTGTAAAGAAAAGTCAGAGATGATACGATAGCAGCGACTTTAATTGGTAAACGCCACTTTGGAAAGAGTTCCTGTTTGTGCTGAAGCTCTGGGGGGCAATCAAATTCATCACAATGGGTTGTTTGGTGCAAGTGCAAAAGCACAGGTCCTTTCGGTGCACTGGTCTCTCTTGAATCCTTATTCTACAAAGGAAAGAAAATGAACATCTTAAAATTGAACAAAACAATGGGATGTCTCTCAAACTAATTACTTACTGCTCATTGTACGTATCAGTAAAAAGGGACATTTTGAACCTTGCTTTTGGATACTGGTTAGTGGAAGGTGGCATAGACTATGTGGCAATGATCAAAGGTATACTTAGTTATCCTACCTTACTGGAGGTTCTCCATAATTTCTGTTACTCATTTTTCTTTAAGTCAAAAGAAATACATGCTTCAGATACCTCCACTAGAGCTCAGACCATTGTGTTTCTATCTTGAAAGTGTAAAAGAATGAAATAATGCAACTGGGAAACAAAAACTGAAAAACTTTAAAAAAAATCCAGCAATCGTTGGTAAAAATAATAACACTTGTAAGTAGTCATAGTTGTATTTGTTTTATAATTTCTTTTGGTTACTGGACAACCCTCTGCAAACTCCATTCATTCAAGTACAAAGGAACAGGAATAATATAGTCATCACTATTAGATAAAAATATGTAATTTCCATCGTGTAATCTTTTTTTAAATTAATGTTTATTGGAGTATAGTTGATTTACAATGTTGTGTTAGTTTCTGCTGTACAGCAAAGTGAATCAGTTATACATATATGTATATCCACTATTTTTTAGATTCTTTTCCCATATAGGTCATTACATTACAGAGTATTGAGTAGAGTTCCCTGTGCTATACAGTAGTTTCTTATTAGTTATCTATCTTATATATAGTAGTATGTATATGACAATCCCAATCTCCCAATTTATCCCTCCCCCCATCATGTAGTCTCATATTCATAAAATATCTCATTTGTATAAGTACTAATAGATGAATAGTCTATTAAAATGGTACAAAGGCTATATAAGTAGTTAAATCCCACAGGGATGATTTATTTCCTGAGAAAGTTATATTTCTTTACCCAGTTGCATTTCTAGGTAGTCAACAATTCAAAAGAAGTTTGCACTGAATATTACATCACTTCCCCAACTGACTGACATACCAGCAAATTAAAAAAAAAAAAAACCCTCAAAATAAGAACTTATAGCAGAGTGTTTCATATTGTGTTACTTTATGAATAAATTCACTTTCTCACCTAATATGTTATTCCTAATTTCTTATAGCTCTAGATGTAGACCCATAACATTTTAATGCTCAGAATGATGTTAGTGATTATCTTGTTCATTTCCTCATTTTATGCAGAGTGACTTTAATTCGCATAGTTCTCTATAATTTTTAGTGTTTAAAAATGACCTCTTGGGCTTCCCTGGTGGCGCAAGTGGTTGAGAGTCCGCCTGCCGATGCAGGGGACACAGGTTCGTGCCCCAGTCTGGGAAGATCCCACATGCCGTGGACCGGCTGGGCCCGTGAGCCATGGCCGCTGAGCCTGCGCGTCTGGAGCCTGTGCTCCGCAATGGGAAAGGCCACAACAGTGAGAGGCCCGCGTACCACAAAAAAAAAAAAAAAAGAAAAAAAAAAAAAAATGACCTCTTGCCATTTGACTTTTACTTTCAGTAACAAATCACTATTACATCCAATGCTTTTTCCAGTTACTCCATTTAGAAGGGAGTTGAGCATTATACAGCTTCTGCCACCTCTGCATGTTAAAACAATCAATGGATATCAATTTTCTGGTTATGGGTGAAGAATCATGGAACAGCAAGTAAGACTTGAAAAATGAAAATGATTTTATTTTATGCACACTTATTTTAGACAGTATGTACTTGTACTACCTTATTTTTCCTATTAAGATAATTAAGATAAAATAAATACTTTCTGTTAAAACTGTAGTTGAGATCAGTTAGAAAGGTAAAAAGAGTTTGGAAGCAAAATTTTCCACCACTTGTTCAGTTAAATAATTTAGTAAGAAACATTTAATCTTGATGTGGGGCAAAAGTGTGACAAATGATTCTTATTCCAAAGTTGAATTTATTTAGTTAAACAGTGAATCATCAATTAACTTGATGATCTCTTGGTAAACTACCATGGAGCCTATGAAAAAAACAGTTTACAAAACTACTATTATATGGGCATTAATGACTTTTTCAAAAAACTTAGACCCACAGAATGTTAGAAAGAGTTGGAAGGGCTTTGGAGATGATCTGGTCCAACTCTCTCACTTTATAGGTAAACCAAGACCCAGGATTTTCAGTAACTTACTCAAGGTTATTCAGCTAAGTCCATGACAGTCAAGGTACAACTCCTCTCATAGCCCACACTGCCCTTTAGCCATCACAGTATCAGTGCCAGGAATCAGAGTAAAGATATCAGCAGACTAGGGTGAAAATCACTTTTATAACACTAGGAGATATAGAACAGCATTTGAATTATTTATAGATTTTAATTAATTAATTAATATTATTATTTTACCAAATAACCATCTTCTTCTCGATTTCTCCTGAACTTCATTTTCCAAAGTTCTTCTTGGTTTGTGATGTCTTGTCTGCTCTCCATTAATTCTATAAAATAGTATGGCCTCAGCCACCTGTGCAAATAAAAATAATTATCTTCTTCACATCTATGCTATTTATGATATTAATGTTTGATAGGGCAATATGAAAAATTTACTCATATAAGGGCTAGAGTGGCAGATAAAGTGCAATTTAAAATATAGACTGATTGACTCATTTAACCTCACATTATAATCTATAAGAATTCAAACAAGGGCCCTTGTGTCAATAGTGTTTTTCTTTGTCCAACTATCAGTGCAATGAATGACCCAGGTGTCTATATGGAATTCAAAGGGTCAGATGTTGCCTTTTATTTTAGGAGACTTTAACTCCAGGTGCTCATTCGGAGGAAAGTCAACTCCCCTCAAAGGTAAATATAATTAGGAATGTAGTTTTTTGAGAATAACAATGTTGTCAGTGGAGGTTGGAGTTTGCTGATATAAGATTATATTTCAGGAAGTTGTGTTTAATAGACTTTTGGGGTTGACACTGGAATCTGAAATAATGGTGAAATGATTTTATGGGGAAATGTACTCTGAGTTTCAGAAAATGAACAGAATAGACACTCTCGGTAAGGTGAATGCTGATAGCAGCACAAAGGACTGAAAGGTTGTGTTTTAGGAGTGCCATTTTCCCATCGGAGTCACAGCCTGGTTTTTGTTGATAAGACAAGCGTTGCTAGCATATTTAAATATGCTAGCATATTAACCCTGTGGAAATTATTTTGTCACACTTCCTGCCTGATAAAAGAATCTTTTCCTTAACACTGTCCACAGATCCTCATTTGGGCTTGGTGTAACATTTTTTAGGAAAGGGAAACATATGATGTCACAACATTATTCACTGTTTTATTAGTTCTAAATTAATTTCCAGAGGAATACATTGCCAATTTATTCTTTATGAAATCCAGTAAGAAAACAGATTAGATATATAACCATTTGATTGACAGAAACATTCCAAGTGTTTCTGAATTTTAGACCATCTGTAATACTTTATTAAGTGGAAAGTTGTTTCTAGCAGTTTAAAACACTTAAAACATTCTCCAACTTTTAAAGGTTTGATCTTCACAGAGAATAAAGAGGAGTCATCTTTACATAATGCCAACATGTGCCTTTGTTGAAGTGCTCTAAGAACATTTTCCATATGTTACTTATTTCAAAATTTCACAATATTCATGCTGAGAATATTTTTTTTTGGTCCACCCACATTCTTTCCCCACTATTTTATGATCTAAAACATTTCCTCCATCCAGAGAAATGCCCTCCTTTGGCCACAGAAGTGGGCATATGACTCAGTCTTGACTAATGACAGTTCTCTATTCTGCTCATCACACTGATTGGCTTAGGGATGGCATACAACTCTAGTCGAACCAATTAGAGTCCTTCTCTGATGTTTATATTTGGAAATGAAAGATAAAGAGAAGATGTCTTTAATATTCTGTTATATTGGGATGATAGAAGCCTACCGTGCTTTCTTCTACACGCTGTAAGGAGGAAGATGTCTTCAAAAGGATAGAAGAAAGCCAACACACAGAAGCCTAAGCAAGAAATGGGGAAAGACACAGAAGAGTCCTGGCATATTTAAATATTTAGAGTTTCTGAGACCAGATCCTGAATTTTTCAGTTACACAAGCCAATACAATCCCTATTTTGCTTAAGTTAGTTTGAGTAAGGTGTATATCACTGGCATTTGAAAGAGTTCTGAGTAAAGCCTATGCCAATCTTCAAGTATCTATGAACTCTAATCTATGACAGACATTGAGGAGGAAAAAGAGAAATGAGATTTCGTGTCTGCTCTGGAGGGGTTTTACAGTCTATCTGCTTAAGAAGTATTATTCCAAATCATTTGGTGATTTAACCAACATTATTAATATAGTAATTTGGGGGTGTGAATATGACTAGGAATACAAGTTTTACTTACTGTAATCAAATACAAGAAATAATTCACCATGCTTGGGAGATGTGTTAACTGTGAGTTTCAGGATGGCAGAGATGTTAACATACAAATCTACACTTTTTCAATATTAAGTCATTAACTATACTGTGAACAACCAGGTAGGCAGTGGGAATATAAAGTTAAATGACATGGAGACTCTGCTTTCAAAAAGCTTAAAGTCTAGGAGAGAAGGCAGACATTTCAAGAACTGACTGCATGGTAGTGCAATGCATCGGAAAGGAAGACAAAGTTTCATGGACAGATGGTGGCGTGGGAAGGGTGAGGGCTCTCTTCAGGACCTGGTCCTGGAGCATCTAGCAAGTTGGTAGTATTTGCTGATTGAGGGCCACTTTGCACAGAATCTGGGTGAAAAGCCAGAGTGGCCCTGGAGAGGTATCCAACCATTCGTCCGCATGGTAGGGAGACCATACTGAAGAGCAAAGCCAAGGAAAAACCCCGGGCAGTTAGGGAGCTTGTTGACTGTGTCACCCACAGTCCACCTTGTACCCTGAAGCCAAGAAAATAAAATATCAGTCAAATAAAATATGTTGGTTTCCCTCAGACATTAACCAAATATATAATTTAAATTCTACAATAAAATCTTTTCATCAACAAAAACAACAGGAAACAGCACAGTATTCAGATGTTAGGAACGCCAGAATTTGATCCAAAGTTCTCTTTCGTCTCCATTAAAAAGCAAAGCCTATTTCTGATGTGACTGTTCCATTTTGCTGTACCAGGACCTGACGTTCCTGCTAAATATTGACACAGTCCAACTGACTTATGTTTATGTTGAAGAATTTGGAATATGAAGACACTCAATGACCGGGATACATGGTCAGTTGCATTGCATTTCCAAATCTTCTATACTTTTAACTGCAAACTTACTTTACCACATTTAACTATGAGAAGGGGAGATGTTTTTCTTCACTGGGCTGTGTTGTTAGGCCTTGCTTCCTTCGTGTGCTAAACGAATGACCTTTTATTCAATAAGGATTTTTTTTTTTTTTTTTACAAAAAGAACAGAGTCAGGAATTTGCAAGTGTTCGTAAATTTTATGTCTACAAACTCCTTCCAGTGGATTTCACACCTGACACATATAAAGCCTTGATTGAATATTTGGAGGAAACCTGAATCCTAACTGAGATCCTGAAAGAGTCGGACTAATGTTCCAAGGACTTAAAATGAAAACTCTCTGTTACTAGGAAACTTGAAGACGAGTTGCACGGTTTTAAGTAGTACGTACCAATCATTCATCAATACTATGCAAACTCGTGGCGATTTTGCCAAGTTGGAAAACTTGCCATCAGAACCCAACCTAAGGACAAACTTAATAACTCATCCTATCCCCTGAGTCCCCAGAGAAAAGGCTTTCCTGTGAGTCCCCGGCTCCCAGCCCCTGGACAAGCCACAATAGAGAGGTGTGCTCCGCGGAGAGCTCGCTGGAAGGCAGCGTGTCCCAGAGCAGCGCGCAAGAGGCAAACTGAGCTGCCCTCGCCCCGAAGCGCCACTACTTCAGTCCTGGGAGGGCTCGCAACCCCCTACACTCCTCCCGATGCTGGGAGCCGGTGCCCGGCCTCGCAGGGACACCGAGCGGCAGGGAACAAGCAGCGAGCCAGAACGATTCAAGGGACTCACCCTTCTCTCGGCGTGATCTGACGGTAAGTCGCGGCCGCAGCACCGGCCCGGAGGTGCCCAACCCCGCTCGGCGCCCGAACCTCCAGAGCGCGAGCCTGCTCTGCCTGGGCAGACTCCGCCTCCTTGTCAATTGTCCGTCCGGCGCCACCTGCCGGTGCCGGGCGTCCGCAGGGCTCCTGCTTGGCTGGACAGTCCTGGGAAGGTCCCAGAGCCGAACCTAGGATTTCCCTACGTAGCCATCCGGCCGCTCTCGGTTTTCTTTCAAAGAGCCCTGTCCTCTGTCTGAGGTCTGCTCTGCACCCTCTCGATCCTCTCGATATTCTCCTCTCCTCCTTTTCCCTCCCTGCCTCCCTCCCTTCCGTCCTTCTTCTCGCCTACTTTAATCTCCCAACTAATGAACATTCGTGCAATTCCTTAGAGCAGTGGTTCTCAAACTCTAACATGTATTTCCTGTAGGGCTCATTAAAACACCGATCTGTCGTGTCCACCCCCCTCCTCAAAACCCCTCTCCTCCACCTTGCCCACGTTTCCTGTTTAGTAGATCCGGGATGGGGCCTGAGATTCTGCATTTTCTAACGGTTCCTAGGTGATGCTGAAGCAGTCTCAGATCACACTGTGAGAGCTTAGCTAACTCATTTTAGAGCTTTAGCGCTTAGCGAGCTCATTTTAGAGCTTTAGAGCGTAGCTAACTCATTTTAAACTTCACAGCAGCTCTTTGAAGTGGCTGTAATTTACAATTTCCAAATCCGAATCTGAATCTCTGAATCTCTTTTGCCCCCTAAATTGTCGAAATCTTGTATCTTAAACCGCACAAACCCTGTCCCCTAGCTGAATAAGTCCTTAAACCCGACGTTCACTCCTTCCCTTCCCCACCTCTGATATTAAAGCCGCCTTCCCATACCCTAACCCCATCAAGCACTACAAACCTGAAGTTGAGTTACTGTCACTATTTAAAAGTTTAAGGTTGCTTTTAAAATATGAGGGGTATGGAGAAAGAGCGAATGTGAGCGAGGGATTTACTCCTCTGAGTTGGAACCAGCCTCAGGGTAGAGCGTCTGAGACCTGAATTGCAACGTCTGAGGATTTGGTGTATAACATCCCCAGAACTAATCTGATTAGGAAAAGTAAAGGAAAATAAACTCTCAACTGCATTTTCCTTGATTATCTTTTATTCATAGCTAGGGCCCCTAGGACTGTTCATATTTTAATATGTAATTTTCTGTAGTCATTGACTGTCCACAGGGTAATGTTAAAACCCCTTGAAGATTAATTTACCATGGACTGATGCCTTGCGGTAGAAATAGAATCCTACACTTTTTATTTCTAGCAAAACTAGAAAATAATCATTTTTAAAAGTTTTAGAAAAAAAACCTCTGTTTATAGAACAGATTATGAAAATTAAGACAAATTGCTAAATGTGTCTAAGCATTGTTGAATTTTAAAAATGATGATAGGTTTTAAATCATCAAACAAAACAATATGATTTTATTTTTTAAAATTTGATAGAACAAAGGTCATTCACTTTTTTATAATTTATTTTACATGTGATGAGGGCAAGGAAGTTAATATTATATTAATATAAGTTGGCTAACTGTAGCAAGCTTCACTTAAAACTGCTTTTCCTGTTTAATTAAAACATTTGGAATCAAACCCCAAATACTTCTGCTTTATAATTAGACCAATAATTTTATTTCCACACTTCTTCCGGAAGCTTTTTGGTTAAGTTTTTTAGTGAGGTGAATAAATATAGTATGTTTCAAAGGAAAATGATTGAAAATGTGAGTTTATTTACTAATTAGTTTGTAGAGTTTATAAAGGCAACAGAACATTGGATTAAAAAACCATAGTATTAAAAAACTTTGATTGAGTTATCAGGAGTTAGTATTGCAGACCAAATTTCTGCAATTTTTGCATATATGTGATCTGTGATTTGGGTATGAGATGAAGGAAAAGATTTTTTTTTTTTTTGAGAAATTCAAAGCCAAAGCATCTGAAAATGCTCTGAGTCAGCCTCTATAGCACGTACTTTATAAAACCAGTATGGCTTGTGGAAAACAACGCTATGCTATTGCAAATGTCGAAAAGCAGACTGCTAGTTTCGGTATGACTTGCGAGAACTAGAGGATTTTAAAATAGGAATTCAACTGTGAGTTACTAACCAATTTGGATCATTCAGAATATTTGTAATAAACTTAAACTCTAGCAAGAAAGCATATTAGCAAAACAGTTCTTCAATCTTATTTAGGGTCAAATACTAAACTAGTGATTTCACAGTAACATATCATGGGGAAAATATAATTTAGAATCCATGAGTACTTTTACTTGACCAAAAAGCAACCTAATCTTAGAATTTGATGGGACTGCCATTTAAGAGGTAAATGGAGCATAGTGGTGAGAGAGAGAAAAAATGATCACACTGTTAAAGTTAATCAAAATGATCAATAGACAGTAAATTGTGCACGGATGACAGGAACTGTATTTAGTTTTTCTCCTTCGGAAATCAGACTGACTCCTAAGGGCACAGTAATTCAAACAATGTTCAACGGTATTTCCAAGTCTACCTCTTACTGTATAACAATGGTCAGACTTATTTTAAGAGGAGGCAAAATTTACCTAAAGTTCATGGGGAAAGATTTTGTCCAAATGATTGTTTTAGCACAGACATGGTAAAGCTCTACTGGCCTAATTTTCTGATTCTACTAGTCTTATATGATAAATTCTCTTCACTAGTTCAAGATCTTCTGGTAGACTAATGCTTAGAGTATGTGGTCAGTTAGCCCCCAATGTCAGTGGGTGAAAGTGGTTGGGGGCGGAAAGAATCCACCCCCAGGACTGGAGGTTTTTAAAAAATTCTTCCATGTGTTTCCCCCCAGCTCAAGCCCTTTATTGCTTATTCACCAACACAGTTAACAGTCAACATCTGTTCTAGGCGGATTTTAAGAATTGGTGGTTTATTTCAAGGCTCACGGATCCATTTCTGCCCAAATACTGCTTAACTATGATGCTCAAAATTCTGTGACAGAATATATCCTATTGTCTTTAAATCTGTTGTAATCTTTGAAAAGGTACCTGCAAATGGCATCACATTAAGCCTTACCAGTTATTTACATCTTACTATCATCGAATATTTCAGTACTTTTTTGAAAGTATGTTCTGACAGAGAGAGTGAAATATAAGGGTGTTGAAGATGGATACTGGAAGGCTGTGAAGGGCTTATACCTTAGGGAAAAACAGAAGCATTGGAGCCAAGAGAACAGATTTCACCACCTTCATAGTATTACTTAACTAGGCAATTTCTCCTTTCCCCACATCTCCATATCAAACGATACATATTGGTGAAAAAAAGTATCTTCTTTAAACCACTCTATCTTGGTCTCCTTTGTTATAGTAGCTTAGCCCATACCTGAGCCTGTTTGATATTATATTACAGCACTTTTCAGAATTAGCCTGTATTGGAGATTTTTATATGTGTTTCTTTTACCCTCATTAAACTGTGAGCTTTAAGAGAGCAGAGACCTTGCCGTTTTTACCTTTGTATCTCTTGTAATTTAGAGATTGGTGGAACAGACTTGTATATGTTTGTGGAATGTGATTTTACCCCTGGAAATAATATGACGGAAAAGAATTTCTTTTTCCTTTGTCTATTCAACCACTGATGGACACATAGCCATTCATCTATGTTTGCTATTTTTTTTTTTTTTTTTTTTTGCGGTACGCGGGCCTCTCACTGTTGTGGCCTCTCTCGTTGTGGAGCCCAGGCTCCGGCCATGGCTCATGGGCCCAGCTGCTCTGCGGCACGTGGGATCTTCCCGGACCGGGGCACGAACCCGTGTCCCCTGCATCGGCAGGCAGACTCTCAACCACTGCGCCACCAGGGAAGCCCTATGTTTGCTATTATAAATAATGATGCAGTGAACATGGAGGTGCAGATATCTTTTCAGCATAGTGATTTCATTTCCTTCAGGTATATACCCAGAAATGGAATTGCTGGATCATATGGTAGTTCTATTTTTAATTTATTTTTTATCCTGTTTCCATAGTGGCTGTACTAATTTACATTACCACCAACAATATATAAGGGTTCCCCTCTTCTCCATATCCTTGCCAGCTGGCATTTTTTTCTTACTCCAAGTTTAATCTTTTATCAGTTTGATTATGAAGTAATTTGGGGGAAGCCTTCCAGAAGACTATTTGAAATGTGAATTTACACTCAGCAAAGCTAATGACAAATCTCACCTTATTATCTTGAGATATTAGCTGAGGATACTGTATACATGCTATGTTGGGGATGTATACATGAATAGGGTGTGTGATCAATAGTGGGAGAAACCTTTGTTGGCAAAGGGGAACATGGAAAAATTCAGTAGGAGAAACAGGAGCCTCAGATACTTCTTCCTCTGCACTCTCTGTACAGTGTATTCAGCCTTCTTTGCTAGAGTGGAAACTGCTGGAGGGCAGGGATCATTTCTTTCCATTTGCCTCCTCAGACTTAGTAAGAACATAGTATATAGTGAAAAGCTGATAAATACCTATTGAATGAAGAGTACCTTGGGGAGAATTTAAGTTGGGGCACGTGGTCAACAATGTCAAGTACTATTAAAAGTCAAATAAGATAGGAAATAAAAAAGAGTCTGGGCTTCCCTGGTGGCGCAGTGGTTGAGAGTCTGCCTGCTGATGCAGGGGACACGGGTTCATGCCCCGATCTGGGAAGATCCCACATGCCGTGGAGCGGCTGGGCCCGTGAGCCATGGCCGCTGAGCCTGCGTGTCCGGAGCCTGTGCTCCACAACAGGAGAGGCCACAGCAGTGAGAGGCCCGCGTACCAAAAAAAAAAAAGAAAAAGAGTCTGTTGGGCACATGAAAAAAATGCTCAACATCACTAATCATCAGAAAAATGCAAATCAAAACCACAGTGAGATATCACCTCACACCTGTCAGAATGCCTGTCGTCAAAAAGACAACAAGTAATAAATGTTGATAAGGATGTAGAGAAAAGGGAACCCTAGTACACTGTCGGAATGTAAATTGGTGTAGCCACTATGGAAATCAGTATGGAGGTTCCTCGAAAATTAAAACTACCATATGATCCAGCAATTCCGCACCAGGATATATATCTGAAGAAAACAAAAACACTAATATGAAAAGATACATACACCCTGATGTTCACAGAAGAATTATTTACAGTAGCCAAGATATGGAAGCAACCTAAGTGTTGGTCAACAGATAAATGGATATAGAAGTTGTATATATTTTGGGTTGGCCAAAAAGTTCGTTCGGGACTTTCTGTATGATCTTACGGGAAAGATCTCTCTATCCACCATCTATCTATCTAATCTATCTATCTATCATCTATAAAATAATTCATGGAGTCAAGACCAGCTGAAGGGATGGAGGGTAGGGACTTTGAGACTGCAAAAATCGAAGACTTGTTCCCTGCCTTCAAAGAGTACAATATTTATTTGGGAGAAATAGGGAGGCAAGATATATGAATAATTCAGTTCACTGGGGAAAAAAGTGCAAAGTCATTCAGAACCAAGTACTGAATAATAAAATAAAGGCTGGGGTGCCTAAAGTTCACAGAAGCATTGGAGCAATGATTTGGGCTCAGTTGGTGAGAGGAGATGTAATGGAAGAATGAATGTTTTGAACTTGGCCTTAGAAGAGTGAAAGATTTTTCTTTGGGGAAAAGAAAGGGAAAGACTTTGTTTTCTTTCCCAAACCAGAAGTAGCATATATGGATTACATTTTCCTTTGGTCTAGCAACATATTTATGTCCCAGAATTAGCTTTATAAATCTAGTAGTTTTCCTCCCCTTGACCTACTGCTTGTTTGAGTTAAGCAAAAGACTTCTAACACAGCGTATTGGATGTGATTCCTTAGTACTTCCGAAGGATTTCTCCTAGGCGAGCTCCTAAAGGTGTTAACCTTCTTCAGACCTCTAGCCCTTAGGAGAGAGCATGTCTCAGAGTAGCTGGAGCTCAAAGAAAACTTATTGAATTGAATTCTCCCACTCAGCTCTTGGTATAGGTCTGTCCTTAATCCTCTTCTGTATTCGGGTTAGTTTCCCCTGAAAGCCCTCATTTCTGTCTACACACTTCCATCCAGCTCTTTTCTGATCGTGTTTTAGTCAGTCGTGTAACACGCCTCTCTCTCGATTGATGGGCAGCTGCAGAATCCTTAAGGACATACCTTCACAGGGAGAGTGCATAGTTGGGATAAATCAATTAAAAACACAGAGATAGGTTTGTGGACGACAGAGCAAGCTTTGTGCACTGTTTCTGTCTGAAACAGGGTAGAGTTTTTACAATCAAGGAACCTATTCATCTTTTCATTATTTAAGCGGGGGCTTTGGAAAGGTCAGATTTCAAAGCTTCTGTGGAACTGGATTCAGTGGTGGGCTGCTGTGCTATGTGGCCACAAGGTGGCGCCAGAGCCCTGTTCAGTAAAAATGCACCGTTCAAGGGCCTCTGGCGCTGCTGCTTTCTGCTTACATTGTTTTAAGGACTTTCTCAGACTCACTGGAAAGATTCTGTACGTTCAGACTCACTTCTGTGTGTGTTCATCTTTCTGTCTATCATTCATGCGTTTGTTTTTGTGTATATATGTCCTTGAATCTTTGTATAATATCCTTTTTATCTATATTTACATCTGTACCTAATGTTTATTGAGTGTTTACAATATCAAGCATTTCACACAAATTATCTTCCCTTTATTGAGGTATAATTGTCATATAACATTATATCAATTTCAGGTGTACAACATAATGATTTGATATTTGTATATATTGCAAAATGATCACCACAATAAGTCTAGTTAACAACTGTCAAGTATAGTTACAAAATTGTTTTTCTTGTGATGAGAACTTTTAAGCTCTCTCCAGCAGTACACAATACAGTATTATTAACTCTAGTCACCATGCTGTACTTTATATTACCATGGATTATTTATTTCATAACTGGAAGTTTGTATTTTTAAACACCCTTCACCCATTTTGGGTACTTCCTTTCCCCCCACCTCTGGCAACCACCAATTTGATTTCTCCTATCTGTGAGCTCATTTTTTTTTTGGTTTTTTTAGATTCCACATGTAAGAGAGATCATTTGGTGTTTGTCTTTGTCTGTCTGACTTATTTCACTTAGCATAATGCCCAAGATCATCCATGTCACAAATGGCAAGATTTCATTATTTTTAATGGCTGAGTAATATTCCATATGTATGAGAGAGAGTGTGTGAGTGTGTGTGTGTGTGTGTGTGTGTGTGTGTGTGTATTAGATTTTCTTCATCCATTCTTCTGTCAATGGACACAGGTTGTTTCTGTATCTTGGCTATTTTAGATAATGCTGCAATGAACACGGGGGTGCATATATCTTTTTGAATTAGTGCTTTCTTTTTCTTCAGATAAATACCCAGAAGTGGAATTGCTCGATTATATGGTAGTGCTATTTTTAATTTTTTTGAGGAACCTCCATACTTTTTTTCCATAGTAGTTACACCAATTTATATTTCCAGCAACAGTGCGTGAGCATTCCCTTTTCCCTACCTCCTCACCAACACTTCTTTCTCATTTTTTTGGTAATAGCCATTCTAACAGGTGTGAGGTGGTATAAATTATCTTATTTAATCCTTATAAAACCTTTGAAAATAGGTACTTTTATCATTTGCAAATGAGGTAACTGGGGCTTAGAAAGGATAAATATAAATCACCTGCTCGAGGACACGAAGCCTTACCCTTTATACGTAATGCTTCTCATAGGTTAACTTTCACAGCATCTTTGTGAGTTTAAAGTATATGCATAGAGAAATAAGAGCAGTTCAAGTAATTTGATTAGAACGGGAAGAAAGCCCCTGTGCCCAAAATGTTTGTCTTCGGTTCCTGACCTGTTGATTATTAGTTTTCGTGAGTGTGGAGATCTTGTCCTTGATCAAGGTGGATGTATCCCACCCAAACTCCCGATATGGCTGAAGCACAGCTGAGATCTATGAAAGTTACTGGAGTAAAGCAGCTGGAGTGATCACTCCCTTCCCAAAGCAACTTTAGCAGCCCCACTTCCGTCTCAAGCGTTACGTAAAGGATTTGCTTGAGAATCATGAACAGCAGTCGTGAGCTGAGACATTCTGAGAAGATCGATTATTTCATCCTTTTGCTCTTGTCACCGTGGCCAAGGACTTCATTCAAGGTGTTTAATGATTGTTCTGTTACACGCACTAGAATATAATGGTCATAGGTAGAGGGAAGGAAAAACTATCTTTCTAAGTCTCAGGCTCATGATCTGTAAAATGAGAAAATAATTTTACCTCTTTCATAAGGCAGTTGTCAGGATTAAATGAGATAATGAATGTCAAGTGTATGGCACAGTGAACATTACTCTTATTGCTGGAGAATAATGGATGGTAGTGTTGAATGAAGATGGGGAATTGGCAGAAGAAGAGAAAGGGCAACGAAAAGGAAGGAAGACAAAATTTACTGAGGGACCGAGCGGCAAAGGAGGGGAGGCCCTTAGTTGCATCCAGAGACTGAAAAATCTGTTAGTTCCTCAGTCCTGATTACCACCAGCCAGAAAGCCATAGAATTTCTGGCAGGAGACTTAGAGATCATCTAATGTAACCATGTTATGAAAGAAAAATGAGTTGTGGGACTTATTCGAGGTCAACTAGAGGCAGCTCCAGGACGAGAATCCAGGACTCCTGACTTTGGTTCTGGTGTTGTTTTACCACTCTTCACATTGCTTTAGGTTAATCAGGGTGTTTGCAAGCACGAGGCTGAGACAGTCCTTGTCTGTATATAGGGGCTTGCTTTAGAGCCTTGAGTTGCTGAAATACAATGTCATATGGAATTGAGAGAGGGCAAGGTATTATAAGTTTAAATCAAAAGGACAACGTACATGGAGTCTTAGTTCTCCTTGGCATAGTATCCTCAAGTTCATGGTGCATTCAACACATCTCTTCCTAGAAAGGCTACATGTAATGTGATACTTTCCCCATTATGAGAGAACCATGGCTCCTTTTATGTGTGACCTGTTTAAGATGCTTTCTATTGTCTTTACTTACGATATAACCTTATAGAGACTTATTTCTCAGTGAGCTCCCAAATATGAATAGCAGTAACTTGACTTTATGGGCTAATATATTTTCAATAGAGTTGTGCTTTCTGAGATTTCCCTAGAGAAAATCTTACTTTTGTAGGTATATTAGCATCTATCTTTTATATACATGGCTACTGGACATAAGCAAGTAGAAAGTAGTTCATTGGATGGTTTCTGAAATTTTAGAGGCTGCCAAGATGGAAGGATCCTTTCCTTTAAAATTACATTGAAAAATTTCCTTTGTAGTCCCACACATAGAGTAGCTCTACCATTTTCTTGGTTCATTTTTAATGCTGCTGATGAGCTTGTTCATTTCACTATTCAAATAAATATCTTAAAAAAATATTATCCCTTCCCTCCCACTCTCATATACACACATCCATATGGGTGAAGACAAAAGTTGGAACTATGATAATGCTATTTCGAAACATTATATTTACTGTGGCTTCCAATGACAAAAGTGCATATTTATTGAATGAAATGTAGAAGTTGTAGAACAGAAAGAAGAAACTAAGAATGAGTTTGGTTCTGGAAAAGTTTCTTCACTCTTTGCTGATGGTCCCCTCCTTGCTCTTTTCTTTGCTCTGCTTTCATGGTCCTATGAGGACCCAGACCTTTTGTTGTTTGTTTGGTCTTGTGGCTCTGCCATTCCCGAGGGGCTTGGAATCCTCCTCTGGCATCTCTGAACCTGGCCGAAAGACGGGGAGGGTCACCTTGGGAGGTTTCAATGGGCCAGGCCTAGAACTGGGATGCATCATTACATTCATAGCCTATTGGCCAAACTCAGTTACAGACTGTCACACCTATATGGAAGGCAAGTTGAGAAAAAAGTAGTCTAGCTGGTGCCCAGGAAGGTTTTATGAACATTCAAGAGACTTTTGTGATTGTTTGCTCTGCGGGCACTTAGGATCTGTCTCATATTCCTGCTATGTAGAGAATATATCACCCAAGGCAGACAGTCCATCTGGTCACTGTACCCAGTTCCAAGTGTGATATTTCCAGTCCTTTTATGAGGACTTGTGAACTATTGACATGTGAACAAGGAAGAAAAATTATCTGCTCTCCCTACCCACTTAGTGATGGTGGAGCAGGGACAGGATAAACACAGAGAAAACTCTACTGGGAAAAGAAAAGGATGGGAGACTTACAGCAATCTCTGGTCCACAGATTCTGAAATTCTGTTAAGCAAGCATTCTAAAGGCTTTCTAACCTGGAGGTGGAAGAAATTCCTTGCTTGGCCCTGATTGTGCTTGCAGAGAGGAATTTCCTTGATCAGTGTTCCTCACGGCCCTGGGCTCTCCTTCTGGGAGGTTCTTTCTCAGCCATTACCCTTTATGCTCACATCAGACACAGACTTCGGTGAGTGTGCCTTTTCTGGGAGTGTGTGTAGCTTCCATTGTCCCTTCCTTCCTGAGGGCTGTGTTAAGACTTTTCCAAACCAGCCTTCTTTAAACCAGCCTCATGATTTCTTTGTCAATTCCGCCAAAATTTTGATAGTTTTTGATCTATTTATATACTTTCAGTAAGCTCCACGTGTCGGTTACCATGCACATAGATTTCCCCTACACATAATTCTTAAGCTTTCCCTGTGTGTCTGTTCACTCTCATCTCTCTCCACTTAGGGGTGGATGCTTTGAGTTAGGGCTCAGTGGGGAAGGTGGCACCCTTATTTTTTTTTTATTTTTTGAGGTACGCGGGCCTCTCACTGCCGTGGCCTCTCCCATTGCAGAGCACAGGCTCCGGACGCACAGGCTCAGCGGCCATGGCTCACGGGCCCAGCCGCTCTGCGGCATGTGGGATCTTCCCGGACCGGGGCACGAACCCACGTGCCCTGCGTCGGCAGGCGGACTCTCAACCGCTGCGCCACCAGGGAAGCCTGGCACCCTTGTTTTGATGTCTCCTGCAAGGCTGAGTCACTTTGCCTAGCTGAAATGTCTTATTGGACTTTGCTGCTTAAGGTGTTTTAAAATCTCCTCTCTTCTTATTTGGGGAAAGAAGAAACAGATTTTCTAACCCTGTAAAGCATTTTGAGTCTGTTCATTCCCTTCTGTTATTGCTTGAAAACCAGACAAATTTTTGCCTGAGCTAATCTCTTCCGTGTGATACTTCGCGGAAGGCAGGCCATAGTAGCCAGTATATAACACTTTCCAACCACTTTCCCTAGAGCTACAGACTCGTATGCAGTGGCCTTTCAAGTTGTCAGACAGTGGTTTTATCAAATGTTTTGTGTGGCATTACAGGGGTCTCTAGCCTTCTAGACTCTCATGATTGTTTACTTGAACCCCATATCAACCCCACATATTTTAGGTTTTTTTTGGGGTTTTTTGGTTGTAAAAGCTCCCCACTTCAGAGTAATAGGTTCTGTGTAAGTTATTCTTTATCTTAATAAAGAACATTAGCTGTTATAACAAATTCCCAGATCATAATGATTTAATACTGTAAAACTTGACGCTTTGCTCACCCAAAGTCTAATGTGATGTTCAGCCTATGGCTTTCTATATGGTTATTTAGGGAGCCAGGTTACTTATTTATTTAGGTCAAAATGTATCCATCCAACACAGCCACATGGATACAGCTTTGTGTTTTCAGACAATAGCCACTTGAGAAAAACCTGAGCTTTCTCTCCCAACTCTTCCATTCAACCTGTGTCCTCATGTTGAGAAACAAAGGGACATTCTCCATCACCATCTTCTCTTCCCTACCCTTGAGGAGTTGAATGGGGAGAGCTGGCCTATAATCAGAGAACTTGCAATACCATGTGGGGAGGACAATAGAAGTGATGGGAACAAAGTCCTGGAGAGCAGAAGTGTGAGCACTAACTGCCTCAATGGCACTGCCTTCTCAGAATTCTTGCATTCGCTTCAAATGAAGACAATTCTAAAGAAAATTATTGCCATTCAAGAAAGAGACAGTTCGGGCTTCCCTGGTGGCGCAGTGGTTGAGAGTCCGCCTGCCGATGCAGGGGACACGGGTTCGTGCCCCAGGCCGGGAAGATCCCACGTGCCGCAGAGCGGCTGGGCCCGTGAGCCATGGCCGCTGAGCCTGCGCGTCCGGAGCCTGGGCTCCACAACGGGAGAGGCCACAACAGTGAGAGGCCCACGTAAAGCAAAAAAAAAAAAGAAGGAGACAGTTCAAGAAAAAACCAGGCTACCACATTGCACAAGTCCCCAGAACTTATTCACCTTTTAGTTGTAAGTTTCTACCCTTTGACCAACTTCTCCCCATTTCCTGCATCCCCCAGCCTGCTAACCACCACTCTAGTTACTGGATCTAGGAGTTTGGCTTTTTAAGATTCCACCTGTAAGTGTTATTATCCAATATTTATCTTTCTCTGGTCTTCTGTCCCTTTAGGAAGCCAGGTTAATTCAATTTTATGGCCTCGACGTTTATGCTGGATCTGTTTCATCTGGTTGGCCCAAAGGGGAAAAACATGTGGGAGGGCTTAGTGGGAGAAACACATCATCCCGCCCCCTGTTCTCATGGCTGGGATTCAGTCACATGGGTGCGCCTCTTTGTGAGCGAACGTAGCCTACCTGTGTTCCCAGAAGGAAAAGGAAACTGGCTTTGGTGAATGCGTAGCAACAATCGCCTCATCTTTTGTTTTACCTCATTTAGAGGCTAAACCTCCAGTCTTCTGCAAAGGTGGGAGAAGGGCAGTTTCCTGTCTGATTGGAGGTGAGATCTGTTTAATATACCCTTCACCTCACATGGTTACCTTTTTTTTCTTTATGATGAGAACTTTAAGGTCTACTTCCTTAACTACTTTCAAATAAACAATAGCGTGTTGCTGAGTGTAGTCGCCATGCTGTACATTAGACGCCCTGTCACCTCCTCGTCCCTGGGAACCACTAACCTACTCTGTTTCTGTGAGTTCAGCTTTTTTAGATTCCACATATAAGTGAGATCATACTGTGTCTGTTTTTCTCTGTTTGACTTATTTCGCGTAGCCTAGTGCTCTCAAGGTCCACCCATATTGTTATAAATGGCAGGATTTCCTTCCTTTTTATGGCTGAATAATAGTCCCTTGTATATATATATTATACACATATATATATGTACCACATTTTCTTTACTCATCCATCAATGGACGCTTGGGCTGTTTACATGTCTTGGTTATTGTACATAATACTGCAATGAACATGGGAGTGCAGATATCTCTTCAAGATAGTGATTTTATTTCCTTCAGATATTTACCCAGAAGTGGAATTGCTGGATCAGATAGGCTGGGCTTTGTAAGCAGGTAGGTTGCTGGTTGTGCTCTGCTGTTGGATGAGTTCACTGGCCGGGCTCTCTGGTCAGGCAGGACTTCCCAGCTGTATCCTGTAATTGGGTGACGCTGGAGACTGTGCTCTGGTCAGTTGGGCTGTGCTGCTGTCCAGGCTCTCTGGTCAGATGGGGCCACAGACTATGCTCTGTAACTGGGTGGGGTCACTGGCTGTGCTGTCTTCCTGGTGAAGCTTCTGGCTGTGTCAGCAATCAGGTAGGGCTGTAGGCTAGGCTCAGCTGATGGATGATGTTGTAGGCTGGGCTCTGAGGCTGCCCAGTATCACTGTTCAGGGTCCCCGGTTATGTGGGGCCAGAGGCTATGCTCAACGATTGGACAAGGCTGCTGGCTTGGTCCCCTGCCTGAATGGGGCTGCAGGACGGGCTTCACGGCTGCCCAGTGTCTCTGGCTAGGCTTCACGCTCAGGTGGGACTGGGGGCTATACTTAGCAATAGGGGAGGGGCCGGGAATTTGCTTCCGTACCTGAGCAGGGCCATAGAATAGGCTACAGGACAGGTGCAGCCCATTGGCTGGGGACCCAGGTCAAGTAGAATTGCCAATCAACTTCCCTGGCCAGACAGAGACCCTCGTTTTGGCTCTGCTGATGGATGGAGTTGCTGGCTAGGGTCTCTGCTCAGGGACAGCTGCCAGAGGAATGTGGTCCTCCAGGGTCTGAGTGCTGGTTGCTGTGAACCCCACTGCCTTTCTCCGTCTCCATCGGATCCCCACTGGTCTAACCCCGCAGATGGTTGCAGTGATCCTTGTGAGGCGAGACCCAAGTGGGCCTCCTGAGAAGTGTTCCAAAATGCTGGGGCAGTGAGATATCCACCTTGCACTCTCTTTTGCTACTGGAGAGACCATAGGCCCAGGGGGGCCTCTTGGTGTGATGCTGTGCTGGCCTGGGGGAGGGGCAACGCGGTCGAGGTTAAACTGCGCCTCTTACCCTGCTAATGTGGTCCTTGTTGACCTCTGTCACTCAGGGAGGTTCCTCAGCCTCACCCCCAGGTTCTGGGATTCTCCTGATGGTGTCTAGTCCATGCATAGTCAGTAGTTGGTCTTCTTGTGAGGGGGACTGAGGTTGGAAATGACCTGTGTTGCCATCTTGATATCACCTCCCCTGTTTCTTAAACAGATTTTCTTTACTCTAGGCTCCCATTCAACTCTTCTTCCAGAGGTTTGTGTTATCACCAATTTTGATTCTTTTGGGGATATTACAGTGATAATAAGTTTGTTTTTGGCTTGCTTTCTTTTTTTTCTAATAGATCTTTATTGGAGTATAATTGCTTCACAATATTGTGTTAGTTTCGGTTGTACATCAAAGTGAACCAGCCATATGCATGCATATGTCCCCATATCACCTCCCTCTTGAGCCTCCCTACCACCCTCCCTATCCAACCCCTCTAGGTCATCCTGAAGCACCGAGCTGATCTCTCTCTGCTATGCAGCTGCTTCCCACTAGCTAACTATTTTACATTTGGTAGTGTATATACATCAATGCTACTCTCTCACTTTGTCCCAGCTTACCCTTCCCCCTCCCCATGTCTTCAAGTCCATTCCATATGTCTACATCTTTATTCCTGTCCTGGAACTAGATTCCATATATATGTGTTAGCATACAGTATTTGTTTTTCTCTTTCTGACTTACTTCACTCTGTATGACAGACTCTAGGTCCATCCACCTCACTACAAATAACTCAATTTCGTTTCTTTTTATGGCTGAATAATATTCCATTGTATATATGTGCCACATCTTCTTTATCCATTCATCTGTCGATGGACACTTAGGTTGCTTCTATGTCCTGGCTATTGTAAATAGTGCTGCAATGAACATTGTGGTACATGTCTCTTTTTGAATTATGGTTTTCTCAGGGTATAAGCCCAGTAGGGGGATTGCTGGGTCATATGGGAGTTCTATTTTTAGTTTTTTAAGGAACCGCCATACTGTTCTCCATAGTGGTTGTATCAATTTACATTCCCACCAACAGTGAAGGAGGGTTCTCTTTTCACCACACCTTTTCCAGCATTGTTTCTAGATTTTTTGTTAATGGCCATTCTCACTGGTGTGAGGTGATACCTTATTGTGGTTTTGATTTGCATTTCTCTAATAATTAGTGATGTTGAGCATCTTTTCATGTGCCTCTTGGCCATCTGTATGTCTTCCTTGATGAAATGTCTATTTAGGTCTTCTACCCATTTTTTAACTGGATTGTTTGTTTTTTTGATATTGAACTCCATGAGCTATTTGTATATTTTGGAGATTAATCTCTGTTATTTCATTTGCAAATATTTTCTCCTATTCTGAGGGTTGTCCTTTTGTCTTGTTTATGGTCTCCTTTGCTGTGCAAAAGCTTTGAAGTTTAATTAAGTCCCATTTGTTTATTTTTGTTTTCATTTCCATTACTCTAGGAGGTGGGTCAAAAAAGATCTTGCTATGGTTTATGTCAAAAAGTGTTTTTCCTATGTTTTCCTCTAAGAGTTTTATAGTGTCTGGTCTTATGTTTAGGTCTTTATTCCATTTGGAGTTTATTTTTGTGTATGGTATTAGGTAGTGTTCTAATTTCATTCTTTTACATGTAGCCATCCAGTTTTCCCAGCACCACTTATTGAAGAGGCTGTCTTTTCTCCATTGTATATCCTTGCCTCCTTTGTTGTAAATTAGGTGACCATATGTGTGTGGGTTTATCTCTGGGCATTCTATCCTGTACCATTGATCTATATTTCTGTTTTTGTGCCAGTACCATACTGTCTTGATTACTGTAGCTTTGTGGTATAGTTTGAAGTCAGGGAGCCTGATTCCTGCCACTCCGTTTTTCTTTCTCAAGATTGCTTTGGCTATTCGGGGTCTTTTGTGTTTCCATACGAATTGTAAAATTTTTTGTTCTAATTCTGTGAAGAATGCCATTGGTTGTTTGACAGGGACTGCATTGAATCTGTAGATTGCTTTGGGTAGTATAGTCATTTTCACAATATCGATTTTTCCAATCCAAGAACATGGTATATTTCTCCATCTGTTTATGTCATCTTTGATTTCTTTCATCAATGTTTTATAGTTTTCTGAGTACAAGTCTTTTGCCTCTTTAGGTAGGTTTATTCCTAGGTATTTTATTCTCTTTGTTGTGATGGAAGTGGGAACGTTTCCTTAATTTCTCTTTCTGATCTTTTGTTGTTGGTGTATAGGAATGCCAGGGATTTCTGTGCATTAATTTTGTATCCTGCAACCTTACCAAATTCATTGATTAGTTCTAGTAGTTTTCTGGTGACATCTTTAGAATTTTCAAGTATAGTATCATGTCATCTGCAAACAGCAACAGTTTTACTTCTTCTTTTCTAATTTATATTCCTTTTTTTTTCTTTTTCTTCTCTGATTGCCATGGCTAGGACTTCCAAAACTATGTTGAATAAGAGTGGCAAGAGTGGATATCCTTGTCTTGTTCCTGATCTTAGTGGAAATGCTTTCAGTTTTTCACCATTGAGTATGATGCTTGCTGTGGGTTTGTCATATATGGCCTTTATTATGTTGAGGCAGGTTCCCTCTCTGCCCATTCTCTGGAGAGTTTTTATCATAAATGGTTGTTGAATTTTGTCAAAAGCTTTTTCTGCATCTATTGAGATCATCATATGGTTTTTATTCCTTAATTTGTTAATGTGGTGTATCACATTGATCGATTTGTGTATATTGAAGAATCCTTACATACTTGGGATAAATCCCACTTGATCATGGTGTATGATCCTTTTAATGTGTTGTTGGATTTTGTTTGCTAGTATTTTGTTCAGGATTTTTGCATCTATGTTCATCAGTGATATTGGTCTATAATTTTCTTTTTTGTGATATCTTTTCCCGGTTTTGGTATTACGGTGATGGTGGCTTCATAGAATGAATTTGGGAGTGTTTCCCCTCAGCACTTTTTGGAAGAGTTTGAGAAGGATCGGTGTTAGCTCTTCTCTAAATATTTGATAGAATTCACTGGTCCTGGACTTTTGTTTGTTGGAAGATTTTTTTTTTTTTTTTTTTGCGGTACACGGGCCTCTCACCGTTGTGGCCTCTCCTGTTGCGGAGCACAGGCTCCAGACATGCAGGCTCAGCGGCCACGGCTCACGGGCCCAGCCGCTCCGTGGCATGTGGGATCTTCCCGGACTGGGGCACGAACGTGTGTCCCCTGCATTGGCAGGCGGACTCTCAACCACTGCACCACCAGGGAAGCCCTGTTGGAAAAATTTTAATTACGGTTTCAATTTCATTACTTGTGATAGGTCTGTTAACATTTTCTAATTCTTCCTGGTTCAGTCTTTGAAAATTGTACCTTTCCAAGAATTTGTCCATACTCTGTGGTTGTCCATTTTATTGGCATATAGTTGTTTGTATAATTGTTTGTCTCTTATAATCCTTTGTATTTCTGCAGTGTCAGTTATGGTTTCTGCTTTTTCGTTTCTAATTTTATTGATTTGCATCCTCTCCCTTTTTTTCTTGATGAGTTTGGCTAAGGGTTTATCAATTTTGTTTATCTTGTCAAAGAGCCAGCTTTTAGTTTTATTAATCTTTGCTATTGTTTTCTTCGTTTCTATTTCATTTATTTCTGCTTTGATCTTTATGATTTCTTTCCTTCTACTGATTTTGGGTTTTCTTTGTTTTTCTTTTTCTAGTTGTTTTAAGTGTAGGGTTAGATTGTTTAGTTGAGGTTTTTCTTGTTCTTGAGGTGAGATTGAATTGCTATAAACTTCCCTCTTAGAAATGGTTTTGCTGCATCCCATAAGTTTTGGGTCCTCATGTTTTCATTGTCATTTGTTTCTATGTATTCTTTAATTTCTTCTTTGATTTCTTTAGTGATCTCTTGGTTATTTAGTAGTGCACTGTTTAGCCTCCATGTGTTTGTATTTTTTACAGTTTTTTTCCTGTAACTGATTTCCAGTCTCATAGCGTTGTGGTCAGAAAAAATGCTTGATACAATTTCAATTTTCTTAAATTTTCCAAGGCTTGATTTGTGACCCAAGATGTGATCTATCCTGGAGAATGTACCATGTGCATTTGAGAAAAAAGTGTATTCTGCCACTTTTGGGTGGAATGTTCTATAAATATCAATTAAATCTATCTGATCTATTGGATCATCTAAAGCTTGTGTTTCCTTATTTATTTTCTGTTTGGATAATCTGTCCATTGGTGTAAGTGGGGTGTTAAAGTCCCCTACTATGATTGTGTTACTGTCGATTTCTCCTTTCATGGTTGTTAGTATTTGCCTATATATTGAGGTGCTCCTGTGTTGGGTGCATAAAGGTTTATAATTTTTATATGTTCTTCTTGCGTTGATCCCATGATCATTATATAGTGTTCCTCTTTATCTCTTTTAACAGTCTTTATTTTAGTCTATTTTATCTGATATGAGTATTGCTACTCCAGCTTTCTTTTGATTTCCATTTGCATGGAATATCTTTTTCCATCCCTTCACTTTCAGTCTGTATGTGTCCCTAGGTCTGAAGTGTGTCTCTTGTAGACAGCATATATATGGGTTTTGTTTTTGTATCCATTCAGCAAACCTGTGTCTTTTGGTTGGGGCATTTTATCCATTTACATTCAAGATTATCATCAATATGTATGTTCCTATTACCATTTTCTTAATTGTTTTGGATTTCTTTTTGTGGGTCTTTTTCTTTGCTTGTGTTTCCTGCCTAGAGAAGTTTCTTTAGCATTTGTTGTAAAGCTGGTTTGGTGGTGCTGAATTCTCTTAGCTTTTGCTTGTCTGAAAAGCTTTTGATTGCTCCACCAAATCTGAATGAGATCGTTGCTGGGTAGAGTAATCTTGGTTGTAGGTTTTTCTTTTCATCACTTGAAGTACATCCTGCCACTCCCTTCTGGCCTGCAGAGTTTCTGCTGAAAAATCAGCTGATAGCCTTATGGGGATTCCTTTGTATGTTATTTTTTGTCTTTTCCTTGCTGCTTTTAATATTTTTTCTTTGAATTTAATTTTTGTTCATTTGATTAATATGTGTCTTGGTGTGTTTCTCCTAGCGTTTATCCTATATGGGACTCTCTGTGCTTCCTGGACTTGGGTGACTATTTCCTTTCCCATGTTCGGGAAATTTTCAACTATAATCTCTTCAAATATTTTGTCAGACCCTTCCTTTTTTTCTTCTTCTCCTGGGACCCCTATAATTCGAATGTTGGTGCATTTAGTGTTGTCCCAGAGGTCTCTGAGTTTGTCTTCAATTCTTTTCATTCTTTCTTCTTTATTCTGCTTCTCAGCAGTTGTGTCTCCCAGCTCACTTATTTGTTCGTCTGCCTCAGTTATTCTGTTATTGATTCCTTCTAGTGAATTTTTCATTTCAGTTATTGTGTTGTTCATCTGTTTGTTCTTTAGTTCTTCTTGATCTTTGTTAAACATTTCTTGTATTTTCTCAATCTGTGCCTCCATTCTGTTTCTGAGATTCTGGATCATCTTTACTATCATTACTCTGAATTCTTTTTCTTTTTGTAAATCATGATACATGATTTACAAAACATCCATCTGCTTTCCAGCTTCCAAAATTTTGTTGCTATTATGTACTCTTCCATTCTCCCTGTCATTGTGGGTTTGTGATTTATAATAAATTTCCTGTGAATTCATTTTAGTAAGCCTTTAGGAAAGAGCAGGTATAAATATGTGTTTCACCCACCATTTTGTTTTTTCCCATTGGCACTTTTTCCTTGATAATTTTCTTGGATATCACTTTCTACCTTTAGAGGGAATGGTTGAATACATTTTGATAGGTTAATAGCATAGATATACATCCAATAAAAGTATGTTAATTTATTTCCATGCTACTTGGAGTGATTTCTGATGTATTATGTTAGAGAAAAACCAGAGCTGGTCAGTAGTTAAAGCAGTAAAAACAGATTTTATTCAGGAACGATTGCAATAGGGGAAAAGAGACCTTAGTAAGGAAATTCCAATTCCAAATAGAGCATGAACAAATGGGGATTTATAGCTAAGGAGCAGGGTGGGGGTTAATGGATGAAAAATTACTAAGGGGAAACATTACGGGTAAGGGGGGGTTCTGGCTGAACCAACTTGATAGGATTCTTGCTGAAGGTAGGCCAGGGTGGTCAGATATCGGAGATGGGGGTTGCGGAATGTGATCAGATATTACAGTGATCAGAAATCAAGTGTGTGTATTTGCTCTAAGCTGACCGAGCAGGATTCTTGCTAAAACTGGGTGACGCAGGTCCAATAGGACAGACCCTGAAGCTCAAGGTAAAAGTCTCTTTGAGAAGAGGGCTTAGAGGAGCCTAACCAAAGAGTCTTTGTCAACTTTTATATTATTAAATGAAGGGGTGTGTGTGTGTGTGTGTGTGTGTGTGTGTGTGTGTGTGTGTGTGTATGTGTATGTGTGTGTGATTATATGACGCAGAAAAGGATTTTAACATTGCTTACCTGGCTGAAGAAAGTTTGTAAATGTTGGTTACCTGGCTGGGGAAATGAAGCATGTATTTGGGAGGAGAAAACCATTTAAAGAAAGGAATGCACAAAAATAGCATGTCACATTATTCCATTTATTTAAAATTTATAGTATATGCAGCTATATGTCTAAAGACGTGCTTGAAAGAATCCTTAAAATATATTAATTGTGGTGTGGCAGATAAGAGACCAAGAATTTCTTGACACCCCTCCCATCAGGATGTGGACATGTATGAACCCTCTCCTTGGATCCGGACAGGCTCCATGATTGCTTTGACCAACAGAACATAGTAGAATTAAAGTTCCAGCAGTTTCCAGGGTTAGGGTGAAAGACAGTGGCAGCTTCTGCTTTCTTCTTTTGGAACACTTCCTCTTGGAATCCTAAGCCACCATGTAAGAAGTCTGACAACGCCGATGCCCTAAAGGAGGAGGTACCATGTGGAAAGAGAGGTCAAGGTGCCAGACATGTGAGTGAAGAAGCCATCCTGGAAGTGCAAATATATCCAAAGGCATACTTGAAAGAGTACTTAATAAGATGTTAATTATATCATCTCTCCATGCTGGGATTTAAGATGATTGACTTTCTTGCTCATGCTTTCAAAAGAGGTTGTATAGTGTAGTAATTGAAAACATTTATTCTGGAGCCAGACTACTTGGGTTCCAATACCACATCTGTCCTTCACTAACTATTTGATCTGGGGCAAGTTAACCCAGCTTATGTACCTCAGTTTTCTCATCTATAAAATGGGGATAATAATAGTACCTGCCTGATGAGATTGTTGTGAGGATTAAATGAACTAATTTAATCCTAGAGAACTTAGAATTCATATAATGAACTGTCATTAGCAATAACTGTGTTGTTCAAATTATTTTCACCAAGCCTGTGAAAAAAAAGATACCAATGTGGATATATAGGCATACCTCAGAGATATTGCAGGTTCAGCTCTAGACCACCACAATAAAATGAATATCATGATAAAGCAAGTCCCACAAATTTTTTGGTTTCCCAGTGCATATAAAAGTTATGTTTACATCATACTGTAGTCCATTAAGTGTGCAATAGCATTGTCAAAGAAACCAATGGACATACATTGATTAAAAAATTCTTTATTGTTGAAAAATGCTAACTACCATCTGAGCCTTCAACAAGTCATTATCTTTTTGTAATAGTGACATCAAAGATCGTTCATCACAGATCAGTAATAATAGAAATGAAAAAGTTTGAAATATTGTGAGAATTACTGAAATGTGACACAGAGACATGAAGTAAGCAAGTGCTGTTGGAAAAAATGCCACTGATGGACTTGCTCGATTCAGGGCTGCCACAAACCTTTAATTTGTAAAAAATGCAATATTTGCAAAGATCAATAAAGTGAAGTGCAATAAAGTGAGGTGTGCCTGTACACTTTTTGTTCTTTTACAAGAATGCTTGTAAAATTAGAAAGAAAACAATAAATGTCATTAAAAAAAAAAAGTTCTGCAAGAAGTTAGGAGAGCTCTCCAGTTCCTGTAATTTATGTCTGTTGGAAGGCTATAGAGTTTAAGAACTCTTTGGTTAGATCCCATCTCACCAAAGTTTTAACTCTAGTTTATAGGGAAATATTTTTTATGAAATGGAATTTAAAACAGTGAAGGAAATTTATGAGAAAGTTAGAATTCCCTCCATGGCTCCATGTAGAGTAAAGCATCATCTGTAGATTTATTTCCCTAAATATGTGTCAGTGCAAGTAGACTAAGTGGAAAGGAAATTCTCCTGATGATACAGGCCAAGAAAACCCACTCTTAATGTATTTTGGATTGAATTACGCACACTGACTTTTTACATTTATTTGAATGCATTTGTTAGCTGCACTACAATCTTCGCTGGCTGTATTGAAAGGCCCAAATTATGTGCTAATACAGTGCATATGACCTAATTCACAGGAATCGTTAAACTACAGACGGAGTTTTCTCCATGATATTTTAATGTCACAGGATAAACTATGTTGTTTTATCTTCTTGTCTTAAGAAGTTTAATCTTAGTAAGTGTGGGTCTAGATGGAGGATGACAGGAATATTGGAAACACACTCAATTTCCTCTTTCCTAAACTAGCTTCAAATAATCTGTGGTGATTCTGGGTCATCATTTAATTCAAATGGGAAATACATTTGAGTGTCTATTCTGTGTAAAGCATTCTGTACAATTTATTGGAAGATTTAAAGATTCAAGAGGATTTTAAGCCTAGTTTTGGAGGCAAATTATATGTAATTATACAAGGCAGTATAAGAGCTATATTATTTTATTTAATATGTATGTTTATGATCTAATTCTGTAAAGAAAATTTCAGGACTCAAAGTCTGTAATAGAATCAAACTCCACAGTATCGTGGGATTGATCCTAGAGAATGAAATTAATTTTATTCAGGAGTATTAGGAAAGATAGTTGAGTCTTAAGGATAGCCAGGGTTTCGATTAATAGAACAGGGACCACGTAAACAAAACTGTGCAAGTATCTAACATAATTAGTCAATGGCGTAGAGTCTGTTTGGGCTACAACATATGAAGACAGATAATGTGGCTCCGAGTATGATAGATCTCTGGGAACTTGCATACTTAAAGGCTTGGCCCTAGGTTTTCAGATATACCCAAAGATTAGCTTAGATCAGCAGTCTCCAAATTATCTTACTTAGAAAGCTAGTTCAGCAAAGTGTTTAGAGATATTCCAAGGAAAAAAGGGTTCCATGATTAAAGAAGTTTTGGAAATGCTAGGCCAAAACAATCTGGACAATATTCTTTATTGCAGAACTTTTCAGAGCCTTTACTATGCTAGTGTACAGAGTTAAACTACCAATGTGAGTTCTTGGCTTGGCATTTTAGGTGTTTTGGAAACATGGGTTTAGTTTGCTTTAAATTCTGACTATAATCTAAGTTCCTTTTAACCAATGACATCAAACGCTTTGTTTCTTCCTTCCTTCTTTCTTTTTTCTCTTTCTCTCCCCCCTTCCTTATCCCCTTTCTCTTTATTTAATTTTTCTTCTTTTTAATTTTTTCTCTTTCAAGAAATTTGTATTAAATTATAATTTGAAAAACATCTGTGACCACAGTGCTGTGTTAATTTAAAAACAAAATCTTTTGTGCACCTCTTTAAGAAACTGATTCTAAAAATACAGATGAAAGTAAGTATTCTCCCCTGTTTTAACTCTACCATCCTTCTGGCAGTGGAACATGGCTTCCCTTATATTCTTGATTTAATAATAGTTCTTTCTAATTGGGGAAGGATAGCTTTATAATTTTTTTTTTTTCAGTTTTAACCTAGAATGCAGTTTCTGAGTGATGAGGGAAAAAATGGGATAATTGTCTGCCAGGCAGATCAGCTGCATCACTCTGTAGGTCAATGGGTGATATGTCTCAGCCAAACACACTAAAAATAATTCTTTTAGTTGCTATCAGCCTTGCTATATGCCATGCACTGGAAATTAAGTCTTTTCCTTCGTTGTCACTCAACTCACGTAAGAGGTAGAGCTAGAATTAGAACCCAGGAATTTTAGATTTCAAAACCACTACGTTTTGTTGCCTGCTGCTATGCGAATTAGAACTTCTCAGTAAAATCACCAAAGGAAGGCTACTATCCTTTAGGTTTTTTCTGATAAACTGCACAGTCCAAGAACTATGTGGCAGACTCCCATCCAGCATTTTAAAGTCATTTCTTTGGTAGTGATGGCAAACAAACAAGCCATCAGATAACAAACAAACAAACAAGCAAACAGAAAGCATAGAAACAAAACAAATGAAAAATATTATAAATAAATCATATCTTTTGAGATCCAACAATAATGACATCATTTTGTGTATAAAGGACAGAGATATAACACCATAAACTTTTGTGGGGGGCAGAATTTGCCAACTCAAAATGTCTCTTTGGCATGTGGATTATTTCAAGCTGAAAACTATCAAGGCCCAAAAGACTCAGGAAGAAACTTCAACCTTGCCCCTAACTGAGTAAAGAATGAAGATAGAGACCCTGTCCCAGGAAGGGAGCCATCACCACAGATAACTGTAGTATGAACTAGGTGTGTAGACAGGGAGGAACTTAGCTAAATCTGTTTGTTAAAACTCCTCTCTGGGGTTTCCCTGGTAGCACAGTGGTTAAGAATCTACCTGCCAATGCAGGGGATACGTGCTCGATCCTCTGGTCCGGGAAGATCCCACATGCTGCGGAGCAACTAAGCCTGTGTGCCACAACTACTGAGCCTGTGCTCTAGAACTTGTGAGCCACAACTACTGAAGCCCACGTGCCACAACTACTGAAGCCTGCGCACCTAGAGCGTGTGTTCCGCAACAAGAGAAGCCTGCACACCGCAATGAAGAGTAGCCCCCGCTCGCCGCAACTAGAGAAAGCCCGCACACAGCAATGAAGACGCAATGCAACCAAAGGAAAAAACACAAAAGAGTAGCCCCCACTTGCTGCAACTAGAGAAAACCCACGTGCACAGCAACAAAGACCCAATGCAGCCAAAAATAAATAAATTAATAAAATAAATTAAAAACAAAAAACAGCTCCTCTCTGTGTCCCATTGTGTCTGTGTGGCCCAGCAAACATCTGTTTACTGAACATCTGCTTCTCCCTCTCCATGTCAGTGGCCTTCCTCCCCTTCCAAGTCCCAAACCACTACCTCCAACATCCTCTTTTGTCTTTGGCTAAAGATGGTATTTAAGGAGGTTTCAGCTATTTTGGTGAGTTGAGTTTTTCCTGGGTCTCTCCCATGTATACGTGTTATTAAACTCTCGTTTGATTTTCTCCTGTTAATCTGTCTCATGTCAATTTAATTTAGACCAGCCAGAAGAACCTAGAAACGGTAGAGGAAAATTTCTTCCTCCCCAACACTTTCAAATTCACATTTAAATTAAAAACAACAAAACAAACAAACAAAAACCCTTTTCAGATTACTACACCCTGCAAAAAATTTAGGGGAGTAGATTATTTATTGACTGTGGCTAATTTAAAGACTATTGGTAGAGAACATTATGAAATTTAGAAGATGTTTTTCAGAAATGAATATTGTAAAGTTCTAATTAAGTATAAAATAGCAAAATTAGAAACGAGTAACATTCATTTGTGAGAGAAAAAGAATGCACGGGATATAAAGTAGTGTAACATAGAAGAAAAATCTTTAACTGGAACAATGGGAGGCATAAAATCCTCTTTGATGAAAGTTCAGTGGAGGCTCCTGAGTGCACCCAGGCTGTAGCAGGACCGGAGGTGTAGAGAATCAGCTGACATGTGAAATTGTTTTTTTAATAAATGTGGAAATGCTTGAGGTTGACATTTGTTAAAACCTATTCCACTACAATGGTATAATTTTTCATAAATACACAAGAAACCAAAATGTCAAAAGATAAAGCAATCTTCTCTTTTGGAGCTCTGCTATTCTCACCCCTACTGTGACTCTTTCATTTGGAAGTTATTCACAACAAAAGGACAAATCTCTCATTTTTGTGGCCATAAGGGGATAAGAGAGAAGCTATTTGAACTGTAAAAGTCCTTTTTCAAAATGCTTACTTTATAATAAAAATGGCACTTTAGTCTGAAGAACAATTCTTTTTCACATTTGCTACCTAATGCACTACACAATTTCAGTTGATCACCTTGATGACTTTAATTATTAAATATGAAATAAATCTCCCTCTTCTCCATTAGGCTATTTAACTTTAATTTCCATAATGAAATGGAGTAGGAAAGGTCAAAGCCTCCCCTCCTAAAACCCAAGTAAAAAATTTCATTCATCTTTTAGGCAAGAATGTCTTTAACAAAACATCAGGTACACAGTTGCTCAAGGAGATAGGTTCTAGGGGGCAGCATAGGACCTAAGGCCCTCTGGAAAGGTTTTCCAAGAATTAAATATTTTCCACTCTGACTCTTTTATTTCGCTTGTCCCTCTCCCTGGAAAATACTGGCCCTCCAGACCCTGAGGTGACACTTTGCTGCTGGGCTGTAGGGGTGACAGAATCCTACCATGTGGTCTTGAAGTGTACCATGCATATGTGGGGAGACATGGTGGGGGAGAAAAAAGAATTTTCCCGCTACCCTTCTAGGTCCTTGCCTGAGACCTTCCTCTGCCCCGTGTAATAAAAGACAAATTAACAGGAGAAAAAAACAGACATTTAATAACATGTATTCCTCTTGTATACAAAGGACATACCCAGGAAAACTGAGGAATCCCCCCAAAATGGCCCAAGCCATCACCTTAAATGCCATTTGCAGCTGAAAGCAAAAGATGTTGGGTGAGGGAGAGCCAGGTTTTCAGACAAAGCACAGTAAACAAGGGTACGCTTACTCTGCAGATTTAAGTTGCCTTCTCCAGTGATAAGAGTATCTGTAGGGCTTCCCTGGTGGCGCAGTGGTTGAGTGTCCGCCTGCCGATGCAGGGGACACTGGTTCGTGCCCCGGTGTGGGAAGATCCCACATGCCGCGAAGCGGCTGGGCCCGTGAGCCATGGCCGCTGAGCCTGCGCGTCCGGAGCCTGTGCTCCGCAACGGGAGAGGCCACAACAGTGAGAGGCCCGCGTACCGCAAAAAAAAAAAAAAAAAAAAAAGAGTATCTGTAGATTTAGTCATCCTCCTCCTCCTGGTACTGAGAAGGAAACACCCTTACAAATGGAGATTCCCCTTATAAATGTAAATTTCTCTTACCAAAGGGTAACTTTTATTTGGTTTTCAGAGCTTATCTCTTTTCTGCTTTTTTTTTTTTTTTTAAATAATCAGCCTAAAATAATCCTTATGCACATTTTGTGGTGACAAATTCTGCTCTCCTTCAAGGTCATCAGAAAGTAGATCCTTCCTCAGGGTCACATGTATCACTAAAATGGTAACATTAAAATAGTATGTGCAATAAAATGGAAAAGGTTCTTTGTTATTTAAGAACTTCAGAGATCTATATAAAGCAGTAGTTCTCAAACTTTCAAAGTGCGCATCAGAATCACAGGAAGGGTTTGTTAAAACAGGTCTCTGAACTCCAATCCCAGCATTTCTGATTCGTTGAGAGTGGGCTGGGGAAGAGACTGCATTTCTGACGATTCCCAGGTGGCTCCTGCTGCTGGCCTGGGTACCACACTTCGAGAGTCCTAATAAGTGAGCTTGCTTCTGGGCAAGCATTGTGGCCAGGCTTAGGCCTATAATGGCTTCTCTTATGTCAAGAAAGCCATGTCTGGTTCTCTTCCTCCGGGGACTCCCTACTCTGTCTGCCTACACCGTGACTCACTTATGTGCTTTAAGTGGGTTTCAAGTGAGCTGAAATACAGACTACCTCATCTTCGTGGTAGCAAGTGGCTTGTAGAAGGGACAGAGCTACAGGCCTGTTGCCTCTGGCTGAGATGAGTTTTGTCTGTGTATCCCATTGTGCCGTAGAAATATTATTACTTTCTAAATGTGCCATGACATGAAAAAGTTGGGGGTGTACTCAATTCTACAGAGCGTTGTTTCCAGTAACTTAATTCTATTGGGAAAAAACCTCAGTAGGCATAACTTGTCTTTAGAATAGAATATTTAAAATGAGGTAAGGAATCCTGGAATCATTTCCCAAACACTTTACAAGGAAGGAGAGAAAGAAATCAGGATATTTGCTGAGCAGGTTCTTTGTGGCAGGCACGTGCCAGGTACTTAACATGTTATTACATTTAGTTCTCACCACAACCTAATGGGATAGGTATTATTTCACTCTTTTACTTCACCGAACCAAGACTTAGAATACATAAGTAATTTGCCCAAGGTCACAGAGCTGGTAAGCGAAACCAGAGGGAAAGCCAGTATCTCTGACTTGAAGTTCCAAGCTCTATCACATGGTCTCAGGGATGAAGCAAATGGAGAGGCCCTTTCTTTACATCATCTGAAATTGGATCAGCTTCAGAAAAAGTTAAGCCAGATTGAGGTTATATCTAAGTTCCCAATGAAAAGACAACAAAGGAAAGTATTGCTTTATTGGCTTCCCCAATTTAGATAATTTAGGTTTGCAGGGGGTTATCTAGGTAGAAATTTTAAACATGTGATTACCAGGCCTCTTTGTGTGTGTTGTGTATGTGTTTCCTTTCTGATGTTCAGCTGACGCCTGTAGTGTGTCATACCTTCTGGCTGTCTTATGCAGGCACAGTGAAGTGCTGAGTTGGGCAGTTATGAAACAGGAGGGAAGGAGGCAGGCACAACCTTTGAAAGAATAACATAGCCCGAGGACATGACATAAACTGATTAGAACCAAATGGGTTCAAGATGGCAGACAAGTTGACTTCCACTAGACCTTGAGCCTCAGTATACGCTCACTGTAACACATCAGCAAGCTAAATGACACACCCACAGGCACCATGACAGTTCCAAGACCGACCATAAGGATCAAAAAGTGGGTGGTGGCCCGATTCCTGGAAATCCCTGCTTCTTCCTGAAATAGCTGGAATACTCCTCCCACTCATTAGCTTATGAAATTACCCAACCCTATAAAAACTGACAACCCCATACCCTGGTGCCTTTCTCACCTTCTGAGATGGCCCACACTCTGTGGAGCGTGTTTCTCTCTAAATAAATCCACTTTCTGGGCTTCCCTGGTGGCGCAGTGGTTAAAAATCTGCCTGCCAATTCAGGGGACACGGGTTCGAGCCCTGGGCCGGGAAGATCCCACATGCCGCGGAGCGACTAAGCCCATATGCCACAGCTACTGAGCCCACGAGCCACAACTACTGAAGCCCATGTGCCTAGAGCCTCTACTCCACAACAAGAGAAGCCACCGAAATGAAAAGCCAGCACACTGCAACGAAGAAGTAGCCCCCACTCGCCACAACTAGAGAAAGCCTGCGTGCAGCAATGAAGATCCAACACAGCCAAAAATAAATAAATAAATTTATTTAAAAAAAATCCACTTCTTACCTATCACTTTATCTCTCACTGAATTCTTTCTGTGATGAGACATCAAGAGCCTGAGCTTCGTTAAGTCCTGAAACTAGGTGTGTGAGCTCAGTTGGAAGACTGGGTTTTGGCCGGGTTCGAGTCCCAGCCACCTGGGTTCAAGTCCCAATCTTAGGTGCATGGTTTCAGTTATACTATAGTGGGTTTGAGGACCCAAGTTTTTTTGGGGTAGATTGCCTCTGTCCTCTGCATCACTTTGTGGAGACTCAGTCTAGGGACCCTCGTTTGGAAGCCATCTCTCGTCGCCACTGAGACTAGTCTTCTCTGGGTTTAGACTCGTCCAACCTTTCATTCTTGCCTACCTTGTTTTCGGACCACATAATTTCTAGTTCGTAACACTCTTTACATTTAATTTGCATTCTCATTTTACTTGAGCTTCAACTTATCACTTATAATGTTCAAAAGACTCATTAATTTCTTTTATTGTGGCTCCCCTCTCATTTATTTCCTGTTTGAAACGTGCCCCATTCACAATGGGGTGCCTAAGTGTTTTAACTGGATGCTTTATTAATTACTTTTGCTGATTTTCTTCAATTACTTTAATTAGTGCTGTGCTGTATTATTTTTATCTCGACTCCTCAAATTAAAAGTTCACCTTTTGATATATTGAATATGTACGCAGAGAAGGAAATCACTTGAGAGGAATTAAGGCCTGTAGCTGGGAAATTTACTGTGATTAAAAACATGCAGGACCTTAAACGGCTGCCATTTGATAAAAGGTGAAAGACTCACATCCAGAGAGATTAACAGATTGGCTGGTAGCACTGCTATTGGAAACAGAAATCGTCCAGACCTGGGTTTGCAACCTGGATTTTAATGACCAGTTCTGTGATCTCGGGCAACTCACTTGATGGTTTTGAACATGTTTCCTCATCTAAAATGTGGGGATAGTAATAATGCAGGGTCGTTGGAATGATAATTAAAGCATTGGCATCAGTATAGTGTTTGGTACACATTAGGCTTTTAATAAATAGTAGCTATTATGATTGCTAGCCATGATTCAATTCTGTGAAAATGTATTTCTCTCTTACTGTCCTTTAACTTACATAACTTCTAGATTCATGGTGATAAAGTATAATTTTCAAAAACCTAAAATTATTATGCTCATAGAAATATAAAATGAACACCTGCCAAAGATTTAAATTAACTCTTTAATGAGGCAACAAATAATAATCAGTATAGAGGCTGCAAAGAACAAAGAGTTTTATTTGGGGTCTTAGGAATTGCAGTTTGGGAGACAGATTCAGGTAAAACTAAAAGACTGTTCTGGGGAAGAGAAAGAGTCAGGGGCTTATAAAGGCAAAAGCTACAAGGTTGTTAATGTTGTCTTGTAAGAATTTTGACTGGCTCTGATGCAAAAAAGAAATATTTGTTCTTGAGAGATAGGCTGTCATGAGTGACTTAGGGCAAGGGTCTGATGAGTATCTTGAGTTTCTGGAACATTGTGGAGAGGTTCTGGGTGCCTCTGTTAAGACAATAAGTGGTCAAAAGTTCAGATTCCATCCTGGCTGAGAAGTACATAGTCCCATTTCCTCAATGGCCTCCTGCTCTTTTAGAGGGCTCTTCTAGCAATACTGACTCCATTTTGATTTTCCTTTCACAGAGGGAATCAGTGACATGTTAAAACTGATTCAAAGAGAATTTGATTTGCAGAAATTTATATTCTATTAGTCAAAATTTATTTGCATGTCTAGGAAAAAGAATAATTTGAATTACTACAGGCTGGAAACATTTATATTACTTTTCAGTTTTCTACAAGCTAACTTCTATCTCTGAAAAGTTTTAAAAATAGTCTAGTCAATCAAAGACAATCAAAGGTTTACCTCCCCATGGGATCAGACAGATTCTCCCCCTGGAGAATCTACTAGACAAATGACCAACATTCCATTGGAAGGATACCCAGTAATCTCTTTTACTGTTTTTCCAAGTCTGGGCAATTTGTCTGATAGTGTCACCCTTCCCCACTTGTGATCATAAATTATTTTGATCACATAAAATGTGTTCTCATTAGGTTTTGCCTGATTATTGACATAGGGTGCTGGAAGACTATTACTTATCCATACGGGCCTTGTTGAGTCTGCTTTGTACGTTTAGATCCTGTAAATATTATGAAACTACAGAGGCCACAGAAGTCACTTTGACTTTGAAGCTTTTGTGATAGATCTTAGATTGGACTTTTGAAAGGATCTGTTATTTTTTATTCTAACCCAGGATGAGGAAACAAAGTCCAAGAAACTATCAGATTTCACCTAGAGGACTGTAAGGGAGGGAAACAAACAAACAAAAAACCCTTCCAAGGTTCTTGGTGAGACCTTCCTGCAATAAAAGGCAGATTAATTGGAGAAAAACAGAAGTTTAATAACATGTACCTCCTGTGTAGGTGGGACAGTCCCAGGAAAACTGAGTAACTCACCAAAATGGGCCAAGCTATCACCTTAAATACCATTTTCAGCTAAAGAAAAAAGAAGATGTTGGGGGGCAGAAGGAAAGGGGAGCCAGGTATAGGAGGTTGTCAGGCAAAGTAAACAAGCGTATGGGGTTGTTATGCAGATTTAAGTTGCTGCCTTTTCCATTGATAGGCAACGCCCTGACAAATGGAGATTTCCATTATAAATGTAAATTTCTCTCACAAAAGGTTAACTTCGACTTGGTTTTCAGAGCTTCTCCTGTTCTGTGGTTTCTTAAAAATAATCAACCTAAAATAATCAATAATCCTTATGCCAAAGAGGCATATTTGGGGTGACAGATTCTGCTCCCTTTCAGTACCTATAAATTTGAGTGAATTTCTTCTTTAGGTCTCCAAAATTTGCTAAGGTTCCTAGCTTGCCAGGAAGTGACCTTCCTTTCCCCCTCTGGGGCCAGTTTTCCTGGGAGGACTTTATAGGCATTAGATCATATATAAAGTCAAACGTTTGGGGTTATCTTGGGGTACACTTAAAGAGAAAAGCCTGCTTTCTTAAAGTGTCTCTCACAAAAGGAAACCAAAGGTCATCATATTAGAGCTCTGTGAGATTTAGCAGTCATATACTTGGTGTTTAAGAAGCACCTGGGGTTTTGTTAAACACACAGATTCCTGGGCCTTACCCCTATGGATCCTGATTTTGTAGATCTGGGGTGGAGCCAGGAGTCTGCATTTTAACAAGCACCCAGGTGATTGGAGAGAGTAGTCTGTACACCACACCTTGTAAAATACTGCCCCAGGCCAACCTCCTGCTTTTAGGCATGAAGAAGACACTTCAGCCAGAAGTTCTGAAGTGACTTGTTGGGCATCACACTGCCGTTATGGACTTTACCTCCCTCTAAGCCTCAGTTCCTTACTCAATAAAGCAGGAGTGGTAGTCTTTTCTGTTTGCAAGGGTTATTGGGAGAATTACATCTGATAGTACATGTAAAGCACTTTGCATAATGCCTAATAGATAATAGGTTCAGGTTAATGCTCAAGTACTATTGTCAGCTTATTGTTATTATTTATGGTAAATTATTTCCCTACTTGAACTGTATTTACCTCTAAAGCTTCCCAAAAACACTAGGGCCATTTGGCATCGACTGGCAAGGTGTCTCTGGGGAGCGAGAGCAATTCTCCAGAGCTGTACAGAGAGAGCCCCTTCCCCAGCTTCAGCCACATGCTTCCTCCTGCCGCTGTGGCCCCAGGTGACTGAAATAGGACTTAACTGACCCCAAGTTAAGGCCGTCCAGATGGGAGCTTTTCCTTTGTCCTGTAGTGGCTGTGAGGAAGGAGGTTTGTTGTAGACACAGCGACTTGTTGGATTAGATGGTAAGCAGACAAATCAGTTGTTGGGTGAAATGCTGATGAAAATTGAGTAACAAAAACTCGTTGAGCACATAAAAAATATCACTGCATTATAGACGGTTAGTGCTGAAAAGAACCACAGCAAACATCTTGTTCAGCACCCTCCCCTCCTCAGTTAATAAGCAAGAAAAGTACTGGCTGGAGACAGAGCTGGGATGAGAGCCCAGTTAATTCCCTTCCTGACCAGAAATAAATAGACACATAGTACCTGCCTTATAGTACTAACAAGAGGGCCTCACAGCTCAGTCAGATTTTAATATGTAAGCCCAAGTCCATAACCTTGTAATAAAGTCTGGGATTAAAAAAAAAAAGATATCCTGAAAGTTTTATTTAATTTATTTTTTCTAAATGTAAAATAATCATATGGTATTTGTGATCATATGATCACGGGAAGGCACAATGAAGAGTTGTCAGAGGAGATTTTGTCAAGCTTTAAACATAGGATTATGGGTTCCTGAGAAACAACACTTGATTTTCCATTTAATCAAAGTGAAAATAAAGTATATTAAAATAAACATAAAAGAAAATAACTGGAGTTTAAGGAAACTTAGCTCTTTCACAAGTGAGAAAACTTTTGTTCCCAGTGTTTTGTTTTTGTTTTTTAAATTAACCAAGTGTACATGCCAACATAAAAAACAGAAAATTATTCTGGTAAGAAACAATATCTGCCATTTAGGCAGATTTATGAAAGCTAAAGAATCATCTTTCAAATTGTAGCTGAAAGTGCTGGGAAACAAGCCCATCAAAACTGAGCAAAATTTGCTAAAAGTTTAGTACATTTTATATTTTTTTCCCTCCAAACTCAGGTGATATAAACCAAGCAAATAAAATTCACTTGCTTCAACTTTTGTCTTTTACTATGTTTTTTCATAGTCTGGGACAAACTGACATTCTATTTTAGGACAAAACAACTCTTTTTCTTCTCTTGAACAGTACAAACACTTGCTCAGCTGTAGTTCTCTATCACTCTTGTATAGTATAGTCTCAACCACCTGTGACATTATAAGCTTTAATCAAAATAATTAATTCCCATTGCACAGAGAAAGGTGAGAAGTAGGTAACTGAAAACTGTTAATACAAGCATTTCAGCAGACTATGACTAGCAATATACATCACACAACTTTCTTAGCCACACACAATACCTTTACACGTTAAAGTACCCAGAATGAACATGTCCATTAAGTATGACATAAAGATACAATCACTCTATAGCTTATAAAATAAAAATTAATAGTATATAAACTTCAAATTATGGTTAGTAACCAAGGTTTCAGTATATTATCTTACTTAGAAATTAGGTAGGTATCTAAGAATTATCTCTTAATTAAATTAATATTGTCTCAAGGTTTTAAGTTAACTAAAGATCTTAGAAATTATCTTTAAGTGGACCCATTACAAATCATAATTCCTCTTGATATAAAATGTTTGTCAGAATGTTTCAAATTAGTTTAATATATTTTTCATAATTTTAAACATAATGTAGGAGTGATGTTAGGAAGTTCATATTAAATAGTTTTTTCATGAGGAAAAACCTAAGTCTTATAAAAAAGAACATGTTGCTGAATGGATGAATGGATAAAGAAATTACGGTATATATACACAGTGGAATATTATTGAGCCATAAAAAAGAATGAAATTTGCCATTTGTGACAAATTAATGGACCTCGAAGGTGTTATGCTAAGTGAAATAAGTCAAAGACAAGTACCGTATGATTTCTCTTACATGTGGAACCTTAAAAACAGACAAACAAAAGAAGCTCCTAAATATGGAGAACAGATTGGTGGTTGCCAGAGGTTGAGGAGTCAGGGGTGAGGGAAATGCGTGAAGGGGGTCAAAAGGTAAAAAGAAAAAATAGGCAGTTGATGTAAAATAAACATAGAAGAAATATAAAATGTGCACTTGTTTTATACTTTGATAAATTAGAGAGCAGACATAGTGTCGTCAAAAAAACAAACAAGCAAACATATAATTAAACCTTAGTTATGTGAGCTTATGTGATCTTGGATTTTTAAACTATTTCTGAGCTAGCAGTGTCCATAACAGGAACTTTTTTCCTTAAATGTCCAGTACATTAAAATTGCTAGATGTTCAATATCCTTATTGTTTTGTGAATTATGGGACTATTAGAAATGATGGTTGCTTAGATGATCTTGACAGCTAACTGTATAAACTAATTAGAATGAAACTCCATTAAATTAAGAGACATTAGGATCCAAATTATTATTTTTTTTCTTAAGTTTATTTATTTGTCTGGGTTGTGTCTTCATTGCTATACTCAGGCTTTCTTTAGTTGCGGTGAGTGGGGGCTACTCTTCGTTGTGGTGCATGGGCTTCTCAGGGCTTCTCATTGCAGTGGCTTCTCGTTGCAGAGCATGGGCTCTAGGCATGTGGGCTTCAGCAGTTGTGGCTCACGGGCTCGGTAGTTGCGGCTCTCAGGCTTAGTTGCTCCACAGCATGTGGGATATTCCCAGACCAGGGCTTGAACCCATGTCCCCTGCAATGACAGGCAGATTATTAACCATTGCACCAGGAGGGAAGTCCTAGGATCTAAATTATTAATATATGTGGAGGTAGGAAAACATCTTGTACCCAAATAATAAGAGGTCAAGACTTTTCTCAATTATAGACATATAGATATACCCAGATATGGATAGCTCATAACCTAACTTGTACAACTTCAGCCAATGTTCACAAATAAACAGAGAAAAACAAAAACTCTCTGGTCCAGATCTCAAAGAGCTTTCTTCTTCTCAGTGGGTATGAATTCTGAATTGGTTTGTATTCACAAATAGACAGAGACAAGTAAACAAAAAAGACTAACAAATCAAATTCTCTCTTACCTCTCACTTAACAGAAAACATACCACCATCATCCACGGAGAGAATTCACCAAGTAATTAGACTATAAACCAAATTCCCAGTCATGGCTGCTGTCAATGAGAAATAACTTGACTGTGTACAAACCAGAAGCAAAAACAAAACATAATTCAGTAGAGAGGAAACAAAAATCTTAGAGAAACCATCAGCGAAGTTAAGTTTCTATTGTCCCTGAGGATTCATTATAGAAGCCAAGAAAAGATATGCCTGGGTTTAAACAGGCCATGAAGTTCACTTCTCTGGTAGCACAGTTTCCCTGGCTCCATCAGGTCAGTCCAGCTGGGCATCTCAGTGGGTGATTTGCAAAAGTACTAAAGGATAATTTCCAAAAAGGTGTAAATATGATATTTAATAGAAATAAAATATAAACATGTTCAAATATTTTATTTAACTCATTAACGTTGAAACCAATAAGGAGTACAAAATACATTTGCATTGCTGTGAACAGCAATCATTTGCATTTTTGTAGAAGGAGACACTTGAGTTACTATTAGTTTTTTTTAAAGATTTATTTAATTAATTTATTTATTTAGTTTATTTTTGGCTGTGTCAGGTCTTAATTTTGGCATGCGGGATCTTCACTGAGGCATGTGGAATCTTTCGTTGCGGGGCATGGCTCTTTATTGTGGCACGCAGGCTTCTCTCTAGTTGTGGTGTGCAGGTTTTCTCTCTCTAGTTGTGGTGTGAAGGTTTTCTCTCCCTAGTTGTGGTGTGCAAGTTTTCTCTAATTGTGGCACACGGGCTCCAGGACGTGTAGGCTCTGTAGCTGTGGTTCGTGGGTTCCAGAGCACGTGGGCTCTGTAGTTTGCGGCATGCAGGCTCTCTAGTTGAGGTGTGTGAGCTCAGTAGTTGCGGTGTGTGGGCTTAGTTGCCCCACGGCATGTGGGATCTTAGTTCCCCGACCAGGTATCTAACCTGTGTCCCCTGCATTGTAAGGTGAATTCTTTACCACTGGACTACCAGGGAAGTCCCACTATTATTTTTTTAATAAGTTAACTTCTATCCCTACAGAATCAATCAAAAGCAACCAAAGGTTCACATCTCTATGGAATCTGAAATCCCCAGAGTGTTTACTAGACCATGTCCAACATTCCAGTGAAAGTTAAAGCTCTTGCTCTTTTCCAATACTTTGACAATTTATCCTGACATTGGGAAACATTAGTGATCAAAACTGACAGAGATTTATGCCTTCATGGAACTTGTACTTTAGTTGGTGAAACAGATAATGCTCAATGAAACTAACAAATTAATAAATGTTTAGGAGGCTTTAAGTGCTATGGAAAGAGAAAAAGGAGAGCAGGGTAAGCGGGATTGGAGTTCTGGGTAGGGGAGAACAGGTTAGAGTATTAAATAGAGTGGTCCAGGTAAGGTCCTTCGTTTGAACAAAGACTTGAGGGAGATGAGGGAGTTAGTAAACAGATATGGGGCAAGAGTGTTCTAGGTGGAGAGAGTAATTAAAACAGAGTCCTTAATATGTGGCTTGTACAAAGGACAATGAGGAGGCTAGTGTGGCTGGAATGGAGTGCATGAGGGGGAGAAGAGGTGCTATAGAATTAACGTGTCTTCCCCAAATTCATATGTTAAATCCTAATGCCCAATGTGATGTTACTACGAGGTGAGGTGTTGGGGAAAGGAGAGACCGCTTCTGTCATGTGAGGACACAGTGAGAAGACAGCCATCTAAGAACCAGGAAAATGGCCCTCATCAGACACTGTATCTGCAAGCACCTTGATCTTGGACTTCCAGTCTCCAGAAATGTAAGAAGTACATTTCTGTTGTTTATAAGCCACCCAGTCTATAGTATTTTTGTTATGGCAGCCTGAACAGACAAGGACAGAAAATTCATACCGAGTGGTAGGTGCTGCTGTACTAGATACCTAAAAATGTGAAAATGGCTTTGGGTAGAGGCTGGAGAAGTTTTAAAGTGCATGCTAGAGAAAGCCTACATTGCTGTGAATGGATCGTGAAGGCCGATTCTGATGAGAACTCAGACAGAAAAAGGAGAGATGTAGTGAAAGCCTAAATCTTCTTAGAGAATACCTAAGTCATCCTGAACAGAATGTTGATAGAAACATGCATGTAAAGGCCATTGTGATGTGGTCTCTGCTGGAAATGAGGAACATGTTATTGGACAAGAGAGAAGAGGCCATCCCTGTTCTAAAGTGACAAAGAGCTTGGCTGAATTGTGTTCATGTTCTAGTGCTTTCTGGAGGGTGGAACTTGGAAATGATGAAACTGGATATTTAGCTGGAGTTATTTCTGACAGTTTCGGTATTGATAGCGTTGAAGGAGCAGCATGGCTCCTCTTGACGGCGTACAATAAAGTGTGAGAAGAGAGAAATGGTTTAAAGACAGAGTTGTTAATCAAAAGAGAAGCAGGACTTAAAGATTTGGAAATTCTCGGCCTATTCATATTGCAAAAAATGAGAAAGCACGGTTGGAAGAGAATAGTAAGGGTGTGGCCAAATGACCATTTGATAAGATTGGTATGGATCAACCATCTCAACAGAAGCTAGGAGCTGCTGTCCAAGAAAATGGAAAGTGATTCTGAAGGCAATTCAGAGATCATCAGAGCTCTCGTGCTCATCACAGTTGAGGGGAGTGTCTGTGGGGAAAGGACCTTCAAAGGCCTGGGAGGCAGAGTGGTTTCAAAGGAGTGGCCGCTGGCACCTTTGGGATTTTGGTTCATGTGGCCTGGCGCCACCTCACATCTTGGGACTTCATTTCTATACTTTGGTGCTGTGGCCCCTCAGTTGCCCCAGGTGCCACTCTGGTGGACCCTGGAGTTGCCTGGGCTGTGCCCAGCAAAGCCATGGGGGCATGGCTGCCTCTACCTAGATTTCAAAGGACAGGAGTTACCATCAGAGTTACCAGTTTGGGACCCTAGCCTCAGAAATCTGGAGGGAAGGACCCAGGGAGAGAAACACCGTAGGGGGCAGGGTCACCCAAAGGTGTAGGATCAGGCCCAATCAATCTAGAATGTGGGATTCTCTGCTCCAGTGTGTTCAGAAGGCAAGACCTCCACCCCAGTGTACCTGGGAGGCAGATCATTGAGCCAAAGAGGATTATTCTTGAGCCCTGAGTTCTAATGGAATTTGCCCTGTTGCATTTTGGACTTGCTCGGGACCTGTCACTCCTTCCTTCTTTCTGATTCCTCCCTCTGGAACGGGAATGTCTGTCCAATGTCTGTCCAACCACTGTATTTTAGAAGTACATAACTTGTGTGATTACTGGAGAGCAATTTGCTTCAGGATGAGTCATAATTTTAGTCTCACCCATATTGTTACTGGAAAACTGGGTTCACCTCTTGGTGGGTGTGAAGCCCAAAGGCACAACCAAGCCAAAGAGTGGGAGAAAGAAGGATTTATTACTTGCTGCAAGTAAGGAGAACACTGAGGATCAAAGCAGTGTCTTCCCAAACAGCAAAATTGGGAAGTTTTAAGCTAAGGGTACATGCATATTCATGAAGGGGTTTGGGTGGTATATGCATATTCATGGAGGGGCTTGAGCAGAAGAAAATCCAGCATAGAATTAGGGCAAAGGTGGCCAGAATCCAGGCTTTAGTTGATTGAAGTCATGAGGGTCAGAAAATGTCAGCATCTTCACTCTTAGTTTCCAAGCAGTCTGAGATCTCAGCATCCTCCACCTGGGTGAGGTCCTTAGTTCCTGAAGAACTCAAAGATGTGTATCAGATTGTTATGTATATCCTTTGAGGAGGAATTAGGACTCTGTTTTATTACCTAACTATTGTTTCTTGACCACTTTTCCTTTGTTCTTGCATTCCCTTAAGATGATTAATCACTGAGACCTGTTCAAGGGCAAGCATTGTGGCCAGGCTTAGATCACAAAAAATGGCTTCTCTCATGTCAAGAAAGTCATGCCTGGTTCTTTTTCTCCGGGGACTCCCTATCCTATCTGCTTATAATATCTGATTTAGATGATATCTAGATTAGACTTTTGAGTTGATCCTGGAATGAGGTAAGACTTTTGGGGGCTATTGGGATGAAATGAATATATTTTACATGTGAGAAGGGACTGGATTTTGGGGGGCCAGGGGTAGAATGCTGTAGACTGAATATTTATTTTGCCCCCACAATTCATATGTTAAAATTTAACAACCAGTGTGATGGTATTACGAGGTGAGGTCTCTGCGAGGTGATTAGGTCCTGAAGGTGAAGCACTCATGAATAGGAGCAGAGACCTCAGAGAGATACCTCCCCTTTCACCATGTGAGGTCAATGCGAGAAGATGGCCATCTATGAACCAGGAATTGAGCCCTGCCTAGATACTTAATCTGCTGGAAACTTGATCTTGGACTTTCCAGCCTCCAGAACTGTGAGAAATACATTTCTGTTGTTTATAAGCCATTCAGCCTATGGTATTTTTGTTATGGTAGCCTAAGTGACTAAAACAGGAGCTGATAAGGTTAGAGAGGAAAAGGGAAGCCAGAGTGTGTGAGGCCTCATGAAATATTTGAAGAATGTAAGCTTTTATTCTGAGTAAAACAGGGATCTTTCAGGGTTTTAAGCAGAAGACTGATGTGATCTGACTTACTTTTTAAAAGTATCACGATGGCAGTTGTGTTGAGAATAATAGATGGTAGGAAGGTGAAAGCAGAAGCAGAGAGTCCTGTTGGGAAGTTATTGTAGTAATCAGGGTGAGAGATGATACTGGCTTAGCATAGGGTGCTAGTAGTAAAGATAATGAGAAATGGTAGATTCTGGATGTATTTTTAAAGTTAGAGCCTATAGGCTTAGCAGGTAGTTTGCATTTGCATGTGAGAGATACAAAGTAGTCAAAGATGGCTATAAGGTTTGGGGCTGAATACATGGAAGGATAGAGTTGCTGTCCATTGAGATGGAGAAGGCTTCAGGTAGATCAGATTTAGGTGTTGTGATAGATTATAAAAATGGCCACAAATTCTCTTCCCCCTTGCATGAACTCCTTTACAATGTGACATTGCCTCAACACTCTTTCTTCACCCCCTGAAATTTGAGGCATCCCGGCCGACAGCCTGCCATCCTCCAGACGTGCGGGAGAGGCCAACGGACCACAGATGCATGAGATCATCCAGCTGCCAGATGTCCAGACAGGTCATAAGAAAGCTCAGCAGATACCAGGCAAGCTGACCTAGACTAGAAGAACTACACAGCTGACACACAAAATCATGAGTTTAAGTCACTGGGTGACTTAAAACAGAAATTTATTCCTCCACAGGAGACTAGAGGTCTAAAATCGGGGTATATACAGGGCTATGCTCCCTCTTAGTGCTTTAGGGAAGAATCCTTTTTTGACTCTAGTAAGAGTCTCTGGTGGCTGCTGGCAATTCTTGGCATTCCTTGGCATGTAGCAAGAAATCACCCTCAACTGTGCCTCCAGCACCACATGGCCTTCTTGTATGTTTCTCTGTGTCTTCGTATGAACTTCTTATACTCAATAGCAGTAGTTACTGGAGTAAATGTTTTAACTAAAACATTTGCAAAAATGTGTTTCCAAATAAGGTCATATTCATAGGTCCTGGAGGTTAGGACATCAACAATATCTTTTTGGGGGACACAATTCTTAAGCTAGCATGTTTTGTGGTAGTTTGTTACATAACAAACTCTAATACAGTGGTGGGAAGTGAGGAGTTCAATTTTGGACACTTTGAACTTGTATTACCTCTTTCCCTAGACTCACTTCTAGTTATAAATTACTTCATATTTCACTGAGAAAAGAAAACAAGCGGAGGAGAATTTTCACAAGCCCCCCCATCTGATTTACCTACCTACAAGCATCAATTTTATATACTTTGTCTCCTCTTAAGGTACCGTTAGTGAACTATCTGTGTTCCAATCTAAGTCCAACCTCTTCCTTTTTTCAAAAAACAATTTTTTTTAAATGTTTTGTTTATTTATTTTTGGCTGCGTTGGGTCTTTGTTGCTGCGTATGGGCTTTCATCTAGTTGCAGCGAGCGGGGGCTATTCTTTGTTGCGGTGCGTGGGCTTCTCACTGTGGTGGCTTCTCGTGTGGAGCACGGGCTCTAGGCACCTGGGCTTCAGTAGTTGTGGCACGCGGGCTCGGCTCAGTAGTTGTGGCTTGCGGGCTCCAGAGTGCAGGCTCAGTACTTGTGGCACATGGGCTTAGTTGCTCCACAGCATGTGGGATCTTCCCGGACCAGCGCTCGAACCTGTGTCCCCTGCATTGGCAGGCGGATTCTTAACTACTGCGCCACCAGGGAAGCCCGATGTGGACACTTTTTAAAGTGTTTACTGAATTTCTGTTTCTGTATGTTTTGGCTTTTTGGCTGCGAGGCATGTGGGATCTAAGCTCCCCAACCAGGGATCGAACCCACACCCCCTGCATTGGAAGGCAACGTCTTAACCACCAGACCACCAGGGAAGTCCCCAACTTCTTTCTTTATGTACCCACCTCTTGCCTGTTTAAGGACTTCACTCCCCCTATTCTCCCTTTCTCTCCTCCATCATCATTTTTTCCACCTCAATCAGATCATCCCTATCAGCATAAAAATATGCTATTAAAAAACCATGCTATTACTTCTTCTATCTTAAAAAAAAATACCCCTCCTGACCCCCACTCCTGCTGTCAACTACTGCCCCATGTTTCTGCTCTCTGTTACAGCAAAATTCCCCAAAAAGAGTTGTTTATATTCTGCCCAATTGTCTTATGGGCCCACTAATCATACTTTTGCCCCCTTCACACACACAGAGCATTCTATTGAAACTGTCTTCTCAAGGTCATTGTAACCTCCACATCACCAGTCATTAATTCCCAGTCCTCGTGTTACTTGACTTATTGGCAGGTTTTAACATGGTTTATCTTTCACCCTTGAAAAACTTTCTTCGCTTGTTTTCCTGGACAGCATACACTCTGCGGCTTTCATGTTTTCTCTTTCTCATGCTCCTTCACTAGCTGTCATAGTCAGTTCTTGCTACTATAGCAAAACACCATAGACTGAATGGCTTAAACCACACACATTTTTTTTTTTTTTTTTTTTTTTTTTTTTGCAGTACGCGGGCCTCTCACTGTTGTGGCCTCTCCCGTTGCGGAGCACAGGCTCCGGACGCGCAGGCTCAGCGGCCACGGCTCACGGGCCCAGCCGCTCCGCGGCATGTGGGATCTTCCCGGGTCGGGGCACGAACCCGTATCCCCCTCACTGGCAGGCGGACTCTCAACCACTGCGCCACCAGGGAAACCCCACACACATTTATTTCTCACAGTCCTGGAGGCTGGGCAGTCCAAGATCAAGGTGCCTATGGATTCAGTGTCTGGTAAAAGCCCTCTTCCTGGTTTGTAGACAGCTGCTTTCTTGCTATGTATCTCTACATGACAGGGTGGGCGGGGTTGGGGGGCACGGTTGGAGAAGGGAGAGAGAAGAAGGGAGAGAGAGGAAGGGAGAGAGAAGTAAGAAGTGCTCTCTGGTCTCTTCCTCTTCTTATAAGGGCACTAATACCATCACAGGGGCCCCACCCTCATGATTTCACCTGAACCTAATTACCTTCTAAAGGCCCCACCTCCTAATACCATCACACTGGGGATAAGGACTTTAACAGATGAATTTTGTGGGAAACAAACATTTAGTCCATAGTACTCGTTTTGTAGAGGTCAAGGGCTTTTTTGGTCTGTACTTAATAAAATATTACCTGAGTTTAAAGCCATTTCCTGGCTGCATCATAAAATGTAATCTGCATGTAATATCTAACTCTCCCATATCTGACTCTTTTATACAGTGTTCCTTGTCCATTTACTCAGTGACAGGATCATGATCTCTTTGTGCATCTACTAGGCAATGGGGAAAATGGTAGCATTTAATTTACGTTCTGTACATTTTAAATGCTTGGAATTGTGCTTGGGATAGTATGCACTCAGTAAATGTTAGCCATTATTTATTATTATCTATAGGCAAGAAGGGCTAAGATGGGCTTACTAATACCAAACACAAGATTTATACAGATATATCAGTCCAGGTCATGAGCAGGCCAGAGGGTGACTCTTCTGTGAAAGGGCCTTTTCTTCAAGCCATCAACAGAGTGGGGTGGGGGGAGTTCTTCCCTCTAGGTTGAATAGGCAGTTTTGGTTGTCTCAGTAACTAGGAAGTACTTCTTTTTTTTTTTTTAACCAGAAATTTTCCTCTCTATTTGCATAAATACACACATACATTTTTTGCATAAGTGGTATCATACTGTAGATTTTCTTCTGCAATTTCCTTTTTTTCCCACCAGTATAATATATACTGAAAAGCTTCCATATTAGTACATAAAATTAAACCTAATTCTTTTCCACTGCTACATAATAGTCCACTGTATAGATACACCATAAATTATTTAAATAGACTGCTTTTGATGTAAATGCAGGTCCCTTCCATTCTTTTGTCTTTATAAACAATGCTACAATGAATAACCATATACATACACCATTTTGCTCCTATGCAGCTATAGCTATAGAATAATTTCTAGAAGCAAATTTACTGGGTCAAGGTTATGTGCTTTTGTAATTTTGATAGATATTGACAAATTTCTCATCATAGATTATAAAAATTAATTATTCCATCAATAATATATGAAAGAGCTTTTTTCCCTCACACAATATATGATGACACTTTATAATTCTTGCCACCCTGATAAGATAAAAATGGCATCTCATTGTAGTTTTAAATGGCATTTCTCCTTGATGAGACAGTCAGCACCTTTTTTTTTTTTTAACATCTTTATTGAGGTATAATTGCTCTACATTGTTGTGTTAGTTGCTGCTGTAAAACAAAGTGAATCAGCTATACGTATACATGTATCCCCAAATCCCCTCCCTCTTGTGTCTCCCTCCCACCTTCCTGATCCCACCCATCTAGGTGGTCACAAAACGCCGAGCTGATCTCCCTGTGCTATGTGGCTGCTTCCCACTAGCTATCTCTTTTACATTTGGTAGTGTATACAGGTCAATGCCACTCTCTAACTTCATCTCAGCTTACCCTTCCCTCTCCCTGTGTCCTCAAGTCCACTCTCTACGTCTGTGTCTTTATTCCTATCCTGCACCTTAGTTCTTCAGAACCATTTTTTTTTTTTAGATTCCATATATATGTGTTAGCATACAGTATTTGTTTTTCTCTTTCTGACTTACTTCACTTTGTATGACAGACTCTAGGTACATCCACCTCACTACAAATAACTCAATTTCGTTTCTTTTTATGGCTCAGTAATATTCCATTGTATATATGTGCCACATCTTCTTTATCCATTCATCTGTCGATGGACACTTAGGTTGATTCCATGTCCTGGCTATTGTAAATAGAGCTGCAATGAACATTGTGGTACATGACTCTTTTTGAATTATGGTTTTCTCAGGGTATATGCTCAGTAGTGGTATTAATGGGATGTATGGTAGTTCTATTTTTAGTTTTTAAGGAACCTCCATACTATTCTCCATAGTGGCTGTATCAATTTACTTTCCCACCAACAGTGCAAGAGGGGCCCCTTTTCTCCACACCCTCTCCAGCATTTATTGTTTGTAGCTTTTTTGACGATGACCATTCTGACCAGTGCGAGGTGATACCTCATTGTAGTTTTGATTTGCATTCCTCTAATGATCAGTGATGTTGAGCATCCTTTCATGTGTTTGTTGGCAGTCTGTATATCTTCTTTGGAGAAATGTCTATTTAGGTCTTCTGCCCATTTTTGGATTGGGTTGTTTGTTTTTCTGATATTGAGCTGCATGAGCTGTTTGTATGTTTTGGAGATTAATCCTTTGTCAGTTGCTTCATTTGCAAATATTTTCTCCCATTCTGAGGACTGTCTTTACGTCTTGTTTATAGTTTCCTTTGCTGTGCAAAATCTTTTAAGTATCATTTGGTCCCGTTTGCTTATTTTTATTCCCCTTTCTCTAGGAGGTGGATCAAAAAGGATCTTGCTGTGATTTATGTCATAGAGTGTTCTGCCTATGTTTTTCTCTAAGAGTTTTATAGTGTCTGGTCTTACATTTAGGTCTTTAATCCATTTTGAGTTTATTTTTGTGTATGGTGTTAGGGAGTATTAATTTCATTCTTTTACATGTAGCTCTCCAGTTTTCCCAGCACCACTTGTTGAAGAGGCTGTCTTTTCTCCATTGTATATTCTTGCCTCCTTTATCAAAGATAAGGTGACCATATGTGTGTGGGTTTATCTCTGGGCTTTCTATCCTATTCCATTGATCTATATTTCTGTTTCTGTACCAGTACCATACTGCTTTGATTACTGTAGTATAGTCTGACGTCCGCCTGATTCTTCCAGCTCCATTTTTGTTTCTCAAGATTGCTTTGGCTATTACGGTTCTTTTGTGTTTCCATACAAATTGTGAAATTTTTTGTTTCAGTTCTGTGAAAAATGCCAGTGGTAGTTTGATAGGGATTGCATTGAATGTGTAGATTGCTTTGGGTCATTTTCACAACGTTGATTCTTCCAATCCAAGAACATGGTATATCTCTCCATGTTTGTATCCTCTTTAATTTCTTTCATTAGTGTCTTATAGTTTTCTGCATATAGGTCTTTTGTCTCCCTAGGTAGGTTTATTCCTAGGTATTTTATTCTTTTTGTTGCAATGGTAAATGAGAGTGTTTCCTTAATTTCTCTTTCAGATTTTTCATCATTAGTGTATAGGAATGCAAGAGATTTCTGTGCATTAATTTTGTATCCTGCCACTTTACTGAATTCTTTGATTAGCTCTAGTAGTTTTCTGGTAGCATCTTTAGGATTCTCTATGTATAGTGTCATGTCATCTGCAAACAGTGACAGTTTTACTTCTTCTGTTCGGATTTGGATTCCTTTTATTTATTTTTCTTCTCTGATTGCTGTGGCTAAATCTTCCAAAATAATAGTGGTGAGAGTGGGCAACCTTGTCTTGTTCCTGATCTTAGTGGAAATAGTTTCAGTTTTTCACCATTGAGAATGATGTTGGCTGTGGGTTTGTCATATATGGTCTTTATTATGTTGAGGTAGGTTTCCTCTCTGCCAACCTTCTGGAGAATTTTTATTATAAGTGGGTATGCAATTATGTCAAAAGTTTTTTCTGCATCTATTGAGATGATCATATGGTTTTTCTCCTTCAGTTTGTTACTATGGTATATCATATTGATTGATTTGTTTATATTGAAGAATCCTTGCATTCCTGGGGTAAACTCCACTTGATTATGGTGTATGATCCTTTTAATGTGCTGCTGGATTCTGTTTGCTAGTATTTTGTTGAGGATTTTTGCATCTATGTTCATCAGTGATATTGGCCTGTAGTTTTCTTTTTTTGTAATATCTTTGTCTGGTTTTGGTATCAGGGTGACGGTGGCCTCGTAGAATGAGTTTGGGAGTCTTCCTCCCTCTGCTATATTTTGGAAGAGTTTGAGAAGGATAGGTGTTAGCTTTTTAAATGTTTGATAGAACTCACCTGTGAAGCCATTTGGTCCTGGGCTTTTGTTTGTTGGAAGATTTTAAATGACAGTTTCAATTTTAGTGCTTGTGATTGGTCTGTTTATATTTTCTATTTCTTCCTGGTTTAGTCTCGGAAGGTTGTGCTTTTCTAAGAATTTGTCCATTTCTTCCAGGTTGTCCATTTTATTGGCATGTGGTTGCTTGTAGTAATCTCTCATGATCCTTTGTATTTCTGCAGTGTCAGTTGTTACTTCTCCTTTTTCACTTGTAATTCTATTGATCTGAATCTTCTCCCATTTTTTCTTAATGAGTCTGGCTAATGGTTTATCACTTTGTTTACAAACAACCAGCTTTTAGTTTTGTTGATCTTTGCTATCGTTTCTTTCATTTCTTTTTCATTTATTTCTGATCTGATCATTATGATTTCTTTCCTTCTGCTAACTTTGGGATTTTTTTGTTCTTTCTCTAATTGCTTTAGGTGTAAGGTTACTTTGTTTATTTGTGATGTTTCTTGTCATTTGAGGTAGGATTGTACTGCTAAAAACTTCCCTCTTAAGACTTCCCTGGTGGCGCAGTGGTTGAGAATGTGCCTGCCAATGCAGGGGACACGGGTTTGAGAACTGGTCTGGGAAGATCCCACATGCCACGGAGCAACTAGGCCTGTGAGCCACAACTACTGAGCCTGCACATCTGGAGCCTGTGCTCCGCAACAAGAGAGGTTGTGACAGTGAGAAGCCTACGCACTGCGATGAAGAGTGGCCCCCACTCGCCGCAACTAGAGAAAGCCCTTGCACAGAAATGAAGACCCAACACAGCCATAAATAAATAAATAAATAAATAAATTTTAAAAACAAACAAAGAAACAAACAAACAAAAACTTCCCTCTTAGAACTGCTTTTGCTGCATCACGTAGGTTTTGGGCCATTGTGTTTTCATTGTCGTTTGTTTCTAGGTGTTTTTTGATTTCCTCTTTGATTTCTTCAGTGATCTCTTGGTTATTTAGTAGCATACTGTTTAGCCTCCATATGTTTGTATTTTTTATAGTTTTTTTCCTATAATTGATATCTAGTCTCATAGTGTTGTGGTCAGAAAAGATACTTGACATGATTTCACTTTTCTTAAATTTAGCAAGGCTTCATTTGTGACCCAAGATATGATCTATCCTGGAGAATGTTCCATGAGCACTTGAGAAGAAAGTGTATTCTGTTGTTTTTGGATGGAGTGTCCTATAAATATCAATTAAGCCCATCTTGTTTAATGTATCATTTAAAGCTTGTGTTTCCTTATTTATGTTCATTTTGGATGATCTGTCCATTGGTGAAAGTGGGGTGTTAAAGTCCCCTACTATTGTTGTGTTACTGTTGATTTCCTCTCTTATGGCTGTTAGAATTTGCCTTATGTATTGATTGAGGTGCTCCTATGTTGGGTGCAGAAGTATTTACAATTGTTATATCTTCTTCTTGGATTGATCCTATGACCATTATATAGTGTCCTTCTTTGTCTCTTATAATAATCTTTATTTTAAAGTCTATTTTGTTTGATATGAGAATTGCAACTCCAGCTTTCTTTTGATTTTCATTTGCATGGAATGTCTTTTCCCATCCCCTCACTTTCAGTCTGTATGTGTCCCTAGGTCTGAAGTGGGTCTCTTCTAGAGAGCATATATATGGGTCTTGCTTTTGTATCCATTCAGCCAGTCTATATCTTTTGGTTGGAACATTAATCCATTTACATTTAAGGTAATTATCGATATGTATGTTCCTATTACCATTTTCTTAATTGTTTTGGGTTTGTTATTGTAAGTCTTTTCCCTCTCTTGTGTTTCCTGCCTAGAGAAGTTCCTTTAGCATTTGTTGTAAAGCTGGTTTGGTGGTGCTGAATTCTCTTAGCTTTTGCTTGTCTGTAAAGGTTTTACTTTTTCCATCAGCTCTGAATGAGATCCTTGCTGGGTAGAGTAATCTTGGTTGTAGGTTTTTCCCTTTCAGCACTTTAAATATGTCCTCCCACTTCCTTCTGGCTTGCAGAGTTTCTGCTGAAAGATCAGCTGTTAACCTTATGGAGATTCCCTTGTACATTATTTGTTGCTTTTCCCTTGCTGCTTTTAACATTTTTTTCTCTGTATTTAATTTTTGATAGCTTGATTAATATGTCTTGGTGTGTTTCTCCTTGGATTTATCCTGTAGGGGACTCTCTGCGCTTCCTGGACTTGACTGACTATTCCTTTCCCATATTAGGGAAGCTTTCAGCTATAATCTCTTCAAATATTTTCTCGGTCCCTTTCTTTTGCTCTTCTTCTTCTGGGACCCCTATAATTCGAATGTTGGTGCATTTAATGTTGTCCCAGAGGTCTGAGACTGTCCTCAATTCTTTTCATTCTTTTTTCTTTATTCTGCTCTGTGGTGGTTATTTCCACTATTTTATCTTCCAGGTCACTTATCCGTTCTTCTGCCTCAGTTATTCTGCTATTGATTCCTTCTAGAGAATTTTTAATTTCATTTATTGTGTTGTACATCATTGTTTATTTGCTCTTTAGTTCTTCTAGGTCCTTGTTATGTGTGTCTTGTATTTTCTTCTTTCTATTTCCAAGATTTTGGATCATCTTTACTATCATTACTCTGAATTCTTTTTCAGGTAGACTGCCTACTTCCTCTTTTGTCTCGTCTGGTGGGTTTTTACCTTGCTCTTTCTACTGCTGCATATTTCTTTGTCTTCCCATTTTGCTTAACTTACTGTGTTTGGGGTCTCCTTTTTGCTGGCTGCAGGTTTGTAGCTCCCGTTACTTTTGGTGTCTGCCCCCAGTGGGTATGGTTTGTTCAGTGGGTTGTGTAGGCTTCCTGGTGGAGGCGACTGGTGCCTGTGTTCTGGTGGATGAAGCCAGATCTTGTCTTTCTTGTGGGCAGTACTGCATCCGGTGGTGTGTTTTGTGGTGTCTGTGAACTTACTATGATTTTAGGCAGCCTCTCTGCTAATGGGTACGGTTGTGTTCCTGTCTTGCTAGTTGTTTGCCATGGGGTGTCTAGCACTGGAGCTTGCTGGTCATTGAGTGGAGCTGGGTCTTAGTGTTGAGACAGAGATCTCTGGGAGAGCTCTTGCTGATTGATATTACATGGGGCCAGGAGGTCTCTGGTGGTCCAGCGTCCTGAACTCACTCTCCCACCTCCGAGGCTCTGGCCTGACAATCCTCCAGAGCACCAAAACCCTGTCAGCCACACAGCGTAGACAACTGTGGTAAAAATCTGACTGGTATCTTGGATTTTCTTTGCTGGGTGATCTATGCAAGCCAGGTTCCCTTTGTCAGAAACACAGGAAGCCAAAACGCTGAGACATCTGAGGTTTTCAGCAAAGACAGGGCGTATTCACAAGGCAGCCAAGGAGAAGACAGGAGAACAAATCTCAAATCTGGCTCCCAGAAGACAAGAGGCTGGGGTATTTTTGGGATAAAGAATAATGCAGCAGGGCCGTCTGAGGCTTACAGTATGTCAGTACCTTTTCTTATACACAAGAGTTCTTTGTATTTCTAGGAAGTACTTCTGGTGTTTGGTGGGTAGGGAACAGGATATAAAGTCCTGTAATGCATGAAAAATTATCCCTCCCAAAATCTCAAAAATGCTCACATTAAGGAATGCTGTACTAGTCGTAATGTATGTTTTTTTTTAATTTATTAAAAAAAATTTTTTTAGAGAGTAGAAGGATCAGAGGAGAAGAGTAAAGTATGGAGTAAAATGAGTCTGGCAAGTAGGCAGGAACTATCTCATGCTGTGTTATAGTATGATATATGGTTGAGAGTGGCTGAGATCTTATATTCTCTGTACTTAGCCAACTATCTAGAGCAATGGTAGAGAGGAAGGGGCTGGGACAGGATGTCGAGATCTTAATTCCATTGCATTAATAAGAAGCTAAGGCAGTTCTCAGGAGAGAACGAGGAGGTTGGGACATTGAGGAAGAATGTTATACTAGTAGTGCTCCCTCCACATAGAAAGAATTTGGGAATGGGAAATGAGATTTTTCTCCATGTTAAAATCAGGTGAATGTTGCCTTTATTTTCAAACAAACATTTGGCCATGTTTATATCTTGGGTTACAATTTTTATAATTGCTCCACTAGCCTTGTTAAATGCTTTTTATTTTTTTATTTTTCTTTTTCTTTTTGGCTGCGTTGGGCCTTTGTTGCTGCATGCGGGCTTTCTCTAGTTGCAGTGTGCAGGGGCTGCTGCTCTTTGTTGCAGTGCACAGGGTTCTCTCTGCGGTGGCTTCTCTTCTTGTGGAGCATGGGCTCTAGGCCCACAGGCTTCAGTAGTTACATCACTCGGGCTCAGTAGTTGTGGCTCACGGGCCCTAGAGCTCAGGCTCAGTAGTTGTGGCGCGTGGGCTTAGTTGCTCCGTGGCCTGTGGGATCTTCCTGGACCAGGGATCAAACCCGTGTCCCCTGCATTGGCAGGCGGATTCTTAATCATTGCACCACCAGGGAAGTCCCTAGCCTTGTTAAATGTTGAATGTTACTACAGAGATGTTTGAGCCCATCTCAAAAAAAAATTGAGAGTGATTTTGTTTTTTCCCAGTGGATGACCTGATCTTTTTTCCCCTTGTATTTCCAATATATTCCTTCTTTATTTTTGAATTTTTACAGCTTTACAGATCTATGAACTGATGTTGAATGTTTGGGTCTATTTTTTTTTTTTCCTGGGGAGTGGTCTGCCCTTTGATGTATGGATTCAGAACTGTTGTATTTTTTTCTTGCATTGTATCTTTTAACAATAGCAACGTTTCATTTGTTTGGTCTGCTTAAAAGGAAATTTATTTACATTTATATAGGTTCTTTTTAGCTGTTTTTGATGTAGCTAAACAAAGAATTTCCATTTCTACTCTTGTTTTCCTTGTTACTTTTTGGGATTTCCAAGAGGGGGAAAGGAAAAATTTGACACTATGCCACCATATTCAAAGTGGATGATGAGACCCAGTGCAGCTAAAAAAAAAAAAAAAAAAAAAAAAGCCATATTTCAGATTCAAAATATACAAAGAAGATATAAAATATTCCATTTTGAATTCAGTTTTCTTGTTTTGGATTTTTGTCTGTGAAGTAATGCTTACCCAAGGAATTAGAATGAAGCTAAACATTTTGGTTTTAACTTTTCAGCCTCTGTCAAGGAGATAAGAATGTTCTTTCACAAGTTAAAATATATAGTAACCATGAAATGACAAAAAATAATAACTGTAAGTAAATGTCACTTGACACTTTGATGGTTTCTTGAGCATTGGATTTGTATTGGAGTAATCTTGTATATTGGAGGGTTCCCAGTGGATGCAAATCAGAACAAGGGAAAAAATTGAAAAAAACCCCCACAAATATATGGGAACCACATCAGAAATTTTCATTTGGTAAGTCTGGGGTGGGGTTTAGGAATCTGTATTTTTTTAAGAGCATCTCAGATAGTTCTACCGTGCTATAATGTATATTAAGCAATGTTGTATATTATTAACAGATTTTAGAATGTTTTTCTCCCTTTTAATTGCTCCTTTAGAGCAATTCTCCACTAGTGTACCAGTATTAACAGTGGGGAATACTATGGGGATGCATTCTTGGCACGGAATGCGTCTTTAGATCTGCATATAAATCTTTGTGTATAAGTGTGTTGGAAGGTCTGTGCCACTGGTGGACCACAGTGCTGTTGAAATTTTCCTTATAATTTTCTGCCACAGCTGTCCTCTTTGCTGTGACATCATTTCAGCTGCCAAAGAGAGAAACCCAGGTTATAGGTAAGAACAGACAAAGGAACAACTGCAATTTGGGGGAAAATATTTAACAACTCAAAAGTAGTTTTTCCCCAAAGTAATGAAATGTAGTTCTTCAAAACACATGAAATAGCATGAATGAGTTTCCTCTTTAACATCATATTTCTATAGAATTTCATAATTGGACTTGATTTATTAGATTAGCTTTTTGGTTTATATAGTCTTCCATTATAATAAATCAGGTAAAATGTTCTAACGTGAATGTTTTCTTTTTATCTCCAGGAAACCATAAAAACGGTTCACTTTATTGCAAAATGTACTGAAAAGATAATTATATCACTTTATACTTCAGATAAATTGTTCATAAAATGATTTAAAACTGCTTTTAGTGATAAATGCTTATATCTGATGATGCAAGGAAATGGGACATTGTAAGTGGAAAATAAATGGTTTTATATAGTCTTAAGGATTTTTTTATTACATCTGTCATATTATAAAGTGGTTTACTTCTTTAAATGTTGCTTATAAAACATATATATTGTGATTTTACTATAATGCTTTAAAAAAAGCAATTTGATTTTTACATACTTACCTCTGATAAGAACAGCTTAGGAAATCTAATTCTGCCTCATATGTTAAACATTTCCTTTATTTGCTTGAGCTGTAAGGAAATGTAACTTAAAAAATGCCTGTAATGCTGGAACATTATGGTAAATATAATCTCGGAAGAAACTTCTCTGGAGACAGGGAGGTTGCTTGACATTTTCTTGGTGATTTTTTTGTAACCATAATCTCTGAATCCCTGAGTATGGATGGTCACTGAACATTTAGTTGTAATACTGTTGACTATAAACTAAATTGAAAAATAAATATGCTCTTTCTGGTTAAAAATAATAACTAAAAATGTAAAATTATAACTGTATAGGTGATTCCTTAAATTTCTGCTTATTTTATCTCAAGATAAAGAAAAAGCAGTGTCTTTTTTGGGTAGGAATATCCCACAAATTATTATTGTAATTACATTCCCTTTGAGAGAGTTAAAATCATATTGCCTATGTATTAAATGTTACACTAATATATTTTAGTTTGGAATGTGTTCTGGGTAAGAGATAACTTCATCCTGGTCAGTGAAACCTAGCCAGAAAATGTTTTCACTTTCTAAACATGTATGTTTATATAAGAAGGACTGCATTTTTCCTCTTGTGCCCTTACCTGCTGATTCCAATGTGTATGTCAACTGCACTTAGTTTGAGTGTAAACATCACAAAATCAGGGAATTTACTTCCTACAGCTCCCCTTTTCTCTCTCCTTTAACGTGCTCCCTACCAGGATCTGTCTACTTTTGTTTACTCTCTGGTCCGCAGGTACATTTTTTTGTATTATGTATAATTTATAGTAGCTTAAGCCTCCAGTAAGGTCTTCATTCAACACTAATTTTCAGCTTTTCTCTCTTGAAACCCTCATTCTGATCTTATTTCCATATGGTTGGAATACTTTCTTGAGTAATTTCCTCAAAAAGGGTATCCAGGTGCTATGTGTTCTTTATATGTTGGTTTGGCTTAGATTGGGGAAGTTTTCTTCAATCTCACCTTTGATAAATTGCATCTGATCTAATAATTCTTATTTCTTTTTCAGAAAAATCAATTTTAGTTTTAATCTCCATTTTCCTTCCTTTCACTCTCATCCTTTTATTTCTTAACTTTCTCCCTCTGCTTTTTGTGAGATCATTTCAAATTTGTACTCATCACTTATTCTATTTTCCTCAGTTTCAATTCTGCAATTTTTATCATAACTAAAATACTGTTTTATTTCTATCTTAATAGTCCTTTAATACTAACACTTAAATTTTATTCTTCAGATCCCTTTTGGCTATCTTTATGTTTAACTCCATTTTGTTGTCCCCTTGGGTTTCTGTTTCTTTTTCTTAGCTCTTGTGCCTTTTAATTTGTTTGAGAAAGTGGAATCGTATTTAAACATTTTCCTCCAATTCCTGTAGTTAATAATATTTAGAGGTATGCTTTACCTTTTTGTATATTGTGTTGATACTTTTTTACTTGATCTTTATTATTTTTGCTTAAGCTATTTTCTAATTGTCCTCCCTTTATTGTTTCTTATCATAATAGCTGTCTTTTATTGAGTGCCCACTCCAGCTTAGACACCGTGCTGGATATTTTTATATGTCATTGATCATTATTTCCATTTAATGGATGAAGAAGCTGAGGCTTAGAGTGCAGAAGCTAGGATTAAAATGCATTCCATGTGGATTGAAAGACTGTGCTTTCTCTACCATCTCTGAAATGAAGAGAGTTCTTTCTATATAGGATGTTTATAAACAGTCAGAGTATTTGGATTACAATCTGCTAATGTGATGTTAGTTGAAGTCCACATAAATTCCCCCCAGAAACAGGGTGGCTGTGTAGTTCTAATTCCCAGTGTTCAGCAGTCATCTATCTTTGCTGGTTGAATGAAGTTTGGGTTATTCTCTTACCATCTCTGCTTAAAAAATTTAACACTAGGAAGCAATGCAGGACCTGTATAGCTGCCTGGGCTTTTTATTTATTTCTACCTGAAGTACTTTACTAGTGGGTTTACATTACCGCAGAGGCATATGACAACATAGGGCTTCCTTCTCTGTTTTTGAGCTGCTGTTTATTGCAGTTGGAATTGAGATCTGGTCTGTGTCTGCAGAAAGATAAACTGAAGGCAGAGTTAAGATCCACAACTCTGGCTGCTTCAAAATACAATGTCCACAATTCATGTGTCATAAATTGTGTTTCTCAATAAGTTTGATCAGTGATATTGGTAAGGTATAGTTATGGAAAAGTTCTGGTTTCTGGCAATAGGTTGACTATCAGCCTTAATTTTGTTGTTTTTCATCTTTTTTTTTTTGGTATTTCTAATAGATAGAAAGGGTAACAGATTACATCGGGGAATGAAAGTGAAGCGACATTTTTAATTAGTATCTCCAGTAGTTATTTTTGCAAATAATGCTTTTTTTCTAAATGTGATCTTTTTTTTTTTTTTTTTGCGGTACGCGGGCCTCTCCCTGTTGTAGCCACTCCCGTTGCAGAGCACAGGCTCCGGATGCGCAGTCTCAGCGGCCATGGCTCAAGGGCCCAGCCGCTCCGCGGCATGTGGGATCTTCCAGGACCAGGACACGAACCCGTGTCCCCTGCATCGGCAGGCGGACTCTCAACCACTGCGCCACCAGGGAAGCCCTAGATGTGATCTTTTGACTAATATATAATCTTCTGGGAATCTTACACTTATATCATTTCATACATTAAGGCCGAGAGGTCTTTGGGATTGTGAGAGATTCTGAATTGATGTTTTCTCTTTTGCTAGTCCTTTGAATTAGATTTGGGAAAAATGGTAATGGCCTTTGTTTTTCCCATTATCACTGGCAAATGCATATTCCACCAAGATGCCCTGCCTTCTTGTACATTGTCTCTCTCATCCAGAGCTTTGCCTTCTGAGTTTCACTCATATTTTTAGGGTTGAGTATTTCAAGGAAACCATTAAAAATACCTGTGATTTCAGTTGTTTTCTTATACAGTGGTGCAATCATTTTACCTAGTTTTCAAACTGTAGATTTCTCAAAAGCCTTTCTACACAGAGTGCTTTGAAAAGAACTGAGAAAATACATATAGGATTTAGGAGGGAGATATTTCCTGATTGGTACAAATGTAATAGATTTGGTGAGAATATGTATACAGTATGTATTTTTCAGTATAAATAGCCAGCAGTGGTGGGCAGTTAAATATTTATAATTTTAACTTTATATTCAAGGTGAAAAAAACTCATTCTCAGAAGAGATAATAATAATGTCTTCCATCCTGCTGCAACAATTGTGTAAATTACTCAGCTAAGTTATGTAAAGCTCAGATTCTTGTGACCTGTAAAGTGCTAATTCAGCTCGATTTCAAAGTGTGGCTTGGGATCCCTGAGTTTTTGAGACCCTTTCAGGTAGTTAATGAGATCAAAATTATTTTTATTATAATACTTGAATATTATTTCCCTTCTTCACTTCCATTCTCTCACAAGTGTATGTAGAGTTTTCCAGAGGCTACTTGATGTATGATGTTGCAGTAGATTGAATGCAGAAAATCTAGTTGCCTTTGGTTAAGTCAGATGTTAAAGGGAATAAAAAAAATATAAAATAATGCCTCTTGTGATGGATCTGAAAAATGGTCTGTCAAAGATGTCCATATCCTAATCCTTGGGACCTGTGAATATGTTACTTTATGAGGCAAAAGGGACTTTGCAGATGTGATTAAATTGAGGATTCTGAGATGGGGAGATTATTTTGGATTATCTGGGGTGGACCCAATGTAGTCACAAGGGTCCTTAAATATGGAAGTGGCAGGTAGAAGTGTTAAGTGTCAGAGTGATGAGATGTGAGAAGGACTCAACGAGACATTTTCCAAACAACCAAAGCACTATTTAAACAAGCAGTGGCCTGTACTGCTCATGACATGCTAAGCACTGTGCCAAGTATGTGCAGAGGAGGAACCTGGGCATCTTATGAGGAGGCAGATTCAGCTTCTGTGGGTTAGGAATGAGGCCTGAGATTCTACATTTCTGACAAGCTCCCAGATGATGCAAGTGCTGCTGGTCCTGGAATCTCAGGTTGAGTAGCAAGGTTCTCTGTAGATGAATTAAAGTAATCCTCTCTATAATCTCAGGAGATCTTTACTATTATTACCCCTATTTTATTTTATTTATTTATTTTAAAATTTTATTTTATTTGTTTATTTTTGTCTGTGTTGGGTCTTCTTTGCTGCGTGCGGGCTTTCTCTAGTTGTGGTGAGTGGGGGCTACTCTTGGTTACGGTGTGCAGGCTTCTCATTGAGGTGGCTTCTCTCGTTTCGGAGCACGGGCGCTAGGCGCGCGGGCTTCAGTAGTTGTGGTGCACGGGCTTAGTTGCTCCACGGCATGTGGGATCTTCCCGGACCAGGGCTCGAACCCGTGTCCCCTGCATTGGCAGGCGGATTCTTAACCACTGCGCCACAAGGGAAACCCACCCCTATTTTAAAGATGAAGAAATGGAGGTACAGAGAGTAATTTGCCCAGGGTTACAATGGCTAGGAAGTGCAGAACGCAGCCCTTGTTCTAAGGATTCCACCGTACAATCTCACTTTGCAAGTTTAAATGCAGCAAAGCAGGGTATTATTTCATTTTACTATTAAACCTAAAGCACACAATACTAAACCACAGTATTCTAGTTAAAACAGTATTCATAACATGAAAGTTTTACTAGTCATAATTGGAATTTTTATTAAACATTTGAGAATTTATATGATTTTATTCCATGCATGCAATACCCCCACCCCCAATATGCAATTTTAAAAGGCTGCTTGAAGCACGTGGTCAGGCAGTTGTTCATACTATCTGCTACACTTCCCAAATAACTTAAGAATGGACCGTGCACCCAGGGTGTGTGTGTGTCCAGGCTGCGTGTGTGTGTGTGTGTGTGTGTGTGTGTGTGGTGGTTTAAGGGGGGTTAGTGTGATGAATCGGGGTCTAGGGTACAAGTTAGAATTCTCATAGTCAGAAACTAGTTATCTAAAGCCTTGCTACTTGAGTATGCTACTTTGAAGTTTGGTCTGTAGACGAGCAGCATCCCTAGCCCTTGGGAACTGGTTAGAAATGCAGAATCTTAAGTGCCCCTGCCCCCCTCCCCCCCTCCCCAGGGCATCAGAATGTGCATTTTAACCGGAACCGCAGATGATGGTATGCATTTTAAAGTATGAGACCACTGCCCTACCTCCCAACTTGATTTAGATTCTTTCCAGTACCAGAGTCTCTGGAGGGCTGCGGCCTTAAAGACAACGAAGGTCGATAGCGAAGGCGGACAACGAAGGCAAACAGTGCCTTTCCAGGCGGACATTTGATTTTCCTCCCAGGTGCAGAGCGGGGTTTGGCAACGCCCCGGCCCTCCGAGCCCGCTGGCGGCGCCTGCCTCCCGGGTGGGACCGCCTACAGCCCGCCTGCGACCGGCTCTGCTTAATTTACACCACGGACCCGGCGCCCAGCGGCAGGCCGCACGTGGGAACCAGCCGCCCGCCTCCGGTGCAGACGGGGGAAGAGAAAAGGCCTCGGGCCTTCCGCCCGGACCCTGGGTACCGTGGGCTTGCACCTTCGACCCGAGGCCGTCACTTTCAGCCCCCGTCTGGGCGGCAGTGTAGCCGCCCACCAGCGCCGCCGCCAGCAGCACCAGCCCGGCCTCGGCGGAGGCAGCGGAGGGAGGGCGAGCCCCAGGCAGCCCACTGCAGCGGCACCTATAGACCCAGCGTCTGGTGTTCTGGATTTCTGACCTCCATAACTGTAAGGTAATGGATTTGTGTTGTTTTAAGCTACTAAGTTTGGGGTCATTTGTTATAGCAGCAATAGCAAGCTACTACAGCGTTCACTGAAAGCCTCTTTTTTTTTTTTTCCTTTTCGGTATGCGGGCCTCTCACTGCTGTGGCCCCTCCCGCTGTGGAGCACAGGCTCCGGACGCGCAGGCTGAGCGGCCATGGCTCACGGGCCCAGCCGCTCGGCAACATGTGGGATCCTCCCGGACCGGGGCACGAACCCGCGTCCCCTGCACCGTCAGGCGGACCCTCAACCGCTGCGCCACCAGGAAAGCCCCTGAAAGCCTCTTTTAAAGGCCTTATTAATTCTCTGCTCTACATCCTTCAGTTAACGTCCATTGCTTTCAGAAGAACATCAGGCTCTCTAGTCTGACTATGAGGCCTTTTGTCATTTGTCTTTAACCATTAATTAAGGGTCTCATCTATTTTGATTCCCTAATTTCCATCGTATATGCCACGCATACAAAAGTATTGCTGTTATCCAAAGTTGCCAGATTTTCCATGTCCTTGTTCTTTTGCACACGCTGTGTTCCCTGCCAACACGGTCCACTTTCACTCCTTTGTTCAACTCCTACCTATCTCTCTGAACTCACTTTTAATGTCATGTCCTATGCACAGCCTTGCCCCAGCCCTTCAGGCTAGGTTGCCTCTTTTCATAGGCAGTACTTGCCACATTATTTATATATATATTATATTGCCAATCTTCCTGTCCAGCTGTGAGCTACTTGGGGATGTAATGATGTCATATTTGTGAACCTCCAGCATCTAGTACATTGCTTGATTTACAGTAGTCCTCAATAAGTGTTTTTTTCTGATTGCTCAAATGATTGATGATTGCCCAATCTCTCACTAATAGTTTACTTATTTCTATGAATTAGCTTTCAACTATGATTCTATCATATACTCAACTGAACTTTGCACTATCGTGTTGTTTCTCTTAGCTACCCTCTTATTTCTCTCTCTCTTTTCCTGCCAAATAACTTGGGGAGTGAGTGATCTCCATAGGTGGTTTTAATTTTCTTCATCTCATGACCTCTTAACTCCTTCACATGTTACTTCTATTCTATAGTATTGGCTTTTCTTTTTCTAAGATCCCTATTGATCTCTTTCTCTGTATCTTTTTTGACCTCTCTGATAACTATGACAAATCTTTCCCTCCTTTATTTTCCATGTGCATTACTGCTCATTTCCTACTTCTGTGTTTTATTTTTTTGCTAGTTCTTTCTTCTACACCTTAATTCTGGGAATTCCTCCAATGTTAAAAGCTTAAGCCCTGGTTCTTCTGTCTATGCAGTTAGTATCTTGAAGTCCTCATCCACTTTCATGGTTTCACCACTATTTACAAAGTTGGGTATGTCTGTAGCCAAGATCTACCATAGTCCTGTCCATACAGTAGCTACAGTTGAGCCTCTGCCATTATCATAAAGACAGGAACTGATCTCAGTCAATTCTTCATAAGTACAGTAATGCTCCCTCTTTACTTGTCTTTCTCTGTCAGTGACCTCTCCGTTATGCTAATTTTTCAGGTTAGAAACGTTGGAATCCTTTTTCATAATTTCTGTTTTTATATTTTTATTTTATCTGTTATCAAGTTATTTTTTCTTCAAGCTATCTCTTAGATTTGTCCTTTTTGTTGTATTTTTTTCTCTCTGACCACCACCCTGATCTAGGCCCTCAACACCTTAAGGGCCATCTAATTCTGTTCCATGCCTCTAGTATTTCTTTGCTTTAATCAACCATGCATCCCAACCCTCTTCTCCCTAATTTACAATGGATCTTACCACCACTTTTGCCTCTAACACCCAACTCATCCAGTGCTTTTATGTCATCCTCCCACACAAGAAACTACGGTCAATCTGCATTGGTTATTACAACATGCCCTACGTGGTCTTCTTAGGCCCAGCTAACATTCAGATTCACTTTGACCATCAGAGGCTACGTTAAGACCAGCCTACTCGAAAGGAGCAAGACACAGATTGCCATAGGGCAGCAGGTGGTCTTCCTCTTCAAAGGCAGTTGTAGCAATCCAAAAGCTCAGGGGCAAGGAGCTGTCTGGTTGAGAAGTCTTATGTCCTACAGGTGCAAATTGCTCTTGCAATAACCCCACAGTCATAGCTTCCAGGGTCCTTGCAAGGACATATCAGTTAAAATAGTCACCACATTCAGGGAAATCCAAAATATGGCATCTACACAAGCTCTTTATAGTTCATTTATATTTCCTCCTAGTCCAGGCTCATTTTTGCTGTAAGCACTGTTATGCAATAATATAGTGAACATTCTACCTTTATTAGGTTATCAGAGGAATAGTGATAGCATGTTAAGTGAGGGTTAGCATCTCATGCAGAAGGGAAAGAATTTTGTTAACTTTTTGTCCAAAGTTACCAATCAAGTTGGAACCCCTCAGACTCATTACTAAGATCATTCATACTCTATCCTGATCCCCCCATTTATTCAAACCTCTTTCCTGGTACTCCCCAGATAGCCTTTTCTGACTCCCGCACCTAATATAGTAAGAGTAACAAATATTTTCTTCCTTCATTATATTCCACAATTCAGTGCCTACTATAATTCTAGGCAAGTAGAATCTATTTAAGAGATAGCCACAGGGCTTCCCTGGTGGTGCAGTGGTTGGGAGTCCGCCTGCTGATGCAGGGGACGCGGGTTCGTGCCCCGGTCCGGGAGGATCCCGCGTGCCGCAGAGCGGCTGGGCCCGTGAGCCATGGACGCTGGGCCTGCGCGTCCGGAGCCTGTGCTCCGCAACAGGAGGGGCCACAGCAGTGAGAGGCCTGCGTACCGGAAAAAAAAAAAAAAAAATAGCCACAGAATCTCAGACTTATGAGTAGCATTCCAAACTGATGGCTGGATTTCAGTGTTTTGCATTGATATAAAATAAACACAGAAGTAAACAAAACACTTTTTTTGACTCATTGATGAATTGAGAGAGCACTGTTGCAAAAGTTTTTTTAGAGGTGAAAAAACTCACACCTTAAAGTTAAAAAAACAAACCCTCCAACCCAGACACTTAGCTATACACTTAGCTTTTTCTTAAAAGAAAAAGCACAATGATAAAATGAAAACTGAAGCTGAATCATAAAATTGCTTAGGTTTCCTAAGTGTAGGAGAGGCTCACTTGCCCCATGTGGAGTCAGGGAGCAGTGAGGCCAAGCAGAGAATGTGGAACATTGAGTCCTTAGGAGACAGGAGGCAATGGATGTGGTTCAGGCTGACTGGTTGTAGGACTTCTGGCAAGTTAATTACCTTTTTCTGTGTTTTAACACATGTTCATGAATGCACATAGTGACATTTTCCCATTATTTACCTGAAGTAATATGGTCAAGATTAATGAGGTGATATTGTGGAATGTCTGAAGTTACATGGAAGAGAAACTCAGCAGAATTATAGGGTATTTTAATTTTTCCCACTGAGGATCAAAGAGTAGAGTCAGGAGATGGAGATTTACAAGAAGGCTACTTTTAATTGTGTCTACATGGGCCAGTTAGAACAGAAATCAACACTTTTTGCTATGGATTTGATCAATGTAGACAAGAAATTAAATTAACCCAGCCTGTTCTGTTGTATTATTTCATTTTTCAGTAAAAGGATTTTGGATCTAAATTATTCTTATACTTGCTTTCTTTCCCCCCAGTTTTACTTTTTTTGGTAGAAGAATCAAGAGCAAATCCTTGATCCCTTTTTAGGTATAAGATTGAATATCTTAAAAATTACATTTTGGACGAACAATATGGGAAAAAGTACTTTTAATAATAAAGAACAAAATAGAAAATTTTGTGAGCTACACATCTGATGCTTGTGTTGCCAAGGTAAAAGCCAAAGTAGACAGACAAGTTGAAAGATGTGTATGTCTTAAATCAACGCCCAACCTAAATTATATTCCAAGTTAAAAATGCATACTAGGGCTTCCCTGGTGGCGCAGTGGTTGAGAGTCCGCCTGCCGATGCAGGGGACACGGGTTCGTGCCCCGGTCCGGGAAGATCCCACATGCTGCGGAGCGGCTGGGCCCGTGAGCCATGGCCGCTGAGCCTGCACGTCCGGAGCCTGTGTTCTGCAACGGGAGAGGCCACAGCAGTGAGAGGCCCGCGTACTGCAAAAAAAAAAAAAAAAAAAAGCATACTAAAAATGCACTTGATATATTTTAGTATGTGTTTTTGAAAGGAAGTAATTAACATACAGTAGGAGCTGATAACTGTCCTTTTTTATATAATGAATTTTCTCAATTAATAAAAACAGAGAAGAATGATACTTAGTATGGTGTTCTACAGTTATTAGCTATAGTCACTGGAACGTAATTAGTTCAATTTTCTCTTCTAAAAAACTTGAGCCCTGTTCTTCTCTCCCTTGTTCACACCAGCCTCAGTAAGTAAAAGTAATACAGTAGACAGAAGTGCTTCTCAGATTGCCTTTATTCAGTCTGTGGAGTTTATTACCACAGGAGGTCATCAAGTCAGTTATAACAGCTGGATTCAAAATGAGGTTGGGAGAATTTTTGTAACCAATACATTTATATACTAAAGCAAGTGATTTAAGAGCTTTATGCTTTAGGTCATAAGATCATACTTCGGTTCATAAAATATTAAACCATGGAATTGGAAAGGAAATTTTCTTTGTAAAGTGTCTTTGAAGACCTTTGATAGAGGCCACTTCTGGTGTCTTATGATAGACAAAAAATGACCTAACAACAAGGGAGCGGGAGTGTCATTTGATGGCAAGTCCAACATTTATGTGATGCTGTAATCAAATACAACAAGCAAAATGTCAAGTGAAAATTGAAGTTCTGCTTGGCTGTGTCTATATAGAGACAAAATGACTGGTTAAAAAGGGTGAAAATTCAGTTGAACAAATTATTGATATTATGGAGACATGAAAAATTCTTGCTTTTGCTGAGCTCAGCTTAAAGAATATGAATTCAAGTAAACTTGCTTGTACGTATAAGCGTAGCCTAAATGGATCAAAATAGCAGAATGATTCCATTTTTAATATAAAAATATCCCACTTTTATTGGTTTAGTTGAGGTATTCAGATGCAACTTTCTAGTTAGAATAGTTTCATGCTTCCTCTGCTAGCTAGACCAATAATGCAATTCTTCCTTCCTCAGAGTAAGTAGCTTGACCAGGAATTCGATAATTTTAAATCCAGTGCAATGCCATTTATTCCTCAGAACTCCTGACTTCTAGAGAAGGGTAGGACATTGTCTGGGTTTGGGGACTATGGGAGTCTAAAGTCTTGAAATGGAAAAGCTTTTATATTGACATTGACAGAAAAAAGTCTTCCTTTTTGGTTGCACTTTGGATGTACAGAACCGTTGTGGATCAAAATTTGTAATGTGTGATACTATATAATGCAAGTGAGTTGTCTTTGATCTATACTTAGGAAGTGCCAGTAAGTAGACAGAGAACTTTCTTCACTTTCTCCATGTTTAGGTCCTGCTCTCTATTTAAAGTGTGGAGACTGCTAAGCAGACACATGTTTTGGTGGCTGATTCTTCATAATATTTCTGTTCTCTACATTTGCTTTTTATGTTGCCAATATTGCTTATTTTCTGAGTTTGATTCTCAAGGATAGGTATATGCTCTGTTGGCTTGGTTTTTTCTTTTTGTTTTGTATTTGGGTTTTTTTGTGGTACGCGGGCCTGTCACTGTTGTGGCCTCTCCCGTTGCAGAGCACAGGCTCCGGACGCGCAGGCCCAGCGGCCATGGCCCACGGGCCCAGCTGCTCTGCGGCATGTGGGACTCCCCCAGACTGGGGCACGAACCTGCGTCCCCTGCATCGGCAGGCGGACTCCCAACCACTGCGCCACCAGGGAAGCCCTGTTGGCTTGGTTTAATGTTGGGCAGGAACGGAGCTAATGGTCAGAGAAACACAGAGCTTTAAATTGTTTTTTATGTCTATCCAATAGCATTTATGCCCCACGCTCTAATTGTACAAAGCTTAGTAGTTCCAGAGAGACATAAAGTAAGTTGTTCAGAACAAGCTAGTATGATTGTTGATTTTATGTGTCCACTTGACTAGATCGTGGGGTGCACAGATATTTGGCTAAACATCATTTTGGGTGTGTCTGTGAGGGTGTTCCCAGATGAGGAGTAAAGGAGATGGCCTTCCCCAATGTGAGTGGGCATTATCCAATCTGTCGATGGCTGAATGAAACAAAAAGGCAGAGGAAGGGAAGAATTTGCTCTTTCTTCCTGACTCTTGAGCTCAGACATTGGTCTTCTGCCCTTGGACTGGGGCTTACATCATCCGCATTCCTGGTTCTCAGGCCTTTGAACTTAGACTGGGACTCTACCAAAGGCTTTCCTGGGCCTCCATCTTGCAACTGGCAGATCATGGGACTTCTAAGCCTCTATAATTGTGTAAGCTGATTCCTCATAACAGATATCTTTATATATTTATGTATATCCTATTGGTTCTGTTTCTCTGTAGAACACTGACTAATACAGCTAGTCAGGGCAGAGATAAGACTAATTGTGAGTCTGCTGCTATTCATCACACCATGCCTTTGAAAATGCCTGGCATGGCAGCTGATGGAAAAGAGGTGGGCGATAAATGTTTTTGAAATGATGAATGAATACCTAATAGTTTAAGAAAACATTCTGACTTTACTTGCACCGAATAGACAGGGCCTAATAGTAGTTGCAAATCTTCATTGTTCCATTGCTGTTTGTAAATTAAAAAAGCTCTCTCCTCCCATTAAAAAAAAGAAAAACTAAAGAAAAACTGAAAGCCAGCATCATCGTAAGCCTTTCTCTTGTGTTCGGTGTTAATTTACTTATCAAAACAGAGATCGTAGTCTCTGATGAATCTTTTATAGGAACTCTTTGTACTTATATATGGGCAGTTCTCGGCACAAGTGAGTAGGAAATTTGAAAAAACTGACCACATTCTGAAGCCTTTAGGCACATGAAGTTTATTGACCATATCTGCTAGATCTTTAGAGGTAACAGATTCAGTCATTCTAAGCAATGTCTTGTCTTGAGCACAAGGGATAGAGCAGTGCTTCTAAACTGTACTGTGCATACGAATCACCTGGGAATCCTGTTAAAATGCAAATGTTATGATTCATAGGTCTGCAGCTGGCCCTGAAACTCTGAGTTTCTAACAAGCTCTCAGGTGCTGCTGAAACTCCAGGTTTGGGGTTCACATTGAGTAGAAAGAAGCTAACTCCTAGAGAATTTGACTATCTGACTCTTGTTTGATTCTCTGATTTGCCTCTGGCCTTCTTGGTATTTTGTCAAAGATCTTATATGCTAATAGTGGGACCCCATACCCTGCAGTATTTAAATAAGGCTGAAGACTCTTACTGGTCTTAAAGTTACCATTTTCTCCTCTAAGCTATGTGAATGATGGCCTCAGTCTTTTTTTAGTCTTTGTATATATAGATCCAGAGTCATGTTCTGTCTCATTCTATGATTATTTTGTGGAATGATATCAGGATTTAGAGGAAAACCTTTTAAAAACATAGATAAGCAAGTGTGTTTGGAAATATGGTTCACTTAAAGACTTGTAGTTTAATTTAGAGATAAAAAAGGAGGAGGGTTGTTTGATCTAAAGTGACTACCATTGGTAGCCATATGGGTAGTATCACTAAAAGTTACCCTGGAGCAGAAATTTACATTTTCATTGAAATGACATCCACATACATACACACATAGACACACACGTGTAAAGAAAAAAGAAAGAAAAACATTTTAACCACAAGGTGGCAGTAAGATACATATTAAAAAAAAAGGGAGTTCAAATAAAGATTTCAGACAGAACTCTGAGGAAATTGTCAAAATAAATAGCATTTCCTAATGCAGTAGTATGCAGAAATGCCTCAGCAAAGCTACTTATTTGTGGCATTCTTGGATAATCACAGTCTAAATTGTAAGCTGTATAAGCTGGATGGATATCTTCTGGGGTCCTCAGTGAACATTTGCAGAGACAATTTTCAATTACAAAAACAATTGCATTGTACTATTTTTTATTTATTTTGATTCCATTTAACCAATGGTTAGTTTCAGAAGTTACCTGTAAATATTTCCAAGATGTGAACTCTGGAAGCTTTGAGGAGTTGTTAATTCCACATGGCCTACTTAAACTGCCTTTTTTGTATAAAAAATAAATTTATTAAAAGTTTTGTAAACGTCTTACTGTTCCACTCTTTGTGACACTGCATCACATTATTTTAGTCTTGAAAATATGCTTCATTTTCTTTAGCTTTTTTATCTTAGTCATGAAGACATCTGTACTGTCTACTAAAAACCACATTGATTCCGTTTTGAGTACTGTGTCAACAGTTCATAGGAAAGCTAAGTTTATGTAAGCAGTTAAAGAAAGGTGAAATAAGTATTGCAATGAGACATTCTTTTCTCTTGGGAAAAAGATTGGAAGGGTCATGGTGGAGGATGTTGGGAAGAGTTCTCTGAAGGACAAAGAGACAGATTGAATTATTCAGTACCTGTTTCTGTTCTTTAAATCACTTTTCATGAGGTGATGCTATGCTCTACATATCTTCAGAACTTGAAAATACTGTCAGATGCCAGCTACAAACCAAAACTTTTGGCAGCCAACGGATGATGGGAAAAGGAAAGATGTTCTGGCTAGAGTAAAGGATGGAATTTCTTCTAATTCCTGTCACTGGCAGGACGCCTGCATGTCAGCTGTTCTGGGGCTGGAAATCAGTCAGAGTGAAGCTGGGGCCAAAAAGCCACGGAGTGACCCGCTGGGCAGGTGTGCAGTGGCTCTTGCTCAGGTACCCACTATGCAAGGCAATAGGGACTGTACTTCTGTTTGTTTTAGACTCTGCTGAATGGTTGGGTAGCATCACATATATTATATATCTAAATATGAGTGAGATTCCCTTAAAATCATTGCCCAGAAATCAGGGAGTAGTCTTTTTGGAATTTATGAATACTAAAGACTTCAGGTTTATGAAGTCTGCCATACTAGAGTGCCCTTTCAATTACTCTATTTTGAGTTAAAAAAACACAGTTGTGTTTTTTGAAAGAACTCAGCAATATCCATCAGTGCTATACTGGCATGCTTACAGTGGTTACCGGACAGAATTAAAACATAAGAAGAGAAAAAAATTTAACATAGACGTTACATCCAGGGGGTATTATGTCACAATCTGAAGTGATGCTGGAAGTTTATGTTGATGTGAGCTTGAAACCACTGACAAGGGGGGAGAAGTGCTGAAATCGTGGTGTGTTATTTTGCTGTGATACAGAGGTTAAGGAAGTAATGAAGCCATCAAAACTGAAGCTGCATTTACATACAAAACATAAAGATGCCAGTACAAAACTGAATTCAATGTATGAGGGATCAGACTTCGAGTAAAACTGTCATTGTCATTTAGTTGACTATTACTGCCATATTCAGAAAAGGTGAATCTTTTCTGGAAAAAGAAGTCCAGTGGCAAGGTTTGTTTTGCCATCCTTAAATTAGGTTGTAAAATAAATAATGCAAATTTTACTATTTTACTTTCTCAATTTAGCTGGTGAAGTTAAAATATTAATTTTAAAATAAGATTGATAAAAAGTGAAATCATGGTAGCCACAGCCCTATATGCCTACAAGGCCACCATCTTTTATGATACCAATGTGGGGAAGATATGCAGCATACAATTGACAAATGGACTCTATTGGATCCTTATCTATAAGCCTGAGTAAATAATATGTCTTGATCACAGTGGACACCAACTTATGATTTGGAGTGGCAGCAGACACCACTATTATGTCTCTAACCAATTACAAATGTGTGTTCCAGCATCATAATCAGTGACTGCGGGGACTCATGTCATGGCCAGAGACATCCAGGACTTGGAAAAAATACATAATGTGGCCTGGGTTTTCCATCTACCTTATTACATTCTGAAAATAGGTGTCATGTAAATGCAATGTTAATAGATCAACTAGCAATTCACATGCCATCCTTACAAAAGCAGGATTCTATTCCTAGCTGAAGCAATCATGGGAGTCAAACAAACCCAGAGATTGCCTCTAGGAAGAGGGCATAGGCAGGGGAATACAGTGCACATAGTAACATAGAACAGCAAGAGACTGATTTCCTAACAGTGACTGACACAGTGGGGACGTGAGGGGTTAGATGTAGCTGCCCTAGATGTGGGCCCAGTTCATTCAAATGCTAATTCAGATACAATTTAGTTACCTTCAAAGTTTAAAATGTATTTTTCTCCAGAATTGCTTAGACAGTTTATGAGAGGCTTTGGATGACTATGTGAGTTGTTATTAACCTTGATTACAGTGAGGAAGATACCTCATAACCAGGGAAGAACACCTTTAGATTGGAAGCAGATAATTGTCTTGTCCAGCCAATACTTTTCCCCAGCCTGTGGGTTATGCAAGGGGATGGGAAATCCTATACTGTGGGTTAGGAGTGAGGGGGAACCTGGGTCCTACTGGTGCCAAGATGCTATTGTCTCCCTGATAGGGGCCTGAGAAAGAAAAAGATTATAGCTTGAGCCGCTGGCAGCACAGAATGGATGGAAAAATGGGAGGAAGGCACTTATTGACAATTTGAGGTCAAGAGAAAGATGGGAGAATAAGCTTGTTTCCTAGGTCAGGTGGAAAGGTAGAGTCTGCCAGGACTGTCACATTTTCCTTCTTGTAGAACTCATGCTTCTCTTCCTATGTTTGGGCATCGTGAATGCTTGCTTTATTCCTCAACCTGAAAATACTTCCACATTTGGCTCAGAACCCAGGGGCACTCCTATATTCTTTTTTTTTAAATTATTTAATTTTGGCTGTGTTGGGTCTTCGTTGCTGTGTGCGGGCTTTCTCTAGTTGTGGCGAACGGGGGCTACTTGTTGTGGTGGGCGGGCTTCTCATTGTGGTGGCTTCTCTTGTTGCTGAGCATGGGCTCTATGTGTGCAGGCTTCAGTAGTTGTGGCACGCGGGCTCAGTAGTTGTGGCTCGCGGGCTCTAGAGCACAGGCTCAGTAGTTGTGGCGCACGGGCTTAGTTGCTCTGTGGCATGTGGGATCTTCCTGGACCAGGGCTCTAACCCGTGTCCCCTGCATTGGCAGGTGGATTCTTAACCACTGCACCACCAGGGAAGCCCCTCCTATATTCTAACACTAATTATGGGAACCCTACCATCATAACTTTTTTAGTCAGGTAAGGCTTGAATCATGTAAATGTATGCCACATTACCCAATTTTAAAATTTGAGTTTTCTCATATGCTCTTACAGCATATTACCAGGCACCACAGAAGGAACTTTGTAACTAGAGCTAATTCTCAGCATACAAGGTGCCCACATATCCAAGAGAATTGGTACTAGATGGGTGTTCTATCTTGGGGCACCATGTCTAGTATACTGTCAGGGTTCTCGTTGGGGCTAGACTTTTGTAGATTGTGTGCCCCAAAGCCCTGGTAAATGCTGTCTTGGGTGGTCCCCCTTGACCTCACCTCTGATCCTTGCCTATACTTGCTTAGGAAAGTAGGAAAGGAAGTTGCCCTGATTCTCGTTATTAGTTGGCTGAAGAGGCACGTTTTGAGCAGTTATGTTATGAGCAGTGTTAAAAGAGACACTGGATACTTCACCATGGTCCATTTGTTTTTGAGATAAAAGTCTTCCCCCATGAGATGCTTAATACAATCTTGAGTGAATTTACCTCCAAACTAAGAAGAACAAGCATTAGCAGGGATGACTTCCAGTGATGACAGCCTGATTGAGTCTTGAGATAAATTATTCCTTGATGGGAAGCCTACAGTTAACATCTACCATGAACTGTGTCCTCATAGTCTTTGAGCTCACAGAAGCTGCTGCTAAATGAGGAGGTACCATTTTCATCAGTTTGTTTCAACTGATTGTCATTTGTGTGAGGCATCTCTCATGCTGAATCTTTATGCGGGGCGGTCAGATCAGGCCACTTTCCTGCTTTAATTCTCCAGGGGCTCTTCATCTCACAGTAAAAACAAAGGTTTCAAGGCCAGAGGGTCGTTGCTATGGAGCCTTTGAAACATTCTACAATAACAGGCCCTCCTCTCCCTGCCCCAGGTGCCTTCCTCCCTCCACTCCAGCTGCTCCGATAGCCCTGCCGTTTCTTCAGTGAGCTGATTGCGCTTCTGCTCTGGGGTCTCTTGTTTCCTCTCTTGGAATGATCTCCCTCTCACCCTGTATCCACATGGCTTGCTCTTTTCTTCCTCAGGTCTCTGTTCAAATGTCACTCTATCAGAGAGAACTTCCCTGATGACCCTATTTAAACTTCTGCTTTCATTCCTTATCCCTTTCACCTGTAGCTTTAACATATGATGTGTTTTTGTTTAGTTCTTCATTTATTTATTGTCAGTTTTTCCTCCATTAGAGTTTAAGCTACATTTTTTTTTATCAAGAATTGTCTGTTCTGTTCCTGCTTAGGTTTCAGTGCCTAGAGTAGTGCCTGGCAAATAGTAGGTCCTCATTAAATATTTGTTGAATGAATGAAATGTAGCATGTGCTGTCCAGTTCATCACCATCTCCATCATTCCATATCATCTTGCATAAGTCTGTTTCGCTCCTTTACATTTCCTGCCTAACTCTTTGTAAGTATTTGAATTTGTGACTCTTGGCCTATAGCTTAGAAAAAAAAAGGCCAGTTTAGGAACAAATGAACAAATATCTAACTATCTAGATAACATCTCTCTGAGAAACATAAAAACTTCTGTTAACACTATCTCCCTGCCTCTTCCCATTTCCCTACATCCCCCTTCCCCGCCCTCCCCCGAGATAGAAAGTCCAGATCTCAAGAACAGAGGCCTTACTTTCTTGGGAAAGGAGGAAGACTCATTCTTTCCAATGAGTCTACAGTTGTGAACAAGGTTTAAAGTAATTCCACTGAGATGGAAATACATCTCAATACATATATTTGTATAATGTTGAATAAATCATTTTTGAATTATGTGGAATTGTACATAATTCAGAAATTATCTTCATTTCAGATCAGAATGATTTTACTTGTCTGTGGCTGTTAATACTTTGTTTTTTTGCCTTACCCCTCACTGAGTAGTTAAAAATATATAAGGACTGAGGGAAAGGAAATTACTATTTAAATGAACTTTTCTGGCAATCTTTTAATCCATTTATTAAGGTTTAGTTTAATATATAAGGAAAGGCATTTATTTTAATTGGTTAGTATGAGTCTTAATAATTGGATACACATGAGTAATCAATTGTATCCAAATTAAGATATAGAATATTTCCAGTAGTCCAAAAAGTTTCCTTGTGTCCCGTTGTAATCATTCCTCCTTACGCCCTGTCCCAGGAAACCACTGAACTGCTTTCTGTCATGATAGATTAGTTTTACTTACCTTAGAATTTTGTGTAAAATGTGTATAATATCTACTCTTTTATGTCTGATTTTTTTTTTTTTTGGCTCGGTATACTTTTGAGCCTCATCCATGGTTTTATATTTACCAGTAGTAGTTTGTTCCTTTTAATTGCTATTAGTATTCCACTGTTTGAACATACCAGTTTGCCTATTCATTCACCTGTTGATAGATTTTGGGATGTTTCCAGTTTTTGCCTCTATTATAACTAAAGCTTCCATGAACATTTGTGTACACGTGCTTGTTTTAATTTTGGGGAGATAAGTACTTAGGAATAGAATTCCTGGGTCATCTCGTGAATATATGTTTAATTTTATAAAAAATTCTGATCTTAAATTTTTTGTAAAGCGAAAAGTTTGTAATTTATCTGTTTTTCATTTAACGAAGTTACATTTTTTTACAACAAAGGGAAACCCTTCTGTAATGTGTATTTTAATCAGAAGTACAAACCACTTAGTCTTGTTGTCTTGTTCTCTGGCAAGTGGTCTTTGTGAGAGCCGTTGCTGATCTCCAAACTCAAGATATCTAAGGTGTTGTGGGCAAGCTCTGCTCCCAGTCAAAAAGAGTTATTGGGTATCTCTAGTTTTCAGCACAGAGGAAGACCTTCTGTGTAATGTTTTCATTTCTCATGAGAAGTCAAGTCAGAATTAAACTGACTTGATAGAGATAGGTGTAATGATTCCTTCCAAAACAAAGCTGAATTGAGCTCAGAAGGATTGCAGTGGTTAGTAGTCTCATTAACCAAGTGTCGTTTGAAAAAGGCTTTATTTCTGTAGTGAACTTCACTGAAGATTGTCAGTTGGTAAAACGCATGTGTTGTCTACCAGTGTTCTTTCACCACATAATCTGACTAAAATTTGAGATAAGTAGAAAACAGAGTCACCTCCTTTTCACCCTTTTGGTGAGGGAGGGATTCGTGCCCTAGGTTTATAGGGATGGCTGAACACCCAAAACCCAACACTGGACAGATGATATTGACAGCTCTTGGAATTAGTGATGTGTTACGAGGAAGCCTGGACTAGCCTTCCCAAGGATGGAAAAACACAGGGAGGGTGAGGCCCATATGAAAGCCAGCACCAACTGCTAGATAGGAAGATATACACATATCCACAATCTGATAGAAAAGGACAGGGCCTTGTCACACAGGGCCTTATAGGGATTGTGCCCAGGAACAGAGTGAAAAACCAGGGACTGTGGGTGGCAGGCTTTGTAGTACCAAGAGGGTGAGGTGCCTCCTGATTGCAGTGGGAAGGTGTCCTTGGCTTGTTTGAAGAATTCCACAGACTGGCAGAGAGCTGAAACTTGCTGCTCAGGAATAAGCAGGAACTGTGCCTGGTTCATTTGATAAAGAGGGTTGTTTAACTCAAGGACCTTATGCACAGGAGCAGAGTGGGAAGGGGAACTTGTGGTTAGGCCTTCGAGTCCCTCCAGCTTCCACCAGATATCAAGGCAGCACATAATATTTAATCTTAATTTTAAACCTTATATAAACACTACCCAACAAATATTTAATAAGAGCTACCATGTGCCAGAAGCACATATGTGTTCTAGAAGCTGAGGGTAATGAAGACGGATGATATATCATCTATGCATTTGAGAGTTTACAGTTTGAAAGAAAGAGCCAAACATGTAAATAGGTAAGTGCTAAATGAGCTGTAGTAGACATAAAAAATAGAACCTAAGGACACAAAGAAGAAGTAATCAATCTTATCTAGATAAGGATAGTTTTCCCAGCAAAGTACGGTTTTCTCTTTATGAATAAGGAAAATTATAGTGGAAGATCTCCCAGAAGATATTCCCTTATATATATTTTTGTCAATGAAAATTTTATATTGAATGCCAATATCTAAATCAGTTCTCACTTAGGGGAATTTGAAAGCTGATTAACTTAGGCAAGTCATCATTCAGCCACTGGGGTTGGGGAGGGGGCCAAGAAGCTCATGGCTGCTGCAAGAGTCAACAAAGTAATTCTAATTTAACTTCGCTTCTATGTCCCTTCTCTTTTTCCTCCTTCTCCTCTTTCTTCTTATCTTCCTCCTTCTCTTTTTCTTCTTCCAGGATGTGGGGGAGATTCATAACTGGATAGGCATTAATAGCTTTTGCCTCATCTTCTCCTGTCTGACCTGTCATTGAGTCCTGTCAAGTCTAAATAGTTCAGAATATTTCTAGAGTCTTTCCACTTCTCTTCATGTCTACTGCCAGCACCTTAGTTTAGGTAAGTGAGGCTCTTTGCCTGCACCCCTGCCCTTTGGAGGGCTGTACATATCACAATCAACTGAACAGTGTGCACAAAGTTTCCTTTATTAGTTCCTCTGGTGCTCAACACAGGCACAGCATAATCCTTAATGCTAAATGTCTAATCACATGGTTAACTTTGTTCCTTTCCCAGGGAAATACTTCTCCACAAATCTTATCCGATATTCGTTAAGCCAGTGATGACCACATACACACACACACACGCACACACACAAAACCCTATGAAGGTTTGTGGGGTATGTGTCTACCCATGTCACAGATTTAGTATATTCAAAGAGTTGTGCAGCCATCATCTCAATTTAAGTTTAGAACACTTTCATCATCACAGAGAATTCCTGTACCCATTAGCAGTCATTCCCTGTTCTCTTTCCCCAGCCCCACCCTTCTCCTTGTGTACTAGGCAACCACTAGTGTACTTTATTTCTTTATAGATTTACTTGTTATGGGCATTTTGTATAAATGGAATCATATAGTATGTGGTCTTTTGTTACTGACTCCTTTCGCTTAATTGCAATAGATTCTTGCACATGCTGTTGTTCTTCAGTAGGACTGAGTGTTCATTTCTTTACTCATGAAATAGGAAATTCCTCAAACATAGGAAGGGTATTCAAAAGGTATTAAGTAGCACCAAATATGACAAATTTCCATTATATGTGGCTTGTCACTTCTTTGGGTCTCAGCTTACATGGCACCTCTGAGAGACCTCCTTCCACATCCTAGTTAAAGATAGACCATCCCTGTTATTCTATCTCCAGACCCTTGCTTTTTAAAAACACTTATGATAACTTGAAATAATTTTTTTTAAAGAACTGTTTTTATTTTTTTAATTACTTTTAAAAATTTATTTATTTATGGCTGTATTGGGTCTTCGTTTCTGTGCGAGGGCTTTCTCTAGTTGCGGCAAGCGGGGGCCACTCTTCATCGCAGTGCGCGGGCCTCTCACTGTTGTGGCCTCTCTCGTTGCGGAGCACAGGCTCCAGACGCACAGCCTCAGTAGTTGTGGCTCACGGGCCTAGTCGCTCCACGGCATGTGGGATCTTCCCGGACCAGGGATTGAACCCGTGTCCCTTGCATCAGCAGGCAGACTCTCAGCCACTGCGCCACCAGGGAAGCCCTGAAATAATTTTAATTGTCAGTCAGTCAGTGTGTATGTGTGTGTGTGTGTGTGTGTGTCTGTTTCCCTCCATGTCTATCTTGCCATCATTGTACCTCCAGTGCTTCAAAGTAGGCACTCAATTTTTGAATGAATGAATAAATGAATGAGTTATTGAATGATTAAAAAGAATGTAATAGGAGGCACATGCTTGATGGGGAGTGATGATGATGAATTCAACATGGAGATTTTAAGTGTGAGCAAAGCTATAGGACATCCAAGTGACCATATCTTCTGGGTAGCAGCTAAACAGAGGTTACACACACATTTCAAACTAAATAGTGTAGAAGGGCCTATAGGAAAAGGTGATATTCTCTTGATCTACGCCACCCTCAGTCCATGTCACTAGAGATGAACATTTTAAACTGTGTTTAACTCCTTTAGTGGCAACTGCCATTGTCTGTATCTTCAGATATGATGCTGTATTGCTCTTTCTTGATTTGTCAACTTCTGAATTATCTATTGCTATGCTACATGAGCCTTTAGTCCATTTAGTCTGTAAGGTGGAAAAATTTCCATCTTTCTTTCCACCTCCTCACAATAGCTGTATCTTAAAAAGATTCTGTTTGGTACACTTATAAGTTTAAACAAGTTGCTTAAGTCTTCTGCTTTCATGCACTGTAAACAGTTCCTCTTGCCTCCCAAGTTGTAACATAAAGATGTCTCTGTGTCTAGCCTTCCTTCTGCCTCCATTTCCTAGTTTCTGGAAGTTGTACTTTTAGTTTTTCATAGTCAAGCTTGATAACCTGTACATTCTCCTGTCATATGTTCTATTGGCTGCTCGAAATCGTGTCACATTTGAATTAGTTTCATGTCTGAACTATGTTGCTTGTATCATTTTTACTATTATTCCTGGAGAAAGTGATTCCGTATTTTTCCCCGATGGATGAAAAAGAATGTGTCTCTTTACCATATTGCTAACATCTTCTAGCTTCTTTCTTATTCTCTATACCTTTTATTTTATTTTTTTGCGGTACGTGGGCCTCTCACTGCTGTGGCCTCTCCCATTGCAGAGCACAGGCTCCGGACGCGCAGGCTCAGCAGCCATGGCTCACGGGCCCAGCCGCTCCGCGGTATGTGGGATCTTCCCGGACCGGGGCACGAACCCGTGTCCTCTGCATCGGCAGGCGGACTCTCAGCCACTGTGCCACCAGGGAAGCCCTCTATACTTTTTAGAATCGATTATTTTCTTTTCCTTGAAGCCACTGATTTCAGTGGCTGCATAAACCATGGCTTTTTTGTACAATGTTTAGCTTTTCTGGCGCTTTACACTTCCTTCCTCCCTCTCTCCCTCCCTCCCTTCCTTCCTTCTTTCTGCTTGTAAAGGCAAAAACTTATATTGATGCAAAATTCCCTCAAGGAAATAAAATTTCAGTTAGAAATGGACTAAATTCTACAGGTATGTAAATTATGTTATAGAGGTAAAATAATAGACTTCAGAATTTAACTATGGCTTATAATTAACATTTAATTATATAATAAATTCCATAAATAAGGATGTCTTTACAGCTTACATGGTTCCAGCCTAATCAAGCATTAGTCTCCAATCCTAGTGCTTATTATATTATAATCAAAAGAAAAAGATGAGCAGAGAATCTTCCTGACAAAATTCCTGCTAAAGTCAAAGCCATAGCTAGAAGAGGGAGTGCAGAACTTAATTCAGGTGCTGTTTTCTGCTGAGATATGAGTAGACAGTGTAGGTGATGACCTGATCTTTGTCATTTATTAAATATATGAAAATAGTTAGAAGCTGAAAAACAGGTAGTTTACTCTTACAGGCAAAGTATGAATAATTAGATATCCCATAGATAAATAAATTTATCAGAGTCTGTTTCATTTTGGCAAATAGTATTCAATGGTATAAAAGATAAATTTATGAAACACATACGTATACAGTCACAAAGTCATGAATATAAAAGGCCTGATTGGCACCGGGACGAAACCAACAAAAGGTACAGTAATGGTGCCAGCATAACCATCCTTATCACATTAATGTGCCCCATTATGTGATGATTAAACCTTTCCATTTATCTCGCTTGCCATAATTGCATTCCAAGCAGAAATGAAGGATACAAATTATGCTTAGGCAAGGGGAAAAGCTTACATTGAAATAATTATGACAACTTACAGTGTACAGTGTATAGAAAGTTTGCAAAGTGCTTTTCACATAGATTTGCTCATCTGCTTTCCATAACAGTCCTGAGAAATGCATGTTGCTATATTAGCTCCACTTTATCGCTGACAAAACCGGGGATCAAAAAAAGTTGTTATGTTTTTCAAGGGAACTGCTGATAAGGAGTAGAGCAGGATTCCAACCCAGGAAATATGGCTGTCAGTCTCCTCACTACACCACAAAATTATCTGTTTATCACCTGTTAATGTTTATCATGCAGACTGTATCTGCATAGTAAAGGAAAGACACTGGATACTTGTAGGCATCCAAGTTACCCATACAAGGTGTTGTTTAGACCGCACCATCCTTTCTAAAGGTCAAAGTGTAGTAAGGACAGAAGACCTGACCTTCAATCCTGGCTACTCCCAGGAATGTCTGTGATTAACGACAACAATACTGTCTGCATATAGTACTCGTCACCACACTCCTCAGATAAATTCTGGGAAAAATTAATACCCAGAAAAGCTTTGAGATGGGAAAGAAGTCATAAAATTATTAAAGCACATGCCCACTGCTTTGCCTCAGTGGTGTTTATGGGTTGATTGGGTGCAGTCTTTTATTCACTGTATATTTTTTGAGCAACCACTGTGGGTCAGAATATAAACAAAACAACAGTACAACAAAATGAATAGAGATTGTGGTCAATAATATTAAGGAACTAAGCAGAGAAAGGCAAAGTGTTTTTAAATGAAAGGGTCAGGAAGGCATCTCTGGGAAAGTGATATTTAAGAAGATGGGCTGGAGCCAGCAACATGGGGACCCAAGGAAGAACGTTCTGTTGGGGACACAGAAGAGCAAAGGCCCTGTGATGGGGAAGGGGCTCAGCGTGTCCTGGGAAATGACCAGACTCATTGGACAAGGAGAGAGAGAGAAGGATGTGAGAGTGGAGAGGTTGCCAGGACCTTGAAGACAACGTAAGAGATTAGATTTTGCTTTGAATGCAGTGGAAAACCACTGATGTAGTTTAATCCGAGGTGACATGCTCTAATTTACATACAAAAAAAAGGTTACCTGAGCTCCTTTTTCTAAGGATAGTTTCTCTTTCAAATTATGAAGAAGTGGTTTCTCCTTTGGAATTGAAAGTAAAAAATTTTAATAAATTATTTACTGAAGAATAACATACTGAAAGTAATGCACACAGATCTTAAGTGTACTCATTAATTAATGTTCTCAAAGCAAGACACCTGTGTAAAAAGCTCCCAGATCAAGAGATAAAAAGACATTCCCAGCATCTTTGAAACCCCCTTCTATTTCCTCCCAGTGACTTCTCTCCTGACCTCCCCAATTAACCACTATTCTGACATCCTTTATCATAGACTAGCTTTGTCTGCTTTTATACTTTATATATGAATAAAATTGTACAGTATGTACTTTGTTGTGACTTTCTCACTCAGTATGCACAATTCATCCAACTTGTTGTGGGTAGTAATTTGTTCTCATTGCTGTATTGTATTCCATTTTCCAACTGTACCACTGGAGTAGTTTCATAATTTTTCCATTCCACTCTGATGGACATTTGTTCTTTTTTTCCATGAGAATCGAATTGAATCGTGCTCTGTTGCATGGCAAAGTCTTGATGATAAATGTCTTATTAATATTTAAGGGAGTTGCCTCAGCTCAAATGAAAAGAAAATTAAAGCTTATTATTTGATATGGACTCTGTTTACAAATATTAGTACACATTTGATGGCAACATTGATGAAAAATTAATTTATCACATGTCAGGCACTGTGCTAAGTGTTTAAACATAGTATTTCATTCAGTTCTTACAGGCACTATGTGAGCTATGTACTACCTCTATCCCCATTTCCCACATGAGGAAATTGAGACCCAGAGAGATAATTTGTCTCAGATCAGAATTTCATCAGAGAAACAGATCCAATAGGATTTATATGTGTGTATATACATGTGTATTCATACACAGATTAGATAGCTAGGTAGATTGCAGGGACTGGCAAGGCAAGGCCTAAATCTCTGTAGGGAGACCATCAGGAAGGAGAAGCCAGAACTTTTGGGCATTGGCTGAAGCTGCAGTCCATAAGCAGAGTTTCTTGTTCCTTGGGGAAACCTCAGTTCTGCTCTTAAGGCTTTTCAATTAGTTGAAGCTGGCTCACTGAGATTATCTAGAATAATCTTCTTTATTAAAGTAAACTGGTTATAGACTTTAATCACATCTACAATATACTTTCACAGCAACCCCTAGTTTGATTTAATCTGGCTCAGTTGACACATAAAACTGACCATCACGATCATGTATAAACTAGTAGATAGCTGGACTGAGATATAAATCTAAGTCTGTATGATGTTAAAGCTCAGGATATTGGTTTCTATGATCTGTTTAAAAAACTGTTCTAGGCTGAGGACACAGCATGCTCTAAGATTCTGGGGTGGAAATGTACTGGGGATAATCCAGGAATGAAAAGAAGGTAAATGTGCCTGGAGCACACAGATCTGAGGGAAGCAAGAGATAAAATAAGACTCCTGAGTTTGGTAGACTTCTCACAGGGTCTCTGCCAAATACTGGTTGTGGAATCTTGGGAAAGTTACCTAAATTCACTGTTATTCTCCTTTATAAAATGGGTAATGAAACCTATTTCCTAAGGTTGATTGAATAAATACATGTAAAGTGCTTGGAATAGGGCCTGGCATATATATCTCCATCCATCCATAAAAATATATTCATAGAAAAGTAACCAAAAGTGATTATTTCTGGGTGGTAGAATATGGGTAATTAATGTTTTTCTTTATTTCATTATTTTCTCAATTTTTTACACCTTGAAGTTAATTGGAACAAAATTGCACAGAAAAAGAAACGGTGATTCTACTAAAGACAGCAGGCAGGAAGTGTCAGTGTACCCAGTCTTTGCTCAGGCTGTACAGAATATAACTTCTAGCCAGTTCCCAGATGCTTGGTGCATTCTTTTATCTCTGTCATTATATCGTCCTTTCAATCAGGAAATGTTCCCTCCATTGTCTATTTCCCTCTATCATCCTTGCGTTCAAGCATTATATCCTTTGTAAAATATTCCCTGACATTTTCCCTTTTTCCCTCCTCAAGAGCTGTGAACATCCTTCCTAGTGGTCCCATAGCGCCTAGTACATATACAAGGGTGGCCTTAAAGTCTGGAAACACAGGCAATATACATAAACATTCATCAATAAAATATTCAAATACATATAAAATAATATCTGTTTCCAGACAAGATGGGCATGCTTTATATTAAAATATTTACTACATTCTGTTGTAATTGTTATGTTGTTCTTCCCATACTGTGGCCGTTTTGAAGGCAGTTGCTTTGCCTTTCTCATCTCTGTGCTGGAGCCTGCCTTTTACAGTGTCTATGATGAAGCGGGTCCTTGGTAAATATTTATTGAATGATTGAATTATCTAATTGGCTTAAAATGTATTTTTTAAACAAAATGGTGTTTACTGTTTCTGTTGTTTATTAGTATTTTACAAATAGACTTTGAAACATTCTAATCATCTCTTACCTTTTTACCTGGAGGTGCCTAATCTCTGATTTTTCCCTCTAGTTTTGGCTATGTTGGTTGAACTTCTCATCTCTTTTTGGTTTCTTATATCTGTCTTGACGTGTCAACAGCAAACAGAATTGAACGCATTATTTCAGCTTGGGTATGCGGCTCTTCTGTGTAAAGGTTTTGCTTCTAAACTTTCATAATGATGCTCAAAATACGTGAATTTAATTATGCTTAATGTCCTACTACCTGCACTCAAAGAACATTCCAAATCATGTTTATTTATGATGGTGTATATGAAGCTAGGTTATATGTTCTGGACAACACTTTTAAGCTTTTATCCTAATTTTTCTTTCAAACTTTGTGGTAGTTGCCCTCTACTGCAATGTAGTTAGCAGTTAAGTCTAGAATTTTGTGTATTATCCTACAAATAGTTAGTTTTGAGAAATACTTAAAGTGGAATCTTAAAAAAATGTTTGTTTGAATATATATCTTTTGATCTGTAACACCAAGTGGGTATTTTTTCACCCATTCTCAACCGGCATCTCCATCTCCAGTCCTGGTAGCGTGTTTTAAGGTTTTGGGTAATGGTGTGGTTGACTGCTATATCATTATGACTTGGCTTGCTGCATTTTGAACTCATGTCCAATTTAATTGTGTGACTTAATAATGTTGAAAACCCTGGTAATTTCTTGATATTTTGATACTCATTCTGATATCTAATCCAAGACAATGAAAGATATAGCTAGTTTTTTTCAAGACATTTTCTTGTTTATCTGCACGGTTCTGTTATTTTTGAGGGGGAAATTTTTATGCAGTTGGTATTTGTCATGGTTTTAGTTATTTCTGAATCTAAGGAAGTACTTAGTAGGGTATGCTGTGCTTGAGAAACTTAATTATTTACTTGCCTTTGATGTGTTCTGCAAGTAGCTAACAACTGAGTGGATCAGCCAACCTTCATTTGGACACTAAATTTTCACCAGAAAAACACTGAATACTTATTTACGTTTCATGGAATTTCTAGTTGAAAAAAGAAATTCACACACCGAAGTTGTTCCAAATACATATAAAAGTTTTCTAATAACTGTATCAAGAATTGGTTTTTTAAATTCAAACTAAATTAATTAAATTAAATTTAAAATTAGAATTAAATGTAACTTTACATTAATTAAAATTAAATAAAATTAAACATTAAGTTCTCAGTTGCACAACCATATCTCAATACCCACATGAGACTGGTACCTACAGTATTGGACGGTGCAGGTTTGGAGGGTTTGCTATAATTCTGTACAACTTCACCTATTGCTTTCCTAGCAAGATTTTAACTTCTATATATATATATTTTCTTTTTACTTATTTGGTATGTAATATCACTTTTCCTTTCAAGTAATTTCAAGTCAGAATGATCACACTATGTTTCAAGCAGCATTATGTTCTTTGCCTTTATAGTTTCAGGGTCCTTCAAGTCACCATCTGAAAATGCATTCATAGAGCTGGCATACGCTATCAATTGCTCATGAAACTGTACTTATACTTGGGAATGACATTTTCATCTACTCACTAGATGACTAGTTATGCTCCCAATTTGGGCGCATACATGCTTGCACTGTTTGCATATGTATTCTGGTGTCAATTGCATACTCAGAATTTCCAGAAGACTTTAAAAGGCCAGTGTTAGATAATTTTTACAGATGGCATTTCTCAAGCCTTCAGGCTTTTTGATACATTTACTTATAATGAATGCATGTACTGACGGAGATTTAGTGTGAAATTTACTTTGTACGTTTGTACCATTATTCTGAAATGAGTCCAATCTACCTGTCACGTTGATTGTTGACTGAGGGAATTTGTGTGTGTGTGTGTATGTATGTGTGTGTTTTAAACTTTGCACTTTCTTTAAACTAAAACAATCTCCTTTGATCCAGGGGATTCTAGGTGTCTGTATGCTTGAAATCTGTGTGTGATTTTATTCTAGCAGAATAATTTTAAAGCCTTGTAGATTGTAAAAATACCAAGTTCAGATGGATTATACATTTATTTATTCTTTCATTTATCATACATTTATGGGGTACCGACTGTGTTCAAAGTAATGCATTCTCTAAGGGGGAATTCATGACCTCTCTCTGCAAATAAATGATATTTTTACCAGCATATTCGTTTATCTGTTGAAATATTAGCCACTTGGCCACCTCGGCCAGGAAAATCTTCCTGCTCTCGTCAGAATATAAAGTGATGTAAAAACACATGAAAAGGAAACAGTGTAATTGAGCTTTATTCATCACTCTGTCACAAAATTATTGACTGTCCATGGACAAATCACTTACCCTTTCTGTTTCTCAGTTTCCTCATCCACAAGGATTATGATAAATGTCCTATTCACCACACTAGCCAATTTTAAGGGTCAGTTGTAAGGATCAAATGAGCCTTGCCTGTGACTGAATGGTTTATCTTAGGACGAAGAAAACATAGTGCCTGGACTTGAGGTTGAATAGAGGGATTTCTCACAGGTTGGGTGATTAAATCTGTAGCAGCTGCAGCAGGCCGACCAAAAGGTAGGGAAAGAGGAAACCAACAGAAGCACAGCAATGTGCGGCATTAGAGGGAGGATAATGAATTTTGCACATTCTGTGCCCTGTGTTTCCCCTTGACTTTAGGTGAGTTGCAAAGAGTATCTTGACTTTTGTTCTCTGGGCTCCCCAGAAAGCAGATTTTCAGGTCAAAGCTAAAGTGAGTGCTTTATTGGGGAACATTATCCTAGGGAGTAGAATTGGCAGGTACAGGGTCAGCAAAGCAGGAAGGAAGATGCACTATAAAATAAGCCATGGCTATGGGTGGCTGTTGCTCCATCCCATGTGACCATTGGAAAAGATGTACGACCTGTACGACCTGTCTCAGGACCTTGTCTGTCAGCTCTTATCTTCTAGTGGTTGAAGGTCACCCCATGAGGTGTTCCACTCCTGAATTTCATGAATGGTTGCTGAGCAGGTCCTGGCTGTCCTATGCCTCAGTGCAGCACGACTCAAAGTGTGATCTCTGGATGGCGAACTGTCATTAGCCCATGATAAGTACAAAAATCGAAAGTAAGTGGTTAGAAACTTTTATAGCATTTTGATCGAGTAATTTTATGTCTGTTGAATTAGTAAAAAATTTGGGCTTGTTTTTTGTATGCTTTTGTGTTTTACATTTTATCGAATCTCTTTATGTTTGGCTTAGTCGAAGACATCTGGGTTCCCATACCTGCTTCTGAATTCATGTGAAGACTGGATCCTATATCTATCTAATAGATAATTATTCAGCATTTGCCGTGTGCTAATTGCTGTGATAAATACTGATGTTACAGGCACGAATAGGAACCCTTTCTCCTCCATTTGTATTTCAAGGTTTAGAGGGAAAAATAAATGAAAAAAACCAAGAAATGACAATATAGCATGTTCTAATCAAGGCAACATTCTGAGGGACTTGGTGGGAGTGGTCCTTTATTCCTGGCAGGAACTGGGTGTGATGCATGGCAGATTCTGGCTCCTTAGTTGCAGCATGTGGGCTCCTTAGTTGTGGCATGAGAACTCTTAGTTGTGGCATGCATGTGGGATCTAGTTCCCTGACCAGGGATCGAACCTGGGCCCCCTGCATTGGGAGCTCGGAGTCTTATCCACTGTGCCACCAGGGAATTTAAATTTAAAATTTTAAATAAGTAGAAGGGTTGCAATTATGGTGAATTAGAAGCATTCACATTTTACTAGCCCAAGGCTGGTGGAGTGAGCCACAAAGAAGAATGTAAGAAACAAAAAAGGGATTAAAAAAAAAAAGCTACTGGAAAGAAATGCTGATGAAGGTAGTGGAGTAGGGCATAAAGGCAAAGATTAAAGAAAAGATAATCAGAAAATTATCACATAAAGGAAATACCAGAGATGGCCTGGACTTGAGGATAAGGACATTAAAAAAGACGTTTAGGAGGCTACAGGGATTTTAAAAACTAGAACAAGACAGATGTCATGTATAATTTATTACCTGGAAAACTGTTAGTTAGAATGGATGTAAAATTGCAGGGTAGGAGAGTCAGGTGTGGATAAAAGGTGCCCCAGTGGAAGTTAATGTGCTAAAGCAATATGCTTTCAAAGTCAGTTAGTCAAGATTATTGAGAATAATGGGAGGTGGACTGGACAGCTGTGGTTAGAATTTATGGGCTTGTAATAAAAAAGTAAAAGGAAAGTCAGAACTTTTTCTTATAGCAAAAATGTTGAGGCTTATAAATGTTAGAAAATAAAGAATAGAGGCGATCTGGCCTGCAGGTTAAAACACATTTGTAGAAAAGAAGAAAGGTAGTAAAGGTAAAAAGAAACAATGACCACTGAAGACTCTTAATGTAACTGATCAGGACCCTATGGGGGTCCCCCCCCACCCCCCACGCCATGTCCTCTGCCTGCCTCTTGTTTGTATAAAAGGCTTTAGTCTCCTAGATGTTCCCCGAGTTCCAAAGAGCAGATTCAAATAGTTACTAACTAGGAAAGTGAGGGAACACAGAAACAAAGGAAAAGCAAACCCAGCACAATCTTTTTCATGATGGTTAGCTTAAACTAATGTCTTGGTTTATGACCCCAAACAGTTGAGACTATGTCCTGTGGCTTCAACCAGCTGGTCCCAAGTGGACTTAAAGTTGATGGCGCTGGGAGGGTCAATTAAGAACTGAAGCTCCTGAACCATCACGAAGGCTCTAAGTAAATAATAAAATGCCTCAACCATTGCTTTTGCTCTCTCCTAGAAAGAAGGGAGGGATCACAAGACCATGATTTACTAGTTTGCTTTGCGGGAACACATAGCTCAATCACAAGCACCAATGATACATCGAGGCACAAGATGGTGCTGGGTTGTCTGCAAATGAGGTCTTTTCAGGAAACTGAGACCACAAAGACGCTCTCCCCTTTACCTTTTTTGTTTTTAAAAACCTTGCACCCGGCCAGCCAGCAAGATGGATTTCAGATGAGTCTAGGTCACCCATCTTCTGGGTTGGTACCTTCTCAACTAATAAACCTTTCTCTGCTCCAAACTCCGACATTTTGGTTGGTTTGGCCTCGCTATGCGTCAGGCCCACAAACTCCGGTTTGACAACAGTAACTTGTAGACTTATTTTTACTTAAAAAATTCTCTTGTCATAAAAAACTCCCTAAGAAGTTAATTTTAAATGTTTTCATTATAGAGTAATATATTCTCCTTTTTAAACGTCTGGGAAATGTAGGAAAATCAACCATAGTTCCACCATTTAATTTTAACATAATATATTCTTTGCAGTTTTCTTCATTGCGTGCTTTTCTTTATTTTGACTGTGGCAAGATGTTGATAAAACCATCTAATTAGGTTTTATTTGATCATAGGACAAAGTTTATAAATACAAATACTTGTAAAATCTTTTTGTAAACAAAAGCTATGAGGGTCAAATGGAGCTATATTTAAGTTGTTTCTCATAGCATAACCACGTTTGCATAAAGCTTTATAGAAACTCTCGTGTGCTCAATCTTGAGCACGTTTAGCTTATTGTAGCAAACAAGGAGGAATTTTCTAGTCTGTTCTGGTAATGTCTTAGTCCTTTTGGGCTGATATAACAAAATACCATAGGCTGGGAGGCTTATAAGCAACAGAAATTTATTTCTCACAGTTCTGGAGTTTGGAAAGTCCGAGATCAAGGTTCCAGTGTGATCGAGTGAGGAGCCTCTTCCTGGCCCAGAGCCTTCTTGTGTCCTCACATGGTGGCAGGAGGCAAGGGAGCTCTCTGGGGTCTCTTTTATATGGGTATTAATTTCATTTATGAGGGCTCTGCCCTCATGACCTAATCACCTCCCAAAGGCCTCGTCTGCTAATACCATCCTCAATGGTATATTAGGGCATTAGGATCTCAACATATGAATTTGGGGGGGGGGGACACAAACACTCAGACCATAGCAGGTGGTATGTGTGGAGCAGTTTTAATGTTTCAGCTGAGTTCATGGATACTTTATGGAAAATCAATCATAATTCGTATATTATCCTTTTATCCTGTCTTCATAGTCTTGTTTGATAACAGCTTTTAGATCTACGCTTCCAAAGAAAGAAGGGACAGATCAAAAGTTCATCAACTCTCTGATTCTAGTATAAAGAACTGACTCCAGTTGGGATGGGAATCATCTCTAAGCTCTGATCTCTTATTTTAAGAGCTCTTTTTATTTTAAAATAGTCATGTGCTTGTCTCTCCACCCTCCAAACTGCTCCTTTCCCTGAAGAGAACTAGATTCATGTAATCATACCCTATGTACACTTTTTAATGTTTGTCTTTTCTTAGGATAGCTCCACTTGAGCAGAAGTTCAATTCTTTTCTGAATTCTCGTTTTAATTCCTAGTGATATGCATATTGTAAGATCTGAATTCAGTGTGAAAGGAGTTATAATGGGTGGCACTACTAGACCCATTCTTATAATATTCTATGCATTTTATTTTGAATCTACTGTATTTAGCACAGGGTCTGGATGTGGCAGGAACATAAGATATTTACTGAATGAATAAGAGTTGTAGTTTTCTCTTGTGAAAAATACTATTCCCAAATAAAGGTCAAATGAATTTTGTAGAATTTTTCCTTTGAGATTGAATTCTGGACTATGTCTCCGACCCTGTTCCAGAGTTAAATTTCTAACAGGGTTTCTCAAACCCTAGTGTGCATTAGAATCACCTGGTGAACTTGTTGAACATGCAGCCTCTTGGGTCACACCCCATAGATAGTCTCCTTCACTAGGTGTGGGGTCTCTAGCCATCCACATTCTCAGCAGCTTCTTGGAGTGTTTGCGTAGTAGGTGGTCATAGGACCGCACATTGTAAAACACTGTTCAAAGTGTAGGTTCAGGAAAACTCAGGCAGATCAACTTAGATCTGTGTTTTCCTTAACTTGGCTAAGCTCTACCTATTTCAGGCAGCTATTCCAGATGGCTGGTTTTAGGAAATGGTCTTAGGGTGGTCTTTCGATCATCAGTCTAGAATGAGTTCTCAAAGACTGTCTTGTTTCAGTTGCTTGAGTAGAAATGAGCGGCCTGTCATATAATCTTGTCAGGAGTAAATCTCCGTGACATCAAATCTCCCTGATGAAACAGGTGACCGTTGTTTTAAAAATAAAATTCCTTAGCAACATTTCATTATCATATTCTCATAGAGGAAGGACTAGCCAACCACATAAAAGAAACTGGCTGGCTGGCTAAGAATAGGCTGACATGCCTTTGACAGATCAATGCTCCTGCCATAAAAATCTGTGGTTTGCACCTTGTGGTCACAGCTGGAATTACCCTCAACATTTTGCTGAAGAAGTGGGGTCTCCATGGTTGCATTTGCTTCCTGTGCTCTCTGGGTCTTACTGGGACTCCTGGATCCGAGTTCCTAGGTGCTTTCTATCCTAAGTAGCTAACAAGGCAGCCTCCGTTCCGTGGCATCATGCTGTTAGTGTCAAGAGGTACGTGCCTGAAAGGGGAATGAGGGTAAGCAGTCTGGCTGCTGGGAATTGCCACTTGCAGCATATAGCACTTTGTCACTGAGTGATTAAAATTTCCTCTGTGACTTTTGCATTAAGACAGAAAAGAATACAGAAAATCTAAAAAAATGTTAATGTTATTTAGGACTTGGTAAATAAACCTATTCTACATGCAACTACAAGAATAAACATTCAAACTCCAATTCCTCAAACAACTAAACAAACCAACTCCCCAGTCACCAACCTTTCAAATGGAATAATATAAGTATGGAGAAAAATGATTACTATATACATGAGTGTTTTGAGTTATTATTATAATCCGGAGACCTAAAAAGTTTAATAAGCCTAGCTGTACTGCCTTTAACTGACTGTCAAATTCTGTAACTCGATTGGTGGAGGACAGGGGGGAGACCGCTCACCTCCTTTCGTGTGGAGGGTCACCATTAGCACATCATCTCTGGCCTGTCTCTATATCTCCGTTCCCAACTCGCTCTCTTTTGGTGAATGTGGGAGCCGAGATGGGCATACAAAACTCAGTCTCTTCCTTTATTTCTTCTTTAAAGGCCAGCTGCTAGTGAAAATTGCATATTCTGGGTCAGTATCTCTGTACTAGGAGTTTTCAGTTTTCATTCTGTAAACGAGGTCTGTGATTAGTTAGTGCTATCTGTGTCTGGATGTCCTATTGGGAAGTCTGTTGTTGCTAATCGTCTTAGCCACGCTCTCCAACTTGGTCTGGGGTAGACATGAAGATGTGCTCCCCAGAACCCCTGCGAGGAAGGACTTGCTGTCCAGCTGTGAAGGGGGCAATGGGCAGAGTGCCTCCAGCTGCGTGTTCTTTTGGGGTCTGCTTCAGCTGCGTGGAGCCAGATGCCTTGCTCACAGCCATGCTCTTCCCAGGGAAGCCCACATTTGGTGAGTGAGCTAGGTGGGCGTTTAAAGACCCAGATCTTTCAACCCACTCTGGGATGACTCTCATGGGCAATGTTTACTCCACAACTTCCTGCCAGGTTGGCCACATTTTCTTTGGGTCTGCATCACAGTGTGACTTTTTCCTTTGCTCAATCCTGCTTCCTCCCCTTCCTTTAATCCCTTATGTACACCTTGAACTCAAATTCTATCTCAGTGTCTGCACTTGGAGAATTCAACCTGTGACATGGCATCATTTGGTGATAAAGGTTTTAAATATCTTTCTGCCTTAATTTTTGATTTTCTTAGCTGGTTCAGAGCTCAAGTAGGGAAACAGTGGTGCCATTTCCAGGCTCCCATAAGATCCAGCAGTAGAAATAACTCAGTCTAGGTGAGGACAACTTTTATCCCATCTCTGTGTAGCTTAGAGGAGTAGATAATATGGATGATATTAGGTGGTCCCGAGTGGAGTTTCCTGTGAGTAACTGACACTCTGGATATACCGTCAGAGGTTAATATATTTTCTGACTCTTATAATGTGACTTCCTCTACCGATACATGTAAAACAGAGTGAAACAGCCTTATTTTCAGAGAGCCATGAAATCTAGTTTATGGTTACATGGGTTTCCCAAGAGAGAAAATAAATATTCCATATTACCCAAGAAGAGCTAAATAACCCCAGTCTCTATTGAATACATATATTCATTCTTGGCTTAAAGCATAAATGGTTGTCACTATTCTGATTTCTTATAAACAGAACATTGGGTGAATCATCAAAATAGTGTGAAAAACACTTCTGTAAAGAATCCCTATCCTTCATGTGTATTGCCATACCAAGGTAGCGCTGAGTTAGTAATTGTGAAAAATTAACATTGACTTCCACTGAAAATAGAATAAATAGAACATGACTTAGTAATACAGCAGAACTAGTGTTTTAATGGTGATGCTATCAAAATGGGCTATTTCATATAAGATTTTTCTTTAGAATGTAGCATGCATTCTCTTGCAAATTAAACTTGTGATCATAACTGGATACTTTATCAAGGGAATGGGAACAGAGAGTATTTATTATCTGGGGAGGTCCAGCTTTGGGAAGGTTTTACATGGAAGAATTGGGGAGCAACCAAATGCATGTTTAATAAACTAGATCAGCTAATTTTAACCCCGGAACTCAAAAGAATGACAGATATTACAACCAGATAGCACTCATATTCAGCTGGGCTTTTACGTTTGTTTAAATCAGTGGTTTTCAACCTTGTGAGAATATGAAAACAGGTCCTATTAAATAAACAGAGAAAGGGAAAATTGGCCTTACTGAAAAACCAGACTACAGTGTTTGCCCAAAACCATAAATACACCATGTTTAGAACAGGGCAATGACTAGGCCAACCTTAACCCTGAAAATGATTAACACCCTGTTCTCATTGCTAACAACCTTGCCTTCTGAGTGATCTCGATTCTTTAGCAATGACGGCCCTGCTCTAATCTTTCTGCCTGTTGGATGAAGATGATTGAGATACCGAATCACTGAATTTCCCCCATTTCTTGATGTCATCCAGTCCAGAATGGTCTCCTGCTTCCCTCAGCTTTCCTTAAAATCACCCAGTTTGAAGCTCTTCCAACTTCCTGAGATTCTCATAAGGGTCTCCCATAGGGCAGCAAGCTAAGTAAACCTGACTTTTCTTGATCGACTACAGGTGTTTTCTTGGTGTCTTTGTTTGATGGGCTTTGACACTTGGCTGCACATTAAAATCACCTGGAGAGCGTTTAAACCACTTGACTTTCGGGCTGTACTCCTGACCAATTAGATTAGAATTTCTGGGGTTTAGGGCTGGGCAGCAGAATTTTAAAAAGCTTCTCAGATGATTTCAATGTGCAGCCAACGTTGAGAACCACTGGTTTCAATGACTATATCAGAGGAGGAGAATGCCCCGCATAATAGCTGCAAGTCACTTGCAGCCCTGTAATTTCAACCCTGATATTATTTTATATTGGCTCTGTTTGTGGATGCTTGTGAAGTTGTCTTCATCTGTTGAAGGGCGGGAGCTTGATGAACTGGAAGAAATGCTTTCTTGATGATATTCATGATTAGCCTGGAAGAAGGTAAAGAGTAATGTTGACAACACTCATATTTGGTTCTTGGAGTGAAAGCAAATGAGGTTATTTGAAAAGCTCTTTCAGTATGACTGAAATGGCAAGAAGTATATATAGTATTCTCTTTTCACATTACCTCAGCTGGACCATCTAAATGTTAATGTTATGATTTAACCATTGCTTCCTTTAATTTGTTCTTTTAGTACTGATGGTTAACCATTTAAATATGTTTGTTTCTAAGTATTTCTGTTAACAATGTAAATTCATTTCTCCTTCAGGGCAATAGTAATTATGCCATAGAGGTTAGGAGGAGCAGCTGAAGCATTTATATTGATAGCTCTGTAATATAATGCTTAATTAACTTGTGTTTGCCATGTGTGGGATTTAATGTAGTGGAGAAGAATTGGTGACAGAGGCAGAAAAACTAAACAATCAGTTCCATAAAATATGCCTTCAGCTAGAACATTAAGCTAAAACCAGACAAACTTTAACTTTTTCTTTTTTAGACCTGTTTAAGACTTAAGGAACATGCTTGTTTCTGGAGTATTGGACTTTTCTGAGTCAAGCAACTTCATAGATACGGCCTTTCTTGATTAGGTCGTTCAGATTTAGAATATCTGATATTTAGTATTAAATATGATTTTTATTAATATTTGACCCAAGTCAGTTCTACCTGTGCAAGGAGGCAGACTGAAGCATGTGGCACTGCTGCTGGCCGAGCTATATTCATGCTTCCCCTGGAAGTGTCAGTGTCCTGCCAGCTCAGTCCACAGGATTTTCAGTTAATCCATCACGGCTGCAAGAGTTGCAAGAGACAAGGAAGCCATCCTTGCTTCTAATCTTATTCCAACAAGTAAATTTTATCTTTTTCACCTCTGAGGTTCAGAATAACCCAGATTTAGCTTTGCTTTGTGAGGACTGGGTTGGAATTGAGGATCAGTTGATTAAATTGACGTTTGGATTGCTAATAGTTGTTGTGGTCTGGTTAAACTGGATTCTTACTGATTTACACCTTTTTTTTTTTTTTTTTTGCGGTACGTGGGCCTCTCACTGCTGTGGCCTCTCCCGTTGCGGAGCACAGGCTCCGGACGCGCAGGCTCAGTGGCCATGGCTCACGGGCCCAGCCGCTCTGCAGCACGTGGGATCTTCCCGGACCGGGGCACGAACCCGTGTCCCCTACATCGGCAGGAGGACTCTCAACCACTGCGCCACCAGGGAAGACCGATTTATACCTTTTTTAACTGAAAATTTCTACCTCTGTTTCTCTCCATTGCCATATCTAAGAATCTATTTAAGCCATGCTGCCTCTCATTTCATGAGCTGCTCAACAGATGACCATGACTTTATGAGAGTGGTTGAGTAATATAATGAAATGAACCAATCAACAGTCTGATACATATTACTGCAAACTTGGTTAGCTGTTTAAACTAATGCCTGTAGGAAATATTACTTTTATATAGCTAAATTGAGTTTTCTTTGTGTGGTTTTCTAGCGTTAGTTCTCATGTGTCTATAAGGTGTGTTGCCGACAATGCATGTTGCTAAGACCATGTACTTTCATATTCTCTAGCTTCTCTTTTTTATTTATCCCTTTCCAAGAGTCTAGGCTCTCAGAATTAGGTTCTTGATGTCTAGGGTATCAAAGGGCCAAAGAGAGCCAGGCACACTGGGAAGTGAGGCTGGGACCGCCAGCCTGGTAGCCTAAGCCATTTGAAAGAATGAGGGTGAGAAACTACTTCAGTGGTTCTCAGCCCTGGCTGCATATTAGAATCTCCTGGGGGCACTTTTAAACATTGCTTGCTGGTGCTCTGCTCATCCCCAGAGAATCTGAATTAAGAAGTCAGGGTGGGGCTTCCCTGGTGGCGCAGTGGCTGAGAGTCCGCCTACCGATGCAGGGGACACGGGTTTGTGCCCCGGTCAGGGAAGATCCCACATGCCGCGGAGCGGCTGGACCTGTGAGCCATGGCCGCTGAGCCTGTGCGTCCGGAGCCTGTGCTCCGCAACAGGAGAGGCCACAACAGTGAGAGGCCCGCGTGCCGCAAAGAAGAAAAAGAGAGAAAAAAAAAAAAAAAAGAAGAAGAAGTCAGGGGGATAGGGCTGAGGCCCAAAGATTATCGAAGTTCTGTGCTTAGGCATGGCAGCTCCTGGATTCAGTATTGGGAGAAGCTAGGGCCTCCCATCCACAGCAGACCCAAAGTCCTGTGTGACTCCACGTGGTAAAGTGGGGAGATCACTGGCCTGAGAGTCCAGGAAACCTGATTCTTAAACAAGCATCACCACTAATAAGCCCTGCTATTTTCAGGCATATCTTTTTAGCTCTCTGACCTTTAGTTTTCTCATATATAGTTAAGAAGTTTAACTATGGTCCCTTTTTAGAACTGAGTCTATGATTTTAGCTTTTCATTAAAAAAAAAATCTTTGCATATGTCTAGCATGTATACTAAGAAAAAAGCCCCTCAAATAATTTATATATTTGAACAGAGGTGCTACCAGGGCTAAATTAATCTAGAAGGTTTAGAATAATTTAATTTAAATTTATAATCAATATTTAAATAAGTTCTAACTTTGGTAGAATTAGTGATCCTAAGAGATGAGATTCTGGATGTATAAATTCTTGAATTTTATCTATTCCAAGGAGAGTGGGAGTTAAAATAAATGATCACATAATCCAAATGACTATTCCATGAAGTGTATGATATTACAGTGACAGCTTTTGCAATTATAGATACTCAATTATAGATGATTTTTAAAGTTGGTTTCTTCAGCATCTGAATATATTTTAAGAAATTTTAGATCTTTTGCTTTTCATTGTAGAGAAGGAGTGGAGGAGGGTGCTATTTAGGCCATTATATTAACAGTCATTATGCATTTGCATCAGAATTTTGTTTTTAAGCAATGTCTTTAAAAACAGAGAAGAGGCAATTTGACCTTTTATTTTGGAGAAGGACGGGGGTGGGACTGGTGAGTATAGTTCTGCCTTTCTTTCTCAAACAGAAGGAAAAAAAACCTTTAAAAATAACCCACCAATTTTCAGCCATTATATTTTAAGCCACAGGAGCTTGTGACTTATCTTTCATCTTGCTTCTGTCACATAACCAGAAAAATTACACAGCGTCTCCCAAAGGAGAGGTCTAGCAGGGAAGCAATTCAAACAAAAATATATTATAGAAATGTGATTGTTCAGTGTGTCATTATAACAGTTATTCATCTTTGTCCCTTAATCTACAGTTTTCTCACTCCTCTCCTCACTTTATCTTTTATGTGTCTCTACCTTTTCATGGGTGCATGTAGCAGGAAGAGTGGCCATGAGACAATGTTCAAGGAATTTATTGGACTTAAATGTCCCTGAGTAGTATCTACAACACCTCTGTAGATAGAAGGGATTTGAATTTGAATATGCTCCCTCTCCTTTTGATTTGCATCCCTGGAAGCAAAGCTAGCTGTGTTCAGGATTAAAAGGACTTTATTTTAATACTAGATTATAATAACATTTGCCCTTCTAAAAGGTGAGCAGTGTTCATTCAGGTCAGCCATCACTGTAACACACATTTTAGTACTTGCTTTCTTATAGGACCATATTTCCAATAACAATAAAAAGGCATCTATTTGACATTATCATGTAATAACAGTATAGAATATTTACAATCTGGAGTGTATTAGAAAATTAGGAAATAATGGTACTCACTGCATCATTTATTACTGTGTAAGAAACCACCTGAAGCAATAGTCATTTTTCCCTTTGTGGGTAAATATTTTGGGCTGGGCTCAGCTGGGTGGTTCTGCTGATCTCTCTTGGGTTCACTCATATGGCTACATTCTATGTTTCTAGTGGGACTACATAGTATAAGATGGCTTCACTGACATGTCTGGCAGTTGCTACTGACTATCAGCTGGTTGGCTAGGGCTCTTAGTTGAGATGACTCATTTCTGCTCCGTGTGGTCTCTTATCCTCTAATTGACTATACTGGGTTTCTTTGTGGCAATCTCGGGGCAGCATTCCAAGAGGGCAAGAAAAGAAGCTGGAAAATCTCTTGATGCTTAGGATTTGGAGCTCCCACTAGGCCTGCCCAGGACTCACGGGTTGGGAAAATAAACTCCATCTCTAGTTGGGAGGATCAACAAAGTCACATTACAAAGGGACATGCATACGGAGGTTTGAGGAATTTTTGTAGCCATCTTTGCTACAAGCTACCATAATCTGCTCTCCAGCAACAATAATTCACGTCTCTTCCACGTGAAAATACACTCACTCCTCCCACAAAAGTCTTATATCATCCTTGAAGTTCAGCATTTCATCATCTAAATCAAGTCCAGATGTGGGTGAGGTTTGTTCAGTGCAACTCCTTGGTTATGACTCTTCTTGACACAGAAATATGTGAACTAAGAGGATAAGTATTTTTTAACTCTATACACACATACAGTGGTAAGACTGGACAAGGATAACTGCAGTAGACATTTGCATTCAAAAAGGTGAAGAATGGAAACACACAGCAGTCATCTGCCCATGGAAATTCTGAAATCAGTACATGTTGGCCATTTTCTCTATTTCAGAAGCCAAGAATGTTCCTTGATTAGAGACTAGGTTAACCCTAGTGAACTGATTCCTAAGTCCATTGTTCTCAACTCTCGGTTCAATCCTGTGAGATCTTTTCTTTTTTACAAGAAATAGTCTGTGTTCGTAGCTGAGTTGTTTTCTCAGCCTGCTTCTTGCCCATAAAAAGCTGGAAGCCCATTAGTCCCTTTTCATTTGAATTACTTAGTCCTTTTTAGTACAAGCAGGAGATGCTTTTGCTACTACAACTGTCTTAAAAACTTTGTGCATTTCCTATAAATCTTATCAGGGTTTACCCCCCACCCCCAACCCTGCCAAGTCACACCATGATTCTCTTTAAGACAGATCTTTATTTCTGTATGTCAGCATGTTGTGGGACAGTGCCCTTAATATTGTTAGAAGTTCTTTGTCTATCTGAGAGAGTCTATCAGGTTCCATCTTTCTGAGGTCAAAGAAAGGGTTTTATACCCACACCTTTCATTTGGTCTTTGCTTGAGGCTATTTCTTAATTTTGGAATCTTTTGCCAACTGGATAGCCTGGGGATAAGAAATAGGCTTATTTTCCAACCTAGAAACTTTCTTTAAATTCTGCTTGCAAACAATAAGTTCCTTCTTACATTCTTTCTTCCCCCCCCCCCAACTGACATGTCATGTGAAATTAGAAACACTCGATGTTCTGACTTTCAACATGCTGACTAGTGATCTCTTCAGCCAGACCAATAAGTTCATTAGGCACGTTTTCTAACTTTCAAGTTATTGTATTTTTTATCATGCAATGGTATGGTATTACTATTACGATTTATCATATTATACATTTATTATGATTTATACAGTCTACCACTGTATAAATGACAAACACTATATAAACGACATACACTGTATAAATGATAACTGTGAAGAGATGACGGTGCAAGTGTAGACACATAAAAAAGAGTATATTCTGTTCCTTTGGGTGATGAAATATGGAGATAAGTGATTCAAGACAGTATAAAAACTGTGCTAGAAACAAATAAGCATGTATCTAACTGTCCAATTTTAGACAGAAAATTATGAAAAAGTGTCACTCCTTTTCCCCTAAAGTTAAGATTTTCAATCTATCCTCTTACTACACACCTTTGGAATAGTAGTTCCTGATTTTGTCCAGTCATTCTCTTTCTTCTCAATAGCTTAACATAATATGGTTCTTCATTATCTCATTATCTCTTGGTCTAGTTTTCCATGAAGCTAGAGAACCTTCTTCTAGAGTTTCTAAATAAGTTTATCACTTACTTTTAATAATTGAGCATCAAAATTATCTTCCATGTCTTTTTTGGCCACTTATCACATGATTTATTTTTTGTTAGTCACTCTTGGGAAACACCAATTGACATTTGTTTATTGAGGTTCCATGAGATAATGAATTTACTGGCTTAATGAAAACACTATGTTTTCATAGCTAGAGAGAAAAAACACCATTCAGACAGTTTTTTTTGTTTGTTTTGGATATACTGTATACTTACACGCCCTATTCAACATGAGACTTCCAAAAGGTTATGCTTTCAAAACAGGGTTTCAAGGAGACTAGACTAGAAATAAGGAGAACCTGTAAATAAAGTAGAGTAGAGACTGAAATGAGAAGGAAAGAAAGAAGGACAAGGCGAAGTTGAAAACTGTGATAACAGGAAGTGGGAAAGATTCTGAATAAGCTTTGATGGTAATTTCGTTTAAGTGCAAGGAATTGGGGAGGGAGTAAGTCAGTTTTATTTATCCTTTGGCAACAATATACATCCTTTAAAAATGCTCGTACTTTTGAGGATGATTAAAGCAATTAATGTTGAACTAAAATACCTAATGTTACATCTTAGCCTTGTCTCTGTATTAGTCTCTGTGCTAACAAGCCTTCATGTTGGCATCAGAGCGCTGACACATTGAGATGAGAAACTGAAAAGTCAGCTGCTGTCTTGGAATATAAGACACTTAATCCTTCATTTTCTAGCCTTGCAGCTTAAAAACAGTATTTAAGGTGAGAGACTGGAAAAGTATAAATTTTAACTTTCTAGTAAAAGTAACATTAAGTCTGTTGCAGTCCTAGAAATGGTTTATTTGGAATCATTTATTATGTTTGATGAACTCAATGAAAACCATGAGAGGGGTGCTCTTTTTCTTTCCTCGCTCTTCCATAATGATATTTACTGTTTGCACAGCGATCATTCAATTTTCAGAGAAGCTCACCACCTTCTCCTGCTGATTAAATTCCTGTTTGGTTTTGCTGCCAAGTCTGTCGGATTAAATTAACAAGTTCTGTTTGTTTAGTGGGAATGACCTGCACCAACCTTCAGCTTGTAAAAAATAATAATCTCTTCAATGATATATTGATTCAATGATCTTTATCTTCTTTTAAAGAAATGTGCAGTGAAAATGTTATCTTCCGCTTGCTGGAATCTGTAGGCCTTCATTGCTTATTTTAATATATTGGAGACCTTGATCTTCCATATCTAATAACGCCTTTCTCTTTGCTGTTTTTAATGATTCCTGTTCTTCTAAAGGATCATCAAATCTTGATTACTCTAAGGAAAGACTTTACTGTGATCTTTTAGTCTATAAAATGTCCTTGGAAATTATCTACATCTAAGGGCCAATTAAGGAAGATTAAAACCTTTCTTTTTTAAAAGTGAATCCAATTTTTATTGAATTACTTTGTCCGTGCCTCTTTTATTTGCTTTATAGCTACCAGCTAAGAGGTTTTGCGAAGTTTTTGAAGAAAATGAATTAAAAATTTTGATATAAAATGACTTGAAAGTATAACAAGATTTTATAAATTTTTCATGGAACCTAAGCCATTGCAAGCATTATAGCAAGCATTAGAAAATTAAAATGACATTCTCTGAATTTCAATAAAAAAAGAATATCAGTGAAATAGTTGCTGAGGGGAGAGTACTGTGGAAAAACAGCAACAGTTGATACATTCCAGGGATTAAGCTATGGTATATAGTTTGTGTATTTTCTTTTTTTTGTTAACACCTTTATTAGAGTATAATTGCTTTACAACGGTGTGTTAGTTTCTGCTGTATAACAAAGTGAATCAGCTATACATATACATATATCCCCATATCTCCTCCCTCTTGCATCTCCCTCACACCCTTCTTATCCCTCCCCTCTAGGTGGTCACAAAGCACCGAGCTGATCTCCCTGTGCTCTGCGGCAGCTTCCCACTAGCTATCTCTTTTACATTTGGTAGTGTATATATTTTCATACCACTCTCTCAGTTCATCCCAGCTTACCCTTCCCCCACCCCGTGTCCTCAAGTCCATTCTCTGCATCTTTATTCCTGTCCTGCCCTGGGTTCTTCAGAACCTTTTTTTTTTTTTTTTTTAAGATTCCATATATATGTGTTAGCATACGGTATTTAATTTTCTCTTTCTGACTTACTTCACTCTGTATGGCAGACTCTAGGTCCATCAACCTCACTACAAATAACTCAATTTCGTTTCTTTTTATGGCTGAGTAATATTCTATTGTATATATGTGCCACATCTTTTTTATCCATTCATCTGTCGATGGACACTTAGGCTTCCATGTCCTGGCTATTGTAAATAGTGCTGCAGTGAACATTGTGGTACATGACTCTTTTTGAATTATGGTTTTCTCAGGGTATATGCCCAGTAGTGGGATAGCTGGGTCATATGGTAGTTCTATTTTTAGATTTTTAAGGAACCTCCATACTTTTCTCCGTAGTGGCTGTGTCAATTTACATTCCCACCAACAGTGCAAGAGGGTTCCCTTTTCTCCACATCCTCTCCAGCATTTATTGTTTGTATCTTTTTTGACGATGACCATTCTGACCAGTGTGAGGTGATACCTCACTGTAGTTTTGATTTGCATTTCTCTAATGATTAGTGATGTTGAGCATTCTTTCATGTGTTTGTTGGCAATCTGTATATCTTCTTTGGAGAAATGTCTGTTTAGGTCTTCTGCCCATTTTTGTATTGGTTTGTTTGTTTTTCTGATATTGAGCTGCATGAGCTGCTTGTAAATTTTGGAGATTAATCCTTTGTCAGTTTCTTCAATTCAAATATTTTCTCCCATTCTGAGGGCTGTCTTTTCGTCTTGTTTATGTTTTCCTTTGCTGTGCAAAAGCAAAGTTTTAAGTTTCGGTAGGTCCCATTTGTTTATTTTTGTTTTTATTTCCAATTCTCTAGGAGGTGGATCAAAAAGGATCTTGCTGTGATTTATGTCATAGAGTGTTCTGCCTATGTTTTCCTCTTAAGAGTTTGATAGTGTCTGGACTTACATTTAGGTCTTTAATCCATTTTGAGTTTATTTTTGTGTATGGTGTTAGGAGGTGTTCTCATTTCATTATTTTACATGTACCTGTACAGTTTTCCCAGCACCACTTATTGAAGAGGCTGTCTTTTCTCCATTTTGTATTCTTGCCTCCTTTATCAAAAATAAGGTGACCATATATGCATGAGTTTATCTCTGGGCTTTCTATCCTGTTCCATTGATCTATATTTCTGTTTTTGTGCCAGTACCATACTGTCTTGATTACTGTAGCTTTGTAGTACAGTCTGAAGTCAGGCAGTTGGATTCCTGCCACTCCATTTTTGTTTCTCAAGATTGCTTTGGCTATTCGGGGTCTTTTGTGTTTCCATGCAAATTGTGAAATTTTTTGTTCTAGTCCTGTGAAAAATGCCATTTGTTGTTTGACAGGGATTGCATTGAACCTGTAGATTGCTTTGGGTAGTATAGTCATTTTCACAATGTTGATTCTTCCAATCCAAGAACATGGTATATCTCTCTATCTGTTTGTATCATCTTTAATTTCTTTCATCAGTGTCTTATAGATTCCTGCATACAGGTCTTTTGTCTCCTTAGGTAGGTTTATGCCTATGTATTTTATTCTTTTTGTTGCAGTGGTAAATGGGGTGTTTCCTTAAATTCTCTTTCAGATTTTTCATCATTAATGCATAGGAATACAAGAGATTTCTGTGCATTAATTTTGTATCCTGCTACTTTACCAAATTCATTGATTAGCTCTAGTAGTTTTCTGGTAGCATCTTTAGGATTCTCTATGTATAGTATCATGTCATCTGCAAACACTGACGTCTTTACTTCTTCTGTTCGGATTTGGATTCCTTTTATTTCTTTTTTTTCTCTGATTGCTGTGGCTAAATCTTCCAAAACAATGTTGAATAATAGTGGTGAGAGTGGGCAACCTTGTCTTGTTCCTGATCTTAGTGGAAATGGTTTCAGTTTTTCACCATTGAGGACGATGTTGGCTGTGGGTTTGTCATATATGGCCTTTATTATGTTGAGGTAAGTTCCCTCTATGCCTACTTTCTGCAGGGTTTTTATCATAAATCGGTGTTGAATTTTGTCCAAAGCTTTTTCTGCATCTGTTGAGAGGATCATATGGTTTTTATTCTTCAATTTGTTAATATGGTGTATCACATTGATTGATTTGCGTATATTGAAGAATCCTTGCATCCCTGGGATAAATCCCACTTGATCATGGTGTATCATCCTTTTAATGTGCTGTTGGATGCTGTTTGCTAGTATTTTATTGAGGATTTTTGCATCTGTGTTCATCAGTGATAGTGGCCTGTAGTATTCTTTCTTTGTGACATCTGTGTCTGGTTTTGGTATCAGGGTGATGGTGGCCTCATAGAATGAGATTGGGAGTGTTACTCCCTCTGCTAAATTTTGGAAGAGTTTGAGAAGGATAGGTGTTAGCTCTTCTCTAAATGTTTGATAGAACTCCCCTGTGAAGCCATCTGGTCCTGGGCTTTTGTTTGTTGGAAGATTTTTGATCTCAGTTTCAATTTCAGTGAAATTGATTGGTCTGTTTATATTTTCTATTTCTTCCTGGTTCAGTCTTGGAAGGTTGTGCTTTTCTAAGAATTTGTCCATTTCTTCCAGGTTGTCCATTTTATTGGCATAGAGTTGCTTGTATTAATCTCTCATGATCCTTTGTATTTCTGCAGTGTCAGTTGTTACTTCTCCTTTTTCATTTCCAATTCTATTGATTTGAGTTTTCTCCCTTTTTTTCTTGATAAGTCTGGCTAACGGTTTATCAATTTTGTTTAGTTTGTGTATTTTCAAATTTGTTGCTGGTCTGCATCCCCCTTCCCACACCCCTCTGCCTCATTATTTCATTGTCACAGATAAGGTAAGTGAGGAACAAAGAGATTAAGTAACTCACCTAAATCACATATGGAACACAGGGGAACTGAGATCTACCATTTGACCTTAAGTCAGTTTAGCTCTAAAGATCATTCCCTTCTTAACATATTCTGTCTCTGAGATGTAATCACTTCCAAATTCTCAACCTTCTTCTCTACTTTCTGCACAAAAACATGACCCATGATTCTGCATATCCCATAATAACCATACGATAACATAGGTTATTTGGGAAGTTTTCTCCCCACTGAGGTTCTTGCTTACTGGATTTATCTTTTAATCCATTTGGAGTCTTCTATGTAGTTCAGTAAAATTCAACTCTCTGTTGTCAGAGAAAAGGTGAGATAAACCATTCTCCTCAATTCTGTGGAACTCAAGAAGGTGACACTGGGACTGAGAGTGAAATGGAGGTTGTATCTCTGCTGCTTTATCAGTCAGTTTCAGTTTCCCAAGTGTGAGCACCTAGATGAGCTGAAGATGCATTGGATGGGTGTTTTTTGTACAACATCACCCCTTGCTGCAGTCCGGGTCCTTAATCTGGGGCTCCGTGGAAGAAATCATGATCTGTTCCAGTGTTGGAAGAAAGCTGTCTGATTTGTTTGTTTGTTTGTTTGTTTTTAATTGATCTGTTTATTTATTTTTGGCTGCATTGGGTCTTCATTGCTGTGCATGGGCTTTTCTCTAGTTGTGGTGAGCGGGGGCTACTCTGTGGCAGTGCGCAGGCTTCTCATTGCAGTGGCTTCTCTTGTTGTGGAGCACGGGCTCTAGGCGTACAGACTTCAGTAGTTGTGGCACATGGGCTCAGTAGTTGTGGCTCACAGGCTCTAGAGTGCAGGCTCAGTAGTTGTGGTGCATGGGCTTAGTTGCTCTGCAGCATGTGGGATCTTCCCGGACCAGGGCTGGAACCCATGTCCCCTGCATTAGCAGGTGGATTCTTAACCACTGCGCCACAAGGGAAGTCCCAAGCTGTCTGCTTTGGATTTACTGAGAGATTATGTTTGCAGACTGGACCTATTGGGCAGTTAAAGGCTTTGTGAAGGATAATTGTGACTGTATTGGTTTTTCACCTGTGTGCTAACAGAGAAAGTATTATCTCCATCTACCGAGCCCTTCCTGCCTTCCCCTCCACTTCTCTCCTGCTTCAGTGCCCACCTTGGTGTATGATGTTCTCAGGTATGGTACCTTACCCCACAACCTGTACCAGTTGGCTTTCCCATCTGAGGTCCTGCCATAATTTTTTTTTTAACTGAGAAACACATTTACTGAACTTATAAGACAGAAAATAAAGAAACCAAGCTCATTTAATACTGGTAGTCAAGGCAGTGAGTTTATTTGCAAAACCAAAGCAGTTATCATGGGTTTGAAAGGAACACCTTAACCAGCAGAACTTTGTATACGCACAACCCACACTGATTCACAGATCAGATTAGATAGATAAATTGCTGCTACTGCTTTACCCACAATATAATTAGTCCTCTGTTTCTCATCCATGAGCAAATTGTTTGCTTGTCCAATCTGAATATCCAAATTTACCTGCAGTGCTTGCTCCTGGATATCACGAAACAGTACCATATTTTTCTCAGTCATGATTTCTTGGCTCCCCAGAAGACATTTCTCTCTTTCTTGTTTGCCATCCCTGTCATCCTGATTGTCTGTGGGCCAATCTGATGTTCTTGATTTTCTGTTGCCCCTTTTCCTGATTCTCTGTTGCTTAGAGTAGTCTACCACTCCCTCTCCAGGTTTCTGACCAGCAGGGGAAGGGGCACAGAATTTGGTCAGGCCATCTATGAGGCCTTTCCTTTTCTTGTTGAACTTCAAGGGAATGTTGGCATCTCGGTGGACATCCAAGCTGCCTATTCAGTGTAAATATCTTTCTTCTGACGACGATGCTGATTGGCTGGAGAGAGTGATATTATGTGTCTGACCCCTTCCAGGGCCTGTTTGAAATTTGCTGAAGGCAACTTTTGACACTATGTTTTGTTTCTTTAATGTCCTAATGGATTTTTTAATGTCCTAATGGATTAGTATAGTGCCGTTTTCTCTGTGCCACCTTCTGTAGAAATTTTTGTCCTTTTCCCCTAGGTTGGCCTATTTGACATGGCCACACGCCTTTTGGCATCCCAGTGAGCAGCGGATCACTACACTCCATGTGAAAAATCTTGGTCACAGGAGTCATGAAAGAACATGTTATCTGCATTTTTGCCCTCATCTTGACAGGAGCTGCATGGTTTCCCCTCGAGGTGCTGCCGCCATAAAGCCCTCACTTCTATCCATGAGTTTCGGTGGGAAACTTGAAAAAGGTTGGATGACCGCTGTTGCCACAGTTGGCACAGGAGATGAGTGCCTCTGCTCTTTTCTCTGTTCTTTTGTACCAAGACTGAACCCCACAACCTATACCAACTAGCCTTTCCCTCTGAGGTCCTGCCACATTTTTAGTGAGCTGTGAACAGGTTTCCATCTCTGGAGGCATCCCCTGACTTCTCTTTTTCCCAGTTTGGAGAACCTTTTTTGTTAGTTTCAGAGACAGTTCTACCACTTCCTGTAAGTTTCTCTTTTCTCCGTTGGTCTTACTTTTTTCAAAGAATCTGTGCCACATATCTTCCCTGAGGTAAAGTACAGGCTCCACTTTCTCTTTGAGTTGGGGAAGGGGAGGGGGAAAAGATAGGGGGAGGAACAAAAATTCAGATGTTCAAAATTTGCCTGCCATAGTATTTTGCTCAATGGCAATGTTTCCCTATCCTAGCTGTGGTTTTCTGGACTCAGCATCGCTCTCTTTCTTGTTTGGCGTCATACAGAATGAATAAAAGCATCTTTTCTACTTTGAATCCAACTGGAATAATGTTCTTCAGTGAAATCGGTCTGCAGGAATCTCCTGAATAAAATTTTGTTGACTCAGAATCAATCCTAGGTAGATGATGGTGATACCAAGCACAGGACTCTCACTTTGTGGCATAGGCTGCAGTAGGAGTTGAGGAAGGGATTTAGGGAGAGTGGCAGTGGGCCAATGGGTATCCCTTTGTGGTGTGCCTCTGACATGGGTCTAGAACTTTGGTGATGCCTTTCTTAACCAATTGATGGTTATTGCCTCGGATGGATTTCAAGGCTTGGATTTGCCTTTCGTTTGTTAAATTCTAAGTACCAATATTGCCTCTTACTGTCATTAATAAGCTCTCAGTACTTTTATTTTTCCTTTTAAAAGTTAGAGTTTCATAATCGTGCACTGTGAGACAGTGCTGAGGTTATTAGCACTTTTCTAAGGCCTGATTTATAAATATTCTTCCACTATCTCTCAGGTTATCTACAAAAGAATTTCAATAATTCAACCTTTCTATTGTACTTGAACATAGCTCTTGAGGGTATTTCTTTTTTCTCTGAAGTGAGTAGTAGTGTTTGTTTTTTTTTTTTAAACCATCATTTTCACTAACACTACATCAGCATCAAAGAAATGATTTCCAGCAAGTTGTGTGTAAGTTGAAGTTTCCAACTGATTTTTGCAGTTCTATCTTGCAAATCAAGGTGGAGGAGCAAACAAACAAACAGAATTGTTGTAATACAGTGAATCAGAAAGCAAAAGGGAGCTTATAACTGGGGCTGTGTCCTAACCAATTGATTTGGGACTGACACTGATGAAGGACAACATTCTGCAGTAAAGAGTGATGCAGTAACTAGCTATTACTCAGATAGCGGTGTTTTTGTACTTTATCACTGTCTGTGAGCAATGACAAGGATTGAGGTGGCTTTCCAAAGTATGCCATAACTTTTGTAGCTATGCTTGGCCTTGACCAAGCCTTATTATGGGTTGGCTGTTTCATCCCTTCAGAGAGAACTAAAATATACCTGGACAATGTCCTATGATTAATTTTGGTGAGAGACTTTCACATGAAAACAAAACACAGTACAATAAAGTAAAATAAAAATGACCCAATGTATGAGATTATCAGAAGGAGCTGTGATGCATTTTGTTTTTCTTTCTTGAAAGGAGAGATTGGGGCTTCCCCAGTGGCGCAGTGGTTGAGAGTCCGCCTACCTATGCAGGGGACACGGGTTCGTGCCCCGGTCCGGGAAGATCCCACATGCCACAGAGCGGCTGGGCCCGTGAGCCATGGCCGCTGAGCCTGCGTGTCCTGAGCCTGTGCTCCGCAGCGGGAGAGGCCACAACAGTGAGAGGCCCACGTACCGCGAAAAGAAAAAGGAGAGATTGACTCTCAGAATTTGGAGATGGTGACGTAGACTGCCATGGGTTTGATTTGTGTACAAATTATTTTTTTAATCTGTTTTGGGATAAGAACTTTCTACAGGTAATTCAATAAAAGGTTAAAAGTAAAATGACAAAAAGCTGTTAAACCTCCTACTCTGGCAATGCTACATTAGAACCTTTTCCTCTTCATTATTCCTGGGTGTCTTTGCATTCAACATTTTAGTTTCAGTGCTTTCTCCCCTTTTCTTGCTGTAATAATATCTCTGCCCTCTTTCTTGGTTATTTGACGTGTTCATTTCTCTTGGGAATGATGTTGCTTATTTCACCTCAACAGCTACGAATTTTACTCTTTCTACCATACTTTACGTTCCATATACTTTTGCCTTATATTTCAAGCAAGAAACCAATAACTACCTAATGTATGTGCACTCTGTGTTTCATACTGTATATATTTTAGATATTTCACATAAGTGATTTAGTGAAAGGTGGAAGAGGCAATTTTTCCCGTTTTTTAGTCTTCACGGTGAAACTGAGCACATATACCGTTTCCTACAAATTATCATGAATTTGTTGACAAAAAATCAATTATAACTCTGTCTCCTGATTCTTAAGTCTGTGTATTTAAGCTAATGTGACTCACAGAATGCTGAGTGTGAAGTGAACAAACAGTAATATCTTTCGTGACTTACTGCCTGGGAAGATGGCAGAAGATGTTACAGTGGTACATGGAGGTGCCACGGAGCCACACAAATGGAAGCTACCACTCTAAACAGGTGTAACTTTCTTCACAAAAATAAGTTCTAAATCCCCATTCTGTCTTGTTAGTGCTGGAAAAATGTTGCTTCTGGAGGGAGGATATCACTGTTATAAGGGAGAGATGCATTTGGAACCCTCAGTCTACAGAAGCACAGAACTTTAGCACCATGCAACCTACGCGGGGTTAACAAGAACAGAAGGATGTAAGTTATCTGGTAGAAGTTCCTTGAATTTCTTCTCTCCACTCACTTCAAATATATTCTGGCTTGACTTTCTCAATTTTTTCCCCACCTAGGCTTTCCGAAGTATGTTATGTTGGACAGTCAGTATTGAGGATTTTGTGGTGGAGAATCAGGAAGAAAAGGGAAACTAGACAGACACTTCAGGAAGAAGTTTTTTTGTTGTTGTTGTGGGGCAGGAGTGGATTGGAGCATAATCCTTACATGAGAGCAGAAGTGAAAGAGGAAAATGGTGATAAAAAAGATGTTGATAGGATCCTCTTTCTTTTCCACTGTGTTTGATAAATAGAAATAAAAGATTTGTTATTTTAGTTTGAAACCACTTTTGGTGACATGACCCGTGTTCTGTAAGGATGACCCCAGTGTTCTCCTGCACTATGTGGGTCAAAGCGTAAGCTTGTGTTACGTTCATGAAGGCATGGACAGTCAAAACAAAGAAGACCTGGACCAGACTGCTGCATGGCTTGAACCATAGTAGTTCATTATTTTCACCATCTCAGAGAGGAGAAACTTGAGGCCAGTATTGGTCAGTTAATGCCTGCCTACTATTGGTTACCTACTGTGTGCCAGAGACTGTGTTAGGCAATTAACATGACTGTGCTGGTAATCCTATCAATAACCGTGTAAGAAAACAGAAAACCGCCTCAAGAGCATAAAGTTCTAAAAAGGTAAAATGCAGAAGAAAAATGCTCAGTAAAAAAATTAGTCAATGTCAAAAGTAAAAGTCTCCTTTGCTTTTACTCTTTTTTTAGGCATTGCCACCAGAGTTAACTGTTTCATGTACTGAATGAAATATATGGTTTAATTCCACGTCTGTCTAGAAAATCCCCAGACCTATGCTTGTTTGAACTGTATAGGCAAAATATGATTCTAAAGGAAAGTAGTCTTTTATGTACATAATCCATTTGTGCTTGAGATAGTTTTGGATATTGGATAATGCAGTTGGAATGTGAAATAAGTTTTCCTTGAGTGCACCTTCCTAAAATTTAAATATCATTTTCCATATATGTATTGGTGAAGGTCCAGTCAGGAAAACAGGAACCACACTAGGTATTGCAACAAAGAAAGTCTAATCTAGGGGATTGGTTAAGTAAAGCTGAAAGAGCAAAATGAGAAAGTCCAGCCATAACAACTCTAGAAAGTAGCCACCATCCAAATGGCTGGAGCATACAAAAAAAGAGGTTAGGATTTTCTGAATCTAGAAGAGTACAGACTCTGTACATTCGGGCTCAGATTACTGAACAGGGGTCATGACCCACGTACTGCAGGTCATCTGAGAAGGGTGCAATGAAGCCAGTTCCAGGAATGCCAATGGCTGCTGTTGGGATGAAGAGCCAGTACTAGATAACAGAGAGAGGAACAGGAAGGAATGATTCCCTTTCCCCTTCTCCTGCCTTCCAGTCTGTCCCAGAGAATACCACTACAGGCTGCACCAAACAGGGAGCAAGCTGACGAAGGACAAAAGTAGTTTTCACAGTCTTAGTCTCAGGATTACAAGAGTATAGAATTATAGATTTGGAGCTGAGAGATAAGAGCTTTATAACCAGCACAATATTTATGATCATTTAAAGGTATTTCTGAATTTAGAGTTTTAAACTTTAAATCATAGCTTAGGTCTGAGAGCAGTCCTTATAAGTGGCCAAAAATTTGACAGAAGGTAGACAGGGTGTGGAAACCGATTTAACTGGGATATAGCCTTTACTAGTTACACCAAAATTATTCTTTTTCCAGGAAATGGTGGGTCTAATGCCTTCAAGTATTAATTTGCTTAATGGTGAGAATGTTTCTACCTCTTAGGTTTAGCTTATAATTAAATGACTTGAAAGGTGTTACTTCTTATTGTCAATTCCAATGCCAAGATTTAGAACAATTTTAAACACATTATATACAGAAAATAATTACAAATATGTGGTGGGATTTGTGTTCTCGTGAACCTAGAATCCCATTTCTATTTTTGTAATCCAGTGCTCTAAACAAAGGTGTATGGCCCAGGGTTTTCCTGGGTGGCTAAATCACACTGTGGTGGTCTTATTGCAACATTGTTATGCATGTGAAATCAGTGTAACATTAATTTTATCCATATAAATATCTGTATCAGGAGTAGCCTTCAGTGAGAAATGTCAGAGGGAGAAAGTATGTGTTTGGTACTTTCCTTAATAGCAGTGTGTAAGAACTTTAGTACTTTTCACCTGTTTTTCCTATGCTGTTACCGAGGCCTTCAGTTTTTCAGTGAAGGTGCGATATGTGTGTAGGTGACAGCAGGAGTGGAGAAGGATCTTAGTTGGCTTACTGATTGTATTAGTCTGCTTAAGCTGCCATAACCGTATACCACAGACTGGCTATTTTAAACAACAGAAATGTATTTTATGACAGTTCTGGAAGCTGGAAGTTTGAGATCATGGTGTCTGCTTAGTTGGTTTTGAAGAGGAGTCTCTTCCTGCCTTGCAGATGGCTGCCTTCTTACTGTGTCCTCATCTGGCTGTTCCTCTGTGATGCAGGAAGAGAAAGATTGAGCTCTCTGGTGTCTCTTCTTATAAGGACACTAATCCAATCAGATCAGCCTCTCCCCTCCCCCACCCCACTGCCCCCATGACCTTATTTAACCTTAATTACTTCCTTAGAGGCCCTATCTCCAAATACAGCCACACTGGGGGTTAGGGTTTCAATATATGAATTTTGGGTGGACACAAACATCTAGACCATAACACTGATGAATTCTGCTTCTTTGGTATTCTCAACACAAGCTCTAGGTACCTCATTGCCTTCATTTGTAAAGGTCAAGGGAAGCACTTAAAATTACCTAAGAACTAATGGAGAAAGTTATATCCTCTGCAGTTAATTTCTTTACTGATAACTGCAGTGTCTGCTCTTAATTTTTCTCTAGAGTAGTCTCATTTTACTTTTGATTCTTATTACTGAATTTAAGTGAAACTAAAAGGTAAATTCATCTTGGGCCATATAATATTCTCTTAGTATGTGATATAATTTTAAGTAAAACATTACTAGCTTAGTATTTAAAAAGACATTGCTAGTTTTATTATATCTTAGTTTTCCCTTAAATCAAGCCTCCAGTGGACAACTGGGTGTTTGTATGGAGTCCAGAGGAATATTGTATGTCTTTAGGATATTTTTACTTAATCTATGACTTGTGGTTTAGAATCATAGGACTGTACATAGGCTGCATTGTGAAAGTCAATCTGCCCCACTCCAGAGGTGTGAGAAGCTAGACATAGACATTCTTCCTTACCCACCACACTCTAATAAAGAAATTATTGTGAGTGGAATATAAAAATATATTCTAAATCTTATTTGAATATTCTTTTGATACTTAATCCATATTAGAACATAAATTCAAATTGCTTGCTGTGTTTTTACTTGTGAGGCTTATAAGCATGCCCAGAGGTTGTTTAACCCAATGCATAAATGAAATATAATTTAAATAAGTGCAATAAAATGCCTGATTTTCTATCCTCTGTTGGGAAGAGCAAATTGATCTCTGGACAGTACAATGAGTAAAATATCTACTAGAACCAACGCATCCTCAAATTTGCCTTTTAATTGAATAACATCCTAAGACATTATTCTTCTATGAAAAGGAGAATTTACTGAAATCTCAAGAGAGTTCAGTGTCACCACCTTCCAACTCTGTATTTTTTGAGTCTATTGAAGAGGAGACTGAAACTGAAAATCTCACTTTTCAAAGTTAATATTTTTTGTAAATTAAAGTGCTACTTAATAATATTTGAAATAAAATATGGATACATATTATGTGCCAGAGACTATGCTAGGCACTTGGGATTTTAAAAAGATGAATAAAATAATTATCAGGTATTTATAATATATGAACTGTATATGTTTCCCCAAATTTTGTAAGATGGTAGGACTACTAAGATAATAGAAGAACATGCTTAATAAAAAACAGAGGTAATATGGTGGAGGGAATGATTAACCAAGACTCTTAGGGATGGAGGGTCCAAAGGAGAGCTTGACAGAGGATACAATTCCTGTTATTATCTACTGATACTCAGCACCTGTTGCCTCCTCTTCAATGTCCCTACACCCTATAGCGGTTGGAAGGCTAAAAAGTATAGTGAAATGCTCTAGTGAAAAATTTGCGAAGCAGGAGAGAATGGAGTCATTTTTCCTTTGGCAGTGATGGCTGCTGACATACAAAGATCCAGCAAACATTGTTTTTTATAGTGATCAGACTCCTTGTTTCACTGCCAAGTCATCACCCTTGACTGTGGGGCCAGCTGTGACATAGGCAGTAGTTCTTATAGCTTTCTGACCTCTGACTGTCAGCAGCAGCTCCCAATTTCTGGATCATACCTGCCGTGTTGTGACCTGAAAGCTTATTGGTGGCCCTGACTTGTGTTCCTCTAACCCTTTCAACAGTTTCCTTGGCATTTCATTCCCTGCATTAAATGCCTTCCTGTCTGACATACCTGGAGTGAATTCTGTTTCCCAAATTCAACTCTGACTGATACAAAGGGTTTGGAAGATCAATAGGAGCTCACCAAGTAAACAGAGGAAGAAAGCCTCATTCCACTCAAAGCAAAGAGAATGGACAAATTAATGGTGCGCATGAAACGCTATGGTATGTTAATATAGGTCAAAGTAAATCATTACTGCTGGAGTATAAGGAGGTCAGAGAGAGCAAATGAGGTTGGCAAGTTAAAAAGAAAAGAGATTATGACGTGAGTTGTATGCTTTCCTAAAGCTGGTTAGGTACCGTTGAGTTAATTTAACCAGAGAATGGTGCTATAAAGGCTATATTTTTATGTAGCCCCCTCTCATGACGCCATGGAGGATGAACCTGGGAAGGTGGTTCAGATAGGAGAGAAGGCCCAGGGAAGCATGTGAAATTAGAGATTATCAAAGAGAAAATTTGATTCAGGCTTAGGTCTTTGAATTAAGTTATTATTATTTTTTTCAAGGAAAATGTTCTTAAGAAAATGCATTGTGCTAATTTGTTTTCCAACTGCTTTCCATTATAGAAAGAAGTGAGGTTTCAGAAAAATTTCCTTATTCATGCACAGAGTACATCTCCTTTCTTTGCTATCTAAAAGAATCTCCAACCTCACATATTTTAGACTTTCTGAAAAAATATTTTAAGAGGAAAAAGAGCTACTCATCTGTGTAGAAGGGATATTTTTGTCTTCCTTTGATGTTCGCATCAATTTAAATGAAAATTTCTTTTTAAAGCATAAATACATTTATCCAAACTTCTCTTCTTGTAAATTATTATAGTACAGGGTGTGAAGAAGCAAGATAATAGGAAAAGAAGTGGGGTCAGCAAGGAAGGATGCACTCGGGACTGGCATGGTCAGTCCTGGGCACACGGAGCTGCTGGCAAGCTGTTGAAGGAAACTGTTTATCTTGCTTCATTTGCTCACTCCACACCTTTTCTTCACCGTTTTCTTTTTTTCACACAGTGCTCTCTTGGAAATGAGCCTCTGACTTCTATTCCCCAGCCCAAGAGAAGCTGAACAGACAATACAGAACATTAGGACACCTAATGTTTGTAAAAAAGTTTGAAAACTATGCATGTCTTTAAACAGGCAAACAAAAGCAAGGAAACATTTTTCTTTATATAGAGTCAGGCTCTGTGTTCAAACTTCTAAAGAGAAGGCAGTAGGAACTGGTTTAAATTTGGATAGGTGTCTTAGTTCCGGCCACTATAACAAAACACCAAAGACTGGGTGGCTTATAAACAGCAGAAATTTATTTCTCACAGTTCTGGAGGCTGGAAGTCTGAGATCAGGGTGTCGGCGTGGTCGAGTTCTGGTGAGAACCCTCTTCCAGGTTGCAGACTGCTGACTTCTCAGAGTGTCCTCGCATTGCAGAGAGCACAGGTTGGAAGCCAGTTCTCTCCTGACTCTTATAAGGGCACTAATCCTATTTATGGGGGCTTTCCCCTCATGACCTCATCTGTTTCTAATTACCTTCCAAAGACCCTACCTCCTAACACTACCATATGAGAGGTAGAGTTTCAACATATGAACCTTGGTGGGACACAAACATTCAGTCCATAAAAGTGGGTCTCTTCTGCACCCTTGACAAAATGGACCTTGAGGAAAGAATATTCTCTCTTTTTGTAGGCAAAACATATCTGGGCTTTTGCAGAGAAGTAAAGTTATTTGCCAATGGACATTTGTCTATAAATGGGCAATTCTACATGTAAACTAAAATGTAGTGCAGGTGTGTTTTCTAGATAAACATCATTTGTTGAATAATCCTTCATTTGTCAATTAAAAAATTCCTAAAAGAACCATTGTAAAGAATTAGTGTCTTTATACTGTGGAATGAAAATTATTCATAGTTTTCTAAATTATCAACTCAAGCATAAAGAAACATTGAAGAATAATTATTATATAGTAGGGTTCTGATCTTAATTTTATTTTTTTCTTTCTATGAGCATTCTTTTTTTTTTCTGAAATTTGTATTGGAGTATAATTGCTTTACAATGTTGTGTTAGTTTCCACTGTATAACAACGTGAATCAGCTATATGCATACATATATCCCCATATCCCCTCCTTCTTGTGTCTCCCTCACACCCTTGCTATTCCACCTCTTATGTGGTCACAAAACACTGAGCTGATCTCCCTGTGCTATGCGGCTGCTTCCCACTAGCTATCTGTTTTTCATTTGGCAGTGTATATATGTCAATGCTACTCTCTCACTTTGTCCCAGCTTACCCTTCCGCCTCCCCATGTCCTCAAGTCCATTCTCTATGTCTGCGTCTTTATTCCTGTCCTGCCCCTAGGCTCTTAAGAAGCTTTTTTTTTTTTTTTTTTTTTTTTTGCGGTACGCGGGCTTCTCACTATTGTGGCCTCTCCCATTGCAGAGCTCTGTGGCTCTGGACGCACAGGCTCAGTGGCCATGGCTCACGGGCCCAGCCGCTCCGCGGCATGTGGGATCTTCCCAGACCGGGGCACGAACCCGTGTCCCCTGCATTGACAGACAGACTCTCAACCACTGCGCCACCAGGGAAGCCCCCATTTTTTTTTTTTAGATTCCATATATATGTGTTAGTATATGGTATTTGTTTTTCTCTTTCTGACTTACTTTACTCTGTATGACAGACTCTAGGTCCATCCACCACACTACAAATAACTCAGTTTCATTTCTTTTTATGGCTGAGTAATATTCCATTGTATATATGTGCCACATCTTCTTTATCCATTCATCTGTCGACAGACACTTAGGTTGCTTCCGTGTCCTGGCTATTGTAAATAGAGCTGCAGTGAACATTGTGTGGTACATGACTCTTTCTGAATTATGGTTTTTTCTCGGTATATGCCCAGTAGTGGGATAGCTGGGTCATATGGTAGTTCTATTTTTAGTTTTTTAAGGAACCTCCATACTGTTCTCCATAGTGGCTGGATCAATTTACATTCCCACCAACAGTGCAAGAGGGTTCCCTTTTCTCCACACCCTCTCCAGCATTTATTGTTTGTAGATATTTTGATGATGGCTATTCTCGCTGGTGTGAGGTGATACCTCACTGTAGTTTTGATTTGCATTTCTCTAATGATTAGTGATTAATGATGTTGAGCATTCCTTCATGTGTTTGTTGGCAATGTGTATAACTTCTTTGGAGAAAAGTCTATATAGATCTTCTGCCCATTTTTGTATTGGGTTGTTTGTTTTTTGATATTGAGCTGCATGAGCTGCTTGTAAATTTTGGAGATTAATCCTTTGTCAGTTGCTTCATTTGCAAATATTTTCTCCCATTCAAGGGTTGTCTTTTCATAAACCATTGTTTATGGTTTCATTGCTGTGCAGAAGCTTTTAAGTTTCATTAGGTCCCATTTCTTTGTTTTTATTTCCCTTTCTCTAGGAGGTGGGTCAAAAAGGATCTTGCTGTGATTTATGTCAAAGAATGTTCTTCCTCTAAGAGTTTGATAGTGTCTGGTCTTACATTTAGATCTTTAATCCATTTTGAGTTTATTTTTGTGTATGGTGTTAAGGAGTGTTCTAATTTCATTCTCTTACATGTAGCTGTCCAGTTTTCCCAGCACCACTTATTGAAGAGGTTGTCTTTTCTCCATTATATATTCTTGCCTCCTTTATCAAAGATAAGGTAACCATATGTGCATGGGTTTATTTCTGGGCTTCCTATCCTGTTCATTGATCTATATTTCTGTTTTTGTGTTAGTACCATACTGTCTCGATTACTATAGCTTTGTAGTATAGTCCAAAGTCAGGGAGTCTGATTCCTCCAGTTCCGTTTTCCTTTCTCAAGATTGCTTTGACTATTCGGGATCTTTTGTGTTTGCATACAAATTGTGAAATGTTTTCTTCTACTTTTGTGAAAAATGCCATTGGTAGTTTGATAGGGATTTCATTGAATCTGTAGATTGCTTTGGGTAGTATAGTCATTTTCACAATGTTGATTCTTCCAATCCAAGAACATGGTATATCTCTCCATCTGTTTGTATCATCTTTAATTTCTTTCATCAGTGTCTTATAGATTCCTGCATACAGGTCTTTTGTCTCCTTAGGTAGGTTTATGCCTAGGTATTTTATTCTTTTTGTTGCAGTGGTAAATGGGAGTGTTTCCTTAATTTCTCTTTCAGATTTTTTTTATCATTAGTGTATAGGAATGCAAAAGATTTCTGTGCATTAATTTTGTATCCTGCTACTTTACCAAATTCATTGATTAGCTTTAGTAGTTTTCAGGTAACATCTTTAGGATTCTCTGTGTATAGTATCATGTCAACTGCAAACAGTGACAGCTTTGCTTCTTCTTTTCTTATTTGGATTCCTTTTATTTCTTTTTCTTCTCTGATTGCTGTGGCTAAAACTTCCAAAACTATGTTGAATAATAGTGGTGAGAGTGGGCATCCTTGTCTTGTTCCTGATTTTAGAGGAAATGGTTTCAGTTTTTCACCATTGAGAACAATGTAGGCTGTGGGTTTTTCTTATATGGCCTTTATTATGTTTAGGTAAGTTCCCTCTATGCCTACTTTCTGGAGAGTTTTTATCATAAATGGGTGTTGAATTTTTTCGAAAGCTTGTTTCGTTAATATGGTGTATCACATTGATTGATTTGCATATAATGAGGCATCCTTGCATTTCTGGGATAAATCCCACTTGATCATGGTGTGTGATCTTTTTAATGTGCTGTTGGATTCTGTTTGCTGTTTTTTTTTTTTGTGGTACGCGGGCCTCTCACTGTTGTGGCCTCTCCCATTGCGGAGCACAGGCTCCGGACACACAGGCTCAGCAGTCATGGCTCATGGGCCCAGCCGCTCCGTGGCATGTGGGATCTTCCCGGACCGGGACATGAACCCGTGTTCCCTGTGTCGGCAGGTGGACTTTCAACCACTGTGCCACCAGGGAAGCCCTGTAGATTTCTTTTTTTTGTGACATCTTTGCCTGGTTTTGGTATCAGGGTGCTGGTGGCCTCGTAGTATGAGTTTGGGATTGTTCCTCCCTCTGCTATATTTTGGAAAACTTTTAAAAGGATAGGTGGTAGCTCTTCTCTAAATGTTTGATAGAATTCGCCTGTGAAGCCATCTGGTCCTGGGCTTTTGTTTGTTGGAATATTTTTAATCACACTTTCAATTTCATTGCTAGTGATTGGTCTGTTTATATTTTCTATTTCTTCCTGGTTCAGTTTCAGAAGGTTGTGCTTTTCTAAGAATTTGTCTATTTCTTTCTTCTTGTCCATTTTATTGGCATAGAGTTGCTTGTAGTAATCCCTCGTGATTCTTTGTATTGCTGCAGTATCAGTTGTTATTTCTTCTTTTTCATTTCTAATTCTGTTGTTTTGAGTCTTCTCCCTTTTTTCTTGATGAGTCTGGCTAGTGGTTTGTCAATTTTGTATATCTTCTCGAAGCACCAGCTTTTAGTTTTATTGATCTTTGCTATCACTTCCTTCATTTCTTTTTCACTTATTTCTGATCTGATATTTTTGACATCTTTCCTTCTACTAACTTTGGGGTTTTTATGTTCTTTCTCTAATTGCTTTAGGTGAAAGGTTAGGTTGTTTATTTGAGATTTTTCTTGTTTCTTGAGGTAGGATTGATTTGCTATAAACTTCCCTCTTAGAAATGCTTTTGCTGAACCCTGTAGGTTTTGGGTCATTGTGTTTTCATTGACATTTGTTTCTAGGTATTTTTTGATTTTCTCTTTGATTTCTTCAGTGATCTCTTGGTTATTTAGTAGCATATTGTTTAGCCTCCATATGTTTTTTTTTTTTTTACAGTTTTTTTCCTGTAACTGATTTCTAATTTCAGAGCATTGTGGCCAGAAAAGATCCTTGATACAATTTCAATTATCTTAAATAACCAAGGCTTGATTTTTGACCCAAGATATGATCTAGCCTGGAGAATGTTTCATGAGCACTTGAGAAGAAGGTGTATTGTGTTGTTTTTGGACGGAATGTCCTATAAATATCAATTAAACCCATCTTATTTAATGTATCATTTAAAGCTTGTGTTTCCTTATTTATTTTCATTTTGGATGATCTGTCAGTTTGTGAAAGTGGGGTGTTAAAGTCCCCTACTATGATTGTGTTATTGTCAATTTCCCCTTCTATGGCTGTTAGCACTTGCCTTCTGTATTGAGGTGCTCCTATGTTGGATGCATAAATATTTACAATTGTTACATCTTCTTCTTGGATTGATCACTTGATCATTATATAGTGTCCTTCCTTGTCTCTTGTAATAGTCTTTGTTTTAAAGTCTATTTTGTCTGATATGAGAATTGCTACTCCAGTTTCTTTTGATTTCCATTTGCATGGGATATATTTTTCTGTCCCCTCACTTTCAGTTTGTATGTGTCCATAGGTCTGAAGTGGGTCTCTTCTAGAGAGCATATATACGGGTCTTGTTTTTGTATCCGTTCAGCCAGTGTATGTCTTTTGGTTGGAGCATTTAACCCATTTTCATTTAAGGTAATTATCGATATGTATGTTCCTATTACCATTTTCTTAATTGTTTTGGGTTTGTTTTTGTACGTCTTTTTCTTCTCTTGTGTTTCCTGCCTAGAGAAGTTCCTTTAGCATTTGTTTTAAAGCTGGTTTTGTGGTGCTGAATTCTCTTAACTTTTGCTTGTCTGTAAAGTTTTAATTTCTCCATTTAATCTGTTTGAAATCCTTGCTGGCTAGAGTAATCTTGGTTGTAGGTTTTTCCCTTTCAGCACTCTTAATATGTCCTGCCTCTCCGTTCTGGTTTGCAGAGTTTCTGCTGAAAAATCAGCTGTTAACCTTATGGGGATTCTCTTGTATGTTATTTGTTGCTTTTCCCTTGCTGATTTTTATTCTTTCTTTGTATTTAATTTTTGATAGTTTGATTAGTATGTGTCTTGTAGTGTTTCTCCTTAGATTTATCCTGTATGGGACTCTCTGCGCTTCCTGGTCCTGATTGACTATTTCCTTTCCCATATTAGGGAAGTTTTTAACTATAATCTCTTCAAATATTTTCTCAGACCCTTTCTTTTTCTCTTCTTCTTCTGGGACCCCTATAATTTGAATGTTGGTGCGTTTAATATTTTCCAAGAGGTCTTTGAGACTGTCCTCAATTCTTTTCATTCTTTTTTCTTTATTCTGCTCTGTGGTGGTCATTTCCACGATTTTATCTTCCAGGTCAGTTATCCATTCTTCATCCTCAGTTATTCTGCTATTGATTCCTTCTAGAGAATTTTTAATTGCATTTATTGTGTTGTTCCTCATTGCTTGCTTGCTCTTTAGTTCTTCTAGGTCCTTGTTAAACTTTTCTTGTATTTTATAGATTCTATTTCCAAGATTTTGGATGTCTTTACTAACATTACTCTGAATTCTTTTTCAGGTAGACTGCCTATTTCCTCTTCATTTGTTTGGTCTGGTGGTGTTTTACCTTGCTCCTTCATCTGCTGCATATTTCTCTGTGTTCTCCTTTTGCTTAACTTACTGTGTTTGGGGTCTCCTTTTCTCTGGCTGCAGGTTCGTAGTTTCTGTTGTTTTTTGTGTCTGTCCCCAGTGGGTAAGGTTGGTACAGTGGCTTGTTTAGGCGTCCTGGTTCAGGGGACTGGTGCCTGTGTTCTGGTGCCTGAGGGTGGATCTTGTCTCTGTGGTGGGCTGGACCACGTCCGGTGGTGTGTTTTGTGATGTCTGTGAACTTAGTATGATTTTAGGCAGCCTCTCTGCTAATGGGTAGGGCTGTGTTCCTGTGTTGCTAGTTGTTTGGCATGGGGTGTCCAGCACTGGAACTTTCTGGTCATTGAGTGGAGCTGGGTCTTAGCGTTGAGAGAGCGATCTCTGGGAGAGCTCTTGCCGACTGATATTACATGGGGCCAGGAGGTCTCTGGTGGTCCAATGTCCTGAATTCAGCTCTCGCACCTCAGAGGCTAAGGCCTGACACCGGGCCAGAGTTCCAAGACTCTGTCAGCCACACGGCTCAGAAGAAAAGGGAGTAAAAAAGAAAGGAAAAAAATAATAAATAAAATGAAATAAAATAATTAAAATAAAAAAATACAAAATAATAAAAAAGAAGAGAATAACCAAACCGATAAACAAATCCACCAGTGATAACAAGTGCTAATAACGGTACTAAAATAAAAATCAGAAACAAGTCAGTTGCAGACAGCAAACTCGAAATATACAGTTGCTCCCAAAGTCCACTGCCCCAATTTTGGGTTGGTTTATTGTCGCTTCAGGTATTCCACAGATGCAGGTACCTCAAGTTGATTGTGGAGATTTATTCCGCTGCTCCTGAGGCTGCATGGAGGAATTTCCCTTTCTCTTCTTTGTTCACACAGCTTCTGGGGTTCAGCTTTGGTTTTGGCCCCCCCTCTGCGTGTAGGTTGTCCTCAGCTTTTGTTCCCACCCATCAGTGTGGGGTTGAAGCATCGGCTTATTAGGGGGCTCTGGCTCACTCATGCTGGGGTGAGGGAGGGGTATGGTAGTTATAACTGGAATGCAGGGCGATGCTGTGGTGGCAGAGGCTGGAGTGACGTTGCAACAGCCTGAGGTGCTCTGTGTGTTCTCCTGGGGAAGTTGTCCCTGGATCACGGGACCCTGGCAGTGGCGAGCTCCCAGGATAGTGAAAATCCCCTATCACAGGTCACAGTGGGTAGTGACCTGTGCTTGCACACAGGATTCTTGGTGGCTGTAGCAGTAGCATTAGCGTTCCATGCCCGTTTCTGGTGTCCAAGGTGACAGCCGCATCTCGTGCCCATCTCTGGAGCTCATTTAGGCAGTGCTTTGCCTTCTGTTGGCAGGCAGGGAAGGAATTCCCCTCTCCTTGTGCACTCTGAAACAATGGTCTCTTGCCTCTTAGTAAGGTCCAGAATTTTTCCCGGACTCCCTCCAGGCTAGCTGTGGCGCACTAGCCCCCTTCAGGCTGTGTTCATGCAGCCAACCCCAGTCCTCTCCCTGGGATCTGACCTCCAAAGCCAAAGCCTCAGCTCCCAGCCCCTACCCGCCCTAGTGGGTGAGCAGACAAGCCTCTCGGGCCAGTGAGTGCTCAGCACCGATCCTCTGTGTGGGAATCTTTCCACGTTGCCCTTCGCACCCCCTGTTGCTGCACTCTCCTTTGTGGCTCTGAAGCTTCCCCCCGGCCCACCCCCCATCTCCACCAGTGAAGGGGCTTCCTAGTGTGTGGAAACTTTTCCTCCTTCATAGCTCCCTCCCAGAGGTGCGGGTCCCGTCCCTATTCTTTTATTTCTGTTTTTCCTTTTTTCTTTTGCCCTACCCAGATACGTGGGGATTTTCTTGCCTTTTGGGAAGTCTGAGGTCTTCTGCCAGCGTTCAGTAGGTGTTCTGTAGGAGTTTTTCCACATGTATATATAATTTTGATGTATTTGTGGGGAGGAAGGTGATCTCCATGTCTTAGTCCTCTGCCATCTTCCAAATTCTTTTCCTGATCTTAATTTTCAATCCCTTCAAAATAAGGTTGGGGAGCTCCTTAGCCATAATTATTCCCTTCTCTCATCATCTATGTCTTCTAGTCACTCTTTGTGAACTATGTCAGTCTCGGAAAGAATGCTTATTTATCAATTCTTTGAATTTTAAAATCAGAGTCTTTAATCTCATTCATAAAGTTGAAGAAAGCTTTGTAATTAATCAATATAGCATTATTTGCCCAATTATTGCTGACAGCACTACAGATGCACGCATTTTGGGGATTGGAGGATTTCTGTCTCATCTTCCTTCTTGAGAAATGTCAATTTCTGGAGCAATTATTTCGATTTTTACATTGGTGCTCACTGGGTATGTGCTTTTTGTCCCTCTCTGTTCTGTGACCTCTCAGATCTTTGAAATCCTTGTATCACTCTCTCATTGTCTACAATGGTAATAGAGACATTCTAGCACCTGGATTTTTGGAAAGAAGAGAAAAACTTTTAAGATGAAATGACCCTCCTCCAATACATGTTGATCCCTCCACAGTGCCAAAGCCATGGTTTTATAATTCACATCTCAGGTTATCAGTAAGTTCTGAACTATAGCAACTTCGGAGGTTCTGTTTAACCATTTCATGGTTGCTTTTGGGCAGGCTATAATCCTTTATGCAGACACTTGGTATTCCCAAATCGTTGCACTGTATTTCCTCCCTGCTTGATCACACAGTTCCCTCAGCCTGAAATGCCTTTCAGCTTTGTTTCTTACTTGTCACACTGCTATCCATCCTTTGAAATCAAGTTAAAAGGCCCCTTTCTCCGTGAGGCCTTTTCCAATAACTGTAGATTTAACTGATCCTGCTGTTTTTTGAACATCTCGCTATGCTGATGATATTCTAAAGTATAATTGCGGGTTACTTGCCTTATCACCCTCATTATCTTATATAAATGTGTCTGGTTTTTTTCTCCAAAAAGATTAGAAGTAGTCATCTCTCTTATTAAAGGTAAGTTCCTGAGAAAAAGATTCTTATATAAGATTGTGTTAATTATCATAACAGATAATTCCCAAATCAAAATAGTTTAACACAGCTGAAGTTTATTCTTACTCTTATAAAATTTCAGTGTGGTCTCTGGCAGGCAGTCTTCTGTGCGGTGATGTAGCAACCAGGCTCTTTCCATCTCAGGCACTGCCCTCTTCAACATGTGGCTTCCAAGGATGCCAAGTAAGGCCAAGAGAGACTAGAGAGAGAACGTTTGCTTCTTAACCAGGTTGGTCCCAAAGAGTTTATACTTCTCTTTTGTTTATACTCTGTAGTCACCTGGCCATGGCCAGATGCAAAGAAAGCCCAGGAAATATAGCATCTGGCTAGAAGATGCTTCCCTAGACACTATGGGATAGGAACCCAGATCTTTGTTGAACAGGTAGCTCTGCCACAACAATATGGGTGGTCATAGGTCTCTACAGTGCTTTGCCCATTGGAGGTGCTTTGATATATGTTTGTTAAAAACAAAAAAGAATGAATGAATAAATACTGTGTACCAGGTCTAGGGTAAAGGAAATTAGGTGAGACCCACAGGTTTGCATGTGTTTTATGGCTACTGGGTGTATGAGTTCACAGACTTAATGTCAGTGGGAGAGCAGCTATTTATTCAAAGGGAGAAATAATCAGTTTGGGACTTATCTCTGTTCTTTAATCATGCCTTGATCCAAAGGCCATAGAGTATTTTATAGACGTTGTGATGAATACTTAGGAAAATATTGTCATCTTTCTTGTTCTGAGTACATTTTGTTGTTTACGTGCTTTACACATCATTTATTTGCCCGAAGAACATTCTAGAAGGAATGTTTCTATTTTAGAAAATAACTGTTCTCATTGTCGGGCAAACATCCATTTGTTCTAATGATTAAAGAAGTGTTCTATTACCTTGGGAAAGACTCAGATTTTTAAGAGGCAGGGACAGCATTACATAAGTTCTAAGGGAATGAAAAAAATTTTTTTCTATACAAAATATTCATTGGTACTGCTTTTGCTATTTTTTTCTTATTAAGAGGCAATAGATATGATATCTATTCAAAAGTATGTAGTGTTACAAAGTGACAAGATGTCAAATGCACAGGCTGAGGGAGAATATTTCTTAATGCAACATATTTATTGGAAGCCTCTAGCATCCATTACATTGTACAAGTGAACAAAATTGATAGGTGTTAAAAAAAATTAAAGCATCAGCCATGGTATGTTTAGTGTCTACAGGTAAAACAAAACACTTTAGATCTGAGCTTCCACTTTATTTTATATGTGTGTTTACTCAGGAATTGTTATGCTTTATCATTTTTATTGTTCTTTTATCACAGCTGTGTGAAAAATTACAGTTGGAGCAGTGCTCATGTTTTTACTAAAATACATTTTATTTCCTGCTATGAAGCAGATTGCTGGCGTTTGCTACTTTTATTCTTATGGCTGCATGACTCTCTCCGTTCCAGTTAAGGTTGTGTCAGTATTTCTATGAAAAAAAGTCCTTTTTATTTATGTATTTGTTTTTATTCTATGATTGCCTTAGCTAAGCAGAGGTGAATCTCAGAAGAACTCATGCTAAGTTAAAAAATTGGACAAATAAAACATGGGCACCGAACACTGACTATAAATTCCACACGACAAATACTGCATCTGAAATAAAGGTAAAGTTCAGAGAGGATGATTTCCACAGGATTCGATAAGAAGGGACCTTTACATTGTAACGTAGCCACTCAGGTTCTTGAAACTGAGACTGATATCATGATACTTAAGGTTTCAAGAAATCAGATGAACTGTTAGCAGGTACACTCTGGGTGGAAATTGGGTGCAACCATCTTTACCTGGAAGCATGTGTAAAACTTGAGGTGGTGGGACTTCTAGCTGTGCAATACACTTTGGATAGGGAACTGAGTTTTCTTTCTCACCATTGTAGTTTAAACAGTGTATTGCTCACTCAGGTTTGTTGGAGTAAGGACCCCCATCAGTGTTGGTAAGCATCATTTTAACTCTTTTTCTGCATTTGGCATAGAAAGGGCCGATGCTAGTTTACTTTTCCAAGTCACCCTGCTGGTAAAACAACAGGGGAATGTAATCCAGCAAACAAACGTTTTATAGTTTCAGATTTGAAACTAATTTGTCTTTGCCTAGTGATAATCCACTCATCCGTACCTGTGGACAGGCATGTGGCAGGGGAAGGTGACAAGCTGTGCCTGAGAGAATGGGCTAGGAGGCTTGCAGATGTAATCTCCTGGTCGCTTGGCTAATAGTGTAGTTCTTGTCTTTCTTTTCAACGAAGTTCCCTGAATTTTTAGGCACAGAGATATGGATAAAAGTATGGAGTGGGCAAGTCTTAACCTGCCATTCCAGTTCTTTCACTTCCTTTGGTCTCTCTGACAGCCTAGTAGGGAATAAGCATGAGGAAAAAGGGGGAGCACGCATCTTGGGGTCAGGGTTCTGATGCCCTCTGCGATCTGTAGTCCTGTAGTCACAAAGACTTTGGGTGCTGTTGTCTCCATCCAGCACTCCGGATATCCACCATCCATTGTTTGGATGCCTCTTTACTGCCTTGGCTTGCTCAGTAGCACCACATCCGATGTTTCTTAACAGTATGGGATACTGTATTGCTACTCTAACACAGTTAGAAAATTGAGTAACATTCTAAACCAGAGCCCCTGAAGGTGTCCTAGCAGCACCATTCCTAAAGCCACAGCAGGGCTGTGCAATGAGAGACGGTCAAGTTCTCTGCCACATCTACAGTGCCTTTATTCAGTAAGCAAACATTTCTTGGGCACCAACACAAATAAGACTGGTCAGTGAGCATGTGCACCACACATAAGGAATTTTGAGAATCTGTGGTTATTTATAACTATTGCAGTTGAAAGTCTAAAACAGTAACCATTTCAGAGCATTAGAGGGTAGTCTAATAACTGTGATCAAACAGAACAGTCAGCCTGGGATACTTGCAACACAAATTTGATTGTTTTCTAAGGCAGGGGGAAGTAATACAGCCTAAAGCCATTTAGCAAATCATTGTAGCAAATATAGATAGATAACTAAAGAAATCATCACAGAGGTATGAAATGCCTTAATTTTCATAGGAGGAAGGGGGAAAAAAACTTCTGTTTGCATTTCCAGCCCAACTCTCTGGGACTTCCTTGCACTACACAGAAAACACATTGCATCTTAGATTTGCTCTGCAGATTAGGGAGGGAAATTAAGTATTCTGCCTCTAGGCTGCAAGCTGAACATTACAAATAGATGCATCTGGGTTGTGCTGGAAGAAGATACACTCAAAACTGTCCAAGGAGACGGCGAGAAACCCATCTGTGTATAAAAGTCAGAATTGGACTGCTTTTGCTTTTGTTATAAAAATCCATTCTGTTCAAATCCCAGCTAATGAAAATGTGCATCTGTAAACAAAAAATAAATCAAGGGAATGTATTAATCCTGCAGCTGCTGTCTACTTAACTTTACTTGTAAAAAATAACTCAGTTTTCTGGTCTGAATGTTCTTGCTCTTTAGCAATGTGATGGCAATTCGAGGGGGGCAAAATATGTATTGAATTCTATTTATGTATAACAACCTTGGCAGTAAAAGCAGCTATGCTGTAACTGTACAGTCATTTGCTTTTATAACTGGACGGATACTTGAGTTCCAGAGTCTGACCCTAGAAATCCATTACATGGCTGTTTAAATTGCTTTTTTATTTGCTGAGGCGATTAATTAAGTTGTTTCTCTAACCTAGGACTGTCACTGTGAGTAGGTCAGCTGGATCATGTTCCATGTTTTATAATTTGGAGATGAACAGAAAGGGCCCTTGACCAAAAATGTCCTTCTGTCTGCATTCCATAGTGATGAAAATATTTGTCTTTAAAATGGTTAGACTATTAGTTTCTCTAGGAAGGATAATATATTAGCTAGAATTAGACAAAAATTCATCTCATCTATCATAACCCACTGTAACTGGAAATGAGGCAAGACCTCAAAGAAAAAGGAAACAAAATATTTCAGTTCTGATGAAGCAAGAGAAAGGTCTGGGAATGGCACTATCTTTAAAAGATCATCTCTCCTTGATGGTTGGAAATCCTTACAGATCTTGGCATACATCCCATTGCTAATGTTACCATGAGAAGGTAGGAATAGGTGCAGCTTATTAAGAATAAGTTTATCCTAGGAGAGATGACCACAGATAGGATGTGTGGCTAAGCATAGTAGATGTGACATTGAAGGAAGATAAAGAATCTTCTGGGGCTTCCCTGGTGGCGCAGTGGCTAAGAATCTGCCTGCCAGTGCAGGGGGTACGGTTTCAAGCCCTGTTCCAGGAAGATCCCACATGTCGCGGAGCAACTAAGTCCGTGCGCCACAACTACTGAGCCTACACTCTAAAGCCCACGAGCTACAACTACTGAGCCCATGTGCCACAACTACAGAAGCCCACGCGTCTAGAGCCCGTGCTCCACAACAAGAGAAGCCACCTCAGAGAGAAGCCCTTGCACCACAACGAAGAGTAGCCCCTGCTCGCGGCAGCTAGAGAAAAGCCCACACGCAGCAACAAAGACCCAACACAGCCAAAAAGAAAATAAATAAAATAAAATAAATTAATAAAATTTTTTTTCCAAATCAAGAATGGGATGTCTGACATAGAATTAAAGAGACTGTAGCTTTCAAATACCAACAAAAGTAAATGGAATTGCGTAGTTACTGAGCTGCCTTTTTTTGGTGGGGAGGGAATTGATTTATGTTAGTCTTACCTTGTATTAATGATGCTAAGACTCTCTCAATAGGAAGGATTCTGCCTTTTAGCTTTCCGAGACAAATCCAGGGATAAGTACTGACTATGTCTTCTATTTTTTCAGGACATATACTTATTTCTCTTGTGCTGTTAACCCACATTTGGTTTTAATTGCTACTGGCCAAAATGCATCAAAGAGGAAGACTTTAAAGCTCAACAAACAGTTTGTACCACAGGAGCAATTGTTTTCATTTTCTTGTCTTTAAAAATCTTCCAGATCATCAGTAAACCTCTTATTGAAATGGCTCTATACCTGGCCATCCTCACTGTAACCCTCATGGCTTGAAGAGTTTGTCCTGGTAAAATTCATGGTGGTTAGAGAAAAGTCAAGGGTTTCTCTTAGCATCTCTTCTCTTAATCTCTTTACTTATAGTTTCCGATTTCCTTGGAGATTTTTATCAAGAAAGTACATTCAGGGAATTCCCTGGCAGTCCAGTGGTTAGGACTCTGAGCTTCCAATGCCTGGGGGCCCAAGTTTGATCCCTGATCAGGGAACAGCGCGGCCCCCCTGCAAAAAGTACATTCACTTCCTTGTGCAAAATTGCTGCCTCGTTCCTTGGTGGCCGCAGCTGAAATCATTTTTCTTCTCTGTTAAGCCTGATTGTGCCCACCACGCCCATTGCCTCCTGAAACAATGAGATTGATGGCAGTGTGCTGCTTTCACCTGACTGTTCCTACCAGCTCTACCAGGCCATTTCCACTCTTACGTCCTTTCCTGAGAGGCAAGCGGAGGAAATCAAACTTGCATAATTCAGTTTTGAAATTCAGCTGGTTATTCTCAGTTTAAAGGTTGGTGACTAGACAACAGGAGGCAGCTGGATGAAGTCCAGGGTTTGCCGGGCGCCGTTGGATTTTAAGGGATGTGTAACATTATTTTTCTAGATTTTACTTGAAAATGGTGATTAAATTTTAGATAGGTACCTTGGATAGTTGGTTGCATTACTTTTCCTCATAAGAAAAAATGCTGTTGGTGTAAATTGGACTTGTAATTATGTTCTCTTTTTTCAAAGATGGGAAAAATAGCCTCATGTAAACATACTTTTCCCCCCCATGGTATGCTACTAAAATGCTAGTGTTGATGGGTATTTGTAGTTGACTTATGTATTGAGCACAAAGAGTGTGCTGGGCTTTATGAATAAGCAGCATGATCCCTGTTTATCACGTAAGTATTTATCTTTTCTACTAATTAGAAGGCTCATTATAAACCCAGTTTTATACCTTGTGCATCGACAACTTTCAAATAGTACATTGGGCTGTTTTTAGAGTCCTCGGAAAACAGAGCCTGGGGCAAAGCTTAGGTGCTAAAGCTTCATTGGTAATCCAATCCCAGGGCCATGAGAGTGAGAAAAAGGGGAAGTTAGGTAAAGAAGGAAGAAAGCAAACATAAGGTGGTGCATTACTGAGTTTATCTTTTGTTTCACAAAGGGACACAGGTGGTCTTCCAGCCACACAAGAGGTCTCCTGGCAGGATGTTTAGAAGCATTGTATCCCCAAATGGTCCTCTGTAGGGGGAAATGCAAAGCAAATTTGTTTAGTGGTTCCCTGCCATCTCCAGTCTCTTCTTGGTCAAAGTAAACTATATGGGGAGTTGACAGCCCTTCATATTTGGCTTATGTCATTAGGTTGTGAAGCTTCGGAATCCTGACTTGTTGTCCTGTAGCTGGTACTTCATGAATCAGACTATGGTCAGCCCTCCATATCCACAGGTTCTGCATCCGTGGAATATTTGGAAAAAAAATTCCAGAAAGTTTCAAAAAGGAAAACTTGAATTTGTGTGCAGGCAACTATTTACATAGCATCTACATTGTTTTTATACAGCATTTACATTGTATTAGGTATTATGAGTAATCTAGAGATGTTTTAAACTGTAAGGGAGGATGTGGGTAGGTTATATGCAAATATGAGGTCATTTTTTTTTTTTTTTTTTTTTTGCGGTACGCGAGCCTCTCACTGTTGTGGCCTCTCCCGCTGTGGAGCACAGGCTCCGGACGCGCAGGCTCAGCGGCCATGGCCCACGTGCCCAGCCGCTCCGCGGCATGTGGGATCCTCCCAGACCGGGGCACGAACCCGGGTCCCCTGCATCGGCAGGCGGACTCTCAACTACTGCGCCACCAGGGAAGCCCTTTCATCAGTGTCTTATAATTTTCTGCATACAGGTCTTTTGTCTCCTTAGGTAGGTTTATTCCTAGATATTTTATTCTTTTTGTTGCAGTGGTAAATGGGAGTGTTTTCTTAATTTCACTTTCAGATTGTTCATCATTAGTGTATAGGAATGCCACAGATTTCTGTGCATTAATTTTGTATGCTGCTACTTTACCAAATTCATTGATTAGCTCTAGTAGTTTTCTGGTAGCATCTTTAGGATTCTCTCTATATAGTATCATGTCATCTGCAAACAGTGACACCTTTACTTCTTCTTTTCCAATTTGGATTCCTTTTATTTCTTTTTCTTCTCTGATTGCTGTGGCTAAAACTTCCAAAACTATGTTGAATAGTAGTGGTGAGAGTGGGCAACCTTGTCTTGTTCCTGATCTTAGTGGAAATGGTTTCAGTTTTTCACCATTGAGGATGATGTTGGCTGTGGGTTTGTCATATATGGCCTTTATTATGTTGAGGAAAGTTCCCTCTATGCCTACTTTCTGGAGGGTTTTTATCATAAATGGGTATGGAATTTTGTCGAGAGCTTTCTCTGCATCTATTGAGATTATCATATGGTTTTTCTCCTTCAATATGTTAATATGGTTTATCACGTTGATTGATTTGCGTATATTGAAGAATCCTTGCATCCCTGGAATAAACCCCACTTGATCATGGTGTATGATCCTTTTAATGTGCTGTTTGATTCTGTTTGCTAGTATTTTGGTGAGGATTTTTGCATCTATGTTCATCAGTGACATTGGCCTGTAGTTTTCTTTCTTTGTGACATCTTTGTCTCGTTTTGGTATCAGGGTGATGGTGGCTTTGTAGAATGAGTTTGGGAGTGTTCCATCCTCTGCTATATTTTGGAATAGTTTGAGAAGGATAGGTGTTAGCTCCTCTCTAAATGTTTGATAGAATTCCCCTGTGAAGCCATCTGGTCCTGGGCTTTTGTTTGTTGGAAGATTTTTAGTCACAGTTTCAATTTCAGTGCCTGTGATTGGTCTGTTCATATTTTCTATTTCTTCCTGGTTCAGTCTCAGCAGGTTGTGCATTGCTAATAATTTTTCCATTTCTTCCTTGTTGTCCATTTTACTGGCATAGATTTGCTTGTAGTCATCCCTTTAATCCTTTGTATTTCTGCAGTGTCAGGTGTTACTTCTTTTTCATTTCTATTTCTATTGATTTGAGTCTTCTCCCTTTTTTTCTTGATGAGTCTGGCTAACGGTTTATCAATTTTGTTTATGTTCTCAAAGAACCAGCTTTTAGTTTTATTGATCTTTACTATCGTTTCCTTCATTTCTTTTTCATTTATTTATTTCCGATCTGATCTTTATGATTTCTTTCCTTCTGTTAACTTTGGGGTTTTTTTGTTCTACTTTCTCTAATTGCTTTAGGTTCAAGGTTAGGTTGTTTATTTCAGATGTTTCCTGTTTCTTAAGGTAGGATTTATTGCTATAAATTTCCCTCTTAGAACTGCTTTTGCTGCATCCCATAGGTTTTGGGTCATCCTGTCTGCATTTTCATTTGTTTCTAGGTATTTTTTGATTTCGTCTTTGATTTCTTCAGTTATCACTTGGTTATTAAGTAGTGTATTGTTTCGCCTCCATGTGTTTGTATTTTTTACAGATCTTTTCCTGTAATTGATATCTAGTCTCATAGCATTGTGGTCAGAAAAGATACTTGATACGATTTCAATTTTCTTAAATTTACCAAGGCTTGATTTGTGACCCAAGATATGATCTGTCCTGGAGAATGTTCCATGAGCACTTGAGAAAATGTGTATTCTGTTGTTTTTGGATGGAATGTGCTATAAATATCAATTAGGTCCATCTTGTTTAATGTATCATTTAAATGTTGTGTTTCCTTATTTATATTCATTTGGGATGATCTGTCCATTGGTAAAAGTGGTGTGTTAAAGTCCCCTACTATGATTGTGTTACTGTCGATTTCCCCTTTATGGCTGTTAGTGTTTGCCTTATGTATTGAGGTGCTCCTATGTTGGGTGCGTAAGTATTTACAATTTTTATATCTTCTTCTTGGATCGATCTCTTGGTCCTTATGTAGTGTCCTTCTTTGTCTCTTGTAATAGTCTTTATTTTAAAGTCTATTTTGTCTGATATGAGACTTGCTACTGCAGCTTTCTTTTGATTTCCATTTGTATGGAATATCTTTTTCCATCCCCTCACTTTCAGTCTGTATGTGTCCCTAGTTCTGAAGTGGGTCTCTTGTAGAGAGCATATATATGGGTCTTGTTTTAGTATCCATTCAGCCAGTCTGTGTCTTTCAGTGGGAGCATTTAATCCACTTACATTTAAGGTAATTATTGATATGTATGTTCCTATTCCCATTTTCTTAATTGCTTTGGGTTTGTTACTGTAGGTCTTTTCCTTCTCTTGTGTTTCTTGCCTAGAGAAGTTCCTTTAGCATTTGTTGTAAAGCTGGTTTGGTGGTGCTGAACTCTCTCAGCTTTTGCTTGTCTGTAAAGGTTTTAATTTCTCCATCAGCTCTGAATGAGATCCTTGCTGGCTAGAGCAATCTTGGTTGTAGGTTTTTCTCCTTCATCGCTTTAACTGTGTCCTGCCATTCCACTCCTTTCTGGCTTGCAGAGTTTCTGCTGAAAGATCAGCTGTTAACCTTATGGGGATTCCCTTGTGTGTTATTTGTTGTTTTTCCCTTGCTGCTTTCAATGTTTTCTTTGTATTTAATTTTTGATAGTTTGATTAATATGTGTCTTGGCTGTTTCTCCTTGGATTCATCCTGTATGGGACCCTCTGTGCTTCCTGGACTTGATTAACTATTTCCTTTCCCATATTAGTGAAGTTTTCAGCTATAATCTCTTCAAATATTTTCTCAGTCGCTTTCTTTTTTTCTTCTGGGACCCCTATAATTCGAATGTTGGTGCATTGAATGTTGTCCCAGAGGTCGCTGAGGCTGTCCTCAGTTCTTTTCATTCTTTTTTCTTTATTCTGCACTGCAGTAGTTATGTCCTCTATTTTATCTTCCAGGTCACTTATCTGTTCTTGTGCCTCAGTTATTCTGCTATTGATCCCTTCTAGAGTATTTTTAATTTCATTTATTGTGTTGTTCATCATTGCTTGTTTCCTCTTCACTTCTTCTAGGTCCTTGTTAAATATTTCTTGCATTTTCTGTATTCGATTTCCAAGATTTTGGATCATCATTACTATCATTATTCTGAATTCTTTTTCAGGTAGACTGCCTATTTCTTCTGCATTTGTTAGGTCTGGTGGATTTTTATCTTGCTCCTTCATCTGCTGTGTTTTTCTGTCTTCTCATTTTGCTTATCTTACTGTGTTTGCTGTCTCCTTTTCACAGGCTGCAGGTTCGTAGTTCCCGTTGTTTTTGGTGCCTGTCCCCAATGGCTAAGGTTGGTTCAGTGGGTTGTGTAGGCTTCCTGGTGGAGGGGACTAGTGCCTGTGTTCTGGTGGATGAGGCTGGATCTTGTCTTTCTGGTGGGCAGGTCCACATCTGGTGGTGTCTTTTGGGGTGTCTGTGGGCTTATTATGATTTTAGGCAGCCTCTCTGCTAATGGATGGGGCTGTGTTCCTGTTTTGCTAGTTGTTTGGCATAGGGTGTCCAGCACTGTAGCTTGCTGGTTGTTGAGTGAAGCTGGGTCTTGGTGTTGAGATGTAGATCTCTGGGAGATTTTCGCCGTTTGATATTATGTGGAGCTGGGAGGTCTCTTGTAGACCAGTGTCCTGAAGTTGGCTCTCCCACCTCAGAGGCACAGCATTGACTCCTGGCTGCAGCACCAAGAGCCTTTCATCCACATGGCTGAGAATAAAAGGGAGAAAAAACAGAAAGAAAGAAAGAAAGAAAGAAAGAAAGAAAGAAAGAAAGAAAGAAAGAAAGAGGACAAAATAAAATAATATGAAGATAAAATAAAGTTATTAAAATAAAAAATAATTATTACGAAAAAAATTTAAAAAGTAAAAAAAAAAACAAAACAAAAACGGACGGACTGAACCCTAGGACAAATGGTGAAAGCAAACCTATACAGACAAAATCTCACATAGAAGCATACACATACACACTCACAAAAAGAGGAAAAGGGGAAAAAATAATATATCTTGCTCCCAAAGTCCACCTCCTCAATTTGGGATGATTCGTTGTCTATTCATGTATTCCACAGATGCAGGGTACATCAAACTGATTATGGAGATTTAGTTCACTGCTTCTGAGGCTGCTGGGAGAGATTTCCCTTTCTCTTCTTTGTTCACACAGCTCTGGGGGTTCAGCTTTGGATTTGGCCCTGCCTGTGCGTGTATGTCTCCGGAGGGCCTCTGTTCTTCGCTCAGACAGGACGGGGTTAAAGGAGCAGCTGATTTGGCTGCTCTGGCTCACTCAGCCCCGGGGGCGAGGGAGGGGCACGGAGTGCAGGGCGAGCCTGTGGCAGCAGAGGCCGGCGTGACGTTGCACCAGCCTCAGGTGCGCCGTGCGTTCTCCCGGGGAAGTTGTCCCTGGATCCCGGGACCCTGGAAGTGGCGGGCTGCACAGCCTCCCCGGAAGGGAGGTGTGGATAGTGACCTGTGCTCGCACACAGGCTTCTTGGTGGCGGCAGCAGCAGCCTTAGCATCTCATGCCCGGCTCTGGGGTCCGCGCTGATAGCCGCGGCTCGCGCCCGTCTCTGGAGTTCCTTTAAGCAGTGCTCTTAATCCCCTCTCCTTGTGCGCCAGGAAACAAAGAGGGACGAAAAAGTCTCCTGCCTCTTCGGCAGGTCCAGACTTTTTCCCGGACTCCCTCCCGGCCAGCCATGGTGCACTAACCCCCTTCAGGCTGTGCTCACGCCGCCAACCCCAGTCCTCTCCCTGGGATCTGACCTCCGAAGCCCGTTCCTCAGCTCCCAGCCTCGCCCGCCCCAGCGGGTGAGCAGACGAGCCTCTTGGGCTGGTGAGTGCTGGTCAGCGCCGATCCTCTGTGCGGGAATCTCTCCGCTTTGCCCTCCGCACCCCTGTTGCTGCGCTCTCCACCGTGGCTCCGAAGCTTCCTCCTTCCGCCACCCATAGCCTCTGCCCGCGAAGGGGCTTCCTTTGTGTGGAAACCTTTCCTCCTTCACAGCTCCTTCCCACTGGTGCAGGTCCATCCCTATTCTTTTGTCTCTGTTTTTTCTTTTGCCCTACCCAGGTATGTGGGGACTTGCCTTTTGGGAAGTCTGAGGTCTTCTGCCACCATTCAATAGGTGTTCTGTAGGAGTTGTTCCACGTGTAGATGTATTTCTGATATATCTTTGGGGAGGAAAGTGATCTCCGTGTCTTACTCTTCCACCATTTTCTCCTTGATGGGATATTCTTAAAACTCTTCTATTAATCTCTTTTGCCTCCATGATTTCCATGTTAAGAAACATTCTACTGAATATTTTAGTCAATCTGTCGACAAAGATTTACTGAGCAACTACTATGTGTTAGGTATGATTTAAAGCATTAGACATTCAGCAGTGAGAAAGACAGTACCTCATCTCCAGATGAGACAGATGAATACATAGAGAATACATAAACTAATACATAGACTAGGATAATTTCTAGTACTGATAACTAATGGAGGTGGTAGCAGTGAGGAACCTGGGTGCAGCAGAAAACCTTGGGAAGGAGCGCTTCGCCCGTTGGGGGAAGATGTTGACTTGCCAGTGTGCTCAGCTATTGAAGGAAGAGGTCTGGCAGGCTGTGTTTGTTTATTTGTTCCTTATAGCGGAAGATTTCTCTGTATTTTTTGTTAACACTTACCCCTGCGTCTTTAATTTGACATTATGCCTGCTAAAGTGATTTTTGAAAATAAGATTGTACTCTTTTTCTCAGTTTTAAGCTATAATACATGTTGCACAGAATTCAACCACTGAGTCAGATTATTCCAGCATCAAGTGTATCTTTATTGTAGGCTGACATGTTTCAGGAGACCAACTTTAGCTATTCAGAGGTATCTAGTTAATGATTTCTCTAATGACTTTCTGAAAAGCCTCTAAGTCTTAATATTAAATGAGGCAGCACATATTTAAAATTCCTATCTCACATCTAAGAAAAATGACTATAACTTGTTTTAACACATTAGTAAATCATTTGAGTTGTCTGTTGATACGTGATTTTGGTTTATTTTGGAAATCTATCCTTTGGCTATCATGGCATGTAACTCGATAATTTTTTTAGTTATTAAGATTTTCTTCTTCTAATATTTTCTACTTTCCCATCCTCATATTTAAGGAATTAGCTGGCACTGGGCTTTTTGCCCAAGAGCAGGTATGAGGCAAGTCAGAAAGTGAAGTGTTTGACAAGTGTTTGTAGCCATTTGTTTATTCAAGAGATGTTTATGGACCCTTTTAAGTGCCAAGCAGTGATCTGGGTGCTGGGGATATAGCACTGAACAAAAGAGATGAAAACAAACAAAGAAACCCAGCTCTGGTAGAGTTGGTGGGGGTTACTATTTTTTAGAAGTCCTGAAAGTATTAGAAAAACGTAGGGGCTATTGCAGAGGAGGTGGAAGGAAGGAAATTCATGGCACAAAGCATTTTGATCAGAAACATGAAAGGAGATGGGGTTTTTGAGACTGAAAATCTAAATTTTTCCCGAGTTGAGTGGTGGTGTGGGGTTGAATTGTGTCCTCCAAAAAGGTATGTTGAAGTCCTAAACTCTGGTATGTGTGACCATGATCTTGTTTGGAAACAGGGTCTTTCCAAATGTAATCAAATTAAAATGAGGTTATTAGGGTGAGTCCTAAATCCAATATGACTGATGTTCTGACAAGAGGAGGAAAATACCACAAGAAGACAGAGAAACACGGGGGAACTCCACGTGACGACAGCAGCAAAGATTGGAGTGATGCAGCTGCAAGCCACGAAGTGCCAAGGATTGCCAGTGTAAAAAAATTACAGAAATAGGGCTTCCCTGGTGGTGCAGTGGTTGAGAGCCCACCTGCTGATGCAGGGGACACGGGTTCGTGCCCCGGTCCGGGAAGATCCCACATGCCGCAGAGCGGCTGGGCCCGTGAGCCATGGCCGCTGAGCCTGCGCGTCCAGAGCCTGTGCTCCGCAACGGGAGAGGCCACAGCAGTGAGAGGCCCGCGTACCGCAAAAAAAAAAAATAAAAAAAATACAGAAACCTCAATTAAATCGAGTTGGGAGACCAGCAGGGGGAGCTCTCTCACCCTGCGATGATAGCAGAGCCCCACAGGAAGACTCCTCTTCTTCCTTGGAAGGACTCAACCAATGAAAAGTCATGGACTCTTTGTTTACTACAGCCCTCCCAAGTTCCTTTTCCTCTCTATAAAAGCGTTCCCCTTCCCTTGCCATGCAGGGCTCACCATGGTTGCAGACTGCAGATTGCCATTCTCTGCTGATCTTAAACAGACCCATCTTTGCTGGAGAAATGTCAGGTTAGCCACAGCTGCCTCCCAAAGCTCAGAAGAGGCAAGGCAGTATTAACCCAGAGTCTCAAAGGGAGCATCACCCTGATGACACCTTGATTTTGAACTTCTAGCTTCCAGGACTGTGAGAGAATAAATTTCCCTGTTTTAAGCCACCCAGTTTGTATTATTTTAATGGCAACCCTAAGAAGGTAATACAAGTAGTGAGGAAAGAGTGAAGAAGTCGTTGAAAGGAGATTACAAGATGCATGTAGCGGGGTAGGAGTAAGGAGCTGATGTTGGAGAAGTTGCCCCAAAAAGAGAAAGTAGCTGTTACCCAGAAGAGCCCGAGGGTTTACTGGACATTGTGTTAGTCTCCTGGGGCTGCCATAACAAAATAGCACAGTCTGGGTGGCTTAAATAACAGAAGTTAATTCTCACAGTTCTGGAGGTTGGTAGTCCAAGATCAAGGTGTTGACAGGTTTAGTTTATTCTTTGGTCTTTCCTTGGCTTACAGATGGCTGCCTTCTTACTGTTTCCTCACATGGTCCTTGTGCATGTACATGTCAGTGTCCAAAGCTTTTCTTTTGGTAAGGATACCAGTCAGATTGTATTAAGGCCCACCCATATGACCTCATTTTACCTTAATTACCTCTTTAAAGACCCTATCTCTAAATATAGTCCCATTCTGAGGTATTAGGGGGTACCTCAGAACTTAGCATACAAATTTTGGGAAACAGATTCAGTCCATAACATGCAAGGAGGGGCATGTTTGCACATCCAGGATCTATGTGGGAACTGGGTCAACTGATTTCCCAGATTTCCTCAGAGGCAGCCCACCTTCGCCTACACATATGAGTGACAACAGTTCTTTTAGATAGCAGATGGTGAAGCTTTCACTTTGTTCGAAGCCAGTACCTCCTTTGGTACCCCCTCAACAGGAGCAACCTCTGTCATTGCCTAAGACTTGCTCAGTTTCCATATAATTTATCCCATGTGTACATCTCCTCTTAGCCTTAGGGCCCATGTAAACCTAAGAAAAAATACCCAGTGGGAAGGTGATGGGTGAGAGTCCTCTACATGCATATTGAGGGGGCCTAATAAACAAATTTGGAACCCATAATGTGGGACAGTCATTGATGATGCCCCAACCACATGTATTCTGGTACGTTTTATTTATGAAAAATTATACCAGTAAGTGTATAGATACTCTGAGCCAAATGCTTCAAGACAGTTTAATTTTTAGAATATGCCTGATTAAAGGAAGAAAAGAACCAATTGTAGTCAATGAGGAATGTAAGAGATTAGAAACACACAGTTAAAGATGTAGAAAGCATGGAGTACTTTTCCATTTATCAAAAGTGCAATGCATCAGACCTTGTTTATTCCCTGAAAACAATACCTTGGTGTGTTTTTGCAAGAAATGGCCAGGAAGGCTTGCTTCTTAGGAGTTTTGGTGGTATAGAGATGGGTGCCTAACCTGACCTTAAAATGCAAAGCTGGGAGCCATGGCCTAGGGTAGTGCTGGGACTGCTTGGATGGTGTCACTGCCAGATGGAATTTAACAGAGTCTGACAGTGTATATTGTGTTTGGCCAAGACCTGCAAATCTGCATGTGGTGGGGATAAGAGTGTACAAGGTCCAGGCAGCCCTGCTGCTGTGAACGGTGGGGAAATCTCAGTAGTTACCAAGATGGTGCCAGGCTGCCCCACTGGAGGAATGGGGAAGGAAATTAAATCGCAGAAACAGAAAGTGTTCCTCACTCTGTATTCAGTGAGATTTGCCACTTTTCTGCATTGCTTCTCTATGCTTTGTAATCAGCTTAAAATGATTCCTAAGATGCCCATGTTTGGTTGAGGTATAACTGGGTAAGAGTGAGATGCAGACTTTTAGATTTAGATTTACAGTCATCTCTTGACAGTCACCGGGATGTTGTAGGACCATTTGAAAAGTTCAAATTCCCAACTAATAATATAGCTATGGAATTCGTTGATGAAGAAAAGACTACATAGTCTTGAGAGGCATTTACCTCTGGGCTCACTAGCTCTTTATCATAGTGTTTCTCAAAAGGTACAGAATCACCTGAAGGCTGGTGAAAAGTGTAGTTTCCGTGACCCCACATCAGTTCTACTGATTCAGAATCTCTGCATTTTTTCCAAACACTTTGAGTGATTCTCATGCACACTACAATTTGAGAAGTACTATACATATTATTCACATTTACATCTGAGCAAAATTATGGGTTATGACAACATGTGAACCTTCTCTAGCTTGTTCTCAAATAGATGTAGTTATGAGTGTAATATATGAAAATGCCTAGGTTCCAGTGACTACTATATTCTCTCAGCAACAGAAGCATCAGGGAAGACTTGGAGATATCTCTTTATTTGCCCATTCACTCTCTATTCTCTTTCTTCTTCCCCTTACCAATAAATAACAATATGAATTCTAAAAAATATAGGAAAAAAGCAAATGACTCTTTTAAAACAATTCATGTTGAAGAGTTGAATAGAGTACCCTGAATGTTGTGAGAATTTTGTAGGACTTAAAAAAAAAATCTCAGGTGAACAAAATTTTATTAATTATAACAGTGTTTGGTTGGTGACACATTATCATCATTAGTCTATGTATGACACTCTCTTGCCCCCGTCCTGAAATTCACTGCTAATGAAGAACTAGAAATTTATCAATAACTTACATTTATTTCTGTGTGCTACTCCAGTTGCGTTTCCACAGACATGTATCCTATCCTAAATTTTGTTATCTTTTGCTTTTCATGAAATGTATTTACCCCATATATTTATATGCCTAAGCAATATATTGTTCAGTTTACTTTAATAACAGAGTAATAATAGAAGCTGTAATAACTTTACCATTCTACATTGCTTTCTGGGACATGCCATTTTGACCCTCTACTTTGTCATTCATTCACGTTGTTGTATTTTATTCATTCTTACTTTTGTATAACATTATATTATGATACGTACCACAGTTTGTTTACCAGTTGTTTATTGATGGGTATTTTACATGTTTTTCCAGTATTTTAACATTATGAACACTATGTCTATGCCTATTAGCCCACCTCTCTCTTGTGAAAATTACTGGGTTACAGAATATCATTATATGTGACTTTATAAGATAATGCAAATTGATTTTCAAAGTTGCTGTACCTCCAGAAATATAAAGAAATCACACCAATCTCCATTGTTTACAATATTTCATATTGTCCGATTTGTTTTGTTTTTTCTCCAATCAAATGTGTTTAAAAAGATGTTTCATTATGCGTATGTTTATTCTCAATAGGTGTTTCTTCTATAAACACCTGTTTATATCTTTTGCTTATTTAAAAAATTTTTTTTTAATTTAATTTTTTTTTGGCTGCGTTGGGTCTTCATTGCTGCGCACGGGCTTTCTCTAGTTGTGGAGAGCAGGGGCTACTCTTCATTGTGGTGCACGGCCTTCTCACTGCGGTGGCTTCTCTTGTTGTGGAGCACAGGCTCTAGACGTGCAGGCTTCAGTAGTTGTGGCACATGAGCTCAGTAGTTGTGGCTCGCAAACTTTGTTGCTCTGTGGCATGTGGGATCTTCCCGGACCAGGGATTGAACCCGTGTCCCCTGCATCGGCAGGTGGATTCTTAACCACTGTACCACCAGGGAAGTCCCTCTTTTGCTTATTTATATGTTTTGTGTTTTTCCTTATTGGTTTCTAGAGATCCTTTATATATTTTAATACTAATCCTTGGTCAGTTTTATGTGCTGTTAACATTTTTTTCCAGGTTTTAGCTTGACTTTTTCTTTTATTAAGGCTTCTTTTATGAATAGAAGATCTAATATTAATATAACAAGTTTATCTTTTTTTTTTTTTTACAACTTGGGAATTTTCTGTCTTCTTGAAGCTGTCCTTCCATACCTCACGTGCAGAAAGTTATTAACTTTTATTATCTTCTAGTTTCAAAGTTTGCTTTCAACATTAATGTTATATGACTTTTATGTTTGGGATGAGGTAAAGATCTTTTTTAAATTTTTTATATGAATAACCATTTTTTTTAGCTTCTTTTGTTGCCTAGTTTTTTCTTTCTCCACTGATTGGCCATGTTACCTCTACTGCCCATCAAAATTCAATATATGGTGTGGGCTTATTTTTGGTTTCTATTCTTTTCCATTGGTCAGTTTTTCTTTCCTTATGCTAATGCCGTATTGCCTTTTTAGTATAGCATTATAATGAGTCTATATATATAGTGGGGCAAATCTCCTTCCTTTTCTTCTGAAGTATTATTCTTGGCTCTTTGATCTTCCAGAGAAATTTTATGACCAATTTTTCTAATTCTGTGAAAAGCCCCATTGGAATTTTGATTGGAGATGCATTAAATTTATAAATCAGTTTGGGGAAAACTGACATTTTTATGATATAAAAACTTGACATTTTTATGGTATAGAAAGTGACATTTATATGATACCTCTGCAAACCTGAGATAGATATCCATTTATTTAGGTCTACTTCAGTGTTTTCACTAAAGTTTTTTTTTTTTTTTTTTTTGTGGTACGCGGGCCTCTCACTGTTGTGGCCTCTCCCGTTGCGGAGCACAGGCTCCAGACGCGCAGGCTCAGCGGCCATGGCTCACGGGCCCAGCCGCTCGGCGGCATGTGGGATCTTCCCGGACCGGGGCACGAACCCATGTCCCCTGCATCGGCAGGCGGACTCTCAACCACTGCGCCACCAGGGAAGCCCTCACTAAAGTTTTATAACCCATCATTTGTAATGTATTTTATAGCTTTTGGTGCTATTTTAAATACTGCCTTAGAAACATTTTCTAATTCTTTTGTATGATCCTGGATAGGTGATACATCCTTCTCACGGTCTCACATACAGAGGTTGCACATATCCTTCTATCCCTCATAGGTGTTGATAATTTTGATCACTTGATTTATCTGCAGTATAATTACACTCCACCTAGCCCCTGCAACCAATAAACAGTCTGTGAGGAGACATTAAGACCATGCAAATATCCTACTCCTCGTTAAGTGTTTGATACTGGAATAAGTCTCAGGTTCAGCTTACTCTGTTCAAGAATTAACGTGCAGCTATATCATGGGGCTTATGGTTACTCTGGGTGACTTTGCCCTTTCCTAGTCTGCTGGTCCAAGCTGGCTGTGGTCATGCGGGTGCCTATTTACTGACACACCCAGCAGCTCAGGTACCAACTCCGCACCTCTGCCAGCTGCCCCCAGGTATTTCCATCCATGGCCCTCGGCAGTTTTGCTTAGACCTCTAGGCTCCTAACTATACCCTTCCCATTGTCTAAAGCTGAAGTCTGGTAGTCTGTCTGTTTGTTTATGTGTTGGTGGGGGAGGGGACCTTGAAAACTTTTCTACTCCCTGTAAGACCAGTGTGCTATATGCCTGAGGTAGGTGGTAACAGAACAAGAAAGTCTTTCAGAGCTTCTAGTTACTATTGACCTTGGAAGCTGATGACCTCTGGTACTCTTAGAGTATAATTTGTCATTTCATGAAAATATTTTTCTCGATATTAAATTAACTCATTCCTACCTGATACCATATTTGAAGCACTCAGCATTAAAAAAAAATGGAAGCAAAATTAGGCTATTTACTTCTCCAGTTGACAGATCTAATGAGTTAGGGAAACAAAGATATTTCTGACATGTTAGAATGCTTTAAAGTTGTGGTTAGCAAGCACTTTCCTTGAAACCTATGAAAGGCAGGAAACTGGGTTGGTTGTTAGATGATCTCTAGATCTAACCCAGGATGATAATATCTAGATCCTTTAAAAAGTTTTGAAACACACAGGTATCATAAGTTGAAAGAGGCTGTAAAGTGAATTGTTACTTCTTTTACAGTTTTTCTTGCCTTTAGGAAAATTACTTTTCTCATGAGCTTGATGAATGAAAGAAAAACAGTTTTAGAGGATTTTAAACTGTTGAACACAAGATAAATGCTGGAAAAATTTCCCCCTCTCTTTTATGAAGGAGACAGCCATATTACAGTTTCTTTCACTTCTTTTGCAAAAGCACTGTCTGATTGGAAAGATTTCAGGTTGAAAATCTATAGTAGTGAACAGAAAACACCGTTGGGATGATTTGAATTGCTAGAGCCTGGCATTCTATAATATTTAGAAACACATCACCCAAGTGAATGTCACTGTAGCTACGTTGTCCTTTGGGGGGAAAATCTGAGTCATTATTAAGAGGAATTGACCAGCTCCATAAATTTAATGAGGTACTAATTTTTAAAGCACTTTTTGATTCTTGAAACTCTCATTTAGCTTCAACAATTAAAAAGAAATCCAACTAAACAGCAATAACTTTTGTACTTAAAAAACTGTTTGAACTAGGACAAATGATTCTGTACTTACTTTCTCCCCCCCCCCCTCCCCACGGAGGCAGAACTACAAGTCCTTTGGCTGTTAATTTTTTTTCTCCAAATCTGGATTTAGTTTAAGGATGTTATCAGAAGAGTTTTTTGCATTTTGTTACTTTGTTATCTTTTGGGAACTGTATTATTTCCGGGAGCTGTTCTAACTAATTACCACAAACTTGTTGTCTAAAAATGATAAAAATGTATTCTTTCATAGTTTTGGAGACCAGAAGTCTGAAATCAGGTTACTGACAGGGCTGTTCTGTCTCTGAACACTCTAGGGGAGAATCCATTCCTTGCCTCTTCCAGCTTTTGGTGGCTGTTGACATTCCCTGATGTTCCTTGCCTTGTAGCTGCATCAGTCCAGTCTGAGCCTCCATGATCATGTTGCTTCTCCTCTTTGTGTAGCTTCTCTATGTGTCTCAGCCTTTTTCCTATAAGAATAGATGTGATTGCATTTAGGATCCGCTTGGATAATCTGGAATAAACTCCTTCTCTCAAGATCATTAATCACATCTTCTGCTATTTAAGGCAATATTCACAGGTTCTGGGGATTAGGACGTTGACATATCTTTTAGGGGACCGATTTAGCTGACTGTATTCTGTCCTCTGGTTTGCCACCAAATCATGTTCATCCCATAGGCAAAATGTGTTCACCCCATCCCCAAATCCCCAGAAGTCTCAACCCATTTCAGCATCAACTCTAAGTCCAAAAATTTTACTTAAACATCATTGCTAAAAAAGTTCCAGTTCTAATAATCTACATAATCTAAATAAGAGGTGAGGTGAGACTCTGGGTATGATCCACCTTGGAGCAACATTTCTTTCCATATGTAGACCTGTGAAACCAGAAAACAAGTTATCTATTTCCAAAATACAATGGTGGGATAGACATAGTATAATAGCTATAGGTATTCCCATTTCAAAAGTAAGACAAAGGAAGAAAGGGGTCACCGAGGGTTGACTAGAGTGGGCTACATGGTGACCCCCTCAAAAGATATGTCCATATTCTAATTCCCAGATTCTGTGAATATTACCTTATGTAGTAAAATAACTGATTAATTAAGGAACTGGAAAGAAGGGGCTATCTGTACAATAGATTGTTCGGTCGGCTCTAAGTGTAATCGTGAGTATCCTTATAAGAGACAAGCAGAGGAGTTCTGAGACAGATGCACAGAGAAGACACACAAAGAGGGGGAGCCACTGTGATCCCAGAGGTAGAGAGATCGAAGTGATGCAGGCACAAGGCAAGGAATGCCAAGGACGACAATAGCCAGCGGAAACTGGAAGAGGCAAAGAGCGGGTTCTCCCATAGAGCCTTCAGAGGTAGCACATTCCTGCTGACACCTTGATTCCAGACCTCTGGCATCTGGATCCATGAGAGAACACATTTTTATTGTTTTAAGCCCCCAAGTTTGTTGTAATTTGTTACAGCAGCCACAGGAGATGAATACAGGAACATTTGGAGTTTCCACAGCTCTGTTTTCTTGCTCAAGATGGAATTACTTTTCCTTCATGTGAAATAAATAACTTTGACTAGTAAAATTTTCAGCATTATAGTTTAGCTCCAAAACATTAACAGGCAACAACAAGGAAAAGAACAATTGAAAATCTAGCCATGATATCTGCCATGTGTTGTCTGCCATTGTCAACAAGGGGGAGAGGGTATTTGCTAGTTTGTTGAAAAATTGAACAGTCATCTGCTAGTGAAACTCCACTAGGTGTCAAATTTTGCTTTCTTTCCTTTTCTTTGTGTGTGTAGGCAAATTACAGGGCAGAAAAATTAGCTCACATATTGTATCAGGTGGGTTTGGTGAGGAGAATAGGCACTCTATATTCTAAAATAGTTATTTTCACAGAAGTAATTTAATAGAAGGATATAAAATATAAGCAGGTAGTAGAGGACTGAAAAGAAAAAAGGGAACGTTGAGGCAATGCAGAGATAGTAACTGAAGGAAGCAGCTCTCGCTGCTGGAGCTCAGGGAGCAGGGAGCAGAGGTTGAGGCTATTGGAACAGAGAAGCTCAGAGGAAGGACCCTGTGGATCTGGTCCTGGTGCCTCTGAGGTGGCACAAGGTGGTTGGTTCCTGGAGTGTGGAAAAAATGGAAACTGGAATCAGCTCTTACTGAAGCTAACTGCTGCTGTTGGAATGATGCATTCATGCTGCATGACCTCAACAGAACAGTGAGCAAACATAGGGAAGCAAGTCTCTCTGTCCTCCAGCCTTTAGTCTCTCTCTAGTACCCATTACTCACAGCATCCAGAGACCCAGCTGGCAGACGTGAAAGATGGTTTGCAGAGTCCTAGCCCCAGCACCACAAAGCTGAGTGTAGAGGGGTAGGTTTGGAGCTGAGAGTCACCATCTGAGATCTGGATGCATTATATATAGATGAGAACTAATGAGATGCCCTAAGTTATTTTGACTGTGAAACACTGAGTCTTGTTTTATTTCCTAAGTTCTGCAGCATCATTTAACTCATTTGGAGCGAGTGAAAGCCAGGCTGCTTGCTAATGGATGCTGACTGTTTATTGAGAGGAGAGCAGTCAGTCAGTGTGATGCTCATGTGACTCAGTTGCTGGACCATTGAGGTAGAGAACTAACATTTCCAGAATGAGGTAGCAGCTTTTCTGGGGCCTTCAGGGCCTCTTGGTGGGGGGTAAAGTTGGATGGAGGGATGCCATCAAGTTATAAGAATACGGTGGTGGCTTCATTAAAGGAAGATGCTTTTGCACAGAAGGAACAGCCACTATGCTTAGTCTTGGGAATCATTTAGAACTGCTGCCAATTGCCCTACTTAGTCACAAAAATGGATACAATTTGAGAAAACTGTGCGCCTGGCAAGCTATTATACTGGAATCAGAGGGCAGTTTGATGTTTTTTAGTTATGTTTCATCTTGAATGGAGACTTCTTTTAGCAAAAAACGTTTGTTGTTGACATGTCTGAGGATAGATGCTTTCTTGCCCTCCCACACTGCCCCTTCCCTTTGCACAAGAAGTCCAGCATTCTTTAACTTTTCAGCATATAGTCTCAGAACATCGCTTTTGTGTTAGTGGGGTATCTTGACCTGGACCATTTGCCTCTTGCTCCAAGTACATTTAGTTAGGAAGGTGCAGGCTGTAGCACCACTGAAATTGCCTCGCATCATCTCCAGGTGGGTGGAAAACTAAGGTACAACCTCTGGCTCTTTTGGGATCTATCAAGGTGCCTGAGGAGCCTGACTTCCCAACACCTGCTGGGGTGTTCGAGAAGGTGTGGATCTCTGACTACATGTTAGCAAGTCTTAGCATCATTTTTCCCAAAGGTACTCTTTATCGTTAGGCTATTTAGGCTCTCCATTAGAATTTGTGTTTTCTGCCATGATTTTATCTTTTTTTTTTTTGTGTGTGTGTGTGTGTGTGTTGGGGGGGGAAAGTTTAAGGAGTTTATTTTAGGTTAATAAATATGTGACAGCATGATTTAAAATATGTGACAGCATGATTTACTGTTCTTTTTTAAAATTAACTGTAGTTGACTTACAATATTAGTTTCAGGTGTACAACATAGTGATTTGATGTTTTTATACGTTACAAAATAATCACTAGTGATTTAGTTACTCTGAGTCTAGTCACCACCTAGCAGCAAAGTTATTACATTAGTATTGACTACATTGCCTATGCTGTACATTATATCACAGTGACTTATTTATTTTGTAACTGGAGGTTTTGCCATGATTTTATCTTCTTCTTTCCTTTCACATTCACCCCACTGTATCTGAAAATGTTAAATTTATTCGAAATGTAAATTTCCCAGAAACTGTGTACCCATGACCCACACGTGAATGCCCTTCTCACCCTGCTTAGGCTTTGCCACTCTTCCCTAGGCCACCATGATTGCCTCTCCTGTTGATGTCTAGCGCTTCGACGTCCTTCTTGCTCTGTGCCACCTAATTGTTTCCTTATTGAATTTTTAGGAAAGGAAGAGAGTAGCGTGAAATGGAAAGGAAAGGAAGAAGAATAGGAGGAAGAAGAAAAACTGAATCAGAACATTTTTATTATGTGTATACTGGGGGTGCTTTTTTTTTTTTTTTGGTACACGGGCCTCTCACTGTTGTGGCCTCTCCCGTTGCGGAGCACAGGCTCTGGATGTGCAGGCTCAGCGGCCATGGCTCACAGACCCAGCCACTCCGCGGCATGTGGGATCTTCCCGGACCGGGGCACGAACCCGTGTCCCCTGCATCGGCAGGCGGACTCTCAACCACTGCGCCACCAGGGAAGCCCTAGGGGGTGTTTTTTTGTTTTCTTCTTTCAAAGAGTTTAAAATGCTGGGGCTAGAGGTTGGGGAGGGGAGACAGAGGAGAACTAGGATAGAAAGGAAGAAGTGGAGGAACAGGAGGTAACAAAGTTCTCCATTCTAATGGGCAGGGAAATGATTTCAAAGGACTCATTGCCAGGCCTCCATCAATTGGGGACCATCCAATGACATATCAACCTATGGGCAAGTCCCTCTGAACAGTGAGGAGGGGACTCAAGTCTCAAATGGGTACTCAGTGCTGCCTAATCCTTCCACATCCCCCTTGTATATTTGCTGTCTACCTCTTCCTTTCTCATTCTGTGCTGATGCAGTTGCCTCTAGTACTTCGACAAGAGAAGCGGAGTGATCAGACTGGAACTTTTTTGTAATCCCATCACCAGCTCTGTCCACCCCCCTGCATTATTGGCACTTTGTTTTTTGCTTTGCTGTTACCTAGAGTGTCCAGCTCCTACCAAAGTCAAGCCCACCACGCCCTTGTGCCCTGGAGGGTCCCATTTCTTTTCATGTTGTGTAAACTTGCCTCTGTGGTTCTCCCTCCTTTCCCTTTTGTCCTCGATTCCTTTTACTCTACTGGTTCATACCCATCATCACCCTATACCTTAAACATAACACTAACACTCTCTCCAAATGCCTCCCAGAGGCATTCATATATTCCACTTAAGTCTATGGCATGTTCAGCCCTGGATAATACTGTGTCTTCTGCACTTCTCATCCATGGTGTCTTGACACAGTGTGTTTTGACAAGATGCAAGTTGTGTTGCAAATAATTGTTACTCTTAGTTGTTGGTGTGTTAAAATTTGTAACAGATTTACTTATATAATTAATGTCCCTAGTTATGGCACTCAATCACTAGTATTCTGGTATACTTTCTTTAGTGTGAAATAAAGAGGTGAATTGAAAGCTATCGCAGTAAGAGTAGAGTGTATGTCCTGCGTGGGAATAATTGTTACAACTGGAGAAAAGTTTTCATAATCGTTTTGCCAAGCCATTTAATGCTCTCCTCAACTTCTCATTAGATGTAGAAAATTCCTTCTTTTCACCAAGCAGGTAGTTTCAGAATTTTATTTTCTTCTTAAGGCGTTTATAGACATTCCAAGAAGACTAATTTGCTTTAAACAAGTGATGTCATTAGGTGTATATTGCAAAAAAGTTTTTTTTTGTGTGTGTGTGAATATTGTACCTTGATAATTTAAAACTATGTAGTGATTAGGAAAGACTTAGAGCCAGACTGTGAACCCCAAACTGGAAAATAATAGCTGAAACTTAAACTCATTAAACTGCCATGAGTTTTTACTCAGCTACAAATCATAGTAATTAAAAAGTAAACAAACTAAGAGACAAAAATAAATCAGAAATTGGCTCTCAGTTTTCTAAAACAACTACAGTAGACGATCAAAATATTCTATACACTGAACCAGGATCCGAGACCCAGGTTGAAACCAGTGCTTTAACAGTAACACAAACTTATGACATTTGGAGTGCAAGACAAGCACAGGACATGTTGAAGATCCTGGATGACACTGCTTGTTTGTAAGCTCCTGGAGGGTCAACGATAAGATAGTGCTGGGCATTTATTACGTGCTCAAAAATTGCCCAAGCGACTCAAAAAAATCCAGTCTGTTATAGTTGGCTGAATTCATGACCACCCCTCAGCTATAAAATAGTATGTGGAATTCAGCAGGTAAACATTAGGGTGGCCTTTATGTACCCCTTTTAATTATTATTTCTTCTCATCTTTACCCTCTGTTCCTTCTGAACTCCCCACTATCCCTGAGGTAGAGAGTGGGACATGTAATTCTCCTCACTAATGCAGCATTATTATTAATAATAAGATTTACAACTTTAAAAAAAAATTGAAGTGTAGTTGATTTACAATGTCGTGTTAGTTTCAGGTGTATAGCAAAGTGATTCAGTATACATATACATGTATATTCTTTTTTGAATTCCTTTCCCATTTAGGTTATTACAAAATATTGAATATAGTTCCCTGTGCTATACAGTAAGTCCTTGTTGGTTATCTATTTCATATTTAGTAGTGTGTATATGTTTAGGATTTGCAACTTTAAATTTGAGCTTCAGTTTATGGATGAAGGAAGAATTGAGAGATGGCAGGGTCAGAGTTTCGAGTGGGCCTTCATTGTTCTTATGTTCAGTAGTTAGTATTCAGAGCAAATAATTAGCTTTTTTAGAGAAGACTCATTGCATTCTGGGTTAAAAGTTCTGCTATAAGGTGCTTCTAAGCTCTACTGATATGCTGAGAATGATTTTTCTTAAAGAGAAGACTGGAGTTAAATGTTGATAAAGTGGAATTTGGTTCTCCCTTCTTGTTTTTAATTATTCTTGAGGTCACTAAGTTACAGAGGAGTCTGGCCTTCTACTGGCAAGATTTTTCTTAACAACTGTGTGTAAATTTTATTCACCACAATTAATTTTCAGTTTCACTTAGAGTGGATGATATCTGCTAATGCACGTGCCAACAGTCTCTGTAAAGGGAGATCCTTCCTTAGAGTGCTCAAGCTCTAAGCAACAACAAAGTATAAAAAGAAAAGCAAAATCACTCCACTGGTCAACTCACTTGATTTGTTCATCAGCAAAGAAACTACTTGTACTGTGAAGGCTAAATCAGTAGGTCTGCAATTAGCATGATGTATCCTACTGAAATAAGAAATGTTCCTGCACTACATTGACTCCCGGTCAAGGCAGGAAGCACGCTGATGAAGAGTGTTACTTTGTGAACATAGACCAGTGAGTTTTGGAGTGGTTTGTATCAGCTTGTGAGCATTATTTGTTAATAACAGTGAGACTGATGATTTGTACCTGGTTTCATTGAGACCCAGGGAGGGCTCTGTTGTTAAGGCTGATTACATACTAGGTTTATACCTACATGACCAGCAAAATTAAACAAACAAACAAATAACCGTACAAACCCAAAACACCCAGTTAAGACTCCGTGTTAGGCTTTTTGGTTCCAAAGTGTTCTGTGCAGATATTGATGGTTCCTGATCCAAGAGAGAAGGTGCGTCCTTAGACAGGGAGGGCAAAGGAACCCACATCTAGCCTCCCTGGATTCCTTGCTGCAAGGCAGCTTTTGCTGAGATGCATATCCTTACTTAATTTTGTTTCTATGCTGTACTTAAAAAAATTCCTGGCATTGTACATTTATTCAAAGAATATCAGAATTTTGTAGACATGTAGACTGGTTCTACTTGATTTTTTTTAACTTTTGACTCCCAATTTTTAAAAAATGAAGACATTTTTAAGAGCAGTTTCAGACTCACAGAAAAATCGAAGGAACAGTTACGTCCCATATACTCCAGCCCCACACATGCTTAGCCTCACCATCAACATTGCCCACCAGAGTGGTACATTTGTTACAGTTGATGAGCCTACATTGACACACCATGACCACCAAAAGTGTGTGGTTTACCTTAGGGTTCATTCTTGGTGTTGTACACTCTATGGGTTTGACAAATGTACAATGACATGTATCTACCATTATAGTATCATACAGAGTGTTTTCACTGCCGTAAAAGTCCTTTGTGCTATGCCTATTCATCCTTCTTTCCCTCTCAACCCATGGCAACCTCTGATCGTTTTACTGTCTCCATAGTTTTGCTTTTTCTAGAACGTCATGTAATTGGAATCATACAGTATGTAGCCTTTTCAGATTGGCTCCTTTCACTTGGTAATATGTATTTAAGTTTCCTCCATGTCTTTTCATGGCTTGATAGTTCACTTCTTTTTAATGCTGGATAATATCCCGTTGTCTAAATGTACTGTGGTTTATCCATTCAGCTACTGGAAGACATCTTGGTTGCTTCCAAGTTTTGGCAATTATGAACAAAGCTGCTATAAATATCCATGTGCAGGTTTCTGTGTGCACATAAGGTTTTAACTCTTTTAGGTAAATACTGAGGAGCACAAGAGTACGGTAAGAGTCTTGTAAGAAAGTCTTGTAAGAAACCACCAAACTGTCTGCCCAAGAGGCTGTACCATTTTGCATTCCCACCAGCAATAAATGAGAGTTCCTGTTGCTCCACATCCTCATCAGCCTTTGGTGGTGTCAGTGTTCTGGATTTTGGCCATTCTAATAGGTATGTACTGGTATCTCACTGTTTTAAGTTGCATTTCCCTGATGACATATGATGTGGAGCCCCTATTATACCCTTTTCTTGCAAAAACCCCACAAAATTTTAAGCATTGTTATTCTGGGTCGTGTGTGTCTTCTTTAGTAATTAAATCCTGCTTAATGGCCACTGTGAGGGCAGTGCTATTGGCAGTTTCTTTTGTAGCCTTGCAGAACATATTATTTGTATATTATTTAAAAATTTTTACAAATCAGAATTATACCACTGATAATATTTAACGATTTGCTTTTAAAAAAATCATGTGAATATGTATATTATTTTTAGTTTTAAACTAAACTAAAAGAAACAACAACAAAAAAGCAAATATCCTTGGTGTAAATTTTTAAAATTTTACAACTTTATGTTAAGAAACATATTCTTTTCCAAGAGTTTCAAAATTTGCAACAAGGAAATGTTAAATATTGTATGTGGTAATTTCCTGGGTCCTTCTAATGAAAAAATGCTTTTAATTAGCAATGTCTGTAGAATATGTGACAACCCAAATGACAGTAATATTTAGGGCCCTTAGAATCTGCTATATATTAGTCAGTGTTTTTCTTGTGTTTCTTTTCCCATTTTCTTTCATGTTTAGAATTCTTGAAGAATGTTCCTTTAAAAGTATATATTCTCCTGAAATCCATTCTCCAAAATTATATTTGACTTCACCTATCACTCATGGCTTTGCGTAGGTGAGGCTCTGAGCGGTTGCCCATTTGTTCTGTTTTTAACGGACTGTATATATGGTTGTGTGTTGGCTGCATTTCATGACTCCCCATGAGACTAAATACCTTTAAATATTTGTTTTTTGCTTTGTCAAGAGCCAGGGGTATTAGTCTGCTGGCAGTGGGGCCTGACAGGAGGGTAGGACCATCCTAGCCCTGAAGGAATGTGCAGTATTTGAATAGTATGATGGACAAGTGGCAGATCAGGAATCACCTAAAGGGCACAAGTAGAAAATCATCATCTAGCCTGCATTACTATGGTGTGTGGTGGTGTAATAGAAGCTCATGGTTAGAGTCTTTTCACTACTCTTATGCCAAATCTTCTTGCTAATATTTTCAAAAGTCTCTTGCATACTGTTGTTACTTTGGACCTAACAAACAAGGGATTTATTGGTGAATTGCTTTTCAAAATCTAATTTGTAGAAAGTGAGGAGCACGAGGTATGTGTGTGCATGTGTGTGTGTTCACCCCTTATATTGTGTAGTCTGGTTCATACATGTACTATTGTCTATGAAGGTAGGCCCTCTCAATCTTCCCATCACAGTTTCTCGTATTTAAAATTTTTCATGGGATTAGCTTTTGAGTTTTAAATGTTAGAATGCATTCATGGTTTGGTTGGCTTCCTTTAGGACTTCTGTCCTGTGGATCAGTAGAATTCTCTCTTATGTGTATAATAATATTTCTTACCTTTAACAATCCTTTTAAAATATCTCTCTGATATGTCATCTGAGCTATTTAACAGTGCCTATTGTACTGTCATATGCATGAACATGGATTTATGAAAAGGGTCAGTCTGACAGAAGCATGAAGTCAAGATCCCCTAAAGAGTGTCACAATACCATTAGAAACAGAAAGGGCAGTGAGGGTGTTAGGGCAGATTTGGGAGTCACATGGCATTCATCAACATAGTATAGTGGGGAACATCAAAGACTGATGGAGGCAATGATGATTTTATTCCTTTGAGTCCTTGTTCACTACAACTGCACTGAACTTCCACTTGAACATCGACCATCAGAGTTACTTCTCACTGTGTTCAGGAGACGGTTTGTGAAACTCAAGTGAGGGCGAAGTTCTGTTCCCTCCTTCAGCTCCTGTCAGTCCAAATTCTTCAAGGAAGATGACACCAATAGGGAATAGAAGAAAGAGTGGAAAACAGAGAGGAAATGGAGACCATACATACTTAGGCAACTAGAAAATGCCCACACCATTCAGTAAAATCGTGCTTTTCCTTTAGGTCAAGAGAACCTAGTTGGTAAAAAATTTAAGCAATTCTTTTGCCATAATCATTAACATCTAACTTTGAGTTAGCAGAAAATTTTCAAAAAATTTTAAATAAGGATATCTAAAATCAAGAGAACTTTTAAAACGAAGGATATGAAAAGCAGATACAGACTATATCAGCTTTATGTTCATCTATCTGTATTATAACAGATTGCATAAAGTAAGAAAAATAGGAAATTTGTAATTTGGAAATTTATTAAGAGGTCAGGAACAAGACAAGGATGCCCACTCTTCCTACTTCTATTTAACATAATATTGGAAATCCTATCTGCAGCAATCAGACAAGATGAGAGGATTTGTTTACTGGACTTTAAGACATTATTAAGCAACAGTAATTAAGACAATGTGGCACTGCCTCAAGGAAAGACAAATAGATAAATGAAATAGATCAATTGAATAGATAGTCCAAAAATAGACCCACACATATGTGGATACCTGTGTTACAACAAAGGTTGTATCTTTGTTGTAAAGGTGAGTAAAGAACAATCTTTTAAATTAATGATGTCTATACAATTGTATACACAAATGGAAAAATTGATATTAGTCCCTTGTGTTAAACATAAAGCAAACAAATAAAAAAAGAAAATTTAAGTAAATTGTATATCTCATGTGAAAAGCAACACTATAGCTCCTAGCTAGTAACATAAGAGAATATCATCATGACCTCAAAGTAGGGAAGGGCTTCTTTAAAAAGACAGAAAAAGCATTAGCAATAAAGGAAAAGGCTGATAAACTGGACTACATTGAAATTTAAAGCTTCTGTCCATCGAAAGATACCATTATCAGAGTAAAAAAGCAGGCGCAAGCAGAAAATACTTGCAGCACGTAAATCCAATAGAGGACCCATATCCAGAATATATATAAAGAACCCTTAAAAGTCAGTTTTTCAAGACAGTCAACCAAATGAAAGTGGTAAAGAGATTTGAACAAACACTTCACAAGAATTGACCCATAAACTTATTAGTCACCAGGGAGATCCAAGTTAAAAGCACAATGATATGCAACTATACACTCATCAGAATGGGCAAAATTAAAAGATTGCAAGGATTTGAAAAAATATGCATTCTCATATATTGCTGATGGGAATATAAATTGGTACAACTTCCTGGAAAAGAGTTTGTCGTCATATATAAAAAGTGAAAGATATGATAGACTATAAATAAGAAAATCCAGTCCTAAATGAATAACCAGTATTGTGCTGATAAATATTTAAATTTGAATTTTGTTTTTGTCGAATCCGCTCTGACAGTCTATGTTTCATTTATTTATTTATTATGTATTTATATTTTTAATTAAAAAAATTTTTAATAGAACTTTACTGGAGTGTAATTGCTTCACAATACTGTCTTAGTTTCTGTTGCAAAACAAAGTGAATCAGCCATATGCATACACATGTCCTTCCCACTTGAGGCTCCCTCCCATCCTCCCTATTCCACCCCTCCAGGTCATCGCAAAGCCCCGAGCTGATCTCCCTGTGCTATGCTGCTGCTTCCCACCAGCCAACTATTTTACATTCGGTAGTGTATATGTGTCGATGCTACTCTCACTTCGCCCCAGATTCTTCTCCCAGCCCATGTCCTCGAGTCATTTTCTTCCTTTTATTTTTTTTATATATATAATTTTAACATCGTTATTGGAGTATAATTGCTTTACAATGGTGTGTTAGTTTCTGCTTTATAACAAAGTGAATCAGCTATACATATACATATATCCCCATATCTCCTCCCTCTTGTGTCTCCCTCCCATCCTCCCTATCCCACCCCTCTAGGTGGTCACAAAGCACGGAGCTGATCTCCCTGTGCTATGCAGCTGCTTCCCACTAGCTATCTGTTTTACATTTGGTAGTGTATATAAGTCCATGCAACTCTCTCACTTCATCCCAGCTTACCTTTCCCCCTCCCCATGCCCTCAAGTCCATTGTCTACATCTGCGTCTTTATTTCTGTCCTGCCCCTAGGTTCTTCAGAACCATTTTTTCTTTTTTTTTTTTTGGTTCCATATATATGTGTTAGCATACAGTATTTGTTTTTCTCTTTCTGACTTCCTTCACTCTGTATGACAGACTCAGGGTCCATCCACTTCACTACAAATAGCTCAATTTCGTTTCTTTTTATGGCTGAGTAATATTCCATTGTATATATGTGCCACATCTTTATCCATTTATCTGTCGATGGACACTTAGGTGGCTTCCATGCCCTGGCTATTGTAAATAGAGCATTGTGGTACATGACTCCTTTTGAATTATGGTTATCTCAGCGTGTATGCCCAGTAGTGGGATTGCTGGGTCGTATGGTAGTTCTATTTTTCGTTTTTTAAGGAACCCCCATACTGTTCTCCATAGTGGCTGTATCAATTTACATTCCCACCAGCAGTGCAAGAGGGTTCACTTTTCTCCACACCCTCTCCAGCACGTATTGTTTGTAGATTTTTTGATGATGGCCATTCTGACCGGTATGACATTGATACCTCATTGTAGTTTTGATTTGCATTTCTCTAATGATTAGTGATGTTGAGCATCCTTTCATGTGTTTGTTGGCAACCTGTATATCTACTTTGGAGAAATGTCTAGTTAGGTCTTCTGCCCATTTTTGGATTGGGTTGTTTGATTTTCTGATATTGAGCTTCATGAGCTGCTTCTAAATTTTGGAGATTAATCCTTTGTCAGTTGCTTCATCTGCAAATATTTTCTCCCATTCTGAGGGTTGTCTTTTCATCTTGTTTATGGTTTCCTTTGCTGTGCAAAAACTTTGAAGTTTCATTAGGTCCCATTTGTTTATTTTTGTTTTTATTTCCCTTTCTCTAGGAGATGGGTCAAAAAGGATCTTGCTGTGATTTATGTCAGAGTGTTCTGCCTCTGTTTTCCTCTAAGAGTTTTATACTGTCTGGTCTTACATTTAGGTCTTTAATCCATTTTGTGTTTATTTTTGTGTATGGTGTTAGGGAGTGCTCTAATTTCATTCTTTTACATATAGCTGTCGAGTTTTCCCAGCACCACTTATTGAAGAGGCTGTCTTTTCTCCATTGTATATTCTTGCCTCCTTTATCAAAAATAAGGTGACCATGTGTGCGTGGGTTTATCTCTGGGCTTTCTATCCTGTTCCATTGATCTATATTTCTGTTTTTGTGCCAGTAGCATACTGTCTTGATTACTGTAGATTTGTAGTATAGTCTGAAATCAGGGAGTCTGATTCCTCCAGCTCTGTTTTTCTTTCTCAAGATTGCTTTGGCTATTCGGGGTCTTTTGTGTTTCCATACAAATTGTGAAATTTTTTGATCTAGTTCTGTGAAAAATACCATTGATAGGTAGTTTGATAGGGATTGCACTGAATCTGTAGATTGCTTTGGGTAACATAGTCATTTTCACAATGTTGATTCTTCCAGTTCAAAAACATGGTATATTTCTCCACCTGTTTCTGTCATCTTTGATTTCTTTCGTCAGTGTTTTATAGTTTTCTGAGTACAAGTCTTTTGCCTCCTTAGGCAGGTTTATTCCTAGGTATTTTATTCTTTTTATTGCAGTGGGTAAAGGGAGTGTTCCCTTAATTTCTCTTTCTGATTTTTCGTTGTTGGTGTATAGGAATGCCGGAAATTTCTGTGCATTAATTTTGTATCCTGCAGCCTTCCCAAATTCATTGATTAGCTCTCGTAGTTTTCTGGTGGCATCTTTAGGATTTTCTCCGTGTAGTATCATGTCATCGGCAAACAGTGACAGTTTTACTTCCTGTTTTCCAATTTGTATTCCTTTTCTTTTTCTTTCTGATTGCTGTGGCTAGGACTTCCAAAACTATGTTGAATAAGAGTGGCAAGAGTGGACGTCCTTGTCTTGTTCTTCATGGAAATGCTTTCAGTTTTTCACCATTGAGTATGATGCTTGCTGTGGGATTGTCATATATGGCCTTTATTATGTTGAGGTAGGTTCCCTCTGTTCCCATTTTCTGGAGAGTTTTTATCATAAATGGGTTTGAATTTTGTCAAAGATTTACTGCATCTATTGCGATGATCATATGGTTTTTATTCTTTAATTTGTTAATGTGGTGTATCACATTGATTGATTTGCATATATTGAAGAATCCTTGCATCCCTGGGATAAATCCCACTTGATCATGGTTTATGATCCTTTCAATGTGCTGTTTGATTCTGTTTGCTAGTATTTTGTTCAGGATTTTTGCATCTGTGTTCATCAGTGATATTGGTCTATAATCTTCTTTTTTTGTGATATCTTTTTCTGGTTTTGATATCAGGATGATGGTGGCTTCTTAGAATGAATTTGGGAGTGTTTCTCCCTCTGCAATATTTTGGAAGAGTTTGAGAAGGATAGGTGTTAGCTCTTCTCTTAATGTTTGATAGAATTTGCCTGTAAAGCCACGTGGTCCTGGATTTTTGTTTGTTGGAAGATTTTTAATTACAGTTTCAATTTCATTACTTGTGATAGGTCTGTTTATATTTTCTAATTCTTCCTGGTTCAGTCTTGGAAATTTGTACCTTTCCAAGAATATTTCCTTTTCTTTGTGGTTGTCCATTTTATTGGCATATAGTTGTTTGTAGTAGTCTCTTATAAGCCTTTGTATTTCTGCCGTGTCAGTTGTGATTTCTCCTTTTTCATTTCTAATTTTGATTTGCATCCTCTCCCTTTGTTTCTTGATGTCTGGCTAATGGTTTATCAATTTTGTTTATCTTCTCAAAGAACCAGCTTTTAGTTTTATTGATCTTTGTAACTGTTTTCTTTGTTTGTATTTCATTTATTTTACTCTGATCTTTATGATTTCTTTCCTTCTACTGGCTTTGGATTTTCTTTGTTCTTCTTTCTCTATTTGTTTTAAGTGTAGGGTTAGATTGTTTATTTGAGATTTTTCTTGTTTCTTGAGGTGAGATTGAATTGCTATAAACTTCCCACGTAGAAATGCTTTTGCTGCATCCCATAGATTTTGGGTCTTCGTGTTTTCATTGTCATTTGTTTCTATGTATTTTTAAAATTTCTTCTTTGATTTCTTTAGTGATCTCTTGGTTATTTGGTAGGACACTGCTTAGCCTCCATGTATTTGTGTTTTTTACAGTTTTTTTCCTGTAACTGATTTCCAATCTCATATCGTTGTGGTCAGAAAAGATGCTTGATACAATTTCAATTTTCTTAAATTTTCCGAGGCTTGATTTGTGACCCAAGGTGTGATCTATCCTGGAGAATGTTCCATGTGCACTTGAGAAGAAAGTGTATTCTGCCACTTTTGGGTGGAATGTTCTATAAATGTCAATTAGATCTATCTGGTCTATTGTGTCATTAAAGCTTGTGTTTCCTTATTTATTTTCTGTTTGGATGATCTGTCCATTGGTTAAGTGGGGTACCCTACTATTATTGTGTTACTGTCAATTTCTCCTTTCATGGTTTTTGGCATTTGCCTTATGTGTTTCGGTGTTCCTCTGTTGGGTGCATAAACATTTATAATTGTTATATCTTCTTCTTGGATTGATCCTTTGATCATTATGTAGTGTCCCTCCTTATCTCTTGTAACAGTCTTTATTTTAAAGTCTATTTTATCTGATACGAGTATTGGTACTCCAGCTTTCTTTTGATTTCCATTTGCATGAAATATCTTTCCCCATCCTTTCACTTTCACTCTGTATGTGTCCCTACATCTGAAGTGGGTCTCTTGTAGACAGCATATATATGGGTCTTGTTTTTGTATCCATTCAGCAAGCCTATGTCTTTTGGTTGGGGCATTTAACCCATTTACATTCAAGGTTATTATCGATATGTATGTTCCTATTACCATTTGCTTAATTATTTTGGGTTTGTTGTTGTGGGTCTTTTTCTTCTTTTGTGTTTCCTGCCTAGAGAAGTTTCTTTTTTTTTTTGATGCTTGAATCTCATCTTATTTAGCTTTTATTTATTTATTTATTTATTTATTTATTTATTTATTTTTTTAAACATCTTTATTGGAGCATAATTGCTTTACAATGGTATGTTAGTTTCAGCTTCACAACAAAATGAATCAGTTATATATATACATATGTTCCCATATCTCTTCCCGCTTGCATCACCCTCCCTCCCACCCTCCCTATCCCACCCCTCCAGGCGGTCACACAGCACCGAGCTGATCTCCCTGTGCTATGCGGCTGCTTCCCACTAGCTATCTACCTTACATTTGGTAGTGTATACATGTCCATGCCTCTTTATTGCTTTGTCACCGTTTACCCTTCCCCCTCCCCATAGCCTCAAGTCCATTCTCTAGTAAGTCTGTGTCTTTATTCCTGTTTCACCCCTAGGTTTTTCATGACATTTTTTTTTTCTTAAATTCCATATATATGTGTTAGCATACGGTATTTGTCTCTCTCTTTCTGACTTACTTCACTCTGTATGACAGACTCTAGGTCTATCCACCTCATTACAAATAGCTCAATTTCGTCTCTTTTTATGGCTGAGTAATATTCCATTGTATATATGTGCCACATCTTCTTTATCCATTCATCCGATGATGGACACTTAGGTTGTTTCCATCTCTGGGCTATTGTAAATAGAGCTGCAATGAACATTTTGGTACATGATTCTTTTTGAATTATGGTTTTCTCAGGGTATATGCCCAGTAGTGGGATTGCTGGGTCATATGGTAGTTCTATTTGTAGCTTTTTAAGGAACCTCCATACTGTTCTCCACAGTGGCTGTATCAATTTACATTCCCACCAACAGTGTAAGAGGGTTCCCTTTTCTCCACACCCTCTCCAGCATTTATTTTTTCTAGATTTTTTGATGATGGCCATTCTGACTGGTGTGAGATGATATCTCATTGTAGTTTTGATTTGCATTTCTCTAATGATTAGTGATGTTGAGCATTCTTTCATGTGTTTGTTGGCACTCTGTATATCTTCTTTGGAGAAATGTCTATTTAGGTCTTCTGCCCATTTTTGGATTGGGTTGTTTGTTCTTTTGTTATTAAGCTGCATGAGCTGCTTATAAATTTTGGAGATTAATCCTTTGTCAGTTGCTTCATTTGCAAATATTTTCTCCCATTCTGAGGGTTGTCTTTTGGTCTTCTTTATGGTTTCCTTTGCTGCGCAAAAGCTTTTAAGTTTCATTAGGTCCCATTTGTTTACTTTTGTTTTTATTTCCATTTCTCTAGGAGGTGGGTCAAAAAGGATCTTGCTGTGATTTATGTCATAGAGTGTTCTGCCTATGTTTTCCTCTAAGAGTTTGATAGTTTCTGGCCTTACATTTAGGTCTTTAATCCATTTTGAGCTTATTTTTGTGTATGGTGTTAGGGAGTGATCTAATCTCATACTTTTACATGTAGCTGTCCAGTTTTCCCAGCACCACTTATTGAATAGGCTGTCCTTTCTCCACTGTACATTTCTGCCTCCTTTGTCAAAGATAAGGTGACCATATGTGCGTGGGTTTATCTCTGGGCTTTCTATCCTGTTCCATTGATCTATATTTCTGTTTTTGTGCCAGTAGCATACTGTCTTGATTACTGTAGCTTTGTAGTATAGTCTGAAGTCAGGAAGCCTGATTCCTCCAGCTCCATTTTTCGTTCTCAAAATTGCTTTGGCTATTCGGGGTCTTTTGTGTTTCCATACAAATTGTGAGATTTTTTGTTCTAGTTCTGTGAAAAATGCCAGTGGTAGTTTCATAGGGATTGCATTGAATCTGTAGATTGCTTTGGGTAGTAGAGTCATTTTCACAATGTTGATTCTTCCAATCCAAGAACATGGTATATCTCTCCATCTATTTGTATCATTTTTAATTTCTTTCATCAGTGTCTTATAATTTTCTGCATACAGGTCTTTTGTCTCCTTAGGTAGGTTTATTCCTAGGTATTTTATTCTTTTTTTTGCAATGGTAAATGGGAGTGTTTTCTTGATTTCACTTTCTGATTTTTCATCCTTAGCGTATAGGAATGCCAGAGATTTCTGTGCATTAATTTTGTATCCTGCTACTTTACCAAATTCATTGATTAGCTCTAGTAGTTTTCTGGTAGCATCTTTAGGGTTCTGTATGTATAGTATCATGTCATCTGCAAACAGTGACAGCTTTACTTCTTCTTTTCCGATTTGGATTCCTTTTATTTCCTTTTCTTCTCTGATTGCTGTGGCTAAAACTTCCAAAACTATGTTGAATAAGAGTGGTGAGAGTGGGCAACCTTGTCTTGTTCCTGATCTTAGTGGAAATGCTTTCAGTTTTTCACCATTGAGGACGATGTTGGCTGTGGGTTTGTCATATATGGCCTTTATTATGTTGAGGAAAGTTCCCTCTATGCCTACTTTCTGCAGGGTTTTTATCATAAATGGGTGTTGAATTTTGTCAAAAGCTTTCTCTGCATCTATTGAGATGATCATATGGTTTTTCTCCTTCAATTTGTTAATATGGTGTATCACGTTGATTGATTTGCGTATATTGAAGAATCCTTGCATTCCTGGAATAAACCCCACTTGATCATGGTGTATGATCCGTTTAATGTGCTGTTGGATTCTGTTTGCTAGTATTTTGTTGAGGATCTTTGCATCTATGTTCATCAGTGATATTGGCCTGTAGTTTTCTTTCTTTGTGACATCCTTGTCTGGTTTTGGTATCAGGGTGATGGTGGCCTCGTAGAATGAGTTGGGGAGTGTTCCTCCCTCTGCTGTATTTTGGAAGAGTCTGAGAAGGATAGGTGATAGCTCTTCTCTAAATGTTTGATAGAATTCGCCTGTGAAGCCATCTGGTCCTGGGCTTTTGCTTGTTGGAAGATTTTTAATCACAGTTTCAATTTCAGTGCTTGTGATTGGTCTGTTCATATTTTCTATTTCTTCCTGATTCAGTCTTGGCAGGTTGTGCCTTTCTAAGAAGTTGTCCATTTCTTCCAGGTTGTCCATTTTATTGGCATAGAGTTGCTTGTAGTAATCTCTCATGATCTTTTGTATTTCTGCAGTGTCAGTCGTTACTTCTCCTTTTTCATTTCTAATTCTATTGATTTGAGTCTTCTCCCTTTTTTTCTTGATGAGTCTGGCTAATGGTTTATCAATTTTGTTTATCCTTTCAAAAAACCAGCTTTTAGTTTTATTGATCTTTGCTATCGTTTCCTTCATTTCTTTTTCATTTATTTCTGATCTGATTTTTATGATTTCTTTTCTCCTGCTAACTTTGGGGTTTTTTTGTTCTTCTTTCTCTAATTGCTTTAGGTGCAAGGTTAGGTTGTTTATTCGAGATGTTTCCTGTTTCTTAAGGTAAGATTGTATTGCTATAAACTTCCCTCTTAGAACTGCTTTTGCTGCATCCCATAGATTTTGAGTCGTCGTGTCTCCATTGTCATTTGTTTCTAGGTATTTTTTGATTTCCCCTTTGATTTCTTCAGTGATCACTTCGTTATTAAGTAGTGTATTGTTTAGCCTCCATGTGTTTGTATTTTTTACAGATCTTCTCCTGTGATTGATATCGAGTCTCATAGCGTTGTGGTCGGAAAAGATACTTGATACAATTTCAGTTTTCTTAAATTTACCAAGGCTTGATTTGTGACCCAAGATAGGATCTATCCTGGAGAATGTTCCATGAGCACTTGAGAAAAATGTGTATTCTGTTGTTTTTGGATGGAATGTCCTATAAATATCAATTAACTCCATCTCATTTAATGTATCATTTAAAGCTTGTGTTTCCTTATTTATTTTCATTTTGGATGATCTGTCCATTGGTGAAAGTGGGGTGTTAAAGTCCCCTACTATGAATGTGTTACTGTCGATTTCCCCTTTTATGGTTGTCAGTATTTGCCTTATGTATTGAGGTGCACCTATGTTGGGTGCATAAATATTTACAATTGTTATATCTTCCTCTTGGATCGCTCCCTTGATCATTATGTAGTGTCCTTCTTTGTCTCTTCTAATAGTCTTTGTTTTAAAGTCTATTTTGTCTGATATGAGAATTGCTACTCCAGCTTTCTTTTGGTTTCCATTTGCATGAAATACCTTTTTCCATCCCCTTACTTTCAGTCTGTATGTGTCTCTAGGTCTGAAGTGGGTCTCTTGTAGACAGCAAATATATGGGTCTTGTTTTTGTATCCATTCAGCCAATCTGTGTCTTTTGGTGGGAGCATTTAGTCCATTTACATTTAAGGTAATTATCGATATGTGTGTTCCCATTCCCATTTTCATAATTGTTTTGGGTTTGTTATTGTAGGTCTTTTCCTTCTTTTGTGTTTCTTGCCTAGAGAAGTTCCTTTAGCAGTTGTTGTAGAGCTGGTTTGGTGGTGCTGAACTCTCTCAGCTTTTGCTTGTGTGTAAAGGTTTTAATTTCTCCATCAAATCTGAATGAGATCCTTGCTGGGTAGAGTAATCTTGGTTGCAGGTTTTTCTCCTTCAACACTTTCAATATGTCCTGCCACTCCCTTCTGGCTTGCAGAGTTTCTGCTGAAAGATCAGCTGTTAACCTTATGGGGATTCCCTTGAGTGTTATTTGTTGTTTTTCCCTTGCTGCTTTTAATATGTTTTCTTTGTATTTAATTTTTGACAGTTTGATTAATATGTGTCTTGGCGTATTTCTCCTTGGATTTATCCTGTATGGGACTCTCTGTGCTTCCTGGACTTGATTAACTATTTCCTTTCCCATATTAGGGAAGTTTTCAACTATAATCTCTTCAAATATTTTCTCAGTCCCTTTCTTTTTCTCTTCTTCTTCTGGAACCCCTATAATTCGAATGTTGGTACGTTTAATGTTGTCCCAGAGGTCTCTGAGACTGTCCTCAGTTCTTTTCATTCTTTTTTCTTTATTCTGCTCTGCAATAGTTATTTCCACTATTTTATCTTCCAGGTCACTTATCCGTTCTTCTGCCTCAGTTATTCTGCTATTGATCCCATCTAGAGTACTTTTAATTTCATTTATTGTGTTGTTCATCGTTGCTTGTTTCATCTTTAGTTCTTCTAGGTCCTTGTTAACTGATTCTTGCATTTTGTCCATTCTATTGTCCATTCTATCTCCAAGATTTCGGATCAACCTTACTATCATTATTCTGAATTCTTTTTCAGGTAGACTGCCTATTTCCTCTTCATTTGTTAGGTCTGATGGGTTTTTATCTTGCTCCTTCATCTGCTGTGTGTTTCTCTGTCTTCTCATTTTGCTTCACTTAGTGTGTTTGGGGTCTCCTTTGTGCAGGCTGCAGGTTCGTAGTTCCTGTTGTTTTTTGTGTCTGTCCCCAGTGGCTAAGGTTGGTTCAGTGGGTTGTGTAGGCTTCCTGGTGGAGGGTACTAGTGCCTGTGTTCTGGTGGATGAGGCTAGATCTTGTCTTTCTGGTGTGCAGGTCCACGTCTGGTGGTGTGTTTTGGGGTGTCTGTAGACTTATTATGATTTTGGGCCGCCTCTCTGCTAATGGGTGGGGTTGTGTTCCTGTCTTGCTAGTTGTTTGGCATAGGATGTCCAGCACTGTAGCTTGCTGGTCGTTGAGTGAAGCTGGGTGCTGGCGTTGAGATGGAGATCTCTCGGAAATTTTTGCTGTTTGATATTATGTGCAGCTGGGAGGTCTCTTGTGGATCAGTGTCCTGAAGTTGGCTCTCCCACCTCAGAGGCACAGCACTGACTCCTGGCTGCAGCCCCAAGAGCCTTTCATCCACAGGGCTCCTTAATTTGGGATGATTGGTTGTCTATTCAGGTATTCCACAGATGCAGGGTACATCAAGTTGATTGTGGAGCTTTAATCCGATGCTTCTGAGGCTGCTGGGAGAGATTTCCCTTTCTCTTCTTTGTTCTCACAGCTCCCAGGGGCTCAGCTTTGGATTTAGCCCCGCCTGTGCGTGTAGGTCGCCGGAGGGCGTCTGTTCTTTGCTCAGACAGGACGGGGTTAAAGGAGCCGCTGATTCGGAGGCTCTGGCTCACTCAGGCCCGGGGGTAGGGAGGGGCACGGAGTGTGGGGCGGGCCTGCGGCGGCAGAGGCCGGCGAGACGTTGCAGCCTGAGGCGCGCCTGTGCGTTCTCCCGGGGGAGTTGTCCCTGGATCCCGGGACCCTGGCAGTGGCGGGCTGCACAGGCTCCCCGGAAGGGCGCGTGGCCAGTGACCTGTGTTCGCACACAGGCCTCCCGGTGGCGGCAGCAGCGGCCCTAGCCGCTCTGGGCGGCCCTAGCCACGTCCGTGTCTGGGCTCCGCACCCCTAGCCGCGGCTCGCGCCCGTACCTGGAGCTCTCTCAAGCAGCGTTCTTAATCCCCTCTCCTCGTGCACCAGGAAACAAAGAGGGACGTAAACGTCTCTTGCCTCTTCGGCAGTTCCAGACTTCTCCCCGGACTCTCTCCCGGCCAGCCGCGGTGCACCAACGTCCCGCAGGCTGTGTTCACGCCGCCAACCCCAGTCCTCTCCCGGCGCTCCGACCGAGAAGTTTCTTTTAGCATTTGTTGTAAAGCTGGTTTGGTGGTGCAGAATTCTCTTAGCTTTTGCTTGTCTGAAATGGTTTTGACTTCTCCATCAAATGTGGATGAGATCCTTGCTGGCTAGAGTAATCTTGGTTGTAGGTTTTTCTCTTTCATCACTTTAAGTATATCCTGCTACTCCCTTCTTGCCTGTAGAGTTTCCACTCAAAAATTAGCTGATGATCGTATGGAGATTCCTTTGTATGTTATTTTTTGTTTTTCCCTTGCTGCTTTTAATATATTTTCTTTGAATTTAATATTTGTTAGTTTGATTAATATATGTCTTAGTGTGATTTTCCTAGGGTTTGTCCTGTATGGGAGTCTCTGTGCTTCCTGGACTTGGGTGACTATTTCCTTTCCCATGTTAGTGTAGTTTTCAACTATAATCTCTTCAAATATTTTCTCAGACCCTTTCTTTTTCTCTTCTTCTGGAACCCCTCTAATTTGAATGTTGGTGCATTCAGTGTTGTCCCAGATGTCTCTGGATTGTCTTGTATTCTTTTCAGTCTTTTTTCTTTATTCTGCTCCTCAGCAGTTCTTTCCACCATTTCGCCTTCCAGCTTACTTATTCGTGCTTCTGCCTCAGTTATTCTGTTATTGATTCCTTCTAGTGTATTTTTCACTTCAGTTATTGTGTTGTTCATCTCTGTTTGTTTGTTCTTTAGTTCTTCTAGATCTTTGTTGAACATTTCTTTTGTTTTCTCAATTCATGCCTCCATTCTATTTCTGAGAATCTTGCTCATCTTTACTATAATTACTCTGAATTCTTTTTCAGGTAGATTGCGTATTTCCTCTTCATTTATTTGGTCTTGGAGGTTTTTACCTTGCTCCCTCATCTGTGACAGGTTTTTTTTCTGTCTCATTTTTTTTTTTTAATGAGTGGGATTGTGTTCCTTTCTTGCTTGTTGTTTGGCCTGAGGCTTCCAACACTGGAGTTTATAGGCTGTTGGGTAGAGCTTGGTCTTGGTGCTCAGATGAGGACCTCTGTGAGACCTTACTCCGATGAATATTCCCCAGGGTCTGAGGTTCTCAGTTAGTCCAGTGGATCGGACTTAGAGCTCCCACTGCAGGAGCTTCGCCCTGCCCCTGGGCTTGGGAACCAAAATTCTGCAAGCCACTGGTTCACTTTGGGATTCCTCCTATCTCCTTGGACATCAGAGTCTTCCATGAGCAGCCAGCAGGTGCCCCAGTTGTTGGTGCCGCGTTATCCCATTCTTATGTTTTTTAATAGGAACCGTCGTCCCATTGACATTTAATGTAATTACTGACAATTTTATTGAAATCTATTGATTTACTAAATGTTTTATGTGACCATGCTGTTTAATATTCTTCTCTCTAGTCTTACATGTTTTTGGTTGATTAAATGTTTTTATTATTTAATTTATTTCCTTCTGTTGGCTGGGAATTAAACCATCTTTTGCTATTCTTTTAGTATTTTCCTGAGAAATTGCACAGGCACCATTCGCTTACCAATGTCTGATATTATTTGGCATTTTTTCCCCCCTTCCTAGAAAATCCTTCCTTTACATCTGCTTGTATAATTCACAATTATGTTGTCACATATTTTACTTCTATTCAAATATGTATTATTTTACAGTTATTATACAGTTACTATACCTTCATATTTATATGTATAGAGAGCCTATGACAGTATATATTAACCTATATGTATGAAATGAATACATATAATATGAGAATATATATAAGATGAAGATATATATTATATCATTATATTATTATATTACATTATTATATTATATTATATATATAATATATATAAATATATATAATATATATATAAATATTTATATTTACATATATATTATATTATTATATTATTATATATAAATATATATAAATATTATATATATTATTATATATATACTATATATATTATATATATACTATATATAGTATATATATAGTATATATATTATATATATACTATATATATATAGAAGTATATAGCATATACTTTTTATTTCTTCCTGCTTCTCTCAGTTTCATCTGGAATTATTTTCTGAAGAACTTCAGTTGTTATTTCCTTTTGTGCAAGTCTTCTAATGAACAATCAGTTTTTGTTTTTCTCAAAAATGTCTGTATTTTATCTTATGTTTGAGTAATATCGTCTGTGGGTATAAAATTCTAAGTTAAAAAATTAAGAAATATTAGCACTTTTCAAAAACATTAAATCTAATATTAAATATTATTAAACAGAATATAATTTCATTGTCCCCTTCTTTTAGTTTTTTCTATTGAAAAGTCTGCCATTATTAACGTTTTTGCTGTTTTGAAGGTAATATGTTCTTTATTCTCTGGTTGCTTTTAACATTTTTCTCTGTCTTTGATTTATCAGTTTATTTTTTAATACCTAGATGTGTTTTTATTTTCTTATCCTACTGTGATTTATAGTGCTTTTGACTCTGTGACTTGTTTTTTAAAAAATATCAGTAATGGAAAATCCTCAGCTATGACCTCTTCAAATATTGTTTCTACCCCTTTATTTCTTTTGTCTTTTCTGGAACTTCTCGTGCATCCATGTAGCACTCTTCATTATATGCTCTTTGTTTTTTATCATGTCATTTTTATTTTCTATGTCTTTCGTCTTTTGTAATTCATGCTTGACATTTTCATCTGATCTCTTTAATTTCACATATTCTCTTCAGCTCTGTTTTATCCACTGAGTTCTTAATATGCGTTATTGAATTTTTCAGATCTAAAATTTCATTTGGTTCATTAGAGGAAAATTGTTGCTAGTGCCAAAATGTTCAAAGTTATCTTACATCTCTTTGAACATAGTAAGTACTGTTATTTTACTGATTTCTAATTTAATTTCATTGGGGTCAGAGAATATATTCTTCATGAGTCAATCCTTTAATTTATTGGAATTTAAAAATGAGATGCAGCATATGGTCTGTCTTGGTTAACATACCACATGTATTTGAAGAAAATGTGTATTTTGCAGTTGCTGTGTATAGTGCTGCGTAAATATCAATTAGGTCAAAGTAATTGATAAGATTGTTTAAATCTTTTGTTTTTAGTGAATTTTTTTGTCTAGTATTTTAACCATTTGCTGATATAGAGATGTTAATATCTAACTATTTTTTTTCTGTTAATTGTTTTATATATTTTAAAGTTTCGTTATTAGATGATTATTCTTGTTATGGATTTCTAAAGAATCAGCTATTATTTTTATGAAATGCTGTCTTTATTTTTGGTAACTTTCTTAGTCTTAAGTTCTACTTTTTTGGTATAATATATTCGGTTCCAACTTTCTTATTCTAATTTTTATATCTTTTTCATCTATTTATATTTCTTTTTTTTTAAACATCTTTATTGGAGCATAATTGCTTTACAGTGGTGTGTTAGTTTCTGCTGTATAACAAAGTGAATCAGCTATACATATACATGTATCCCCATATCTCCTCCCTCTTGTGTCTCCCTCCCACCCTCCCTATCCCACCCCTCTAGGTGGTCACAAAGCACTGAACTGATCTCCCTGTATGCGGCTGCTTCCCACTATCTACTTTACATTTGGTAGTGTATATAAGTCCATGCCACTCTCTCACTTCGTCCCAGCTTACCCTTCACCCTCCCCGTGTCCTCAAGTCCATTCTCTACGTCTGTGTCTTTATTCCTGTCCTGCTCCTAGGTCCTTCAGAACCTATTTTTTCTTTTCAGATTCCATATATATGTGTTAGCGTATGGTATTTGTTTTCCTCTTTCTGACTTACTTCACTCTGTGTGACAGACTCTAGGTCTATCCACCTGTCTACAAATAACTCAATTTTGTTTCTTATTATGGCTGAGTAATATTCCATTGTATACATGTGCCACATCTTCTTTATCTATTTATCTGTCGATGGACACTTGGGTTGCTTCCATGTCCTGGCTATTGTAAATAGAGCTGCAATGAACATTGTGGTACATGACTCTTTGAATTATGGTTTTCACTGTATCTTTATATTTAAAGCATTTTGTAAACAGCTTATAGTTGGGCCTTGTTTTAAAAAATTCATTCTAACATCTCTTCCTTTTATTATGGTTTTATATCCATTAACATTTAATGTACTTATGGATGTGATGTGATTTAAATAGACTTTTAAATTTTTAATATTTATGTCCTGTTTGTCCCTTCTGGTGGTTTCCTTTCCTCTTTATTGTCTTTTTAAAAAAATATAAATAGGAATTTAAAAAATTGTTTTAATATATCCTTTATTTATTTTTTGGATTTCTTTAGCAGTTACTCTAGAGAATTCAGTGTACACACTTAACTTTTTTTCATAATCTACTTACAGGTAATATTGCACCACTTCAGGTAAAATGCAGAAACCTTGGAAACATGTAGGATCATTTACTTCCTTGCCTGATCTTTACATTGTTGTTGTTATATATATGTCATCTATGTATTTTATAAAATCTACACCACAATGTTATAATTTTTTTTAAACTGTCATATGTATTTAAAGGAATTAAGAAGAAATAAATTTATATTTATCCACACGTTTATAATATTCTGATGTTTTTCTGAAAATCTGGGTTTCAATTTGGTTTTATTTTCATTCAGCCTGTAGAATATAATTTAAAATTTCCTATAATGTAGATGTACTGGCAAAAATTTTCCTCAGTTTTTTTCATCTACAAATGTCTGTTTTGCCTTCATTCTTATAGGATATTTGTGCTAGATATGGAACTCTGAGTTGACTTTTTTTTTTAAAAGCACTCTAAACATGTTGTTCCACTGTCCTCTGTGGCCATTATTTCTTACGAGAAGTCAGCAGTCATTTGAATTAGTGTTCCCATGTATGGTTTTCTTCGTATTTTTCTGCAAGTGGTTTGGTGTGCATCTTGAATCAGTGAATTTATGTTTCTCACTGAGTTTGGGAAATGTTCAGCCACTATTTCCTCAAGTGTTTTTTCAGATCCGTTCCCTTTCTCCTCTCTTTTCCTTCTCTGTTTCCAATTTCATGTATGTTAGACTTTTTGTTATTTTCCCATAGATTCTCCATTAGATTCTCTTTATAGTTTAAAAGTATTTTTGTTCCTTGTTCTCCAGATTATATAATCTCTACTGATCTATCTTTAGGTTAACTGAGTCTTTGTTGGGTCATCTCCTGCAAAATGTGCTGTTTAGCCTGTTTTTCTTTTCTCATGTCTTTTTGGCTATACTGATTTTTAATTATGTATAAGACATTGTATTTGAAAATTATTTCTAAGAAAGGTTTAAGACCCAGTGGTCCTACTTCAGAATTTCTGTCAGAGATCACTTCAAACTGATTTCAAGATTGAGATTTGAAGCTGAGCTTAAATCCCTGTGAGGACCTTTGTTTATGGTTTATCGTCACCTCTGGGGTGCAGATCTTGGGAACCCAAATTAAAGTGAGAGGGTTTCTTCAAGCCTCCCCCAATTTGCTAAGTCTGGCTTTCTATTCTCATCCCATAAATTTTCTCCAAGCTTTTTAAAATCTCTTTGCCTTTCAGTTGCTCAGTCAGGAATTGACAGATGCAACTTGGAAAGAGAAACTCCATGCATATGCCAGTGTTTAACTTCTTGAGCCTCCATTCTCCCTTGATTTCTGGCCTAGAACTCTTTGCTTTTTTATTAGATCTTTGACACCTTCAGATTGTTGTTCTCTGTGGGAAAGTTGGTTTGAAATAGCAAATCCATCCTTACTCTTCCATATTCTTTTGAATACTTCTCTCTGACATATACTTAAGGACTACATATTTATTGGAAATATAGCTGTACATTCTCTCAGAAAGTGAATTTAAATGGAGTACATGAGATGTCTTTTTGAGAACTAAAGTGGCATGTGGAGTGAATAATTGAACTTAAAAAATGAAAGGACTACCTTAATTTTCCTGTATATGAAACATTAATCAGAGGCTATATACATTTATGAATGTTAATATATTGAATCTGAATTAATACTTTATTGAGTGTTTTTCTGTTTTTTATTAAGTGGAATGAAATTTTTATAAAAATAGGGAAAGTAACAAATGGTACATGAACATATTTTATTTTACAATTGTAACACTTGCTTCAGAGCATTTTGTTTCCCCTAGAAAGTATAGATACTGGTGAACATCCTGTTATACCAGTCCAATTCCATAGTTCTCTTACTACCGTATTTAAGTACATTTACTACTTTGTGTTCTTATTGTTTTGTGTGTCTTAAAATGTACATAAATGCTGTCGTATTATATGTAAGAGTTTCAGCTTTCCTTTGGCAATCACTTATATATTTAAGATTACCAAAAATACATATAGATATAGTTTCTTCATTTTCCTGGTAAGTAACATTATATTGTTTGAGTCAAACACAATTACTTTATTGATTTAATCTCTATTCACAGACTAATATTTTTTAACACTTATTTTTATTTATTTATTTTTATTTCTTTTTGGCTGTGTCGGGACTTCATTCAGGCATGTGGGATCTTCACTGAGGCATGCGGGATCTTCACTGAGGCATGTAGATCTTTCGTTCCAGTGCGCAGGCTTCTCTCGAGTTGTGGCGTGCAGGTTTTCTCTTGTCTAGTTGTGGTGCGCAGGCTCCAGGGCACGTGGGCTCTGTAATTTGTGGCACGCAGGCTCTCTTGTTGAGGTGCGCGAACTCAGTAGTTTTGGTGCACAGGCTTAGTTGCCCCGTGGCACGTGGAATCTTAGTTCCCTGACCAGGGATCGAACCTGCATCCCCTGTGTGGTAAGGCAGATTCTTTGCCAGTGGACCACCAGGGAAGTCCCAATAATGTTTTTTTATGCTTATAAAAAATACATTAGTGAATAATTTTTGATTCCCTCCACATGAACCTGTATTAGGTGTATTTAGGGAAAATCCTTTGAAGGGAAATAACTGAGTTAGAGGGCATGTATATTTTAAGCTTTTGTTAGATATTGCTAGATAATTGTCTGGTTAATCTACAAAGTGGTGGTCCCAATTTACTTTCTGTCTGGAAGTTTTTATGTTAGCACATCCCTGCCACGACATATATTGTCAAAATTTTGTTTTTCCCAATCTGATGAATATGGAAGATTACGTGGATATAATCTCACAGATTAGTGGTGCTGGTAAGCATCTTTTCATATGCTTACTTGCCATTGTGGATTATTCTGTGAATTGCCCCTTTGTAGCCTCTGCCCTCTTTTCTGTTTTTAAAAAAATACTGCATTATAGTTATTCATTTTATACAATGGGTACTAAGCTTTTATATACTGCAAATCTTTTCTCTGTCTTTAGCTTGTTAATGAACTTTATTTATTATATGATGTATTTTGCTGAGAAAAGTATTTAACTTTGATATGGCCAACTTTTATATCTATGTTCTTTGAGTGGCTTTTTAAAAAAAAAAAAATAATTTATTTATTTATTTTTGGCTGCAATGGGTTTTTGTTGCTGTGCGTGGGCTTTCTCTAGTTGTGGCGGGCAGGGGCTCCTCTTGGTTTCGGTGCGCAGGCTTCTCATTGCGGTGGCTTCTCTTGTTGCAGAGCACGGGTTCTAGGCATGCGGACTTCAGTAGCTGTGGCATGCGGGCTCAGTAGTTGTGACTTGTGGGCTCTGGAGTGCAGGCTCAGTAGTTGTGGCGCAGGGGCTTAGTTGCTCCATGGTACAAGGGATCTTTCTGGAGCAGGGATCGAACCTATGTCCCCTGCATTGGCAGGCGGATTCTTAACCGCTGGGCTACCAGGAAAGTCCTGAGCGACTTTTTAAGGAAAAATTTACTGTCTCCATATTATGCAGAAATCTTTTCCTAATACTCTATCATACATTTTTTCAAAGCGTGATAAACTTAGAAAAACTTACATTTAGGTATTTATATGTTTGAAGTACATTTTGTTTATAGTTTTTAGAACTTTTGCGTATCTATTTGGAGTTCAACTTTCCATATGGATAGCAGTTGTCCCAACACTATATATTGTATTAAGTAGTTCTAAGTATTAAGTACTTAGAATCAGAATCTTTTCTGATTCTAAATGCTACCTCTGTGATATTAAGTTTCTCTGTGTATGTGTGTGCCCATGTGTGTGTATGTGTCTTGGCTTTCTGTTCAGTGTTCTATTTCTTTATGGTATTAAAATCACAATATTATATAATGATTGTTAGTAGCTGGTAGGTTAAATCCATCTTCTTTATTGTTCTAGGAAATTTTCTTAGCTATTCTTTTCTTTATACTTTTTTTTAATGTAGGCATTTGAAAGATTTTTATTGTAGAAATAAAGATTCAGAAAACCATACACAACAAATTTTAGCTTAATGAATTATTGAAAGGCCTTGTAACTGCCATTAGGGTCAAGAAATAGAAAATTTCCAAATCTCCCCGGAAGCCTCTCTGTGTGTCCTTGCCTAATTGCTGTCTTCTCCCACTCAAAATAACAACAATCCTGATTTTCATAGTAATCATTTTGGGGGAGGTTTCTTTTTGGTTTTAATCATCCAATTGTGGATTCTAGACAGAATAATTTAGTCTTGCCTGTTTTTATAAAAATGTAAGATTTAAGTTTCCTATTAAATTACATGTTTTCCCTTCATCCTTTATTTTCTTTACAATTTACAGTTGACCCTTGAACAACATGGGGTTAGGAGTGCTGACCCTCTGCACCATTGAAAATCTGACCGCAAGTTTACCTACTATTGGCCATCTGTGTCTGTGGTTTGTATTAAACCAACCACAGGTCATGTAGCACTAGTAGTAGTTAGTGGAAGAAATCTGTGTGTAAGTGGACCTGCGCAGTTCAAACCCATGTTGTTCAAAGGTTAGTGTATTTGAAGAATCTTGGTGTTGAACTTATAGAATTTCCCATCGATTGGAGTTTTAAAATTGCATACTCATGTAAGGGCTCAACGTGTTTCTCCATCTGAATTTTTCACAAATTTGCAGCTGGATCCAGAGGCTGGTTCAGACTATGTTTTATTCTTTAAGCACAACTACAAGTTATTGTGTTATTTCATCAGGAAGCACATAATGCCTGGTTTTGTTTCTGTTTAAGATATAAACAGCTGTTGGTGCTCAGAGCCTAGACACATTAATTTATTGGGGAATATAAAATGATATTCTATGTTTATTATTTCTTTTTAACTTATAATTGAAATAGTTTTATGATATTTATCCTCGTATACTATTTAGTTACCCAGTTTTACATTTAGATAGGAAAGGCAAAATATGTTTGATTCTTTCCCTTTATTTACTAGTTTTCAAGTTATTGAATTGCTTTGCTATCATTCTCCAAAGACGTAAATTAGCTTTACTTTTTTAGTGTCATAATGAATTCATAGAGTTACACATATTTAATAAATTTCAACCCATTGCAATTTTTAGGCTTTTAAAAGTTGAAATTGTCCCATTTTTGGCCAGTAGAAACCTCATAAAGTGAACTTCTGACTACATTGACATGACCTTATATGTTTCTGATAGCTTTTTTGCTATTATACATATGATAAAATTCTTACACATTCATCTTTTACATTTTTTGGTTTCCTTTAATTGGAAATGGTATCTCAAGAACAGATTCTGGATTAAAGGGATGTCTTTGCTCTTAGGCTGGTCATTGTTTCCAAGCCTCATTAGTGGACAAGAGCTATATATTAATATATAATATTTTAAAGATGAAACATTTATGAGTTCTTACTAATATTTCCAAGTCAAAATCAGAACTACAGAGTTATTTATTGACCCTATTTTGTATTACATTTGTATCCACTTTCTTCTACACTGAGAGTCTTGAGTCTCAAGGACCAAGAAGGATGATGGTATATACCATAATTTACTTTAATCCACAGCAAACATACAACAGTCTCAACAACAATGATAACACTTCCAAAAAAATTACTGATCATTTTTAATATGTTCTTCCCATTCTTCCCCCACATTTTTTAATGGTTATACTACGTCTTCATTCTGTGAGCATATAGCCATTTCATACTGTACTCTCTTCTGTTTGGCACGAATTTAGTCTTAGTTTTGCAATTTATTATGTGTTTAATGCTCACTCTCAGGTTTTATGTTGATGCTTCTCTAGATACTTTGGTGTCTGAAGCTTTTTCTCTAGTAGATTCCTCAGGAGGAGTTCATGAGACCAGTATGGTTCTTGCATCCTGATAAGAGGTTGTCTGTGCTGTTTATACTCCAGTCAATTTTTCGTATGTAAAATCTTTGGCTCACTTTTTCTTTCCTTGAGTATCTTAAATATTATTCCATCTTCTCCTATCTTAAAGCATGACTGCCTTAAAGTCTAATCTAATCTTATTTCCCTTGTAAGTCAAGTGCCTAAATAATTTTTTCTATTTTCTTTAGAGTCCAGTGATATTACTGGACTATGTCTTCGTGTTAGCCATTAGAGGGCAATATTTTCACATATAATTTCAAATATTTATTTATTGTGGGTAAGCTTTCTGAGTTATAGTTTTTAGTATTTGTTTTGCTTCTTTGTTTTGCTTTTCTTCTTTGGGAACTCATTATCTATAAGTAGGATTTTCTTTGCCTGTTGTCAGTATTTCTCACATTTTATTGAATTATTTTTTCCCTTATTAATTTTTGATTTATAAAACTTTTCTGTCATGTTTCTCTTAAGGCATTATCTATTGTATTCTATACTGTTATGTTTCTTCTAGTTTGGTTTTCATTTCTTAAATTTAATTTTTTTCTTTATTGTTTTTTTCTAGGTTCTGTCAGTTCACTTCTGAATTATTGTAGTTCAAATTTTTGTTGTTTTCTTGTGTCATATAATTTTAATACTATAGTTTACTCTGAAATAGAAGATTATACTTTTTATCTGTTCTGTGGGAATCTCTTTATGGTATCTTTTCATTGTTGGTTGAGACATTAATCTGCTTTTTATTCTGTTTCATCTTATATCAACTTTGTATGGAATTTGATCTTAATACTCATCTGTTAATTGTTTTAAAAGGAAGCATGGTTAAAAATGGCTTTTCCTAGCACAGAGATTTTTGAGCTCTGGCTTTCTTAGGTAATATTCCTATTTTTGAAAACATGCCTATAGTTTTATTTCTTGATGTTTTCCCATTATCTATACCTTTGAAGATGAAGATTTAGCTCTCTTTCATCACCACACCAACCCCTACCACATACATGCTCACTTCTTGTCACCCATATCTCTGTGTCATTATAATTTTGATTAGTTCCATATTTACGTTACAATTACTGTGAAAACCCTTTTCACAGGTGAGCCATAAGGCAGAATATAATTTCTTTCCCTTTTATGCACACGCTCTGTTTTCCCTGAATTGGTATCTGTCTTTTCCCCCACTCACTTTGTTTTCTTTGTATCCCAAACCCTACATAGTTGTCTACTTTTCCTCTCAATACGTTAAAAACATATCAGATATTCTGTCAATTTCATCTCCTCATGCCCTTCTCCCAAAGCTCTCTGATCAACCTCCATCTGGACTGAGTGTTTTCTAAACTGACTGCATATCTGTCTTCCTAAGATCTCTCCTCACCACTTGTATTAGCTTCCTAGGGATGCTATAACAAAGTAACACAAGCTTGATGCCTTTAAAAACAGAAATTTATTCTTTCACAGTTCTGCAGGCTAGAAGTTCAAAATCAGTGTGTTGGTAGGAGACTCACAAATGAAGAATTTGTTCCGTGCCTCTCTCCTAGTTTCTGGAGGATGCAGGCAATCCTTGGTGTTCTTTGGTTTGTAAATGCATCACTTCAGTCTCTGCCTTCGTCTTCATATGGCAGTCTCTGTATCTCTTTGTGTTCGTAATTCCCCCTTATTATAAAGACATGATGCATATAAAACTTAGGGCCCACCCTAATTCAGTATGACCTCATCTTAACTTGATTGCATCTGCAAAGGCTCCATTTCCAAATAAGGTCATATTTAGAGGTTCTGGTGATTAGGACTTCAACATATGTTTTGAGGGGGACACAATTCAACTCATAATACCATTTTCCTAGGATATCCTTTTGCCTCTCTTGAATTGAAGCCCTAGTTTCATGGATCCCGTGTCTTCCCCTTTCTTAGCATATCCCTGATATTTGTAGAATATATCCTCCATTAGATTCCTAAGAAAGGGATCTATGGACATTTTCATTTTTAATGTTTTTGAGATTTTCCATATCTTAAAGGGTACTTCTGCTTGAATTATTGTTTATCTGTTAAGGTATTCTGGGTTAAAAATAATTTTTCCTTAGTTTGGGAGCATGTCTTCATTGCCTTCCAGATTTCAGTGTTGCTTTGAAAAATCCAAGGCCATTCTGACTCTTGATCTTTTGTATGAGAGCTGTTCTATTTTTCCTCTGGACACTTTTAGTATCTTCTCTTTATGCATAGTGTTCAGAAAATTGCCTGGTGATATGCCCCAATTTGTGTGAGTCTATTTTCATCCATTGTACTGGGAGGTTGATGGGCCTTTTCAAAATAGAAACTTACTCTTTTTCCCATTCTCAGAATTATTTCCAATTCCTGAATTATTCCTTTAATCCTTTCCTTTTGTCTTTTCTATTCTTTCTTTCTGGAACTCCTTTCATTTGATGTTAAGTTTCTGGACCACACCTTTAATAATCTTTTTTTTTCCTCTGCTATTTTTTTTTTTTTTTTTTGCGGTACGCGGACCTCTCACTGTTGTGGCCTCTCCCGTTGCGGAGCGCAGGCTCTGGACGCACAGGCTCAGTGGCCATGGCTCATGGGCCCACCCACTCTGCGGCATGTGGGATCTTCCTGGATCAGGGCATGAACGTGTGTCCCCTGCATCGGCAGGAGGACTCTCAACCACTGCGCCACCAGGGAACCCCTCCTCTGCTATTTTTTATCTCTTTGTCTTTTTGCTTTCCTCCAATTTTTCTTCTGTTGATTTTTTTTCATTTCTGCTATCATATTTTTATTTTTACAGAAATCTTTCTTACTCTGATTGTTCCTTTTTTTAGATACAGCCCAGCCTTCTCATTCATTTATTCTTTCAGAAAATATTTATTGAGTGCCCCCTGTGTACCAGGCACATGTAGTTATTTAAAAAAATTATTATGTACCTGTAATACATTAATAAACAAATATATTGCCCTTTTATAATGAGGCTTATATTCTAGGAAGTAGAGAAAGACAGTAAACAATAAAGATAACGACTAAGTTGTATAGTATGTTAGGTGACAATAAGTTCTGTGGAAAAAATAAAGAAGAGTAGAATTGATTGAGATTGCTAGAAGAGTGGTGGGTTGCAGTTTGAAATAGCAAGTTGAAAAGGTAACTTTTTTTTTTTAACATCTTTATTGGAGTATAATTGCTTTACAATGGTGTGTTAGTTTCTGCTTTATAACAAAGTGAATCAGCTATACATATACATATATCCCCATATCTCCTCCCTCTTGCGTCTCCCTCCCACCCTCCCGATCCCACCTCTCTAGGTGGTCACAAAGCACCGAGCTGATCTCCCTGTGCTATGTGGCTGCTTCCCACTAGCTATCTATTTTATATTTGGTAGTGTATATATGTCCATGCCACTCTCTCACTTTGTCCCATCTTACCCTTCCCCCTCCCCGTGTCCTCAAGTCCATTCTCTACATCTGCGTCTTTATTCCTGTCCTGCCTCTAGGTTCTTCATAAGAAAAGGTGACATTTTTAACAGGGATAAGAGTTGAAGGAATGAATTACATGGATGTGTGTGGGGAGAGCATTCTAAACAGACTAAACAACAGTACAAAAGCCCTTATGTGGGAGTGTGCTTTTTAGGAAGCAGCAAGGACGCTAGTGTGGCTGCAGGGAGTAAGTGAGGAGGAGGAACACGAGAGAGGGAACATGGGAAGGTGGGGCTTTGTAGGCTGTTGTCAAATTTTTACCTTTTACACTGAATGAGATAGGAAAGTTTTAAGCAGAACAGTGACACAATTCACAGTTTTATTGTAGCAGGACTACTTGGTTCCTTGTTGAAAAAAGACTGGGGAGTGAACAAGCATAGGAGCAGACAGATCTCTTTGAGGAGTATTATGTTAATATTATATATGTAATATATATAATAAATACATGCCCAGTTGAAATTAGCTTTGAGTATGACAGAAAACATTTCATTCAACAAATTTTAATGACTTGTTTTCATTAATCAATTAGAATAGTCTTGGGCTTCTGTGGGATAGTACATAGATACTGCTGGGTTTATCAAGGGATATATTATAGTGAACAGTGTTAATGTTATTTTGTTATATTTTTGAATATTTTTGCAGCTCAGAAATTAGAATTTGTTGTCTCTGGAATTATGATGCATATTCATCAGAAATATATAGTCAGAAATATAATTAGATAAACAAATTCCATTTTATACATAGGTTATGGACCTAATTACAGTTTTTAAAGCTTTCCATCTCCCTGCCTAAATGCTGGTTGTAACTAGTTGGATTTACTCTTTCTTTGGGTCTCTGCCTTTTGCATTAGAGGCTTTCCACAGGTGTTTCTGCTGACTGCAAGCTCTGTATATTTGGGAAAGGTTGGGAGATTGTGGGTGAACTATAGGGTATTTTGTGGTCTGGTTAATTGAGGAGCCCCTTGAGGTCTTTTCTCTTGATCTGGTCAGATTCAGTAGGAAGAACCTACCATTTGCCTGCCCAGAGTGTATAAGCTTGACTGCCAGTGTTTAGGGAGCTGAGTTAGAGACTAGAGCAGGGACTCCCAGTATTTTAATGATCTGTTTCCCGAATTTCCCTGATTTTATATGGCAACCTCACCCTCAACCATATCTGGCATCTCCCAAGTCCGAGATGCTCTTTTTGGCTCTTTGCAGAGAATAGAGCTCCATTCTTCTGTTGGAGGAGGAAAGTGGTAGTCTTCCAGTTAAGTGCATCCTAGGACCTAATTACATCCTAAACAAACTTTCAGCTACTTCTTCGTTTTTTTAGTAGCCTCAATTTTACCTCCACCTCTACTTAATGTTGAACCATTTGAGCATTCTGCGATGCAAATTGGGTTACATGCCAACTTTCCACAATGCTCACTGAAGATTTAGCTTTCCCTTCTGTGCTAAATCATTTGCACTTATCCTTCTACATAAGTTTTGTGAGCATTGTCTCCTTTCCCATTCCCTTTGTTTTTATGGTATAATTCCTTTAAATATACCCTTAATGTCATTATTGTCACTTAGGAGAGAGTGGAGTTAAATGTGTATGTCCAGTCTGATGTATTTACCCTGCTGTTCCTCCTTTACTTTTTTCGAGTCATGTTGGCAACCCTCCCAAAATTCTGTGAGGTAGACAAGCAGGCATCCTCATCACTTAACAGGTGGGAAAACAGAAGCATGCAAGATCAACAGAACTGTCTAGTATTACAGAGCTTGACAGTAACAAAACTGAATAAGAATGAGGAGTTCTGGACTTTCAGAGATTGATTTACCCCCTTTTCCACAATGATTGCAAAACAGCTACTTGGGAAAGAACAAGGACAAAAAACTAGATCTAGATTGTCATTCCTTTCTTACATTGTATTGATACCAATTGTATCAATTCCCAAATATCTGTCCAGGTATCCACTGCAAAAAAACAACATGAGGTGTTTATTGAAACTATATAATCCCAGATACCACAGCAGACCTACTGAATCAGAATCTTAGAGGGAGGGCACACAATATTAGTTTTATTTTGTAATATGTTTCCCAGGTGCTGATGTGCAGGAAGGTTTGGAACCCACAGAACTAGACTTCCTTACTTCCTTAAATAATGACTTTCAAGGATTTTTTGTGAATTTGGACTTAAATGTTTCTTTGTGCTTCAGTTCTTCCTTAATTCTGTTGTCAGATAGAGGGTAGACAATGTTTACAGTGTGTCACTTTAGCTTATCTTCTTTAGCTACCTATTAAGTATCACAGTATCAGTGAGTTCTAGGTTAGAATACTCTTCCAATTGAAGTTTGGAAGATAACCCAAGGATTTTTAGTCCCATACATGGAGTCAGCCAGTGCTTAGCACTTATATGATTTCATAATCAAGAAGGCTTTACCAGTTAGGACGTATTCAGTTTAGCAAGACCCGTTATGATTTCCTACACATAGGTGCTTATAGAATTGTATAAGGTAATAGCTTTTGACCATAAATTATTTTAGAAAGTTTTAAATCTAAATGTGTTAGATGTTGAGTAATTTGGTCTACCTCCCAGCCTTTGAAGGGGTCAAAATAAATTAAATTTTCCTTTATTTGGTACTGATGACTACAAATTTTAAGAAATACAAAATAATGTAAATTAAAATAAGGATAGATGTGAGATACTGTCAGTGAAAAGGGTGCATATTTTAATCAAAATGGTCATCAGGCTTGTGCAGTACATCACACCACAGGGCTAAGAAGAGGACTCATGTAGTATCTGGGTCAGCTAAAGGGACAAGTGAAATGCTGAATGCAGCGGTGATTTATTATTTTTTTCTTAATTTTAATGCAATTGATTTAATCTGGGGACTATAACTTTTAGTTTTTTTAAAATTTTTTCTCTCTTCCTGGAAGAGCATACCAAAACACTTGATGGAATGAAGGTGAGAGTTGGCCTGAAACTTTTTATTTAAACCAGGAGTTGGACTTTTTCTTAAAAGGCCAGATAGTAAATATTTTAGCCTGAAGGCTCTCAGGTCTTCTCTGTAGCAACTACCCAACTTCACCATTGTGAGAAGTCTGTTAGGAGCAGTATACAAACAAGTGAGCATGGCTGTGTTCTGATAAAACTTTATTTACAAAAACAGACCATTGTCCATGTGTCCTAGTTTGCCCACTCTTGCTTAGATTCTTCTGACTGTAAGGATTTTTTTTTTCATTTACATGTAATTTCTTTTAGTCCAATTTAATTATCTTTAAATACAAAAATTAATTAAATTGGACTAAAAGAAAACACTGGTATTTTAAATCAAATAGCAGAGAAGGTTAAAAAAATCTGCATCTTTAATAACCAGGGTTGCCTTAAATTACTAACAAGTTCTGAAACTATTACAGAAGTCCTAAATTTTGTGATGGAGTTTAATGCAGGCAATGGTGATTAATTTTGCCTATTTACTTGGCTTTAGGATGATATGTTTTGAATTTTATCTCAAAAATAAAACACAAAAAGTTCACACCTAATTAATGTTTTCCAGTATTAATAGTTTTATCTAATACATTATTCAAATGATTTAATGATAAAATAGCTTTAAAATATTTAATAATGAAGGTATATTTTCCATTCCTGACTTTTAATGTTATTTCAGTCCATTTAAAAATTTTGTGGGAAGAAATTATTTTCAGGAGAAAGCTAATCATCAATTTGCTACAGCTGAAACTGGCACAGCTGGTGGATGAGTGTCTTAATGTATTTCTAGATTAAGCCAGGCAGTTTAAAGAAAACATCATGCAAAAATTCAATCTGCTCTGGGTTTAAAATAAAGTCGTCATCTGTGTTGCTGCAGAAAGAATAGCTACCTTATGTTTTGTCATATTGTAGTGGATTATCTTTAATGAAGCGTATATCCCCCACAGCATTATTGTGATATTTTGTGTTTGTCTTGGTCTACACTAATGCAATGGTTTAGGTTTAGTGAACAGAAGAATGGATTTTACTCTTAGTAATGCCCTGGCATGTTTTCTTTCTTGAAGTTGTAAATGAAAGCAATTCACACACATTTAGGAGACTTTTGCTATTGATTTCAGTGGGATCCCACAGCAATGATAATGCTGATATCTTGGTTCTCTGAAAAATTCTAAGAGGACTTCACAAAGGAAATCATTCATAATGTATTTCTTTAAAACCAGAATATAGTATGATTCAGTTTGAAAAGGAGAAAGAGAATCCATCCATCCATCCAACATTTCTCCATATATATATGTATATGTGTGTGTGTGTATATATATATATATATATATAGAGAGAGAGAGAGAGAGAGAGAGAGGGAGAGATCCATTTATATATCACCATCCATTATTACCTCTCACTCATCCATATTTCCATCCACCCATCTACCTGCCTACTTACTAACATACCTACCTACCTATCAACTTTCTGAACTGTGGAAGTTGTCTTTTCTCTTAATTTCCACCCTACACATTCTGTACCTGGGGATTTCCATCTTTACTATCCCTCTTTCATCCTTTGAGTGCCTTCTCAGGATTTCACTTAGCTCTTGTACCCTTACTCACAGCTTGCCGCAGCCTGCTGCCTTGCACTAGGAGAAGCCCCTGTGCCTCTCAAAGGAGATCTCTCTCAGGTTTCTTCCCTTTCCACAGTATTTGGTATTTTATCCTGTGTCCTGGGTGAAGATCTATGGGAAGAGGAAGCTGGTGGGACAGACTTACTCTGTGTATGATGTTCCTAGTGATTCTGACTTGTTATATCTGCCAATACTTAGCCATTAAAAGATGGTAGAAGTTTGGCTGGCTTTTTCTTACTCTATCAATAGAATGGATTCCTCTTCATCCCACAGCTCCACCAGGAGGAGACAAAGCTCTGAATCTTTACTCTCCTAAGAAGAGATCATCCCTTGCTAGAATTTATTGTTTTAGATCTCTTTGCATCTTTAGCTCTGTAATAGATTTTTGAAAAATTATAATTTGTCTCATTTGTTCTCACTGTGAGGATCAGAGCAATGGTCTCTGTGTTAGTTTGCCAGATCTACCATAACAGTAACCAAAGACATACTGAATGGCTTAAACAACAGAAATTCGTTTTCTCATTATTCTGGAACAAGGTTTTGGGAGGATTGATTTCTTGATTTCTTCTGAGGCCTCTCTCCTTGGCTTGCAGGTGGTGTCTTCTTCCTGTTCTCTGTGTCCTAATTTCCTCTTCTCATAGAGACACCAGTCATACTAGATTAGGGCCCACACTAATGACCTCATTTTAACTTAATCACCTCTTTAAAGACTCTAACTCTAAATACAGTCACATTCTGAGGTATTGGGGTTTAGGACTTCAACAAATGAATTTTGGGGAGAACACAGTTCAGCCCATAACAGTCTCATTACAACCTTCTACTGATTCTTTAATTTTAAGCTTTCTGAATCACTTCGTTTAGGTGATTCTCTTATGTACACCATAAAGTTGGGTTTTACTTTGAGTGCTAACATGACAATATTTTTATTTGTTAGATGAGTTAACCACAATTTACATTTGTTGATATGACTGATACATTTGATTCAAGGTTTATAGTATCATACATATAATATGTATGTTAGTAAATTTGTAAATATACATGAGAAGAGAGTGCTTTTCACAATCACAATGTTACCTGCTTTCTTTTCTTTCCCTTTCTATTTCTGGAGTTTTGGATATCAAATAATATAAGTAATGCCCTCTTATTTACACTTTGTCTATGATGAACAATAAATTTAGACTAAAACTTTTCCTTCCTCTTCCTTTTCCTCTCTTCTACCATCTAATTTTAGTCAATGGTGTTAACTTATTTAGTGTTGATATTTGTACTTTCAAATATGCTAAGCTTTATCAGTTTAAATAATATTTTATTCCAAGCCATAGCTTATGAGTCGACCATGGAATTTATTTTGTTTCCTTCTCCCTTTTTTCACTCAAGTTTTATTTTATCCTATTTTTCACAGACTTTTAAAATTTTATTTATTTTTTGACATACAAAAAGCTGGACATAATTAGTATATACAACTTGATGAGTTTGGAGTTAAGTATAAACCCATGAAGTTATCATATCAGTCTATGCTGTAAACCTGTTCATCATCTGTAGAAGTTTCCTCCTGCCCTCTTATTTGTTGTTATTAGTATATATTATTCTGTGAAAAGAACACTTAACATAAGATCTAAACTCTTAGCAAATTTTAAGTATTCAGTATAAATAGTATTGTTAACTATAGGCACCATGTTGTAGAGTAGATCTCTAGGAGTGACTTATCTTGTATAATTGAAACTTTGTACCCTTTGATTATATCTTCCAGTTTTCCACTTCTCCCAGCCCCTGATAACCACTGATCCACTCTCTGCTTCTATGAGTTTGACTGTTTTGGATTCATCATACAAGTGGTATTATACAATGTTTGTTCTGTGTCTGACTTATTTCATTTAACATAATGTCCTACGGCGTTGATCCATATTGTCACAAATGGCAGGGTTTTCTTCATGTTTAAGACTGTGTAGTATTCCATTATATGTATATACCACATTTTTTTATTTATTGAGGTAACATTGGTTTATAACATCATATGAGTTTTGTGCGTATTACATTATATTTTGACTTTTGTATACACTATAGTGTGCTCACCACTGAACGTTTACTTTCCATCTGTCACCATACTGTTGATCCCCTTTACCTATTTCGCTTCCCCCTCCACCCACCCAGACTTCCCCTCTGGTAGCCTCTACTCTGTTCTCTATATCTATGTGCTTGTTTTCATTTGGATTGGTTTGTTCATTTATTTAATATTCCACATATGAGTGAAATCGTATGGTATTTGTCTTTCCCCATTTGACTTATTTCACTTAGCACAATAACCTCAAGGTCCATCCATGTTGTTGCAAATGACAAGATTTCATCTTTTTTATGGCTGAGTGGTATTTCATTATATATATATATCACATCTTCTTTATCCATTCATCCATTGATGGGCATTTAGGTTGTTTACATGTCTTGGCTATTGCAAATAATGCTGTGATAAACATAGGTGTGCATTGCATATATCTTTTCAAATTAGTGTTTTTGTGTTCTTCAGATAAATAACCAGAAATGGAATAGCTGGATCATATGTTAGTTCCATTCTTAATCTTCAAAGGAATCTCCATATTCTTTTCCATAAGGGCTACACCAATTTACATTCCCATGACCATTGTATGAGGGTTCTCTTTTCTCCACATCCTCTCCAATACTGGTTATTTCTTGCCTTTCTGATAATACCCATTCTAATGGGTGTAAGGTGATATCTCATTGTGGTTTTGATTTGCATTTCCCTGATAATTAGTGATGTTGAACATCTTTTCATGTGCCTGTTAGACATCTTTGTGTCTTTGGAAAAATGTTTATTCAGTTCCTCAGTCCATATTTGAATTGGTGGTATGTTTTTTGTTGCTGAGTTGTATGAATTCTTTACATATTTTGGATCTTAACCCCTAATCAGATATATGATTTGCAAATATCTTCTCTCTTTTGGTAGGCTTTTTGTTTTGTTCATGGTTTCCTTTGCTGTGCGGAAACATTTTAATGTGATGTAGTCCCATTTGTTTATTTTAGCTTCTGTATCCCTTGCCTGAGGACACAGATCCAAAAAGCCATTGCTAAGACTGATGTCAAAGAACATACTGCCTATGTTTTCATCTAGGAGTTTTATGGTTTCAGGTCTTAGATTTAAATCTTTAATCCATTTTGAGTTGATTTTTGTGTATGGTATAAGATAATGGTCTAGTTTCATTCTTTTGCATGTGTCTGTCCCATTTTTCCAGCACCAGTTATTGAAGAGACTATTCTTTCTCCATTGCATGTTCTTTGCTTCTTTGTTGTACTGTGTGCTTATTTCTGGGCTCTCTATTCTGTTCTGTTGATCTCTGTATCTGTTTTTCTACCAATATCATGATGTTTTGATTACTATAGCTTTGTAATATAATTTGAACATCTGTGCCTGTGTTACCACCAACTTTGTTCTTTTTTCTCAGGATTGCTTTGGCTATTTGGGGTCTTTTGTGGTTCAATATCAATTTCAGGATTTTTTTTAATTTCTGTGAAAAATGTCACTGGGATTTTTATAGAGATTGCACTGAATCTATAGATTGCGTTAGGTAATATGGACATTTTAACACTGTTTCTTTTTCCAATCCATGATCACGGAACATCTTTCCATTTCTTTGTGTTTTCTTTAATTTCTTTCAACAGTGTCTTATACTTTTCAGTGTACAGCCTTTTCACCTCCTTGGTTAAATTTATTTCTAGGTATTTTATTCTTTTTGTTGTAATTGTAAATGGGATTGTTTTCTTAATTTACTTTTCTGCTAGTTCATTGTTAGTGTATAAAAACACAACTGATTCTGTGTATTGATTTTGTACCCTACAGCTTTACTGTATTTGGTTATTATTTCTGATAGATTTTTGGTGGAGTCTTCAGGGTTTTCCATATATATAAAATCATGTTATATCTACAAACAGTGACAGTTTTACTTCATCTTTTCCAATCTGGATTCCTTTTATTTATTTTTCTTATTTGATTGCTGTGTCCAGGACTTCCAATACTATGTTGAATAAAAGTGGTGACAGTGGGCATCCTTGTCTTGTTCCTAATCTTAGAAGGATAGGTTTCAGATTTTCACTATTGAGAATGATGTTAGCAATGGGTTTGTCATATATGGCCTTTATTATGTGGAGATATGTTCTTTTTATGCCTATTTTATTGAGTGTTCTTTAAAAAATCATATATGGATGTTGAATCTTGTCAAATGCTTTTTCTGCATCTATTGAGATCACATGATTTTTATCTTCATTTTGTTAATGTGGTGTATCATGTTCATAGATTTGCAGATGTTGAACCATCCTTGAATCTCTGAAAGAAGTCCCACTTGATCATGTATATGATCCTTTTATTAGGTTTGATAATATTTTGTTGAAGAGTTTTGTCTCTATGTTCATCAGATATTGGCCTGTAATTTTCTTTTTTTGTGTTGTCTGTTGCTGGTTTTTGTATCAGGGTAATGTTTGTCTAGTAAAATAAGTTAGGATGTGTTCCTTCCTCTTCAATTTTTTGGAAGAGTTTGAGAAGGGTAGGTATTAAATCTTCTTTGAATATTTGGTAGAATTCATCTGTAAAGCTGTCTGGTCCTGGGCTTTTGTTTTGGGGAGTTTTTGATTACTGTGTCAATATCCTTACTAGTGATTGGTCTACTCACATTTTCTATTTCTTAGTGATTCAGTCTTGGAAGATTGTATGATTCTTAGAATATGTCCACATCCTCTACATTGTCCCAATTTCTTGGTGTATAGTTGTTCATAATACTCTTTTATAATTCTTTGTATATCTGGGGCATCCATTGTTACTTATCCTCTTTTGTTTCTGATTATAGTTATCAGACCCTTCTCTTTTTTTCTTAGTGAGTCTAGCTAAAGGTTTGTCAATTTTGTTTATCTTTTCAAAGAACCAACTCTTAGTTTCATCGATCTTTTCTATTTCTTTTTAGTCTCCATTTCATTTATTTCCACTCTAATCTTTAGTATCTTTGCTTCCTTCTACTGAGTATGGGCTTCTTTTGTTCTTTTTTAGTTCCTTTAATTGTAAAGTTATCTCGTTTATCTGAGAATTTTCTTGTTTCTTGAGGTAGGCCTGTATTGCTGTTAACTTCCCTCTTAGTACTACTTTGCTGCATCCCACAGATTTTGGTGTGTTGTATTTTCATTTTCATTTGTCTTCAGGTTTTTAAAAATTTCTTCCATGATTTCTTTGTTGACCCAGTGGTTGTTCAGTAGCTTGTTGTTTAGTTTCCACATGTTCGTGATTTTTCCAGCTTTCTTCTTGTAATTGATTTCTAGTTTTATATCATTGTGACTGGAAAAGAAGCTTGACATGATTTAAATCTTCTTAAATTTACTGAGACTTATTTTGTGTACCAATAGATGGTCTATCCTTGAGAATTTTCCATGTACCCTTGAGAAGAATGAGCCTTCTGCTGCATTTGTATAGAATGTTCTATATAAATCTATTAAATCTATCTGGCCTAATGTTTCATTTAAGCAGCTGTTTCCTTGTTGACTTTCTATCTGGATGACCAATCCATTGATGGTTGTGGGGTGTTAATGTACCCTACTTTTATTGTGTTGCTGTCAATCTCTCCCTTTAAATCTATTACTACTTGCTTTATATATTTTGGTGCTCCAGTGTTAGTGCATATATATATTAATAACTATTATGTCTTTTTGAAAAATTGTCTCCTTTGCCTTTATATAATGTCCATCCTTGTCTTTTCTTACCTTTTTTGGTTTGAAGTCTATTTTGTCTGATATAAATATGGCTACTGCTTTTTTTGACTACCATTTGCCTGGAGTATCATCTTCCATTGCTTCACCTGGAGCCTATGTTTGTCTTTAGAGCAGAGATTAGTCTTGTGAAAACAGCATATAGTTGGGTCTTGTTTTTTTTTTGTCTGTACGCGGGCCTCTCACTGCTGTGGCCTCTCCTGTTGCGGAGCACAGACTCTGGACGCGCAGGCTCAGTGGTCATGGCTCACGGGCCCAGCCGCTCCGCGGCATGTGGGATCTTCCCGGACCGGGGCACGAACCCTTGTCCCCTGCATTGGCAGGCGGACTCTCAACCACTGCGCCACCAGGGAAGCCCCGGGTCTCGTTTTTTTATTCTTCCAGCCACTCTGTGTTTTTGACTGATGAATTCTATCCATTGACATTTAGGGTGATTATTGATAAGTGAGAGCTTAGTACTGTCATTTTATCTTTTTTTTTAAAGATTGCTCTATACCTCCTTTGATTATTTTTCCTTGTGTTTGTCAGTTTGGTGGTGTTATATGATGTTTTTCAGTTTCCTATTTTTTATGTTTTGTGTCTCTGCTCTAGATTAATGTTTTGTGGTTACGATTAGGTTTGTATAAAATTTCTTAAAGATAAAATAGTCCTTTTTCTGATGATAGCATCTTATCTTCATTTGCCTGTATGGGTTCTGTCCTTTTCCTCTTCCTCTTTTTTTTTGTTGTCTCAAATTATCCCTTTTTTTGTTATAAGTTGTTACCAAATTGAAATAGCTATAGTTATTTTTACTGCTTTCCCTCCTTTAACCTTTATGATCTAATAAAGTGTTTAAAAACTTATTCTGATACACAGTTGCAATTTTCTGATTTTTGTCTATTCATCACCATACTCAAAGTTTTGTATACTTTTGCCTTTTTGTTTCTAGTAAAAGAGCTCCTTTCAATATTTTTTTTGTAAGGCAGGTCTAGTGTTGATGAATTCCCTCAGCTTTTATTTGTCTGGGGAAAACTTTATTTCTCCTTCATATCTGAATGATAACTATATGGATAGATTATTCTTGGCTGACAGTTTTTTATCCTTCTGTATTTGTATAATGTCATTTCACTCCCTCCCGGCTTAGATTTTCTGCTAAGAAATCTCCTGATAGCCTAATGAGGATTTCTTTGTTTGTTACTATCATTTTTTTTCCCTGATTACTTTTAAAATTCTATCTTTGTCTTTGACTTTTGACAGTGTTAATATGTCTCGGAGAAGTTCTTTTTGTGTTGAGTTAATTAAGTTTTCTTTTAGTTTAATGGATTTGTATATCTAGTTCCTTCCCTTGGTTTCGGAAGTTCTTAGCTATTATTTCTTTAAATAGACTCTCTGCTCCCTTCTCCTTCTCTTTTCCTTCTGGGATACCTATTATCTAATGTTGCTCTTCCTAATAGAGTCAGATAGTTCTCATATTTCTTTATTTTTTTGGATCTTAATTCTCTCTCCTCTTCTACCTGTATCATTGCTAGATTTCTGCCTTTGAGCTCACTGATTCTCTCTTCCATATGGCCTGCTCTATTTCCAGTGCTTTCTAATGTGTTCTTCATCTCATTTATTGAATTCTTCAGCTCCAGAATCTCTGTTTGGTTGAATCTTTTTTAGAGTTTCAATCTCTTTGGTAAAGTATTCCTTCTGTTCACTAATTTTATTCCTGAGCTCTTGGCTTTCTGAGTTCTTGTAGTTCATTGAGTTTCTTCATGACAGCTATTTGAATTCTTGATCAGTTAGATTGTAGTATTCCATGATTTTAAGTGTGGTTTCTGGAGAATTGTCTTTTTCTTTTTGTGATATCATGTTACTGTGGTTCTTCCTGGTGCTTGATGAGTTGTTCCTCTGCTGGTGCATTTGAAATAGTGAACATCTTTCTTTAGGTAAAACCTCTTTTTTTTTTTTTCCTTTACCCTTGATTCTAATGATTCAACAGGTTAGTAGTTAGAGGCTTTTCTTTGGTTTTCCAGTAGGTGGTGGTATAGCACAAGTTTTTGATTCCTCTTACCTGAACCTCTGGTTATATTTGGGAATCAGTACTTTCCACCTTCCACCACCTCTGCCAGAAGTGTTGCCTAGTGCCCTGGTGTCCCTGCTTGTGCCTCCAGGGTTGATGGTGCTCTGCTACTGCCGATGTTGCTAGAGTTCTTGCCTGGGGCACCAAGATGGCGGGCACCTGTGTCATGTTGGGGGTCTCCTGGGTTGCGAGCTCTGTCACTGTAGGGGAGGGGGAAGGTGAGGAGGAATGCCAGGGTCACAGGTGCCTTTGCTGTATCCAGGGTTGTTGGGTTTGTGGGAGCTGTTGCTGTTGGGGGGTGGGAATGGGAGTCACGGGCACCTTCACAGCTGGAGGGGTAGGATTGCATGCGCTGTTGTCACTGCTGTCCAGTTCCCCATGGCTACAGTTCCCCGTGGCTATGGGTGCCACTGCAGCCTAAAAGCCAGAGTCATGTGTGACACCTCCCCTGATGCTACCGGACTCTCTTTGGGCTGAGGGTTCAGCTGCTGCAGCTTGGGGTTTAAAATCTCAGACGCTGCCTCTGTTGTTCCCTTGGTTCCACCTCCTCTATATGTTCTAGTCCACGTACCTTAAAAGTACAGATGTGTGGAATTCTTCAGCATCATGATGTTTTGGGCAGAGGCACCTTGTTGAGTTATGGATATTTTATTGCTTGTAGATTAAAGGGGAGAGAAAAAAGGAGCATCTCATACCACCATGATGTTGACATCACCCACATTTTCTTCATTCATTCTTCTGTCAATGGACATTTAAGTTGCTACCATGTTTTGGCTGTTGTTAATAATGTTTAAATGAATATGGGAATGCAGATACATCTTTGAGATACTGATTTCAGTTCCTTTGGATGTATACCCAGAAGTAGGATTGCTGGATAATATGCAGTGGTCTATTTCAAAATTTTTGATGAACCTCCATACTGTTTTCCATAGTGGCTGTACCAATTGTCATTCCTACCAACAATGTACAAGGGTCCCCTTTTTTTTTTTTCCCTACATCCTTGCCAACATTTGTTATTGTTTGTCCTTTTGATAATTGCCATCCTAACATGCATGCAGTGATATCTCAGTGTGGTTTTGATTCTCGTTTCCTTGATGGTTAGTGACGTTGAACACCTTCTCATATACCTGTTATCCATTTGAATGTAATTTGAAAAATGTCTTTTCAGGTCCTTTGCCCATTTTAAAATCAGGTTTTATTTGTTTATTTTGCTATTTAGTTGTAGAAGTTTCTTATATATTTTGGACATGAACTCTGTGAGACATATGGTTTGCAAATATTTTCTCCTACTCTTAGATTGCCTTTTTTTAAAAAAAAGTTTTATATTGGAGTATAGCTGATTAACAATGTTGTGTTAGTTTCAAGTGTACAGCAAAGTGATTCAGTTATACATATACATGTATCTATTCTTTTTCATCTTCTTTTCCTATTTAGGTTGTTACAGAATACTGAGCAGAGTTCTCTGTGCTAAACAGTAGGTCCTTGATGGTTATCTATTTTAAATATAGTAGTGTGTATATGTCAGTCCCAAACTTCCAATTTATCCCTCCGCCCACCTTTCCCATTTGGTAACCATAAGTTTGTTTTCTAAGTCTGTGAGTCTGTTTCTGTTTTGTAATTTTCTTGATTTTTTCATTTTTTAGTTTGACATAATTCCACTTGTCTATTTTTGCTTTCGTTCCAGGTGTTTTTGGTGTTGCATCCAAGAAAGAGTTACCAAAGCCAGTGTCAAGAAGATTTTACCCTATTTTTTCTTCTAGGAATTTTATAGCTTCATGAGTTACACTTAAGTCTTTAATTCATTTGAAGTTGATTTTTGTGTATGATGTAAGATAGGGGTCCAAATTCATTCCTTTGCATGTGGATATCCAGTTTCTCCACCACCATTTATTGAATAAACTATTCTTTCTCCATTGTATATTCTTGGCACTCTCTTCAAAGATGGGTTGGCTATATAAATGGGTTTATTTCTGAGTTCCCTATTCTGTTCTATTGGCCTATATATCTTTTATGTCAGTACTTTCTCTTTTGACTGCTCTAGTTTTGTTAAAATTTTGAAATCAGGAAGTGTGATGCCTTCAAACTTTGTTTTCTTGCTCAAAATTGCTTTGGCTATTCAGGGTGTTTTTTTGGCTCCATATGAATTTTAGGATATTTTTTTCTGCTTCTGTGAGGAATGCCATTGACATTCTGATAGGAATTGCATTGAGTCTGTAGATTACTTTGGGTAGAATGGACATTTTAGCAATAATTCTTCTAATCCATGAACATGAGATGTCTTTCCATTTAGTTGTGTCTACTTTAATTTTTTTCATCAGTGTTTTATAATTTTTAAAATTATAAAAATTAAAAAATTTTTAATTTTTATTTCTTTTATAAAAAGAAATAAAAGGTATGCAGATTGGAAAGGAAGAGGTAAAACTGTCACTATTTGCAGATGACATGATACTCTATGTAGAGAACTGTAAAGCCTCCACCCAAAAACTATTAGAACTAATAAATGAATTTAGCAAGGTTGTAGGATATGAGTAATATACAGAAATCTGTTGCATTTCTGTACACTAATATTGAAATATCAGAAAGAGAAAGTAAAAAAACCTCCAATCCTTTAAAATTGCATCAAAAAAACAAAATACCTAGGATAAACTTAGCCAAGGAGGTGAAAGATCTATTTGCTGAAAACTATGAAACATTGATAAAAGGAAATTTTTGTTTTCTGTATGTTTCATAGTTCTTTTGTTTCTCACTTCCTTTTTTGCTGTCCTTCCTTGTGTTTTGATGATTTGATTTTTTTTCTCATTACCTTTTTTGTATCTACAATAAGTTTTTTCATTGTGTTTACCATGCATAAAACTTCTTATTGTTATCATAGCCTAATTTAAACTGATAACAACTTAATTTCAACTGCATACAAAAACTGTACATATTCTCTCAAAGCAAAATCAATTTTTAGTAAATGAGTAGCCTCTATTTATTCAGCTAATAACATATTCTAAAATTAAAAAAATTTAAATCCCACATCTTTCTCTTGCAAGGCAACAGAATTGAAGGTTAAAAAGTATAAAGTGAAGTTTGTGAAAGAAAGATACATGAACTGTCATCTGGTATGTAGAATAAAGATGAGTTTTTTGTTAGTTTTAAAATCTACACATGTACTCCTCCTTACACTTTATATTTTTGATGTCAGAATTTACTTTTTTGTATGATGTATCCATTAACCAATTTTTGTGATTATAGTTATTCTTAATACTTTTGTCTTTTAACTTTTGTACTGGGGTTAAAAGTGATTTATTCACCACTCTTAGAGTATTACATTATTCTGTACTTCTCTAAATATTTACCATTACCAGAGAGATATATACTTTCATGTGCTTTTGTGTTTCTGTTTAGTGTACTTTTTTTTTTCAACTTGATGAACTCCCTTTAACGTTTTATTCAAGGCAGGTCTAGTGATGATGAACTCCCTCAGTTTTTGTTTTTCTGGAAAAGTCTTTATCTCTTCTTCAATTTTAAATGATAAATTTCCATGTATAATATTCTTGGTTGGCCATTTTTTCCTTTCAGCACTTTGAATACCATCCCACTCTTTTCCTGGACTGCAAGGTTTCTGCTGAGAAATCCACTGATAGTCTTTTGGGCATTTCCTTGTATGTGATGAGTCACTTTTCCTGACTTCACAATTCTCTGTCTTTGACTTTTGATGGTTTAATTTTAATGTTTCTCATTGTAGATTTCTTTTTTTTAACCTCTTTGGAGTCTTTTAGGCTTCATGAATTTTATTTACATTTCTCTCCCCAGATTTGGGAATTTTTCAGTCTTTATTTCTTTAAATAAGATTATACACCTGTGACTTTCTCTTCTCCATCTGGGACTTCCATAATGTGTACATTGATTGTTTTGATGGTATCCTATAATTCCCATAGGCTTTCTTCACTCTTTTTTATACTTTTTCTTTTTGTTCCTCTTACTGTGTAATTTCAGATAATTTGCTTTTGAGCTAATTGGTTCTTTCTTTGCCTTGATCAAATCTGTGGTTGAAACTTTGTACTGAATTTTTCAATTTGGTCATTGTATTCTTCAGCTCACAATTTCTGTTTCTTTTTTATGATTTCTATCTCTTTGTTGAACTTCTGATTTCATATATTGTTTCCTTGATTTTGTTTCATTGTCTATCTGTGTTTTCATCTAGCTCACTGAGCTTCCTTAAGATGATTATTTTTAATTCTTTTCAGGCAGTTCACAGATCTCCTTTTTAAAATTTTTTTAAAAATTATTTTTTATTTTTATTATCTTTAAATTTTTACTTATTTATTTATTATTTAAAAACTTTTTTTTTAGGTTTGACTGTTAGAGCTTTATTTTGTTTCTTTGGTAGTTTCATGGTTCCCTGATTCTTTATGATCCTTTTAACTTTGCTTTGGTACCTATACATTTGAAGAAGTAATGTCCTCTTCCAGTATGTATAGATTGGCTTTGGCAGGGAAAAACCTTAACCAGTCAGCTCAGCTGGAGATTCTTGGCAGTCTGGCAGGTAGAGTCCGTGAGCGGGCCTGCTGTTGGGATCTCTGGGTGGGTGGGCATGTGCCAGGGTTCACAGGTGGGCCTGGTGCTGGGGTCTGTGAGTGGGCCAGGTACCAAATTCCATGGGTAGGGCTTGTGATGGTATCTGCAGTCAGGTTGGCTCTGTACTAGTATCTGCAGGTGGGTGGGCCTGGTATTGCTATCTCTGGCTGTGGGCCTGGAGCCTGGGTCTATCATAAAGTTGGATGCCCACTTTACTTTCTTTCCCCCATGAGAGACTTCCCAGGCTGAAGGGTTCACTCTTGGCACTGCACTGTGCATTTTTGAAAAAGCAATTATGCAGATAAAGTGAAACTGTCCTTCCTACTCTCTTCAGTGCATCTGTTTTCATTTCTGTGCTCCACTTGTTTGCTGTAATCTCTCACCTGGATTCCATTGCTCTCATGAAGATATTTTTTTCCATGTCTGGTTGTTTCTGTGGGGGAATGAAGGCTGGAAACTTCTGCCATTTGCTGACATCACTCTAGTTTGTGCTATTTTTATATTGCCAGATCATGTTTAATATTTGCATGCTAGTCTTTCATTCTTATCCCCACATTTTAGTCTCAGTTTTTTTTTTTAGTCTCAGTTTTTTAAAGTATAGTAATTGTGCATGATCATTCCTTTCAGCAAAGTTTCTCCAATAAATTCTTGATTGTCTAGATATCATTCCATAATAGATTCCCCAGAAAGGGCAATTGGAGAAATGTTCCCTGGGTTCTTTCACACCTCTATACTTAAAGGGGATCTTAGATGTAAATAAAATGCTCATCTTGTATTTTCCTTTTGAGTATCTTGTACATATTTGCTGTTTTTTGGTGTTGATGTTGCAGTGAGAAATTTGATGCTATTCTGTTTTTTTTTTAAATGAATGAGTTACATAATTTTATTGTACCAGATATTTTTATCTGTGTTCACAGCTCTATTAATCTAGGTTAGGCAATATTCTATTATGGAAAAACAATACTCTATAAAACACAACACTCCCGAAAGCAGTTAGTGTAAGGGCATTCAGATTGAAGGGCAGTTTTTAATACACACTTAAATGAGGATTATAATTTTACATATAAAAGATTAGTGAATCATTCATCCTTTCAGAGTAAAAGAAAAAATACTGTTTTATGGCTTAAATTTCCATCTATATACTGTTGACTTCCAAATTGCATATCTGGCCTAGACTTCTCTCCTGCATTCCCTACGCATCTGTCTAACTGCTTTCTTGAAACATGTAATTGGATTTCTTTTTTTTGATTTTATTTCTTTTTCACACACACACACACACACACACACACACACACACACTATATTTTATTTTTACAAGAGATAAATAAACTGACACCAAGCATTGTAAATGGATGACCACAACAAAGGCGACAATGATTGCAATTACCAAACACGAAACACACTCATACTATGTCATAATATTGACATTCAGTCCAGTAATCCCCCACTATAATAGCTCCTTTACTTTGCAGTGATAATTGATTTGTATATTTTTTGCCTCTGAGTCCTGTTCTATTTTTCTATGTATTATGCATGTCTTGATCTGTTTGCTGAATGCCCAAATCTATCTTTCTGTTTGATTTCTAATAATTTTACTGGGAAATATTTGGTGTTGGCCTGGGTGTTTATCCAGGTACATAGTGTGTCATTTCAGGACATTTATTCTTCATTTAATGTCTTTTTTTAAACTGTCACAGATAATTTTCTTAATTAAACTTTTGAATATTACTGTATTCCCTTATCTTGGTCTTCTTTTCAGGGATTCAAATACATGTTGGATTTCCTTCTCTTCTATGTCTATCTGCTTCTCTCTAGACCTTTCTTCTCTTTTTCAATATCTGTTTTATTTTATTCACATTTAACTTAAAAAAATACTCTGTTACTGATCATTCTGTAGTGTCTACTTTCTGCTGTGGCTCTTATAACTTTGTCTTTATTTCTAGAATTGTACTTTTTTTCAGTTTTTTCTTGAATTCTACATATACTTCTATTTTCTCGTTCTTTTTCCTATGAATTCTCCCATTTCTGTTTTATGTTCTTTCATAACTGCTGTTGCTTCCTGAAGGAGTGTTTTTTTAAAAGTTCACTTGGGAATGTTATGTTAAAATTTTCATCTGCTTCAAAACAAAAGTTTTTGATGAGTTTTCGTTAGTTGTTGAAAAATTTAGTTACTCATTTTCATCCTTTGCTTGTATGGAGCCAGACCAAATTTATTTTATGTTATGTATTTTGAATCAGATGGATTTTCCTGAACTAGTGATAGGAGATTATTTTAGGTGGATTTAATCAGAAAAGGACTTTCCAGGTTTCATTATTCAAGGCTTCTCCCCTCTGCAGCCTGGGTCAGGTATTGAAAATATAGCCCCTCTTTCTGGGTGCCACGTCTCCTCTCAGCCTTTGACTTAACAAGGCGAGGGGTTCACTTTACCAGTTGTTCGGCATCACCCATGAAGATTTTCTCTCTTCCCTGCTTTCACTGCCTCAGCAGTTCTGTTCTGTTTATTCAGGAGGCTGCTCTACAAGTTTCCTTTTAGTGTAAGGCTCTCTCCTTCTGGAACTGGTTATTTGTGGGAAATTTCTGAAATCTTTCTGGTCCAAGACCTAGAACTTCCTGTTTTATCCTGATGCCCATTTGCCTCTTTCTCTGGTTCTGTTCTGGTTGGTTGTATCTTAGGTAGTATTTACCCAGAATCTGGAGTTTATTTATATTCTATGTTTTCTAGTTTGTTTTTTGTTTGACCAACTTATTGCATTTCCCATTCGTGTGAGGTTCTGTCTATCTCGGGTTGAATATTTGCTGATGATTTTTTTGATCTTTAACCACCTTTTACAACCCTAACTTTTCATTAGTCTCTCTACATATGTTAACTTTATACTTCCTTTTCTACCCTTATGTTTTCTGATTGTTCTGTCTTAGGTCCCCCAGTCAATTTTGCTATTTTGAGGAGTTTCTGGCCATGCTTACAGATATCTAGTGAATTTTGGATTTTTCTCTTGTCTCTTACTTTTGCTAAAAGATAATAATTTTTCAACTTTATTATTGCCTTTGCTCCATGTGAATTTTAGGAGGAGAACTGGAAAGATTTGATACTAGAAGGCTATCATATATCTTTTGGAACCAAAATTCTTGACTTCAACTTCAATAATGAGAGATACAAATATTTATACGATGTGAGTGATGACATATTGTATACAATCATATTCAAAATCACCAAATTGCCTGTAAACATTCATACATTTGGGTATAGGACTATGGGAAGAGCTACCCACTAATTATTAGTCAACTTTTTACTACTTTTAACTGATGTCCTAAATCTAATCTTCCATTAGTGGCCAAGAACATTCTTTGTATGTAATTTAGCTTTCAGTGTATTCTTTTATTTTAGTGCTTAGAAAATGGCTTGACATGTATATGATCCAGGGGACTTGTTGTGAACTGAATGTTTATGTCCCCTCACAATTTTTATATTGAAATTGTAACGTCCAATATGATGGTATTAGGTTTGGGGGCCTTTGGGAGCCCTCGTGAATGGTATTAGTTCCCTCGTAAGAAGAGACACCAGAGCTTGCTTTCTCTCCTGTACTCTCTCTCTCTCTCTCTCTCTCAAGTGGCCATCAGTAAAAGGGGTTGCAGGCTTTCATCTGACACTGGATCTGCCAACACCTTAATCATGGACTTCCCAGCCTCCAGAACTGTGAGAAATAAATGTTTGCTATTTAAGCTCTCCAGTCTATAGTATTCTACTATAGCAGCTAAAATTGATTAAGACAGGCTTAAACAGCAAGTGGTGAATCTTGTCATCTACTTACAGCCTTTTTATTCTTGCTGCTTGAATTGGTACAAGTCGTTTGACCTTTAGTTCTTTGAAATTTTTATTTAAAAATAAAAAGTTGGGTTTAAGTTGCTCTGTTGTGTCAAATGACATGGATAAAAAATAATCTTAAAATACAATAGTATAGTATTGTAATTATAGAGACACATGTAGACATTAGAGTCAGACAGAACACCTGAGATTCAATCCCCGCTCCATCGTTTACTGTGTGACCTTGGGCAAATTAATTAGCCTCTCTGAGTTCAGTTTCCTCATTTGTGAAATGAGGATAATAATGACTATCTCCTGTGTTGTTAAGATGAATGAGATAACAGATATCAGCGTGTGGTAGTGCTTTTGGGCTGTGTGATTTACATCAGTGACAGGGATCTTGGCTTGACTTTCTTTGCACTTTTTAACCATGATGACTTAGGCACCATGGACACTGGATCCATTATTTCGAATGTTTATTGAATGCCTTCTAGATGATAAGGTACCATTGTAGATGCTGGTAATATAGCAGTGAATCAAAATCTAAACATTTATAGAGCTTACACTTGTAGGACTATATTTATCAGAGCTTTTCTTGTAAATGTTCTTAAATAAAAAAATATATTTATTGACCCATGTAATTGAAAATCTGAAATTCAGGTACAACTGGATCTGGACCTTCAAGGTATATTATTAGGTTTCTCATTCTCCCATTTTTCAGTTTTTCTCTCTACTAAAATGACTTTGTTTATAGGCTGGTTCTCTCCACATGATTGAAAAGATTGTTGCCAGCAGCTTCAAATGTTTGGGTTCTTATGCTTACTGGCTTTAGAGGAACCTCATAGATGGCCTCTGATCAGCCCTCCTTAGGCCGTATAGCTTCTTTGAAACAATTTCTGGAGTACTTTGCATGACTTGTTCTGGGTGTGGTCCCCTCCCTGCTCCCAGGGTGCAAAAGGGAATGGATAAGTTTGAGTACTTTTTCCATTTCCACCTCATGAAATGGATTTCCAATAGGAAAGCAGGGTTATTGTTGGAGAAAACTTGAGATGGACTGTAAAGCTATTACAGTTTAGTTTAAGTTCTAAACTATGTGTATCAAAGTTAGGCAGTGTAGGTTGGTAGAGTAATTTATTTATTTATTTATTTATTTTTGTGATATGTGGGCCTCTCACTGTTGTGGCCTCTCCCGTTGCAGAGCGCAGGCTCTGGACGCACAGGCTCAGCGGCCATGGCTCACGGGCCCAGCCGCTCCGCGGCATGTGGGATCCTCCCGGACCAGGGCACGAACCCGTGTCCGCTGCACTGGCAGGTGGACTCTCAACCACTGCGCCACCAGAGAAGCCCTAGAGTAATTTATTTATATTAGGACTCAAACTCTTTGTACTAATTTACAGTTGTCAGTGGAGTTCTAGTTATTATACCTTTGTTCTAAAATACCAAGGCTGTCTTTTTATTTTTTTAATTAAAAAACAATTTTTTTTACAAATTTATTTTCATTTTTATTTATGTATTTTTGGCTGTGTTGGGTCTTTGTTGCTGTGTACGGGCTTTCTCTAGTTGCAGTGAGCAGGGGTTAGTCTTCCGTGTGGTGCACACGCACCACATTCTCATTGGGGTGGCTTCTCTTGTAGCGGAGCATGGGCTCTAGGTGCATGGGCTTCATTAGTTGTGGCACACAGGTTCAGTAGTCGTGGCTGGAGGGCTCCAGAGTGCAGGCTCAGTAGTTGTGGTGCACGGGCTTAGTTGCTCTGTGGCATGTGGGATCTTCCCGGACCAGGGCTTGAACCCGTGTCCCTGCATTGGCAGGCGGATTCTTAACCACTGTGCCACTAGGGAAGTCCCAAGGCTATATTTTTAAATTCAAGATTGAAGAAAGTGGTCAAATAGACATTAAATTAGTGGAGGAAGGAATATGATGAAAAATGAGTGATACTCTTGGACTAATTCATCAGTGTAATTGCTCTTTGTTGGGACCATTATTTTCATAAATCAACATGGTTTTTACAAATGTTTATTGAATGTACCTTTTATATGTGTGGTTTATTTTATTTTATTATTATTATTTTTTTGCGGTACGCGGGCCTCTCACTGTTGTGGCCTCTCCTGTTGTGGAGTACAGGCTCTGGACGTGCAGGCTCAGTGGCCATGGCTCACGGGCCCAGCCGCTCTGCGGCATGTGGGATCTTCCTGGACCAGGGCACGAACCCGTGTCCCCTGCATCGGCAGGCAGACTCTCAACCACTGCGCCACCAGGGAAGCCCTATATGTGTGGTTTATTGAAAGATATTTGAGCCTGGATATTTGTGGCCTATTCCTGGTTGAATAATTAAAATTGTATGACTTTAAATAAGTCAGCTTCTCTGGGTCTTTGATTTATCATCTGCAAGATGTACTGGACCTTTAATTAATTCATTTAGCGCATGTCTTGATTACCTATTATATACCTGAAACTGGATGTGCTGGGCATAAAGCAATAAAAAAACCCAGATAATGTCCCCAGCTTATTGATATTGATATTACTGTGGGGTTAGAATAATAAATAAGCAAGTAGATGTAAAGTATAATATTGAGTGGTAGTAACTACTCTAAACAAGATAAATATAAGGTCCATGATGACAAGGGCCTTGTCTAGCTTCTGCATTTCTTTTTTTCTTTTTTTTAATACAGCAGCTTTTTATTAGTTATCTATTTTATACATACTAGTGTATATATGTCAATCCCAGTCTCCCAGTTCATCCCCCCTGCCACTTTCCCCCCTTGGTGTCCATATGTTTGTTCTCTACATCTGTGTCTCTATTTCTGCCTTGCAAACCAGTTCATCTGTACTATTTTTGTAGCTTCCACATATACGTGTTAATATATGACATTTTTCCCTTTCTGTCTTACCTCTTGGACATCTGTATGTCTTCTTTGGAGAATTGTCTATTTAGGTCTTCTGCCCTTTCTTTTTTTTTTTTTTTTGCGGTACGTGGGCCTCTCACTGTTGCAGCCTCCCCCGTTACAGAGCACAGGCTCCGGATGCGCAGCCTCAGCGGCCGTGGCTCACGGGCCCAGCCGCTCCGTGGCATGTGGGATCTTCCCGGACTGGGGCACGAACCCATGTCCCCTGCATAGGCAGGCAGACTCTCAACCACTGCGCCACCAGGGAAGCCCTTCTGCCCATTTTTTGATTGGGTTGTTTGTTTTTTTAATATTGAGCTGCATGAGCTGTTTATATATTTTGGAGATTAATCCTTTGTCCATTGATTTATTCGCAAATATTTTCTCCTATTCTGAGGGTTGCCTTTCGTCTTGTTTATACTTTCCTTTGCTATGCAAAAGGTTTTAAGTTTCATTAGGTCCCATTTGTTTATTTTTGTTTTATTTCCATTACTCTAGAAGGTGGGTCACAAAAGATCTTGCTGTGATTTATGTCAAAGACTGTTCTTCCTATGTTTTCCTCTAAGAGTTTTAGAGTGTCCGGTCTCACATTCAGGTCTTTAATCCATTTTGAGTTTATTTTTGTGTATGGTGTTAGGGAGTGTTCTAATTTCATTGTTTTACATGTAGCTGTCCAGTTTTCCCAGCACCACTTATTGAAGAGACTGTCTTTTCTGCATTGTATATCCTTGCCTTCTTTGTCATAGATTAGTTGACCATAGGTATGTGGGTTTATCTCTGGGCTTTCTATCATGTTCCACTGATCTATATTTCTGTTTTTGTGCCAGTACCATATTGTCTTGATTACTGTAGCTTTGTAGTATAGTCTGAAGTCAGGGAGTCTGATTCCTCTAGCGCCATTTTTTTCCCCTCAAGGTTGCTTTGGCTATTCGGGGTCTTTTGTGTTTCCGCACAAATTGTGAAATTTTTTGTTCTAGTTCTGTAAAAAATGCCATTGGTAATTTGATAGGCATTGCATTGAATCTGTAGATTGCTTTGGGTAGTATAGTCATTTTCACAATGTTGATTCTTCTAATCCAAGAACATGGTGTACCTCACCATCTGTTTGTGTCATCTTTGATTTCTTTCATCAGTGTCTTATAGTTTTCTGAGTACAGGTCTTTTACCTCCTTAGGTAGGTTTATTCGTAGGTGTTTTATTCTTTTTGTTGCAGTAGTGAATGGGATTGTTTCCTTAATTTCTCTTTATGATCTCTCTTTGTTAGTGTGTAGGAATGCAAGAGATTTCTGTGCATTAATTTTGTATCCTGCAACTTTACCAGATTCATTGATTAGCTCTAGTAGTTTTCTGGTGGCGTCTTTAGGATTCTCTATTTATAGTATCATGTCATCTGCAAACAGTGACAGTTTTACTTCTTCTTTTCCAATTTGTATTCCTTTTCTTTCTTTTTCTTCTCTGATTGCCATGGCTAGGACTTCCAAAACTATGTTGAATAATTGAGGAGAGTGGACATCCTTGTCTTGTTCCTGATCTTAGAGGAAATGCTTTCAGTTTTTCACCATTGAGAATGATGTTTGTCATATATGGCCTTTATTATGTTGAGGCAGGTTTCCTCTATGCCCACTTTCTGGGGAGTTTTTATCATAAATGGGTGTTGAATTTTGTCAAAAGCTTTTTCTGCATCTATTGATATGATCATATGGTTTTTATTTTTCAGTTTGTTAATATGGTGTATCACATTGATTGATTTGCATATATTGAAGAATCCTTGCATCTCTGGGATAAATCTCACTTGATCATGGTGTATGATCCTTTTAATGTGTTGTTGGATTCTGTTTGCTAGTATTTTGTTGAGGAGTTTTGCATCTATATTCATCAGTGATAGTGGTCTGTAATTTTTTTTTTTTGGTCGTATCTTTTTCTGGTTTTGGTACCAAGGTGATGGTGGCCTCATAGAATGAGTTTGGAGTGTTCCTTCCTCTGAAATTTTTTTTGGAAGAGTTTGAGAAGGATGGGTGTTAGCTCTTCTCTAAACGTTTGATAGAATTCACCTGTGAAGCCCTCTGGTCCTGAACTTTTGTTTGTTGGAAGATTTTTAATCACAGTTTCCATTTCATTACTTGTGATTGGTCTTTTCATATTTTCTATTTCTTCCTGGTTCAGTCTTGGAAAATTGTACCTTTCCAAGAATTTGTCCATTTCTTCCAGGTTGTCCATTTTATTGGCATAGAGTTGCTTATAGTAGTCTATTATGATGCTTTGTATTTCTGCGGTGTCTGTTGTAACTACTCCTTTTGCATTTCTAATTCTGTTGATTTGAGTTCTCCCTCTTTTTCTTGATGAGTCTGGCTAAAGGTTTATCAATTTTGTTTATCTTCTTAGAGAACCAGCTTTTAGTTTTATTGATCTTTGCTATTGTTTTTTTTTGTTTCTATTGCATTTATTTCTGCTCTGACCTTTATGATTTCTTTCCTTCTAGTAACTTTGGGTTTTGTTTGTTCTTCTTTCTCTAGTTTGTTTAAGTGTAAGGTTAGATTGTTTGAGATTTTTCTTGTGTCTTGAGGTAGAATTGTATTGCTATAAACTTCCCACTTAGAACTGCTTTTGCTGCATCCTATAGGTTTTGGATCATCGTGTTTTCATTGTCATTTGTCTCTAGGTATTTTTTGATTTCCTCCTTGATTTCTTCAGTGATCTCTTGGTTATTTAGTAATGTATTGTTTAGCCTCCATGTGCTTATGTTTTTTACATTTTTTCCCTGGAATTTATTTCTAATCTCATAGCATTGTGGTCAGAAAAGATGCTTGATATGATTTCAATTTTCTTAAATTTACCGAGGCTTGATTTGTGACCCCGGTTGTGATCTATCTTGGAGAATGTTCCATGAACACTTGAGAAGAAAGTGTAATCTGCAGTTTTCACATGGAATGTCCTATAAATATCAATTAAATCTATCTGGTCTATTGTGTCATTTAAAGCTCGTGTTTCCTTATTAATTTTCTGTGTGGATGATCTGTCCATTGGTGTAAGTGAGGTGTTAAAGTCTCCCACTATTATTGTGTTACTCTCGATTTCCTATTTTATAGTTGTTAGCATTTGCCTTATGTATTGAGGTGCTCCTATGTTGGGTGTGTATATATTTATAATTGTTATATCTTCTTCTTGGATTGATCCCTTGAGCATTATGTAGTGTCCTTCCTTGTCTCTTGTAACATTCTTTATTTTAAAGTTTATTTTACCTGACATGAATATTGCTACTCCAGCTTTCTTTTGATTTCCATTTGCCTGGAATATCTTTTTCCATCCCCTCACTTTCAGTCTGTATGTGTCCCTATGTCTGAAGTGCGTGTCTTGTAGACAGCATATATATGGGTCTTGTTTTTGTATTCATTCAGTGAGCCTGTGTCTTTTGGTTGGAGCATTTAATCCATTCACATTTAAGGTAATTATCGATATGTATGTTCCTATGACCATTTTCTTAATTGTTTTGGGTTTGTTTTTGTATGTTCTTTTCTTCTCTTGTGTTTCCCACTTAGAAAAGTTCCTTTAGCATTTGTTGTAGAGCTGGTTTGGTGATGCTGAATTCTCTTAGCTTTCGCTTGTCTGTAAAGCTTTTGATTTCTCCCTCGAATCTAGCTTCTGCATTCTATATCCCTAGCGCCTAGGACAGTGCCAGGCCATAAGAATGCTCAATAAACATTTGCTGACTAAATGAATGAATACACAAATTGAATCGCTTGCAAATCACCTACACTTATTATCATGGATGAGTTCATTGCAGAGATTCAGGGACTTCAGAACAAAGAAATCCAGTGAAAACTCCTACTTGTTTGAAAACAAGAAGCCCATTTGTGTTGGTTCAATTTTAATGCATCCAGTTAGCTACGCTATGTACCCAGTTGTTTGTTCAAACACTAGTCTAGATTTTTCTGTGAAGATGTAATTAGCATCTTGTAATTTTGCAGATATAATTAGCACCTAAAATCTGTTGAGTTTAAATGAAGGAGACCACTTTTGATGAGTGGGCCTCATCCAATCAGTTGAAGTTCTTAGGAATAAAAACTGAGATTTCCTCAAGAAGAAGGAATTGTGCCTCAAGACTGTAACACAGAAATGCTCCCTGAATATCCAGCCAGCGAGGCTGCTCTACAAATTTGTGACTCAAGACTGCACCATCAACTCCTGTCTGAGGTACCAGCCAGCTGACCTGATATACACATTTGCCAGCCCACACAATCCTGTAAGCCAATTCCTTAAAATCTATCTGTCTATCTCCTATTTTTGTGGAGAACTTTGACTGATACACTAATAAAATTATTTTAACAACTGTTTAACTTCCTTGAATTGAATACATTGTTTGTGTATAGAGTTTTTTAGGAAAAAATCTAGTTTTCTTTAAATTCTGAGACTTTCATCATACTTGGTTAGTTTCCTCTGCTAAAGTGGAGGTAGTTGAAAACAAATAGAAATGTTAATGTAAGATGTAACATGGTTAACCGTGAGGCTCGTTGTGTCTTGGCTATCTCCACACTATGTTCATCTCTCCGTTTATTAATATTTTGGATCTGTATCAGCGTTACATACAAGCTTGTGTGAAGTAACACAGAGGCAGAAGGGGTTCTTTGATCCAAATGTAAGCCAACTTTGGGGTATGGGAGAAGGTAGGGCTATGGAGGTGGAGGAGTCATGCTTTGCTAGAATCTTCTTGGGTATGAAGAGGGTGAGCAAGATCATATGTAATATAAATTTTGTCATATATTATACTTAAATCTTTTATCAAGAATATATATATATGTTGCTCTTTTATCAAGTATCAATATATAGTTCTTTTATCAAGAACTATAATCTAGGGGAAGCTAACTATAGTATATTTCAACATTTATATTGCATATGTTCTTGCTCACCTTCTCCCAATGTTTAACACTCAAATAGATGCCAGAAAGTAATCATCAAAATGGCAGAACTTTAAGATGGATGTGGGAGAAAATTGGAATATAACCAAGTCCTAAAATTATTCTTTCAATACAGTTTTTCGTAGGCGAAATGGGGAATCTTAAAAAAACAGTAAGATTTTCTAAAAGAGAAATAAATTTAAAACTTCTGACTCCAGACATTGAAAAAGACTTTGAAAGGTTATCTCTTGCATTCTTTTACCTCTGGGCAGGTTGTGTGCTTTGAGCCACATTTTAAAACCCTCTCACATGCAGCAAGAGTGCACAACTCTCGTTAGCTCTCCATTTTAGTATTAAATGATTTTACTATCAAGAATTCTTACCTTTATCTAACATAATTTTTCTCTTGTTCTGGTCCAAATTGGAGTTGGAGAGTAGCTGGTGATTATTCCTTGTGTGAGAGCCCTTCATGTATTTATAGATTGTTATTAAATTGTCCCAAATCAACCTTTAATCTTCAAACTGAATAATATCCATTTTCTTGACCTCCTTTAATAGATCTTTTTCCAAACCCTTCAATCACCATTTGTAGCTTTCTGCTAAACCAGCTCTATTTTTTTTCCTCCCTGTTTACTTGTAGATCACAGAGCCAGAGAGGATATTTTTGGAAGAGTAGGAGTTTCATAAAAGGATTTCATCCTTTGTATTTATGTATATGTGCACCTTTCTTTATATAATAGATATTTAAAATAACATATTTTTGCAAGTCAAATGATATTTTAATACTCCTAGCAAGTTTACCTTTTAAAGGTTATAAGTAAATCTCTTTTAAACTGAACACCTTTGTTAGGTAAATACATAAAGAGAGAGAGTTTCTTAAATTCAGATTTTTATGTTTACATCAAGCTTTCTTAAAGTAGAGGCCATTTCTATTATTATAACAGTGTTGTCTTTTTGTTCCATAGCAATTCAGTAACCAATTTCTGATTGTGAAGTATTATGTTTTAGGTCTGCTTTTGAGTACTACATTTGCACTATCAGTCCGCATTTATTTGGCACCTATATTAAAGATATTTGTAAAAACATGAAAAATAAATCATACTCTGTTCTTAAAGAGATTGCAGTCTAGAGGGAGAGATAGAATGCATGCAAATAATTAAAATATAAATTGGGAAGAATGTAAGTATAATAAGTTTGGACCACAGAGAGATTATCCGGAAACAAGGAAGATTTTTGAAAGAGGTTGCGTTTGCTAGGGGAGGTCTTGCAGGTGGTGTAACTTTTGTACAGGTAGAAATAAGGAAGGATCATTACTAGCAGAAGGAACTATCTGAAAAGTGCAATGGGACTGAAGAGTGGTCAGTGAAGAATCAATTAAAAGAAGAAAAAGCCAAAAGGGAGTTTGGGAGATGGAGTGATTATTGCCTTGGTTTTTTTTTAAACTATGAAAATGTATTACTATTGTATGAAAATACGGGAAAGAGGGAGGGGGGAAAGTAAAAGAATACATGGCTGGCTGGCATCCTGTAATGAACTAGAAGTAGGAGCAAAACCAGCTAAATAATGTCCAATAATCATTCATCTTCCCTCTACCAGTTCCTCTGGTAAGGAATGTGAATTCAAAGGTAAGGGTTTCCTTTAAAGAAGATGGTGGTTAACATTACTGGTTTGTTTTTTGGCTACCCAGAATCTAATCACCATTCCTATTTTGGGGGAAGTCCCTATTATGAGGTATTAGTTGGAGGCTGAGGTCTGTTTTCCACTATGAAAACCAAAGAGGGGGCAGACATTTCTTCTCACCAGTTGAAGCCGGAGACACATGGCCTTGACTCAGCCAATTTTAAGCTCCCATGATTTTTTTTTAACTTTAGGGATTAACAGAATGATATAGTGACATAAAGCAAACTATCATGTTAACAATGTATCCAGGTGGGGCAGTGAGGAGTGTCCAGTGGCATGGCATCAATGGCTGAGTCCTCCCCTGACTCTTCTCAAAACGTGATCTTGACTATATTCCCCACTTTCTGGCCTTCTTTGATTCTTCCCAATTTCCTGAACTTGTTTCTTTAGCTTTCCACCTGATTTTGAGGACTTCTGATATTCTGTGTACAATACTGTTTCTGCTTAAGTTAGCCCAAGTCAATTTTGGTGGCTTACAATCTAGAATCATGACTGAAACAAACATTAACCTAGAATCTTCACACAGAATGGAGTGAAGTGGGTAGAGATGACATGCCAGAATATTTAGTAGGCATCTACCATTGTCTAGGTAAGAAGGTTCATCCAAGTGACACCAGTTGAATGATGACAGTGGCAATCAGAATAGAGAGGAGGGGCTGCATGTAGGAGATATGATACTGGGTTGGATATGAGGTTGAACAGCCTGCATTATATGTTACTATTTCATTACCAAGGTTGATTATGCCTGATCTGGCTGGTTAGGTGAACATCTCACCTCTTTTTCTGTAGAACATGTACTTTCCTTCTGAAGATCTGAGGTGAAGAGGATGCCTTTTTTTAGTTGAAAGAGGATTTTAATTTTCAATCAAGGTTGATTGATACATCAGGTCATTGCAACTAATTGAAGTGAAGAAGAATGTAGGGTTGGGGAATGAAAAATGATTGCAAAGTTTAAGGTGGAGTGATTGGTTAAGCAACGGTATCATTAACTGAAATGGGGACATTGAAGGAGGAGCTAGTAGAGGGAAGGTGAATGATAATTGGACATTATTTAGCTAGCTTTGCTCCTAGTTCTAGTTCATTACTGGATGCCAGCTATCCATGTATTCTTTTCCTTTTTTTCCTCCTCCTCCCTCCCTCCTCCCCTCCTCCTTCCCTCCCTCCCTTCTCTTCATACATTAGTAATACATTTTCATAGTTTAAAAAAATCAAGCAGTCCAAAAGCACATACAATCATATGTTGCCTGGGTTCTCCTGGACCATTGAGAGCTGGACAAAGGATCTAAAACTTTACCCCATGCAATGTTTCCACTGCTTTCAATAAGATTTCTCTGGATGCCTGGGGGCTTCTTATTGTCTTACTCTTCTTATTGTCACTTTATTTTCAGGGATCTTCTTTACACATGACTATTTTATGTTGTATTTCCCAGAGGTTACATAAGCCCCGTTTACTGTTTTTCTTTTCTTTTTTTTTTACAATAGCTTGCCCACATAGAGCATTTATGCTATGTCAGATTTCTCTGGATGATGTACATCACCAGTAAGGATCCCTTTGAGCAATGCTACGAACATCTCAGAATCTCATTTTAGAGATTCTCTCTCCTCTAAAGAATTTCTTAATCACTTCACCCTCCTCTGTCTCTCATCTTTCTTGGATTCTTTCTTCTCATTCCTCACTCTCTCTCATCTGTTCTGCCACCTCCTGCCTCCTCTGGAATATTGCTCTCCTGGGTCATGCACAGGGATATTGCCCCATTCTTTGAAACCTTGTTATAAACCAACATCCATTCTCTGGGTTTTGCTATTTATTTCAAGTGCTTATCAGGTTATTGTTCCAAGAATAATTGCTTTCTCTGTAAAACAAATCCTTTTGCTAGCTACTAGTTATTTCTCTTCTTGTCACATACACTACACAGAGGTGCTATCTATTCATATCTACATATGACAGAAACTGAGTCCTCATGTATATATATCCATAGAGTATGTGCAATATTTGCATATGTGTCTTAAAAAATAAATTGGCTCATACCATACATAGTCTATGGTATAAATATCTCATTAAATCAGTATACATATATCTTCTTTTTATTATAAATGTACAACACATTTTTGACCATTTACCTATCAATGGACAATGAAGTTGTTCAGAAGTTTTCACTATAATAAGCAATGCTTTAATGACTATTCCTGTACATGTTTCATTTTGCCTCTGTGTGTTTCTAATGGTTAGATGACTAGAAATGAAACTACTGTGCCATAAAATTCAACATTTTAAAAAATTTTTATTTAATTTAATTTTTTTGGCTGCATTGGGTCTTCATTGCTGTGCGCAGGCTTTCTCTAGTTGTGGTGAGCGGGGGCTACTCTTTGTTGTGGTGTGTGGGCTTCTCATTGTGGTGGCTTCTTTTGTTGTGGAGCACGAGATCTAGGCAAGTGGGCTTCAGTAGTTGCGGCTCATGGGCTCAGTAGTTATGGCTCGTGGCTTCTAGAGTGTAGGCTCAGTAGTTGTGGCTCATGAGCTTAGTTGCTCCGTGGCATGTTCAGTCTTCCCAGAGCAGGGATCAAACCTATGTCCCCTGAATTGGCAAATGGAATCTTAACCACTGTGCCACCAGGGAAGTCCCAAGATTCAACATTTTGATTAACATACTGCCCTTCAAAAAAGATGTTCCAATTTACAGTTCCACCATAATTTTTTTAGAATTTTTACTTCCTGCACCCTTGCTAACATTGAATCATTTTAATTTTTGTCAATATCTTTGCCAAAAATGGTATCTTGCTTTTATTTTAGCTTGTTTTTTCTTCAGTATTAGTGCAGCTGACCATCTTTTCAGATATTTATTTATTTATTTTTTAGTAAGTTACATGTCCACATCTTTCCATTTTAAATTCAAGTTTTGTCTTTAAAAATTAATTTATAGGAATTCTTCTTCCTTATCATATAATGATATAATGTGTTTGAAAATATTTTCTCACAGTATCCTGTATCTTATACCTTTGTTTCGAGTAGTCTTTAATCTTTTCCTTTTTTGAATCTGGGTTTTACATCTTGTTTAGGAAAGCATTCCTTTCTTTAAGATTGAAAGTGTTTTTAATATATTGTATTATACTTTAGCTTTTGAATCCAGGTGAAATTTATTTTTGTGTATGTTTGACAGAGTAACAGATTTTTTCTGAGTGTGGCTGACCCTATGTATACCATTTATTGGATGTTCTCATATTCAGTGCTTGTTATAGACTGAATGTTTGTGTCCCCTGCAAAATTCATATGTTGACATCCTAACCAACAAGGTTATAGTAGGTGATTAGGTCATGAGGGAAGAGTCCCTGTAAAAAGAGGCCCAAGAGAGCTCCCTTGCCCCCTTCCCATGTGAGGTTATAGTGAGAAGACCACTGTCTATGACCCAGGAAGCAGACCCTCACCAGACACTGAATCTGCCCACACCTAGGTCTTGAACTTCTAACCTCCAGAACTATGAGAAATAAATTTCTGTTGCTTAAAAGCTACATAATCCATGGTATTCTATTATAGCACCGTGAATGGCCTAAAACACCCCTGGTTTGAAATGCCTTTTTTTCTTTCTTAAATCTTAATTTTCTTTCATTGACCTGTATTTAATAATTCTGGGCTGATACCATTTGATCTTATAACTATACCTTGTAGTGACATATTCTAAGGATTTAGAAACTATGATTTTTTCATTCAGTGTATTACTTTTACTTAGTTGTTTTAATTTTAATAGCAGTATTACTTAACTTTTTATGTAGGCAAAAAGAAATCAGTGTAAAATAAAATAATCTGAATAAAAATTTAATGTTCAATGTGTATTGGAAATAACCATATGAACTCATGATTTTTTATTAATTAAAAATTATATTTTCTAGCTCTGTTCAGGAAAGGGAGAATAAACTACCTCTAGCCGTGAACCTTTTTAGTACTCTGATATGGGTCTCTAAATATAATTCACCACAGATAACAAGGTTCCTTAAAGGCTATGGCAGTTTCTAAGTATGAAACAGGTAATGTAAAAAAGTGAGCCAAGGGACTTCCCTGGTGGTGCAGTGGTTAAGCATCTGCCTGCAATGAAGGGGACACGGGTTCAATCCCTGGTCGGGGAAGATCCCACATGCCGCCGATCGACTAAACCCGTGTGCCACAACTACTGAGCCTGTGCTCTAGAGCCTGTGAGCCACAACTACTGAGCCTGCGTGCCTAGAGCCTGTGCTCCTCAACAAGAGAAGGCACCGCAATGAGAAGCCTGTGCACCGCAATGAAGAGTAACCCCCACTCGCTACAACTAGAGAAAGCCCATGCGCAGCAACGAAGACCCAACGCAGCCAAAAATAAAATAAATGAATAAACAAATTATAAAAAAAAAGAAAAGAAAAGTGAGCCAAGGAGATCTTGTTGTACCAAAAAGCAAAGAGGGGGCTTCCCTGGTGGCGCAGTGGTTGAGAGTCCACCTGCCAATGCAGGGGACGTGGGTTTGTGCCCTGGTCCGGGAAGATCCCACATGCCGCGGAGTGGCTGGGCCCGTGAGCCATGGTAGCTGAGCCTGCGCATCCGGAGCCTGTGCTCCGCAGCGGGAGAGGCCACAACAGTGAGAGGCCCGCGTACCGCAAAAAACAAAAAAAAAGCAAAGAGGCTTTCAAGGACTCATGGAGTCTTATCAAAACAGCATAGAAGCCAAGGGCTCCTTGGCTGAAGGTGGACAATTTTATCATTGAAAGAAAAATGGCTATGATTGATTTGAAACGCATGGATACAGTCCATAATGATATCATAAAGAAAACAAAATAAGCCTATTTCTTATCAGCAGAGATGACCATTATACTAACTTTTTAACATATACATTGGTAATTAAAAAGAAAGGATTAAACATTTATTCTTCCATTTATTCTAGCTGGAAATGAATTTCAGAGAAGCCAAAGTGTCTCAGTTAAAAACAGATTTTTTTTTTTAAGAATGGCAACTAATCAATGTGGAATAAATAGTACAGTTAGAAAAATCTTTTTTAAAAATCCATATTGGAATAATTGATTCAGGCAAAGATTATTAGTGCATGCTAAACCATTAAGTGCGGTGCTGGGAAACTCAAAATTTCATGGTGACAAATTACAAGCCTAAGGATTTCTTTACGGTTGCAAAAGGAAAGAATCTAACTTGGCAGTGGAGTAATCAGGCTCTCCCCACGCAAACCCAATGATCACCTATACCAACACTAGCAGTGGACAACCAGATGTTTTGTATCTCTAAATACGATGCTAAAAGTAGAACCAGTGTCACCTATTAAACATTTCTACTAAAAAAGTTAAACCTGAGTCTAAACAAGGCTTTACATCTAACTTCTATTTTTCAGGAAATAGTGGGCATAAAAAAAGAAAATGCTAAACAAGACCATGAAAAAAACAGTCAGAAAAATCTCAAACATAGTTCATAACATAGGACAACTTATATAATTTTCCTGTTTTGTTCTTTAAGTCAATGACAAGAAAAGAAAAAGTGTGTCTGTATGTGTATATGTGTGTAGTAATATGAGTCCTACTGTATACTAAAAGACACAAAATATACAACAACCAAATGCCACATGCAGATCCTGCAGGGATCCTGGTTTGAACCTATTAGCAATGAAAATTATCTTTAGGATAATTACGAATATTTGAATATGAACTGAGTAATAGAATTATTATTAATTTTGTTAAATATTATACTTTTTTTGTGGTTGTATAGAAAAATATTCCTAGTTTTTAGAAATGCATTCTAAAATACTTTGGACCAGAGTGTCATAAAGTCCTTAATTTTTAAAATATATTACAGTAAATAAATACATAAACAAATATGGTTAAATATTAATTGTTATGTCTAAGTGTTAAGCTTATGGCTATTTATTTTATAGTGTGCCTATATATGTCTACTTTTCTTTGTATTTGAAAAATTTTATAATAAGAAGTTGAATAAGTAAAATAAAATATTATGTATATAACTTATATATCATAAGTTATTTATTTTTAGGATTCAAATAAAAAGGTCTTAAGATATTTAAATTAAGGTTTTATTTTATATATGTGTTTATTATATTGTGTCTTGCTATCCAGTAGTACACCTTTCCATTTATTCAGAATCTTAAAGAAATGTTATTCAGTACTTTTATGGTTTTCTTCATGTAGAACTTGAATATTTCCTGTTAGATGCTTTTCTAAGTATCTTAAGTGTGTAGTTACTCTTGTCTAGTTGCAGTTGCTATTGACCAGAAAAGTAATGGTCCATAGGGAAATTGATCTTATTTTTTGGCCATCTTGCTGGACTCTTTAGTGGTAATAGATAGTTTTACAATTTTTTATTTTCCTTTCTAATAGTCCCTTTTAATTGTAAAAAGTAAAATGCATACAAAGACCTATATAAAACATAAATATACAGGGCAATGGAATATTATTAATCGATCATAAATATAATCACCTCCCAAATTAAAAAAAAACTGAAAACTTCCAGCACTCCCTGCCTTGTGTCCATTCTATTTCACATGTTTTGACTGATCTACTAGCCATTCTGAAATTTAATTTTCTAGGTCATAATTATTTTGCAATACATTCTTACTTTTTTGAGTTTTATCCAAGAAATTCTGAATTCAAAGAATACCAAGTGTGGTCATCAGCATAAAATAGAGTATTATATCTATAAGATGTTTTATGTAAGCCTTATACAAGCCACAAAGCAAAAAGCTACAGTAGATTCACAAAAGATAAAGAGAAGAGAATCAAAGCATACCACTATGAAAAATCATCAATTCAAGAAGGAAGGCAGCAAGTGAGGAAGAAAGGAACAAGGAAATTACATAACGGCCAGAAAAGAATAAGATGGCAAATAGTAAGTTTTTAACTATGAATAATTACTCTAAATGTAAATTGATTGAATTCTCCAATCAAAAGACATAAAGTGGATGGATGGATAAAAAAACAAGACCCAACTATATGCTGCCTGCAAGAGGCTCACTTCAGCTTTAAGGACACACATAGGCTCAATGTGAAGAGATGGAAAAAGATATCCCATACAAGTGGAAACCAAAAGAGAGCAGGGATAGCTATACTTTGTCAGACAAAATAGACTTTAAGCCAAAAATGATAACAAGAGTCAAAGACATTATCATATAAAAATAAAGGGGTTAATACATCAAGAAGATATGACATTCATTAATATATATGCATCCAACGTTGGAGCACTAACAACATGAAGCAAATACTAACAGCACTGAATGGACAAATAAACAACAATACAATAATAGTAGGGAACTTCAACATACCACTTTCAACAGCTGGTAGGTTAATCAGACAGAAAATCAACAAGGAAACATTGGACTTGACCCATAATTTAGAGCAAACCTAACAGACATATACAGAATATTCCATCTACCAGCAGTAGAATACACATTCTTCTTAAGTGCACATGGAACATTCTCTAGGGTAGATTATGTGACAGCTCACAGACAAATCTTAGCGAATTTAAGAAGGTTGAAATCATATGTGGCATCTTTCCTGTTTTTGATTTTAGCAAACTAAAAATCAATAACAAGAGGAAAGACAAGTACTGTATGATATCACTTATATGTGGAATCAAAAAAAGCCAAACTCATAGAAACAGAGAGTATAGTGGTGGTTACCAGGGGCTGGGGGGAGTGGGGGCAATGGGGAGATGTTGGTCAAATGACTCAAACCTAAGATGCATAAATTCGGGGGATCTAATGTACAATGTGGTGATTATAGTTACTAATACTGTATTGTATACTTGACAGTTGCTAAGAGAATAGACCTTAAATATTTACACCATAAAGAAATGATAATTATGGGATGTGATGGAGGTGTTAACTGATGCTATGGTGGTACTTATTTGCAATATATATGTGTAACAAATTAATAAGTTATACATCTTAAACTTTCAAAATGTTATATGTTACTTATAGCTCAAAAAAAAAACGGGAAAAAAACATTTGAAGTGAGGACAAAGGTGGAGGATAGAAGGGGAAATTGTCTTCTAAATTTGAACAGTGTCGACAGTTATTGGGAAAGCAGGATGCCTTTTTTTTTTTTTTTTTTTAGATTTGCTGATGGAACAGAAGGATGTTAAAGAAAAATGAAAACAAAGCTGTACTTTCTTACCATATTACCACCCAAAAAGAAATCTATTAAGTGAAATAACAGAAAAGTGTGTGCAGTCTAAACTGGAGTTACTGACAAGTATTTAAAGTATCTGCAACAGGTATGAAACCCCCAAACCCCAGCAGTGTTTTCATAGGAATTAAAGAAAGGGAGTTGCTGTCTCCCTCCATGATTTTTTGGCCTGCATAAAATGATAAGCACATTTAAGACAGATTTGAGACTAGATCCTGAAACTGTCCAACCCAATTTTATATCTGAAGACAGAAAAAGTGCCACTTGTAGAAAATCAAATGTTCCTTACAGTGCCAGGAAGCTTACTTTTCACCTTCCTGTCCTGAGTTCTGAAGGGTTTGAGGTTGGCATGCACTACTGGCAGGTAGAAGTGAGACACAGGTGACTGGCTGTAAGTTTGTGGAAGGAATCTTTCCCCAGTGATGCTCTTACGTGAGCATCCTCCAAGGATGGCTGCTGGCAGATCCAGCACTACACTAGTCTCTGTGGTACAGGGAATACAGGAAGACTCATATGGGTTGGCATTCTTTTGGATTATGAGTTGGGAGAGGTTTCACTTTATAATATGAATAGATCTCAACATTTATAGCTTCAGTGATACATTTACAGAAAAAATTTAGGCCTTATTTCTCTACTGGGCTTACTTCAAACTCTCTTACAATCTGTAAAATCACAAATGAATGGTGAAGGATCTAGAAGACTATTCACATCTGTTTTATTTTCTTTCTGTGTTCATGAAATTTTTTAAGGATGTATAATCCTTGCTTAATTTTGGGGATAATCTGCTTTCCACAGTTAGGGAGATTTTTTTCTTCAATAAGCCAAAGTAACTAATTTTTTGGTATTTCTGCTTCCATAACTAATTGTAATGTATGTAATACCTATTCTACAGGGATGATATGTGAATCAATTACAAAATGCTTTAGCACTTCCAAAAGGGAGGACCTCAGAATTACCACTTCTTCTTGCCCATCTTGTTTTCTCAATGCCAATAAATGTATTTTATCATATTAAAAAAAGATAGCAAATACAAGACATTTTCTCTCTTGCTTCAGCTTACTTATTAGTTTCATCTGTTGGGAATATATTACATTAATCTACAAATTTTTTTGTTACAGTTATATGACTTTTTCTGTGTGTATATATATATATATATACATATACATATACATATATATATAAAATACATGTATATAGAATATAATTAAGTATACATATATAGTACTAATAAGTTAATTTGAAAAATTATTTTTTTCCTAGAACACGTATTCAGGTTTTGGTATTAATTAGGTGCACTCATGAAAAGATGCACGACATGCTAATCATTAGAGAAATGCAAATCAAAACCACAATGAGATACCACCTCTCACTGGTCAGAATGGCCATCATCAAAAAATCTACAAACAATAAATGCTGGAGAGAGTGTGGAGAAAAGGGAACCCTCCTGCCCTGTTGGTGGGAATGTAAATTGATACAGCCACTATGGAGAACAGTATTGAGGTATCTTAAAAAACTAAAAATAGAACTACAGTATGACCCAGCAATCCCACTACTGGGCATATACCCTGAGAAAACCATAATGCAAAAAGATATGTGTATCCAAGTGTTCATTGCAGCACTATTTACAATAGCCAAGACATGGAAATAACCTAAAGGTCCATCAACAGAAGAATGGATACAGAAGATGTGGTACATATCTACAATGGAATATTACTCAGCCATAAAAAGGAATGAAACGGAATCATTTGTAGTGATGTGGATGGACCTAGAGTTTGTCATACAGAGTGAAGAGAAAAACAAATACCATATATTAACGCATATATATGGAATCTAGAAAAATGGTACTGATGAACCTAGTGGCAGGGCAAGAATACAGACACAGACATAGTTAATGGACTTGTGGACACAGGCTGGGGAAGGGAGGGTGGGGCGAATTGAGAGAGTAGCATTGACATATATACACTACCATGTGTAAAATAGATAGCTAGTGGGAAGCTGCTTTGTGAGAGACAGATATTCAAAAAATTTTCAACTCAGTGTAGAAAGCTGTAAATATTACCACCTTTGAGTATAATTCTCAGATACTTAGCCTCCCTAAAAGTTATGTTTTACTTTCCTAGGACACAAGTATTTTGAACTTAAAATTTTCTTTTTCATTAGTAATTTCCAAAAATAAATCACAGTAAACCACCCACTGTTAGAACAAGTTCATCTGGATTAATCAGATTTAAATGGGAGGCAGAGCTGAGGGACATCTTGTGAATTGTGAAGAGGCTTTGTAATCAAGATGTAAACACTAAGATCTATAGAACTTCTGAAGAACAGGAGAAATCATTATTTTGATGTCCTCCTTTCCAATTTTCTCATCAAAATGCAAACATATGGTACTTAGTATTTCCTAATTATAATTTATTAATCAAGTATTAAAAAGCTGCATTTTAGGAATTTGCAGGCAGTAATGATGAGATATCTTGATGACTTTGGTAACCATATTTTTAAAATTCTGGCCTTGGTCCTATCCTAAAAAAAGAGGGTTTGTACTGTTTAAAGCAATTCAAATTGCTCTATACCAGCAACAATTCTGGAATAGATATATGTACAAATTAAATCTTATGTGGCAATTTTGACTTAAGATTTCTTATTAATTTTATATCTTCTCATCTTTACTAAACATTTAATTTCTGTTACTTATATATAAAATATATGATTAGGTATAAATTTAGTAACTAAATATTGACACTTGGTGAATTTTTGCCTCTGAATTGCTTTCTTATGGTGCTATTTTATCTTTTTTTTTTTAAATCTGGGGTCAAATGGATTGGATAGGAAATGTTGGAGATAAGTTAAATGTCATGTAATTGAAATGTTATTCAGTTACTGAGGTCTGCCATCACAAGAAGTGTACAGCTAATGAAACCAAACGATTTAACATGAGTTTTACATACGTGGCAAAAACTTTGCTACATAAAAGCGCTAACTTGCTTGATTACTGCTGGTTCAGTCCAGGTTGAACACAGCTCTTTTTTCGGGGTCCATGGCTATATATGCCCTGCTGGTAGTAAAGTGGCTTTCTTGATAACTGAGCTTTAACAAAGCACACTCAAGAGATACTAAATGAGGGGGTAGTTTGATTAAGGACTTGTATGGGTAACTATTTTTTAAGACTGATTTGAATACAGTAGAAATCTGAGTTGAGATTTTAGATTATAGCAGAGAAAGTATGCCAAAGAAAGTAATAATTTGTAACCCAAATGAATACTTTCATCCCTTTACAGTTATTGAAATGCATCTTACACTTTAATTTTGGCTTAAATATGTAAAAGCAAGTATTTTTTTATGCCTCTGATATCTGAACACCTCCTTAGAAGGCCCCAAAAATTTAATACTAGTATTCATGGCAAAGTCTGTACTGAAGTAGAGTCCAATGTAAGTTTTTGATATGGCCATGCCAAATTTCAGTATATTTTTCCTTGATTTTAATGGGTGTCTTATAATGATAAATTTTGAAGGGACTCAGAGCATGGAGATGTTAAATAAAAATTTGGCATTGAAGGTTTAGTAGTAGAATATGGCACAAAGTATATAATCAACAAATTTACCAAGTTCTAGGCACTGCTTGAGGCACTAGAATTTCTTCAGTGAACAAACAGTCTCAATTTCCCGACCTCTTGCAGCATGAATTCTGGTGGGGAGAGATAGATGATAAACCAAAAAGCATAACACATCGTATGTCAAATAATATCAGTGTGATGGAGACAATGAACCAGGAAACAGGATATGAAGGTTTTGGGGTGGTAGAGTTTGAAATTTTAAAGTGTGTTTAGAAATGGCCTCTGAGAATTCGCCATTTCAGCAAAAACCTGAAGCAGATGAGTGATCCTTGCAAATATCTGTGGGAAGAGCATTTCGGGCGTGAAGAACAGCAAGTGAGAATGTCCTGAGGTGGGAACTTGTCAGCGTGTTCCAGGAATAGCCGGGCAACCCTGTGGCAGGAGTGGGATGAGTGGAGATTTTTATAATAAATGGGGATTTTTATGTAGAGATTTTAGGCTTTGAGGGAGCATTGTTTTTACTTTGAGTGAAATAGGAGGTCATTGGAGGGTTTTGAGCAGAAGAATAATATAACCTGACTTACATTTTAATAGAATCCCTCTGACTTCTATGTTGAAAACTACTCTGGCTTCTGTGTTCTCTTCTCCCTTCTCTGGGAGAGGGGTTCAGATAGAGCAGGTAAGAGATAGCAGACAGACTGCTATCTGTCTGCAGTCTGCAGACTGCAGTCTGTTATGACAGACTGTCATAAAGAGAAGGTTTGGGGATGTATTTTGAAGAGAGTACTGGAAAGATTCGCTCATGGATTGGATGTGAGATGTGAGAGAAAGAGTCAAGCATGAGTTGAGTGGCTTAAGTCAGTAAGTGGTTGAAGCTGCCATTTATCAGGATGGGAAGATTGTTGGAAAAGATTTGGGGAAGGGTACAATATGTGAGCAAGATTTGATGGGCCTGTAGCAATTCTCCAGGAGAGAGCAAGGGTGTGGAAGTAAAGATGTACTAGGCAAAGGGATCATTGTGTGCAGTGTCACTGAACCTTGGAAATACTTTAATTGTTTGGGAAGTGGTGAGATATTCAGTGTGGTGTAAGCAGTGTACATTAGGGGCTGGCAGACTATAGCTCACAGGCCAAATCCAGCACACTGCCTTTTCTTTTTTATAGCCCATAAGCTGTACAAATGGTTGAGAAAAAATTAAAAGAAGAATAATATTTTGTGGCATGTGAAAATTAGATGAAATTCACATTTCAGTGTCCGCAAGTAAAGTTTGATTGGAATGCAACCATGCTCATTCATTCATCTATTGCCTGTGGCTGTTTTTGCACTAAAATGGCATATTAAATTGTTGTGACAGAGACTAAATGGCCTGCAAAGGTGAAAATACTTACCCTCTTGCCCTTTATAGAAAAAGTTTGCTAGAGTCAAAATGGAGCATTATTTGGGGGCAGATCGTGAAGTACCTTGTGTGCCTTGCTAAAGAATTGGGCCTTGATTGTAGGCAACAGGAAGATATCAAGGGTGGCTATCTTCCTAAAATATTACAAATAATACAGGAAAAATCCTAGCCCAACCTTATTCCCAGCTGGAGGAACAAACATGGAGACAGCAATGATTTGCCCAGAGGTTCCCAGCACTTCAGTGCAAAGACTAGGCAAGGACTGTAGTGTGTCAGTGCCCAGAATCATAGTTTTACTCCCGTTGTTCATCATCTGCTGTGGAGCTTCTGCATACAGGGAAGTTCCTCCAAAGATCTCATAGAATGTGCATGTCCGCTATAGAATGTCAGGAGAGAGAATTACTAGAGTTTAATGTTTTATCCGAACTTAACTACATGTTTATTTCATAATCAATGAAATTTGAGAAAAGAACCTTCATAAACTTTGAATGAAATTATAATGAAAATTGAGCCATTATTTTAATAAAGTTTGATCCAGAGCAAAGCTGAATTAGGCTAAAATTCGGCACTTCTTCCTCTTCTTATTGGAATATTCTTATTTGACTCCTTATCCCTTCATCCCATCCTGTTTCCCTTAAGCTATGAAAAGGCAAGTGTTAGCAGCAGGCCTGTAGCACGGTCTCTCATTATTGTCATGGATTCCTAAAATTAATGATTGGAGGCATATCACTAATTCTAGCTACTGTTGAATGGGGGAGCTTTTATGGATTTACAACTTATTCCAGGGAGTGAAGCAAGAAGAAGCGTTAGGAAGGATTCTGTTATTGCCAGTGCTATGGTTGAACAGTGTATCTGAGCTGGAAAACCCAACCACAGGGGAAATGATGGGGGTGTAAAGAGGTAATAAATGGAAACGGGAATGTCATAGCAAACAGAGGTGGGACATATCCCAGGGAAGAATGCAATAAGAGCAAGAGAATAATACTCTAAGCTCTCCCTCTCAGGTCTAAGGCTGACAAATGGTGGATGCTGGGAGAAACTTCTTGATCTCTGTTTTCTGAAGAAGGGGAATTGGACTCTACTTGAATAATTTGAGAAAAGAAGTGATGCAGCATGCTCTCATGAATGAACTTACTGCAGCTAACTACGGCTCTCTTTCAGGTCATTGTTTACAGGCTGTATTTACCATTCTGGTTATTTCTCAGTTGACCTGAGAGAAATGCTCTTGCTGAATCCTACTGGATGGAGATGCCAAACAGCAGAGCATCAGCATTCTGTGTGGGCCTAAGTCATGATGATGCATTGCTGCAGCAGCTGCCTGGATATGATGGAAAGCAGATTGTGCCTTCTGCCAAGTATTTTAGAGCTTGATTTGTCCCTTTGAATATATCAAATGTAAATGTGCATGGAGCACATTTAAAGAAAGCTGAAATGGAACCCAGTGATCCCATATTACCAGTCAGTCTCTTTTGGAGGTACACAAAGGATGGTTATGGAAAGCATTATGGTGCACTCAGATGGAGTTGTGTTTGAGGGTAGAATATATCCAATTGACAGCCTCATGTGGCACACAGTATTTTTCCTTGTAGCCTATATTTCCAAACTGCGTATGTCCCATACATGTTAAATGGCAGCAACATATGTGGTAGCTTGATAAGAAATGACCTTGTCACGCCAGATGTTCTTTGGAGACGGCTTTGGGTATTGAGTCAGTTTGAAATGTTTCTGGATGATCATCATGGTAGTAAGAGAGACTTGTTAACCCAAACAGTGACACTAGAGGGAGCTCTCTTTCAAAAATCACCATAGAGAAGCTAGTAAAGCTATACATAAATAAATGAATTGAACAGATATTCAACTGGAGCGCTCTAATCATCAACAACACTAGGAGAGGGTGTGTATCCTCCCCAAGGAAGGACTATTGGATATTCTAGTCACTCCTGAATATGAAGTTTTTAAAGGCCGGTGGCCAAGAGTGTTCCAAAGGCTAGGTTGGGTGGATACACTTATGGGAACAATATGATAAGCCTAAATTATGCCACTGGACAGTGAAGGTTTTATCACTGTCGTCTAATGACCCAAGTGTCATGGCTAGAAAATAAATATCTTCCCTTTGTAACCGATTTGGATGCACAGATGATGAATACTCTGTGCTGTACCTATGGGAGGTAGAGGAGTGGCATTAGAAAATGACACACGGGGACCTAACCTGTGTCTGTAACCCTGTCCGTTAGTGTCCAAGATATGGTTATATCAAACACCAGTGGAATCTAGAATGTCCCAAACAATACCTTCTAAGTCACCGTTCCAGTCATTGGGAATATGTGGTACACGTGAAAATTTCATTTGTGTTGGAAGGAATGCAGAATGACACCATAATTTTGACTAATTTCATGATGTGTTAAGTGTTACCTTAATCTTTCTGCCAAAGCTGTGTAGTGTAACACGTGGCTTGTTAATCAACGAAATTATACAATAATTAGAAAATATTTGGGGAGGTTGATTTGAAGCTCACAAATAATATATGCATGGAAACTAATTGGCCAGAAATATGAGTGAATTTGGCCTTACTTTAGAAATAATTGCATACACTCCATCAAAACATATAAATGATTCAAATAACTATAGGTGAGAAAGAGAAAAGAGTAACCAAACTTGTAAGAGAATGTCAAAAGATACATGAAGGGATGTGGCCATAATTGAGTCCATTGGGTAGGCTCAATTTTGGTAGTTGTCAGGATGTTGTTGGACTTATTCTTCTGTATAAAATATTGTAAGACAGGCCTTCTCTGGTGGCGCAGTGGTTGAGAGTCTGCCTGCCGATGCAGGGGACACGGGTTCGTGCCCCGGTCCGGGAAGATCCCGCATGCCGCGGAGTGGCTGTGCCCGTGAGCCATGTGCGTCCGGAGCCTGTGCTCCGCAACGGGAGAGGCCACAGCAGTAAGAGGCCCGCATACCGCAAAAAAAAAAAAAAAAAAAAAAAAATATATATATATATATATATATATAGTAAGAAAAATAATGAAAAGAAGCTCAAGAAATAAGTGTCAAGGAGGTATTGACTAATGTCAGAATGTGGATTGGAAAGGAAAATGCTAGACGCAGACCTGCAAGTCATTTTCTCTGTTTGCTACGGGATGCTCCTGGAAAGAAAAATATACCAAAACTCCTTGTAAAAATCTAAAAGATAGAAATGGCAAACACAGCAATGGTATTTTCTAGCAAGAGTATTTTTATACATGGAGTATTTATAGTATATGTATCTAATCTGTCTAGGACTGCTTGTATTAAACCTGTGTGAATTTAAGGGTCCTGGCTAACTGGAAAATATCACATAAGCTATGTTAACAACTGTGTACAAAATGGAGATATTTCATGACAGAAACACCTCTCTTTTATTAAAGTAATGCTTCTGCATACAACACATAAAACTCATGTATTAAATCTATACCACAGCAGGCACTAATGCAGCATTAAACAACCTGGGGAATGGCATTGGCTATCCCAGACTTCTCCATCCTTCCCTTTTCTCATGATTTCCTGTCTCCTTGAAATTATTTGTGCAGCTTAATTCTAGATAACATCTCTGATCCTTTGCATCTGATTTGACAGTTCACGCCTTTTGATCATTTCAAGCTATAGCCCTCAATGCCCAAGACTGACCACTCTAACCCTTTAAATTGGCTTCCTAGGTTTTTTCACATCCAAGCCTTTCCTCTCTAAAGCCATATCAAAACTTGCCTGCTCCTTGATCAGGGTCCTCTAGATCTGGCTCTCAATTCATAAATTAATCATTAATAATTAATATATACTTATCATTATTATCTTTCTTAGTGTTTTCTGGTTAAAGAAATGGATCTGGGGTCACGTGTCTTAACACAAAACTACGGTGACAGGATACGTTATTTTCTAGTTTTCTAATTTATTTATTTATTTATATCTTTATTGGAGTATAATTGCTTTACAATGTTGTGTTAGTTTCTGCTTTATAACAAAGTGAATCAGCTATACATATACATATATCCCCATATCACCTCCCTCTTGCATCTCCCTCCCACCCTCCTGATCCCACCCCTCTAGGTGGTCACAAAGCACCGAGCTCATCTCCCTGTGCTATGCAGATGCTTCCCACTAGCTGTTTTATATTTGGTAGTCTATATATTTCAATGCTACTCTCTCACTTCATCCCAGCTTACCCTTCGCCCACCCCGTGTCCTCAAGTCCATTCTCTACATCTGCATCTTTATTCCTGTCCTGCCCCTAGGTTCTTCAGAACCATTTTTTTTTTAGATTCCATATATATGTGTTAGCACGCGGTATTTGTTTTTCTCTTTCTGACTTACTTCACTCTGTGTGACAGACTCTATGTCCATCCACCTCACTACAAATAACTCAATTTCGTTTCTTTTTATGGCTGAGTAGTATTCCATTGTATATATGTGCCACATCTTCTTTATCCATTCATCTGTTGATGGACACTTAGGTTGCTTCCATGTCCTGGTTATTGTAAATAGAGCTGCAATGAACATTGTGGTACATGACTCTTTTTTTTTTTTTACATCTTTATTGGAGTATACTTGCTTTACAGTGGTGTGTTAGTTTCTGCTTTATAACAAAGTGAATCAGTTATACATATACATATGTTCCCATATCTACTCCCTCCTGCATCTCCCTCCCACCCTCCCTATGCCATCCCTCCAGGTGGTCACAAAGCACTGAGCTGATCTCCCTGTGCTATGCGGCTGCCTCCCACTAGCTATCTGTCTTACACTTGGTAGTGTATATATGTCTATGCCACTCTCTCGCCTTATCACAGCTTACCCTTCCCCCTCCCCATATCCTCAAGTCCATTCTCTAGTAGGTCTGTGTCTTTATTCCTGTCTTACCCCTAGGTTCTTCATGACATTTTTTTTCTTAAATTCCATATATATTTGTTAGCATACATTACCTGTCTCTCTCTTTCTGACTTACTTCACTCTGTATGACAGACTCCACGTCCATCCACCTCATTACAAATAGCTCAGTTGCATTTCTTTTTATGGCTGAGTAATATTCCATTGTATATATGTGCCACATCTTCTTTATCCATTCATCTGATGATGGACATTTAGGTTGTTTCCATCTCCGGGCTATTGTACATAGAGCTGCAATGAATATTTTGCTACATAACTCCTTTTGAATTATGGTTTTCTCAAGTATATGCCCAGTAGTGGGATTCCTGGGTCATATGGTAGTTCTATTTTTAGGTTTTTGAGGAACCTCCATACTGTTCTCCATAGTGGCTGTATCAATTTACATTCCCACCAGCAGTGCAAGAGGGTTCCCTTTTCTCCACACCCTCTCCAGCATTTATTGTTTGTATTTTTGATGATGGCCATTCTGAGCAGTGTGAGGTAATACCACATTGTAGTTTTGATTTGCATTTCTCTAATGATTAGTGATGTCCAGCATCCTTTCATGTGTTTTTTGGCATTCCATGTATCTTCTTTGCAGAAATGTCTATGTCTTCTGCCCATTTTTGGATTGGGTTTTTTGTTTTTTTGATATTGAGCTGCATGAGCTGTTTATATATTTTGGAGATTTATCCTTTGTCAGTTGCTTCATTTGCAAATATTCTCTCCCATTCTGAGGGTTGTCTTTTTGTCTTATTTATGTTTTCTTTTGCTGTGCAAAAGCTTTTAAGTTTCATTAGGTCCCATTTGTTTATTTTTGTTTATATTTGTTTATTTTTATTTTTGTCTCCATTTCCCTATGAGGTGGGTCAAAAAGGATCTTTCTGTGATTTATGTCATAGAGTGTTCTGCCTATGTTTTCCTCTAAGAGTTTTATAGTGTCTGGCCTTACATTTAGGTCTTTAATCCATTTTGAGTTTATTTTTGTATATGGTGTTAGGGAGTGTTCTAATTTCATTCTTTTACATGTAGCTGTCCAGTTTTCCCAGCACTACTTATTAAAAAGGCTGTCTTTTCTCCATCGTATATTCTTGCTTCTTGTATCAAAAATAAGGTGACCATATGTGTGTGGGTTTATCTCTGGGCTTTCTATGCTGTTCCATTGATCTGTATTTCTGTTTTTTTGGCAGTAGCATACTGTCTTGAGTACTGTAGGTTTGTAGTATAGTCTGAAGTCAGGGAGCCTGATTCCTCCAGCTCTGGTTTTCTTTCTCAAGATTGCTTTGGCAATTTGGGGTCTTTTGTGTTTCCATACAAGCTGTGAAAGTTTTTGTTCTAGTTCTGTGAAAAATGCCATTGGTAGTTTGATAGGGATTGCATTGAATCTGTAGATTGCTCTGGGTAGTAGAGTCATTTTCACAATATTGATTTGTCCAACCCAAGAACATGATATATCTCTTCATTTATTAGTATCATCTTTAATTTCTTTCAGTGTCTTATAGTTTTCTGCATACAGGTCTTTTGTCTCCTGAGGTAGGTTTATTCCTAGGTATTTTGTTTTTGTTACAATGGTAAATTGGAGTGTTTCCTTAATTTCTCTTTCAGATTTTTCATTGTTAGTATATAGGAATGCTAGAGATTTCTGTGCATTAATTTTGTATCCTGCTACTTTACCAAATTCATTAATTAGCTCTGTACTTTTCTGGTATCATCTTTAGGATTCTCTATGTATAGTATCATGTCATCTGCAAACAGTGACAGTTTTACTTCTTTTCCAATTTGGATTCCTTTTATTTCTTTTTCTTCTCTGATTGCTGTGGCTAAAACTTCCAAAACTATGTTGAATAATAGTGGTGAGAGTGGGCAACCTTGTCTTGTTCCTGATATTAGAGGAAATGCTTTCAGTTTTTCACCACTGAAAACGATGTTGGCTGTGGGTTTGTCATATATGGCCTTTATTATGTTTAGGTAGGTTCCCTCTATGCCCACTTTCTGGAGAGTTTTTATCATAAATGGGTGTTGAATTTTGTTGAAAGCTTTTTCTGCATCAACTGAGATTATCATATGGTTTTTATTCTTCAATTAGTTAATATGGTGTATCACATTTATTGATTTGCATATATTGAAGAATTCTTGCATTCCTGGGATAAATCCCACTTGCTCATGGTATATGATCCTTTTAATGTGCTGTTGGATTCTGTTTACTAGTATTTTGTTCAGGATGTTTGCATCTATGTTCATCAGTGATATTGGCCTGTAGTTTTCTTTTTTTGTGACATCTTTGTCTGGTTTTGGTATCAGTGTGATGGTGGCTTCACAGATTGAGATTGGGAGTGTTCCTCCCTCTACTATACTCTGGAGGAGGTTGAGAAGGATAGGTATTAGCTCTTCTCTAAATGTTTGATAGAATTCACCTGTGAAGCCATCGGGTCCCGGGTTTTTGTTCATTGGAAGATTTTTAATCACAGTTTCAACTACAGTGCTTGGTCAGTTCATATTTTCTGTTTCTTCCTGGTTCATTCGGAAGGTTGTGCTTTTCTAAGAATTTGTCCATTTTATTGGCATAGAGTTGCTTGTAGTAATCTCTCATGATCCTTTGTACTTCTGCAGTGCCAATTGTTACTTCTTTTTCATTTCTAATTCTGTTGGTTTGAGTCTTCTCCCCCTTCTTCTTTATGAGTCTGGCCAATGGTTTATCAATTTTGTTTATCTTCTCAAAGAGCCAGCTTTTAGTTTTATTCATGTTTGCTATTGTTTGTTTCTATTTCATTTGTCGCTGCTCTGATCTTTATGATGTTTTTCTTTCTGCTAACTTTGGGTTTTGTTTGTTCTTCGTTCTCTAGTTCCTTTAGGTGTAAGGTTAGATTGTTTATTTGAGATTTTTCATTTTTCTTGAGGTAGGATTGTATTGCTATAAACTTCCCTGTTAGAACTGCTTTTGTTGCATCCCATAGGTTTTGGGTCGTCGTGCTTTCATCCTCATTTGTTTCTAGGTATTTTTGTTTTCCTCTTTGATTTCTTCAGTGATCTCTTGGTTATTTAGTAGCATATGGTTTAGCCTCCGTGTGCTTTTTTCTTAAGTTTTTTTCCTGTAGTTGATGTCTAGTCTCATAGCATTGTGGTTGGAAAAGATACTTGAAACAATTTCAATTTTCATAAATTTACCAAGGCTTGATGTGTGACTCAAGATATGATCTATCCTGGAGAATATTCTATGAACACTTGAGAAGAAAGTGTTTTCTGTTGTTTTTGGATAGAATGTCCTATAAATATCAATTAAGTCCATCTTGTTTAGTGTATCATTTAAAGCTTGTGTTTCCTTATTTATTTTCATTACGGATGATCTGTCCATTGGTGAAAGTGGGTTGTTAAGGTCCTCTACTATGATTGTGTTACTGTTGATTTCCCCTTTTATGGGTGTTAGCATTTGCCGTATGTATTGTGGTGCTCCTATGTGGTATGCATAAATATTTACAGTTGTTATAACTTCTTCTTGGATTGATCCCTTGATCATTATGTAGTGTCCTTCCTTGTCTCTTGTAATAGTCTTTGTTTTAAAGTCTAATTTGTCTGATATGAGAATTGCTTCTCTAGCTTTCTTTTGATTTCCATTTGCATGGAATATCTTTTTCTGTCCCCTCACTTTCAGTTTGTATGTGTCCCTAAGTCTGAAATGGGTCTCTTGTAGACAGCATATATACGGGTCTTGTTTTTGTATCCATTCAGCCAGTCTATGTCTTTTGTTTAGAGCATTTAATCCATTTACATTTAAGGTAATTATCAGTATGTATGTTCCTATTCCCATTTTCTTAATTGTTTTGGGTTTGTTTTTGTAGGTCTTTTCCTTCTCTTGTCTTTCCTGCCTAGAGAAGTACGTTTAGCATTTGTTGTAAAGCTGGTTTGGTGGTGCTGAATTCTCTTAACTTTTGCTTGTCTGTAAAGGTTTTAATTTCTCTGTTGAATCTGAATCAGATCCTTGCTGGGTAGAGTAATCTTGGTTGTAGGTTTTTCTCCTTCATCACTTTAAATATGTCCTGCCACTCCCTTCTGGCTTGCAGAGTTTCTGCTGAAAGACCAGCTGTTAACCTTATGGGGATTCCCTTGTGTGTTATTTGTTGTTTTTCCCTTGCTGCTTTTAATATTTTTTCTTTGTATTTAATTTTTGATAGTTTGATTAATATGTGTCATAGTGTGTTTCTCCTTGGATTTATCCTGTATGGGATTGTCTGCACTTCCTGGACTTGGCTATTTCCTTTCCCATATTAAAGAAGTTTTCCACTATAATCTCTTCAGATATTTTCTCAGACCCTTTCTTTTCTCTTCTTCTTCTGGTTCCCCTATAATTCAAATGTTGATGCATTTAATGTTGTCCCAGATATCTCTGAGACTGTTCTCAACTCTTTTCATTCTTTTTTCTTTATTCTGCTCTGTGGTAGGTATTTCCACTATATTATCTTCCAGGTCACTTATCCATTCTTCTGCCTCAGTTATTCTGCTACTTATTCCTTCTAGAGAATTTTTTATTTCATGTATTGTGTTGTTCATCATTGTTTGTTTGCTCTGTAGTTCTTCTAGGTCCTTGTTAAATGTTTCTTGTACTTTCTCCATTCTGTTTCCAAGATTTTGGATCATCTTTACTATCATCACTCTGAATTCTTTTTCAGGTAGACTGCTTATTTCCTCTTCATGTGTTTGGTCTGGTGGGTTTTTACATTGCTCCTTCATCTGCTGCATATTTCTCTGTATTTTCATTTTGCTTAACTTACTGTGTTTGGGGTCTCTTTTTCACAGGCTGCAGGTTTGTAGTTCCCATTAGTTTTGGTGTCTGTCCCCAGTTCTTGAGGTTGGTTCAGTGGCTTGTGTAGGTTACCTGGTGGAGGGGGCTGGTGCCTCTGTTCTGGTGGGTGGGGCTCTATCTTGTCCTTCTGGTGGGCATGGCCACATCCGATGGCGTGTTTTGGAGTGTCTGTGAAGTTAGTATGACTTTTGGCAGCCTCTCTGCTAATGGGTGGGGTTGTGTTCCTGTCTTGCTAGTTGTTTGGCATGGGACATTCAGCACTGGAGCTTGCTGGCCATTGGGTGGAGCTGGGTCTTAGTGTTGAGACGGCCATCTCTGGGAGAGCTCTCGCCAATTGATATTACATGGGGCTGGGAGGTCTCTGGTTGTCCAATGTCCTGGACTTGGCTCTCCCACCTTGGAGGCTCAGACCTGACACCTGGCCAGAGCACCAAGACCCTGTCACCCACATGGCTCAGAAAAAAAGGAAGAAAAACAAGGAAGAGAAAAAAATAAAAGAGAGCAACCAAACCAGTTAACAAATCCACCAGTGATAGTAAGCACTAAAAACTAAGCTAAGATAAATACAAAAGTCAGAAACAAATCACCTGCAGACAGCAAACCCCAAATCTACAGTTGCTCCCAAAGTCCACCACCTCAATTTTTGGTGGTTTGTTGTCTAGTCAGGTATTCCACAGGTGTAGGGTACCTCAAGTTGATTGTGGGGATTTAATCAGCTGCTGCTGGGGCTGCACGGAGAAATTTCCCTTTCTCTTCTTTGTTCGCACAGCTCCTGAGGTTCAGCTTTGGTTTTGGCCCCGCCTCTGTGCGTAGGTTGCCCTCAGGTGTCTGTTCCCAACTGAGACAAAAGGTGGTTAAAGCAGAGGCTGATTAGGGCTCTCTTGCTCTCTCAGGCTGCGGAGAGGGAAGGGTACGGTAGTCATAATTGGAATGCAGGGCGAGCCTGCGGTGGCAGAGGCCAGCGTGACAGTGCAACAACCTGTGGCACACTGTGTGTTCTCCTGCGGAACTTGTCCCTGGAGTTTGGGACCCTGGCAGTAGTGTGTTGCACAGGCTCCCTTGGGGGCTGTGGGTAGTGACTTGTGCTTGCACGCAGGACTGTTGGTGGCAGTGGCAGCAGCATTAGCATTTCATTCCCATCTCTGGGGTCTGAGCTGATAGCTGCAGCTTGTGCCTGTCTCTGGAGTCACTTAGGCGGTGCTCTGCCTTCTGTGGGCACAGGAGGAAGGAATCCCCTCTCCTCATGCACCCCAAAATAATGGTCTCTTGCCTATTAGGCAAGTCCAGACATTTTCCCTGACTCTCTCCCTGCTAGTTGTGGCATGCCAACCCCCTTCAGGCTGTGTTCATGCAGCCAACACCAGTCCTCTCCCTGGGACCCGACCGAAGCCCGAGCCTCAGCTCCCAGCCCCGCCCACCCTGGTGGGTGAGCAGACAAGCCTCTCAGGCTGGTGAGTGCTGGTTGGCAGCGATCCTCTGTGTGGGAATCTCTCCACTTTGCCCTCTGCACCCCTGTTGCTGTGCTCTCCTCCGTGGCTCCGAAGCTTCCCCGTCTCTACCAGTGAAGGAGTTTCCTAGTGTGTGGAAGCTTTTCCTCCTTCACACTCCCTCCCAGAGGTGCAGGTCCCATCCCTATTCTTTTGTCACTGTTTTTTCTTTTACCCTACCCAGGTACGTGGGGATTTTCTTGCCTTTTGGGAAGTCTGAGGTCTTCTGCCAATGTTCAGTAGGTGTTCTGTAGGAGTTGTTCCACATGTAGATGTATATTTGATGTATTTGTGCAGAGGAAGATGATCTCCACGTCTTACTCTGCCATCTTGAAGGTCCCCCTCTTTTTTTTTTAAATTAATTTTTACTGGAGTATAGTTAACTTACAATGTTGTGTTAGTTTCTACTGTACAGCAAAGTGAATCAGTTAACAGCAAAGTGAATCAGTTATACATATACATATATTCACCCTTTTTTAGATTCTATTCCCATATAGGTCATTACAGAATACTGAGTTGAGTTCCCTGTGCCATACATTAGGTGCTGTTAGTTATCTATTTCATATATAGTAGTGTGTATATGTCGATTCCAATGTCCCAATTTATCCAATTCATAGGAGGTGACGTCTTTTACCTTTTGAACCATCCATGTGACTCTTTCTTACTGCCTTTCTTGATATATTCAGCCTTGAAATAAATTTTGTGTAAACATGTCTTATTTCTAGAATTAGGACAGAAATGTATGTCAGTTTTCTAAATCTCCCAGTGTTTGGCAGAATGTATTTTCTCTAAAGGCAGTTCATGAATATTTGACAAATTAAATTGAGTGGACAGATAAGCCTTTTTGTTTTCCTCAAAACAGGGGAGATTGTGATGATAACATTATTAGCATAAATAAAGAAATTCTACTCCAGTTTATTTTCTAATATCCTGCCCTTAGAAAAAAGAGATGAAACATCTTTCCTTTTTTATGTTTTCTTTATTGTGAGGAAAAAGACAAAGATTTATTTTTCTTTTTGGTGGGGGTGGGAAGCACCTTCAAGGAATTTTATTCAATTTGTCCAGCAGATTTCAGAAAATTCCTGAATTTGCCAGCAATCAAATATATGGGAGAAATGAAAAATCAGAGAATTAGGGAAATGAGGAAGCCTATTGTGTATTACTGATCTGAGTTATCAGTATCTGAGGTTTAATGAACAGTCACTGAAAAGGAAAGAACAGAGAAAATTGGCATTTAGAGAAACTTGTAATTTGTTTGTTCCTAAGAAACGTTCACATTGAGGTCCAATTAAGATCAAAATAGTTTTTATTGGTAGTTCATTAAACCCAGCAGATGGCCAGTGGTTTCTGCTGAGGGAATTATAGTTTACAAATGATGATTTTGAGAAGTATTTAGATACTTGAATGCTTTGAGGACACGTTCTCTTAAGGGCACCTCCTACCATTCCCCATCCATTGATGTGCAGAGAGCCTGATCTGTCACCCAGAGGAGCAAGGGCTGTGGGAAGTTCAGAGGCTGGACCTTTGCACGTTAGGGTCTTCACATAAGGCACTCAGAGAAAACAGTCAGTCTTTAGTATTTTCTTGCTTCAGTCACTTTTTCTCCTGCAATTAGGCCAAGGTCAGGGATCTTCTGATAGTTTATCTATGTGTAAGCAGATAGCCAAGTGAGGGGAAAAAAAGATGACAATTCTGTTCAGAGGATTGTCTTTAACTGTCTCATCTGAAACTGTTAATAAAACTCTAAAAGTGTAAAACCAACTTTGCTAGGAAAATAACATTATATAGCCTTATGCACTTAACATAAAAACTTTCTTTGTTTTTCTAAGAACTTAATAGTATTCTTATGAAGTAGATACATATAAAATATTGCACATCTTCATTAAACAGGGACATTGGTGTGGGCTGTAGTTTAAATGGGTCACCTTCTCACTAGCTCTTTTACTGGCCACAAAGGAAGTTGTCAGTATGTTTGTGTTTTTTCTATGTGGATACAATAGCAATATTATTTATTAAATTTTGCTTTCTTGACTTACAGAAAAAACATCCAATATGAAGACTTTCTTTGTCAACATATCTCAGATAGAAACATTTTCCCTTCTTTAGAAAATGATTTTGTTAGGATTATTTCTAGGAGGCTCATCAAAGTTTAATGTGATATGCTAGTCTTTATTCTGGAAGTTGGTATTTAAGTGCTATTGTGCAATACTCAAAAAGTCTTAAAATTTAGTCTCAGATCAGTGGTGTGATAAAAAAATCTATAACCAATAAATAATTTCATAGAAACTCAAAAATTTCCTTGCATTTCTCAAATACCCTGAAAAGCAATAACTTTGCTCATGCTAGAAATAACTCAAAAATTTTTTCTCAATAATTAACTTTTGTTCCTTCATGTAAATTTTAACGCTGTCTAGTTGATAAAACTCTCCATGTAAGATTGCTTCAGGAATTGGCTCATACTTAAAGGAAGGAAGGAAAGATCATTTTCCAGTCATGTCCCAGAACTTGATAGCTGAGGGACACTAAGGACTTGACTAGTTTCCTTGTCTTACTAATTCTAAGTGAGTTAGTAAGTGAATTTTACTAATTTACTAGTAAATTTTACTAATACTAACTTTACTTACTAATACTAACTTACTAACTTACTAATACTAACTTTACTTACTAATACTAATCTTACTAATACTAAGTGAATTTTACTAATTTACTAGTAAATTTACTAATTTACTAAGTGAATCTTACTAATTCACTATTTTCTTAAAAACAAGTTGATGAAACAAACAAGCAAACAAACAGACAAAAACAGCCTTGCTTACTGCTTCCAGCTCAGAAACTTTCAACGACCCTATTTCATGTTCTGTTAGAACCAAATTTCTCTGCGTGGCTTTTGTCTCTTTTTACATTCTGGCTACGTTGTTAGCCCTCAAATTCACTTCCTCCAGCGTGGTCTCTTTATGGTTTCATGAACATGGCATATATATTCATTCTTACACATCATTAATAATGGTGTTTCTTTGTCCAGAAATTCCATCTCCTCACCTACTTGTTCCCAACTAGTCCAGGGAGAATGCAGGCACTACCAGCTTTTTGAAATCTTCCATGACAACCTCAGCAGTTTTTGAACCATTTCTCCTAGTACATTTACATTGTATTACATAAAATGCTTTATATAATTAGTGCAACATTTCATTTATCTGTTAGTGTTGCAAATGATTGCTTTCACAAGAGTGAGTTTTCTGGAATATGAAAGCACTGAAATGTCTTCATTTTTATATAATTTTGTATGAAATATTTCTGTCAAGTACTACAAGCATCTCTGCCTAATTAAATAAAGAATACAGAGCATACTTAAAACTACTGATGGTTCAGGATCATTACTATGAATGTCAATTATTACATTATGCTATAATATAGTAAATACCAAGGTATTTGCTCTATGTAAACATTCTTCTGAGTTCATATTTTCTTTCGTTTCTTTCCTTGATCATAGACTTCCACCCCGTTTAGATGGACTGGACCTTCCTTGTTGGTGACAGGTGCATTGCTGAGCAACAAAGGCAGCACGCCATCTTAATTTCTAGGGGCTTGTGCTAATTTATTTGAGCCTCCACCACATCAGGAGAATGATTTCTAACTCTTCACATTCCTGGGGAGTCCTTTTACACCATTCTGACAACCAGATAGATTGGGCAAGTGGATATAGGAGTATTGAGTTGATTGACATCAACATATGTATCTTTGAGGTCTTTGCCTGATCTCCAACTGGATCTGGACTTGCTATAAATGTACTATTGGTTTTTTTTCTTCTTTTTTTAAAAAATTATTTATTTATTTATTTTTGGTTGTGTTGGGTCTTTGTTGCTGTGCACAGGCTTTCTCTAGTTGCGGTGAGCAGGGGCTACTCTTCGTTGTGGTGTGTGGGCTTCTTATTGCAGTGGCTTCTCTTGTTGTGGAGCACGGGCTCTAGGTGTGCAGGCTTCTGTAGTCGTGGCTTGTGGGCTCTAGAGCGCAGGCTCATTAGTTGTGGCTCATGGGCTCTAGAGTGCAGGCTCAGTAGTTGTGTGGTGCATGGGCTTAGTTGCTCCGCAGCATGTGGGATCTTCCCAGACCAGGGCTCAAACCCATGTCCCCTGCATTGGCAGGTAGATTCTTAACCACTGCACCACCAGGGAAGCTCTGTACTATTGTTTTATAGTATTTCATGTCTTCCTTTCCTCAATGTGATAAAATTATAAAAATGTCTTTTGTGCATTTACCATAAAATAGGTACGTTCTAGATTATGAAAAATAATTATTATTTATGTTTATATCTGCTTTATGTTATAGAAGATTTCTCATACATTACCAGTTTAACCCTCATAATCATACTGCATTGTAATTTATGATACATTAATTTTACAGATGAATAAAGGGAAGTTTAGAGAGAGAAAGGGGTTATGCTGTTGGTACATGGGTTTCAGACTCAAGTCTTCTGACCCCTATTCCAGTGTATCCTCAAGTACTACTTTACCCTCTGAGCAAGGCGTTGCGCTAGCCTTCAAGAAGCTTCTTGCTTATTCAGGATGAATAAAATGAACACAGAATAACTACATAATTGGGATGTGATAAGTGCTCTGCAGAGGTGTGGCAGTGCAGTGGAAATTTGAAGGGGTGGTGTGTAATGGTGTGTCTGAGTGCTTGCTCAAAGCAAAACATATAAGAAAGTTGTTGATATTTATAAGGAAGAAATATCCTAAGAAATAGGCTTTGGTATGTGTAGTGTTTGGAAAATAGATACTGAATGGAATATGATGGCAGACAGAGGCGTAGGTTGGAGAAACACAGACTTGTACAGTTTGATACAAAGTACACATAGGAGATTTGTACGGGCTTAGTGGAGATTTATGGTATATATCAAGGAGAGCTGTGATGACCATGCTGAGGATTACGTCCTTAAAACTGTTTCTTGTTTGTGGGGGTCTTGGTTTAATGGTGAGAGATGGAATTAGATATCATGTTATAATGAATTCATTTTTTTCCTTGGTTGAAGAAACAGTGAGATCGACATGTAAGCTTCTTGACTAAGAGGATGTTATTAATTAATATGCTCTTGAATATGGTGTTCCAGGCAGCATTTGTTTGTATGCTGGTGCATGGGGAATTTGGAGATTTCTAGTTGTTTGTATGATCCAATACTCTTGTTTCCACTCCAGGTACAGATTCTTCAGTAGTCACTGGAGAAGAGATCAGTAGTGCTATAAAGACCCCTCACTGGGATTTTAATTAAAGATAGTGTATTTATGCACCAAGAAGAAGGTTATTAGAAATTATTAATAACACAATTTAAACTCCATAGGAAGAATTTTATATTTTTCAATAACTTGTCTTTAATATGGGTGCAATTTACATCATTTTCACTTTCATTTTACCTAAAGCTTTGGTAATGCTCTTTTGTTTTTCTAAACAATGATTGTATTGACCAACTGCTTACTTTAAAAATTTGTCTCTTTAAGACAAATCATTAAGATCAGTTACTGGACTAGCTGCTTGGTTGACCTGTTAACCCAGGTAAAATGAACTCCTTAGTCCCTTGTAGAAAAAAAATCTGCAATATCTAAAATACAAATAAACCCTCTTTTTCTTCCTCCCCATTTTAGTGGGCACACTAAATGTACAAAGGTTTTTGTCTTTGCCTTATCTTCCCACAAGACTTTAAGGATTAAGTAATTCCTAGCAAAGAAACAAAAGCAAAGTCATCCTACTCCTCAAAGAATTCAAGTGAAACCTGGTAATAAGATGAAGTATAAGCTCAGGACACAGGAAGAACCAAATTGGGACTGCAAAAAACAGCCCACATGATGGTGAACATTTTTGTGCTGTATTGAATTCAAGCTAGAAAGACACTCTGAAAATATTTTGATGCAGTTTTTTTTTTTAAAGAAAAATGTCAGGTACTGAAGCTTTTAAACTTTTATTCATGCATTGAATAAAAAAATTTTATATATGCGGCTCTGGGCTGTTTTGAATTAAGAATAAAATCTGAAACATTTTATTTGAAGGAGCACTTTCATAATCAAGTTTCCAAATTAGAATACACCTTTTGAAGCTCAAATAATCCTTCAACTGTGATTGGGTTTAGTTCTATTGGTACCTGATATTTTTAGGCTTTAGTGGATAATATAAAAGTAACTTGATTTTCTCTATAAGTCAGTTTAAATTTTGAGCCACGGCTTTCAGTTTTTCTAAGAGCTAAAATCAGAAAATACATCATACTCCTGTATAGTGCCATCTATTCCTATTTAAGAAGATTTACAGAAAAACTATTGTATCTTATTATTATGGCCGGAAGCACCATGTTTGCATTATTTGCAAACAAAAAGTTATATCCATATCCTGATGTAAATTCATTGTATGATTCTGTTAATTTGTTACTTTCCAAAATATAGTTTTCTTTAAAAGTGAAAATTTTTTACCTAAATTTTTGTGTCTTTTGTATATAATCACTAAAAATATATTTGTGTTTAAACACTGTCTCTCTAGTTCCTTGCAAGTGTCAGACAATGACATTTCTCAGTTTTGTATTCCATCTATTCACTGATGATCTCAAATTTGTATCTTCAAACTGAGTTACTCTCCTGAGCCCCATAGTCACATATACAGCATCTTATTTGAGATCCCCATTTGGAGATCTAATAGGTATTTCAAACTTAATGCGTCTAAATAGAAGTATAGATGCTCTAGTCTCTCACCTCAATCCCAAATCTAATTTCTTCCAAGCCATTATATCTCCGATTATGCAAACTGCTCAATAAAAAGAAAAAAGAAAATCAAGAAGTCATTCTTGACTCTTTTCTTTCTTTCATATTTGCAACCAGCGTGTCAGTAAGCTACACCCCCCCCCTCTAAAATAAGTATATTTGAAATCTGACCTGTTCTCTTTATTTTCCTTGACACAGCCAGTCCAAATAACCATAATTCTTGCCCTCATTTCTACAATAGCCTCCTGTAACCATTCTGCTGAAAACCTTCCAAAGACTTTACATTGTTCATGAAAAAAGCCAGTGCCAAAGAATCCTAGCACTCACCAATATCCTAGTTGCTTTTTTTAAAAATAAAGAACCAAAATTTATTTCTCACAGTTCTTTTTTGTTTTAAATTTGAAGTATATTTGATTTACAATCTTGTGTTAGTTTCAAGTGTACAGCAAAGTGATTCAGTGCCATATATATATATATATATATATATATATATTCTTTTTCAGATTCTTTTCCCTTATAAGTTATTACAAAATATTGCATATAGGTCCCTGTGCTATACAGTAGGTCCTTGTTGGTTGTCTGTTTTATTAATCAATATATATAGTAGTATGTATATGTTAATCCCAAACTCCTAATTTATCCCTCCGCCACGTTTCCCCTTTGGTAAGAGGATCCCATGTGGGATCCTCTCCTCTCTCTCCCTGCTGGGTGGCAGAGTTGGAGACCATGTGTTAAGGGTGGTATTGCCACAAGATGAAAGGAGGTTGGGTTCTTCAATGTCTCCATGGAGCAAACCACCCACCCTAGCCAACTCTTATTGGACTGTAAGGTGTGTAAGAAATAAAGCTTTGCTTTGGTAAGTCGCAGTTTTAGTCCCCTTGTCATTCCGCCCCTGTCCATCTCTTCAACCTCATTTTTTAATACTCTCTCCTTTCTCACTAGGCTCCAGTTACTCTGGATTTCTTTCTGTCCTATGAATTCACACAGATGAGAACCTTAGCACTTGCTATCTTTCTGCTCGGATTGATCTTTCCTTCGGATCAAAACATGACTACTCCCTTCTCTTCAGATTATCAACCCAAGCGCCATTTCTTCAAAGAGGTCTTCTCTGACCATCCAATCCAAAACAGCCTCCCTTACTGGTCACTTTCTGTAACGTTACACTAATGCATCTTCTTCTCGGCAATTATGAGTACCTGAAATTATCATATTGTGTTTACTTTTTGCGCCTCAATTTCTAAAATGTCAGCTCAATAAGAGGAAGGATTCTTTTTTTTAAGTTGAAATGTACAATATTATGTTAGTTCTAGGTGTACTACACAGTGATTTGACATTTGCATATATTATGAAATGATAACCATGAGAAATCTAGTAACCATTAGTCCCCTTACAAAGTTATGATGATATTATCGACCATAAACATCCCTTATGCTATATGTTACATCCCCCTGGCTTATTTATTTTGTAACTGGGTTTTGTACCTTTTAATCACCTTCACCTATTTTGCTGCTCCCTTCTTCGTAATCATCCATTTGTTCTTTGTATCTATGAGTCTGTTTTCATTTTGCTTTGCTTGTTTGATTTGTTTTTTAGATTCTCCATTTGAGTTCACATGGTATTTGTCTTTCTCTGACTTATTTCATTCTCTGTCTGACTTATTTCACTTCGCATAATACCCTCTAGATCCATCCATGCTGTTGCAAATGGCATGTTTCATTTTTTACGGCTGAATAATATTCCATTGTGTGTACATATATATACATACTTTGTATATATACATACATCTTCCTTATCCATTCAATAAGCAACACTTAGGTTGCTTCCATATCTTGGCAATTATAAATAATGCTGCTATGAACATTGGCATGCATGTCTTTTCAAATTAGTGTTTTTGGTTTCTTTGGGTAGATACCCAGAAGTGGAATTGCTAGATCAGATGATAGTTCTATTTTTAACTTTTTGAGGAACCTCCATACTGTTTTCCATAGTGACTGCAAGAAGTGGAATTGCTAGATCAGATGATAGTTCTATTTTTAACTTTTTGAGGAACCTCCATACTGTTTTCCATAGTGACTGCACCAATTTATAATCCCAGTAAATGTGTACAAGGGTTCCCTTTACTCCACATATTTGCCAACACTAGGTACTTATTGTCTTTTTGATTATAGCCATTCTGACAGGTGTGAGGTGATATCTTACTGTGGTTTTGATGTGCATTTCCCTAATGCTTAGTGATGTTGAGCATCTTTTCATGTCTCTGTTGGCCATCTGTATGTCTTTATCGGAAAAATGTCTATTCAGGCTCTTTGCCTATTTTAAAATTGGATTGTTCATTTTTTGATGTTGAGTTTTATGAGTTCTTTGTATATTTTGGATATTAATCCCTTATTGGGTATATTGTTTGCAAATACAGTCTCCCATATTTAGTAGCCTGCTTTTTTGTTTTGTTGATGGTTTCTCTCACTGTGCAAAAGCTTTTTGGTTTGATGTAGTCCCATTAAAAATTTTTTGCTTTTGTTTCATTTGCATTAGGAGACAGATCCAAAAAAATATTATTAAGACCAATGTCAGAGAGCATACTGCCTATGTTTTCTTCTAGGAATTTTCTGATTTTAGGTCTTACATTTAAGTCTTTAGTCTATGTTGAATTTATTTTTGTATACGGTGTTAGAAAGTAGTCCAGTTGCATTCTTGTGCATCTAGCTGTCCAGTTTTCCCAACACCATATATTGAAGAAGCTGCTGTTTCCTTATTGTATATTCTTGCCTCCTTTGTCATAGATTAATTGACCATATGCATGTGGGTTTATTTCTGGGCTCTCTATTCTGTTCCATTGATCTATGTGTCTGTTTTTATGCCAGTATCATACTGCTTTGATTATTGTAGCTTTGTGGTGTAGTTTAAAATCAAGAAGCATGATACCTGAGAGAAGGAATTCTAAATGTTCATCGTTATAGTCTAAAATATTGCATGTCATGTAGTATGCACTCAATAAATATTTTAACTGATTGACTACTATACAAATGTAAGTTATTCGAAGATAGGAATTGAATCCTGTAGCTTAAATGTATATAAAGCATATATCTCATATAAACCGTAATATTTCATTTAATTGCATGTAAATAAGGTAATAATGGAAAGGCATAGGATTTGGAGACAGAAATACCCAATTCAAGCTTTGAACCTATTGTGTGATCCTAAGAAATTCTTTCTCAGGCTCTATTTCCACTATTTACACAATGGAAATACTATAGTATATACCTCATTCTGGTGGCAATTTCATGATATATAAAGTTTGTTAATAAACAGTATAAACTGTTTAGAGTTTTTACAGTGTAAGAGTTAAGGCCACAAAGCTGTTTTTAAACATATATAAAATATTTTTTGTGTTGGGTAGACATCTTGTGTGTATAAATACTTCGTGGGTAGACAATGCTGATAAGTGATATGTATTTTAATTAGAAATATTATCCCATATTATTAAAATACAAGGTTCTCTGAGGTGTGTAACAGTCTGTCTCAGCCATCACAGTTTTTTGGGACTTCAGAATAAAGAAATTGCTTTCCATTCAACATATATTTCTATAATTCAATTTTTTCTTTGACATGCTGCTGTTCCTGTCTGGTGAGGGTGAATTAAGTGTCAATAAATGGGTGAAAACTTGAATTTTTTTCTGTTAGACATTAAAGTTTCTCTTCAGTGGTCTATTTAGCATTGTTCTTAGGGGCCCGTACTCAACTGTCCTTTACTGACCTCAAGTCTTCCCAGATTCACCAAAGCTGGAAAAAGTAGCATCATGGGATCAAATATTTATTGTTCATAAACAAAATTTACAATCAAGCTTTTATCTGTGTGTGCTTTTCCTAGAAAACAACATATATTGTAGCAAATAGAACACGTAATGCTTATTGAATTCCTATGAGAAACGTTCTTTGGGAAACTAGGCTTGGTTGCTGTTAAATATTGCTAATGGAAAGAAGGGAGACTTGTCCCCTGAAACTGCCTCAATGAGGAAGTGGGTTATGATTGGTTATTATCACTGTTCCTAGTTCTGCTCCAGAGTATGTAATAAAGTGATCAGAATATTCCTGCCTTTCAAGTCCCCTGTTTGACCCTCAAATGAAGTTGTAGGTTGTAGGCAGTTCTCTCTGTACCTGTAAGACCAAGGGGCCATGCCAGCTCAGAACTTTCCCTCTTCAGCAGAGGGCTGAAATGCAATGTGAAATATATTGTAATTGAATCTTTTAAAAGCATTGCCTTAGGGGAAGTGATAAAGGGAAGGATAGAATATTCCTTTGACTGGTTTCTGTCTCTAGGTGTGCTGAAACATCCATCTTATTGCTTATTAAAAAGACAATCAGATAGTCCTAGTCCTGAGAAGAGATCATTTCTGATTTTGACAAGGCTCCCAAACAAAGTTGTTTTTAAATGCTGTTATGCACGTTTTCACAAAGCAAGAATTAACATCTTTGTCCTGCTTGGTAACACTGGCAAAAAATTTTTTCTTGATTTTGTTAATGAAATCGACAAATCAAGGAACATTTGAATAGAGACCTAGGGGGGCACTTCTATTAATGTTTTATAATACTTATTTAAAAGAACATAAAGGAACCTGAGAGATTTTGTGTCAGGATGGAATTGAAATGCATTATTGCATATCAGTGAGAATATACAGGAGTTTTTTCCATAAATTGTATTCCAGCTAACCTAATACCCTGCTATAAAAGGGCTTTTACCTTATGGATGTGTATTATTAGCAAACTTTATGGTGCTGAGTATATTGCATTTATAAGTCTAGTGGGGCCTGATCCAGCTTTTAAAAATTGTGCTTAATTAAACACTAGTGCCTCATCGAGCATGCTTACTCTGGAGGTAGGAAGAGAATGTGCTCCTAGGAGCCAGTACTGTGGATATATTGTGGGTTAGGTATGAGTGTTTATGCTTCATTTTAAGCAAAGAAAACCCTGCCATGGCTAACTTGATCTTTTTCTTTCATACTTGACAGTTCTTGTGGCATTAAAAAATTAACTTTTATCAGGAAAAAAACAAAAACAAAATTCAAAGTGGTCTCATATCCCAGCTGCTAGGATAAATCCCATAGACATTTTGGAAAATGTTTGTAAACGCACATGGTCAGAAAATTTACGTCGTGTAGTGTGTTCTAGGGAGCGTCAAGACAGACTTAAATGTGTCTTGAGGTAATCAGGAGAAATTTTTCTTGATATCTGCTATGACTTTTGACAGTTGTCTAGCCAACTCATTTTTGTTTATTTATTATTATTCTTAACCTTTTGCTTCAAAGGAAATTGGTTATTATAGCTACTAGTGCTTGATATATATTTTCTAGTCTTTTCTTAATAAAGTATCTAGCAAAATAAGAATAACTCTTTATGCCAACAGCTATGAAATAAAGAAGAGCTTTACAAAAATTTATTTTATACCATGGTTTTATTTATTTTATTATTTCAAAGTGGGCATAAAAACTTTCCTTCAAAAATGGATGGTGTTGGGCTTCCCTGGTGGCGCACTGGTTGAGAGTCCGCCTGCCGATGCAGGGGACACGGGTTCGTGCCCCAGTCCGGGAAGATCCCACATGCTGCGGAGCGGCTGGGCCCGTGAGCCATGGCCGCTGAGCCTGCGTGTCCGGAGCCTGTGCTCCCCAACAGGAGAGGCCACAACAGTGAGAGGCCCGCGTACCACAAAAACAAAACCAAAACCAAAAATGGATGGTCTTTGAATTGTTCCATTATCCACACCTAACTTCAGTGGGGAATCTGGTTCTGGATGATTGTATAGTTATAATGAGGTTCTTCATCCCAGGAAGGTTTTCTTTGTTTTTATTTTTATTATTAATATTTGTGCTTGTATTTGTTCTTATTTAATTATTGGAAAAAGGGCAGCAACTATCATTGTGACTTTTTCTTTTCGAATGCTTCCACTAAATCCAGGGATTTAATCCAGAGTATTAAGCAATTTCTCCTTAAGCCAAAATGAGTTTCAGGGTCACTTTTATCTCTAAAAATGGTGATATTATGAAAAGTTTCATTTTGGATTTTCTCTCTACTTGGGAAAAACTGCTTTCATGGAAAACATTTGCATTTCAATCACTTGGAGGGTTGGCCTGTGAGAACCACCTTTTGTTCATAGCGAATTTTAGTGGGTTCTTTGATTTGCTGTTATCTAGACAGGCATATCCACTTGGATGGCTTCTATCTCTTCCCTCATCTGGTCTTTCATGAGGCCTGGTTGACCTGAATGGGCTCTGTTGTCTGTCTTTTATTTCACACGTGCTCCCATGACTCCCTCTGTCAGTTGGTCTTGACGGTGGGTATTTATTTTGTTCTTGGCAGAATTCCCCATGTGCAGTTGTGGTGCAGTGCTCATATCTTCCAATGACAATGCTGAATCTCCTCCTGAATCTATTCAGCTCACCTTCAGCCAACTTTCACTCAGGCTAACAAAACTTTTATTCAGTGGCAACTGGGTCATTTTATAGAAGGAACTGCTTTTTAAAAAATTTAGCTCTGAAAGTCAACTCTAGTGTTGAAATAAAATAAGATAAAGACTCAACTAGTTAAATTTCCATATTTTCTGATATCTTTGGCATGCATAAAATTTAGTATTAGACCTAGTCTTTGATGAAATAAAATGAAGCTAGAAAATAACTCTTCTTCTGGGGATAATATTTCTTCTGAATATCAGATATCTGCTTTTTTCCCTCCCAGTTTTACTGAGGTGTAATTGACAAATAGAAACTGTATATATTAAAGGATTGCAACTTGATGTTTTGATATAGGTATATGTTGTGAAATGATCACCACAATCAAGCTATTAACATATCCATCATCTCAACATGGTATTTTCTCTCGTTCTTGCCTTCGTTCTTTTCTTCCTTTCTTTTTCTTTCTTTCTTTCTTTTTTTTTTTTTTTTGGTGGTGACAACAAAGAGCTACCCTCTTAGCAGATTTCAAGTACCCAGTACAGTATTGTTATCTATAGTGCCCATCTCCAGAACTTAATCATTTTGCATTATTGAAACTTTGTGCCCTTTGACCGACATTTCCCTATTTCTCCTTCCCCCACCCCTGGCAACCTCCATTCTACTCTCTGCTTTTATGAGTTTGACTGTTTTTGATTCCACATATAAGTGAGATCATTTGTCTTTTTGTGTCTTGCTTATTTCACTTAACTTACCATATTCCAGGTTCATCTATGTAATCACAAATGGCAGGATTTCCTTCTTTCCCATGGCTGCATAATATTCCATTGTATGCATGTATATCATATTTTTTATGCATTAACCTGTTGATGGACATTTAGGTTGTTTCCATATCTTGGCTTTTGTGGATAGTGCTGCAAGGAACATGGGTGTGCAGATATCTCTTTGAAATATTGATTTTGTTTCCTTTGGATGTATACCCAGAAGTGAGATTGCTAGGTCATAGTTTTACTTTTAATATTTGAGGAATCTCCATACTGTTTTCCATAATGGCTGTGCCAATTTACCTTCCCACCAATAGTGCACAAGGGTTCCCTTTTCTCTAAATTCTTGCTAATATTTATTATCTTTTTTTTAATAATAGCCATTCTAACAGATGTGAGGTAATATTGCATTGTGGTTTTGAGTTGCATTTCCCTAATGATTAGTGATGTTGAGCACTTTTTCATATACCTGTTGGCCATTTGTATGTCTTCTTGGGAGAGTTGTCTATTAAGGTCTTTTGCCCATTTTTTTTTTTTTTAAATTTATTTATTTATTTTTGTCTGTGTTGGGTCTTTGTTGCTGTGCGCAGGCTTTCTCTAGTTGCAGCGAGTGCGTGCTATTCTTCATTGCAGTGCACGGGCTTCTCATTGCGGTGGCTTCTCTTGTTGCAGAGCACGGGCTCTAGGATGCACGGGCTTCAGTAGTTGTGGTGCATGGGCTTAGTTGCTCTGCAGCTTGTGGGATCTACCCGGACCAGGGCTCGAACCCGTGTCTCCTGCATTGGCAGGTGGATTCTTAAGCACTGCGCCACCAAGGAAGCCCTTTTGCCCATTTTAAAATTAAGCTATTTGTTTTGTTTTGTTTTTACTATTGAATTTGCTGTGCAGAAGCTTTTTAGTTTGATGTAATCTCATGTAACTATTTTTTTACTTTTGTTGGTTGTATTTTTGGTGTCATATCCAAAAAACTGTTGCCAAGACAAATGTCAAGAAGCTTTTTTTCTATATTTTCTTCTAGGAGTTTTACCATTTTATGCCTTATGCTTAAGTGTTTAATTCATTTTAGTTGATTTTTTGAATATGGTATGAGATAAGGGTCCAATTTCATTCTTCTGTGTATGGATATCCAGTTTTTCTGAAACCACTTACTGAAGAGACTATCTTTTCCCCATTTTGCTTTCTTGGCCAGTTGACCTTAATGATGTAGATTTATTTCTGAGCTCTCTGTTTTGTTCTATTTATCTATATGTCTGTCTTTATGCCAGTTCCATATTGTTTTGATTTCTGTAGCTTTGTAATGTATTTTAAAATCAGGAAATATAATACTCCATCTTTTTCGCTCTTGTTAAAGATTGCTTTGACTGTAGGGAGTCTTTTGTGTTTTCATATGAATTTTAGGATTGTTTTTTCTATTTCTAAAAAGGATGTAATTGAGATTTTAATAAATTTTGCATTGAATCTGTAGATCATTTTCAGTAGTTTAGATTTTTTAACAATACTAATTCTTTCAATCCATAAACAAAGGATGCCTTTCTGTATATCTGTGTCTCTTTAATTTCTTTCATCTATGTCTTATAATTTTTAGCATGCAAGTCTTTCACCTCTTTGGATGAGTTATTTCCCAAGTTTTTTGTTCTTTTTGTTGCTCTTGTATATGGTATAAAAACAATGTTTTCTTTGATAGTTTGTTGTTAGTGTATAGATATACTACTGATTTTTGAATATTATTATTATATCCTGCAACTTTACTGAATTACTTTGTTAGTTATAACAGTTTTTATTGTTGTTGTTGAGTCTTAAGGGTTTTCTACATACGTAATCATGTCATCTGCCAACAGAGATAATTTTACCTCTTACTCTCTGATTTGCATGCCTTTTATTTATTTTTTTCTTATCTAAATGCTCTCACTAGGATTTCCAACACTATATTGAATAGAAGTGGTGAGAGTGGGCATCCTTGCCTTGTACCAGATCATAGAGGAAAAGCTTTCAGTTTTCCTCACTGATTATGATGTTAGCTGTGAACATTTCATATATGGCCTTTATCATGTTCCTTCTATATGTATTTTGTTGAGTTTTTCTTTTTATCATGAATGGATGTAAAATGCTTTTCCTGCATCTATGAAGATGATCATGTGGTTTTTCTCTTTTATTCTGTCACTGTGGTATATCACATTAATTGATTTGGATATGTTGAACTGTCCTTTCACCCCAGGGTTAAATCTGACTCAGTTAGCCTCCATAATCCTTTTAAAGTGCTATTGATTAGATTTCTGTTTTTGAGTATTCTAAAATTTTTAAATTTTTAATTTTTATTATATTTTTGGCTGTGCCCACATGCAGCATATGGGATCTTAGTTCCCCAACCAGGGATCAAACCTGCACCCCCTGCAGTGGAAGAGTGGAATCTTAACCACTGGACTGCCAGGGAAGTCCCTTTAAATATTATTTTTAATTCTGAACTGAGATCTCTTTGTATATGTATCTATGTAACTATTTACTCACCATCTGTCACAATTCAACATGGCACTGGCTTCAATCTCATTCCAAACAATTTACTGAAACTCCAAAAAGATGCTTTAAAAGATGCTTTAGAGATGCTTTAAAGTCTCTTCTATAAAGTGATTTAGTTTTACTTGAATTTGAGTAATGATCATGTCACTTAGCGGCTAATTGACCTTGGGTAAGCCACTTAACTTCTCCATTTCCTTATCCATAAAGTGAGGACAATGAACCTTATCAAGTGCTTTCAAAAGTACCAAATGAAATAACATATGTGAAAGTGTTTTATAAATAGGAGTGCTATATAATGTTAATTATTATTATTATTTTGGAGCAGATTATAGGATTTACAGCTTTATGTTTTTAAATATCTCCTAAAAATTGCTTGCACGGTTGCAATAGGAAAAGCATTTACCTGTGTAAATTATTCAGTTCTTTTAAGCTCTTCTATTGTTTTACACTTTATTCAGGAAGAAATGATTAGCTGTTGAGAGATTTTAAACAAGAGAGTAATGTATTTAGACCTATGCTTTTGAAAGATCACTCAGGCTGCAGTGTGAGAATAGAATGGGTGGTAGTGGGAGTGGCAGCAGAAGTGAAGAGACCATGTGGGAAGCTGTTAGAGTGAACACACAAGGGGATAATGGCATTTTGAATTTAGCAGCGAAGACCAATGGAAGTGCCAACTTTGCAAAATTTTGAGGAGGTGGAACCAACCAGATGAGGAAGAAGAAGGTTATAAACAACATACAGGTTTTTGGCATGATCAGCTAGAGGGAATTTTGCAGCGTTTTCCTGGGATGGGAGATGTAAGAGGGTTTTATTTAGTTGGCAGGATTTTGCTGTTTTTCATGGGGATGGGAAATACAGAAAGAGGAACACATTTGTGGGATCGGTTATTGGTTCATTTTTGTACCAGTGGAGCTCGAGATATTTAAATGGATAAATGTCTTTGCAATTGCATAACTTTGCTGGAACTCAGGAGGACACTGAACTAGTGTGGAAATTGCAGTCATGAGCATGAATGCAGTTATTTAGGGAGAGAATTTGTAGACTAAAAGAGTAGAGGGTAGAGAGTATGAACATTTAAGCAATGAATAGAAAAGGTCCATTTTTTGCATATCCCATCTGAGAAAAAGTAGCCAAGATCATGAGGAAAATGTGGCACCGCCTACCTCAAGGAAAGATAGAGTTTCACATAAAAGGGAGCACCCAACAGTGTTACGTGCTGCGGAGACGTCAAATAAGACCTGCACGTGACTATTGGATTTACCAAAATAGAGGTCATTGGTCATAATAGTCAGAGCTATTTTAGTGAACTGATGGTAGATACCTGACATGGGTTGAGAAGTAAATAGGAGGTGAGGAAGTGGAAACAAAATAAGTGGACAACGCAGAGAACTGTGTAGTATGTACTAATTTGTTGAATAAATGAAGATAAATGAGAGACAAGGCAGCTGTGGAGGGAGACATAGTCTTTTTTTTTAATAGATCTTTATTGGAGTATAATTACTTCACAATACTCTGTTAGTTTCTGTTGTACACCAAAGTGAATCAGCCATATGTATACATATATCCCCATATCACCTCCCTCTTGAGCCTCCCTCCCATCCTTCCTATCCCACCCCTCTAGGTCATCACAAAGCACCGAGCTGATCTCCCTGTGCTATGCGGCTGCTTCCCACCAGCTAACTATTTGACATTCGTTAGTATATATATGTCGTTGCTACTCTCACTTCTCCCCAGCTTCCCCCTCCCACCCCGTGTCCTCAAGTACATTCTCTACGTCTACAATCTTCATTCCTGCTCTGAAACTAGCTTCATAAATACCATGCTTAACATCACTAATTATTAGAGAAATGCAAGTCAAAACTACAGTGAGGTATTACCTCATGCTGGTCAGAATGGCCATTATCAAAAAATCTAGAAACAGTAAATGCTGGAAAGGGTGTGGTGAAAAGGGAACACTCCTGCACTGTTGGTGGGAATGTAAATTGATACAACCATTATGGAAAACAGTATGGAGGTTCTTTAAAAAACTAAAAATAGAACTACCATATGACTCAGCAATCTCACTACTGGGCATATACCCTGAGAAAACCATAATTCAAAAAAAGACATGTACCACAGTATTTTTTTTTAATATAACAGAAATATAAGCATGTTTAAGTTTTCTTTGGGTGAATGACAGAACAAGAGAAAATAATATTAAGCAAAAGAGAGAGAGAATAAACAGAAAGAGGCCCCCAAGGAGGAAGCTGTGGATGGATCCAGAGCATGGAGGGAAGCATTAGTCCAAGAAGTTCCTCTTCACTGTGAGAGGAAGAAAAGAAAAAGAGTAAGCATGGTTCCAAAGAACTGAGATGCAAAGAACTGAGTTTCCTTCCACTGGCTTCTATTTTTCTCTGTAGAGGAGGAAGGAATGATGAGGGCATTGGTAGCACTTGAGGGTAATGAAGAGGTTTGAAATACATGCTTTGAAGAGTGAATGAGAAAGCTTTTAGATGAAGGAAACATCAGAAAGCTTGGCAAGCAACAGTATCCCTTTGTTAACACTGGAGATCTAAAATGTGTTGTGATACCAGTGTACCTACTTGTGCAGTTTTTTTTAACTGAAGTATAGTTGATTTACAATATTTTATATTAGTTTCAGATGTACACATAATGATTCAAGAATTTTAAAGGTTATACTCCATTTATAGTTATTACAAAATGTTGGCTATATTCCCTGGGCTGTACGATATATCCTTGTAGCTTATTTATTTTATACAAAGTAGTTGCACCTCTTAATCCCCTGCCCATATCTTGCCCCTCCCCACTTCCTTCTCCCCACTGGTAACCACTGGTTTGTTCTCTATATTTGTGGGTCTGTTTCTTTTTTGTTATATTCACTAGTTTGTTTTATTTTTTAGATTCCACACATAAGAAATAACATCCAGTATTTGTCTTTCTCTGACTTATTTCACTAAGGATAATACTCTCCAGATCCATCCACATTGTTGCAAATGGCAAAATTTCATTCTTTTTTATAGCTGAGTAGTATTCCATTGTATATGCATACCACACCTTCTTTATCCATTTCTCTCTTACAGAACCCAACACGAGATATGGGTTGCTTCCATATCTTGGTGATTGTAAAAAATGCTGCTATGAACATGGGGATACATAATCAAGAGTGGAATTGTTGGATCATATGGTAGTTGTATTTTTAATGTTTTGAGGAAACTCCATAATGTTTTCCACAGTGGCTGTACCAATTAACATTCCCACCAACAGTGTGCAAGGTTTTCCTTTCTTCCACATCCTTGCTAACATTCGTTGTTTGTGATCTTTTCAATGATAGTCATTCTAACAGATATGAGATGATATGGTTTTCTCTCTTCTTCTGGGACCCCTATAATGCAAATATTAGTGCACTTGATGTTGTCTCAAAGGTCTCTTAAACCATCCTCATTTCTTTTTATTCTTTTTTTCTGTTCATCTTCAGTGATTTCCACTACTTTTTCTTCTAGCTCACTGATCCATTCCTCTGTGTCATTTAGTCTACTGTTGATTCCTTCTAGGGTATTTTTCATTTCAGTTATTGTATTCTTCATCTCTGTTTGGTTCTCCTTTATATTTTCTAAATCCTTGTTGAAAACCTTTAACTTCTAGCTCTGTTCCTTCATTCTTCTCCTGAGTTATTTGATCATTTTTATGATCATTACATTAAACTCTTTCTCAGGTATATTGCCTATCTCCACTTCACTTTGTTTTTCTTGTTAATTCATTTCGAACACATTCTTCTGTTGCCTCATTTTGCCTAATTTGCTGTTTTTATTTCTATGCATCTGGTAGGTTGGTTACATTTCCTGACATTGAAGAAGTGGCCTTTTGTATGAGACATCCTGTGCATCCCAGCAGCACACTCCCCCTTCGTCACCAAAGCTGTATGCTTTAGGCATGCCCCTTATGTAAGCTGTGTGGGTCCTTCTGTTGTGGTGGCCTGACTATTATGGGTGGTCTTGTCGGCATGGTTGGCCCCTGGTCTGGTTGATTGCCAGGCCCTGCCTTGTGTGTAGGCTGTGGGCTGCTAGTTGGCAGGGTGGGTTCATGAGGTGGAACCCTGGGGCTAGTGATTGGTGAAGTTGGGGTCCAGGAGATCCTGGGGCTGGTGTCCGCCCATTGGTGGATGAGGCCAGTTAGTGGGGCTAATGCCAGCCCACTAGAGGGCAGAGCCAAGTCCTGGGGTCTGGCTGCAGGGCCTAGGGATCCCAGAGCTTGTGTCTGACCACTGGTTTGTGGGGCCGGTTCCTGAAGCAGGTGGCTGCAGCGTCTGAGGTGTCTTAAAGCTTGTTTTGGCCTGTTGGTGGGCACGTCCAGGACCCAGCCAGTCCCATGGCTGGTGCTGGCTGGCGGGTGGTTGGGCTGGCAGGCTGTGGGGCTGTATTTGTCCTGGAGCTGTTCTCTGTGGGTGGGTGATTCTGGTTCTGAGGCTAGAGCAGGGTTGCTGTTGGTGGGGCCTGCCCACTGGTGGGCAGAGCTGGGTTCCAGGGTTTCTGGCTGTAGGACCGTCAGGGTCCTGGGTCTAGTGCCTGCACCTAGTGTGTGGGGCCAGTCCTGGGCCCTCTGTTGGGCAGGGCCGTGTCCAGAGGTAGCAGTGGGCTCAGGTGGTCTCAAGGTAGCCTGTCTGCTGGTGGGTGGGGCTGTTTCCCCACACAGTTAGTTGTTTGGCCTGAGACTTCCAGTAGTGGTACCTATGGGTTGGTGCGTGGAGGTGGGGCTGGGTCCTGCGGCTAATAAGCTAGAGGGAGGATTCCACAATGGTGCTTGCCAGCACCAGTGTCCGGTAGAATGAAGCTCCCAAGATGGCTGCAACCAGTGTCTCTGTCTCCAGGGTGAGCTCCAGTTGCTTCCTGCATCTCTGGAACACTCTCCAAGATCAGCAGATAGGTCTGACGCAGGCTCCTTTCAAATTACTGCTTCTGCTCTGGGTCCCAGAGCATGTGAGATTTTTGTGTGCACCCTTTAAGACTCGAGTCTCTATTTCCCACAGCTCTCTGAGACTACCAAAATTAAGCTCCACTGGCCTTCAAAGCCAAATGTTCTGGGTGCTTGTCTTGCCAACACAGGACTCCTGGACAGGGCAACCTGATGTGGGGCTCAGCCCCTTGCTTCTTGGGGAGAACCACTGCAATTGTAATTATTCTCTCATTTGTGGGTTGCCCACCCAGGGTATGAGTCTGGACTATACCGCTAATCCACCCCTCCTACCCATCTTCTTGTGGCTCCTTCTTTGTATCTTTAGTTGCAGAAGATCCTTTCCAGTAGGTTCTGGTTTTTTTCATTAATAGTTGTTCTGTTGATTTCCATTTGCATGGAATATCTTTTTCCATCCCCTCACTTTCAGCCTGTATGTGTCCCTAGGTCTGAAGTGAGTCTCATAGACAGCATATATATGGGTCTTGTTTTTGTATCCATTGTCTATGTCTTTTGGTTGGAGCTTTTAATCCATTTACATTTAAGGTAATTATTGGTATGTATATTCCTATTGCCATTTTCTTAATTGTTGGGGTTTGTTTTTGTAGGTCTTTTTTCTTCCATTCCTCTTTTGTTCTCTTCTCTTGTATTTCTTGCCTGGGAAGTTCCTGCATTTGTTGTAAAGCTGGTTTGGTGATATTGAATTCTCTTAGTTTTTGCTTATCTGTAAATCTTTTGATTTCTCCATCAAATCTGAATGAGATCCTTGCTGGGTAGAGTATTCTTGGTTGTAGGTGTTTCCCTTTCACACTTTAAATGTATCTTGCCACTCCCTTCTGGCCTGCAGAGTTTCTGCTGAAAAATCATCTGGTAATCTTATGGGGATTCCCTCGTATGTTATTTGTTGCTTTTCCCTTTGTTGCTTTTAATATTTTTTGATTGTATTTAATTTTTGATAGTTTGATTAATATGTGTTTTGGTGTGTTCCTTCTTGGGTTTATCCTGTATGGGACACTCTTGTGCTTCGTGGACTTGGGTGACTATTACCTTTCCCACGTTAGGGACGTTTTTGACTATAATCTCTTCAAATATTTTCTCAGGCCCTTTCTTTTTCTCTTCTTCTTCTGGGACCCCTATAATTTGAATGTTGTTGCATTTAATGTTGTCCCAGAGGTATCTGAGACTGTCCTCATTTCTTTTCATTCTTTTTTCTTTATTCTATTCTGAGGCAGAGATTTCCACCATTCTGTCTTCCAGGTCACTTATACGTTCTTCTGTTATTGATTCCTTCTAGTGTATTTTTCATTTTAGTTATTATCTTGTTCATCTCTGTTTGTTTGTTCTTTAGTTCTTCTAGGTCTTTGTTAAACTTTTCTTGTATCTTCTCAATCCATGCCTCCATTCTTTTTCCAAGATCTTAGGTCATCTTTACTATCATTACTCTGAATTCTTTTTCAGATAGACTGCTTATCTCCTCTTCATTTAGGTTTGTTCTTGTAGGTTTTTATCTTGCTCTTTCATCTGCAACATATTTTTTTGTTGTCTCATTTTGTCAAACTTACTGTGTTGTGGCCTGCTTTCTGCAGGCTGCAGGATTGTAGTTCCTCTTGCTTCTGGTGTCTGCCCCCTGGTAGGGGAGGTTGATCCAGAGGCTTGTGCTGTTATCCCCTTGATAGGAGGTTTGATTGGTGTTATGGTGATCAGAGCCTGCCCTAGAAATTGAGTGGGGTCTCTAGTATATGACCTAGCAATCCCACTCCTGGGCATATATCCAGAGAAAACCCTAATGCAAAAAGATACATGCACCCCAGTGTTCTTTGCAGCACTATCTACAATAGCTAGGACATGGAAACAACCTAAATTTCCAACAACAGAGGAATGGATAAAGAAGATGTGGTACATATATACAATGGAATATTACTCAGCCATAAAAAAGAACAAAATAATGCTATTTGTAGCAACACGGATGGACCTAGAGATTGTCGTACTGAGTGAAGTAAATCAAACAGAAAGACAAATATCATATGATATCACTTATATGAGGAATCATATAAGTACAAATTGTACAAGGGTACAAATGAACTTATTTACAAAACAGAAGTACAATCACAGATGTGGAAGACAGCCTTATGGTTACCAGGGGATAAGTGGGGGGGGGAGGGATAAATTGGAAGACTGGAATTGACATATACACACTACTATATATGAAAAAGATAACTAATAAGAACCTGCTGTATAGCACAGGGAACTCTACTCAGTACTCTGTAATGACCTATATGGGAAAAGAATCTAAAAAAAAAGAGTGGTTATATGTATATGTATAACTGATTCACTTTGCTCTACACCTGAGGCTAATACAACATTGTAAATCAAGTATACTCCAATAAAAATTAAAAAGTAATAGTTGTTCTGTAAATAGTTGTAATTTTGGTGTGCCTGTGAGAGAAGGTGAGCTCAGGGTCTTCCTACTCTGCCATCTTGGGAACTCTTCCTCATCTATTTGTGCAGTTTTGCTTGAAATGCCTACCAGTATCTGGGTACAGGTGCAGGGAAGATGAGAAGTTGGATTGATCCTATTTTGGCGTTTAGTTAGGAACAGTTGATGGAAGGAAAATAGGAGATAGTTACTACAGATAATAGCAAGAGAGTTGTTGATGTTACATGAAGTCTAGAGAATATAGAGAAGACAGTAAAGGCTGAAAATAAGAGATAGGTCCCCATTGAAAAGATCAAGGACTAGTGGTCTCAATAAGTCAAAAGAACAGATGCTGTGGATGTAACTTGTGAGAGATCCTAGAGGAAAGCAGGCTGAGGTCAGAGAGAGTAATGTTTTAGTTTTGGAGTTTGTGGTAGACCAGCATCTTACTAGGTACTGTTGAACCTGGACCAGGGAGGAGGTCCTGGATGTGACTGTTGGAGTGAAGATGAAATGGATGTCACTGGAACTGAGGATGTTAAGAAATGATAGGATTAGAGTGATGGGTAATAAATTCTTTCCTTTTTGAAGCCACCAAGAATGATGACACTGCTTTGGATGTATAGGAAGAATGTGATGAACCCTAAAGTTTTATTGTATAAGACAGAGTTATCAGGCAGTTAAAAGATGCATAGAATTATAGAGAGAAATGATGGTATAATCCAAAGTAGGGAAAGTGGAAGTCTTGGGTCAAATTTGGACCATAAATATGCTTTATTTGGCTCAAATTGTATTTTAAAAATTTGATTCAGTTTGTTATAATTTAAATTTAGTTTTCATACATGTGCACATGCATACACACACACACAAGCACATGCACATATAGTCACCATGTACACACACAATGAATTTCTAGATTTGCTTACAAGTTAGAACAATCTGGAAACACGAGCTAATTTTCCTAAACAGGAACTGTGTGAGGTAGATGCTTGATAAATTTTGACCAAATTAAAGATCAATTTAGCAGTTAAAGGATGTTTTCCATTTTGCTCTTTCTTTATCGTTAGGAAGATGCATTAAACTTAAGATTTACAGGAATGATCTAATTACATAGATCTGCACAAGATAGGAGAGCTGAGGTCTGCTAAAATATGGTAGAATTTTTGAGATATAATATTATTTTATTTTCATATTATTATATGCTATGCAGTTGACCCTCGAGCAACACGGGATTGAAGTGCACAGGTCCAGTTATATGCAGATTTTTTCCAACAAATATATTGGAAAATTTTTTTGAAGATCTGTGACAATTAAAAAAAATTTGCAGATGAAACATAGCCTAGACATATTGAAAAAATTAAGAAAAAGTTAAGTATGTCAAGAATGTGTGAAATACATATACATAGTAGTCTATCCTTACATAGGCTTAAGGCGAGTGATATTGAATATAAAAGTAATAGTGTTAGTTTTATACTGTTTTATAACTTTTTCTTCAAAGAATTACATTACTGAAGAATATGACTCTCTCTCTCTCCCCACCCCCTCTTGTAGTTGAAGAAACTGTGTATCAGCCTGTCATCACAGGGAAGTGTTTTCTTTGCCAAAAGAATTTTATGACAATTTATTCATTAGTGTATAGGCTAGGCTACCATGAAGCGTTTTTTACATTAGGTAACTAAAGCAATCCTGTGGCTACTTCTTCACTATCAGTGTATGAATCATTATACCTGTAAACAAATATGAATTTTTTCACATTTTATTTTCATTTTTGATGTCTAGTGTTAGTAATGGGTGTAACATCTACAGCATTTTGTATCATTTAAGGCAATATTGATGTAGGTGCTGACATATGACTCATCTTGTAAATGGAAAACATGAACTCATGGTATTGATAATTATAGTACAGACTGTAAGTGTATTTTCTCTTATGATTTTCTTAACTTTTTCTTTTATTTAGCTTTATTATAAAAATATAGTATATAATACTTATAACATACAAAATATGTGTTAACTGTTTATGTTATCGGTAAGGCTTCTGGTCAACAGCAGGACATTAGTAGGTAACTTTTGGGGGAGTCGAAAGTTATATTTAGATTTTCAACTGCATGGGGGGTTAGTGCTCCTAACCGCCACATTGTTCAAGAGTCAACTGTATGTTCTATATATTAAAATATTATCTTATGATTTCTTAACAGATCATTGTCAGACTTAAAGAATTTTCTCCTTCTATGCCTTTGATAATATTGTTCCAAAGGAATTTTGTGCTCTTTAGTAGAATATTTACTCTTCTATGTTTGAAAGGTCACAGGTTTCTTTGCTGTGACTGAACTTGATTCCTTAGGGACAGAGAATTTCAAGAGGGTTGTTTGTTTTGTCCCTTCAGGATAATCTCTTTCCATCATGAATGCATCATAAAAAGAAATTTTGTGTCTGGTACAAGATTTAAAGATTCTACTTCTGTTCTTCTGACTTTTTCTTAGAAATATATTTCTGTACTCTTTCTGTATTCCAAAGTTAACCATTTTCTCTGCTTTTCTAACACTGGAGAAATCTTGTTCATTACTTTCCGTAAGAGAAGCATTAGTATTTCACAAAAATTTAACAGTTACCTGTATTTATTTGGAAAGATGCTGTGATGGCTAATTTTACGTGTCAGCTTGACTCGGCCGTGGGGTGCTCAGACATTTGGTCAAACATTATTCTGGATGTATTTGTGAAGGTTTTTCTGTAGGAGATGGATATTTAAGTCAGTAGACTGAGTAAGGTAGGTTGCCCTCCCTAATGTGGGTGGATCTCATCCAATCAGTTGAAGGCATGAATTGAACAAAAAGCCTGACCGTTCTTTGAATAAGGGGGTACTCCTCCTGCCTGACTGTTTGAGCTGGGATATTGGTCTTTTCCTGCTTTCAAACTTCAACTGAAAAATTGGCTCTTCATGGGCCTGCAGCCTGCTGGCTTTTAGACTGGAACTTACGTCATTTGCTCTCCTGGGTCTCAGGCCTTTGGACTTGAGCTAGAACTGCACCCCGCGTTCACCTGGGTCTCCAGATCTTGGGACTTGTCAGCTTCCATATCATGTGAGTTGATTCCTTATAATAAATGCCTCTTGGGCTTCCCTGGTGGTGCTGTGGTTAAGAATCCGCCTGCCAATGCAGGGGACACGGGTTTGAGCCCTCGTCCAGTAAGATCCCACATGCTGCTGAGCAACTAAGCCCGTGAGCCACAACTACTGAGCCCACGTGCCACAACTACTGAAGCCCATGCACCTAGAGCCCGTGCTCTGCAACAAGAGAAGCCACCACAATGATAAGCCTGCGCACCGCAACAAAGAGTAGCCCCCGCTCTCAGCAACTATAGAAAACCCGCATGCAGCAGCGAAGACCCAGTGCAGCCAAAAATTAAATAAGTGAATAAATAAATTAAATAAATAAATAAATACCTCTCTGTATAGATATACTGGTTCTGTTTCCCTGGAGAATCCTGACTAATATGATGTCAAATGAACGTAAGGCACTCACTCTTTCAAAATTTGATTTATTTATTTTGATGGAGGGCAGGGGAAGGCAGATATATGTGGAAATAGAGCCTGAACATAGATGCAATTTTATGTTTTACAGAACCAGTTCTCAGCAGATGTCTTGAGTGGTCCACATTAAATGAGACTATGTAATAGACACTCACATTTATATTTGAACTTATTCATTTTATAATGTAGAGATAACTATCTTTTATGTTCTAAAGATTTACTGTCCTATTGCTCTCTTCAGTGTGTTTCATTATAAATGGTTGCTTCAGATAAATGATAAGAAAATTATTTTGATAAAAACCATATTTTCTTTTTCCTAATCTATCAAACATTTATGTTTCTCCTAAGGATCATGACAAACATGGAATTCAATACTGAGATTAAAGTGCTTCACTTCTTTTTGGATCAGATATCCATGAGGCTGCAACGTCTTCCTTAAAATTTTTTTCGATCTTTTGTGATCTGATATTATTCTCAATACTTTCAAGAAAGGCCTTGCAATATAACTTATTTGCTGGGAAATAAAGGTATTCATCTAGTAAGTAGGTAGTTTGACAGATCCAAGATCTGTCAGTCCTAAATATAAGACTTTCTCAGACTGATAATAATTTTATTCAACCTTTCATCCAGTCAAAATCTTCTTGTTTTTGAACTACTCTGAAAATTTCAAGTTGTATGAATGGTTTCAGGCCAAGGTGATTTACTACTTCACTAGGATATAAGTTAACTAATGATATCTCTGACACAAATTTAAAAGGGGTCATGGCGCTTTCAGAACTTTAATTTTGTTTTATTTTTGTTTTTGGTCCTGAGGAGTGATGTATCCATTTGTTACTTGGTTAAAAGAAGGTGCAAGTATATAGAAAACACACGTTCCAATAATTTTAAGCAAATTCGCAAATAAAGATGTATCTTTGGTTCTGCTCCTTTTTTTCTGTAAATGTGTTTTTTTAAAAAATTTTACCTCCGATCATGAACATTGAGTTGTGCATTTGATCCTAAATTTTTTCTCCAGCATATGATTTTGTTTGAGTGTTTCCTCACATTTTGTGGTGCTAGATGATGAATTGCCTGTGGAGATCGCTTTGAAAACCATGGTGTAGCTTGCTGTTCAGATGCCATTTTAACCTGGAAAACTTGTTCTTTTTTTTTTTTTTCAAATTACCCACAACACCCTGGAAATATTTTTATGGCTGCCAAATAATAATTATTGGATGGTGCTGAGGTATCTTGATTTGACATAAAAGAAATGTTTTTTTTAGCAAGGCTGTCCCTAGGTGTATAGGGTCTTATGTGAATTGTGTTCTCCCAAATTCATATGTTGGAACCTTAATCACCAATGTGGCTATGTTTGGAGATAGGACTTTTAAAGAGGTAATTAAAGTTAAATGAAATCATAAGGGTGGGATCTTATTTCAACATGACTAGTGTTCCTCTAAGAAAAGGAGGAGATAACAGGGGTATACTCACAGAACAAAAGCCATATGAAGACACAGTAAGAAAGTTTGATTAGTTCCCATTTATTTTTTGCTTTTATTTCTGTTGCCTTGGGAGACTGACCTAAGAAAACATTCGTACAATTTATGTCAGAGAATGTTTTGCCTATGTTCTCTTTTAAGAGTTTTATGATGTCATGTCTTATATTTAAGTCTTTAAGCCATTTTGATTTTATTTTTGTGTATGGTATGAGGGTGTATTCTAACTTCATTGATTTACATGTGGCTGTCCAGTTTTCTGAATACCACTTGCTGAAGACACTCTCTTTTTTCCATTGTATATTCTTTAGGGTGGCAGAATCTTTACACTGTTTAGAGTTCTTCCCCTCTAATGACATCAAAAATCATGCCTAAAGCCTTTGATCGCTCACAGGTAAAGAAGTGAAAAAAAACTTTATGTTCTTTGCTTACTTCTTTTTATTAAAAGATGTGAATATATGACAAATGGATTATTCAGTTTCATTTTTAGTACCCTGCAATATAATTTAAATTATATAATATCAATAATCATTTTTGACAATTTCCTTTTTATTCTGTGAACTAGAAGATGCCATTGTTGACATTTGTTTAATGTTTAGTCATGTTTACAGAAAGATTAGAGTCCTAAAGTTACAATAACCCCCAAACCAAAAGGAAAATTTCAGCCTTTGACAAGGAACTGTTTAAGTTCATCACCTGAGACGACTTGTTGACTTGAATTAGGGATTATAGGAAAGAGAGTAATGGTGGCTTCAAGTGCCTCAAACCTGGGTTTCCAGGGTCTGGTTGATTGTAAACGTAGCCCAAAGAATGTGAAAATTTTTAGCTAAGAAATGAAAAATGTCTTTCAGTATCTTGAAACCATTTAGAGAAAATGCTCTGATGTCATGAATGTGCTATCCTGTGATATAATTAATCAAATGCCCTTGACACTGGACTAGAAGGCAAGAGATTTTTGTCTTGACTTTGTCACTAACTTGTGTAAGTAAACTGCTTCACCTGAGCCTCAGTTTCCTCTTATGGGTAAATGAGAAACTTGAGCTAGACTATCTCCAAGGTCTCATTCAGTTTTTACATTTTATAATTCCCTATTTTAAAAAAGAAATTGTCCTGGAATATACTTTACATCACTTATGATTTTAAAAGAATTAGTCCCAACTCAAAATTCAATCTCCTTCAGACCTAATAGAATAAGTGCTTGATATTCCCACTTGTGTGTTACCATATCAACTTGCACATATGTCTAGAATAACTGTCATTTTGCATAGCAATCTGATTTATGGGTATCGCTCTCTTCTACTAGGTCCTCTGTTTCTCTAGGGCAGCTACTCTACTCATTATTCATTTTGTCCCTGGAATTCAGAACAGGGATCATAATGTAGTAGATCCTCAGTAAATACTTTTTGAATAAATTCATTTAATAAATGCACTATTTCTCAAAGTATGTTCCGTGTACATAATAGTCCACTGAGATACTCTGCAAAAGGAGTTCCATGATATCAAGTTTGTTAAATATGACTTTGCTTTCTCTGTTATGAATATTGACAATTAACTCTTTGAGAAGTTCTGCAGGAAGAAAAATGACTTAATTTTGTGTAAGCTGGAATTTTGCACACGTTGGACTATGAAATTATTTAAAATGGAAACAATGATCCATGCAAGATGCTTTGTGAAGCAGTACATTAATGAATTAAATTTAAAACTCTGATAAATATGTTCTTTAGTAATTCTGAAGGAATTCCATATTCTTAAGTAATTAACCACATCAGCTATCATATGATCTCTGCCTACCTCATATCAAAATATTCTCTCTGGGCATTATTACTGTAGTTTCACAAGGCTTCTAAAACCAGCAGGTAATTTCTGCTCAGGGCCTTTGCACAAACCTTCCCAATCTTCTCAGACTGTTCTTTGCTAAACACATCATATGTCTAATAACCACTCATTTTTCATTTCTCTATTAAAATTTCACTTCCTGAAAATATTCATTATTCTGTCTTATAGAACCCTGTTACTTTCCTTTATAGAATTTATCACAGTTGGTACTTTGTTTAATGTTTGTCTTCCTCATTAGGCTTTCTAACAATATTGGTGATATATATTTTGTTCACCATTTTCACTCAGCTCCTAGTCTGTAACATGAGCTTAATAAATACTTTTTGAATGAGGATAAATATATTTATTTATTTTCTTAATGATAAATATTTCTCTCCCTCTTTAGGTGATAATGTGAAGGACGTTAGGGACTGTGTGTGTTTGTTTACTGTTGTAGTGCCAAAAATATGAGTGCAGTAAGTAGTATTCGATAAATACTTGTTGAATAAGCTAGTTGTTTATTCCACCAGTTTGCATAAACTAAGCTGAATGATGAACTTTTCCCCCTAGTTTTATTGGGGTATAATTGACAAAAATGTAAGATATTTAAAGTGTGCAACATGATCTGATATATGTATACATTGTGAGATGGTTCCCCCATCAAGGTAATTAACAGATTCATAACCTCACATATTTACCTTTTTATTTTTGGTGAGGACAGTTAAGTTCTAGCCTTAGCAAATTTCAGTTATACAATAGACTGTTATCAACTATAGTTACCATGTTATATCCTTGGAGCTTATTCATCTTATAACAGAAAGTTTGTACCCTTTTATCAACCTCTCTCCCTATTTCCTCCATCCCCTACCCCCTGGCAACAACTTTTCTAGTCTGATTTCAACTTAAAAAAAAGTTTTTTAAGATTCCTCATTTTAGGGGGCTTCCCTGGTGGCGCAGTGGTTGAGAGTCCGCCTGCCGATGCAGGGGACACGGGTTCGTGCCCCGGTCTGGGAAGATCCCACATGCTGCGGAGCGGCTGGGCCCTTGAGCCATGGCTGCTGAGCCTGCACGTCTGGAGCCTGTGCTCCACAACGGGAGAGGCCACAACAGTGAGAGGCCCACGTACCACAAAAAAAAAAAAAAAAAAAAGAAAAAAAAAAAGATTCCTCATTTTAGTGATACTATGAGGTATTTGTCTTTTTCTGTCTGGCTTACATCACTTAGCATAATGCACTCCAGGTTCATCCATGGTGTTGCAAATGACAGACTTTCTTTTTTTAAGGCTGAATAATATTCCATTGTGTGTAATTTTCTTTAGCCATTCATTCGTTGATGGACATTTAGGTTGGCTATTGTGAATAATACTGCTATGAATATGGGAGTACAGATATCTCTAAGATACTGGTTTCGGGATTTCTCTGGTGGCGCAGTGGTTAAAAATCTGCCTGCCAATGCAGGGGACACGAGTTCAAGCCCTGGTCCGGGAAGATCCCACATGCTGCGGAGCAACTAAGCCCCGTGCACCACAACTACTGAGCCTGCGCTCTAGAGCCCATGTGCCACAACTACTGAAGCCCATGCGCCTAGAGCCAGTGCTCTGCAACAAGAGAAGCCACTGCAATGAGAAGCCCGCATACCACAACAATGAGTAGACCCCAGTTGCTGCAACTAGGGAAAGCCTGTGTGCAGCAACGAAGAACTCAGCCAAAGATAAATAAAAAATTAAAAAAAAAGATAATGGTTTCATTTCCTTTGGATAAACACCCGGAAGTGGAATTGCTGGATCCTATGATAGTTCTATTTATAATTTTTGAGGAACCTCTTTATTGTTTTCCACAGTGGCCGAACCAGGATATGTTCCCACCAGCAGTGTATGAGGTTTTCTCCATGTCTTCAGTGTATGAGGTTTTCTCCATATCTTCACCAGCATTTGTTTTCTCTAATGATGAACTTTCTTTCTTTTTTTCTTTCTTTCTTTCTTTCTTTCTTCCTTCCTTCCTTCCTTTCTTCCTTCCTTCCTTTCTTCCTTCCTTCCTTTCTTTCTTTCTTTCTTTCTTCCTTTCTTCCTTCCTTTCTTCCTTCCTTTCTTTCTTTCTTCCTTTCTTTCTTCCTTCCTTCCTTTCTTTCTTTCTTTCTTCCTTCCTTCCTTCCTTCCTTCCTTCCTTTCTTCCTTTCTTTCTTTCTTTCTTTCTTTCTTCCTTTCTTCCTTTCTTCCTTTCTTTCTTTCCTTTCTTTCTTTCTTTGTCTCTCTCTCTCGGGCCTCTCACTGTTGTGGCCTCTCCCGTTGCGGAGCATAGGTTCCAGACGCGCAGGCTCAGCGGCCATGGCTCACGGGCCCAGCCGCTCCGCGGCAATCGGCAGGCAGACTCCCAACCACTGCGCCACCAGGGAAGCCCTCTAATGATGAACTTTAAATGGTGAACTTTTGGTTATTTTTTATTCTTTAAAATATTTATTTAACTTTCTAACTGATAGAATACTAGGAAACAGGATTTTCATGGGGATGCGAGAAAAAAAAAATGAAGCAAAACAAATTGTCTGATTTGCAGTTTAGTAGAATGGAATTTTGTCACTAGAATAGAATTTAAATAGAAACCCAAATTTTGGAAGACTCTTTATGCAATTTCTATAGTAAGAAATTCCTATATGAAGCTGAATGTGCAGGAAGTAGAAAAGAATTCAGAACGGTGAGAGTTTGATTATTTCATGAAATATTTGTTGAGACTACAAAGAATTTTACAGTGTGTTCAAATAGATTGGATATCAGGGTGAGTATCAGAACTACAAAGGATCACAGTTTGTTTTTCATTATAAACGGTGATAATAATATAAACAACAAAGTATGAAGAGACTATAACCATTTTCTGAACTATAAGCCTCAGGAATTTCACTGTTTCTGAGGCAGGTGGGGATGAACAATGGGTTAACCCCTTTGAGGAAGAGGAAAGCTTGGGCCCAGTGGAACTGTGACTTATCAGCTGTGCTTACGGGTATAGCTGGAAATATTTGCCCTGTATTTGCTGACCTGTTCTTTTTCTGCTGTACTGATGAGTTTCTCTCTCTCTCCAACCCCTCCACCCCCTAATCTTTCTAATCAGCTTGGTACTTCAGAAAATATTTTAGCCTAATATTTTAGTCAGGGTAGAAAGTTCAGGAGCTCTTAATTTCAAGATTTATTTCCTGGGGAAAATAAATGGAATTAGTGTGTTAAATTTCTCTAGGAAAGTCCTCTTGAGGCAGTTGAGAGTTTGGGGGTGGGGTGGATGCCATTCCGTGTGCTTTAAAGCAATCATTGCAAATGAGAGCACTTCCATAATCATATGTTACACAGTTTCTAATACCCAAGGTGAGTAATTTGCAAAGAAAATATAAAAAAGTATATATGCAAGAGAGAGGTTAAAGTCAGTCTATTTCCCATTTCTGGGGAATTATATATATATAATTTCTGGAGGCTTTTAGATGTCTGGCAGTCCTGAAAGCTCTGAGTGCCCCATGAAAGAAGGTATGACCTTTTCTCTAGAGGTTTCTTTTGTCTAAAGTGTGAGGTGCAGAGAGCCTATCACTCCTTTGCTGGAAATCACACCTGGGCTGTTTTCATTTGACCAGTTTTGGTTTAGAATGTGCTTAATGCCGATGATCACAACTGATGTCCCATTATTGGCTCTTGGGTGCTGACTCAAATCTCTTTAGCAGGGTTTTCATTACTTGAAAAGATCATTTGTGTATTTAGTAAACATTTCTTGAGCTCTGGCTCGGTGACAGGTGCTCACTGTTCCATGAGTAGGGGCACCACGCTGAACGAACGGGCAGAAAGCCCTGCCCTTGTGCAGCCAAATCAAGAAAGTATACTATAGTTTAGTGACTGTTGCTGAGGGTCTAAATCAGGGAAGGGAGCTCTAAAATGGCAGGGGTGGCCAGTGAAGGGATCACTGAGAAGCAGACTTTTATGTCAAGCAAGTGATAGAGCTAGCTTTCTCGGGGAGAGCAGCCCAGGAAGATGGGAGAGCCAGTGCGCTGGCTGAGATGGGAGCTCGTCCCTCGGCTTCAAGGAACAGAGAGAGAGGCCGCCAGTGTGTCTGGGATGGTGTAAGTGAGGAAGCACAGTTATGAGATGAAATCAGAGGGAATGTGTACCTCACATTGGGCCTTAAGGTCTGTATATTAGAATCACCGGGGGAGCTCAGGCCACATCCTGGACCAATTAAATTAGAATCCGTGGGGGATGAACCCAGGCACTGGCCGTTTTGAAGTCACTCAGTGTGGAACCAAGACTAAGAAACATCACTAATAGGGGGATGAAATTATATGATCTGAATGGCATGATGGGATATCCATTTAAAAATATTCACGTTAGCGTCTAGTTTAAGAGTATTCTGAATGGAAAAGAAAAGAGCAGGGATTATCACTTGGGAGGTTATTGTAAGCTTCCAGGCAAGAAATGGTAGCAGTGTGGGGTGGCAAGACGTGGTATATTTTGAGCTCAGTGATATATAAATTGCGTCCCCTGAAAGTTTTATATGCTGGTCTGCAATAAGTAGCTTATATAATTCACGGTTGTGAAATAGGCTGGCACTGACTCCTTGGTATCCAGCATAGGTATGGTGGTTCAAAGTAAGGGGGAACTGCCATCAGAGGTTCTGGCAACGTTCTGGTTCTTGAGTTGGATAATGATCTGCTTGTAAGACTCCATGAAATCATACATTCATGACCAGCACTTTTCTGTATATGTTTTATAATTCTACATGTAACAAGGTGGAGGAGCCTATCTTAGAATATAAGAGACTAAAGAGGCTTAAAAATGCATTGGTGATGCCTCTCTCTTGTTCAGTAGCTGCAGGATGGTGCAGGTGATTATGAACATTTGGGCATCCTTGCTTTCCAACCCCCTGATGACCGACCTTTCTGTGTGCCAGTTTTCTACAAAGACCTTTGCCATAATAACGAACGTGTAAGACGTCTGTTCTGTTCTGATGAGGTTACTCAGATGAAGGTCTTTCCCTCGTTAGTATTCGACCTGGTGGGATTGAGATCCTTGTGGAAGTAAGATGAATGTTTGACTTGGTGGGAGGGAAACAGGGGCATGTCTAAAGTCACCAAAAGATCAGAGAAATCAGTTTATTTGAGAATCTTACTCTCTTGAGTACTGACTTTGTCACATGACCTTGTGCTTTACTAATACTGCAGTCATAAAAAGTGACTCTGTACTTTGGGGAGTTCAGTGAAAGCTGATGTTTAAAAAGAAGCAATGGACTCCAAAGACTCAACTAATGCGATTGCAACACCTTCTGGAATGCGTTAATGTGCTTTTTTGAATAGACTTCAGCAAAGTTTGCATTTGTAAACAAAAATGAATAGAGTGAAAGATTCCTCTCTTGTAGAAAGAAATTGACATGCCAGACGTAATTCACCCGGACCTTCATTTGTTGGTGAATACAGTGCATTAAAAGAGAGCGTTTTCAAGGAGCCAAGTCACAGCGAATACTTTGGCATTGTTTCATGGCTTTATATCTAGAAAGAGTAAGCTTGGAGGGACCTGCCAGCATTTGCTTGGCACTTTAAGTAGGGCCCTTGAAGGGACAAGTTGGATGTTAGTGCCTTGTCTGATGTTAGGGAGAGCATCATTTGGATAATGACACTCAGTTTTGTTCTGTTCTCTATTCAAGTACCTTAAGAGTTGGTTTTGAAGGTAGAGTTTTTCAGGGCCTGAAATGGATGCTTATATATGCCTAACTACCTTCCAGTGTAATATCTGATAATCATTACATGTCAGCTAGTCAGCTTAAAAGCAATCTCAAAGAGGATTTTTCTGCTGTTTTTTAAACCCTGCCTTTTAAAGCTTAAGAGGAAGCAGAGAGGAAGTCTTTTCTATACCAAAAGAGATACAAAGGTACCAATCATTGGCTTTTGCTGAGCTGACAGTGCACTTAACTTCTGCTGCAAATGCATTTTATTGTAATAGGATGATGTGAAAAAAGATGTTTTGCTACACACAGGCAGGCAAATATTACACCACAGGGCTTGTATTAATTGCCATCCGGGCCATATGCTCTGCCTAAGCAAATGCATTGCCTTGTGAAAATTGCTTTCCCTGGTAAACCTAGTGTAGCCATCTCTCATTTATTTCCTTTTTAGGATTTAGTCTGAGCACTCAAGCTAATCAGTAATACTAACATTTAATATATTGAAAACATTGCCATTTTCTAGTTCTTTCTAAACTTGAAACATATAATAAAGAAAACATTGGAGGATTTTTTTTTCATTTTTATAGACTTATTTATCTATTTATTTATTTTTGGCTGAGTTGGGTCTTCGTTGCCGTGTGAGGGCTTTCTCTAGCTGTGGCGAGCAGGGGCTACTCTTCGTTGTGGTGCACAGGCTTCTCATTGCGGTGGCTTCTCTTGTTCCAGCGCACGGACTCTAGGCACGTGGGCTTCAGCAGTTGTGGCACACAGGCTCAATAGTTGTGGCTCGCGAGCTCATAGGTTGTGGCTCACAGGCTCAGTTGCTCTGCGGCATGTGAGATTTTCCTGGACCAGGGCTCGAACCCATGTCCCCTGCATTGATAGGCAGATTCTTAACCACTGCGCCACCAGGGAAGTCCCATATTGGAGGTTTTGAACATTGTTTATATTTTTGCTTCATTGAATGGAATTTTGTGGGCTTTAAGAATGTGATCGTAACTTTGAAGTTTAAATTAATTTTCTAGTTTTTTTTAGCCCTTTGCCTACTGAGTAAACTTTAGATCACTCTGAACAAAATTCAAAATAGAAGCAGGATTTTTCCCTTCAGTTGTCACAGGTCTGTGACTTTGGAGCTTCCATAACAACAGAAACTTGAAGATAGGGTATCTGTACTGGTTCTGGATTATCTGAAAGTATTTTTCTGATCTGATGAAATTGAACAGCATTAATGACACTGTTGCCCGTGATAAAGGAGACATTGGTGGTCCATGACATGCTATGGCAAGATACTCATGCTCCACGTTGAGAAAGGCAGTTTGGTGCATGAGTCTTTCAATTCCCATTCAACTTCTTCAAGGTGGACCTTGAGCTTGGGAGAAAGAGCTCACACAGCCAGTGCCAAGCTTATCATTTTGCATGGGAAGATCTTTCTCTGTTGTTAGCCCAAGGTATGTTCTTTTGTTCTGCTGTGTGCGAGCATCATATAGAACTTGGCTGACCCCAATGCTATGTCTGTTCTCTGAGAGGAGAACATGTTGAGGCATGAGAGGGGTGCATGTGAGCCAAATGTCCTGTGTCAGCTGGCAGGAGAGACCCTTTGGCCCTGGGTGACTGATGTCCACTATTGAAGTGGCTCTTGCTCTGTCTCTTCTCTTTATGAGTAAAATATTGTTCCATCCAGTGCCTGACTCTGTTGTATTCTCCCTGGTCACTTTGATACCAAGATGCAATGGGCAGAAGTGTTTGGAATCCTCCCCTGGGACTGGTAACTGGTAAATGGTGTTCTGCTAGACACTGGGCTATTTCTAAGTGTAGGGGAGAACTTGAAGAAAGAAAATGGTGGTCTCAAGTCTCAAGATTCAGAGAACGGACTAAAATGCGTTTATGACTGCCCTAAAATAAACTTTTATTTTCTGTAAACATAGGGCTGAGATTTCTGAAAACCAAACCTGAAGTCTAGTCCTGAAGGTGCCTAAATTTCAATGCAAAAAAACCTTGAAGAATTTCTAAATTTCAATGCAAAAAAACCTTGAAGAATTTCTTACCTTTTTTAAAAAAAATTTTATTGAGTATAGTTGATTTAAAATGTGTTAGTTTCTACTGTACAGCAAAGTGCATCAATTGTACATATATATCCACTCTTTTTTAGACTCTTTTCCCATATAGGCCATTACAGAATATTGAGCAGTGCTCCCTGTGCTATACAGTAGGTCCTTATTAGTTACCTATTTTATATATAGTAGTGTGTTTATGTCAATTCCAAACTCCCAATTTATCCCTCCACCCCTTTCCCCCCTGGTAACCATAAGTTTGTTTTCTATGTCTGTGACTCTATTTCTGTTTTGTAAATAAGTTCTTTTGTACAATTTTTTTAGATACCACATATAAGCAATATCATATGATATTTGTCTTTTTCTGTCAGACTTCACTCAGTATGACAATCTCTAGGTCCATCCATGTACAGTCTTACAGAATTTCTTATGTTGATTATATTGATGTGCAAGAAGTGGAAACCAAAACATTGAAGTGAGGGCATATGGACAGACCCTGATAGAGTGGAGGACATTGGACTCAAATTCTGCTGAGTCTGCTAGAATAAGAGGCTCTTTATCCATTGTCTGTGGAGGGTAGCTCTACTTGCCTGAAGAACATGAAGCCTCCTTTGAGGTAAAAGCCTTGCAAAGCCCTGCTGATTCTTCTTAGGGCCTACTTCCATCCAATACCTTTTAGATCTGTAATCAGACTAAAAATCCTGGTGCCAGCTTAGAGGGTTAGATACAAAATACGATACATGAAACACTGCCATACACACCAAGATAACTGCAATTTTACTAATTATATTGACAGAATCCTGGGATACATGTATGGGAATGAATTCTAAGGTAGTTGGAACAGCGTGGGAGAAATATAATCTTGTTTTGGGCTGAATTTGTTGATCTGGATGAACTAAGGAGAGATTCTATATTTAGTATTTTAGCTTAAGTAGCTAGGATGACTCTAAGAGTTTCCTTGGTTTGTTTACTGAAACAGGGGCCCAAAGATGACCTATACTAATTGAAGTTGAAATTTCAGGAGTTTCTTGATGTACTGTAGAGAAAGGTATTCAAAGGCTTAGAAAGATTGTGATGCAAGAGTGGATCTGTTATGTAAGACCTATGCACCCAACCCGGAACCATGTCCCACAGGAGGGTCCAGAGGACACTCCCTTCATCTGAGCTCTAAGAAATATATATGTAAAGGAGCTCAGCATCCCTGGAGAGCTCTATAGTGGCAATTCTCTATAGGTTAGGACTGACAGTGGGATGCTGTCATCAAACTGGACTCCTCGAATTCAAAGGGGATGTTGAGGTCCCTGGGGGGCAGGGACCAAAAAGTGGCACTTAATTTCCAGAAGCAAGGTGGGTGTGGTTACCATACTGGACAGCAGAACTAAAGCAGTAATCAGAATTCGACCTGTAAAGAGAGAGGGAGATCTTTGATGATCATGGTGTCTATAAAATTGAAATATTTTTACAGTCGCCTGTAGTCTTACTTGAATTGTTTAAGTGGCAAACTCTAGGTCTAGAAACAAAGATCTGTCTTGAATAACAGCAATAGAGTCATTCTTCTCAATCAATTCTGAAACACAAGCCAGTTTCCAGACCCAGAGTACCTTGAATGAAGGGAAGGCCAGGTCTCCTTGAGGAAAGATCCTTTGACATAGCCAACATTTTATACTGGAAAATTTTTCAACATTCCTCAAAGGGACCTACTGCTATTTACCAGTGTGGTAAGTTGAAAAAGGGTAAATAACCAGTGTTTTAGGGAATTACTGGATAGTGGTCTCATGACAGACATTCCAAGAAACCCCAAATGCCATTGTGGTCCACTAGTCAGAGAAGAGGCTTATGGATACAAGGTAATCAAAGAAGTTTTGATTTGGGTATTAGTGGGACAATGGGTCCTTAAATCCATCCTGTGGTTATTTCCCTGGTTTGCAAATCCATATTTGAAATAGGCATGCTCAGCACTGGCAGAATCGCCACACTGGTTTCCTGACCAAGGTGGTAAGGTGGCTATTTTGATAAGAAAGGTCAGGTGGTAGCGCCTAGATCTTCTTCTGTCTACCAGAATCATAAATCAAAGACAGCAGCACACATCTGAAGTGATTGTAGAGAGTATGGCCCCCACGGTGTGCTTGAAAAATGGTGACTCATGTCCTCACAACTTGCGTATTGGCTCAGCAGACAGATGGATCTTGGAGAATATCAGTGGATTAGCATCCCCTTATTTGGGTATTAACTCCAATTCTAGCTGCTGTTCCAGATGTGGTTTGTTTTTGGAGCAAACTGGCATACCTTCATAACTTGGTATATCACTATTTACCTGGAAAATGCTTTTTTTTTAACCGTCTGTAGTAGCTAGAATAGGCCAGATGGAGTGGTGAAATGGTCTTTTGGAGACTTTCTTACAGCACCAGCTAGATGACAGCACATGGCAGGGTTGGGGCAGCATCCTCCAGGATGTGCTATATGCTCTACATCACTGTCCAATACATGGTCCTGTTCTCCCAAAGTCAGGATTTGTGGGTCTTGGAATCAAAGGGTAAAAATGAGAGTGGGTTCTCTCACAGTCCTCCTGGTGATCCGTTAGCAAAATGTTGGTTCCCTGTCCCAGTGATTTTAGGCTCTGCTTGTTTAGAGGTCTGAGTTCCCAAGGGAGTAATTCTTTCACCCGGGAGACATGTACAGTTTCTCTTAATCTGGAAGTTGGTACTGGCCACTTGGGGTTTTTCATGCTAGTGAATCAACCGGCAAAGAAGGGGGTGCTGTCCTGGCTTGGGTTGTTTATCACGATTATGAAGAGAACAAATGTATTGCTACCATGCTGTGGGGGCTTGGGAGGAGTATGTCTGGAATACAGACGTCCTTGGGGTGCCTCTTAGTACCTCCATCACCTGTAATAAGACTTAATAGGAAAACTATAATAATCTAATACAAGTGGACCAAATACTTCAAAAATGAAGGTTTGGGTCATCTCACCAGGTGAGGAAACTTGAGCAGTCAAATTGCTTCAGAGGCAAAGGGAATATGTAATAGGTAGTGAAAGAAGGAAGGTATAATACCAGCTACAAGTATATGACCAATGAGGAATGAGAACCGTAATAGTTATGATAATTTCTTGCTTATCTTGATATGAATTTATTTGCATATTATCTTATCAATTGTAATATACATATTAATCCATTCTTTTCTATTGCTTCCTCTTCAATTCCTTTACTGTCTAACATAAGATATATTCACAAGTGGTTAACCTATTCTACAGAACATCAAATAGGGAGTATTTGCTGATTTGTTGCTGATTTGTTGGCTCATTTTGTTGAGGTAAGACATCACCTGTGCTTGCAGATTCTCCAGATCTCCCTTTTACTGTCTCTGAGTCCCAGGCCAGGCATGCGTGTAGCTCTGTGATGAAGTGTACCAGCTTCATCCGTAGGTCACCAGTGCGACTGAGGTTAGAAGCGTTGAGAGACGCATTCCACTGGCTTCACTGTTCTAAATTCGTCTTTGCAGATTTCATTGTCTTGTTCTCTTCCTTTTTCGCATCCAGCTTTTCTTCCCCACTGTGGGCCCTGCTGACCTACAGCGACTTGGGGTTCACCAACAAATGCAGAGTCAACAGTCATCTGTAGATTTCTTCATTAGGTCCCCTTTCTGTTCAGTGGAGCTGGGCCCAACCTTTGCCTTCTGGACTTATACTTCTCTGTCTTCTCCCACAGTTGGGTCAAGTCTCATGTCTGTAATAAATCCCTTAATTAATAACACTCAGATTGCTGGAACCCTAACAGTCATTCTGATCTAATATTTACCTTACCAGTGTTGCTACACTTTAACTCTTTCTAAATCTGAAATTTAAACTATAAAAAATGGATGTTTTGAGTACTACATTAGGATTTTGGTTTAATTAAAGAAAATATTGTTGGCTTTAAGAAAATGCTCAACATTTATAACTGTGAGGCTCAAATTAGGTTTTTACTGATTGTTCACCCCTCACCTGCTAAACCAAACAGACCATCCTGAACAAAATAGAAACAGGATTTTTTTCTTTAATTCTCACTCCCTGGAGCCAACTGTGGATTGTGATTTTCTCTTTTAGTTACACTGTTGACTTTCGGGCGCACCTGTAACTCCCATGCATGTATTTTTTGAGGTTGACATTGAGTCCAGTATTACAGGATCATGGGGAGAAAGTGTCAGCTTTGCTGTGGTGGCTTTTTGTGCCTGAATTGTTAGAACATATTTAAATGTTAGTAGTTCTCCTAAGTACATGCATATTTCATTGTGCCTGGAGCACAGTATTTTTGCTGGGCCATGGATCACGCATTAGAAAAAGAAATGAAGAGAATTTCTTTATGCTTTTATCCACTGTAGATTTGATATGTTACATTACATGCTTTAAAATTTAACAGAGTATAATGCTCCCCTTCACTGTATCTTTCATCGATAAAGAAATCTAATAAATAAACTTATTTGGGTCCTGGAGAGAAAATCTCAGGGAGTTTCATCACAGCAGAACCCGCTTTTGACTCAAAACTAGTATATCCGCATTACGTTGCAATAGAAGAATTGAGCTACGTGGAAGCTGTTAAATGTTATAATGCAGGGATCCTAATGGTGATCAGAATTATATCAAATAAGCTTATTATAATGATACATTTGCATAAAACCTCGTATGTTCTCTGGATATCATTGTGAGTCATCCTTGTTCATGTGAAATTTTTAAAAATTACATTGTATTGCACGGAGCTTCATGTAACATTATATCTTGGACTACAAAAAAAAAGATAAAAGATTTCTTATTTTCCTATAAGGTAAAATTTGAGACTTTTTTTTTTTTTTGCGGTACGCGGGCCTCTCACTGTTGTGGCCTCTCCCGTTGCGGAGCACAGACTCCGGACGCGCAGGCTCAGCAGCCATGGCTCACGGGCCCAGCCGCTCCGCAGCATGTGCGATCTTCCCGGACCGGGCCACGAACCCGTGTCCCCTGCATCGGCAGGTGGACTCTCAAACACGGCGCCACCAGGGAAGCCCGAGACTGTTTTTAAGAGGTCAGGGAATGTATTATTTTTGCTATACATATAGGAAAGAGAAATGTCTCCTTTGCACATTTGGAATGGAAGTCCTTCAAAAGTCAGAAGTAGAGCGGAAAAGCATTTCTTGAGCTTTGGCCTGATTAGATGCAACTAACATTTGATGTAGCATTCAACCATTTACTAGGTGAACCAGACTGGATGGAATTCAACTGAAAATGATAAAATTTTAAAAAAACCATAGTAATAGTTGTCTGTAATGTTTATTAAATTGGTCAAGGACTTGAAAGTAATATCTTTGATAGGTCAGGTCATAAATTCTCTAAATTTGACAGTCCACTCAAAAGAAAAATGCAGGCTTTCAGACAGCTGCCAACTGTTAAATAATTTTTATCACTGACTAATCTTACCTTGTGATTTAGGAGATGCTAGGGATTACATGAGGCTTAAGTCAGGCCAGCTTCCATTACTTTATCTCCTGTATCCTCTTTTCAGTATTTTGCTGCCATCAAGAAGTTACATAATTATTCCCAGGGTATAATCAGTCAGGCAACCCATCTTGTCCTTTCAGCAGGCTGTGAGGTCATTCTGGGAAAATGAAGTCTTTAGAGGATAAGGCTATGCATTTCAGAAAGCATGAAGAAAGGGTATCTGCTCATGTGCTAAAATATATTTTACTAAAATGATAAAAATCATCTCAAATTGCAGATGTTGGACTTTATCCTGTCTGGCCTTACAAAGATTGTGAAAACATGGTTGTGCTTCTGGACAGATTCTTGCTTCCTGTTCATCTTTTCAAGCTCCAAGATGATGAGAGGAAAATGAAAATCTTGTTCCATTTTCTTCCCATTTCAACACTAACAGTATATATGAATCAGTTTCCTTTATGATAGATCAACTTATTTTTTTGCGGTACGCGGGCCCCTCACTGTTGTAGCCTCTCCCGTTGCAGAGCACAGGCTCCGGACGCGCAGGCTCAGCGGCCATGGCTCACGGGCCCAGCCGCTCCGCGGTATGTGGGATCTTCCCGGACCGGGGCACGAACCCGTGTCGCCTGCATCGGCAGGTGGACTCTCAACCACTGCGCCACCAGGGAAGCCCAGGTCAACCTATTTTTATAACGACCATGTTATACCTGGATTCTCTCTGTTTTACGCACACACATCCTTTTCTTTTTTCTCAAAAGCAAGCACGGGGAAATCTTCATGTGTACTATCTTCTTGAATATAAGATCAAGTATACATGGGCTGAAAGATAGTCCTAGTGTTTATTGCATCCTCTTTAAGATATGGATCGCTTCATAGTTAGGACCTTGTTGTTTATCTATTTTACATATAGTAGTTTGTATCTGCTAATTCCAAACTCCTAATTTATCCCTTCCCTCCATTTCTCCTTTGGTAACCAGAAGTTTGTTTTCTGTGTCTGTGAGTCTGTTTCTGTTTTGTAAATAAGTTCATTTGTATCGTATTTTATATTCCGCGTATAAGTCATATCCTATGATATATGCCTTTCTCTGTCTGACTTACCTCACTTAGTATGATAATCTCCAGGTCCATCCATGTTGCTGCAAATGGCATTATTTCTTTTTTTTTAATGGCAGAGTAGTAGGGAATTTGTTCTTTTTTATTGTTGAATAGTGTCCTGTGGTATGGATGTGCCAGTTTGTTTATTCATTCTACAGGTGAGAGATATTTGGGTTGCTTCTATATTTTAGTGATTATGAATAAAGCCACAAAAAGTATTTGTGCAGGCTTTGGTGTGAACACAAGTTTTCATTTCTCTTGCTGTAGAGATTGTCATAGGTATTTCTTGTGATCTTTCAATTAATTACATTCTACTTTCAAATACTACTATACCACTTTACATGTAATGTAAAGATCTTCCAACAGTGTATCCCCAATCTTCCCTTCCATCTTTCGTGCTAGTTTTGCCACACATTATACTTTTACCTGTGCTGAGATCCCATAAGGCATGGCTACCGTTTATGCTTTAGACAATCGTTGGACTTTGGAAACATTTTAAACTTGAGTTTTATTTTTATTTATTTATTTTTTTTGCCACTCAAGAGGCTTTCTCCATTTTATTTCTTTGGGAAAAGAAAACAAAGTCTTTCCATCACATGTGGTAGATATATATATATTTATATATAATTTCTTTTGTGGTTGGAAATCCCAAAGCTGAGTCTGTTCATATTTTTTTCTATTTTTGTGTTTCCTACTAATGCCTCCTCTTCCCCCTGCCCCTCTGGCCCAGGCCCAGTTTCTGGGGCAGGTGCAGTGAAGGGTGAGTGGAATGGGCTGTGATTGCCAGGACAGCCCCCCACCCAGCTCAGAGATCTGGTGAGCGGCACTGGAAAGGGCTGTGGAGAAGGACAGAGGCCACAGGGGCGCTCCTGTTTTTGTGGGGGATGCACAGCTTGTTAAACAGTCACCAGTCATGGGAGGAAGCTGGTGAGGGGTCGGGGGATTGCTCACAGTATTTGCCAGCTCCCTCCACCCTGCCCCACGAACCCAGTCTGTGGGTGGGAAGGAGAGAGTGAAAAGAGAGAAATACAAGGGCTGAGGGCCAAGCCTCCTCCGATTTTTATTGCTGGTGTTAAACTTGAGTTTTAGATTAACTTTGTTTATGCCAATTTTAGTGCTTTTTATTGCCTGTGTGATTAAAAGTTTCTTTCTGGCATTATTACTTTTATCTGAAGAACTTTAATCTTTCCTATAGTGTAGGTTTGCTAGACTAGTGTAGGTTTGAAAGACTTTGTTTCTGTTTATTTGAAAAGTCTTTATTTCTCCTTCATTTTGTAAGATATATTCATTGCATACATGATTCTGTGCTGACAGTTTTTTTTTTCACCTTCAGTACTTTAAAGATGTCACTCCATTAGCAGTTATATTTGATATATTAAAGAAACATTGACTTGTGGAAGTGTTTAATAACTAAAATGAGTAGAAAAGGGACTCTGAGGAATATAGGACTTGCTACCACCATAGGGCTCAGGGAGCACAGCCAAAAAAGGAACAAGGAATTTGGAAGCCGTCCCTTCCTACCACAAGAGATTCAGACATCATGGGAAAGGGTATGGCTGGGGATTGCTAGATGGTGGAGAAGTTCTCTCTGGCAACGAGGCATGAAGCTGGACTGCAGAAAGCTGCCCTCTGGAGTGTCAGAGAAATTGGCTGGAGAGTGAGCACCCCTGCGGCCAGCTGCCATACAGAGGAAGGGGAAAAAATCACCCTAGAACTGGGAAAAGAAGCCCTTTTCTGTACTATTTCTTCCAGTGTCCCTCCAACCCTCTCTGTTGAGCAAGCCTAACATTGTGCCAGCTAACAAAGGAGAGATGTTCATAGGGGTTTTGCTTTACTCTAAAAATGCAGAACAAAGAATTGTGGGTTTGGAGTTATGAAGCAGTAAACTGACAACCAACACACATGCCAAAATAAACTAGTTGCAAAATGTACAACTAGGTATCACATGAGGCTTATCTACATAACAGCTAGAAAACTGGATATAGAACAATCTTCCCTGAAGACTTCAGTGGAGAATCTTTCTTCACCTCTTTCAGCTCATACCTGGTGGCCCCAGGTCTAACTCCAGTCTCTGTCCATCTTCACATGGCTTTCTTCTCTGTGTGTCTTTCTGTGTCCTCTCATCTCCTTATAAGGAAGCCCACCCTAAATCCAGGATGATTTCATCTTCAGAGCCTTAACTAACGCAAATATCCAATTTCCAAATAATGTCACAAGTGCTGAGTGGACACAGATTTTGGGGGGCCACTATTCAACCCACCATAATCATTATACAAAATTCAACTGCATTTGTACATACTAACAATGAACAATTAGAAAATACAGTTTAGAAACTCATTTATAATCACAAGAATAAATTCAATAATGAATGTGCAAGTCCCTTATGCAAAAATCTACCAAACATTGTTGGGAGAAGTTAAAGAAGACCTAAATAAATGGAGAAATACACCATGTTCTTAAATTGAAAACCTCAGTATTGTTAAGATATCAACTCTCCACACGTTGATCTATAGATTCGTTGCAATTTCAGTCAAAATTCTGGCAGGCTTTCTGGCAGAAATCGACAATTTGATTCATCAACTTATATAAAATGAGCAAAGGCTTGGAACAGATACTTAATAAAATAAGAATCAATATGTACACGACAGGATGCTTAACATCTTTAATTGTCATGGAAATGCAAATTAAATCATGAGATACTGACAGACATCCAGTAAAATGGATAAAATAAATAAACAAGTAAATAAATGAATAAACATATACGATAATTTGTCGAACCCAAGTTTGTGTGCCCAATGCACAGTGAAGCAAACAAACTAAAACGTCAGAGTTTGGAGCAGAGACAGGTTTATGGCAAGGGTAGAGCAAGGAGAACATGGCAGCTCATACTCAAAAGCCCCAAACTCCCTAATGGGTTTCAGGGAAGAGTTTTTAAGGGAAGGTGAGGGAGAGGAGTCTCAGGGGTGTGATCAGCTCATGTATGATTCTCTGATTGGTTGATGGTGAGGTAACAGGGCTGTGTCACAGGGCTGATATTATCAGTCCTTAGGTTCCAGTAGGTCTGGGGGCTATATGTGCTTGTGTTCATCCAGTAGTTAACATCTTCCATTTGGTGGGGATTTTAGCATCTATAAAACAACTCAGGAAATGTGCATCAGATAGTGTTATCTAGGTACTTCAGGGAGAAACTTAAAGATTCTGTGACTGACACGTGGCTGCTTACTGTTTAAATTGTTACCACTTCTCCTGGCCCAACTGCTACTTTTGTCGCTACCTGTTCACATCCTTTCAATCAATAATTCTTGAGCTAGGCTTTTGTGACTCAGGGGAATCCTGGGAGACTATAGCTTTTCTACAAATATGAGGGAGGCAGAGGATGTGGGGAGCAGAGTCTGTCCCATGAAAGCCCCAAAAGGTCCTGCTAGGTTACAATAGCAAGTGTTGGTCATGATGTAAAGCAATAGGAACTCTCATACTTTGTCAGTGGCAATGTAAATGGTACAACTTTGGGAAGCCATTTAAAGCAGTTTCTTAACGAGTAACATACACATCATATGACCAGAAATTTCACTCTTAGGTATGCAAGAAAGAGAAATGAAAATGTATATCTATCTAATAGATATAAGAATGTCCAGAGTAGTTTTATTCATAAACTCCAAAACTGAAAACAACCCAAATGTCCCTCATCAGGTGCTTTGATAAACTGTGGTACAACTGTAAAATGAACAACTACTCAGCAATGAAAAGAAATAAAATATTGAGAATAGGTAGCAAAACAAATGATCCACAGAAACATTGGGCTAAATTAAAGAAGTCAGACATACAATGCCTACCGTGTGATTTCATTTATATGATAGTCTAGAAGAGAAAAGAATAATCTATAGGGATAGAAATCACATCAGTGGTTGCCCGGGGTGATCATATCAATGGTTGGCTAGTGGCATGAGGGAGTTTTTTGGGGTGATGTAAATGTTCCATGTTTGATGGATATAGTAAATAAATATATATGTGTATTAAAATCTCATTGTTCCATGCACTTCACATGGGTGCATTGTATTTTATGTAAATTATAGGAAAATGTGGTTTATTAAAAACAATCCAAACAACCTGAGAATAATTTCAACCCAGTGTTGAGAATGAATGCCAGATTGCATGCTCTTCACTCAAGAGAGTGGGACTTGAGAAAGTGGGGAAAGAGGCACTTTTAACTCCTTAGTAGAGGAGTGTGGCTGGAGGTACATAGGACTCCAATTTGGGTGATGCCGGAACCCCTTCTACCGCCAAAGCCCATCCTGAGTACACAGCACTGCATGTTATGCTCCCCCTTTTCCAGATTGTTTCTTCCTGCACACCACCTTGTAATTGTTTACATCTGTGTCCCTAATAGGCTGTGAAGAACTCTTTCATTTATCTCTTATTGTAGGCACCTGAAGTGGTTGGCCCTAGTTCAACGTCTGTGAATGAATTAGCTCACAGTCCAGAAAGATCAGAGCTGCACTTAGAATTTCAGGTTAACAACTGCAGGAACTACTGGCTGTCACCCCACTGTGTTCTCATAATGGGGTCTCTAGCAGAACATTAAGATCAAGTTGAAATAAGAAAGAATCACAGTAACAAAGGGTAGAGTAAATTGTTTAAATCTCAAGCTGAGTTATTTCTGGTTCAGTTTGAAGTTCTAAGGGATGATATTTATTAGTCCTTTGATACAATCTAAGCTGGCCATTCCATTTTGGGGAACAATCAGTGTTTAACTTGCCAGCACAGAAATTCTTTGCCATAGTTAGCCTCACCTTTGATACCTCTTGATCAGATTATAGCAATGGTTGCACTTAAGCTGGAAAACTCAGAAGTAGAAGCTACTAATATGCATTTTTTCTCTTTATCTGTATTTTCCCCTGTAACTCTGTTCTAGACTCTGCAGTGATTGCTTATGCCCTTCTGGGGAAGTTCAGAGTGCTCACTTGAATCTGTGGAGTTTGGGTGTTCTAACCACCTTGGAAAGCACGGGAGCACCTATTTCCTAGTGCAGGGAGGTCATCCAGGGAGCTGCTGCTTTTAATTGTAAAGTTGAAACTATGCATTACTCTGGGAAAAAAGAGAAATTACTTTCCTTGAAACGTCCATTTGAGCCAAATGTTTTGACCTCCGGTATAAAAAGCATTAGTTGTGGCACTTTTTGTCGTCTAACAACATTCTCTCTTCTTCTTTATTAACAATCCCTTGATTCTATTCAGGCCTTAATTAACCAGCCCCAGGTGAAGCTGGTTTGTCCGACCCAACGTGGCAATCCCACGGGCTTCACCACTGATTGGTTGAAGTGTGAGCATGTGACTTACTTCTAACCAATGAGAAATAGGGACTCTGCTGGGGGGGCGGTGTTTAGGGGAAAAAAAATGCATGTTTTCTCCTTGATAAGAGAGAGCGCAGGGTGAGGGGGGTGATGTTTTTCTTCCCCCCTTTCTTCTTGCTTTGGGTGCCAGTGCCTGAGATGCGTTTCCTGCTCCTGTGCTCCGTTAGGGAGACCATGTACTCACACCTCATCTCTCAGTGGGATATGCTGCTTGGAGGAGTCAGCCAGCACCTTGAGGCTGTAAGGAGAAGGGTAAGCAAATCAGTCTCTTGGACCCAGTGGTTTGGCGTCTTTGCGTTAATGAACCAATCCTAGGCTTGCTACTGCAAGCTTGTTGTTACATGAGAAAGTGGGATAACTTTATCACTTAAGCTTCATATGATCAAGTATTTGGTTACTTGCGGTGGAAAGCATTCTGACCGCTGATTCATTGTTTAATACAGATGATTGGTTTCCTTCTCTCCTTCCCTCCTTCTCTTAAACAGAATGTCAGCCTCACTGTTCTGCTTACAATTGAGTTTAACTGAAAAGTTAGAGTTGCTGCATCTTTGCTCCTTTGAAGTTTTGAATATTCTTGAGCCTTTAGAAGATGGAGTCAGTACGAAGTAATTATCTAATTATGCGTTTCTTGGGTGTCTGTTATCACTCAGTGAAGATTTGCTCAAAGGATGAGCCCCTAAGTCATTGTTTAGTTTCCATGCTTACATTTAAGCATTGCTATTCATATTCTTAGAGTCTAAAGTGACAAGGAAGAAATAGCTGAATAATGAGAACCTGGTGTTTCACCTGGTGTTAGCAAGAATGTTTGCATGTGTGTTTTTCCAATCAAAGCAACCTTTAATACTTAGAATATACCTTTACTTTGCCCCTATTTCATGTAGTACTTGTTCCAGGATTTCGTTTTCGTTTAATTTTAAGGAAATGCACTTTCCAGAGCCTTTGGAGACAGCTGTAAATAATTTACACCTTGACAAATGCCTGCCTGGTGTGCAGAGATCAGAGCCTGTGTGAGGTTGGGCCACTCATTACTCTCAATTGCTGGCAGCTCAACTGCACCTGGAGGTAGAGGGGAAAACATCCTTCTCCCCCATTACATATGCTTAAAACAGGACAAGTACCTTTTGAGTATTTGGAAGATTTATTTTTCTGCCAGGTATAAATGGCCTCCATTGATATCTTTTTTTATTTTAATTAATTAATTTTTTTGTGGTACGCGAGCCTTTCACTGCTGTGGCCTCTCCCGCTGCGGAGCACAGGCTCCGGACGCGCAGGCTCAGCGGCCATGGCTCACGGGCCCAGCAGCTCCGCGGCATGTGGGATCTTCCTGGACCCGGGCACGAACCCGTGTCCCCTGCATCGGCAGGCGGACTCTCAACCACTGCGCCACCAGGGAAGCCCCCCCCCGCCCCCCCCCCTCCCCCGTTGATATCTTAAACCCTGGCCAGAAAGCTGCATGGCTCTTGGTATTGCTATTAAGGCAGAATTATTTACGTTGAAATGCATTCTGTTTTATTTTTCCCCTTTTTGGTATGCATGCCCTTTCTTCGGTAGCTGTAGTATTTCTGCAATGTGCTGTGTGTCTACAAATACTTCATTACTGCAAACAAAAATATCCAGTGTCCTTTCTGTGGGTCAGCGTAACCAGTGACTTTGTTTGGTTCCCCAAATCGCCTAAGGATAGTTGGTTAATTAGGGAGTTGAAGTAGAGTTCACAGTGATGTTGGTTTGCTTCTTAGCTCAGGTTTCATTTGGGGAAAACCCTCAGAATTATTTAACATATACTTTAGTCTTAGTCTCTGACCGCATGGACTTCCATATTAATTATGACTTGGAGGCATGTGCTTATAGATCACAGTTTAAACTTAACACAATATTTTTAAGAGAGAATTTTTTATTACTCAGTAAAAAAATGCAAAGTAATATCCCAGATAAACTTGAGATTTTTATTTTAGTACCTTATCTCTAAAGAGTAAGTAACTATTATATTGAGTGTTTGCAATTTGAGTATCATATTCAGTTTTTAAAGCTTTCATTGACATTATACCTATTACTGCTTTAGGCTAAAATAAAAAGGTAGTCTATTTCTGATGTCTAAGCATCTCTAATGATATCTTTTCTCTTAAAAAGGGGCCATGAGTTTCCAAATAAAGTGGTGGTCAAGGTTGAGATCATGGGCAAGAATTCCCAGTAACCTAAACATGATGAATAATGTTGTTTCTAATGAAGTTGTAGAGGCTGTGCCAGTGGTTTTGGAAGGAAAATGGAGAGCTGGATTTTACCAGTAACAACTAAAGAATGTAGTAAAATGAGAAAAGTTCAAACAGAGGATATGATGATTTAAGAGTTTTTACTTTTAACGTTATTTTAATATATAATTCGATGCTTAACACAATCCCTTGTGGGGGGCTTGAGATAGAGGCTATTTACTAAGTAGTATGGAAGTATCAGTATTTCAAAAGTAGATATGATCATTCCAATGAATTCCAGCTAAATAGTTGCACAGCCTTCTTGTTGTAAGTATCTCTCAATGCTGAGAGCTCAGAACTTGGGGTACAACAGAATACAGGATGCTGGGCCTCTGCTCTACTTTTGTCTCTTTTGGTTCCTGAGCCAATAAATGCATTGCTTTAGCCTCCATTATTATTTCTGTTGGCCCCTGGTCTACACAAAAGTTTATCTTTTTTTTTGGCCATGGTTATAATTATTTAAAACTATTAAGGCAGAGCTGGGTAAGTGCTTAAAGTATAAATTCAAAAATGCCAAGCTCAATGGAAATCTCTTGACTATATCTTTTTTTTTTTTTTTTTAAATAAAATACTGTCTTTGTTGTTGGTGCTATGTGTTTGGGGAAAAAATCATTTCCCAACTCAGAGTCAAGTTAACCTGAAGTCTCATTCTCTCCTCAGACCACCCTGTTTTGCTTCCCTTCTCACTACTCCACCAAAATGGCAGATGACCAAAGTCTCCTGTCTCCAAAGCCAACAGACAATTTTAAGTCATCTTCCTTGTACTCCCGGCAGCATCTGACCAGTTGACCTTCCACTCATCCTCAACATGCTCTCTTCTCTTAGCGTTAAACACCATAATCACACTTTTCTTCCTTAGTATTCGTCGTCACTTGCTCCTTCTGTTCTCGACCTTTACGTTTTGGAAGGTTTCATGACTATCCTTTTGTTGCTCACTCTACATTTTTTCCCTAGGTGATTCTAATTACTTCCTCAGCTTTCAACTCTATATTCTCATACCTCCCAAATTCATATAGAAGTCTTCTGAGCTTCACATTTTTTACCTAACTCCCTGTGTGACTCCCTCTCTGTTTAGGTGACTCCAAATAACTTTGATCTTAATATAACTGAAACTGAACTGTTAATTTTTTAGTTTTGGATTTACTTATTTCAGTTTTCTGTATCTCAGCAAATTCCACTAATATCTTTTCATTTTCTCTAGTTAGAAATGAAGAAATCAACCTCAATGCCCGTTTCCCCCACACTCACATATAGATCCATGACCAAATTCCATAGGTTTTCTGCCAAAGTATATCTGGAACCTGACTGACTACTGCCACCACTAGGGTACTGAAAGCTAGAAGCATGTTCCTTTTAGCCACTACATTAGCTTCTTATTTGGTCTTTCCACCTCTAATCTTGCCAAATTGGAATCCATTCTCCACAGACCTAGGCAAAGAAATCTATTTAAAATAGAAATCAAATTTTGTAATCCCTTGCTGGGTTACTCTCGGTTCTCCAAAGGGTAGGCACTAAGGTAAAACTAAATGTGTGTGGATTTTATTAGGGAAATTTGTAAGAGAAAAAATGGGAATGGAGTTTGGGGAGGCTTAAAGAGTCATCAGACTATGATACAGTCTGATTCCAAGAGAAGGAGAGAAGGAAAGAAGGTTGGGTGTTAGCATCTAAAGACTGTAGTCAGTCTAATGTGTCAAGGCTGTGGAAGTGTCTTTGAGTCAAAATTGCCTGTCAAGGGCTTCCCTGGTGGCGCAGTGGTTGAGAGTCCGCCTGCCGATGCAGGGGACATGGGTTCGTGCCCTGGTCCAGGAGGATCCCACATGCCGCGGAGCGGCTGGGCCCGTGAGCCATGGCTGCTGAGCCTGCATGTCCGGAGCCTGTGCTCCGCAACGGGAGAGGCCAGAATGGTGAGAGGCCCGCGTACAGCAAAAAAAAAAAAAAAAAAAAATTGCCTGTCAAGAGTCTGTGTCTCTCAAGAATTGATCTGCTTTGTATGTCTGCTGCACTCAGTCACTGGCTTGAAGTAGCCTGTGGGAAGTGTGGCCTTGGGGTATATGCTGCTGTGGACATCAGAACATCATAGCTGGGGTCTTTGGACAGTGATGTCACCTATAGTTGGAGAACTGTGAGGCACATTCTCATGGGCACCTGTATTAGTTTCCTAGGGCTGCTGTAACAAATGACCACAAACAGGCTTAAAACAACAGAAATTTATTCTCTCACCGTTCTGGAGGTTAGAAATCCAAGATCAAGATGTTGGGAGGGGGGCTTCCCTGGTGGCACAGTGGTTGAGAGTCCGCTTGCCGATGCAGGGGACACGGGTTCGTGCCCCGGTCCGGGAAGATCCCACATGCCGCGGAGCGGCTGCGCCTGTGAGCCATGGCCGCTGAGCCTGCGCGTCTGGAGCCTGTGCTCCGCAACGTGAGAGGCCACAACAGTGAGAGGCCCGTGTACCACAAAAAAATAAAAAAAATAAAAAAAAAGGTGTTGGTAAAGGTTGGTTCCCTCTTGAGGCTCTGAGGGGGAAACCCTTCCATGCCTCTCTCCCAGCTTCTGGTTGTTGCTGGCAAGCCTTTGCATTCCTTGGCTTGTAGGTGTATGATTCTAATGTTTGGCCCCATCTTCATACTGTTTCTCTCCCTGTTTTCATGTCTCTGTGTGTCCTCATCTTCTTAATAAGGACAGAAGTTATTGGATTTAGGGCCCACCCTGGTCCAGTATGACCTCATCTTAACTAAGGAATCTACAAAAACCCTATTTCCAAATAGGTCACGTTCTGAGGTTTGGGATGGACGTGAATTTATGGGGAAACAATCTATTATATTGACCCACCTCTTTAAGTCTTAAGTAAATAGAGCACAAATAGATGAAAATGAGTGAGTTTTAATGAAGATGAGTATTATATAAAGATGCAGTTGGGGTGAGGTAGGAAGGAAAGGGAATGCCTCAAGTCAGCGGCGGCACCAGTAAAGGGGCTCTGGGAGTCCTCGAGATAGAGTATGAAGTTCTAAATGGCATGGAAGAGATGGTTTAAAGTGAAAGTATATAGAACCTGATAGCTGACTAAATAGAGGAAGTGAGGGAAAGGTGTAAATGCTTGATCTGATTGACACACAGTAGTGGTAGAGGAAAGGATGTGGAGTAAGACAGCAAACAGATGAGTTCTCAGCAAACAGATAAGTTAAATTTGGGGCATTTTGAATTTGTGGAGGTAGAAAGATACCTAGGGGGAAATAACTAAGAACAGATGAGTAACATGGGTTAAGATTAAAGATGCTGAAATCATAAGGAAGGAGCTCCCCAAGAAAGGAAGGGTTGGGGGCTACCATGCATTATTAATCTTACCGGTCTTGGATTAGAGAATAGTTAATATCCCTATTCCCTAGACAAATAGGCACATTTTTGAATGGCGAAAAGTCATCTTTGCCCTTCTGTTTATAGCATATCTATGAAACAAGGCAAAGCAGCAAACGTGAACCAGTCACTAAACTGGGGATAAAAGTTCAGGGTTCTTATGAAACAGTGAAATGGTGTTCCTGTTCTTGAAGAGCAAAGGATCCTGGGCAGGGATCAGAGGCTCTTTAATTCCTTATGTTTCTGCACTAGGATAATGCAAACTCTGATGTACAGAGTGAAATCCTAACATAGGTCTGTTCAGTAGATTTCAAGTGAAGCAAAGCTCTGTTGGCCTTCATATGTGTATTTTGCAGAAAGCTGAGCTGTTCTGCAGCATTTTCTTCCACAGTACTTCTATATTCTCAACCAGAGCAAGGTCTAAATCAGTTTCTCCACCTTGGCACTATTGATATTTTGCTGTGTGTGGGGACTGTCCTATGCTTAGCAGCAGCCGTGCCCCTACCCAGTAGATGCCTTTAACACACCCCCTCCCCCAAGTTGTAACAGCCAGTATCATCTCTAGACATTGTCACATGTCCCATGGGGACAAAATCATGCCTGGTTGAGAACCTCGGGTTTAAATCGTGGCTGTCACACTCAAGAGATCCTTGGTCTGCAGTGTAAGCTCTTAACATGTTCATATAATGAAGGAAATGGGCTAAACAAATGACATAGCAGGTAAAGAGCATTTGATTTAAAAGCTCTGAATACTGCCAGCTTTGCTGAGGACAGCTGTATGGCAGCCAGGGTGCAGTAGTTCTATTTGAGAAGTCTTTTGATCACCAGCAAGTTTTGCTAGAAGAGCACAACAACAAATGGCCAATCCTTTCTCATCTCCTGGACTTTAGCTAAATGAATGCCTAAGAGATGTCAAATTAGCCTATTTCATGTGTCATCTTGTTTGTAGTTTACTAAATGTCTTAGCTGAAATCTTTGAAGGTTGGAAGAGCTCAGGAAGGCTTTTTGATTTACCCAGCTCTCCTAATGCTTAGTCTCATTAACATAAATTCTGTAATTGACATCTTCTACTTGTTACCAGTATTGAATGCTGGGCTTTTGAAAGCTTTTCTGAGTTGCAGTTGGGATTTCTTGGTGAGATTTGTTGATGCTTCTTTTCCTCTCACGTAAGAGTCTTATCACAGCAGGTTTTCTCTCCCCACATTGTGAGTTCAGTGGAGCTAGCACCCCAGCAAAGCATGCTTTCTCCTTCCTAATTCTCTTCTAGCTTTTATTTGTAGCTTTGTTCTGTGGGGGACCCTGAACCTACTGCGAATAAAATGTGGCAGATATCAAAACTGCTGACACTCTTTCAAAGCGGATTGAGAGAGCAGCCAAATTTCAGGGCTGTGCTTAATTTGAAAAATTGGTGAGGAAGTCTTGCATGCAGTGAAGCATCTGGAATGTTTGAAAAATGGCCTTGGTGTTCCTAGCTGGAGAGAGGAGGTTGTTGACCAGTGTGGGATAAAGTGTGCATGCCGCTCTGACTTCAGGCATTATTATTATTTTTTTCATTCTCTTCCTTTTGAAGAAAAATTATGTATCTTCTGCTGCTTCTGTCACTGAGGGGCTTTAAAATAGCATCATGCGTCTTCCTGCCTCTCTGGACTTGATGGAAGGGGAGTCACTAGAGTGGATCAGATGCAAGGGTACCTGGTACAAGGTGCCTGTCGTCCATCACACTCATTCCCCACCACTGTTACAAATGCTTAATGGCAGCCTCAGGAGAACTCTCCCCATGGTGTCTCCAGCAGGACTTTCCCTGTCTGTGTAATAATCAGATCTGACCAGATGGTGATGAGTCCGGGAATGCTTTCTGAATGGATGCTTTTTAATCATTCCTGGTAGGCTTCCTCATTCTAAGCAGACCAATCTGCTTTAGGCTGGTGCACATTACAAGATACCTCATGATTTGGATGAAAGGACTGCTACTAATTGTGATTTCCCATAGTTCAATGGGAGGGCAGTTTTCCCTGTCCTCAGTAATTTTATTTTAAGTGGCCGAAGTGACAGATTGTGACAGATCGACAGCTGCCGTCTGAAGACCTGATAACGTACACCGAGGCACTCTGGGTGCCTTTATATACGTCTCGCCCGTATCAGAAAGATCACTGCGAGGGTCTCAGGTCTGTATGTTACTCCCATACTGTCTGAGGTTTGAGCTTCTGAGTGAGGGAGTAAGCTACATGGTTGTGGGCACTGTGGGACATCACCCAGAGTCCTCTTCACAGTCAGCCTGCTCATCTGCAGGGTTGTTGGTGGCCCATGGCTTGCAGCTGGTCCTCTCCAGAAGGGGGTCGCCCTCAGCTCCCTCAGCAGAAGGGGGCTGCCTCTCCCAAGATCGCTTCACCCGCCTCGTCTCTGCGAGGCACCCATCTCTAGGCAGAGTGTGTAGGTCCTTTGCCTTAATCCTGGTAGCTCTAAAGGACCCCCCCCCCCCCCCGCTCCAGAGTCTCACCCCCAGCTGAGGCCTCTGTGGCAACTGTCCAGCAGTTTGGCTTCTCCCTGTGTCCGATCCTGCTGGCCTTACTCCAGAGCAGTTTTACTCTTAGGACGCTCGCCAACTGACTTCCTGCGCAGACATCTCCGTCTCAGAAACCGCTTCTGGAACCCAAACTAAGGCAGCCGTTTAGAGAAAAACAGCGGTAAATGCTGTGTCCTCTGTTCATTTCAGGGACATTTCTCCGTTCAGCCTAGGAATGATTTATCACAACATGATGGTATTTTTCTTTTAATTCTGGAGGTGATGATTTTTCCCCACCAAGTGAAAGGTTATGATAACCATGCAGCAAACATTAATTGAGCATCTTATTCATGCTAGGTATTGGGCTGGACATAAAGATGACAGGGTCTCTGCTCCTGAGGAGCTCACAGTTCAGGGAGAAGACAGTAAAAACTGTTCCCGCCAGACCTGTAATGGACTGTGACAAGAGGCAGTGGTGGGGAGGGGAAGACAGTGGAGGAATACACAGAGCCAAATGACATAATCATAGCCTCCCCCCATGCCTCCCCCCATGCCTCCCCCCATGCCTCCCCCATCCCTCCCACCATCCCCAGTGTGCTCTCTGAGCTGTTCGGGATAGTGGTGCTTCCCACATTCTTATAATTCTGCTTTTATTACTTGGAAATAAACTAATTTTGTGCTGGCAGGTCTTAACTTACTCTAGATTACAAAAATGCCATTATGTGTTCTACAGTTTTTTTTTAGAGTTTCTGCTCTATACTGGAATGAGCATAGCATCTCATTTCAATGTAAATGTTCCCTCTACTCTGGTCCTTTATTACAGTTGGGTAGAACAAAAATTCTTATTCCTTGTTGATTATGCACAATGCTCAAGCCTTTATGAAAACACTTGTCTAAATTTGTGTTTAAGTTTTAAATTGAAGTTTGGACATTTGGGAGAAACGTTCTGCAGAGTTCTACTTGCTCTATTCACATCTGTTTATCATCTATTTTGTATCATTAACTTCAGGATGTTTTCAGTGGGAGTGAGACTTAAAAAATACTAAAGCCCATGTAGGATGAAAACTTTTGAATTGAGGAAGTTATAACTCCCCTCAAATTCTACTGCAGTTCTATTCCTAAACTAGTTACATGAGTACATTTGAAAGCAAATTGTGTATATTTAGGATATTTAATGTAGGTGACACATAGGGTCTAAGGAATTTGGCAATAAAGAAAAGCAGGAAATATAATTTTGTCAGAGATTAGTGAGAAACAAAGAAAAATGCAAATGAAGTCCTTTAGATTTGCTAAACTTTCTTCTTTTTTTTGGCCAGTGTAATTTGTTGACCACACATTACAAAAATCATCTTTGATTTCATTTTTGACTCCACATTAAAAGGGGTAAGATGTGCAGAACTGATGGGGTAGAAGATGATCAATCACCTTTTGGAATAGTAAAGGAAGAGAACATTTTTTATGCAAGTGCATACTCATAGCAGAGTCTTCATAATGGTCTAAGGCACTCAGTTTTTGTTTTTTTTTTTTGCGGTACGTGGGCCTCTCACTGTGTGGCCTCTCCCGTTGCGGAGCACAGGCAACGGATGTGCAAGCTCAGCGGCCATGGCTCACGGGCCCAGCTGCTCCGTGGCATGTGGGATCTTCCTGGACTGGGGCACGAACCTGTGTCCCCTGCATTGGCAGGCAGACTCTCAACCACTGTGCCACCAGGGAAGCCCAGGGCACTCAGTTTTTATTTCAAAGTAAGCAGAGAGCACTGTGAAGTCATAGAGCGGTGTGGATTCATAGTAAGTTTAGGCTTCTGTTTTTTTGTATTATCTCCCCCATGATTTTTCATCATGCTGTCACATTTTACGCTGCCTGCCTTGCTTCTGGCTTTTTACATCTGGGAGCTGGTCAGGGCACGTAGCCCTTTAGCCTGCGGATCGGGAGAGTGTGGTCAGTTGCGAACAATTCCCGCAGGTAAGGGGTCTTGACACCACACTCGTTTCACGTTCCTTTACTAGAGCACAGCAAGAGGATGGTGGGTTTGGGGTCGGGGGCAGGGTAGAGAGAGCAAAATGTTGGAGGAGAGAGAATGCTAGGTCCAGGTTCAAATTAGTCACCTGATAGGCAGCAGCAACTAAAAGATCTTTTAGCTTCCCTCAGTTCCTTTAGCCACAGCTTAGGAACAAGTGACTCTACTTCTTCCTTTGGTTGTCATCTAGACCATCCTGAACATGCCTCTAGAAAACCCAGACCAACCTTTCTGTGCTATTGGATGATATTCTGTATAATTGGACACTGTCTATTCTGTGTCCACTGATTCAGTTCTCCTTTACTCAGCTGACCTAGAAACATAGGTCTGGACCCGATTCCTTTGTCTTTCCTGTAAAGCAGAATTTTTCTTGATTGTGGGCCATGTTCCAAAGGGAGCACAGGAGATGACTCACAGAACATTAGGTAATATCCCATCACATGGTGAAAATTCAACCGTATCTCCTTTTAAATTATTTTTAATTTGTATTATTCTAGATTGAGGCAAGTTTTTATTACAATCTTGCTGAAAAAAAAATATTTTCACAAAGAAAGAACAGCTCTCAGGAGCTGAAGCACGTGCTGAAGTTTCACAGATAATAGTGAAATATTTAATTGGATTAAATACAAATGTTTAAAATTGAATTTACTTACCTAAAGGCTTTATTTTTTAGAGTAGTTGTGGGTTCACAGCAAAATTGAGAGGAATGTACAGAGACTTTCCACGTACCTCCTACCCTCACCCCCAGTCCCTCCACTGCAGGCACAGCCTCCCCCGCCATCCACATCCCCCGCCATCCACATGAGTGGTGCATTTGTTGATAAATGATGAACCTGTGTTGACACAGCATTACAGTTTAACTTTATGGTCATTTTCCATTTATTATGCTGAGTAATATAGTTTTGTTTTTTACAGTAGTGATAAATGTTTTGTTTGAAAATAAAGTAAAAAACATGCCAGTTCAAAAACTATTCAATAAACAATGGGACAGGTGGTACAGTAACATGGCAAAAGTCCTGAAGTCCTTGAATAACTGAAGTTTGAAAAACACTGATTTTTTGTTTTGTTTCTCTGCGAAGGATTCTTGAGTGAATCCCATTAGTCTCCATGGCTTTAAATACTGCCAGTATGTTGAAGTCTCTCAGATACACGTCTGTCTTCTGAGATCCAGGGTCATTATTATATGACAGTGTCCACAGGCTCACCTGGTCAAATGTGAACACACTTTCTTCATTATAAAACTTTCTCCTCTGATGTTCCCACTCATTGTTGGCATACCTCCTCCCTCCCACCCCCCAAGTCAGCAACCTAAGAGACTTCCTTAACTCCCCCTTTCCCATCCCTGTGCTTCCGATATGGAATTTTTTGCCAAATTCTATGTCTTCTTCCTCTTAAATCTCTTTTGAATCTGTTCTCTTTCATCCGTGTCTATCAGCAGTGCCGTAGCTCTGGCCCCTACAGTCTGTCTCTTGGACCAAAACACTTCTTAACTGAATTCTCTGCCTCCTTTTATTGATTCCCCTCCCGTCCACTGTGCTCACCGCTGCCTAAGTTATTTTTGTACTGCATAAATCAATACATGTCACTCCATTGTTGAAAAGCCTTTGTTGGTTTGCACCGTCTTACTTGAAAATGGTATAAACTCCGTTCCTTGATACGTGAACCCTCATGGTCTGCCTTTTGACTAACCATCCATCTTCTCTCATTTCCTGACATAACCCTTCTGATTTTCCACCTCACACCATATATTATAGCAACAGTTATGGTTTTCTAGTGTACTGTTACGGGTTACGCCTCTTTGCCTCTGTTACACATTACTCCATGTACTGAAGAAGTCTAGTAGTGTTTGAGAGCAAACTATTTGGTTTTGTTGCCTATCACTGTCATTTAAAATTATGCAATCTTGGTCAGATTATTTAACCTTTCTAGGCCTCAGTTGCTTTATCTGTAAAATAAGGATATGTGCTAAGAATAACACATCTCACAGGTTTGTTTGGAGGATATAATGATTTAAAAACCTGAAGTGCCTAGAACAGTGCTTGAAACAGGAAGTGATACATATAAATAGGACTTACTACTGTCACTCTGAATGCCTTTTCCTCATGTCACCTGAATGAACTCCTGTAAATTCTTAACGACAGATCTAGTATCACCTCCTCTGAAGTCCTGATTCATGTCTCCTGGGGTATGTCTTTTCCCTTACACTGTGCCCCCACTGTAACTGTAATGTGCTTATTTGAGCAAGTATCATACTTCATTGCAATTTTTTTTTTCTATTTCTCCCACTACTAGATTGTGAGCTTCTTGGGAGGAAAGGTTGTATTTTACTTACTTTGTTCTGCAAAGGGTATGTGTTCAACTTGTCAAATGAATAGTTACATGACTGTTTAAAAATATTTTACCATGAAAAATTTCAAACACACTCAAAAGTAGAGATGCTCATATAATGAGCCATCGTATATCCCAAGCCTAGTTTCAGCCATCAACATACTGCCATTTTTGTTTTGTCTATTCTCTCTTCTTTATTGGTAGGGTATTTTAAAGCAAATTCCAAATATATTTTTTATTCATAAATAAATCAGTAGGTATCATTAATAGATAAGGAATTAGTTTAAATTTAACCATGATGAACAAATTCTCATTAATTCCTTGATATCATCTAATACCCATTCCATATTTAATTTCCTCCATTGTTTCCAAAATGTCTTTGAAGTATTTGTTGGGTTGCATTAAGATTCTGCCCACCAAAGTATATATACTGCATTTAGTTAATGTGTCTCTAAACTCTTGAGTTTAAAGAGCATCTCCTCTTATACCATTAAATTTTGAAAGAAACTAGATCATTTGTTCTTTAGCATTTACCACATTTTAGGTTTGGCTGATTATATTTTTATGCTGTCATTTAACATGTTGCTCTGTTTCTATATCTTGTAAAGTTATATCTAGAGGATTGATTTAAATTCAGGTTCAAGTTTTTAAATATGAAGAGTACTTCATAGATTCTAATGTGCATTTTCTATCACATCGTATCAGTAGTAGCATAATATCTGATTGTTCAATTTTAGTGATGTTAAAATTTATCAGTGGAGCTTAAGTGGTGTCAACCTCATTCATCCCTTTTAAAAGACCCTCCTCATCCTTTAGCTCAATGTTCTAGTAGTCCATGAATGACCATTGCCTTGAGCCATTATTTTATTAGGAGTTGCAAAATGGTGATTGTCTAATTCCAACATGTCTTTTGCACTTATTAGCTGCGATTCTTATATAAAGATTACCTTTCCCTTATTATTATTTTCCATTACCTTAGAATACAGTTCTTAAAGGAGAGGAAGAATAAAGGCATCAACTTTCCTTTTGTAAATTTTCATAATGATGGCATGGTGCTCTGATGATGCCAATGACGCAGTGTCTAAAGGTGATCAGTACAGTTTTGGACCATGATTTTGATCTCAAGGAATTTTTTATATTTGATGTGGTTCTTTCAATAGCAATCAGTATTACGTATGGTAATAAATTTTTCCAGCTTTGGTCTATGGGAACTGTTGAAGGTATTCCTAAGTGCTTTTGACATGTCTTCAGAAGTCTTACCTAGCATCCTTGCTTTCAGGTACAGCAAGGTAACATCTTGTTCATTTCTTGCCACAGACCTAAAATGATTGATTGAGCTCTACTTGCCATAGCAAGTGCCCACATTGTTCTAGGGTCAGCTTTCTTTGTTATTACTGTTAAATTTTGAGTGTTCTCTGTATATTATAGATATTAGTCCTGTATGAGATACGTATTTTGTAAATATTTTATCCTACTCTGTAGCTTCTCTTTTCATCTTCTTAAGGGTATTTTGCTGAGTAAAAGTTAATTTTGATGAAGTCAAATTTATCAGTTTTTTCTTTTATGGGTTGTACGTTTGGTATCACACTTAAGAACACCTTGTCTAGCTCTAGATACCTAAATTTTATCCTATATTTTTCTACATATTTTTATAGCTTTAAATTTTAGATTTAAGTGATCCATTTTGGGTTAATTTTTTTGTATGAAGTGTGAGACATAAGCAAAGAGTTTTTTGGTTTTCATTTTATGCTTGTTTTTTGCTATAGATGTCCAGTTGCTCCAGAGCCATTTGTTGAAAGGCTGTCTTTCCCCTACTGAACAACTTTTACATTTCTGTCAAACACCAGTTGTGCATATTTGCATGCATCTATTTCTGGGTTCTTTATTCTGTCCCACTGGTCTGTGTGTTTATTCTTTGGTCAATGCCACATCACCTTGGTTCCTGTGGCTATATAGTAAGTCTTGAAATCGGGTAGACAGACTCCTGTCACTTTATTTCTTTTCAAAACTGTTTTAGCCATTCTAGTTCTGTCACCTTTCTACATAACATTTAAACTAATCTTGTCTATATTTACAAAATCTTGCAGAGATTTTGATGCAAATTGCATTAAACCCGTATATAAATTTAAAGGAGAATTCACATCTATGCTATTTGAGTCTTGTAATCCATGAACACATATGCTTCTCCATTTATTTGACTCTTTGATTTCTTTCCTCACTGTGTTGTAGTTTTCAGCATACAAGTCCCACATATGTTTTGTTATATTTAAATCTTTTTCATTTTTTGGAGGAGCGATTATAAATAGTATTTATTTCCATGTTCACATGTTCACTGTTTATAGAAATACAATTGATTTTTGTATGATTATCTTGTATCCTTTGACCATGTTGAATTCACTTACTAGCTCTAGAAGGTTTCTGTGTGTTGATCTCTTGGGATTTTCTACATAGACAATCATGGCACTTGCAAATCAGGACAGTATTTTTTTCTTTCTGATCTATATGTTTTTTATATTTGATTTACTTGCACTGGCTAGAATTTCTAGTACTATGTATCCTTTTTTAACACCTTTATTAGAGTATAATTGCTTTACAATGGTGTTAGTTTCTGCTGTATAACAAAGTGAATCAGCTATACATATATCCCCATATCTCCTCCCTCTTGCTTCTCCCTCCCACCCTCCCTATCCCACCCCTCTAAGGTGGTCACAAAGCACCGAACTGATCTCCCTGTGCTATGAGGCTGCTTCCCACTAGCTATTGGTTTTACATTTGGTAGTGTATATATGTCCATGCCACTCTCTCACTTCGTCCAAGCTTACCCTTCCCCTTCCCCTTCCCCGTGTACTCAAGTCCATTCTCTACATCTGCATCTTTATTCCTGTCATGGCCCTAGGTTCTTCAGAACTATTTTTTTTTTTGACTCCATATATATGTGTTAGCATATGGTATTTGTTTTTCTCTTTCTGACTTACTTCACTCTGTGTGACAGACTCTAGGTCCATCCACCTCATTACAAGTAACTCACTTTTGTTTCTTTTTATGACTAATATTCCATTGTATGTATGTGCCACATCTTCTTTATCCATTCATCTGTCGAGGGACACTTAGGTTGCTTCCATGACCTGGCTATTGTAAACAGAGCTGCAGTGAACATTGTGGTACATGACTCTTTGAATTATGGTTTTCTCAGGGTATATGCTCAGTAGTGGGATTACTGGGTCATATGGTAGTTCTATTTTTAGTTTTTAAAGGAACCTCCATACTGTTCTCCATAGTGGCTGTATCAATTTACTTTCCCACCAACAGTGCAAGAGGGTTCCCTTTTCTCCACACCCTCTCCAGCATTTATTGTTTGTAGATTTTTTGATGATGGCCATTGTAACTGGTGTGAGGTGATACCTCATTGTAGTTTTGATTTGCATTTCTGTAATGATTAGTGATGTTGAGCATCCTTTCATGTGTTTGTTGGCAATCTGTATATCTTCTTTGGAGAAATGTCTATTTAGGTCTTCTGCCCACTTTTGGATTGGGCGGTTTGTTTTCTTGATTGAGCTATATGAGCTGCTTGTAAATTTTGGAGATGAATCCTTAGTTGCTTCATTTGCAAATATTCTCTCCCATTCTGAGGGTTGTCTTTTCATCTTGTTTATGGTTTCCTTTGCTGTGCACAAAAGCTTTTAAGTTTCATTAGGTCCCATTTGTTTATTTTTGTTTTTATTTCCCTTTCTCTAGGAGGTGGGTCAAAAAGGGTCTTGCTGTGATTTATGTCAGAGTGTTCTGCCTGTGTTTTCCTCTTAAGAGTTTTATAGTGTCTGGCCTTACCTTTAGGTCTATAATTGATTTTGAGTTTATTTTTGTGTATGGTGTTATGGAGTGTTCTAATTTCATTCTTTTACATGTAGCTGTGCAGTTTTCCCAGCACCACTTATTGAAGAGGCTGTCTTTTCTCCATTGTGTATTCTTGCCTCCTTTATCAAAAATAAGGTGACCATATGTGTGTGGGTTTATCTCTGGGCTTTCTGTGCTGTTGCATTGATCTGTATTTCTGTATTTGTGCCATTAGCATACTGTCTTGATTACTGTAGGTTTTCAGTACGGTCTTGAAGTCTGGGAGCCTGATTCCTCCAGCTCCATTTTTGTTTCTCAAGATTGCTTTGGCTATTCGGGGTCTTCTGTGTTTCCATACAAATTGTGAAATTTTTTGTTCTAGTTCTGTGAAGAATGCCATTGGTAGATTGATAGGGATTGCGTTGAATCTGTACATTGCTTTGGGTAGTAGAGTCATTTTCACATGTTGATTCTTCCAATCCAAGAACATGGTATATCTTTCCATCTGTTTGTATCATCTTTAATTTCTTTCGTCAAGGTCTTATAGTTTTCTGCATACAGGTCTTTTGTCTCCTTAGGTAGGTTTATTCCTAGGTATTTTATTCTTTTTGCTGCAATGGTAAATGGTAGTGTTTCCTGAATTTCTGTTTCAGATTTTTCATTAGTGTATAGGAATGCAAGGGATTTCTGTGCATTAATTTTGTATCCTGCTACTTTACCAAATTCATTGATTAGCTCTGGTAGTTTTCTGGTAGCATCTTTAGGATTCTCTACATGTAGCATCATGTCATCTGCAAACAGTGACAGTTTTACTACTTCTTTTCTGATTTGGATTCCTTTTATTTCCTTTTCTTCTCTGAATGCTGTGGCTAAAACTTCCAAAACTATGTTGAGTAATAGTGGTGAGAGTAGACAACCTTGTCTTGTTCCTGATCTTAGAGGAAATGGTTTCAGTTTTTCACCGTTGAGAATGATGTTGGCTGTGGGTTTGTCATATGTGGCCTTTTTTATGTCGAGGTAAGTTCTCTCTGTGCTTACTTTTTGGAGGGTTTTTATATTAAATGTGTTTTGAATTTTGTCAAGCTTTTTCTGCATCTATTGAGATGATCAGATGGTTTTTCTCCTTCAGTTTGTTAATATGGTGTATCCCATTGATTCATTTGCATATATTGAAGAATCCTTGCATTGCTGGGGTAAACCCCACTTGATCATGGTGTATGATCCTTTTAATGTGCTGTTGGATTCTGTTTGCTAGTATTTTTTTTTTTGTGGATTTTGCATCTGTGTTCATTAGTGATATTTCTTTCTTTGTGAAATCTTTGTCTGCTTTTGATATCAGGGTGATGGTGGACTCGAAGAATGAGTTTGGGAGTGTTCCTCCCTCTGCTATATTTTGGAAGAGTTTGAGAAGGAAAGGTGGTAGCTCTTCTCCAAAGTTTGATACAATTCGCCTGTGAACCATCTGGTCCTGGACTTTTGTTTGTTGGAAGACTTTTAATCACAGTTTCAATTTCAGTACTTGTAGACAGGGCCTGTCAACATGGTTGGCTGTAGGGTTTGGGGTGTCCTGATGCTGGTGTTGGCCTGTTGGCGGGTGGATCTGGATCCCAGGGTGGCTGACTGAGGGACCCAAAGTCTCCCGGAGTTGTTGCCAGCCGGCTGGTGGGTGGGTTGGCTCCTGGTATGGCAGGTTGCGGGGCTGTGTTAGTGCTGGGGCTGGTGTTTGCTGCTGTGTGAGGCCGGTGCTGGTCCACTGGTGGATGGAACTGAGTTCCCAGGTCTCTGGCTGCAGGGCCCTAAGGGTCACGGGGTTAGTGCCAGCATACTGGTGTGGGGGGGGCCATGTTCTGGGCCCTCTGGTTGACAGGGCCGAGTCCTGGAGTGGCAGTGGCTCAGGGGGTCTTAAGGCAACAGGTCTGCTGGTGGGTGTTGCTGTTTGTCTGCCCAGCTAGTTGCTTGGCCTGAGCCATCCCCGTCCTGGTACCTACAGGCTGGTGGGGAGTACGGGGTCTTGGAGCTAATAAACTAGAAGGAGGAGTCCTGAATGGTGCCTGCTGGCACCAGTGTCCACGTGGTAAAACAAGCTCCCAGATGCCTCCTAGAGTTGCTTCAAGATCAGCAGGTGGGTCTACCACAGGCTCCTTTGAAATGACTGCTTCTGCCCTGGGTCCTGGAGTGTGTGAGATTTTGTGTGCACCCGTCACGAGTGAAGTCTCTGTTGCCCACAGCTCTCTGGGTCTCCTGAGCTTAAGCCCCACTGGTTTTCAAAGCTAAACATTCTGGGGGCTTGTCTTCCTAGTGCAGACCCCTGAGCTGGGGAGCCTGATTTGGAGCTCAGACCCCTAGCTCCTTGGGGAGAGCCTCTGCATTAGTAATTATTCGCCGGTTTGAGGGTCACCCATCCAGGGGTATTGATCTTGACCATACTACACCCCTCTTGCCCTTCTCGTGGTTTCTTCTTTATATCGTTAGTTGTAGAAAGTCTTTTTTGTTAGTCTTCCAGTTTTTCTCATCAATAGTTGCTCTGTAAATAGTTGTAATTTTCGTGTGCCCGTGGGAGGAGGTGAGCTCAGAGTCTTCTTACACTGCTGTCTTGGCCACTCCTCCTCTCCCCCTTTTAGAAGCTTTTAAATTACAAACTTAACTTCCTTTAGCATTCTTTTAGGTTAGGTATACTGGTAACAAGTTCTTTCAGTTTTCCTTCATTTGAGAATGTTTCGATTTCCCCTTAATTGCTGAAAGCTATTTTCATTGTATATAGGATTCTGTATTGACAGTTCCTTTCTTTCAGCATTTGAAAAATGCTGTGACATTTCTTTCTGGGCTCCATGTTTTCTGATAAGAAAGACACTGTCATTGAAATGCTTTTCTCCTAAAAGTAAGGTGTCATTTCTCTCAAGCTTTCAAGATTTCTAATTTGGTTTTATTTCAGAAGTTTCACTATGATGTTTCTTGGTGTGGATTTCTTTTGAGTCCATCTTAATTTTAGACCTAAACTTGACTTCTTGAATATGTAGGTTTATGTTTTTTGCCAGTTTGGGGGAGTTTTAGGCCATTATTTCTTTGAGTACATTTGTAGCCTTAGTCCCTTTTACCTCTGCTTCTGAGACTGTTTTGTTATAGTCCCACAAGTCCCTGAATATCTTGTTTTCCCTTCCTTTATTTCTTTATTGTTCAAAGTCAGTAGTTGCAGACAGCAGAGTCTTTCCCAGTTTCTGAGAGAAATGTTTTCACAGAATTATTGTGAGGACTAGAGATATGAGCTCTAAATTTAAGCTTCCAGATGCACACTGCAGTTTTGTCCCGTTCATGAAGTTGTTATCTCTGACCTGAGAAACCACACAGCCTTTGATGCTTCTGTACCAGCAAAATGGATGCCCCATGTCCAACATGTGTTCCCACATAGCTTACTTCTGAGTCAGTCTCATACTAGTGCCTTTGATTAATAGACCCAGACATATATCTGCCCCCATGCAGCAAGGGAGTGTGAGAAATGTAAGCTTTGGGTTTTTTTCAGATTTATTGAGATATAATTGACATATAACATTGTGTAAGTTTAAGGTGTACAACGTGTTGATTTGATAGGCTTAAATGTTGCAAAATGATTACCACCTTATGGTCAGTTAACACCTTCATAACCTCACATAATTACCATTTCTTTTCTGTGGTGAGAACACTTAAGATCTATTCTCTTAGCAACTTTCAAGTATATAATACAGTATCATTAACTATAGTTACTATGCTGTATACTACATCATCAGAACTTACTTATAACTAGAAATTTGTACTCTTTGATCAACATCTCCTTGATTTCTCCCACCCTGCTCTCTCCCCTGGCAACCACCATTCTACTTCCTGTTTCTGTGAGTTTGCTTTTTTAGATTCCATATATAAGTGATGTCACATGGTATTTGTCTTTCTCTATCTGATTTATTTTGTTTAGCATAATGCCCTTGAGTTCCATTTATGTTGCTGTAAATGGCAGAATTCCTTTTTTTCTCATGGCTGACTAATACTTCATTGTACCATATTGTATCACATCTTTTTTTTGTCCAGTCTTCTGTAGATGGGCATTTAGGTTGTTTCCATATCTTGGCTATTGTGAATAATGCTGTAACAGACTTGGGAGTACAGGTATCTCCTTGAGGTCCTGATTTCCTTTGGATATGTACCTAGAAGTGGGATTGCTGGATCATATGGTAGTTTTACTTTTAATTTTTGAGGAACTTCCACACCATTTCCATAGAGACTGCACCAACTTAGATTCCCACGAACAGTGCACAGGTGATTTTTCCATATCCTTGCCAACACTTGTTATCTTTTTCTTTTTGATGATAGCCATTGTAAGTTGTGTTTCTTTGTACTAAATAAGAAATATCTGAAAAAGAAACAAAGAAAATCCCACTCAAATAGCATCAAAACAATAAAATATTTAGGAATAAATGTAACCAAGGAAGGGAACGACCTGTAGTGGAAAACTATTAAGACCTTTATGAAAGAAATTGAAGATATAAGTAATGGAAAGATATATCATGTTCATAGACTGGAAAATTATTATAAAAATGTCCATATTACTCAAAGCCGTCTATAGATTTAATGCAATCCTTTGCAAAATTTTAAAGGCATTTTTCACAGAAATAGAAAAAAAAAAACTTAATTTATGTGGAACCACAAAAGACCCTGAATAGCCATCCAGAAAAAGAACAACAAAGGTAAGGGGACCACACTTCTTGATTTCACACCATACTACAGAGGTGTAGTAATCAAATCAGTATGATACTAGCATAAAAATAGACACTTTGAGTAGTGGCAGAAAACTGAGAGCCCAGCAATAAACCCTCACACATGGTCAACCAGTATTTGACTGGGGGTCCAGCAATACCCAATGGAGGAAGGATAGTCTCTTCAATAAGTGGTGTTGGGAAAGCTGGATAATTACATGCAGAATAATGAAATTGGACTCCTATTTTATGCCACTAACAAATTAACTTGGAATGGGTTAAAGACTGAAACAGCACTTTTAAAAAGTCTTTTTTCTTTTTTCTCTCTGTTCAGATTGGATAATTTCTCTTGCTTTATCTTACGGTCCACTGATTCTTCCTCTGTCCCCTTCGTTTGGCTGTTGAACCCAGCCATCAAGTTTTTTAGTTTTGGCTATTGTACCTTTAAGTTCTAAAATTTATTTTTGATTCAAATTACATCCTGTTTAAATATGGAAATTCCTTCTTGTATTTCAGGAAGGTTTCCTTGTATTATAGTTTTTGGTATTCTATTCCACTGATTTTGTTTTCTTTTCAGAGCTGTTTATACGTCTGTGTTGGTTTATTTTTGCCTGTCATCTATATTTATTACTTTCTTCAATTAAAAAATTTTCTGTTTATATTTTACTCATTTTTCCTCTCTATTTCTACAATAGTTTGTTCTGTGGTGTCTTTTTTTAATTCAATCTGGCTTAATCTTTTTTCTATCCTTTTATCTACATCTGTTGCTAACTGTCCATAAATGACTCAACATTTATGATGTTTTAAAGTTCAGATTTGTTTCATTTGGCAGCTTCTAAAATTTTCCTTAGATTTTTTGGATAATTTTAGGTTCTGCCTTTTGTTCCGTAGCCACGTTTTCCCATTGTGACTTCATTTTACAAGAATATAACTTAGCTTTTTATCCTGTTTATCTTATAATATCTTAAATTGTGTTTAACAGCAATTCTTTTAATTGTTCATTTTAAGTGAGAAGCACTTTCCTGTCTTTTTATTTTTAATTTTTTTAATAGATCTTTATTGGAGTATACTTGCTTCACAATACTGTGTTAGTTTCTATCGTACACCAAAGTGAATCAGCCATATGCATACATAAGTCTCCATATCCCCTCCCTCATGAGCCTCCCTTCCATCCTCCCTATCCCAGCCCTCTAGGTGGTCACAAAGAACAGATCTGATCTCCCTGTGCTATGCTGCTGCTTCCCACTAGATAACTATTTGACATTCAGTAGTATGTATATGTCGATGCTACTCTCATTTCACCCCAGCTTCCCCCTCCAACCCCATGTCCTCCAGTACATTCTCTACGTCTGCATCTTTATTCCTGCCCTGCAACTAGGTTCATGAGTACCATTTTTTTTGAAGATTCCATATATATGCGTTAGCGTACGGTATTTGTTTTTATCTTTCTGACTTCACTCTGTATGACAGACTCTAGGTCCATCCACCTCACTACATATAACTCAGTTTCATTTCTTTTTATGGCTGAGTAATATTCCATTGTATATATGTGCCACATCTTCTTTATCCATTCATCTGTCGAAGGACACTTAGGTTGCTTCCATGTCCTGGCTATTGTAAATAGTGCTGCAGTGAACATTGTGGTACGTGTCTCTTTATGTATTATGGTGTTCTCAGGGTATATGCCCAGTAGTGGGATTGCTGGGTCATATGGTAGTTCTATTTTTAGTTTTTTAAGGAACCTCCATACTGTTTTCCGTAGTGGTGTATAAATTTACATTCCCACCAACAGCGCAGGAGGGTTCCCTTTTCACCACACACTTTCCAGCATTTATTGTCTCTAGATTTTTTGATAATGACCATGCTGACCAGTGTGAGGTGATACCTCATTGTAGTTTTGATTTGCATTTCTCTAATAATTAGTGATGTTGAGCATCTTTTCATGGGCCTCTTGACCATAGGTTTGTCTTCCTTAACGAAATGTCTGTATAGGTCTTCTGCCCATTTTTTAACTGGATTGTTTGGTTTTCTTGATATTGAGCTCCATGAGCAGTTTGTATAATTTGGAGATGAATCCTTTGTTGTTTCATTTGCAAATATTCACTCCCATTCTGAGGGTTGTCTTTTTGTCTTGTTTATGGTTTCCTTTGCTGTGCAAAAGCTCTTAAGTTTAATTAAGACCCATTTGTTTATTTTTGTTTTTATTTCTGTTACTCTAGGAGGTGGGTCAAAAAAGATCTTGCTGTGGTTTATGTCAAAGGGTGTTTTTCCTACTTTTTCATCAAAGAGTTTTTTTTTATACTGTCTGGTCTTACATTTAAGTCTTTAATCCATTTGGAGTTTATTTTTGTGTATGGTATTAGGCAGTGTTCTAATTTCCTTCTTTTACATGTAGCTGTCCAGTTTTCCCAGCACCACTTATTGAAGAGGCTGTCTTTTCTCCATTGTATATTCTTGCCTCCTTTGTCATAAATAAGGTATCCATATGTGCATGGGTTTATCTCTGGGCATTCAGTCCTGTACCATTGATCTGTATTTCTGTTTTTCTGCCAGTACAGTACTGTCTTGATTAGTGTAGCTTTATGGTATAGTTTGAAGTCGGGGAGCCTGATCCCTCCAACTCCATTTTTCTTTCTCAAGGTTGCTTTGGCTATTAGGTGTCTTTTGTGTTTCCATATGAATTGCAAATTTTTTTGTTCTAATTCTGTGAAAAATGCCATTGGTAGTTTGATAGGGATTACACTGAATCTGTAGATTGCTTTGGGTAGTATAGTCATTTTCACAATGTTGATTCTTCCAATCCAAGAACATGGTATATTTCTCCACCTGTTTTATGTTATCTTTGATTTCTTTCATCAGTGTTTTATGGTTTTCTGAGTACAGCCTTCCGCCTCCTTAGGCAGGTTTATTCCTAGGTATTTTATTCTTTTTGTTGCAATGGTAAATGGGAGTGTTTCCGTAATTTCCCTTTCTGATTCTTTGTTGTTGGTGTATAGGAATGCCAGAGATTTCTCTGCATTAATTTTGTTTCCTGCAACCTTACCAAATTAATTGATTAGTTCTAGGAGTTTTCTGGTGGCGTATTTATGTTTTCTATGTATAGTATCATGTCATTTGCACACAGTGACAGTTTTACTTCTTTTCCAGTTTGTATTCCTTTTATTTTATTTTTTCTCTGACTGCCATGGCTAAGACTTGCAGAACTATATTGAGTAAGAGTGGCGAGAGTGGACATCCTTGTCTTGTTCCTGATCTTCCTGGAAATGGTTTCAGTTTTTCACCACTGAGTATGATGCTTGCTGTGGGTTTGTCATATATGGCCTGTATTATGTTGAGGTAGGTTCTCTCTATGCCCATTTTCTGGAGAGTTTTTATCATAAATGGGTGTTGAATTTTGTCAAAGATTTACTGCATCTATTGCGATGATCATATGGTTTTTATTCCTTAATTTGTTAATGTGTATCACATTAATTGATTTGCATATATTGAAGAATCCTTGCATCCCTGGGATAAATCCCACTTGATCATGGTGTGTGATCCTTTTAATGTGCTGTTTGCTGGTATTTTGTTCAGGATTTTTGCATCTGTGTTCATCAGTGATAGTGGTCTATAATTTTCTTTTTTTTGTGATATCTTTTTCTGGTTTTGGTATCAGGGTGATGGTGACTTCATAGAATGAATTTGGGAGTGTTTCTCCCTCTGCAGTTTTTTGGAAGAGTTTGAGAAGGATAGGTATTAGCTCTTCTCTTAATGTTTGATAGAATTTGCCTGTAAAGCCATCTGGTCCTGGATTTTTGTTTGTTGGAAGATTTTTAATTACAGTTTTAATTTCATTACTTGTGATAGATCTGTTTATATTTTCTAATTCTTCCTGGTTCAGTCTTGGAAATTTGTACCTGTCCAAGAATTTGTCCATTTCTTCGTGGTTGTCCCTTTTATTGGCATATAGCTGTTTGTAGTAATCTCTTATAAACCTTTGTATTTCTGCCGTGTCAGTTGTGATTTCTCCTTTTTCATTTCTAATTTAATTGATTTGCGTCCTCTCCCTTTGTTTCTTGATGAGTCTGGCTAATGGTTTATCAATTTTGTTTATCTTCTCAAAGAACCAGCTTTTAGTTTTATTGATCTTTGCTATTGTTTTCTTTGTTTTTATTTCATTTATTTTACTCTGATCTTTATGATTTCTTTCCTTCTACTGACTTTGGATTTTCTTTGTTCTTCTTTCTCTAGTTGTTTTAAGTGTAGGGTTAGATTGTTTTTTTGAGATTTTTCTTATTTCTTGAGGTGAGATTGAATTGCTATAAACTTCCCACTTAGAACTGCTTTTGCTGCATCCCATAGGTTTTGGGTCATCAGGTTTTCATTGTTATTTGTTTCTATGTATTTTTTAATTTCTTCTTTGATTTCTTCAGTGGTCTCTTGGTTATTTAGTAGCACACTGTTTAGCCTCCATGTATTTGTGTGTTTTACAGTTTTTTTCCTCTAACTGATTTCCAATCTCATATCGTTGTGGTCAGAAAAGATGCTTGATATGATTTCAATTTTCTTAAATTTTCTGAGGCTTGATTTGGGACCCAAGATGTGATCTATCCTGGAGAATGTTCCATGTGCACTTGAGAAGAAAGTGTATTCTGCCACTTTTGGGTGGAATATTCTATAAATATCAGTTAAATCCGTCTGGTCATTTGTGTCATTTAAAGCTTGTGTTTTTTTATTTTCTGTTATGATGATCTGTCCATTGGTGTAAGTGGGGTACCCTACTATTATTGTGTTACTGTCGATTTCTCCTTTCATGGTTGTTAGCATTTGTATTGAGATGCTCCTATGTTGGGTGCATGACCATTTATAATTGTTGTATCTTCTTATTGGATTGATCCTTTGATCATTATGTAGTGTCCTTCCTTATCTCTTGTAACGGTCTTTGTTTTAAAGTCTATTTTGTCAGATACGATTATTGCTTCTCCACCTTTCTTTTGATTTCCATTTGCAGGGAATATCTTTTTCCATCCCTTCACTTTCAGTCTGTATGTTTCCCTAGGTCTGAAGGGGTCTCTTGTAGACAGGATATATATGGGTCTTGTTTTTGTATACGTTCAGTGAGCCTGTGTCTTTTGGTTGGGGCACTTAATCCATTTACATTCAACGTTATCATCAATATGTATGTTCCTATTACCATTTTCTTAATTGTTTTGGGTTTCTTATTGTAAATCTTTTCCTTCTCTTGTATTTCTTGCCTAGAGAAGTTCCTTTAGCATATGTTGTGAAGCTGGTTTGGTGGTGCTGAATTCTCTTAGCTTTTGCTTGTCTGAAAAGCTTTTGACTTCTCCATTGAATCTGAATGAGATCCTTGCTGGGCAGAATAATCTTGGTTGTAGGTTTTTCTCTTTCATCCCTTTAAGGATATCCTGCCACTCCCTTCTGGCTTGCAGAGTTTCTACTGAAAAATCAGTTGATAACCTTATGGGATTCCTTTGTATGTTATTTGTTGTTTTTCTCTTGCTGCTTTTAATACTTTTTCTTTGAATTTAATTTTTGTTTGATTAATATGTGTCTTGGTGTGTTTTTCCTAGGGTTTATCCTGTATGGGACTCTCTGTGCTTCCTGGACTTGGGTGACTATTTCCTTTCCCATGTTAGGGAAGTTTTCGACTATAATCTCTTCAAATATTTTCTCAGACCGTTTCTTTTTCTCTTCTTTTTCTGGGACTCCTATAATTTGAATGTTGGTCTGTTTAGTGTTTTCCCAGAGGTCTCTGGGATTGTGTTAAATTCTTTTCATTTTTCTTTATTCTGCTCCATGGCAGTTATTTCTACCATTTTGTCTTCCAACTCACTTATTCGTTCTTCTGCCTCAGTTATTCTGTTACTGATTCCTTTTAGTGTATTTTTCATTTCAGTTATTGTATTGTTCATCTCTGTTTTTTCTTTAGTTCTTCTAGATCTTTGTTAAACATTGGTTGTATTTTCTTAGTCCATGCCTCCGTTCTATTTCCGAATTTCGGGATCGTCTTTACTATCACTCTGAATTCTTTTCCAGGTAGATTGCCTATTTCCTCTTATTTTATTTGGTCTTATAGATTTTTACCTTGCTCCTTCATCTGTGACATATTTGTTTTGCTATCTCATTTTTTTTTTCTTGAGTGGCATTGTGTTCTTGTTTTACTGGTTGTTTGGCCTGAGGCTTCCAACGCTGGAGTTTGTAGGGTGTTGGGCAGAGCTGGGTCTTGGTGCTGAGATGAGGTGCTCTGTGAGACCTTACTCTGGTGAATATTCCTTGGAGTCTGAGGTTCTCTGTTAGTCCAGTGGTTCCGACTCGGAGCTCCCACTGCAAGAGCTTCGGCCCACCCGCAAGCTTGTGAACCAAGATCCCACAAGCTGCCTGGGGTGGCAAAAAAAAAAGAACAATAACAAAATAAGAAATAAAATTAGACTAGGAAACTAACAGATATATTAGGAAGAATATAAAAATAAAAATGAGTCAACAACTGGAAGTTACATCAGTACCACAATAGTAAAAAAAAAAAAGAGAAGGGAAAAGAAAAAAAAAGGGAGGGGAAAGACCTTGGGTGTGGAGGGTGGGGCCTAAGCCAGGGTGAGGTTTGGGCGGCGGTGGGCAGGGGGAGGGTGCTATGCTTAGGACACACAGGCTGGAAAAGGCCCTGGGGGCTGTGGGGGGGTGGGGCTTAGGCTCAAGGAACAGAAGCTGTCCAGGTGTGCCCCGCACCCCTGGTCTCAGAGGGCAGGGGACCTCACTTGGGAGCCCAGCAGGCTTCCTGGGCTCAAGTGGGTGGGCCAAACACCCTCCAGTCTTCTCCTGCTCCTCTCGGAGGGCCCGTCTCACCTGCCTCTCCTGTTCTCCCCTCAGCCTCTTTCCTATGACCCAAGGACCAGTACGGGCTTTGGAGGGGGGTACTGGCCTTGGAGCTCAGCAGGCTTCCCAGCCCTAGTGGGCCAGGCGATCACTCACCACTCCTCCCGCTTTTCCCAGAGGGTCCCTCCTGCCTGTCTCTCTTCATCTCCCTGGCCCCAGGGGCAATGATCCTATCTGGCCTCCACTTCTACTCCCCCCTCAGTCCCAACATGTCCTACCCGTTCACTTGGGGGTTCCTCCTGTCTTCTTGGGCATCAGGGTCCCCCAACAGCAGCCAGCAGGTGCCCTAGTTGTTGGGAGACACTAACTCGGTGTCTCCCCGTACCGCCATCTTGACTCTGCCCCTCTTTCCTGTATTTTTAGGAGGAAGTGCCTGTTTAGCAGAAGTGAAAGTCAAGATTGCTTTTCTGGCTTCATAACTAGGTTTCTTGTTTTGTTTCACTGTGATGTGTTACAGATTTATCTGCATACTTGGATTGCTAATATTTTGAGACTTACCTCTTCTGCTCTTCTTTCATTAGAATCTATATCTTTTCTCTCTTTTACACCCAAGAGTTGTTACCCTCAACAAGTGGTGTTTTGTTCTGACCAGTTTCTCTTCATTGTAGGGTTTTGACTGTTTTTGACATCCCAGGGGGCTAGGTTGCCCCAACACCCCCAGAAGTCTCCCAGTCATTATGACTATCCTAAGTTTGGCCATTTGAGTCTCCACTCTGAATGGAGACCTCTTTTTGAAATGAATTCCCGAGTTTCTTGGCTTATAGAGCCCGCTGGAATTCCCTTTGTATTCCCTTTGCTTATTCCTGCATAGCTGCTGCTGTTCTAGGATCTTGCTGCTGTCAGTGATGTAAGTACCCTTGCTCTTATACTAGGATTCATAGAATAATTTCTCACCTTGTTTTGCAGTCTATTCTGTTTATTGCCGCATAACAAATGTGGCCAGAGCTTATTGCCTTTGAACAACAATTTATTATATTTCATGATATCTTGGGGTCATGGATTCAGGCATGACACAGTATGGGTGTCTTGTCTCTGTTTCACAGTGCTGCAACCTCAGGTGAGATAACTTGAGTGGTTGAGAGTTGGAACATCTGGGGGCTTGCCAAACATCTTTTTTCTTTCTCTCTCCACCTGGCTAACATAGGCTTCCTCGGACTAGAGTGACTCCAAGGTATTTGAAGTTCTTACAAAGCAGCTGAAATCTCCCAGAGACGGAGATGGAAGCATCCAGTTCTGTTAAAGGCTAGGCCTGGAAGTGGTGTAGAATCACTTTCACCTACTCTATTATTCAAAGCTGTCACAGGCCAGCCCAGATTCAAGGGCAAGAGAAATAGATCCTGCCTTTTGATGGCAGAAATGTCTAAGAACTGTGGCCTCTTTTAACTCACCATAATATGCTACTCAGTTTTTTAAGAGTAAGAGTTTTATTGATACAATCCACATATCATACAATTCATCCATTTAAAGTGTACAATTTAATGACTTTTAGTATATGAACAGAGTTATGTGACTTTTGTGCAATCAATTTCAGAACATTTGTCACCCCCCAAATAAATCCTGAACCAATTAGCAGTAGCACCCCATTTCTGTCAGCTTTTTAAACAGGATTGGGGAGATTGAACAAAATGTAACGCCATCCCCACCACCATTTTGCTCAAACTTGTTTTAAGATTTTTAAAAAAGGGAATATTTCCAGGCTTCCCTGGTGGCACAGTGGTTGAGAATCCACCTGCCAATTCAGGAGACACGGGTTTGCGCCCTGGTCCGGGAAGATTCCACGTGCCGCGGAGCAACTAAGCCTGCGTGCCACAACTCCTGAAGCCCGTGCATCTAGAGCCTGTGCTCTGCAACAAGCAAAGCTACCGCAGTGAGAAGCCCACGCACCACAATGAAGTGTAGCCCCCACTCGCTGTAATTAGAGAAAGCCCGCATATGGCAACGAAGACCCAATGCAGCCAAAAATAATAAAACAAATAAAATTTTTAAAAAGAATATTTCTGGTTTCTGAGATATGTATTATTGAAACCAAGGCAAAGATATGATTTTAAAAATACATCAGTAATATGAGATTTTATCTTCCCTATTACCTACCACATGTTATAGGGAACAAATGAAATGATGAAAACAGTTTTAAAAAGTTAAATTCATTCTACATGTATTATTTATTGTAACTTAAATATTAAACACAAGAGGAAAACGAAGTGTTTTGAGAACATTACCCCAGATTTTATATATTTCTCAGTAGTTGTAGTATCAGTCTTCCTGTATTAAATTATAAATATACACATTCCTCACATTCAAAGCAGTGAATTCTAAAAACTTTTCCAATATGGTGAATGTTCACCCATACAGTTGTTTTCTCTTTTGAACCAATTAGAAAACAATGAACTTAAAAACCTAGAGACTAGAGAAATAGATTTAGAGAGTATGAGTTGTGCAGCAGGGCTTTGGTAATGACCTTGGTCCTCTAGTGCTTCTGCACCTACCTTGCCTTTCTCCTCTATGCCCTCTTCCTCATCCTGGCCTGGACCTCTGCCGCAAGACTGTCCAGGTCACAGGCTTTGATGAGGCTGTGCCTGACAGCTTTCCTAAATGGGGGTCCACCAGGGGGAGAGAGATTTTTTCCTCACCTGCAGTTGGTGTGATCATATATATCCTGCCAAGTGTGATGCTTTGTCCTAGAGAAACACTGAACAGGACAGGCCACTGGATTAGCAGGTATATACTGGGCCACTCCCGAGCCATCAAGATGTGTGGTTCCTGCCTAATTCTCCTTGCTTTTCCTTTGTTTTAAACTGCCCCTGAGTTGCCTGCTAACTAAAGAATTGGATGCTTTTCTCTCCGGGTATATTCTCTGAGACGAGTCAAGTTTGGCAACGGCAGCTGGGGAAGAAAATGGATTTATGGGAAGTTATACCTCCATTGCTATGTAAGGTGAATACAGCATACATTCAGATATGTACTTATTCATTTGAAGAGAGAGGGTCAGTGATATAGTCATTAGATAAATTATTTGGCTACGTTTGGAAGGTGAATTTTTGTTACTGGATTAACATGTAAGTTATTTAGTGTTCTGTCAAATTAGACTTAAAAAGACTCCAATAAAACATGAGGGAATGTCTGCTGTGAATGGCCAGCTTAAATTCTCTCTGCAAACCTTATTCTTTGCTTCTCTCATGTTGGTGGTCTTGGGCTCAGTATTTCTCTTTACCTCAGTTTCCTTTAAAAATGAGGATAATACTAGTCCCTAATTCATAGGGTTACATCATACAAGGTGAGGTACAAAACACCTTCTATAAACTTAGTCTTACATAAATGGTAACCACATGGAAGGTGTTATTGTTGACTGGTAAAGCACGTGAGCCCTGAGATGAAGAGTCTTGGGCCTAAATTCCTGTTTCGTTACTTACTGTGTATTTTACAGATGACTTAATCTAAGCCTCAGGGTTTTTTGTTTGTTTGTTTTATGTTTTTTTAAAATTTTATTTTATTTATTTTTTTATACAGCAAGTTGTTATTAGTCATCAGTTGTATACACATCAGTGTATACATGTCAATCCCAATCTCCCAGTTCATCCCACCACCACCCCCGCCCCCCCCCCGCCACTTTGCCCCCTTGGTGTCCGTACGTTTAAGCCTCAGTTTTATCTATAAGATGATAAAACCGGTAACTTCTTCATAGGATTGTTGTAAGAATTGAAGGAGATAATATATGTAAATACTGTAGCCTAGTGCTCATAGATGTTAGCTGTGGTTATTAATAGGATCATTAGTCCTATTAACAAAGATAATGGGAAACAGGATAAGAACATTTATTAATTTCAACAAGGTTTAATTGGGATTGTTCTTATCAATTTGTCATTTTATCCTGGAGAGGTCTCCCAAAGATTTGAGCTCCACCCCCACCCCCCCCCACCCCCGTCTCCAGGCTTTATTTCTGTCCTTACCACATGTGAATATGGTTTTCTTTGCTACATTATGGGCTTAAATTCTGGAGTAGTAAAAGACCAGTAGGTGAAAAAAGGATTATCTGTTTATTCTTCTGTCAACCTGTGCTACATTAAACACTACCCTCAGGGGAACTGAGCTTGTTAGATGCACCAGAGTAGAGGTCAAGGTATTTGCTTTATCTCCACCCCTGGCCCCAGCACACTTCTGGCCACTGAACCTGCAAGAGCCTGGACCCTTGGCCCAGATAGGATTCAATTCCCAGAAGGAAGAGGTGGCCTCCTGCCACTGACCTAGAATTGTGGCATTGTAACGTTCTATCATTTGATCTTTTGATTTCTCTCAGCCACGTTGTGATCACTTTGCGCTGGACACTCATTACTGCAGTGCGCTGGACACTCATTACTGCAGTGCATCTGTTTCATACCACTGACCTAAGTCCTCTTCAAAACAGACCATAATGTCAGAATTCAGTTTTTAATTCAATATTAAGGACCGATTTCATAGCTGCGTCGAAGCTAATTTGAACTCCTCTCTCTGTAAAAGAATCTGTAGATAACTAGAAAGATAGTTCTTTATTTTACTTTTGTTTAAGCACTCAATGTATGTGTTTCAAAAGGCCTCTACATTCAGATATATAAAGAACTAGCTTGTTCATTTCTTATAAATGATCTGATCTTTGTCACAAGCTACTGATGGGGTTAAAACAGTCCCTTCAGTTATATGTTCAGATTTTCAGAATGCTGTTTCCTTCTCATATTTCCCCCTAAGATGGAGTCTGAGTATACAGAGATGCTCACTGTCTCCGCTGGCTTCAGAGAAAGGGCCACAGCTCTGTGTGTCCTTGTGCTGTTCTCGGGATCTTTATTGAATTCTGCAGCAATGATATCCCTTAACAGCCTGTCACATCTTGATTCGTTGGCATCCTCTGCTGAGGTTTGAGGATGAAGGACATGGGGTCTCTCCTCTCTCGGCTTGGACAGGACCTATGGCCCTGTCAGCTGTCTTGATCCCACCTTAGCTCTTCCAAGTACATTGGCTGCCAATGAGGTCTGGCTGTGATTCCCTTTTACCTCCAGCCTGTGTGGTCTGCAGCCCTCAGATACAGGTGTCGATGTCCTGTTTGTCATCCCATCAGTTAATTACAAGACATCCCGTCAGTTACCTTCCACAGCTGTCCTTAAGGCATATGAGAATTTCTGGATTCTTTCCGTGCCACGAGAGCCAAGCTGCAGAGCTAAACTCAGGCCCTTTCTCTGCATAACAATGCTATGCCATTGGCTTTGTTCTGAAAGAGCTTCCCTAGGTCAGCTGGTCTCCTCCCCAAAGTGGCAAAACGAAAGTGGGGGAGAAGCCCTCCTAAGCTACTGAGAACGGAGGAGTAAGATTTTTCTTAGCTCCTGATTAATGGATATAGACTATTTTCTTTCCCTCCCAATGAAAGAAAGGCACCCTGAGTTTTGAATCTCCTGTTAGCACACCCTGCCACTCATTATTTCTTTTTGAAGTCATCTACTGTCTGTATTTCACTTCTCATTTCCCGAAAAATTGAGGTCCTGTGTCAATTTTTTCCTCCTATACAAGTACTGTCATAATTCCTGGTGACGTCAACATCTAAAGTTCATGCAATATCCTGACCTCTCATGTCCTTGGCCTTATGTCCTCCAATGATACTGGCCCTATATCTACCACTCTTGTTTATAGCCTAGATTTTGTGATTATTATTAACTACATCCCTTCTATCATTATAATCTCTTGCTTCCTATTCTCTGACCACCACTTCCTGCCTTTCCAGCTGACTCCCTTTAATAGTCCAACTCAACAATCCTTTTACAATCAAGGACTTATAATTAGCTTATCTATCACTTTTCCATGTCCTTAACTCAGCAAATGCCCCACACCTTTATTTATACAAATTTATACAATGACTATTTCATGTTTCATAGTTAGAATCATTCCTTTGCTATAAAACCACAGCTCCCTTTATCTCTCTTGTTTTACTCTACTGCCTGACAAAATCACAACTATAGTCAAATCCAACTGTCTGCCTAATGTGTGCCCATATCTGAAAAGCCAAACATGGCTGGAGAAAAACTTACCATCATGCTCACTGGTCTTGTTTTGAATTTATAACTAACCTCAAGTGGGTTCTAATGAAGCCTAATAGCCATATTATATTTCCCAAGTATACTCACTCCCTCAGTCTTTAGCTAACTTCTCAGACCTTTTTCTTTATTCTAAAACTTCTATCATCTCTTCCCTCATCATCATTCTCGGCTGATGATGATACAGTGAAAGCAATCAGAAGAGCCTTTGCCTCTGTTTACTCAGTCTAATCTCTCTACCTATGTCAGTGCTCATGTATTCTGCCTTAACACCTTTTTTTTCTTCCAGTTTTATTCAGATACAGTTCATATACAGCACTGTAAGTTTAAGGTACACAGCATAATGATTACCTTACATACATCATAAAATGATGACCACAGTAAGTTTAGTGAACATCCATCATCTCATACAGATACAACATTAAAGAAATAGAAAAAAACATATTTTTTCTTGCTATGAGAACTCTCAGGATTTAGTCTCTTAACAACTTTCATATATATCATACAGCAGTGTTAATTATCTTGTCATGTTGTACATGACATTCCTAGTTCTTATTTATCTTAAAACTGGAAGTTGGTACCTTATTGACTGCCTTCGTCCAATTCCTCTTCTCCCCTCCCCCACGCCTGGTAACCACAGATCTAATCTCTTTAATAAGTTTGTTTTTGAAGTATAATTGACCTTCAACACTATGTTAGTTCCTGGTACACAACATAGTGATTCATTATTTCTGTACATTTCAAAATGATCACCATGATAAGTCTAGTTACTATCTTAAATCCTTTGTGTGAATGAATTGTCTAAATTCCTAGCAAAGGAAACCCATCTATTTGTACACAAGATCTCATGCCCTTATCCTCTTAAGAACTTCCCTAGAAATTCTCTTATTCTGTTCTTGCATCATCAGACTTCATTGAACTTTTCCATGAGCATACAGTAGTTTATTTTAACAAAACAACTGCTTCTACTACTTCCAGCTACTACCTCTGTTTCCTTTCACTTATATCAAAGCTTCTAAAAAGATCTAGCTCTGTGCATCGACTGCAATTCTTTTTTTTTCTGTTAGACTGAACCTATTCCAGTCAGATTTTATTTTATACCCAGAACTATTTTAAGAGTGTTTGTGGAGGTCTCCAATGATCTCCAAGTTGCTAAATCCAGTGGCATTTTTTAGTCCTCATCTTATCTTTCTACAGGATTTGAAACAGTTAGTTATTCCCTTATCCTTGCAATACTTTCTTGCTTTGGTTCCCAAGATATTACACATTTGTCTACCTCATATCTCAATGGCTGCTCCATTTGAGTCTCCTTTGCTGGTGCATCTTAACCTCTCAAACTTCTCCAACCTCCAGGGCTGAGTTGTTTGACCTTTTCTCCATCTGTAGAGAGTCCCTTGGTGATATCATCCTACCTAGTGGCCTTAAGTGCCATCTATGTGCCGGCAGCTCTCAAATTTATATATCTTGGGCCAAGACCTTCTTCTTGACTTCATAATCATACATCCAAAGGCTGACTCATTGTTTGTATGTCTTATAGACCATTCAAAATTAACATTATTTATATCTCACCCTGAACTTTTTCTCTTGTTGTTCCCATCTCAAAATCAACATCCTCCTTTTACTTCTTCAAAGTAACTTAGATTCATCGTCGGCTCTTCTCTTTCTCTTATTATACATGTCCAATCTGGCAGTACATCAAACAGGCTCAACCTTAAAATTACTTATTGAATACAGGAAACTTAAACCACCTCCGCTGCCATCATCGTGCTTCAGGCCACATTTCCATGCTTTTTGCAGCAGCCTCCTAGCTGGTTTTCCCATTCATATCCTTGACTCTCCAATCCTATTTACGGTGAAGCTGCCCGATGGAGACTGTGAAAACACATAGATCACTATTCTGTATGGTGCTGGAGTGGTGGATATATGACGCTATATGTTTATTAAAATCCATATGAAAAACATTTCACTCTATGCAAATTCAAAAAACAAAACAATAAAAATAAAAACGCAGATTGTCACTCGTGTCTCCAAAGTTTGAGCCGAAGTCCTTACAGTGGCCTCCAAGTTCATTCTGCTTCAGTCAATACTGAACACTTCATGTCGTCAAACACATAAGATATGCTCTAGTTTCAGGATCCTTACACCATAGTCAAACAATGTAGATCCTAATGTTGCTAGTTTAAAAAGTTTGTTTTTATATTTGGCCTCAAATGTGGTCAGGTTTTATAAATGGTCAAGGGACATTTAAAAACGAGTATTGTTTCTTTGCAAGTCTACGCATAAATCTCTAAAACCCAACTTATTAATTATATTATTACCAGTCATTATCTCCATATGGTCATTTTACTTTTGACTAATTAATCTGTCACATACTGAGAAAGGAGGATTAAAATACTGCACAACACCTAAATACTGTCTAGCATGATCAGTACTGGAGCAAATCAAAAAATACAACATGTCTGTTAAGACAGGGGATAAAGAAAAAAATATACAGATACCTTTTATTTTGACTTAAATAAAACACGGATAGATATTTAGTCGCTAATCTTTTGATGAAGAGCCGAAGTCTCTTAGAGTACGGGCCCTATATTGGAGTTCTGTTATTTGTCTGGTTTAAACCACACCCATTGTGTAAGGTCGATCACTTTTAATTGTAGATTTTTAAAGTGGAATGAGAGTTTAGAGACATTTTTGAAAGTGATTTGAGTGTAGAATAATGTGTAGGTTTTTTCGGTTAATGTCTGATCTTCCAATAACTTAAATTTGTGTCCCCACACCTAATTTGACAGGAATTTTTAGAGAGTCACACTGTTGGAGGCTTTACAAACCGTTGTTTTAGTTAAGTATAAACTCTATTTTCACGTTTTAATACATGCTATTTAATACATAATATCGGGTCCAATGTCAACATCAAGTACAACAGATGTAACCACGTTTGGGAACAGATAGGACTGACCCTCGATTTGTGGGAGTAGAAAGGTATGAGCATGCAGTGGGGGTCAATCCATTGGTGGATGGTGGTGGTCAGTGTTTAGACTCCTCTGGATATGTCAGCATATTTTGCAGAGGAATAGAAATTGTCAGTTAATCTAGAGAGTCAGGCGAGCTCTTACTGCATTATTATGTTTCTGTTAATGTCAGCTTTTATTTCCAACCCTTTTCTTTTTGCTTTATGTTTTATGCTTTATTTGATGCATAAAAGTTGATGACAGTATAGCCTTTGCGCATTGTCCTTTTGTTCATAAAAGTAACATTCTTTGTTCCTTTGAAGCTTTTACCTTAAACTTGAAATTGTCTCTTAGAGCTATTGCAATCTTTTTTTTTTTTTGATACTCCTTACCTCTTTGTTTTTTCTTTTATGGCCAGAGTTCCTTTATTTTTTCTCTTCTGTAATTTGGAAGGCCTCCAAATTGATAGAGATCGATATTAAGCCTTGAAAAACCTTTCTGGATTCTGTATTACTCAAGATACCAACTTCAATAACAATCAGCTTCTCTTCTATAAGATGAAGTGTTGGCAAACTTCCAGTTACTTCAAGCTCTTGTTTAACTTACATCTTAACTTATACATATATATATTTAAATTTTTAGATACTGAATTTTTTTTTAATTGGAGTATAGTTGCTTTTGTTGTTAGTTTCTGCTGTACAGCAAAGTGAATCAGCTATATGTAAACATACATTCCCTCTTTTTTGGATTTCCTTCCCATTTTGGTCACCACAGAGCACTGAGTAGAGCTCCTTGTGCTATACAGTAGGTTCTCATTAGTTATCTATTTTATACATAGTATCAATAGTGTATATATGTCAATCCCAATCTCCCAATGGCAGATCTAATTAGAGTTTCTCCAGTAGAACATCAGCCCTACAAAAACTCATGAAGAAAACCTGCAACATAAAAGTGAAACTAAACATAACATGCAAAAGTACAGATGCAAAAGTATGCTTTTGAAGCTACATTAAAGGCAGCAGAAGAAAATTTTAAGCATACATACAATGGATAAAACAATAAGATCCTACTGTATAGCACAGGAAACTATATTCAATATCCTGTAATAAACCATAATGGAAAAGAATATGAAAAAGAATGTTTATATGTATAACTGAATCACTTTTCTGTATAGCAGAAACTAACACAACATTGTAAATCAACTCTACTTCAGTAAAATAAATTAAAAAAAGAAAACTTTAAACAAAAACTGCTTTGCTAATATTTTAATAACTTACAAATAAATCTCTATAAAAGTTACTATCACCATACCTTTATCCATATAGTTGAGAAAGTTTGTATACTCATTCAGCCAGTAATTGGTCTTAAAGGATTCCTCTACTCTGTCAATTCTTGCATATTTTATAAATGCAATTAAATGTATACTACTTTCATTGTAATAAAAAAAAACCTGCTTTGCTCTCTCAAGGAAATAAACAGACTCAATGAGTGATAAGCCAATAAACTTACATAAAACGGAGTATGATAGGGTTAAGTCAAAAAAAATTTTTAATCTCTAAAGAGTTTTAAGTGGTATTGGAAGCTATATAAGCTTAGAAGCTATTGAAAAGAGCAGTAGAATCAACAATGTCAAAAATCTAGTCACCACTTTGGATGAGAGGCTTTACAATTCACCCAACATTTGTGGTGACTTTGTTTCTGTAAGGTTTGCTCTTAATATCTGTTGAAATGACTAAACTAAGGGCCAGTGTTCCCGACTTTGTTTTCTTTTCATTCTGTCCTCAATTCCAGAATTTGGCGGTGGAGTTGGGCTCTGTGTAATCCTTCTACTTGGTTTTTCAGCTTGCTCAGTTGAGGGCGTGCTACATCCCTCATCCTTCTGGGGACGTGGTCGAATACCTTCATTGTAAATCCCCCTTCATGGCCTTAGAGTCCTGTGAGGAAGGGAACAGTGGTACATCTCGTGTCTTTCTCACAGCAGCACAATTCCTCCAGCCTTTACTGCTTCAAATTAAAGCAGTTTGACAATTGTCTTTGTTTACTTTTTGCAGCACTACTCTGTTTTTGCTGGTTTGTTTAAAGGAGTTGTTCATCAGCCCATATTTTCTTTTATTCTGTCTGCATTATATCTTGCAGGCATTCCTATGTTGGGGTTTGGTACCATCCCTTGTTGTTAGTGTTCTTGTATCTCTCTGGTTATCACAATTGGTTTCTGGCTTGGGGAATTGGAATAGCCTCATTGATTTCTAGTGCGTTATCTTTTCTAGAAGACACCTTCAATAGGAATTTTGTTGCTATCTATACATTATTTTTATTCATCCTCCTCCTTCACCCATTTCATTAACTGATTAACCTAAATGTTCTCTTCTTTTCTCCTTAACACCTAACTCCTCTAGATTTCTTGTAGAGAGTCACCTCAAGCTGGTGACTTTGTTTCTTTGTCTACTTTTGAATGTATCATGACCACCAATCCATTGAATAAGCACTATTGAGGGAAATGATGTCCTACAATGAAATCATGAAGCACAGTGCTTGCCATGTGGGACTTTCTCAATAAATGTGAGTTCCAGTCCCCTACTCTTCCCACGTGGTTTTGTTCTCTAGTTCCTCCCTGGTTCTCTACATCCTGAAAATAATTGCTGACTAATTCTCTCTAAACATAGCTCTCTTGTTACTTACCTCTCTTGGGACAAAACCACCAACAAAGTATGTAGTCAATAATTGTTTCTGCTTCTTCATCCTTTACTTGATTTCTCTATACATTTCTAGATGATATATAGCCAGACCAGTTATAAGAATAGAATAGATACTCAGGAACAGAATTCACTAATAAAGTAGGAATAATCTTTGCCTGTTTGATTACTGTATTATTCTGTATCACTACTTAACCCTCCGTGGCATCTGTCTTCCTTCCACTCTTCCTTATGTCTTAGGAGGAGGGGTTGAGAATACCTAAGAAATACTGAAACTATTATTTTGAAAAGAAAATCCCATGGAAAATGGAAAGTAATATTTGCTTGACATTTTGGGGATTCATCTGAGATTTCTTTTGAATCTGTGTGAAATATTTTCTGCCATTTTTGAATTATGTGTGGAAAGGAAAAGATATTCTTTAAAAAGTGTACTGAGGCTTTAAAAAATTCTGTATTTATGCAGAAGGCAATTAGCAGTTAGATATTTCAAAATTGCTTTAGGAAAGAAAATTAATCTGGAGTTAAAGAGAAATGATGCATCATCTTATAAAAGATTAAGTAATAATGTCTGTGTTAGCAATAAACTATATCTTAGGTTAACACAATCTGCATGCCCTAGTTAATTTTGAAACTGTTGAAAGAAGTCATAAGACTCAACTTAGATCAGAACAAATTATAGAATGAGTCAGAAAAGGGATCTTGCTTTGCTAGTTAGAAATGCATATACTCCAAAGTGTTCTTCCTTTCAAAAGTTCTTCCTTTTCAGTGTGAAGGATTATTTTTTCAATGATTTCTTTGATATCTAAGCTCAACTACTTTTACTGCAATTTAAAACTTTTTCCTATACTATCGTACTTATGTGGAATTGGAGACGTCATTTGACTCCAGTAGTTGCTGTCTTCCCAATCAATGGATGCATTTAAAGGAACCTGAGACGAATACCACACAAAATGCCTTTCCATAGGACTTCTATTCGTCTCTTCTGGTTACAATTGGAAATTATTTTTTCTTCCTTCCTCTACTATCTCCTCTTACTTTAGAAACTTCTTTCTTATGTAGTTTAATACAGATAACCACATTTATCACAGGGAAGAGTTCAAATTAACTGCAGAATAATTTTTGTCAGGGATATGGACTTCATAAAATCATTACTACATATTGATCATGATTTTTATTTATTTTGAAGTATGCCTTTAACTTTTTCCAAAAAGCATCTGTATGGACATACCAGTAAATTCTACATGTTTATGTTCTATCCTTAAATTATCAAACATTTTAGAAAAATACCAGAAAGACAGTTTCCAAAAGTTAAAAGCAAAACCACTGCAGGTTTCATTAATGAGTATTACTGCCTCTGATTTTGGAGATTTCAAGCAGAAGATACTGTATTACAGGGTCTGGTGGTAACAGAAGCAAATCTAGGTTTCTGTTCATTGTAGTTACATGATCATAGTGAAATTTAAGAATTTAAGTCTATGGGCTTTGTGTAAAATATATTTGAAAATGAAATTAATGTGTTGAGAAAATATTTGTAGTTATATATTCTGTTGTATCATGATACAAGATTTTTAACAAGTACTATTTTAATGACGACTTAAAATAGCTTGTGTGTTTGGACATCTGCTAAAATCTCTTTAATGAAAGAAGACTTTACTCGTGTCGTACAGAATTTCTTCCTGCTCAGCATCTTTTTCTTTTCTTGTGGTAATACAATATTTCATGGGAGAAACTTGTTAAGATTCAGGTTGAGGTCATTGACTCTCAGCAACCACAGGTGGTATACATGCCTTAGGTCTGGGCAACCAGAGCATTGTATTCTGTGCTTCTTACAAGCTATAGTGATTCATTCAGAGGTGGACCCGTGGCCCAAGAACAAGCTCTCCCTAGGACATTTTTGGAATTAGAGATGCAGAGCGGGGACACTTCTTGCCTGAGATTGCAAGTATAAAAAAACGTTAATTATGAAATTTGGCAGGGGAAGTTTGCCACCCATTGGAAGAGGAAAACAGAGTGATCGTTCCAGTGGCTTTGTTTGAAAGCTGGATCAAATCCACCGACTTCGTGGTTATACATAATAATATATTCTCTACTGCTTTTTTTTTTTTTTTAAGTTGTTGCTGTTTTGCTTGAATTAAGTTTGTTTCTTTCACTTGCATTGATGAAGTTCTGAGTAGTACAAAAAATGGCCAGCATAGCATAATGGTTAAAGAATTCAGACTCTGGAGCAGATGGGCTTAGTTTGAATTCCAGCTCTTCACTCAGAGCTGTGTGACCTTGGCCAAGTCACTTAACTTCTCTTCCTCTGTTTCCTCACCTGTAAAATAGACATAATCATAGTACTGACCTCAGAGGGTTGTTACGATTTTGATAGTTTCTATATATAAAGTGCTGGCGAGAGTTCCTGGCACATAGTATGTACTGCATAATATTTGTTAAATAAATATGAATCACGTTGAATAAGTAGGTTCTTCATATTATAGGAGGGTTGACATTAAGTTATCTTTGATTTTGTGATCCGTTTAAAAAGGGCAGAGAATATGCATAGAATGCTGCAGTTTTTTGCTGTTAGTAGCCAAATTACTCATTATCATGATAAAATTTAGGCTCAGCACAATCTATAATGATTATTTTGGTTTATCAAATATTCTATTTTTAAAGGATCACTTTTGTTACTTTAGTGGGCCATTTGGGTATAAGACTTGGGACACCAGCTAAAAAGACTGTTTCACTTCATGAACATCAGTTTTCTCAGTCCTCTGAATTAAAGCAAGTTTCTGACAGCTCTAAAAGCTGGCAGAGATATGCTTAAAAATTAAAAGTCAGGTCCTTGACACGTAACATGCACTAATACAAATATTCTGTGCCTCTGTTACTGGTCCACCACGGTCCGTTTGATCCATTCTGCCGTGAAGAATCCGCTCAAGCATTTTGAAGAGAAGCATATTGTGGCAAAGACTCGAAGGAGCAAAGTCCCTCTCTTTCAGTGTACACACTTTCTTAAGTTATAACTATGGGTTCTTTATTTTTTACATATCGTTTGACTTTAACATTTTTAATAAATAAGAGAAATGTGATTGCAAATATATATTTTTTGAAACTGAGAGAACTCAAGTTTTTAGTTTGCTGTCTTTTCATGGTTTCAGTTGAAGTAATTAAAGTTTATTAAATAAAGCTTGTGAAGTCACATTACAAACCTTTTTTTTTTTATAAAGTCCACATTTTTTTTTGAGGTACAGTTGATCTACAATATTAAATAAGTTTTAGGTATATAACATAGTGATTCACAATTTTAAAGGTAATATTCCATTTTTAGTTACTATAAAATATTGGCTATATTCCCAGTTTTGCACAATATATCGTTATAGCTGTTTTTTTTTTTAGTGGGTGCATTGTGCCTTGGGACACTTTATTTTATTTTTTTAACATCTTTATTGGAGTATAATTGCTTTACAATGGTGTATTAATTTCTGCTGTATAACAGAGTGAATCAGCTATACATAAACGTATATCCCCATATCTTCTCCCTCTTGTGTCTCCCTCCTACCCTCCCTATCCCACTCCTCTAGGCGGACACAAAGCACCGAGCCGATCTCCCTGTGCTATGCGGCTGCTTCCCACTAGCTATCTGTTATACACTTGATAGTGTATATATTGCCACTCTCTCACTTCGTCCCAGCTTAACCTTCCCCCCGCCCCATGTCCCCAAGTCCATTCTTTACGTCTGCATCTTTATTCCTGTCCTGCCGCTAGGTTCTTCAGAACCATTTTTTTTTAGATTCCATACATGTGTGTTAGCATATGGTATTTGTTTTTATCGTTCTGACTTACTTCACTCTGTATGACAGACTCTAGGTCCATCCACCCCACTACAGATAACTCAATTTCGTTTCTTTTTATGGCTGAGTAATATTCCATTGTATATATGGGCCACATCTTCTTTATCCATTCATCTGTCAATGGACACTTAGGTTGCTTCCATTTCCTAGCTATTGTAAACAGAGCTGCAGTGAACACTGTGGTACATGACTCTTTTTGAATTATGGTTTTCTCAGGGTATATGCCCAGCAATGGGATTGCTGGGTCATATGGTAGTTCTATTTTTAGTTTTTTAAGGAACCTCCATACTGTTCTCCATAGTAGCTGTATCAATTCATAGTCCCACCAACAGTGCAAAGGGTTCCCATTTCTCCACACCCTCTCCAGCATTTATTGTTTGTAGATGTTTTGATGATGGCCATTCTGACTGGTATGAGGTGATACCTCATTGTACTTTTGATTTGCATTTCTGTTATGATTAGTGATGTTGAGCATCCTTTCATGTGTGTGTTGGCAATCTGTATATATTCTTTGGAGAAATGTCTGTTTAGGACTTCTGCCCATTTTTGGATTGGGTTGTTTGTTTTTTTCATATTGAGCTGCATTAGCTGCCTGTATATTTCGGAGATTAATCCTTTGTCAATTGCTTTGTTTGCAAATATTTTCTCCCATTCTGAGGGTTGTCTTTTCATCTTGTTTATGGTTTCCTTCACTGTGCAAAAGCTTTTAAGTTTCATTAGGTCCCATTTCGTTTTGTTTTTATTGCCATTACTCTAGGAGGTGGGTCGAAAAGGATCTTGCTGTGATGTATGTCATAGAGTGTTCTACCTAAGTTTTCCTCTAAGAGTTTTATAGTGTTTGGCCTTACATTTAGGTCTTTAATCCATTTTGAGTTTATTTTTGTGTATGGTGTTAGGAAGTGTTCTACTTCCATTCTTTTACATGTAGCTGTCCAGTTTTCCCAGCACCACTTATTGAAGAGGGTATCTTTTCCCCATTGTGTATTCTTGCCTCCTTTATCAAAGATAAGGTGACCATATGTGCGTGAGTTTATCTCTGGGCTTTCTATGCTGTTCCATTGATTTATATTTCTGTTTTTGTGCCAGTACCATACTGTCTTGATTACTGTAGCTTTGTAGTATAGTCTGAAGCCAGGGAGCCTGATTACTCCAGCTCTGTTTTCCTTTCTCAAGATTACTTTGTCTATTCGGGGTCTTTTGTGTTTCCATACAAATTGTGAAATTTTTTGTTCTAGTTCTGTGAAAAATGCCGTTGGTAGTTTGATAGGGATTGCAATGAATCTGTAGATTGCTTTGGGTAGTATAGTCATTTTCACTATGTTGATTCTTCCAATCCAAGAACATGGTGTATCTTTCCATCTGTTTGTATCATCTGTAATTTCTTTCAGTAGTGTCTTATAGTTTTCTGCATAGAGATCTTTTGTCTCCCTAGGTAGGTTTATTCCTAGGTATTTTATTCTTTTTGTTGCAATGGTAAATGGGAGTGTTTCCTTGCTATCTCTTTCAGATTTTTCATCATTAGTGTATAGGAATGCAAGGGATTTCTGTGCATTAATTTTGTATACTGCTACTGTATCAAATTCATTGATTAGCTCTAGTAGTTTTCTAGTAGCATCTTTGAGATTCTCTATGTATAGTATTATGTCATCGGCAAAGAGTGACAGCTTTACCTTTCCTTTCCGTTTTGGATTCCTTTTATTTCTTTTTCTTCTCTGGTTGCTGTGGCTAAAACTTCCAAAACTATGTTGAATAACAGTGGTGAGAGTGGGCAACCTTGTCTTTTTCCTGATCTTAGTGGAAATGGTTTCAGTTTTTCACCATTGAGGACGATGTTGGCTGTGGGTTTGTCATATATGGCCTTTATTATGTTGAGGAAAGTTCCCTCTGTGCCTACTTTATGCAGGGTTTTTATCATAAATGGGTGTTGAATTTTGTTGAAAGCTTTCTCTGCATCTACTGAGATGATCATATGGTTTTTCTCCTTCAATTTGTTAGTATGGTATATCACGTTGATTGATTTGTGTATATTGAAGAATCCTTGCACTCCTGGAATAAACCCCACTTGATCATGATGTATGATCCGTTAATGTGCTGTTGGATTCTGTTTGCTAGAATTTTGTTGAGGATTTTTGCATCTATGTTCATCAGTGATATTGGCCTGTATTTTTCTTTCTTTGTGACATCCTTGTCTGGTTTTGGTATCAGGGTGATGGTGGCCTCGTAGAACGAGTTGGGGAGTGTTCCTCCCTCTGCTATATTTCGGAAGAGTTTGAGAAGGATAGGTGTTAGCTCTTCTCCAAATGTTTGATAGAATTCACTTGAATTCTGTGAATTCACAGAAGCCATCTGGTCCCTGGCCTTTTTTGTTGGCAGATTTTTAATCACAGTTTAAATTGCAGTGTTTGTGATTGGTCTGTTTACATTTTGTATTTCTTTGTGGCTCAGGCTCAGGAGGTTGTGCTTTTCTAAGACTTGTCCTTTTTATTGGAATACAGTTGCTTATAGTAATCTCTCATGATCCTTTGTATATCTGCAGTGTCAGGTGTTACGTCTCCTTTTTCATTTCTAATTCTATTCATTTGAGTCTTCTCCCTTTTTTCCTTGATGAGTCTGGCTAGTGGTTTATCAATTTTGTTTATCTTCTCAAAGAACCACCTTTTAGTTTTTCTGATCTTAGCTCTTATTTCCTTCACTTCTTCATTTATTTCTGAATTGACTTTTTATGATTTCTTTCCTTCTGCTAACTTTTGGGTTTTTTGTTCTTTCTCTAATGGCTTTAGGTGTAAGGTTAGGTTTTTTATTTGAGATGTTTTTTGTTTCTTGAGGTAGGTTTGTATTGCTATAAAGTACCCTCTTAGAACTGCTTTTGCTGCATCCCCATCGGTCTTGGGTCGTTGTGTTTTCACTGTCATTTGTTTGTAGGTATTTTTTGATTTCCTCTTTGATATCTTCAGTGATCTCATGGTTACTTAGTAGTATATTGTTTCACATCCATGTGTTTATATTTTTTACAGATTTTTTCCTGTAATTGATATCTAGTCTCATAGTGTTGTGGTCAGAAAAGATACTTGATATGATTTCAATTTTCTTAAATTTACCAAGGCTTGACTTTTGACCCAGAATATGATCTATCCTGGAGAATGTTCCATGAGCACTTGAGAAGGAAGTGTATTCTGTTGTTTTTGGATGGAATGTCCTATAAATATCAATTAAGTCTATCTTGTTTAATGTATCATTTAAATTTTGAGTTTCCTTATTTATTTTCATTTTGGATGATCTGTCCATTGGTGAAAGTGGTGAGTTAAAGTCCCCTACTATGAAAGTGTTACTGTCGATTTCCCCTTTTGTGGCTGTTAGCATTTGCCTTAAGTATTTAGGTGCTCCTATGCTGGGGGCATAAATATTTACAATTGTTATATCTTTTTCGATTGATCCCTTGATCGTTACGTAGTGTCCTTCTTTGTGTCTTGTAACAGTCTTTATTTTAAAGTCTATTTTGTCTGATATGAGAATTGCTACTCCAGCTTTCTTTTGATTTCCGTCTGCATGGAATATCTTTTTCCATCCCCTCACATTCAGTATGTGTCCCATGTCTGAAGTGGGTCTCTTGTAGACAGCATATATGTATGGGTCTTGTTTTTGTATCCATTCAGCCAGTCTGTGTCTTTTGGTTGGAGCATCTAATCCATTTACATTTAAGAAAATTATTGATATGTATGTTCCTATTACCAGTTTCTTAATTGTTTTGGGTTTGTTTTTGTAGGGCTTTTCCTTCTCTTGTGTTTCGTGCCTAGAGGAGTTCCTTTAGCATTTGTTGTAAAGCTCGTTGGGTGGTGCTGAATTCTCTTAGCTTTTCCTCGTCTCTAAAGCTTTTAATTTCTCCGTCAAATCTGAATGAGATCCTTGCTGGGTAGAGTAATCTTGGTTGTAGGTTTTTCCCTTTCATCACTTTAATTATGTCCTGCCACTCCCTTCTGGCTTGCAGAGTTTCTGCTGAAAGACCGGCTGTTAACCTTATGGGGATTCCCTTGTATGTTATTTGTTGATTTTCCCTTGCTGCTTTTAATATTTTTTCTTTGTATTTAATTTTTGATAGTTTGATTAACATGTGTCTTGGCATGTTTCTCCTTGGATTTATCCTTATGGGACTCTCTCTGCTTCCTGGACTTAATTGACTATTTCCTTTCCCATATTAGAGAAGGTTTCAACTATAATCTCTTCTAATATTTTCTCAGACCCTTTCTTTTTCTCTTCTTCTGGTGCTCCTATAATTCTAATGTTGGTGTTTTTAATGTTGTCCCAGAGTCTCTGAGACTGTCCTCAATCCTTTTCATTCTTTTTTCTTTATTCTGTTCTGCAGTATTTTTTTCCACTATTTTATCTTCCAGGTCACTTATCCTTTCTTCTGCCTCAGTTATTCTACTATTGATTGCTTCTAGAGAATTTTTAATTTCATTTATTGTGTTATTCATCATTGTTTGTTTATTCTTTAGTTCTTCTAGGTCCTTGTTAAACGTTTCTTGTATTTTCTCCATTCTATTTCCAAGATTTTGTATCATCTTTACTCTCATTACTCTGAATTCTTTTTCAGGTAGACTGCCTATTTCCTCTTCATTGGTTAGGTCTGGTGGGTTTTTACCTTGCTCCTTCATCTGCTGTGTGTTTTTCTGTCTTCTCATTTTGCTTCACTTACTGTGTACTGTGTTTGGGGTCTCCTTTCTGCAGGCTGCAGGTTTGTAGTTCCCATTGTTTTTGATGTCTGCCCCCAGCAGGTTAGGTTGGTTCAGTGGGTTGTGTTGGCTTCCTGGTGGAGGGGACTGGTGCCTGTGTTCTGGTGGATGAGGCTGGATTTTGTCTTTCTAGTTGGCAGGACTGCATCCAGTGGTGTGTTTTGGGATATCTATGAACTTATTATGACTTTAGGCAGCGCCTCTGCTAATGGGTGGGGTTGTCTTCCCATCTTGCTAGTTGTTTGGCGTAGGGCGTCCAGCACTGGAGCTTGCCGGTCATTGAGTGGAGCTGCCTCTTGATGTTGAGATGGAAATCTCCGAGAGAGCTTTTGCCATTTGATATTACGTGTAGCTGGGATGTCTCTGGTGGACTCATGTCCTGAACTTGGCTCTCCCACCTCAGAGGCTTAGGCCTGACACCCGGCTTGAACACCAAGACTCTGTCAGCCGCCCAGCTCACTCTGGGCTTTTATTTCGATGATGTGGCTCTGCAGAGCTTGGGCCACTTTTTTGGGAATTGGCCAAGGAGAAGCATGAGGGTTCTGAGCGTCTTGAAAATGCAAAACCAGTGCGGCGGCCGCCCTCTATTCCAGGAAGTGCTGAAGCCTCCCCAAGATGAGTGGGGTAAAACCCAAGGTGCTGTGGGAGCCGCTGTCCTCGTGGAGAAGAATCTGAACCCAGCCCTTGTGCACCTGCATGCCCTGGGTTCTGCCCCTGACTCCACACCTTTTAAAAAAAAAGAAAAAAAAAGTAATCATTTTACGTCCACAGGTAGGAAGCAGTGTAGCTTTGGAGATACTAATCATTGCATTTCATGTCATGAGTAATACATTTACGTTCTCTGCTGCACTTTTTCTAATACTGTATATATGCAGCATGTTTACCCTTTGCATGCATATTGTAGCTCTTACGGTATATTATGTACAGGCAGTTAGTTCCATTTATTGTTTTAGGGCTTATGATAACATCATGCTACTGTAAAATGAAAAACTAGTAGTCATGCTCAGAGATATTGGAGTCTTTATTAAAAGACAAGCCTGGTCCTGGTCTTAACTTTTGCTGGGCTGGAGGTGCAACTAAAAATAGAGGTTGACATAACATATATCTAAAGATTTAAAAGTTACAAATGAAGCTAACAAAATTATAAGAAAATATGTGCTATCTTCCTACCTTGATGAACAGGTCTTCACAATAAATCACAAGACCAGTTAGAACTTGAAATTCTTGGAATACTTGGAGCTTCCTAGGGAAAGCCAGACATACGGCCTATGGCTTCTTACTTATCCCACCAGGCACTCCATCCCGAATCACAGGGTGCCTGGTGCCTTGTGCCCAGGTGTGCACACTGCAGTCCCCATCGGCAAGCTTCATGTATAGCTGCCCCTTGCACACACATCTTTTTTGCCACTTTCTGGCTTGGCAGTGGTGGCTTTGCTTACCGTCTGGTGAGAGGCCTGTGCAAGTCCTGGAAACCCGCTAAGGCTGTTTCAGTAGCTATTTCCAGGGTCCCAAGGCCCCAGAGCCTCGGTGCTGCACAGACCTTATCTGTGTGGAGGGCCATAGCTGGAAGAGGGTAAGAGCAGACTGTAAATGCACTGGCTCAGGCCAGGAGCCCTCTTGTCCAAGTGGTACTTCTGAGAGTCCAATCTAGAAATTTAGTCTTCATTTACTTTACCTGACGGTTGCATTGTTTTGAAGGTTGAACTTCAGCAATCCAAACGAAAAGAGACGTTCTGTTCACTTACCCACATGCAGATATTTTAGAAGTAAAAGTGAGGTACCAAGGAAAATATGAGAGGAACTAATACATGTAATAAACCCTGATATTTAAGGGAACTTTTATCATGACAGTAAATACACTTCTGTGATTTTGTGCATTGTGGGTTTTACTTAAATCGAAATAGCAAAATTCAGTGTGATTTCCGGTTGCCTGTAAGTCATTCGGCGTTTGTAGTCTTCACAAAATGCAAGTTTTTATGCATGAACATATATTTTTCACTTAATTTTCTTCTAGAGGTTTTAGGTATTAATCTGCTAAGAAGGTTCTCTTTGATATGTAATACAAAAATCAGATCCGTAGATGAGAATAAGTAACCAAAAGAATTTAATAACTCTACATTTAATTAGGTATTTGATTGACTTGTCTTGAAACCTAAACATATAGTTAAGTAACTAAAAATAATCAATTTTTAAAACTGCCAGTAATTTTGCAATAGAAAGAATAACAATACCCCTTCTGGGATCATACCATGAGAAGAGGCCACATCCTTCCTTTTAACTTTTTTGCAATTTTCTATCACAACTGTTGCCTAATCAGTCTGAGAGAAATATTTGCCCAGATTAACTATAGATTATTGTATTCCATTTCAAACTGAAAATTTTATTACAAGTACATAGTCAAGGATTTAGTCTTCCTTCACTCCTGGTATTTTATCAAACCACATTTAATATGCTCATTTGAAAGCATATCCCTTGTTAAACAACAAGGATACTTTTTGCTTTATGCTTTACAAATGACAAAGACGAAATCAACTTTCTATCAGGTCAGGCAAAGGCTCTTTACATGGCTGTGTTTAGTAAGAAGGCAGAGGGCAGGTTACTCAAAGGCAGGATGTAGTTTCACCTGTGCAAGATGCGTAGGCAAATGTATGAAGTGAGATCCTAAGTCATAGAACCCTTCGCAAAAATTATTTTGGTGAGATACTGGCTCATTTTTCTGCATCAGTTTTGCTGTATTTTGGTGCTTAATGACTCCAAGTCATAGAAGCATCTGCTCCAGGCACCCAAATGTTACTTCCAAAAAGCGCACTGTTTGCTGCTGCAGTCTGGGTTTTAAAGAACCACTTGTATCATTTGTGAAAGTGTCCCAGAAATTAGAGCAGGAACTTGGTCTCAATAAAGTCCTGACCTCATCTCTGCAGTCAGAGGATTACATGGGGAAATTTCTTATTAATACTGGGTACTAATCATTGCCTCAGTCCACGCATGTGCTGGGAGAGAGAAATTTTATTATATTTGGAAGGTAAAATCCCCACTGACTAGAAACCCTCAAAGGATATACTCAGCTGCCATTAAATGCATTGACAGTGCAGTGACATTTATGTGCACACATTTCCATCACTGAAAGTAAAATAAATTACACGAAGTAATTTCAATTACTTTATCAAACACATCTGCAGGATTTCATGACATTTAAATCATTACACACGGGCCGTCATAAGGAACAAGTGTCTGAAATGAGATTCAGTCCTAAGGGAGTAGCACAATTTTTTCTGTGAAGAGTTTCTGTACTGAGAATGAATACAAGTGTTCAGTCTTTTGGAATCTTGTTCAGTGCCATTCCTTTTCAGCCATAGGCCAGAAATTGTGGATTATGGGTTTTTTCATAGGGCCTACCATAATTTGAGTATTAGCCTATCAATGACAGTTCCTCTGATTGCAAGTTCTTACTATGGAATTTTTCTTCTTTCATTAAAATGATTTAAGAAATAATTGTGGAAACTAGGCATCAGATTTCCGATATACAAGACCAGAACTGGAAAAATTTTCTGGGCTATTATGGTGGTGGGATGAGTCTAAGAGTCGGCCTTGAGGAGTTTGGGGCCTTCCTGACCTTTTCTTTTCTGTCGAATCTATGTTGCAATGGACACAGAAGGTATTTTGAAGGGAGTAAAGTCAGTTGGAGGAGTTGTTTGGAGAGGAATGGTAATAGTGGTGATGTAGGGCCATGAGCAGCTTTGACCTTTTCGAGCATCAGCAGAGAGGTTCTGCATTATTTCTCTCAACTCCAGGAGCTGAGAATCAGGTCCAGCTCCAGGCCTCACAGTACTGCCCGCATCTCAAAGACTGCTTGGTTGACGTTGAGGTATAATTGCCTCCAAAAGAGACCCCAGTAGACATTAACAGAGCCCTTAATTTCAAACAAGTGGTTTTAGAATATCAGCAAGAAAAAATGAAGTAATGATGTTATACAGAGGAGTAGTGTTTAAATATATATCCAGTTACAGTAAGTAATGGTGAGCAGAGGGGTTGCAAAGGCAACTTTAGGAGAAGACTTAATTTTTCATGAAAGATTACATTGTGGGTTTTGGATTCCAGAGGGGTCAAATGACAATTTTATTTCTTCATTAGTTTTTATGGAAATTAAGAAAAGTGCTTTGGGCTTCCCTGGTGGCGCAGTGGTTGAGAGTCCGCCTGCCGATGCAGGGGACACGGGTTCGTGCCCCGGTCCGGGAGGATCCCACATGCCACGGAGCGGCTGGGCCCGTGAGCCATGGCTGCTGAGCCTGCGGGTCCGGAGCCTGTGTTCCGCAACGGGAGAGGCCACACCAGTGAGAGGCCCGCGTACCGCAAAAAAAAAAAAAAGAAAGAAAGAAAGAAAGAAAACTACTTTGTTTGAACCTCAGTTCCCCTCAAAGTAGAACGGGGATAATGCCATTTCTCAGAATTTTTGTGAGGTTTGTAAATAATATATGCAAAATTACTAACATAGTATTTTGTGTGTGTGCACTTAATAAATTGTATCTGTTATATCAAATTGCTAAATGAATAGGAGAGATTCAGATTAAAAAAAACTCAAAGAAGAAAGAAGCATTTATAATGAAAAAACCCAGATAGCTATTACATATGGGAAATCAGGATAAAGGTAGGATGCTAAGATTTGGTGGAGAGGTATTAGGAGGAAGTAGGTAGGAATCTAGGCTTGAAATCCAAATGACTTGTGTTCAAGTCCCAGTGCTACCATTTAGCAGCTGTGTTTCATTAGGCAAATGACAAGCGCTTTATATTTCATTTTATATTTTACAGTTTATTCATCTGTAAAATGGGGATAATGGTAACCATACCTACTTGATATGGTTGTTCTGAGGATTGAATGAGTTGATATTTATAAATCTAAACGCTAGCATGTAGAAAGCACTGAGTAAACATTAGTCTTCAGTATGATTGCTTGGACTCTTGGGTGCTATTTGATACTTTTCTTTTTTGCTTTTTCAGACATAGTAATAGGGAAGATTGTCTTAGAGCGATTAAAAAAATTTCACCAAATGGTTTTTAGTTTGAATGTAAAATGTCATAACAGGCCATCAGTCTCTAACAACCAAAACAAACCAGATAAACTATAAAAATCATAGTTAAAAAATATCCCTATTATAAAGCTGAGCACATAAAGAAACACAAACAAATAAAACATCAGAGTGTGAGGATCCCTTTATAAGAGAAGAGAGACTTACCACTGCTCTCATCATTGGAGGAAATGTCTACAAAAGATAGGAGAGGGAAATACCAGCTGAACTGCTAACATATGTTTAATAGCCATGTATGGGCTGTTGTAATAGAACTACAAGGGACCCCCACCGTAGAGCAAGTCTTCACTCACCACCAAGTGGAAAATAACATTTTGAAAATGTACAATAGCATAAAAAATCAGATAAGAAAAAAATCAACCTCATGATACTTAAGATCTCCATACTAAAAATTGTAAAATATTACTGAGAAATTAAATAAGACATAAAAATGGAGATACACTGCATGTTTCTAGATTGGAAAATGAAATATTGCTGAGATGGCTATACTTTCTAATTTGATATATACATTCAATGTAATTTATATCAAAAAGGCAACATGCTATTCTGAAGAAGTAGACAAGATGGTTCTAAATACATACAGAAATGAAAATAAAATAGGATAGGTAAAACATGTTGAAAGAAGAAGTTGGAGGACTTCACTTGGTTTCAGAATTCATTATAAATATACAGTAATCAAGGCAGTGGTATTGGCCTAAGCATAGACAAATAGAATATGGAACAGAATAGAGTGTAGAAACAGACCCATACATATTCAGTCAACTGACTTTTTTTTTTTTTAACAAAAGTGCCAAAGCTATTTTTGGGAGTTGTTCCAGTTTTTGCAAGTTGTTCCTGCAATATCTGTCTTTCCAACAGATATTGCAGCAACAACTTGGTATCTTTATGGAAGAAAATGTATTTTGACTCTGATCACATACCATACACAAAAATTAATTCTAGATGGGTCATAGATCTAAACCAGATTCCAAAAGTTCTAAAAGAAAACAGAAAAATACCTTCATGACCTCAGGTTAGGCAAAACTTTCCTGTATAGGACACAAAAAACATAAAGCATAAGTTGTTTATTAGACTTAGGCAAAATTAAATTCTGCCCATCAAAAGACTCCATTAAAAATTAATACATCATGAACTAGAAAAATTTATAATATCTTACAAAGGATTTGCATACAGAATACATAAAGAATTCCAACGAATCAACTGTAAAAACACAAATAACCAAATAGAAATATGTGCAATAGACCTGAATAGATACTTCACGGAAGTACATTAAAAAAAGTATTCAGTTTTATTAGTTACCAGGCTATGCAAACTAAAACAAAAATGAGATGCTACTAAACATGCCCTGGAATGGCTAAAATAAAAAAGACTGAAAACATCAAATTTTGGTGAGGATATGGAGTGATAGAACCTCTCATACAATGGTGATGGGAGTGTTAGCAGGACAACTGCTTAGGAAAACTGTTTGGCAGTTTCTTAAGTTTAAACATACATCTCGCCTATGACCCAGGAATAGTTCTCAGAGGTATTTACCATGACTTGTAGAAGAATGTTTATAGCAGCCATATTTATAATAGCCTTATACTAGGATCAACCCAAATGTCTAACAACAGGAGAATTGATAGACAAATTGTAGTATATCCATAGAATTGAATACTACTTAGTAATAAAAGGAAAAACTAATGATACACAGAGCAGTATGGATACATATCAACATTATATTAAATGAAGCTATACACAGAAGAGCACATACTGTAGGATTTCATATATATGATATCCAAATGCAGACAAAAGTAATCTATAGTGATAGAAATCCCGTATTAGATGTAGGAGTAGGGAGAGAAATGACTGGAAAGGAGTGCCAGGGAACATTTGTTCTACTATATATATTTTGAATGGTGGTTGCATGGCTATATTTAATTGTCAGAGTTCATCAAACTGAACATTTAAAGTTCATGCATTTTATTGAATATTAATTACATCTCAATAAAGTGGGAACCTGCCGAGAAAAGTATCAGATCGTTGGTTAAAAAGTCACAGAACAAACAATTTTCATTTCCCAACGATGAAAAGAGTTTTCCAAGAATAACATGTAAAGGTCACAAAAATAATCATTTGCTTTGTTTGTTTGTTAGCAGAATAGAATCATGCCCCAGTACAAAAGCCTTTTTGTCCTGAATTGTGTCACTACCTAAGCGCAGCCTTCTTGAGTTGTGTCTCTAATCCCCAGAGTATTCTGATCTTTAGTGCAGCCAATTCTTATGTCGAAATAATTAACATTTCTGCCCTCTTTGTTGTAAATAAAACAAATGTTGCAACAACTTAACATTCTATGCGTCTTACGTTTTCATCAGAAAGCAATTTCTTGCAATGCAACCTGTCATGTTTTTATTATTTGGTACCTTTTTTTGCCGTGTGTGTGTGTGTGTGTGTGTGTGTGTGTGTGTGTGTGTGTGTGTGTGTGTGTGTGTGTGTGTGTGTGTGTGTGTGTGTGTGTGTGTTGTGGGCAGGAGGAGTTAGGAGGTAGAAAGTGAGAGTGTATTGGACTTCAGTGAGGTTGGATGAAGGATATTCAAATACCCGAATAAGGAAAAGCCTAGTGGAACAAATTTCTCTACTTAATGGAACATGATAAATTCTCTGAATCTGTAGATGTTCCATAATGGATTGATAAATAATTTTATGTACTCCCCTAACTGAGAAACAGTTTCCTGCTGCAGTTTTAAAGAACTATCAGATCTACTACTTTCAAAATACGTGCATCCTTCATCGTCAGCCTGTTTGAAGAGCATATAATTGTTCAAGTGCTTTGGAATAATTTTTATTACTATCTTATAATTATGTGGAGTGCTGAAGTCAGGAGTGACAGCTATGGAAGCACCTTAATAAGCTTTTTTTTAATGCTAGTGTCACTCCAGTTCAACCTGAGCCTGATGAAAAGATATTCTCCCTTTCCTAGTTTAGCTGAAAAGCATCTAAATATATAATTTGTGGTGCGGTGCTCATTTAAATCAGATCACCTTGGCATTCAAGTCACATATAGCTCTTAGCAAGCTTTTTTCTCACTAGAACTTTGAAGAAAAAGGCATGATGAGTTCTGATGCATTGTTGGATTGAGTTCCTATAGTTATTTAGGATGTATCAATTAGGTATTGTGGAGCCACGTACATTCTGAGGGAGAATTTCTTGTCTGGGAGAGTATTCTGCCCTGGGATCATGGCAATGGGTCAGAAAACATATCAGAAGCCACTTTTTAATATTACTTTTTTGTTCATAACACCCAAGAGTGGGTCTTTTTGAGTGCCTGATGCTCAGTGGTGGATGAGTTAGGAAGGATATGGACATAAGAGTCTTCTTCCCTAGTTTATCTAACTGATGCTGAGTGGCCTTCCATATACCTAGATAGTATAAAAAGTATGTGTGTGTGCGTGTAATATGTATGTTTCAATATGCTTTTTATACATTTTACATATATGTATGTGTATACATGCAGATACACACACATATATATAGATGGTTGATTGACCAGGTAAGAATTACCTTTCAGCACCAATTGGCCAGTTCATAGAAAGTTTTCTGGAGAACAAATTAGCAGGCTTCATCAAATTGGAAATGTGTATAATCTTTGACCAAATAACTTTACCTCTAAAAATCTATCCTACAGAAATTTTTGTACATTCTCAAAGACATATATATGACCATTGCAAGCTTTTTTTTTATGTAAAACGTTTGAAAGCAACTGAAATGTCCATCAATGAATTATGCTACATTTCTTCTGTCAAATATTGTGTGGTTACAAAAATAAGACATTGATAAAAGGAAAATGTAATTCACTGAGTGCTGTGTATAACATGATCCCATTTATGATAAACAAAACAATCAAGTAAATAGCCTTTATGTATGCACAAAATATTCTGAAAGGAATTTTAAACTGTTACTTCTTGGGCAAAGAGAGGAATTAGGCAAGGAGTACTAAAGGGGAATAATTGTTTCCTCTTTTGTGTTGAATTTTAAGGTTGTATGTATGTATTACGTGTTTAAACAGGAAAAAATGAATCAATTGCAAGATTTCTTTGTCAATAATTGTGATCTATTAAAGAAGTAGTGAATTCCCATATTAGAATATGGTTAACAATAATGAAAGTTACATGATAATGTAGAAGATATTGATTGAAAAGATTGCTGTTTAAACTTGTAACTCCAAAAGGTGTATTGAAAGATCTTAAATTTTTCATTGAAACGCTATTTTTTTGTAAATAGTTGCAAAACTTGATATTTGACTACTTCCTTTTCAGAGTGTGAGATATATATACTACCTGTGTTTTATAACTGAGTGATTGTTTATGTAGCATTCTGTAGTGGGTTCAATGATGGATCCCCACAAGATACATCCAAGTCCTAATCCCTAGAACCTGTGAATGTCTGTGCTCTTACTTGGAAGTAGTCTTTGTACATGTAACTAAAAGGATCTTGGGATGAGATGATCCTGGATTATCTAGGTGGCCCTAAACCCAATGATAAGTATCCTTATAAGAGTTAGGGACATGCAGATCTTATAGACAGAGGAGATTTTATAGACACAGAGGAGAAGGTCATGTGAAGATGAAGGCAGAGATTGGAGTGATGCAGCCAGTAGCTAAGTAAGACCTGAGGTCACCTGAAACTGGAGGAACAAGGAATGATTGTCCCCTAGAGCCTTCACAGGGAGTGTGGCCCTGCAGACACCTTGATTGTAGACTTTTGGCCTCCAGAGCTGTAAAAGAATAAATTTCTGTTATTTTAGCTTCTAGATTTATGGTAATGTGTTACAATAGCCACAAGAAACTAATATACCGTATGTCTCCTAAATAAATCTAGCAGAGGAGATGAGAATTTTAAAACTTGGAGTATTTCAAATTTCCTCTTAAATTTTGAAAAAAAAGAAAAAAAGCCACCAAGTCTTTATGATTACCAGGGAAATGAACGTTATTCCATGTGTTTCCTCAGGACTACTAAATATTGGAAGATTCCTTAGGGATCATCTGGTCCAGCAGCCATGCACAGAAGAGTCCATAAGATGTCAGGAAGGAGTCCTGGGTGTTGGAATTGGGCTGGGTTAGGGCAGAAGTGAGTAGTGGCTGATAACAAGTAAAGTGTCTAGTCTACTCAAATGCATTGCAAATCAAACAATTACAAACCCTGTGAAGGCAAAAGAAATAGAACTATCTGGCCCCTGCATGCCCATTTAAACTTAGGGGATTCTCCTACCAAAATGAAGAAGAAAGTGAAAATTGGAAGACAGTAGGCTCTCCCTGTCACAACCAAACTAACAGCTGAGCTGGGATAAGCATCCCTGGTTCCTTCCTCCTACTCTAGGGTTATTCCACCTCCAGTTCGCTTTATCTCTGCAAAGCAGAATGGAAGGAAACTAAGATGTGTTGACCAGCGTGTGTCTGACACCATGCCAAGTTCTTCTAGATATGTAATCTCATTTAATTCTCACAACAGCTCCCAGAGGTTGGTTGCCTAAGATCCCTCAAGTAGTAATGCAGGTCCTTCTGGCTGGGGAAACTCATGCTGTTTCCAAGACATAACACTGCTTCCAAAGGAGGGCACAACCAGCTGTGAGACTTTGGGGGAAATACCAATATGTTATCTTTCCAAAGATATGTCATAGTTATTTTTAATAATCATATTAAGTTTTAATATGCTCAAATTAGGAAAGTGTAATTCTTTTTGCCGTCATACAATTACCTTCACTAATTATTTTCTTTTACAAATCATGTAGGTTTTTCTCTTATCGTTTTGGCTCTATAAGAATTTCCTTTCCCTTAATAAATCCAAGACAGCAGACTTATTGCTTAATTTTTTCCCCTTGATTATTCTCCAACTGCTGAAATCATTGGATTACGTTTGGAATGTGACCTGATTTCCTCTGTACTTGCCAAATGAAGTAATTATTTTGTATATCTGCCTTTTTATTTAAACAGTTTGTACCTCTAACAATTTTGTCTTGTGGATTTTATACATGCTTAAAGAGCTAAGCTTGGCTCTGCTAGAAGACAGTCATTTTTTTTGTTGTTGACACATGGGGAAAATGCACTTTTAGATAATATGTTTTGGGAAGGAGTCTTTTTTTTGCCTGTAGTCATTCTGCCAAATGATGTAGGAATTTTCTACTTATTGGCCTCATTTAGTTAACCAATAAATATTTATTCATGGCCTATTATGTGCTCAGCATGTTACTTGTAGACCATTTTAGATGTCTTGAAATAAAGAAATATGATTGCAGTCTTTAGACACTTGCAACTTAGCTATGAAAATAAGACTAACAAAGAATCAGAGATGTGGATGCCTAATTGAGCATTAGGAACTCAAAAATTAAGCAGCCCAGTGTGAACTAAAGTAGAGAAGATTTCATGGGGATTGTGGAATTTGAGCTAGATATACGAAAATGAGTAGGATGAATTGGTAGGAGATAAGTTTGTTTTTATTTATTTACTTTTGTGGAAAGAATAGAATTAAAAAGGTAAATGTGGAAATTTGTGTAATTGGAGCATAGCGAATGAATGGTTAATCACCAATAAGAAGTAAGGAGAATAAGAAATTAGGTGTGGTAGCCAAATGGGAAAACAATAAATGCTTTGAAAGCCAGTCTAAGGAATTTAGATTTGAAAGCAGTAGATGATAATCTTATGCTGGAAAATGAAAAAAATAAAAGGAATTTATAAAGGAGATTTAGCATCAAAACATATGACAGTTGGATTAGAGTAGAAGCAGGGTCAGTGTTAGGGTCAAGTAAGCTGAGCAGCTAAAACACTGCTGTGCTAATCTGGCTGTGGTATAGGGAGGGTTTGGACTAGGGTGGTGGTAGTGGGGATGACGGGATAAAACAGATTCTTCCAGGAGACACTGAAGGAAGAAACAATGAGCCTTGTTTAGAGATTAGAGAATGGAGATGCCTGAAGGCAGCTAGAAAGGACCTATGATTGAGTAGGGAAGGAAACGCAGGCCTAATAATAGATCACATAGCTGAAGATGCCCAGTCTCACTATAGTAAGAAAACCAGAGGGATGAGCTTAAAGAACACTCTGCACTTAGGAACCCTGTAGAGGAAAGGAGAGGAGAGATTGGAGAGGCCTTTAATGTACCAAAGATGCCAGAGGATGAGAGAATTTCATGAGCAGTGGTTTGTAACATCAAACATTATAAGATGTGTGAGGAAAGGCCAAGGCCATCAGTTTAGCAGGAAGAGATTATTGGTAATCTTCAAGGAAATAGTTTCTGTGGAGTGGTATGTACTGAGGTATTGGATTGGCCAAAAAGTTCGTTCGGGTTTGTCCATACGCTCTGATGGAAAAACCGGAACGAACTTTTTGGCCAACCCAATAGATGGTAAAGGGAGCAAGAAGGAATTAAAATCATTTAAAAGATGAGAGGAAAGATGTAGATCAAATATTTGAACAGCTTGGCAGCAAAACCAGCGTGGGGCATTAGTTACTAAGTAAATAGATAGGCAGGGATAAAAGAGGGATGTTATGATAGCTGGGATCCAAGATGGTACCCAGTGATCTTCACTTCCTGCTATTCATAACCTTGTATAGTTCCCTCTCACATGAAATGACGCTGACTTGGATAACCATTAGTATATTGCAGAAATAATGGTGTATGACTTCTGAGGCTGGGTCGTAAAAGATATGGTTGGTTTTGCCATGTTCTCTCATAGATTGCTCGTGCTGGGGGAAGCCAGCCATCAATCACGTCATGATGACAATGATGCAGTTTGTGGAGAGGAACCTGACGACTCCTCGCAACAACTGGCACCAGGTTAGTGAGCTTTCTTAGGAACAGATCCTCCAGGTCAAATCAAGCCTTCAGATGTCTGCAGACATGGCTGATATCCTGACTGCAACCTCATAAGAGACCCGAAGTCAAAAGCCCCCAGGTAAGCCAGAACTGAATTCCTGACCCATGGAAACCAGAGGTGATAAATGTTTATTGTTTTAAGCCACTAAGTTTTGGAGTGATATGTGATGTTAACTAATACAGATTTCTTTAGATACTTGCTTTTGTGTATGTGTTTATCTTTTATGTTTTGTTTTTGGCTGGTGGAAACCCAAATGTGTTTTAAGGTCCTTATGGATATTGGAATGATTTGAGATGAGAATATCAGGAAGAGAATTGCAAGACTAAACTCTGAGTGGCTGAAAAAATCGGATGACTAAAAGCTGGGGAGATGATTTTCAAAAAGTAAAAGTGCTCTGTTTTCTGAAAGTAATGGAAAGTTTAAAATACATGTAGACTCCATTCCATCCTGAGATGAGGACAGGAGTGCCTGAAATAATTCAGTTAAGATAATTTCAATTTACGAAGTCCTCTATGTGTACATAACCCTCTGCATTTATGTTTTTACCTAAATAGGCTAGTAGATACTCTACCTATGAAAAGAAATTTTCTGTGATGGTGTGCTTTTAAGAAAAATTGTGAAAATGTTAATCATTTCTCACAAAGGTCAGGAATCTGCTAAGTGATCTACTAAATGAATATTTAATACTTTATAATGAAACAAGTAGTTTTACTTTTGGTTACCTCCATAGTTTTTCTTCAGAGGTTGCTTATAACTTTTTTAACCCATTGACCTATCTTGGCATCAGGGAACTATGTGCATGAATTCTGTAGGTCCTCTTTGCCATCTAAAGGGCAAATGGACTTTTGAACTTGTGTCTTGTGTTCTAAAAGGTTTACTAGGCTGTTAGTCTAATAGAGGGGGTTGAAGAGCAGTACAGATGAGATTACATAGAAGTGATTTGTGAATTGATTTTGACCCTGTACAGATTCTCAGATTCTGCTGTATGCTCTTTAATATGTATCTTCAAGATGGGAATGTTCATTTATCAGTATCGTTTGGACATAATCCATTTGTAGGGTATTGGATGAATACCTCTAAAGGTGAAAAATATCAATTAGAATCTTTCCCCAAGTAGTTTATCGTCAAATATGATTGCTATAGGCAGGGATGGTCTGGGTGTCAGAGAAAAGGAGTAAGAGTGCACGTATGCCCTGAATGCCTCACGTGATTATTGCATATGAGTTCCTATAACAGGGTTCTTCTTAGAGTGCTCTTTGGGATGAGGTGAAGAAATTAGGGAGTGTGTCATCATTCTAACGTGCATTCACAAGCAGCAGTTTACCATATGAAATATTGTTACGGCCCAGATGGCCTCAACATTCCCCTCAGCTTGACTAAACTTTAGACATGTTGCTTCCTTACTATAGGCCCCTGATCTCCCTTTTCTTAAAACATTTAATTTAGAAAAATTGAAATTGTACAGTCTTTCTCTGCCCCTTTGAAACGTATATAAGTGTTCTCCCAGCCTTTTGCCACTTTTATAACCTAGGAAATGTCTTAAAGACTGGGGGACTATCTCTTTGAGATGTACCTCTGTCTCCCAGTAGGAGAGGTAGGAGCCTAACTTTGATGCCTACCAACTAGCAAACCCAGGTGGCCTAATCACAGGTGCTGGAAATCTTGCTCCACACGTTGCTTTGGTCAACTTACCCCCTCATATCCTCCAGTGCTTTCCCCCTAGCTCACCCCATCACTTAAAAATCCTCTTGCCTTTTGTCCCCGCAGAATGGAGTCTTTCTCGCCTATTGCAATAGGCGAATAAAGTCTTTGCCTGCTCAGCTTTGGTACAGTTTTTGCTTTGGTCCTGGAAATCCTGATGTCATCTGGCCTTGCATACCAGTCTTAGTGAAGATGACATTTAGATGAAATCTTAATCCAACTTCTTTGATGTGATGAGAGACACAAATAAATGCTCAATTAAGTATTTAGATGTAAGTTGGGATAAGAATTTACAGGGGTCTGGAAATGGAATACTGGACATTATTTCAAATTAATAAAGTAATAATTTGGTTGGAAAAGAAATCAAACCCTAACCCAAACTTCACACAAAGGTGTACAACAAAGAATGAATGTGTCCCCTATTCCTCTTCTCTAGTCCGCTTCTCAGGTATAGCACTTTGAACTGTTTTTAACTTTTGTTATTATCATAATGCTAAATAATACACTTCTATCAACATTACTTAATTTATCAACTCTTGGTATTATTTATGATGTCCTATAATAGCTGACAATTAATGCATTTCAATGCCTTCTTCTCCCTCACATGTTCCACTCTTGGTTTTCTTATATATATTTTTATAGAGAGAAACACTTTTATAGTTATTCTGGTGGTTACCTTTTCACTTAAAATAATTTTAAGACCTCTATTTCTTGATCTGACAAAGATTATTGGTTCTCAAACTTTAGCATGCATCAAAATCACCTGGAGGGCATGTTAGAACTCAGGTTGCTGGGCCCCACCGGGAGACTGTGATGTAGCATGTGTTGTGACTTTGTTAAATTAATTGTTAGGTAAAGCTGGGGCTGACCCGTTGTATAGTGAGCCAAGGTTTAGCAAAAGACTAGAAGGGAATTGAAATAAAGAAGCTTATTACTCACATTCCTAGAGGAAGTACACGGCATGCCTCAAGGGGACCACACGGGAGGTCAAGGCAGGATGCAGCCAGACAGAGCAGGCAGGACTTGGGAACATGCCTTTTTTAGAGTGGGTGGGTGGAATGCTTGAGGATTCTTGGGTTAGGACCAGGTTGGTCAATTCAAACCCCAAGGAGCAGGGTTTTGGTAAGCTTTTCAGGGGGTCTTATCTAAGGGGTGCACAAGAGGAATGCCCTGGGAGGTGGGGGAAGATGCTTATCATAAGGGTGGTTGAGGGAGTCACGTTTACAATACCTGTGGTTCTGCCTTCTGTTACTCAGGGCATTTGCTTAGGGAGGGGCTTGTGTCAGTTCACGGCCGCTTGGCCTCGCAAAATGAGTGCGGAGTAGTTTAGTTGGACTTGCAACAACAGATCTGGCGTGAGAATCTGAGCATTTGTGTTTCTAACACTGCTTTAGATAGTATTTATTGAGTCACTGTCACACAGGATGAAGAAATTTGTGGATCTGCACTTCCCTTTACTCATTGTTCCTTTTCCACATCAACTTCTGTTAGCTCTACCATCACTCCCAAGTTGTCAATATGTACAAAATTACATTGTTTCTTATTATTTTAATTATGTGTCCTGTCATTTGTATATAATGCAAAAATGTGAAAACCCATCAGTAGTATTTATAATATAATAATAAAGTTAAATGGTGATATTCGATCCACGAAGAAGAAAATATAAGCTATGTATATAGGACCAAAACTATGAATGCTTCGAGAGTCTCTGTTTCACTCCCACCTTCACCTTCAAGTGTTGGTTCTGGCTTTGACCCTCAAGTACTTTTTCCTCCTCCACTTCCTGGGGATGTTCCAGGTCACACACCAGGTCTGGGGCCTTCGTGATGCAGAAACCAGAGGAAAGGAAAAGAGTCATAGGTCAAAGGACGTGTTAAGCCTGGGAAGGAGTTTTGGGGGATGTTTGAAGAGAAGGAAGAGGAATAATTTTGTGTGTAAGGGAATTATCTGGAAGATTTATAAGAATTTGAAGAAGTATTGTCTATATAATCCTTTACAGGGTACAAGAAGTGCCAGCAAAGATTCCGACTGTGCCTTTTTAATAGTATTTTTTTCCCCAAGTTCTGTATTTCTTTCTTTCTCTTTTGTTGACTGCAAAGTCAAATGATTTTTATTTCTTTATTAAGAAGTTCTAGACTTTTAATAAACACAATTTGTATACTGAAATTTAGCTTCTTCCTAAAGACACTTGAACTCTGAATTCCTTTTCTCATGTTTTTTTCTTGATTAAGGAAGTCTTGAATTCTTAGAGATGTAGATTTCTTCCTCAACTGTTGTTCTTACCAATGCACAAAACAGGAAATTACAAGTGTAATAGATTGGTTAGTATAATTCTCCTTGATCTCAGGGCCATTGTATACTCCTAAAAATTGAGGAACCCTAGGAACTTTTGTTTATATGAGTTATATGTGCCAGTATTTATTGTATTAAAATCACAACTGAGAAAATTTTTTAATATTTATATATTAATTCATTAAAAAATAATACAACTATTGATTAACATAAACACTGTTATGAAAGTTTACACTTTTCCAAAATAAAAAATAGTTATTAGAGTAGCATTGTTTTACATTTGTGTCAACTGCTTTAATGTCTGGCTTGATAGACAGCTGTATTCTCATATCTGATTCTGCATCATTCTGCTGCCATATATTGTTGTGGTAGAAATACACAGAGAAAATCTGTCTTCACACTTCAGTAACTGGAAAAGGGAGGAGTGTTTTAATAGATTTGTTAGATAATTGTGACTATTTTTTAAATACTATGCTGAAAGTTAACAAGTGGTAGTTTCTAAAAGTTTAGTTGCAGTGTGGAATCTTAAACTATACTGTATTAGTTTTTTATTGCTGCCTCAACAAATTACCACAAACTAAGTGGTTGGCAACAGAATTTTATTCTCTCACAGTTGCGGAGGCCAGGAGTCTGAAATCCTGTTGGGCGGCACTCCCTCTAAGGCTGTAGGAGAGATTCTGTTCTGTGCCTGTTTGATCCCCTGATGACTGTTGTCATTCCTTGATTTTTGATCTTACCACTCCAATCTCTACCTCCATGGTCACGTTGCTTTATCCTCTACTGCCTATAAAATCTTCCTCTGCCTAACACTTATAACGATAATTTCACTGGATTTAGGGCCCACCCAGATAATCCAGGATAAGCTTCTTCTCTCAGAAACCTTAATGTAATTATATCTTTTGACATGTAATTCGTTCTTTTATCATATAAAGTCCAGGTTCTTGGGGTTAAGACATGGACATGTCTTTTCGAGGGCCACCCTTCAACCTGCTAAATGTTATCAATGACCTTGTCCTACTCTATTGCATTAAAATTCATTGGTTTACCTTGCGATCTGAATTGTATTTTACCATGCATACTATTTTAACATCATGCATTAGTCATTTGGAAAATACTCATTCATGAGTTATGAAGATCTTCCAAATATTGACACATTTTTTTATGTCGTATCAAAAACCTCTGCTTATTAATATCAACACAGAACTTATCAGAAAAAATCTTTGAAGATTGGGAACATGCATAGTGGCAGATACAAGTTTTCCAATTCTAATTTTCACTTGGAAGTGCCGGTTTTATCAATGGCAACACATCTAGTCAGTTCTTTTCCTTGAAGTGACAGGCTCACTTTGCTCATTTTTAAGAAATGTTCTACCAGCTATCTCCAACCTGAATAACTGTCACTTGTTTGTCTGTCATTCTTTCAAGGAAAAATAGTATTCCATGAAAAAGTGGCTAGTTCAGCTCACAACTCAATTGCGTGAGTGCTTTTCCCAAATGCAGCCATTCTACTTGGATGGAGCAAAGTACGTTATGTGTATTTCCCCTTTGTCAAATAGAATATTTAAAAGATGCATACCAAAGAGTTGGGATTTCATGCTGTTAATAATTTCTACTGCTTCTTAAGGATATTTTTAAGTGAAATTGACTTTTCTCCCTTATTCATTTTTTTGGTAGTGTGTGGGGTGAAAATATCACTGCTGGTACAGCCTGATACTGCTCGATTCATGGGAAGGTGTCAGCAATTTTACCCATGATTGCTGGCCCATGTCAATGTGGTGAATAGGCAAATAGTACATTAAAATAATGAAATATTGTTTTGACCTTGCAGAACGCTGAAAGGTCTCAGGGACCCCCTGAGAATTTCTGAGTTGAGGTGTTCTCAAAGCTCTTTGCGTTTAGAGTCTGGCACTTTTAGATTTAAGGTTTTTGATGCCTTTTTCCGTACAGAATTATACTCCGTATCATCAATGACATTAAAAGTATAGCATTTCTTAAAAGGATGCTCTACCGTATACCCTGCAATTTTTTTCCAAGCTAATGCTATCCATCCAGTATATTTTGATATTGAACTCCTTCTGTTGATAATTTCTGTAAATAACATGAAAAGTTCAGACGATAAGCAGGATGTATATTCCTTCCTCGAATAGTTCCAAAGCTGTTTATGACTGGACAGTTTAGGGGTTGCAATTGTCTAGTTTTGCCACTAGGGCTGAAAACTGAGGTCATGGTTGTACAAGCAATGATTAACATTCACGTGATATCGAATCATATATGCAGAAATACAGTATGTTGTACCTTTTGTTCTAGCTGCTTCTGTGCCTTTCAGGAGCATTTTATGGCTTTCCTCACACAGGTTTGGAACATTTCTAAACTGGAAAATAAATATAATCCTAATGGGGTCCTCTCTTTCATTATATCCTGTAGTTGATTTTGAGTCGTGTGTTTATATACCGTATTACTTTATAGAAAGATTTAACATCATATAAATACTTTATAAATTAATAAATTAATTCAGTCTCAGTGGAATTATCATTTAGTTTTTTCTCTGTGGGGATAAACATGTTGATTAGCCATTTAATTTGGAAAAACAAATAAGCAAGTCCAGCCATGAATGTCCTGATAAAGAGTAGTGGTATGTGGAGTGAAATAGCTCTATCAGATATTAAAACATATAAAGATCAAAATAGTGTATTATGAGATTTAGACAAAGAGAAAGGAATAAGAAAATCTGTAAGTAGATCCTAATCCTTGTGAAAATTTGTTGTAAAGTCAGCATATCAAATCACTGGCGAAAAGATACATATTTTTAAATAAGTGACGTTGGGATAACTGACTAGACATATAGAAAAAGTAAAAATTCTGTTCATTCTCACACCATACTTTAAGGAAAATTTCAAATGGATGAGAAATACAAATTTAAAAAACAAAGTATACAAGTACTGGAAGGAAACCTGAGTATGTTCCTCTGTAGCCTAGGAGTAGAGAAATTTCTTAACTATGATTAAAAGACAAGTGACAGAGGCTGGTATATTTGATCACTTAAAAAAATTGAATGACAAAGGAATTATAAACAAAATCAAAGGTAAATGATAAATTGCAAGCATTTCTCTAGTTTATTTCAAAAATAGTTACTATGTTACAGAAGTTCTAAAAATAAATTACTACAACTGTAGAGAAAAATTAGCAGTTCATAGAAGAAGAGAGGTTAAATGATTCTGAAACGTAGTTTCTCAACTTTGTTCCCAACAAGTAAAAGGCAAATTGAAACCACAACAAGATTCCATTTTATTGGACTGACAGACGTTCCAATTTGACAGCATGTTCTTTGATCAAGCCTGTAGGGAAATAGGTGTTCTCATATGCTGCTAGTGGGAATACAAAATGATACAGCTATAATGAAGAGAAGCTTTGCAGTGTCTAGTAAAATTATGTGTGTCTTTAATTTTTGACTCGGCAATTCCTCTGATTGAAATCTATTGCAAAGATACTCAGGCAAAAATGCAAAAAGATACTTGCATAAGACCGTTCATTCTAGGACTGTTAATTTTTCCAGTACCCTTTGATGTATATTTGGGTTTGATACTGTGTAAGAACTCTTACAGCCACACAATGGAGTTTTATTCAGTTGTAAAAGAATGAAAAAATTTTATATATACTGCCATGGAGTATTTATATATATATTATTATAGTATATAATAAGGTATAAAAACGTGTATAATGTATTATTGCTTATATCTATATGTTTAGATATATACATATAAACCTATATATACACACACATATATATTGATATTTATACACATATGCGTATGTACATATAAGTTTTATATATTGTATAAACTTACATATGTATACTATATGAAATAGGTATATATATGTGAATATACATAAATATGTATATATAAATTTGCTTATATTAAAACAATGTTTGAATAAATAAGAATATTTTTTAAAAAGTGAACAATATGTGGAGGGCACATAAATAGAAGCCAAACTGCTTTGAATGTACTACAGTTTATGGATTTGACTTTGAAACCAGGTAAATATGTTGATGTTTCCATAAGATTAGAGAATTTATACAAAGAAACACAAAAATGTTACATAAAATAAAAAAAGCAAAATGAACTGAAAACCTAATTTTGACTCATTATGATTGTATAAATCATAAAGAAAGGAATTATTGTACGTGATTTTAAATTCTGATAAATTTACCATAGATCCCTAGTGGATTATATTCTAAGGAAAAAAGTACATACCGTTGACCTTTGAACAACATGAGGGCGTTGGGGCGCCGTCAGGTGAGCTGTGGAAATTTCAGTATAACTTTTAGTTTGCCCTCCGTATCCACAGTTCTATGTCCTCAGATTCAACCAGCTTTGGATCCTGTAGTATGTAGTATTTACTATTAAAAAGAAATCTGCGTGTAAGTGGACCCATGCAGTTCAAACCTGTGTTGTTCAAGGGTCAATTGTACTTGAAAATTGTCTTTTTTAAGTAGTTATACTATTCATTATAATACTGGGATTATTTTCTTATTAGTAGAATAAAAGCACTAAGGAATACATTAATGCCACGTGGAACCAAAGTTTTCCAGAATGAGGGAAAAGATATAAAAATAATTTAAATTTGAATAGAAATAACATGAACTCACACTTCACGCTGCATTTTCTCTTTTAAGAAATGCACATCTCCTTGGTTTGTCTACTGAAAAGCCTAGAAATAATGAACTCTGTAGCAATAAACACCTGTAGTACTCAGATTACTGTCTCTAAATACCATTCCCTGTCTTTTTTTAAAATTTATTTTATTGAAGTATAGTTGATTTACAATGTTGTGTTAATTTCTGCCGTGTAGCAAAGTGATTCAGTTGTACATACATATATATATACATTTTAAAATATTCTTTTCCATTATGGTTTATCACAGAATATTGAATATAGTTCCCCGTGCTATACAGTAGGACCTTGTTGTTTATCCATTCTATATATAATAGTTTGCCTCTGCTAATCCCAAACTCCCAATCCAGCGCTCCCCCAACTCCCTCCTCCTTGGCAACCACAAGTCTATTCTCTATGTCTGTGAGTCTGTTTCTGTTTCGTAGATAGGTTTATTTGGCCATATTTTAGATTTCACATACAAGTGATATCATATGGTATTTATCTTTTTCTGTCTGACTTACTTCACTTAGTATGATAATCTCCAGGTCCATCCATGTTGATGCAAATGGCATTATTTTATTCTTTTTAATGGCTGAGTAATATTCCATTGTATATATGTACCACATCTTCTTTATCCATTCATCTGTCTGGACATTTAGGTTGTTTCCATGTTTTGGCTATTGTGAATAGCACTGCTGTGAACATAGGGGTGCATGTATACCACCCTGGATGTGTCCGATCTTGTCCCTATCTTTCTGGAAACCAAAACATCTGGTTTGAAAGCTGTCAAAGACTTCTTTTTTTGTTTTCTGCTTAGGACATACTGTGCTTCTTGGATGTCTTGATGTATATTTCTCTTCCATTCTGGAATATACTCAGGCTTTATTTAGCTCTTAAACATTGCCTCTTCTCCATTTACCTTTTGTGATTCCAGCAAATATTTGATTCCTGATTCTGTCCTCCATGCCTTCTAATCTCTTACACATTTTTCATCTCTTTCTCTCGTTTCATTCTGGATAAATTATTTGTATGTATCTTTTAGTTCATGAAGTTTCTTTTCTACTGTATCTTTCCTGCTGTTTTAAACATTCATTGAATTTTTAATTTCAAATTCACTTCTACAAATTCTGTTTTTTCAATTTTATGTATTTATCTCTGAGAGTTTGATTTATGCTTATCTTTGCCATTGCCCAGTTTGTTCATTTAAACATTTCATTCATGGTTCTTCTAAATGCTGGGACCAATGATTTCAAAATCTTCAAGGATTGCAAGTATTAATTTTTTATTCATCTGTGATTTCTTGTTTTTGCTGGATATGACTTAAAGTTGCTTACTTTCCTACATGTGTGGCAATCTTTGTGAAGTCAGGTATGCTTTTTATCTCTGGAAACTTTGCAGGCCTACTCCATAGGATCTTTGTGCTTCTTAAGGGTATGGGTTCAGAGCAGATAGGTCAGACTCAGCTTCTCTTCTGAGTCAATATCCCCAAAACTGTGTTGCTGGAAGGCTTGTCCTCAGGGCTTCCTTGCTGCTTCCTGCTGCCCCACATCTAGGCCAGCTCGCTCTTTCTTACTCTCTGGCTCTCAAGTACTGACTCCACTTTTCCCACATGGTTATCCGAGGCATAACTGCTCTAGTTCCCAGCTACGAAAGCCTTGGCGTTAGAATTTTAAGACATTAGAGAACTTTAGTTCCCATCTCTGCTTCACCATTTACATACTGGTGTTAGCCAACACTCATAATTTTCTTTTTAACTTCATAAATGAGACACTATAATCATAATTATTATTTTATCTAGACTCTTTAACAATTTTTACACTCAATTTTTCTTGTGTTGATACTGATGGGAAGAGTGGCTAATTCGGGATGTGTAAAAAGATTTAAAAGATTTTAGAAGACTTTGGGTCCTCATGGAAGTCGTTGCTGCCTTAGACATTGGTAAACATTTTTCTAGTGTATTTTAGTAAGTAAACACAGTAAAATTTTCTTGGGGTGGGTCTGCAGGGGTCAGAAAAATTGTATGCTAGATAGAGGATTTTGCTTCATGCCAGGGGGCTCTCCCATAGACTTTATTTCAATGAGGAAATCATGGCCTGTAGCTTGAGCCAGCAATTTACAGATTAGTAGACAAGAAGATTTATTGAACTAAACAGTAAAAAGGAAAAGCCATTTTATAATGTGTGATAGAATACTCTAACCAAAAAATCGTTGTCTCCCCAATCTATACATAAATCAGTGCTTTATCATTTCTGTGCAGTCATGCTTAAAATTTTCTACCCTGGAATTATGAGCAAAATCTTTGTAATACTGGCCCTAGAATACATTTTTTATGTCACATCTAATAAGCATTTTTTTAAAATGCCATTTTCCAATTTTTTTCTCATTTTTATTCTGACTCTCTCTGTTAGAAACTTCGAATCCAGTAAATCACTCTGTGTATCATGAACAGAACCTAAGCAGCCCTGTGCAGGTGGCTCATCCTCAGATGTGCTACATGACTCTGCATGGAGAAAATAGGAAATTCAGGATCAGTACTCCAGCCTTAATGTTACCAGTGTCTGTTTTCTGTTGCAGGAAGTATGATTTTAGTGGTGGTTATTACTAAGGACGGGTAAGATCTGCCTGAGGCTGGTTTGGTTTTGTTCTTTCTCAAATTGACCCTTAAGGGATAAACATTTTTCTAGTGTTCATAATTTCATTTCCATCTCCTTCCTTTCTCTGTTTCTCCTGCTGCTCCAGCCTCATTTCAGAAATTGCTGTTGACAGAAAGCGATGTGCGTAATGTGAGTTATCTGGCTGGGTCAGATCACATCCCCATCATCAGTAAGATGGTTTAGAATCGGTTTTAATGTCGTAAAAAATAAAATAAAATTGTGAAAAGCGGTGGAAATGAGAGACAGAGACTATACAGGGCTCTAATGTATTAGTTCCTAGGTGTGAAAAAAAATCCTATGTTCGGGACAATATTTCTAAAGGAGGTGATGTTTGAGAGAGGAGGTAGTTTTCCTGTTGGTAAGGCAAGTGGTAAGTAAAGCAATTAATTAAAAAATGAAAGCAAAGAAGCCATGGTTATACCCCAAGTTTGTTATACCCCAAGCACCATAGAAACACCCTGGATGACTTTGCTTCCTTCCTCCTCTTAGCTGCCAGGAGGGCACCACCATTCTGAGTTTCTGAATTTGTGATAATCATTCTCACACATTTCTATCTAATTTTATTAAAAAAAATATGTCTTCTCCAACAATGTACCATTTTGCCCTTAAAAAAAAGTTTGTAGATGTGGAATCGTATTGTATGTATTCTGAGAGTTCCTTGTTTGGTTTCTTCCTGTTAATGAGATAGTCCATCTAGTTTTACTATCATATAGTGTTGCATTGTGTTTATCTCAGTGTACATGGGAATGTACATATGCGTGTATACATACATTTTCATGCACATACACATCATGATGTTTTATTTATTCATTCTACTAGTGATGCATTTTGGCAGTGTTTCCAGGTTTTTTGGTTATGATTAATAATCCTGCTGTGAATAATAACAGCTTAAGTTATAATACTTCATATGTGCCAGGTAATGTTCCAAGCACAAGCTTAAATGAGTATATTAGCTCATTTAAATAAAAGCACAAGCCTGTAGGCTAGGCTCTATTATCAACTTATAGATGAGGAGACTAAGACATAAAAATGCTAATAAATTAACTAAGATACAGTTACCAAGTAGCAGAGATGAGATTTCAATGTTAAGACCCTGGCTACGTAGTCCATGCTCTTAACTGAGGGGCTCTGTTGCTTGATTCTTGCAATGCCTGTGAAACACATGTACAGATATGTCTCTATACTTGAGACACAGACATGGAACTGCTAGATTGTAGGGTTTGCACATGATCTGTTTTATGAGGTAATGCCACACCTTCCCAAGGGGTTGTTCTAATTTACCCTCCTACTAGCAGTGGATGAGAATTTTTGTTATTGCACATCCTTGCCAAAACTTGGTATCATCTGGCTTTTTAAATGTTACAGCTCTTGAGGGTATGAAGGGGTATTTGATTGTGATTTTCATTTTCTTTTTTAATTAGGTTGCATGTTTTTCATATGTTTATGTAGGAATTTTGTGTTTTCTGGGAAAAGTCTTTTTATTTAAATCAGTATTTTTCTAAATATTTGTCTTATTGATTCATAAGGTTTTTTTTCTTGGGTAATATGCCTTTGCAGTTTATGTGTTGCTAATATCTTCTCCTAGTTTATGGTTTGCTTTTTAATATTGGTGTATAAAAGTCTTAGTTTTACTGTAGCCAAATTTATAATTTCCTCTGGTATGCATTTTTTTGTATTTTAAAGTCATAGACATGTTTTTCTTCATGGTATTCTAATAGTTTTTTAATAGATTTTCCTTTCAATTATAAATGTTCAAACTTTATTTTTTGTTTGTGGTAAGGTAGAAGTCCACTTTTATTTCCTTTTTTTATGATAACCAATAACCCTAGTACCATGTATGTAATGAAGAGTCCATCTTTTCCCCATTGAACAGGAGCTCCTATTCCATTATTAGGAATCCCATGTGTTTATATGACTGAGTGTGTGCATACATGTGTGTGCATTTATGGATTCATAGCCTATCTTTCTCTTTATATGTGTTCTTTATTGTCTATCCAAAATTTTCTTCACAAGTGTTATAAAGTTTTTGTTAAATTTATTTCTAGGTACTTGGTATTTTTTTGTTGCTATAGGAAAATGATACCATTAAAATTATATTTTCTGTTTATGTTATGTAGAAATACAATCGTTTTATATTTTTATTTAAAAGACATTTGATTTGATTTCCAGCAGTATTCCGATGTTCTTCTTCATGCTAACAATTACCTTTAGGTTATTTTGTGTGTATTAGGTAGATAATTATATTATCTAAGAATAATGACTTGTTTTCTTTTTTTCCAATTGTGATCACTTTCAATTTTCTTTTTTCTTATTCTACCGGTCAGAATTTCTAATACAAAGTTGAACAGGAGTGATGTAGCAACCATTCTTGTGTATAAAGAAAATTATTTTATAATGTCACCACTAAGTAAGACATTTACTAAGGGTTTTTATAATGCCTTCAATCAGATTAAAAAACATTTCTTCATTTTGAAGTTTATCATGAGTGGATATTGAATTTTATTGACTGATTTTTGTGTGTTTATTGACTTTTCTTTTTGGTCTGTGGTAAATTACATTACTTGATTTTATAATATTACACTTAACTGTGCATACTTAATGTTAAACAGTATAGTTTCTTTCTTCTAGGACAATTCATATAGGTTTACCAAATAAAATGCAGGACACACAGTTAAATTTAACTTTAGATAAACAAAGTGGATTGTTATGTGCTAAATCTGGCAGCCCTAAATTCACAAACATAAAAATGGCTTTGATTCTTATCAAGCAGATACTGTCCTTCTGTGTCTAGCTTATTTCACTTAGCTTAAATGTCCTTCAGGTTTAACCATATTATCACAAATGGCAGGATTTCCATCTTTCTCATGGCTGAATAATATTCCATTGTATGTGTATGACACAATTTTAAAAAATCTGTTCATCTGTGGATGGATATTTAGGTTGCTTCCATGTCTTGGCTATTGTGAATAATGTTGCAATGAACTTGGGAGTGCAGATATCTCTTTGAGATCCTGATTTGAATTCTTTGGAATATACACCCAGAAGTGGGTTGCTGGATGATATGCTAGTTCTATTTTTTAAGTTTTTGAGGAACTTGGGTATTCTTTTCCATATGACTGTACCGATTTACATTCCTGTCAATTATGCAGTGATTCTCATTTCTTCAAATCCTCACCAACACTAGTTATCTTTTGTTTTTTGTTGATAGTCATCCCAATTTGTTTGAGATGATACCTCACTGTGGTTTGGTTTGCATTTCCCTGATGATTAGTGATATTGAGCACCTTTTCATAAACTTCTTGGCCATTTGTATGTCATCTTTGGAGAAAGGTCTATTCAGTTCCTTTGCCAACTTTTAAAATGGGTTATTTGGTTTTGCTGTTGAGGTCCCTGTGTAGTTTGGATATTAATCTTTTATCAGATGTATAGTTTGCCAGTATTTTCTCCCATTCTACAGATTGCCTTTTCATTTTTTCATTGCTTTGCCGAGCTTTTTAGTTTGATGAAGTCTCGCGTTCTGTTTTTGCTTTTGTTTCCTATTTTTGGTGTCATGACAAAGAAATCCAAAGCCAAAGTTTAGAAAATTTTCCCTACGTTTTCTTTTAGAATTTTTATGATTTCAGGTCTTAAATCTAAATCTTTAATTTATTTTCAGTTAGTTTTTGTGCAGAATGTGAGAGAAGGGTCAAATTTTGTTCTTTTGCATGTAGATATCCAGTTTTCCTAGCACCATTTATTGAAGAGATTACACTTTGCCCATTATATAATACTTGGGACCTTTGTGGAAGATCTGTTGACTGTATATGTATGGGTTATTTCTGTGCTCTTTGTTTTGTTTCATTGGCCTATATGTCTTTTTATGCCAGCACTATACTGTTTCGAAAACTGTAGTTTTGTAATATATTTTGAATTCAGGAAATGTGATGTTCCCAGCTTTTTTTGTTCTTGCTCAAAATTTCTTTGGCTATTCAAGGTCTTTTGTGGTTTCATATGAATTTTTTCAACTTTAATGAATTAGAACTGACAAAATTGTATATATTCAAAGCATACAACTTGATGTTTTTGATGTTTTAAATATATGTTTTAAATGATTACTGCAATCAGATTAACATATCCATCATCTCACATTTTCTCTCTTTCTCTTTTTTTGTGCTTAAAATTTACTCTTAAGTACACAATACATTATTGTTAACTATAGTCATCATGCTGGTACATTAGAACTTCTGAATTTATTCATCTTGTATAACTGAAACTTTGTACCCTTTGACCAACTTCTCTCCATTTTCTTGTACCTGCCCCTAGTTCCTTACACAGTTGTCTCTTGGTACCTGAGGGGGGGGTGTTCCAGAACCCCCACAGATGCTCAAGTCCCTTATACAAAATGATATAGTACAGTTGATCTGCCATCAGTTGAATCTACAGATATGGAACCCACAGATATGGAGGACTGACTGGATAAGTTTACATATTAGTCACTTATCTGATGTATTGTTTGCAAATATTTTCTACCATTCCATAGGTTGCCTTTTCATTTTGTTTGTTTCCTTTCCTTTGCTGAAACTTTTTAGTTTGATGTAGTCCCACTTGGTTATTTTTGCTTTTTGTGCTTTTGATTTCATATCCAGAAAAATCATAGCCAAGACTGTCAAGAAGCTTTTTCCCTATTGATGATTTCAGGTCTTATCTTTAAATCTTTATTCCATTTCTTTGAGGTGTATTTGTGTTTTTTCCCACAGCTTTAAAATATTATTGACATATAACATTGTGTGACTTTAAGGTGTACAATGTGCTGATTTGATATACTTATATATTGGAAAAAGCTTGTTACCAGAGCATTAGCTTACAACTCTATCACATTACATAATTACTATTTCTTTTGTGTGTGTGTGTTGAGAACATGTAAGATCTACTCTCTGGTAATTTTCAAGTATATGATACTGTATTATTAACTATAATTACCATGCTGTACATGGTGTTTATGGGTGCATTGTTCTGTCTTTATCCCATGGAAGAACTCATGCTCTGAGGGGGGTCTCTCATGTTCTGAGGAGATCTCTCATGTTCCAAGGGGATCTGTCTTAGAACTGTGCTTTGCCAGGTTGGGGGAGGGGTGATATAGATAAAGTGAAACTTTGCTTGTTAATCTTGGCAGTGCTTTTTTTTTTTTTTTTCTCTTTTGCGTGTTTTACTGGGATAGTGTAACCTCTTACTTGGGTTCTGGAGCTCTTGTAAAGGTATTTTCATACATAGATGATTGTTAAATCAGTGTTTCTGTTGGGGGAAGAGTGTGGGACTGCCTATTCCACCGTACAGCTGATATCACTGCCCTGTTGAATATTAATTACAATTATAATTGCTAACACTTGTTGACTATTTACTATGTGCAGACACTAGGCATTGTGTAATGTAATCTTTGCAGCAAATATATAAGATGCTATTTTTATCCCAATTACCAGGGATAACATCGAGACTCAAAGTCACATAGCCTTATGTGGTGGAGCTGTAACTCTGACCCTGTATGACTTTAAAGCAGATAGTGGTAACCTGTATGATATATCAACTCTACTACTTCTGTAGTATCTCCAAAACCCTGTGGCAAAGTGGAAGTGTTGTACATTGCTTTTGGGTAGGGAAATATTTCAAACCAGGTATCTTGTAAAAGCTAATAGATTAAATCTGCAACCTTTATGGTTAGAATATTTGTGCTCCTGAGTGGTTACTTAGTGTCAAAATAAATTTTTTCTTTGCTGGCTTTATATATTTTAAAATTACACAACACTGTTAAAGAAAAGTTGGTCTTTCCCTCTAACATAATTTTAGAGGTCACACAGTGTGTGTGGGGCTGGGGGGAGGTTCAGAAATAAGATACTTTAAATCTGGCATTGAGAGTTTCTGGTTGTTAAGGTGCCAAACAGAACTGCTGATTGAATAGGAAATAAGTTCAGTTTATATTTTTGTAATATTTCCTTGAGGGAAGCCTCTCATTCTAAAACAGTTGTTTTAGATATACTGTACAGTGATTTTGTTTTCTAATTAATTTCCTTTAAGTAAAATTCTTTTTTTTTTGGATTACTGTCTTTACAGAATATGGAAAGATTTTACATCTTGGGAGGAAACTTCCTGGCTGATGTGAGATATTTGTCTCTTTAAAAGTATTTATTACAAAGTATTTGAGAATAATGTCATAAACAAAGCAAGTTTCTGAATTGGTTAGCCCAAATAAAGCTGGAAAAGGTTGGTGATTCATAATCTGAGAACGCAGAGGATGTGAATGATTAGTTCATATTTCTTTCTTGATGAACTCCTTGCATAGAGAATCAATGAACAGATTAGACCAAGTTTGAATTACATCTTTTCCTCTTGCTCAAATAACTCCTTTTATACTAAGCATATTGTGGGTTTTTTTTTGTTGTTTGTTTGTTTTGGTTTTTTTCTTCAGCCACTAACTTTTTGTCTCAAATGAAACAGACGGTTGGATTCTGGTTTGTTTTCTAGCGTCAGTCTAGGTAATTGAAGTGAGAAGAAACTGTGGTCCTGGCAGTTCTGGATTAACCAATTAGCATCTGATGCTTGGGGTGAAAACATTAGTTAACAAGTCCAGGCCTCAAATGCCTTTCTCACACCCATAATCAGACAGCAGCTAAAGAATCGGCCATCTAGGGATAATGATTTCCATCACTGTTGGCCTAGTTAACTCCAAATGGCCGCCGTGGAAGGAACATTGCTGTGCATTATGTGTTGCCTTCCCATCGCTCCATTTCCTCTCCTTCACGTGGTTTCCATGCCATCATGCCTTTGCTGGCTGCAGCGTCTATCTCTAGGAATCTCCTAAATAAATAATCAGGTTTGCTCTTAGGTTCTCTTTTATTGATGCTTCTAAAGTGTTTTAGTTCCTATCCCTTCAAGGTTTAGCTTTTAACAGTTATAAAGAAACCTTTTCACCTACGAAGCTTCAATTAACTTCAATACTTACTCATTTAGAAGGTGTATTATTATGTTGCTTTTTTATTGTAGAGACATTTATCATGTAGTCAAATCATTAGTAACCTCTGGAACTGAGTGTGAAATGAGGATTTTAAAGGCCCTCCCCAAGCTCTTTATATTTATTTATGAAGAAATTTCCCCAACTAATTTTATTAAATATATGTCCTTTTGCCTTGAAATAAATAATTGTTGGCACTGTCACGCTGTCTTGAGCAGAACCAAGTGGTGCTCTTACATGTTTTTCTGAGAAGAACACATGGCTGTAGTTACTTATGGGAAAATGATTGGAGAAAATAGAGATTTGAGGCAGAAATGTTTTAGACCTTTTAAACCCTGGGTCTAAATGTTTGCATACGTTTTATGTGTTGTACCTATGGTGTGGGGTCGTTTTATGGTTACGGAGGGAAAAACAGTTCTGGAAAGAGAGAATATCCAATGTACAATTTCTTTGGGTGCATCTTTATTGGGGTTGCCAAGAAGGAGGAAGTAAGTACAGATTTTTGGATTTAGTAAAATCTTTTTGATCAAAGAGAAATACTTCCCTCGACAGATTGTTCTTTTTATCCTTAATTCAAAAAGAGAAGCGTATTTATTAAATTAGGACAATTGAGGCACAAAGGACAATGTTGCTGTTGCACAGTAGGAGCTATGAAAAGTAAACTGTATAATGTGATTTCTTTGTGAGTTGCACAACCAATGTTTTTCACATGTATAATTGTGTTAGCAGGATATTAATTCATTTGTGCTGCCACAGGGACTACCTTCTGTTAGAGAGTTGACAGGCTCCTTATGTGTGGTGGTAATGGAGGTGTGTGCCATTTGTTACATTTTCCTCATTTTACTTCCCTGGGTTGGTGAGCAGCGCTATCTGACTTTATATAGAAAACATGGATTCTTAATGCACATACGGAAAGAAATATCTTCCAACTGTTACACTGAAGGGGAAATAGAGTCTGGAAGAAATCCCTCCCCCTACCCCCACTGTTGGCAGAAAGAAAGCTATCACTGATATTTTTTTCCTTTGGGAAAGAATTAGGAAACAGAATGCTTTTAAAGTATGACAATATAAATATGGCTCTACTTTGTCTTATCACATTATTCTGGGCAAACATTTTACTACATCACAAGAATTGTCAACAGAGCCTCTGAAGACTAGACAGACAGAGCAAGAATATTCACTGAGGCAAAAACAAATAGTAAAAATCCTGCGGAGTGAATGCCTTAGATTTGTTACATTTTTTTTTCCAATCAGGAACTTCTGAAGATGAATGGATCTTGTTTGTTTAGTTGGATCTAGAATAGATCTAGTTAGTTTAGATTTCGGAAGAAAACCAAACTAAAGACAGAATTAGACTCAGGGGTCAAAAGAAGTTAGGAGGGAGCAATGTTCTGGAAAGAAGTGGCAAAATGAAGAATTTTTTTTTTTTAAAAGGCATGAAAATTATGCTATGTGACTTTGGCTAATTGCTTGTATTCTCTGGGTCTCCAACTTCTCTATCTGTGTAAAGAACATTGGTGATCTATGGAGGAGGGGGTGGTGATCAGAAGGTTCCACTGGGTGCAGGTTATAAGGGGGAATATCAACTGTAGAGAATTTAAACTGAAATTTAGTATCCTTTCTTTTCTTTTCTTTTTTTTTTTTTTTTTGGATCACCATGCACAGGCAATTCTAAATGATGTTAGTGTTAAAATACCCCTTACCACAGGGGAGGGCCACTCTTGCTGGCTGCCCTCTATATTGCGATGCTGTTTCCTTCTCTACATCTCATTTACATCGGTCTTGGTAGTAGAAGCAGTGCTGAATATTCATAATTTACTGCTGAATCTAAGGAAATGAGAGCTAATGCCTTACTATATTAATGATAAAACTACAACATGACAGAAACAACAGGGAGTGTTTATTGAACAACTGTGATATCCTAGGCACTATACATACATGTGTTTCTCTTTACTACAATCACAAAACAATTATTACTACATTTTTCAGTTGAGAAATTTGAGAACTTAAGAAATTTGGTTTAGGTGCTAATATTCATGTCCAGGTCTGTCTGATTTCAAATCCTACATTGTTTTCCATTATAAATACATGCTTTCCTGCTAACTTGTTCTTCTTTGGAGAATGCTTTATAAAAATTTTTAAATTTTATATTGGAGTATAGTTGGTTAACAGTGTTGTGTTTTGGATGTACAGCAAAGTGATTCAGTTGTACATATACATGTATCTATTCTTTTTCAAATTCTTTTCCCATTTAGGTTATTACAGAATATTAAGCAGAGTTCCCTGTGCTAAACAGTAGGTCCTTGTTGATTATCTATTTTAAATATAGTAGTGTGTATATTTCAATTCCAAGCTCCCAATTTATCCCCCCTTCACCTTTCCCCTTTGGTAAACATAAGTTTGTTTTCTAAGCCTGTGAGTCTGTTTACATATAAGTGATATTGTATGATACTTGTCTTGCTCTGATTTATTTCCCTTAGTATGATCTCCAGGTCCATCCATGTTGCTACAAATGGCATTATTTCATTCTTTTTAATGGCTGAGTAATATTCCATTGTATATATGTACCACATCTTCTTTATCCATTCCTCTGTCGATGGACATTTGGGTTGCTTCCATGTCTTGGCTATCGTAAACAGCACTCAATGAACATTGAGGTGCATGTATCCTTTCAAACCATGGTTTTCTCTGGATATATGCCCAGCAGTGGGATTGCTGTATCATATAATAGCTCTATTTTCAGGGGTTTTTTTGTTTTTTTTTTGGTACGCGGGCCTCTCACTGTTGTGGCCTCTCCCGTTGTGGAGCACAGGTTCCGGACGCGCAGGCTCAGCAGCCATGGCTCACGGGCCCAGCCGCTCTGCGGCATTTGGAATCTTCCCGGACCGGGGCACGAACCCGCGTCCCCTGCGTCGGCAGGCAGACTCTCAACCACTGCACCACCAGGGAAGCCCTATTTTCAGTTGTTTAAGGAACCTCCATGCTGTTCTCCATAGTGGCTGTACCAATTTACATTCCCACCAATAATGTAGAAGGGTTTCCTTTTTGGAGAATGCTTTTTAATGAAACTTTGATAATAATGTTGTTCTTTTTCTTCTACCTCCTATTCTCCTTTCATTTTTCCATTCTCTTAAGAAGGGCTTTAATATTCTCTTTACCTCTTGACTCCTTTGGCAAGTACCTCAGCTTGCCCTAAGTCAGATGTGGCTTTCTTGACAGATCCTGCAAGGCACTTGTGGCAGTTTGGGAAATAGGCATGCAATGCACAACTTTCTAACCTGTTCACTTGAGTAAGAAGCCAATGATGAAAGTGGGTCTATGGATAGGGTATAACCTAGTTTCCTCTTGTTAATTGTGGTAGGTCTGGTGTTACTTGTCACCAAGAGCACCTTCTTGCTGAATCCCATTGCCACTTGTTGTGGACTGCATGTTTGTGTTCTTCCAAAATTCATATGTTGAAAGCCTAATCTCCTGTGTTATGGTATTTGGAGATGGGGCCCTTGGGAGGTTATTAGGTCATGAGGGTGGAGCCCTTATTATGGGATCAGTGACTGTGTAAGAGACATGGGACAGCTTGCTTCTCTCTGCCATGTGAGGACATAGTGAGAAGACCACCATCTGCAAACCAGGAGGAGGGCTCTCATCAGAACTTGACCATGTTGGCACCCTGACCTCAGACTTCCCAGCCTCTAGAACTGTGGGAAATAAATTTCTGTTCTGTAAGCCACTTGGTCTATGGTATTCTGTTATGGCAGCCTGACTAAGACATTACCCAGTGGGATTCTACCTGAATGGAGAATCAACATCAAGGAGGAAGGCTGTCATTACTCTTTTTTTTTAAGACTTTACTTTTTTAGAGAAGTTTTAGGTTTACAACAAAATTGAGGAGGTAGAGATTTCCCATATGTATCCTGCGCCCACATGTGCACAGCCTCTTCCATGAACAATATCACGTACCAGAATGCTACATCTCTACCAATGATGAACCTACATTGACATATCATAATCACCCAAAGTTTTACCTTAGGGTTCACTCTTGGTGTTGTACATTCTGTGGGTTTGGACAAATGTACAGTGACATATGTCCACTATACTATACAAAGTATTTCCTCTGCCCTAAAAATCCTCTGTGCTCTGTTGACTGCTCTGCCCCCACCCCAACCCTTGGCAACCACTGATCTTTATACTGTCTCTACACTTCCGTCTTTTCCAGAATGTCATATAGTTGCGATCATACAGCCTTTTCAGATTGGCTTTTTACACTTAGTAATATGCATTTACATTTCCTCACTGTCTTGCAATGGCTTGATAGCTCATTTCTTTTTAGCTCTGAATAATATTCCATTGTCTGGATGTACCAGGGTTTATGTATCTATTCACCTACTGAAGGACATCTTGGTTACTTCCAAGTTTTGGCAATTATGAATGGAGCCACTATAAACATCCATGTGCAGGTTTTTGTGTAGACCTAAGTTTTCAGCTCCTTTTGGTAAATATCAAGGAGCAGGTTTCCTGTGTAGTAAGAATATGTTAAACTTTGTGGGAAACTGCCAGACTGTCTTCCAGAGTGGCTGTACCATTTTGCATTTTGGCGGTGAATGAGAATTGCAGTTGCTTCACATCTTCATCAGCATTTGGTGTTGCCAGTGTTCTGGATTTTGGCCATACTAATATATGTGTAGTGGTATCTCATTGTTTTAGTTTGCACTTCTCTGATAACATATGATGTGGAGCATCTTTTCATATAGATATTTGCCATCCGTGTATCTTCTTTGGTGTAGTGTCTGTTAAGGGCTTTGGGCCATTTTTTAATTGGGTTGTTTTCTTATTTCAATAATTCTTTGTATATTTTGGATAACAGTCCTTTATGTCATTACCTTTTTAAAAGATATTGAGGGAAACAGGAAAATTACAGTATTGATTTTATTCCTTCTGACTAGTTTTTGGACTACAATATGATCTGTGGCCCCAACTGCAACCACTCTTTTAACTTAGATTTGAATTGCAATGGATTTGCAACTATGAACAATGATTAAATTGTGATTATATAATGAATATTTGATGTGACTGAATAATCATTTAAAATTTAATTTTGAATGTTTTAAAATATTCTTTACATAATTAAGGAGATACCTCCTTTTGCATTTCCTAAAACTGGTACAAAAGGACCCCTTCCCCCATCAGAATAACGGTTATTTAAAATTAGTTTTAGTTTCTTCCAAATATTTAATTGTGACTATTGTAGATCTTCACAAATGCAAAAAATTCCAAATCCCTGTGCTATCAGCTTCATGCGAGCCCTATTATTCACAACGATGACACAATCAAAATGCGTGACCAGATAAAATGGGGTTGGAAATAGCAGTTCCCAAAGGGTATAGAAAATTGCGTTCTGTATCCAAGGCTACATGTTGTGATGCATACAGCAACATACAAAGGGCAAATAACTAGTATCATTTAGATGAACAATTACTTCATAACTAATTTTGTTAGTATGTATTACATGAAGTATCACCCTGTTTTGCTAATTTATAATACAAAAGATGATTAGACCAAATGCAGTATTTTCTCAAGCTGTGTTTTTGTCTATAAATGTATCCGTTTGTCTATCTTAAGCCATCTATCCTTAGTGCTGAGTTAAAATGCTTTGTAGAGAAAACAGACCTATATGCCCTTATTATCCACGGGCTACAGAACACTAAAGTGAGAAAGACAGGTTGATGTCTTGTAAAAGTGGAATGCAAATTATTTGTATGTGCTATTTTCAGGAAAAGACAGATATATTTAATAAGTGAAGGAGAATAAATGCAAACTATTAACCTATAAGCCACATACCCTCATTGATTGCTTATTTCATGTGACTTTGGGGAGTGGAGAGTATTATTTTACCCCTCATGTGCAGAGTCTCTGCTGGCTTAGGACTGCTGGCTCCTTTGCTGACACTTCACTCACTCCTCCTTGCTTAGTGCAGGTTAGAGAGAAAGAATAGAGAAAGCCAGCCGAGCCCTTTTCCTTCTATTTTTAGGAGTAGCTTCCTCCACTTTTGTCCTTTTCTCTCCGACACTCAGGTGAACTCCCAGGGTTGCGTACAGCCTGCAGTCCTGCCTGTCACTTGGTGTGTGAGTCTGTCTACTTAAGGGATGGAGTGCTGGGAAATCCTTTGGGTGCAGGTTTAAAACCATGTTCTCTAATCTGCTTTTTCAGCGACAAAGCTGTCATTTAAATCCCCATCTATCCCCTGTGCTTTATTTTTAATTGGTTCTGAACCTAAGATGGGAAGAAAGGAGTATTATATATTGACCTCATAAGAGACGAAAGGTATCACACTGAAATCCCTGGAGCATATGTTTCTGTGAAATGTGGAAAATAAAGCCACCCTGTTGGAAATTCAGATGAAAGTATGACTGAATTACATTCAAATGAACGCTGTTGTATTTTTTTAAAAATCCATTTAAAATTTCTAAAATGTGAACCAATCGAATATAAAATCCAAAATCATAAATTTATTTTGGCATTCTTCATCCAGGTCAGATATAGAGAAACTATTCAATTCCAATGTATAAATATAAATATAAATCCCATGATTTATTTCTTCAAAGATAGTGATTTGGGCTTTAGCCTGTGTTGTGGTTCATTATATAGTTTGTTTAATCATTCAAAAAAAAACATCCTGTGAAAGCCCTTTCCTAAGTTCAGTCTTATTGCCTTTCTTCAATACCAAGTTAATCTAAGAACTAGTGCGTGATATTTATGTATGAAAAATTTCAAATAAAAGGGAACATAATTTTGTTAGGGCTTTTAAAAGTTTTTACACTTGAGAAGGAAATTTCCAGTATGTTTCACATCTTACAATACTTAGGGAGCATAATACAACTTTATTAGTATTCCTCATTGAATTAAATTTCTTCTTCAAATGTTTTGTTACCTATTTTTAACATTCTGGCCACAAAGTGAACTTTTCATTTTTATTGTCAAAGAATTGAAAAAGTGGAGGAATAAGATTGCCTTGCCTTTCAATATTTTGTATATTTGGTATTTCTCCTAGTAAAGGAGTATTCTTAAGATGCCAGATTTTCTGGTTCTATTTTCCAAATTACATACGTATTATTGCAAATAAGTTCTGCCACAAAGAAGTCCACAGTGAAAATATTAAAGGGAATTAAAGTGCTGTTTATAACATGTGAGCTAGCTCCATTAATCTGAGGGCAAAGGGATTGAGCTATTATGTTCCCAGATGGCATCAGACAATGAATGAACGGTCCTTTCTAAAGTGTTAAGTTTTTTTTTTTTCCTGAAGGTTAGGCCTAGGAGCAACAAATTGATGCTGGTTAATTGAAGTCCCTGAGAAGCATTTCAACTCAAGTTTAAAACTTTATGCCCCGAGTCATTAGGTCCCTGTTAACTAGAAAAAGACGTTTAAAGTTTTAAAGAGATACCTCCTAAGCCATATTTGGGGGTAAAAACAGGAGTTAAACTAAGTCTGTATATACATTTGTTCTGCAGATTTGTAGGCACAATTGATTATTCTTAAGTTTTTAGGCTCTCAGATGGGTATTTTGTGAGACAAGAATGAGATGGTGATTGTTACAAATGCCAAATTGTTGAAAAATATTATGTTTCCTGGCCAAAAAATTTGGCAATTATGATCATGCAGTAGGAACTTCCTTTTGTCCATTCCTCTGAATTCTTAGTATTTATTTTCTTGTAGTGATTATTCGACCCTCAGAATGTACTACCTTACCACACTCATTGTATAGCAGAAAGAGCAAAAGCTTTGGAATCATACATACTTGGGGTATGTCTAGCACTCGTGAGCTATCGGACTTGGACTATTTTCTCGTAACTGATGTGAATCTCAATTTTCTTAGCTGTAAAAATAGAACGATAAGTCCATTACAGAAAAGTTGCAATGATTTAATAAATTATATAATGTCCCTAGCAAAGTTCCTGGCACGAAGTAGGTGCCCAACACATTTAAATATAACAAAGTCTTGTATTTCCCACTAAGGCATCACGTGCTTGAGGAAAGGAACTATGCTGCTTTTTTAGTGTTGGAATAATTATCTGTGGCTGCAGCTGCAGCTGCATTCCCTTCATGAAGATTCCTTTACTGGCACAGGTAGAGCTCTTGTAAGGGTTTTCAGTGACTGAGCAGACAGGGCACGTCAGACTTCACTGTAGAACTGCCTTGTGTTCTTTGATTTAACTCCTTTGGCTCTAGGTGGAGAGGGGGGATGAGATGATGTCGGAGAGGTTTCCTGTCTTGCGGGCACCCTGGGCAGCCTGGAGACCACAGTTCCAGGACTCCATTGCCTTCAGGGTTCTGGTTACATCCTGGCAATTAAAGGCTTTCATGAAGATTCAGAATGGGAAAGGGGAGAAACCGTTCTCCAGATGCATCAGGTCAGGCACATGGCATATGCAGATGGCCGAGATGGGTTTTGCCTGCAGTTTGGGGGCATCTTCCTCAAAATCTCTCCTTTGATTATGCAGGCAGATGAGATTACTGATGGCAGCTTCCTTCTAACCCCGAAACACTAGATTTCCTGGGAGAGCTCACAATGTCTAGAGTAGCTTTTGTTCTTCTGATCAAACTTTAATAGATACCTAATACTAGCTTCTTTCAGTTTAACAGCTGACACAGGAAACTTGTTATCCATTTTCATGAGCCAACAAACTAAACCTAAGCCTGGTGTGTGTACTCAAATTCATTTGAAAGAAAAGGAAAGCTAACAATTGATTACCTTCAATTTTGAACAGATTATTTTGGTGATAATATCTTGTTCATGGTAAAACTAAGTGAAATTTTGAATAAATTATTGAAAGTTATCAGTTTCAGGTTAATAAGGCGTATGGTATCCTCTGCCCTCCTATGAATTGATTTTTAGTGAAAAGGAGAAAGGGAAAAGTTATTAATTTGAAAAACGTATTTTGGTAAGCAGAAGGAAAAGAGCTGCTTTTTTTTTCTTTTGGATTGGGAAATACTTCAGTGCATTTTTGGATGCTGTGGCTTGTAAATACTTGTATAAAACATGCTAGAATGTTTTCTGGGAATATAGACACATAGAATTAAAAAATAAATAAGTGATTTCAATAATTATGTTGCTCAGATCATCCTATACAATTAGAAATTGGTTAATGTAGGAAGGTTCATATGGTCATATGGACTGTACTTCTGAATTGGATTTCCATATCTGATAGCTGTGCTATTTCAGGACGACTTTCTACCAGAGTTGAGGGTAGAGCGATGACTTGGCCAAAATCTCTGATTCTGAAAACTACAATCTTCTGGGGAGAAAACTTCAGTGGAGATGTTAATATGATATTTATAAGAGTGTTTTTAGAACCTATTATTTGGGAATGGTAAGACTGATTTGAGGGTAACAAAAAGTCAAAAAAAGTGATACCCTCTTTCCTAAACATTTCCTAAAATTGTTCACATTATACAGTAATTTTTAGATCAAGATTTAAGCAGAGTTTTATGAGATTGTGGGATTAATGGTTCCAAGGTGTGCTGCTGAGCTGGTCTGTATGAGTGGGTCAGGGTCTGTTAATCCATGATACCACTGTCCTCCAATCCTGACCCAAGTCTCAACAATGGCCATCCGGAGGGGTAAGAGTATGTACCCACGTAAGCCCATGCTCATTTGAGAGTTCATACCTGTCGTGGAGGGCCACTATGTTGTCCTTCATAACATATAACTCTAAAGCATTTTTTATAAAACTTCATATAACACCTGTACGTTCATTATCTCATATGTTTCTCAGTCACCTTGCAAAAAAACAAAAAAGATATTTTCATCTTTATTTTAAAAGATGCAGAATCTCAAGATCAAAGCACATCAATGTCTTGACTAAGGTTATCTAGGAAGTTTAAAGGGAGGGTGGAGGGTGGAATCTGGGTGCACTGACCTCTAGGCCAGTGTTTTTTTCCTACTGCCATCTGAGCAGTAGTAGTGGGTTTTTATTTTAATTTCGGGCACTGGGAATCTTGAGTGAGAGGATGACATAGCTCTAACACATAATATTAATAAAAAAAGATATCACTAGTAGAAAATAATTGCGGGCACTGTAAAAGATATGAAGCCCCACGTTGCAAATTTTCTTTCAAACTTCAGTGTCTTATCTTTTCATTCAGCCAAGGATGTGCTGTTAGTCATCCATTGTTGCCAGAAGGAACAACTTCAAAGAAACCATCAGCCGCCTGGCAAGGTTTTCCCCCCAACACTGATCCAATGAATCTATGCCAGGCTATTTGCACCATCTGTTGGGCCTGATTCAGTAGAGGGAGGAAGGTTGGACAGCTGGAGCTGTCAGCTTTGAAATGCCACTTACTGGGGAAATACCAGAGTTCACAGCAAAAGGCATCAAAGCAAAGTCCTCTGCCAGTCCAAAAAGAAGACTGGTTAAATATGTGGCATTTCTGACGAAGGTCTTCTCTTTCCAGACACTCAGGTCCCTTTTTTATCCTCGCTAGCCTCCTTCTGAGGGAGGATTTTGTTGTGCCATGTGAAAGAGATGTGAGCAGAGACTTTTCATGTGAGTATAGTAGGAAATTGGGAAGCAGGGCATCTTGAAAATTTGTTTGATTTTGCATTAGAGGAAGAGGTATACATTCATACTTGTGTCCATTTAGCTATTCACCCATTCATTGAATGCTTACTGTACTCCAAGTGCTGATGGATGAAAGAGAATAATAACTACCATTTATTATGTACCTACCATGTGCAGTGTGCTTTAACTATGATAATTACCGTTGGCAAGAATACAATGGTACGAGAAGTATTTTCTCATTTTTCCATGACAAATAACCAATTCTGTGACTGTGACCAATTTTTAAAATAACCCAGGATTTCAATCCTAGATAAGTCCCTTTCACTTATCTGGTGATTTGGCACAAATTTACTTAGAGAAATCTAAAAAGTAAGAATTGAAAGTTCTCTGCCTCTCGAACTTCACTCTTCAGAAGTCACCACCATTTAGTAATACAATATCTTACAATCAATTGTTTTAATTAAAATGGAATCTTAACAAACATAATGGGTTGGAGGTTACTTTTATTAAAAAATAATGTATTATGGACATCTTTCTAGGTCAGTAGATTATATTTACTTATTCTTTTTTACTGCACACTTAGTATTCCATAGTAAGGTTATATCATAATTTATGCTACTGTTTCATTTTGATGGCCATTTAAACTATTTTCAGTATATTTTACAAGATAGAGCTATAATGAAAATCATGTCTTTATGGCATTCATAGTAATTGATTGAAACATAATTAATGACAATACCAAATATTCTAATGCATGAAATTATTCATTCAAATCTTTATTCATTACTGTGAAAGGTTGCCCCCCCATTCCTTTCATAGAGTTTTGCCAATGTCTTAAGTAGAAAAAATTGTGTTGATTTGCATTTACAAGGGACTCTGTCCAATCACGCTGCTCTCATATATGAAAGAGCCTTGTATCTCAAGAATTAAGTTATATGAAAATAAAGCACCCAATTTTGTTAAGTCTATTTACCATACTTACATTAAAATGAAAGATAGTCATAAGGGAAGAGCAAACAAAGACTACACAGTCCTGTTAGCATTCTTATATTTGCTAATATCATTGAGATGGAAATTGATGAGTTTAATCACACAGGAAAATCAAATCCTAGACAAAAACCTCTTTACAATTCCTTGTAGAAAGAGAATTTCACTGGAAGGATTTATATCCTAAGGAATACAGTAATTTTAACGGAAAACATTCTTTCAAAAGATCAAAATACATACTATTTAGATTAGAATATTTTTAACTTAGTATAAATATCTAGTCAGGTGGATCTAAACCACATTCTAATCTCATCTGAATCAACTGTTTATTTCTTTGATATTCAATTAATGATAATTTGCTTGTTAAGTGTTTATGAAAAGTCCACACAATATCTTTGATATACTTAATAACATAGCTCATAATTTGTAGGCTATTACATTCTGTATGACATCGCTTAGCATAATACCATTGCAAAAACTATACGAACATATACTTGTCATTTTAAAATCTTTTAAGCCAAATACTCTTATAACAAAACTTTAGTGTAGTGAAAATGTCTATTAAAGTATTTAAGCCACATTAATTCAATCATCTCAAAAGGTATTTAGGTTAGTACGATTCTAGGTTAAACAAATAGTACCTTCATCTTCGGGATATGCTGAAATAAAAACTACTTTTTTTGATCATAAAAGCCAAAGACAGTTTCAAGTACAAAAAAGTCATTATCCTACTATTAATCTTGTTATCTTTATCTTTTTCATACAAAACTTTTATTTTTTAATCTTACTCTATGAACAATTTGGATTTGGACCCCAGTTTTCCTTTGTTTTATTTATTTATTTATTTATGGCTGCATTGTGTCTTTGTTGCTGCGCGTGGGCTTTCTCTAGTTGTGGTGGGTGGGGGCTACTCTTCGTTGCAGTGCGGTGGCTTCTTTTGTTGTGGAGCGTGGCCTCTAGGTGCACGGGCTTCAGTAGTTGTGGCACGTGGGCTCAGTAGTTGTGGCTCACGGGCTCTAGAGCACAGGCTTAGTAGTTGTGGTGCATGGGCTTAGTTGCTCCACTGCAAGAGGGATCTTCCCAGACCAGGGCTCGAATCCATGTCCCCTGCATTGGCAGGTGGAGTCTTCACCACTGTGCCACCTGAGAAGTCCTTCCTTTATGTTTATAGAATAATTTGCCTTGCCTATTGGTTTATGGTATTCATAAGCATAATTTTTAATTACTGCAAATATTTTATTATGTGTTTATCCATCAGTAACCTAAGTCATTTCTTTATTCTTGGACATTTATTTTGTATTAATTTTTCACTCATAAATAATGTTGAAAGGATGAATACTCATGTATATATTGTTTCACCTATTATGAGTTATTTTATTAGGACATATTGCTTGAAGTTAAATGTCTAGATTAAATGGAATGGACATAAGTAAAATGTTCTGTCTGTTTTATTTTAGCAGTATAATATAAACAAAATTTAAAAAAATATACAGTGTTAGGGATCAAATTGCCTGAATTATATATGTGTGTATATGTATAAATATGTATATACCTGTGTGTGTATATATATGCGTGTGTGTGTATGCAAATAGCCAATGTTGACTATATAGCTTAATACTGAATCTTGAATATATGAAATAATAAGCCTAAATGGGGGTTCAAGATGCAGAGTTGGATGTCATAGAATCAGTCAATCTTTCATGCATAAACATTTCACCATAAATAAGCATTCCAAAGAACAAAGAGATTTCCATGGAGTGGCATATGGCCCAAACCACCAGTGTCCTATTGTTATGAATACTTCTCTACGAGAAGTGATTCTGTTAGATAATTTTGTGCCTGTTCACTAGCCGTGTCCAAAATATTTTGCTTTCGTTAAAACAAGGAAGGTGAAACAAAAGAGTTGAAAGGTATTGACAAGATTAAGTAAAATTGATATTCAGTTTTCTTCCTCTCAACACTGGACATCTCTTAATTACTCACCACCACCTAAACCCCAAAATCCAAAAACTCCAAACAAATCAAGCACACCTCTACACCCATCCACATAGGACCTAAGACACCATCTAAGGCTAAACCAAACTTCAAGCCATAATTGGAAAAGAGAAGCTTACAGGGTGGTGAGCTCATTATACTTTTCTCCTTTCCCAGTTGAGTTCGAAATATTTCTTTTCACTTACTAATTCAAGCCAGAGTAGCCACCCATCAGCAGGGGTTCAGCTTGAGCTCTTCTGACTAAGTGTATGAGCAGAAGACCTAAATAGACATTTCTCCAAAGAAGATATACAGATTGCCAACAAACACATGAAAGGATGCTCAACATCACTAATCATTAGAGAAATGCAAATCAAAACTACTATGAGGTATCACCTGACACCAGTCAGAATGGCCATCATTGAAAAATCTACAAACAAATGCTGGAGAGGGTGTGGAGAAGAGGGAACCCTATCGCACAGTTGGTGGGATTGTAAATTGATACAGCCACTATGGAGAACAGTATGGAGGTTCCTTAAAAACTAAAAATAGAACTACCATACAACCCAGCAATCCCACTACTGGACATATACCCTGAGAAAACCATAATTCAAAAAGAGTCATGTACCACAATGTTCATTGCAGCTCTATTTACAATAGTGAGGACATGCAAAGAACCTAAGTGTCCATAGACAGATGAATGGATAAAGATGTGGCCCATATATATAATGGAATATTACTCAGCCATAAAAAGGAACAAATGAGTTATTTGTAGTGAGGTGGATGGACCTAGAGTCTGTCATACAGAGTGAAGTAAGTCAGAAAGAGAAAAACAAATACCATATGCTAATACATATATATGGAATCTAAAAGAGAAAAAATGTTGTTCTGAAGAACCTAGGGGCAAGACAGGAATAAAGATGCAGACATAGATAATGGACTTGAGGATACGGGGAGGGGGAAGGTTAAGCTGGGGCGAAGCGAGAGAGTGGCATGGACATATATACACTACCAAATGTAAAACAGATAGCTAGTGGGAAGCAGCCGCATAGCACAGGGAGATCAGCTGGGTGCTTTTTGACCACCTAGAGGGGTGGGATAGGGAGTGTGGGAGGGAGATGCATGAGGGAGGAGATATGGGGGTATGTATATATCTGATTCACTTTGTTATAAAGCAGAAACCAACACACCACTGTAAAGCAGTTATACTCCAATAAAGATGTAAAAAACAAAAAAAGCAAATTACTGGTCCAGTGGAGTTCATTATAATGGGATGTTACTCATATTTGTATTTTATCAAGAATATAAATCAACCTGCTAAAGGTTTTCTTTACCCTCCCCTTCTGGAAGCCACCTGCCAATTTATATATTCTGCTCTCATGAGTAGGTACTTAGGGAAGCCAGTCCTGCCTGTGTGTTTCAGCATTACATGACGGATATGAAGTATTTGCCACTCATGTGATAAGATTCACAAATGAGATGAGATACAGTGGTGTAATTTTTGTGTTATTAGGTTGTAATGCACTTTAGGAAAATACTTTCAAAGAGGCCACCCTTTGTCTATAGCATGGAAACCAGAATTTACCTTGCATGAGACATTCAGGATGGATTTATTTTCCAGAGGAAAGATGACAGGCAAAATACTCACTCCCTGGACCCATGAAGAGGACTTTATGAGTTCAGTCTGCCTTAAATAATAATAAACAATTATAGCCCTTATTATATACCACATATTTTTCTAAGCTCTTGTATTTGTATTAACTCAGTCAGTCCTTTCCATAGCTGTATGAGATGTAGATTATTATTTGTTTTTGGATGAAGAAACTAAAGCACAGTTAAATAAGTTACCTGAGGTCACACAGCTACCAAATGGTAGAGCTGAGAATCAAATCCTGGCAATCCCAGTCCAGAATGCATCCTCTTAATCACTGCTCCCATTGGGAGGTTGGAGAGATGGGGTACAGGGAGAGATGGTACTGGGATGTCTAGGCTAGATGCTGCCTCTTTTCCAAATGCAAATTGTACCTAAGAATGTATGAGGGACCAGTGTCTCTGTCATAGGCCAGTAAAACAGACTCATAGGGCTGTGCTTCTCAAAGTTCAGCATACATAGGGATTACCTGAACAGCTTGTTAAAACACAGATTTCCAGGCTCCGTTTTCAGATATGCTGATTTGAGATTGTGCACAAAGATTTATATGTCTAATACATTGTAGTTGATTCTGATTCTGGCTTAAGGGTCACATTTTGAGCAGCACTGGTATGAAGGACACCTGGACCCTGAGGATCCCAGATGAGTAACATCCCCAATGGGATGAGATACAACTCTGGCTAAGAATTCAAAAGTTATCCAGTGAATAAAAAGTCAGAATGTCATTGGCTGACAGTATTGCCTTTGTTTTTCCAGTAGAGTTGATTTTACACATTCGATCATTTTAATTTAACAGGGCTTCACAGAAAGTGGGGAATGAGTGAGGAGGTCACGGCCCAATAACCAGGGAGCAGAGACATACCAATGAAGGGATGGAGATTTGACAAAACAGAGTTGAAAAGGAACTTCTAGGTCCTTTCAAGATTTAAGGCAGGCTGAGGACTCCTGAGTCTTGCACTGTTTCTCAGGGAATGTTTAGGTATCAGTCTTTACGGTTTGAGGCGAATATTTGCTAACTGAGGGCTTCAAAATGCTTGTGTGTTAGTCTAGCTACTACATGTTTGTTAAGGAGTGTCTTATGTTAATTATACTTAGTATTTTATGGCCGGAAGTTCCTTTTTTCCTTTCAGCCCTCTCTTCCTTGTTTTCAGAAACATTTATAGAACAAACTACTATGTGCTAGACTTTGCAGTATTGATAGGTAGTGGGGATCATGGTGTCTGTGGTCAAGCAAGGGGAAACAGACACTAAACACACAATGAAGCATGTACTCCATGAATTAATTGCGATAGTGATGAGTTCTGTGAAGGAGATGCTGGGGATGGGGCTGGAAAGTTGCCGTGGCACGTCTTTGAAAGATTGGACATCATTCCTTAAGATACTAAATCTACCACAGGGAAATCTCTGTAGTAGACAAGGTCAGACTGCCTTTCTCTGTGGTATCTGTCACATGATTACGTTGTAAAGAGGCCATTTGTCGCTACTTGGGTTTGAGTTATTTCATTCTTGAACAAGAAAGAAAGGCCATATTTCAATGGACTTCGTGGATGCTCATCCTAAATACCCCCTCCCCCCCCCAAAAAAAAAGCATGTGAATGTCTAAACTCTTTGACAGTTACTGTTTATTACTTTTCTGGTGGCCATATGACCTGCATACACATGCTCTGTTCTGTTGTCTGTTTCAGATTGTAAAACTACTACAGGTCAGAGGCCCAGAGCTATGCAATTAATTTTCTCAGAACTGAGAGCTTCATGCACGATTAGGTGCTTAAACACTTTTTCATTCTAGGGATAATGCTCATTGAAGTTTGTGTATGTATTTGATTGATGGCCCAAATGATGTTTGGTTTTACACAGATAATATTGATGACTGTTTAATACAGTGTTAAGATGATTATGCTTATAAGCCAAAGTTTCAAAAATTAGTGAGAAAGCCATACATGGCCTTTTGTTATGTCATAGGGCCATATGCTTATGTAGAGTTAGTTATTTTTGATTAAATTTCTGTGTTTTGCTAGAGGGTAAGGGATAAATGTGGAGTATGGCAAGATGTCACAGTAGGTTTGTTAAATAGACATTAACGCTAAACTTTACTAAGTATCGCAAAGTTAAAGTCATGTTCTAATGTGGCATGGTTATCTGTACAGACTTTGAATCTTTTCTCTATATAACTGATGAGAAAGTTGCAATCATTTTTTATGACCCCAGTCCTCTGATAAATACTATATATTGATATATATTAATATGTAATAATGTTAAAAACTATATGTTAATTATTAATATATATTGAAATCAGTATGAAAGTGCAAACTTAGTTCTCTAGGAAAATAAGCAAAAATCCTCCTTCGAGCAAGAATTAGATAAACAGAAACATTTTGAAGACATTGAAGGTGTTCTATAAATTTTAACCTTTCTTTACTGCTTTTATATTATATTTTGTGATGCATATTAAAATTGCAAAGAAAATTTTCTGGGACTTGTGAAACAATGTTGAGTCTTGGTGTTCACTTAACGATAATCTGCTAGCATCTTGGCGTAGAGGGCATCAAGCTGCTGTAGCCTATAGAGGCTTGGAAGGGTCTGCATTTCCAGGATTGCTGTCTTTGCAACAAGGAACTGTCTTGTCTGGCCATTCAGAAGGTGTGAAATCTGATCCATTCAGTGTTCCTCTTTTTCCTTCCAGCACTAAATTTTTCCTTATTTCCTTATTCTGCTTCTTAGCTAACACCCATATCTGGGACAATTTGCTGTCAAACTTGGAAAGCACTATAGCTACTTAGAGTAGTGCCTAAAATACACATTTGTTCAGCTTTTCCTCAAGGGTGAATCCAGCTCAACTAAACCTAGACATTGTGGATAAACATTTCCCTTTTTTGATGATTCTCTGCTAAAACTATCAATCCAAAATGAGTCTGTCCCATGTTTGCTGCTCATTTACTTGATTTCCTTTTGCATACCTAGAGCATGTTAGCTTGGATTTTTCCAGCTCTGTGATTTCTAGATTTTCTCAGTCTGAGTCCTTTTGCTGACAGTATGCCTTCATAACTCTCAGTTCTCTCATTTGTAAAAAAAAAATAACACTTTCTTATAGGTTGTTGTAAGGATTAAATAAAATTAATGTGTAGAAAAGTGCTTATCATAATAGTTGGCACAGAGCATGAGTATTCAGGAAATTTTTTATTTAATTAAATAAAATATAGATACGTGATTTGAGAATCATAAAGAGAACATTCAGATGAACACTAAAGTCCCTAACTGATGGAGTAATTAAGAATCAAATTTGTAGAAGTACCCAAATTTTAAGAAGTAGTGAAATATGTAATGTCAAGTAGAAAGTAAAAGCATACAACAACTTGAGAGCTAATATACTAAAGATTTAACATCTAACATCACACTCAATGGTGAAAAGCTGGAAGCTTTTCTTCTAAGATCAGGAAGAAGATAAGGATCCCCACTCTTGCCACTTTTATTCAACATGGTACTGGAAATCGTAGCCAGAACAATTATGCAAGAAAAATAAAAAAAAGGCATCCAAATTGGAGAGGAAGAGGTAAACCATTTATCACTATTTGTGGATAAAATGGTTTTATATATAGAAAACCCTAAAAACTCCACCAAAAAACTGTTAGGACTAATAAATGAATTCAGTAAAGTTGCAGGATACAAAATGGATATACAAAAATATATTGTGTATATTCAGTTGCATTTCTGTACACAGACTATCAGAAAGAGAAGTTAAGAATACAGTTCCATTTGCAATTGTATCAAAAAGAATAAAATACCTAGGAATAAATTTAACCAAGGAGGTGAAAGACCTGTACACTGAAAACTGTAAGATATTGATGAAAGAAATTGGGGAAGACACAAATAAATAAAAAGATATCCTATGTTCATGGATTGGAAAAATTAATACTGTTAAAATGTCCATACTGTCCAAAGCAATCTACAGATTCAATGCAATGCCTATCAAAATTCCACTGGCATTTTTCACAGAAACAGAAAAAAATCCTAAAATTTGTATGGAAACACAAAAGACCCTAACTAGCCAAGGCAACCTTGAGAAAGTAGAGTAAAGTTGGAGGCAATACACGCCTTGATTTCTAATCATGTTACAAAGCTATAGTAATCAAAATAGTCTCGTACTGACAGATAAGTAGCTCAATGGAACAGAATAGAAAGAGAGAGCCCAGAAATAAACCCACTCATATATGGTCCATTAATTTACACCTAAAGAGGCAAGAATATACAATGGGGAAATGACAGTCTCTTCAATAAATGTTGTTGGGAAAACTAGAGAGCAGAATACAACAGAATGAAACTAGACTACTATCTTATACCATATATAAAAATTAACTCAGAATGGGTTAAAGACTTGAAAGAACTGAAACCACAAAACTCCTAGAGGAAAACATGGTCAGTAAGCTCCTTGACATTGATTTTGGTGATGATTATTTGGATCTGACTCCAAAAGTAAAGGCAACAAATGTAAAAATAAATAAGTAAGGACTAAATAAAACTAAAAAGTTTCTGTGCAGCAAAGGAAACCATCAACAAAATGAAAAGGTAGAAATGGGAGAAATTTTCAAATCATATATCTGGTAAGAGGTTAATATTCAAAATATATAAAGAACTCATACAAGTCAATATAAAAAAAAAAAACAATCTGAAAAATGGGCAGTGGATCTGAATGGAGATTTTTCCAAAGAAGACAGAGAGATAGTCAAGAGGCACATTAAAAGATCTTCAACATCACTAAACATCAGGGAAATGAAAATCAAAATCATAATGGGATATCACCTCAAACCTGTTAAATGAAAGGCTCTTATCAAAAAGACAAGGAAATAACAAGTGTTGGTGAGGATTGGAGAAACGGGGACCCTTGTGCACTGTTGTTGGGAATGTAAATTGATGCAACCACTATGAAAAACAGTATAGAGGTTCCTCAAAATATTAAAAATAGGGGCTTCCCTGGTGGTGCAGTGGTTGAGAGTCCACTTGCCGATGCAGGGGACATGGGTTCGTGCCCCGGTCCGGGAAGATCCCACATGCTGCGGAGCGGCTGGGCCCGTGAGCCATGGCCGCTGAGCCTGCGTGTCCGGAGCCTCTGCTCCGCAACGGGAGAGACCACAACAGTGAGAGGCCCGCGGACTGCAAAAAAAAAAAAAAAAAAAAAATTAAAAATAGAACTATTGTATGATCCAGCAATTCCACTTCTGGCTATTTATCCTAAGAAAATGAAAACACTAATTCAAAAAGATAATATGCATGCCCATATTCATTGCAGGATTAACAAGAATAGACAAGACATGGAAATAACCTAAGTGTCCATCTATGGATGAATGGATAAAGAAACACAACGTATGTATATAATGCAATACTATTCAGCCATAAAAAAGAATGAAATCTTGCCATTTGCAACAACACAGAAGGACTTTGAGAGCATTATGCTAAGTGAAATAAGTCAGGGGAAGACAAATACCATGTGATCTCACTTACATGTGGAATCTAAAAAACAAAACAAAACCAAGGGACCTTCCCTGGTGGTCCAATGGTTGACTCCGTGCTTCCACTGCGAGGGCGCTGGTTCCACCTCTGGTCAGGGAACTAGGATCCTGCATGCCTGTAGTGTGGCCCAAAACAAAACCAAGGTAACAGAGAGAACAGATCGTGGTTGCCAGAAGACAGGGGAGTAGCGGGAGGGTGCAGTGGTTGAAGGAGGTCAAAGGGTACAAACTTCCAATTGTGAAATAAATAAGCATAGGGCTGTAATGTACAGCATGGTGACCATAGTTAATAACACTGTATTGCGTATTTCAAAGTTGCTAAAAGAGTAGATCTTAAAAGTCCTCATCACAAGAAAAACACGTTTCTAACTACATATGGGAACAGATGGTAACGAGATTTATTGTGGTGATCATTTCATACTGTATACAAATATTGAGTAATTATGTTGTACACCTGAGACTAATATAATCTTATGTCATTTGTACCTCAATTAAAAAATTTAAATCACGTTTGCATGATTTAACATTCATATAGTCAAACTTATAAATCAAAAGTTTTCCTAACACATTTCATTTTGAAGGGAAATTTTCAAATTTTAATTATTTCAGTAAATAATTATTGCATTCTCTTTATGATAAGCTAAATATTGTAGATAGGGTTAAAATTCTTTTCTTTTCCCTCCCTAGGGTTAAAATAATTTTTGTCTGTTTCATATATGCATCCATCCTTCTATTGTTTGTGTATATGCAGAACAAATGGAAACATGTTACTTTAATTTAAAGTGTCTATAAATGGTATGGTGCATATATTTTGGAACTTAAATTTTTTCCTAGCAAAATGCCTTGATGAGTTTTCCGTGTCGGTACATACAGATAGAGCTTTTAAACTGTTACTTACAATGGATATACTACTGAATTATAATTTCTTTAGTAACCCAGGGAAAAAAGGGGCTCCTGACCTTGGCCTCACATATTACAAACTCAAATGATACATTTATTTAGGAGCTAAAACACACTTGACATTTTGGATCTGGTACTCTGGGCCAGAAATAACAATTGTAGCCCTAAACATGTATTTCATGACTAACCCAATTCAGGCCCCAGCAAAATGCCTTTCCAGCTCTACACCTATGTCCACAAACGAAAAGTGATGTATCTGAAGTATATAGCACCATGGGTAGTTCCTCTACTAAAGTTAGAGGTGGACACCGCTCCAGAATGGGGGAGGATTTTGTCCAAAAAATTACTGAGATAAGTGAAAAGGAATTAATTAACACGTCCAGTTCTTCCCAGCATATGCAATAGATTTTTGCAAAGTAAAATATCATTTCAAACAGTTGAGAATGCATATTTTGTGCTATTACTATTCATCCTGTTCGAATTCTAAGTACCGTAAATTAGCACAGCATTCACAGATGTGCTGCATGGTGCCTGGGAACATTTTACAGGATTAAACAATTCACATTACTATTAAAAATCCCAATGCATCATGGGTGAAGTAGGATACTAATTTTTTACATTAACAAATATATGGAAGTTAAATTACAGAATTGAAAATCATTTTACTTTTCTAGTAGTATTGAGATTTAAATTTTCATAACACTAAATTTATTGTTGGTTTTACTTAATTTTGATTTAAAAATTAGTTAAGTTACAATTTAAACTTTACTTTTTAATTTTAGTATTTAATTTCAAATATTTTAAAAGTAAAATAACTTTTAAAATAGATATTTATATTTTGATGTTTTTACATTTATCTTAATTTATGATTTTTCAATGAATTTATTATATTTCTGACTATAAATATTTGGGAGGAAAATATACTAAATTTTTTTACTCTATAAATAAAACTGTATTTCATTTTTAATTCTTTCAAAAGAATAAATAAGGTCAAGATAATGGTGGAAACAAAGTGGAGTTTAGAAAAGAAACAAAGCTGTAAAGAAAAGAAAAATCTTCAGAGAGGCACTGTTATTAATTTGTTAAAACTTGGAAACAATAAAGTAAGCATTTTATGCTGTTAAGCACAAACTACATAAAATTTGCTAATAGGACAATATGGATTTGTGATTTGTTGAAGGTAATTACTGATAAAATAATGACAGTGATCAAGAAAATTAATCTCACCAAATTCAAACCTACAACTTGAGCAGGTCAGATAAAATCCCTGCAGCTTATATCTGTGCTACTAAATGAAGTTTTAATTGTTGATTACAATCATGAGAATTAAAAAAAGAATTATTCATATTGAATTTACAGATTAAAATTTAAAAAGTGCAACTCTCCCCATGACTTTTTCATTGATTGTACATCTGTTATAGAAAGTACAATTTTCAGTTTGAGAGGAAAATTGCAAAAATGATTTTGAATATTAACTATTAACACATGATGAAGAGTAAGTTTATTGGTAAAGGAAGAATCTTGGTCAGAATTGGTAAAGTAAGAATCTTGGTCAGAATATTAGTAAATATTCTATGGCATATTTGGCAACATAGTATAAGTTTATTCCTGTGAAATGTGGGCTCAACTGTCCTAGGAACAAGTCAAAAATCATATCTGATCTTTGTGCCCAAACATTAAATGTCCTCATGAATCACATGACAGATATGACATTAAATCTCTTGGATGCGTGGTGAGAATGTCATCATCCTATTGAATGCTGATAAAAACAATTATATTTAATTGAGATAAGATGTGAATGAAATGCAGTAGAATAATTGTGTGAAACAACAGCATATCTCCAAATAAATGCCAAATGGTCTTCGGTGAAAAACTTATTTTGAACTTCTACTACCCACAGTCATTTGACTATGAACTATTGCATATTATTAAAACTGTTAGCAAAAGTGTACCAAACATCTAAGTGTGGATATTTCAACCGTTTAAAGATTAGAATTTTTTTATTTTAGAAAAAAACTTTTAATAGAAAGAAACAAACTGATATAAACAAAAGTAACATTTGAATTAAAAATGACAAAAATATATGTACCTATAAAGGAGATTTATGAGCAAATCTGAAACTAACTTCTACTGAGACCATTTCTGTTGTCAAGATGTAGTCTCAGAAAGGTTGCTCACAAATTGAGCAACATGCTTCTATTTTTGATTTTTTAAAAATCGCATCTTAACATTGAAAACCTTGAAGAAAGAATTTAACAGTTCATGGGCCTAGATATAGATCTAAGTGACGTTAAAAATCATGCTGTGGTAGTCATTTATACAACTAAATTAAAATGTATATTCTGCAACAACGATAAGTTATCATATGTAGTTCATCGCAGTGTTTGGATACCATATATATAATGTGTTATCTGTAATCTACATATGATTTATTAGTTCTATTAATAATTTCAGTTTATATCTCCTCAGCAGTAAGAAGTGGCTCCAACTAAAAATAAATAAAAACTATGGAAGAACTACACTAGCTTCAGAAGGCTATCTACTTTGATATTAAAATTAATAGAACAAAAAAATTTTGGAAATCTGGATTATGGCATAACCTAGTTATTGACTTAATTGAAAAAATCAAGGAAGATAAGTTTTATGGAATAAATGTGTAATAATTTATGGATTATCACATCTTTGTTTAATTCAAATATTGCTAGCCTATTAAAAGACCTTTTAGACAATGGCAATAATAACTACACCAGTCATGTGTTGATATCATGCTGACTTTCAGTAATATAAAAATGTAGCTCTACACATGCTTTTCAATTTTGAGATTATGATGGTCTATCAAGAGGGAAGAGCATATTAAAAGTTACAGCCTTGGTTTAAAACTTTTTCTAAGTTGTAAGATAAAACGTTGTCAGATTTCATAGATACTGCTAAACTGCTCTGATTTTAGTCTCCTTCCCTCCAGTTCCCCATACCTTTGCCAACACTCAGTCAATCCTGTCTTCTGCATCTCTTCCTTGTTAAACTTTAATATCTTTTAACTGTAGATTAGAATCTACAGAAAGTTGTAAAATTCTAGTCTACTTTTAACTTTATTGAGAATGTTTCCGACATTATACCATACTTTAAGTTTCTGATAGATATTCCCAGTCTATTTAGAGAATTCTTCTTCATTTTTCTTAAATTTGAAGTTGATGATACTTCCTTATATGTTTATCTTTTTATTTGAGGTTCATACTTAGGGGAAGGTGTGAGATGAGTTGACGCAGTTTCTCTTCAACCTTTGCTCACAGAGATTCAGAGGGAGAGAAGCCCAGACAGTGCTGATATTGAATAGGTTGCCTTTTGCACGTTTCCCATTTTTACTGACATATATAAACAAATATATTGAAAGTTTGATGAGGGATGGGATACTTACATAGTTGCACAGTAATACCCCCCTCCCCCAATATTTATTAACTGGTAAAGGGGAAAAAGAGTAACTTTTTAGTGGAGAAGCCTGGTAGACACCGCCTAATAAAATGATCAAAGTTACCAATACCTCTAATAAGGCCAATCAAAATGTGTACAAACTTATAGGATGCAATGGAAAATACAGTGTCACTTCTATGATACTCCTCCTGTAAAGATTTGTAACCTGAATCTGATTGTGAGAAAATGTCAGACCAAGACAAATTGAGGAACTTCTTACAAAATAATTGAACTGTAATGTTGAAAAGTGTCAAGGTCATGAAAGTCAGGAAAAGACAGAGGATCTCTTCCAGATTAAAAGAGAATGAAAACAAATGCACATGTGATTCTGAACTAGTTGCTTTGCTATAACAGACATTATTGAGATGAATGCCGACCCTTGATTGAGGTCTGAAGATTAGATGGTAGCAGCATGTCATTGTTACTTTTCTGATTTTGATTGTTGTTTTGTGGTTATGTAGGAGAATGTCCTTATTTTCAAGATAATACTAAAGATATTTAAAACTTCAAGAATTTAAAAATACATGAAAAAATTTACTAAAGTACTTAGGGTAGAATAGGAAATCAGAATGGCAGCTTATTCTCATATGGTTCAGGAAAAATCTCAATTCTATTTTCTTGCAACTTTTCTATAATTTTTGATTGTTGCAAAATAAAATATATTTTAATTGTACTCTATTCATATGTATTATAATTAAAGCTAATGTTTATTAAATATTCCTCTAAGGGATTACCACATAGTAAGTTATTCAGTCTTTGTAGCAACCCTGTGAGATTGGTACTATTATCATCCCTACTGTACAGAATAGGAAACCAAAGAAAGCACACAGGAGTCAGATGACTTCCTCATATTTATATGGCGATAAGTGATGGAATTGTGTTTTGAACGAAGGCATTCTCATGGCTAAACCCTCACTTGTAACTACTAAGCTTCCCTGCCCCCTGGCAATTCAGACTTTGTTTCTATAATCATATCAGTCATCTAAATTTTTTTCTATAATTTGGGTCTGGGAAAATTCCCCTTGATCCGTACTTTTTATAACAGCTTTGTTTCCATTTATGAATCCCAACATTTCCTAAGTCAGAGCTTCCCAATCCATGTACCATGAATGGGTAACACATTCATTGAGGTAGTGATTCCTTAGCCCTGGGTGGACCAGGGCTAGTAGGACCAGGGGCAGCCACACCATGATGGCCAGGCCCCTGAGAAGTAGTGCAGACAGATCATTTGCTAGGAACACCATGATCTGGGATAGGGAAGCCTTTTTAGGATAGTATTCCTCTTTCCTTCAGCCTGTTACTTATTAGAGCCAAAGTTGCAAGAATTTTCTTCTGTCATTACCTAGGGAGGATATACCACACTATTAGTCTTGAGATCACATTAGGTTTTTTGGTTGCCCACATCAAACTCTTGACTTGGGATTGACATATTGTTGATTTAAATGTCTCTTTATATCATTTAGGTGCTGCTAATCCACACCTCTACGATCTATTGTGGTGATATTTTTCCTATAGATGCAAGGCCTTCTATTTAACCGGTTACATTTATCTTATATTTGACTCAATATTCCAAGCTATTCTGATCTCTTTGAGTTCTGAAAGTGCACCAGTATCTTTGGTATTCTTCCATTTTGTATCCCCTGAAAATTTACACATACATTCTTTGCCTTTATCCAATTTATTGTTTCATAAATTGAGTAATCCAGAGCCATAGATGCAGCCTTGAGCATGGCACTAGCTCAGCTACAGGGGTCTAGTTCAGCTGTAAGCCAATGCCCACTTATAGTGAAACAGCTAAGGGATAGAATATAGATGGCCCTGGGTTTCTGGCATTGGCTAGTGCTTAGTAAGCAATGATTTGTTCTGTATTCACCACTTTGAAGATCTCAAAACACTCTCCCTCCTAGTTCTTCCCTTGACTTTTCTTTAAAACTCTCAGGATAAGGATATTCTTGTTACAAGTTTCTTTCCCCGGAACATCGGTCAAATCAACTATCCATAACCTTTTAATGGGAGTTATTCTCAGTGATACGAAGTGTTGTATCTACCTAAGGTGTCTCAAAGTGAGTTACTTTGTTCAGCTTACCCTCCACAGTACAGCCGAGTACAGTGTGACCTCTCTCATTGAACAAGCAGAAATCTATGGATTTAACGTCTCATGGTCCGCTTTACTATGAGGTCTGTTTTTCTTGCTCACTTGGGTGTACTGAGTTTACTGTGGATTTTCTCATATTCACTTAAACTTTATCTGGCAACATGTAGGGCTTTGGAAGGTGTGGCACAGAATTCCCACATTTAACCCTCAAATTGTCCACTTCTTTTTTTTTTTTTAATTTTATTTATTTATTTATTTATTTGGCTGCATTGGGTCTTCGTTGCTGCGCGCAGGCTTTCTCTAGTTGTGGAGAGCGGGGTCTACTCGTCGTTGTGGTGCACAGGCTTATCATTGCGGTGGCTTCTCTTGTTGCAGAGCATGGGCTCTAGGCTCACAGGCTTCAGTATTTGTGGCACGTGGGCTTAGTAGTTGTGGCTCGCAGGCTCTAGAGCACAGGCTCAGTAGTTGCTGTGCACGGGCTTAGTTGCTCTGTGGTATGTGGAATCTTGCCGGACCAGGGATCGAACCTGTGTCCCCTGCACTTTCAGCTGGATTCTTAACCACTGGAAGTCCCTCAAATTGCCCACTTCTTTAGGATTGGCCAAGGAGCAGTATTGTTGTAAGTGACCAAGTAGGCTCTAGGCCAGTGGCTGTGAGCTGACATGTTGGAATTGTAAGCGGAGGGGGGAGAAAATTGTTTAGCTTCAGTTTTCTATGCTTTATTATTATTTATCCTTATTGGTTTTTGTTGCAATGGTAAATGGGATTGTTTCCTTAATTTCTCTTTCTGATCTTTCATTGGTAGTGTATAAGAATGCAAGAGATTTCTGTGTATTAATTTTCTATCCTGCAACTTTACTAAATTCATTGATTAGCTCTAGTAGATTTCTGGTGACATCTTTAGGATTTTGTCATGTCATCTGCAAACAGTGACAGTCTTACTTCTTGTTTTTCAATTTGGATTCTTTTTATTTCTTTTTCTTCTCAGATTGTTGTGGCTAGGACTTCCAAAACTATGTTGAATGATAGTGGCGAGAGTGGACATCCTTGTCTTATTCCTGATCTTAGAGGAAATGCTTTCAGTTTTTCACCATTGAGAAGGATGTTTGCTGTGGGTCTGTAGTATATGGCCTGTATTATGTTGAGGCAGGTTCCCTCTATGCCCACTTTCTGGAGAGTTTTTATCATAAACATGTGTTGAATTTTGTCAGAAGTTCTTTCTGCATCTATTGAGATGATCATACGTTTTTGTTCTTGTTTTTGTTTTTTTTGCGGTACGCGGGCCTCTCACTGCTGTGGCCTCTCCCGTTGCGGAGCGCAGGCTCAGCGGCCATGGCTCACGGGCCCAGCCGCTCCGCGGCATGTGGGATCCTCCCGGACCGGGGCACAAACCCATGTCCCTTACATCGGCAGGAGGACTCTCAAACACTGCACCACCAGGGAAGCCCGATCATATGGTTTTTATTCTTCAATTTGTTAATATGATGTATCACATTGATGGATTTGTGTATATTGAAGAATCCTTCAATATATACAAATTGAAGTGGGATAAATCACAGTTGATCATGGTGTGTGATCCTTTTAATGTGCTGTTGGATTCTGTTTGCTAGTATTTTGTTGAGGTTTTTTGCGTCTATGTTCATCAGTGATACTGGTCTGTAACTTCTTTTTTTGTAATATCTTTGTCTGATTTTGGTATCAGGGTGATGGGGACCTCATAGAATGAGCTTGAGAATATTCCTCCCTCTACAATTTTTTGGAAGAGTTTGAGAAGGATAGGCGTTACCTCTTCTCTAAATGCTTGATAGAATTCACCTGTGAAGCCATCTGGTCCTGGACTTTTGTTTTTTGGAAGATTAATGTTATTAATATAATGATTCCCATTCTCCCCCTGTAAATGTTTTATATGTTAGGCTGTTGCATAATACTATCTCAGACCTTGGCCTTTTCAAAGCAGAGGTAGAGTCAGTAAAGAGATTGTTATAGGAAAGAGAAGCCAGTCATCAAGTTTATTTTCACTCGACCAGGATATAAATACAGATCTCTGCAGTTGAAAGAATTGTTTCTATTGAGTTATCTGGCCCCTTTTATTATGGCAATTAATAAATCTCAAAATAATTACATTCTCAAGCTTAGTTTAGATACCTATCTCCAGTGGGTACCTTATGGAACACTCACTTTCTGGGGCCTGGAAGGGGTACTGGCGGACGCAGAATAGAGTTCTGACTTTTTCAGTAGCCCTGTTGCCTATACATTTTATCTTCTCCACTTAAGAATCATACAGTGTGATACCATAGGCCCCAAACTCATCTTGAAGAACATCAGGTTTGCTTTTTTAAAGCCTTAATTAGTAGACACGCTGACAGATTTTATTTTTTTAGTATTGGTGGTCAGTAAAACCTTTACTGTGGTTGGAACATATAGTGTTTTTGAACTTTTTGATATCTTTGATCTAAAGAATACTATTTCACATAATAAAATAATTACTCTTTCCTTTTTAAGAAGAATGCTATAATTGTAAGGTATTCTGTTTGGTTTGCTTTACAAATAGAAAGCATTTGCAAATAAATTAAAATCTAAACTAGTCCAGTATCAGATAATTGGCAAATGGAAGTAACAGTGCAGCAAATGGCTCCTATAGCCAGAAGTTAATACAAAAATGATAAAGCAGTATTGCTTCTGTCAGGAAATCCAGTCAGCATTTATGTCATATCATTCCTATGGTCAAGTAATATTATAATTGTCTCTGGGTTAATAGAGAAGGAATTTCATAACAGCTTTGAAAAGTAATATATAATTGCCCAAAACAATTTTAGCAAAAGATTTTCTGTGCCATGGTGACATTTAGTACATTTTGAACTGGCCTCATGAGATCAACACAAAGTTTCCTAGAAATGATGTCGTTTCATTCTCTTTGTATTGTCTTTAGGGTCATATGATACCATTGCTGTGTTCAACAGTTGATTGTATTTTTTAAGTGTGAAGAAATAATCTCTTCCTATTTCCACCCTTCAAGTGGGTCAGTGGCAAGACCCCTTTAAGTAGTCTTTGAAAATATTACTTGAATAGAACATTTGGATATTTCTAGTTTACATTAATATAATATACCAAGACATGAAAACAAATTTAACCACTGAGACAAATCTTATAATGTAGAGAGGGAGAGACAACCTTATAATGCAGTCAGGTGACACTGAGTACTTCAAAATATACCCCTGTTGGATTTAACCAGGTTGCCTCTCTACAGTTTGTATTGTAAACTATATTGGGTACGTCTTCAACTTTTGTACAGTACACAGAAAGTAGTGAATTCAAACAGATAGGTTCATATTTGGTATTCTTTGTTTGTTGGACACTTATCAGAAACACTAAAATTCCCCCGTACCTCGTTAACTCAAAAATGACAAAATTGACTCTAATCATCTTTGCTTCTGTGGGCTGGATGATAATAGTAAGTAAATACTGTGCAGTTATTTACACTGCATTGACTTCCAAATGAGAGTGGAAGGGATGAAATATACCATTATCCAAATATAAAAAATGATCTAGTAGCATAATATAACTTTCTTTTAAAAATTATAATCTTTGCATCACCATAAAAATCCACTTCAAAGGTGCCATTATCTTTGAATCACCAGCCCGGTGCCGTCACAGATGATGAGAACAGAGCCAGCCTAATTGTCATTTTTCCTGCACAATGAGTTTATAAAACAATGGAACATAGTTCTTTCCGTTGCTCCTGCTGCAGGGCTCTGGTGTTTGGCAGTAAAGCCTGCACGCTGAGAGGGTTGGTAAGTCGATGTACTGCATCCACCAGATGTGACGCTTGTTGTGCTCGACTTTTCAGCCAAATCTGAAAGGTTATTCATAGGAAATTAGATAGTAAATGCAGATAGGATTTTTAATATTCCCGCTGTCCACATTTTTCCAGTTGTATAAATGGGATGATAACTAAGCTTGGGAGGGATGAGCCCTTACTCATCATCATATAGAAAACTCTGAAAATAAGAGCGGAAGAAATCATTTCTGCCCTCTGAGCATCCCTGAGGAGAGTAAGGCGAGTGCAAATGGATTTGAAAATGGCTCTCGCTACCCCATGCTGGCAGCGTAATTGCTTTGATAGTACTCTTTCAGAACTGTCAGGCACAAGAATGAAATCTAGGAATTATGCCCTGTCTTCTCAAATTCCTAGTGTATTTTTTAACTGTGTTGCAGTCCAGGGAGAAGTAATCCAGAAGTAATCCTGGTGGTGGCTGCAGGATCGACCTCCATCTTTGTTTTACACTTTGCCAATCCTTTCCTGCTCCAGTCCTGCGTTAGTCCCCCATCATACTTAGATTTCTTTTTTGTTTGTTTATTTTATTTATTGTTTTATACAGCAGGTTCTTATTAGTCATCCATTTTATACACATCAGTGTATACATGTCAATCCCAATCTCCCAGTTCATCACACCACCACCACCCCTCTCCCCGCTTTCCCCCCTTGGTGTCCATACGTTTGTTCTCTATATCTGTGTCTCTGTTTCTGCCTTGCAAACCGGTTCATCTATACCATTTTTCTAGATTCCACATATATGTGATAATATATGATATTTGTCTTTCTCTTTCTGGCTTCCTTCACTCTGTATGACAGTCTCTAGGTCCATCCACGTCTCTACAAATGACCCAATTTCGTTCCTTTCTATGGCTGAGTAATATTCCATTGTATATATGTACCACATCTTCTTTATCCATTCGTCTGTCAATGGGCATTTAGGTTGCTTTCATGACCTGGCTATTGTAAATAGTGCTGCATGCATTGGGGTGCATGTGTCTTTCTGAATTATGGTTTTCTCTGGGTATATGCCCAGTAGTGGGATTGCTGGGTCATATGGTAATTCTATTTTTAGTTTTCTAAGGAACCTCCATACTGTTCTCCATAGTGGCTGTATCAGTTTACATTCCCACCAACAGTGCAAGAGGGTTCCCTTTTCTTCACACCCTCTCCAGCATTTATTGTTTGTAGATTTTCTGATGATGCCCATTCTAACTGGTGTGAGGTGATACCTCATTGTACCTTTGATTTGCGTTTCTCTAAAAATTAGTGATGTTGAGCAGCTTTTCATGTGCCTCTTGGCCATCTGTATGTCTTCTTTGGAGAAATGTCTATTTAGGTCTTCTGCGCATTTTTTGATTGGGTTGTTTGTTTTTTTAATATTGAGCTGCCTGTGCTGTTTATATATTTTGGAGATTAATCCTTTGTCCAATTGATTCATTTGCAAATATTTTCTCCCATTCTGAGGGTTGTCTTTTCGTCCTGTTTATCATTTCCTTTGCTTGGCAAAAACTTTTAAGTTTCATCAGGTCCCATTTATTTATTTTTGTTTTTATTTCCATTACTCTAGGAGGTGGGTCAAAAAAGATCTTGCTGTAATTTATGTCAAAAAGTGTTCTTCCTGTGTTTTCCTCCAAGAGTTTTATAGTGTCTGGCCTTACATTTAATCCATTTTGAGTTTATTTTTGTGTATGGTCTTAGGGAGGGTTCTAATTTCATTCTTTTACATGTAGCTGTCCAGTTTTCCCAGAACCACTTATTGAAGAGACTGTCTTTTTTCCCTTGTATACCTTAGATTTCTGATGGAAGTAGTGGGCAAACATTTTCCAGACTCAACAAGACTATATCATGTAGTCCTTATCCACATTAACTGTGTTGGGTTCTTAAAACGATACAGCCTTATTGAGTTCTACTGTCACTCTTACAGGGTTCAGGGAAGTGTTGAATTATAATTTTAGTGTCAAATTTATTCTAACACAGTTTATGACATTTTACAAACTTCTAAGTTTATTATGTTCAACATCCATGGCTCTGTTATCTGAATGGTGTATTCATGTACTGAATATATCCCATTGGATAGAACATTGTTCCTTTTAAGACCCTCTTCTTGAAATTCATTGTTATATATATTTTTTCCTTTTTATTTCCTTTTTTATTTTTTTGCCATTCTCATAGCCTATTTATTTCCCTTAACAAATTAAAGGTTTAGAAATGTAACCCAAATCCATTCTGGGGCAAGAGTGGTAGTTTGTTCTGCAGTATTCATTTTCCTTCTATTCTAAGGCAGTAGGAACCCCAATTTTTAGGTAGGTACATAACTGCCCAGAAAAAGGACTCTATTTCCCAGCCTCCTTTACATCTAGGTGTGAGCATGTGACTTAATGTTTATTAATGAGGTATAAGCAGAAGTGTTCTTTAGTAGTTTCTAGGACATTACTTAAAAAATAGTAAGGTTATGTCCTTTCTTCACTTGATGTCTCTTCATTTATCCTGTTGCCTGGTAAGCAGATGTGAGTAGAATTAGCTGTTTGGAACCACATAGATTAGGTCCTAAGGGATGGTTAGCCATCGAACTTAAAGCAGCTTGGTTCCCTCCAGATTTGGGGAAACAAAGTACCACCTCAAGACTGTCTACCTCTAGTAGATTCCATGGTGGTGTCTGTATGACTTCTGAGCTCTGTACGGTAGAGGACTGAAATTGAAACTGGAATTGGGATATACCATGTTCTTCTTCTAGATAGAAAATAGTATTAGAAACAGGGGACCAGGATAGATAGAGATACAGAATGTGAAAACATTTTCTGGACCTGACTGGATTGTAGAAGGAAGATGTTCTGGTCTTGTTTTAGAAAGTAGTATGAGAAGATGATGAATTTCAAACACTTCATTTTATGGTTTGATCAGTTAGGCTACGAAAAGAGTTGTAGCACTTGTGGCATCCTAACATATATTTTATGCAATAAATAGTTAATCAAAATTTTCATTTGATGGAATGATTCTGTTTATTCTATTTTTCTTGATGACATTCTTCTTGGAAATGACCTCTACCATTCTAATTGCTTTTTAGATTGGCTGTACAACTGTAATCTGATATATTTTTTTAATGTACTATTACATTTGCACTTTTTTTTCCCCTGGTATCTCATGTCTTTACTTGAATAATACAAGAACGAACACCTGAGAGGTAAACTTTTTTGATTCTTTTGATGTCTGAAAATATGTTCATTTTCTCTTTATACTAGATTCATAGTTTGCCTAGATATAGAATATATATGACCAAAATAATTTTTCCTCAAAATTCTGATACTATTTCACCATCCTATAATGTTCAATAAAGTTGAAAAGAAGGTTGTACTATTCTCATTTTGAATCCTTTGTAAATCATCTCTCTGTCCCCTTTCCTTTCTCCAGAAGTTTTACTATCTTCTTATCCTGACTATCCTTACATTTCATGATGAAGTTTCTAGTTGGATTCATTCTTCATTTATTCTACTCAGTACTAGGTAATAGTTTTTACTTCCTTTATTATTTATTTTTTTTCCGAGTTCTTTCATTTATTGAAGTATAGTTGATTTACAGTAATAGTTTCTGATGTAAGGTATAATGATTCAGTATTTTTGCAGTTTGTACTCCATTAAAAGTTATCACAAGGTAATGGCTGTAATTCCTCATGTTATACAATATATCCTTGTTGCTTATCTATTTTGTATACAGTTGTTTGTATCTCTTAATCCCATACACCTAAAGTGCCCCTCCCATTCCCATCTCCCCACTGGTTAACACTAGTTTGTCTCTTATATCTGTGAGTCCATTTCTGTTTTGCTGTGTATGTTCATTTGTATTATTTTTCAGATTCCACAAATAAGTGATATCATACAGTATCTGTCTTTATCTGACTTCCTGCACTAAGTATAGTATTCTCTAGGTTGATCCACTTTGCTGCAAATAGCAGAATTTCATTCTTTTTCATGGCTAAGTAATATTCCACTCAGTGTCTCTCTGTGTGTGTGTCTGTGTGTGTGTGTGTGTGTGTGTGTACACACATATATACACAGAAACATAGCCCAAATCATTATCTATTTGCCTGTTGATAGACACTTGGGTTGCTTCCCTACCTTGGCTATTGTAAATAGTGCTGCTATAAACATTGGGATGCATGTATCTTTTCAGATTGGGGTTTTTGTTTTTTCCCGGGAGTGGAATTGCACTGGTTTATATTCTCACCAACAATGAACAATGGTTCCCTTTTCTCCACAGCCTTGCCTTCATTTGTTATTGGTAGACTTTTTGATGTTAGCCATTCTGACTGGTGTGAGGTGATATCTCACTGTTTTCATCTGCATTTCTTTAGTAATTAGTGGTGTTGAGCATATTCTCATGTGCCTGTTAGCCATCTGTGTGTCTTCTTTGGAAAAATGTGTATTCAGGTCTTCTTCCCACTTTTTGATTTTTTTTTTTTATATATTTAGCTTTATGAGCTGTTTGTATATTTCGGATATTAACCACTTATTGGTTATAAAATTTGTAAATTATTTCTCCCATTCCATATGTTTTCTTTTTGTTTTGTCTGTGGTTTCCTTTGCAAAAGCTTTTAAGTTTAAATAGATCCCCTTTTTTTTTTTTTCATTTTTGCTTTCTTTTGCCTAGGACACAGATCCAAAGAAATACTGCTACAATTTGCATCAAAGAGTGTTCTCCCTATGTTCACTTCTAGGAGTTTCATGAATACCATCCTTATATTTAGGTCTTTAATCCATTTTGAGTTTATTTTTGTAAATGGTGTAAGGAAATGTTCTAAACTCATTCTTTTACATATAGCTGTCCAGTTTTCCCAGCACCACTTTTTGAAGAGACTCTTTCTCCGTTGTATATGGTTGCCTCCTTTGTCATAGATTAATTGACTGTAGATGCATAGGTTTATTTCTGGGCTCTCTATTCTGTTTCATTGATGTGTGTCTGTTTTCGTGCCAGGACCATGCTATTTTAATAACTATAGCTTTGTAGTATAGTCTGAAGTCTGAGCAGGGTATACTCCAGCTTTGTTCTTTTTTCTCAAGATTGCTTTGACAATTTGGGTTCTTCTATAGTTCCATATTTATGTTCTCACCCTGTGAAAAATGTCCTGGGTATTTTGATAGGGATTACATTAAATCTGTAGATTGCTTTGGGTAGTATGGCCATTTTAACAATATTAATCCTTTCAATCCAAAAGCAATGAAATATCTTTCCATTTTTTTGTATCATCTTCAATTTCCTTTATCAATGTTTTATAGTTTTCAGAGTATAGGTCTTTCACCTCGTTGGTTAAGTTTACTCTTAGGTATTTTATTCTTTTTGATGCAATTCTAAATGGAATTTTTTTTGTACTTTCTCTTTCTGATAGTTCATTATTAATGTAAAGAAATGAAATAGATTTCTGTATATTAATCTTGTATCCTGAAACTTTGCTGAGTTCATTCTAATAGTTTTGCAGTGGAGACTTTACAGTTTTCTATATAAAGTATCATATCATTTGAAAATAGTGACAGTTTTACTTGTTGCCTTCCAATTTGGATGCCCTTTATTTTTATTTTTTCATGTCTGATTGCTTTGGCTAGGACTTTCAATACTATGTTAAATAGAAGCAGTGAGAGTGGGCACCCTTGTCTTGTTCCTGAATTTAAAAAAAAGGCTTTCAGCTTTTCACCATTAAGGATGATATTAGCTCTGGGTTTGTCATAAATGGCCCTTATTATGTTGAGATATGTTCTCTCTATACACACTTTGATGAGAGTTTTATCATGAGTAGGTGTTGAATTTTGTCAGATGGTTTTTCTGCATCTATTGAGATAATCCTGTGATTTTTATCCTTCTTTTTGTTAATGTAGTTTATCACATTGATTGATTTGGGAGATTGGACCATCCTTGTGTCCCTGAAAGAAATCCAAATTGAGCATTGTGTATATGAGCCTTTTTTATATATTGTTGGATTTGGTTTGCTAATATTTGTTGAAGATTTTTGTATCTATAGTCATCAAAGATATTGCCTATAATTTTCTTTTTTGGTAGTGTCTTTGTCTGGTTTTGGTATCAGGGTGATGGTGGCCTCATAGAATGAATTTGGGAGTGTTCCATTAAATTTAATTTTTTGGAATAGTTTGAAAAGGATAGTTCTTCTTTATATGCTTGGTAGAATTTCCCTGTGAAGCCAAACAGTCTTGGATTTTGTTTGCTGGGTGTTAAAAAAATTTTTTTTAATTAATTAATTTATTTATTTATTTTTGCTGTGTTGGGTCTTCGTTTCTGTGTGAGGCCTTTCTCTAGTTGTGGCAAGTGGGGGCCACTCTTCATCGCGGTGCACGGGCCTCTCACTATCGCGGCCTCTCTTGCTGCAGAGCACAGGCTGCAGACACACAGGCTCAGTAGTTGTGGCTACGGGCCTAGTTGCTCCGCGGCATGTGGGATCCTCCCAGACCAGGGCTCCAATCCGTGCCCCCTGCATTAGCAGGCAGACTGTCAACCACTGTGCCACCAGGGAAGCCCCTAAAAAATTTTTTTTAACAAATTCAGTTTCTCTGCTAGTGATTGGTCTATTCAAATTGTCTGTTTCTTCAGTTTGGGCAGTTTGTATGTTTCTAGAAATTTGTCTGTTTTGTCTAGGTTGTCCAATTTGTTGTTATATAACTGTTTGTAGTATTCTCTTATGATTTTTTGTATCTCTGTGGTATTAGTTGGTATGGCTCCTCTTTCATTTCTTGCTTTGTTTATTTAGGTCCTCTCTATTTACTTCTCAGTGAGCCTGGCTAAAGGTTTGTCAATTTTGTTTATCTTTTCAAAAACCAGTTCTGGATTTCATTGATCTTCTCTATTTTTTTTTAAACTCTATATTAGTTATTTCCTGTTCTTTAATATTTCCTTCCTTTTGCTGACTTTAGCTTTCCTTGTTCTTCTTTTTCTAATTCCTTTAGGTGGTAGGTTAGGTTGTTTATTTGAGTTTTTTGTTGAGGAAGACTTGTATCACTATAAACTTCCCTCTTACAACTGCTTTTGCTGCATCTCATAGATTTTGGAGCATTGTTTTTCCATCTTCATTTGTCTCAAGGTATTTTCTGATTTCATATTTGATTTCTTTATTGTTCCATTTGATTTTTAGTAGCATACTGTTCAGTATCTATGTTTGTTCTTTTCCCATTTTTCTTTCTGAAATTGATTTCTAGTTTCATATCATTGTGGTTGGAAAAAATGTTTGATACAATTTCTATCCTCTTAAATTTGGTGAGACTTATTTTGTGGCCCAGCATGTGATCTATCCTGGAGAATGTTTCATGTGCACTTGAAAAGAATGTTTTCTGCTGTTTTTAGGCTGTAACGTCCTGTAAATATCTATTAAGTCCAACTGGTCTGGTGTATCATTTAAGACCACTATTTCCTAATGATTTTCTGTCTGGATTATCTGCCCACTGATATAAATGGGGTGTTAAAATCCCCAACTATTATGATATTCTTGTAAATTTCTCTTTTTATATCTGTTAGCATTTGCTTTATATGCTTAGGTGCTCCTTTATTGGGTGCATATATGTTAATGAGTGTAAAATCCTTGTATTGATCCCCTTATCATTATATCATGCCCTTCCTTGCTTTTCTCGTAGCCTTTGTTTTAAAGTCTACTTTGTCTGAAAGGAGTAATGCCACCCCTACTTTCTTGTTGTTTTCATTTGCATGAAGTATCTTTTTCCATCCTTTTACTTTAAGCTTGTGTGTCTGTCTTTAGCTATGAATTGAATCTCTTGTAGGCAGCATTTTTAAGTGTCTGGTTTTTTAAGCCAATCAGCTTCAGTAGTTTTTAATCAAAAACTTAATGCTGCTCTTCACCTCTAAGAAAATCCCTTCTTTTTCCCTGATTATTTATACCTCTCTCTCTCTCTCTCTCTCTCTCTTGCTTTTAAAAATAGCACTCCTATGAGATCTCCTGGATTGATCTCATAAAAATGTGTCTCATACTTATTTTCTCTTTTTGCTCAGTGATCTGAGAAAGTTCTGAAATTTTGTTATCCAGGTCAGTACTATTTTTCTCTATAATCCTATATACTCTTAGGTGTTTAAAGTGGTTTTCTGTTGCTTGATTTATTCTGGTTTCCTCTAGTGTGAGTTTAAAATTGTTCTATTTATCCTGGTCTGTCTCTTTCATGATGCTGTTTTTCTTCATTTATCCTGTGATTATACACAGTCAATTTGTATTTTAGAATAAAGGCATTTATTTGTTATTTCATGTGGGAAGTAGGTTATCAGGTCAACTGCCAGGCTTCTTTTTTGGGTGAGTAAAAATACAGTCAGCTATTAATCTGGAACACCCCTAAGGGACCAAAAAGACCTTTGTTTCTATATGCGGAGGACCAGTCTAACCCAGTTTTATCTAGGCAGTTAGTTCAGTTTCTTTAAAGATGAGCCCCATGTTATCAGACCTGGAATTAAATACCCGTTGCCCTTGGTTTGTATTCTGGGGAGTAGAGAGATAAGGAATTTTTGGTTCCTGATTTCTGCCTGCCTTAAAAGTTGTAAAAAGAATGCCTCAACTCACAAATTTTATTGACTCTGCATCCTACATGCCTCCTAAAATCGTTAACTTCTTTGAATCCTGCTGCTATTACCTTAAAATATCTTAAATTATCTACTCTTGTTTTGATTAATTCAACAGCCAGCTAGTGTCATTGACTAGTGTTTCCTCCTGTTCTAATATTGCAAATGTGATATTTCTAAAACCAAAATTTGATGATTAATTATTCATCCATTCATAAAATATTTATTGTGTTTATAATGTGAAAGCATTATTCTAGGCATTTGTTTATTGCCCTCAAGGAGCTTGCTTTCTAGTGATAATGTTGTGTGATGGTCAGGTAATAAACAAGTAGACAAGAAAATATTCTATCTTACATGAGATGACTCAATGTTGCATGGACATCAGTTATTTTTATATATATTCTTATACAGTTCATGAAATTCTAAACAAAATCTTGAAGGTATTTTCTTACCTTACATTTATTTTCAAAGTTTGTATGTGATTCTACAGCTTCCACCAAAATCAACATAGTGATCAATGGAAAAATAAAGGGTATAACCATACTAAATATTCTTATTTATTGTAAGATAAAATCAGTATTTTAGATCAGTGACACGAAGTTATTTTTTTCTCTATAAAATAAAAGCACAATGTAGAACTATGAGTGTTCAGAGAAGAGATTATAGGATGTAAAGAAATGATAAGAGAGATGAACCGATGGACTTAAAGTAAGAAGAGAAATAAAAATTTGGAATGTCAGGGAAGTTAAAACCAAATCAGAATAAGCACAAGGAAAAATAGATAACATTGAAAACATAGTAAGAGGAATGAGAAACAAACAAAAGAAAATAAAAATGAGTTAAAAGGGGCTAGAGACAAAATGATAGGATTGGAATAGAGGCAAACAAGATTCAGTAGATGTGTAAGTGAAAACCCAAAGGGGAGAGAAATAATGGAATAGACAACTATTTAAGCAATTATAGAACAAACCAACCAATCAAACAAACAAACCAAAAAAACCTTTATAGAAATGAAATGAACTTGCATCCACAAAATGAAAATATACACTGCTTTTTTTTTTTTTTTTTTTTTGCGATATGTGGGCCTCTCACTACTGTGGCCTCTCCTGTTGCGGAGCACAGGCCCTGGACGCGCAGGCTCAGCGGCCATGGCTCACAGGCCCAGCCACTCCGTGGCATGTGGGATCTTCCCAGACCAGGGCACGAACCTGTGTCCCCTACATCGACAGGCGGACTCTTAACCACTGCGCCATCAGGGAAGCCCTACACTGCTTTTTTGAAACTACATATCTTTGTAAGTTTTCTAGACTTCAAATTTAAAAACATAGACATGAGTTTTATGCATTTTCCTTTTTTCACTTTCCAAGTTTTACATTGATTTTGTATTATTTTTAACTTTAGAAAAAAATGACTCTGGTAAACCGAGACAAATGAGAAAAAGCTTAGTAGCTCTAACATGGATCGAGAGAAGCTGTGTAAATGTGGTAAAGATTGGTCATAGACTCTGTACCTCTCAGTAGTTGATGCAGAAGAAAAATTATCATTGACAGTTGTTTTTAAAATGAAAAGTGTAATCCATTAGGAAAATGATTGGTTTTAGAGAGGATTTTGATCCAGTATGAACACTATGTGGTGGAGATACCGTCTTCAACAATATTTGGATTGCCAGTAAAATGATATAAAGTGAAATATTGCTCTGTAACAGCATTTCTTTGAGCAGCTCTCTGATGGCCTCCCTTAATCCAACGGCAAATAAGAGGACGTAGAGAAAGGATATTTATTTAACTAATAATTTTTCAAAATATTAACTCTTTCAACCACATTTTTTTAGGTATTTGGTAATAAGTTCGCAGGTTTTTGCTAACAAATATGTCTACTGTATATATTCCTGTTTTTAATATACATTTACTTTGGCTGCCTTTGCTGAATCATCTGGCATCAATGTGTATAATGCTTGACTGGATCCAGGTAGTAGTCCATTCAGACTATCAGTTAATCTCCAATAATTTCTCTAAAACATGAGGTTAGTAACAATGGACCATTTCAGTTTTTACAGACTTTGATGATGTTTAAAATGTTTTGAATTCTTCTGGGAAAATGACATATAAATGTAATTCAAGGTAACTCTTATACTTGCCATCATCTAAATTTGACAGCCTTGGTACAGGTCTTAAATATACCCAGTCCTCACATGGGACTCACGCGTTTTATTTTGTAAGCATTCTAAGTCTTTGCTGATATCCTTACAGTGGAATTTGATTGCCTAGATATACTTCCTCCGTGTGTTTTACAGCATTTTCACTTATCCTTCCTAACAGACACTTTATACATTGCATGGCAGTGTATTATTGTCTTCTAGGGTTAGCTACGTGCTTTACATACCATTAAATGGTAAGGTTGTATGGGAAAGCCCACTGGCATAAACTGTGGAGAGTCAGCAGTTTTGAACTTGGTAAGTCAAGGCTGTGTTTGAGGGCTCTGAGGAGACTAAATATTTTATTCACAGAGTAATTCAGTGTATGTCTGAGGTTTCATCCAAGAGTATGCCTATCAGGAAAATGCTGAATATATAGTATTAGCAAGAGGGAAGCAATTTTAGCTGCATGTATCTCTGCCAAAGTGAGTTGGCCAGCATCCTGTAAGGAACACGTTAAAAAAGGGAACAATGTAACACTTCACCTAAAGCTAAAAGCTAAAGACTGTGAATTCCATATCTTTAAGTACACACTTTTTTCCAGATTACAGGGTGAGGAATGTTTAGCCATTCCAGTGATTGGATAGACTAGCTATCTAAAATAATTTTAAGTGCTTTGCAATAGCTCTGACTTCCAGGGCAAATCGTATTCATTTTGAAGTTTAAAACGTCTCTGTTTGCACCCACTTGAAAACTTTGGTTTGAAAATTTAATTACTGTTATATCTCTTATTAGCTAAACTACTAAAGAATTTGCCTGTACTATCTTAAAGTATATTAAGTAAGAAAATAATTATTCTTGTGTTCTCAAGTTCTTGTTACACATTTGGAGACAAGTATTCAATGTCTGTACTTTACAGAGGAGGAAGAAAAAGGGCCTAAAAACTCTTCTAAAATAAATACTAACTCCTACAAGCCTGAAGTTTTATTCATAGGTAGTTAAGTTTTTATCTGTGGGTTGAAACCAGGGCTCAGTCTCCACTTGGTTGTACTTTGGAATCCCTAGGGAGCTTTAAAATATCCTGCTCTCTGGATCCCAGACCCCGAGTTTCTGAATTAATTGTTCTGAGGTATGTCCTTGCCATTCAGTGAATGCTTAGAAGAGGAAGCTAAGATTCAGATTCTAGGTGACCCTTTCAACTCTCATAATGACACTCCTACTGTTTGTCATGACATACACAACCCCGTGTTGTGCAGGGTCAAGAGAGAAGGGAAACCAAGAAAAAAATGTCTTTAACAGTTAAAGTGGGAAAGAGGTTTGTCACTCATATGAGCTTTTTCCAAAATAGCTTATTTAAACTGTTACAGAATCATAGCCTTATACCCATGACTCAGTAGGAAACATGATATCAGTAAAATCTCTGAGGATTCTGTATACCAACAAAATTTGATTGACAATATACAAATCAATGTAATATTGGGAGATAATCCTCTGTGGATCTCTTCTGTGTCTGCATGTCTTGAAAGCAGAGGCACTGCCTGTCGTTTTTCAAGACTATGTTCTCCAGGATTTTTTATAGTGAACAGCCTTGGAAGATAGAGTATCTCCCTCTGGAGCAAAGGGCAGGCATACTTACCATCCATTGTAGAAGATACAGGTTCCCCAAGCTCAAGATTTCTCTCCTATAATACAACACACAATATAATACAATGTACAGTATAATGCAATATAATATAATATGCAATCCACTCTGTATTCAGGCATTTCTCGGGGCCTTTCTGCATCATCCCTTTAGGACTTGGGACAAAAGGAAGTGGTACAGATATGCTGATGCTTATGTTTCTTGCTGTGCCATGAGTAATAAAAGTCCTTTGTCTCTGGCCCAGGAGTCTTATGTCTTCTTTAAGCAGCCATGAATGGTAGCTGTCTAGCTTATTCATTTCCCAGTAGGTAAAATCTCAAACCCTTCACAGTTCTTGCAGGTAACACTGGTGAAATATTTTTAATGACTTAAAAGATAGAGTCAGTGATTACGTCCAGTCATGGTGTCCTTAATGCATCAAGGCTATATAAAATGTTATAACCATGTAAAAAATCAGGGAATACTCTACTCCCTGAGCCCTTTTTGAGGCATCTAGAGACAAAGAGCTTCATTTAACTAGGACATGACCTGGGAACTTGAGCAAAAAGGACTGGTGGTAATCATTCAGCTTATTTAAGTGGAGATCTAAAGATAAAACTAAGGTGAGGGCAAGTATTAAAGCCAGTATGTCAGTGCTATAGTTGTAATGAGTAGAAACATACAAGGAAAATTTTTGAGGTAAATAAAAGGATAAAGGGAAATGTATAATGGACTTATTGATTACTACATAGTAAATACTAGTAAAAGGATATTACCTAAAGTTAGTTAACCCTAGCATCAGATGCCTAATTAGGAAAAGAGAGGACCTTAGGCATTATAAAATGTACAAGTATAAAGATAACTACTAGCGCAGTAATACAAACTTTACTAAATGAGAAAGAACAACAAAACACAGAAGAAAAAAATAGTAAATTAAAAACAGTAAATATAACAAAGTGCACACAGTAAATACAGCATAAAATAGGCCAAACGAATTATATCAAATATAAATGGGTTTAACTCACTTATTAAAAGAGAAGGATTTTTAAAAATTTTTCTTTTATATTGGAGTATAGTTGATTTACAATGTGTGTTAGTCTCAGGTATACAGCAAAGTGATTTAGTTAGACACATACATGTATCTATTCCTTTTCAGATTCTTTTCCCATGAGTAGAGTTCCCTGTGGTACACAGTAGGTTCTTTTTTCTTTGTTTTATATGTAGCAGTGTGTATATGTTAATCCCATCCTCCTAGTTTATTCCTCCTCCCCCCACCAACATTCCCCTTGGATAACCATAAGTTTGTTTTCTAAGTCTGTGAGTCTGTTTCTGTTTTGTAAATAAATTCATTTGTATCATTTTTTAGATTCCACATGTAAGTAATATCATGATATTTGTCTTTCTCTGTCTGACTTACTTCACTTAGTATGATAATCTCTAGGTCCATCCATGTAGCTGCAAATGGCATTATTTGATTCTTTTTTATGGCTGAGTAGTATTCCATTGTGTGTGTGTGTGTGTGTGTGTGTGTGTGTACATATAATACATATATATATATTACATATACCACATCTTTTTTATGCATTCATCTGCTGTTGGACATTTAGGTTGTTTCCATGTCTTGGCTATTATAAATAGTGCTGTAGTGAACATTGGGGTGCATATTGGGGTGTATGAATCTTTTCGAAGTATGGTTTTCTCTGGATATGTGCCCAGGAGTGGGATTGCTGGATCATATGGTAGTTCTATTTTTAGTTTTTTAAGAAATCTCCATAGTGACTGCACTAATTTACATTCCCACCAACAGTGTAGGAGCATTCCCTAAAAGAGAAGGATTTTTATATTGACTCATAAAACTCAGTTAAACACTAAAATAAAGTGATACAGCGTGGCTAAAAATTAAGTAATGGGCAAGGGTGTCGCAGGTAAATGCAAACAATAAGGAAGCAGGGGTTGTGATATTGATATCAGACAAAAGAGAAATCAGGCCGAAAGTAACAAATGAGAAAGAGTAGGAAACTGTATAAAGTAAGGGCTAAAAATCACACTGATGATCAAAGTGTATGGATATCTTTGCACCAAACAGACAGCAAAAACTTCATAATGCAAAAAAAAAAAAAAATAGACTAGAATAAAGCAATAGTAAGTAGACTTTAAGATAATAGTCTTGGTTTAACATAGTTCAAGTAGATAAAAATGGGTAAATATATAGAAGGTAAGAACAAGATCACCAGTAAGGTAAATATTATATAGATGTGCATCAAATGTCTTATGAGAACATGGAGGATTTATAAAAATTGACCACAGTAAATTCTGTATAACAGGAAAATTATAAATAGCGTTTTCATATGATACTCCAATAACTAGAAGTTAATAACAAAACCGGAACACAGTCCTTTAACTTGAAAATTTTAAAGTTCTCTATTAAATATAAAAAAAAGGAAATAAAAGGTGAATTTTCAGAATTTCTAAATGAAAGCAGTAAAGAAAACCATATTTTAGAATCTATTGTTTACAGCTTAAAGCAGTGATCAGAGGAATATTATTCTAACTTATTTTGTCAATAAAAGTGAAAGAATGACATACATAAGGTATATTCCTAACTCAAACAGCTTGAAAGCAAAAGAAATGTAAAGAACAGAATAAGTATAAAGACACACTGAGAAAACAAATATATTAAATAAAATGCTGGCTCTTCAAGAAAAATTCAATAATATGGCAAAGCCCTAACTAATCTAATAAAAATAAGGGGTGGGGTGGGGAGGGAACAGAAATATGCAAAATAAAGTATAAGGGGAAACATCTCTGAAAAAGAGGAAATTTCGAACACTCTTTCAAAATATATTTGAGATTTTATATAAATAGTACAATTTACTAGGAAAATACAATCTCCAAAATTGACTTCAATTGAGATTGCCAGTTTAAACAGACCAAATGTCTATGGAATAAAGAAAGTCATAAACTATCCCACAAAAAGTTTTACACTAAGATGGTTTCATGGGGGAATTCAAGAAAACATCAAAAACTAGATGCAATTCTATTAAATTATTTCAGTAAATTGGAAAAAGAAAACTTTTAAATTATCCTTGAGACAAGTATAACACTGTTCCTAAACTGACAAAAAGTGTTCAAAAAATTAATACCAATGCAACAATTCTCAATAAAATACTAACAAAATCTAACAACACATTAGAAATAATACACCATGATGAACGGTGAAGCACTGGATGCTTTCCTCCTAAGACTGAAAACAACACAAGGATTTCCTCTCTCACCACTCCCATTCAACATCGTTCTGAAAGTCATAGTTACTGCAATAAGAGAAAGAAAAGAATACAAGATACACAGATTGGAAACAAGAAATAAAACTCTTTATTTGCAGATGACAGATGGTTTATGTAGAAAATCCCAAATAATCTATTAAAAAAAACCTCATGAACTTGAAAGTGTAGCAAGACTAAAGGACCCAAAGTCAATATACAAAATCAATTGCTTCTTTACATACCAGGAATGAAAAATTGGAATTTGAAATTTAAAAGTACCATTTCCAACAGCACCAAAGAACCCCCACTTAGATATAACTCTAAGAAAATAGGTATACTATCTACACATTAAACATTACAAAACATTGATTAAAAAATCAAAGACGTTTTAAATAAATGGAGAGAGATAATAAGTTCACATTTTGGAAGATTCAGTATTGTTCGGATGTCAATTCTTCCCAACTTGATTTGTTGCTTGTGATTTTGGGTATCATACTAAGAAACCACTAACAAATCAAAGGTAATGATTTATCCTCATTTTTGCCTGTGAGTTTTACAATTTTAAATCTTAGAGTTAATTCTGTAATCCATTTGAGTGAATTTTTTTGTTTCTGGTGTGATGAAGGGGTTTAAGTTCATTCTTTTGTACTATATGGATTCCTGGTTGTCCCAGTGCCATTTGTTAAATAGCCTATTCTTTCTCTATTGAATTGTCTTAGCACCGTTGTCAAAAATCAATCATAAGTGTAAACGTTGTTTTTTCTGGACTCAATTCTATTCCATCTGTGTCTGTCTTTAAGTGAGTACCACACTTACTGATTACTGTAACCTGTAACTTTGTAGTAAATTTTGAAACTGGGAAGTGTAAGTCCTCCAAATTTGGTCTTTTTTAAAAAGAAAAACTTATTTTGCCTATTCTGGGTCTCCTCCAACTCCATATGAATTTTAAGATAAGCTTTCGATTTCTGCAAAAAAGTCAGGTAGAATTTTGATAGAGGAATTAAATTGAATCTGTAGCTCAATTTGGGGAGTATTGCCATCTTAACAAAATTAAGTCTTCCAATCCGTGAATACTAAATAAATGTCTTTACATTTCTTTGACTTTTTTTCCAATGATATTTTGAAGTTTTTATTGTAGAAGTTTTATACTTCCTTGGTTAAATTTATTCCTAAATATTTTAGTCCTTTGTAAATGGAGTTGTTTCTTGATTTTAGATTGTTCATTGCTAGTGTATCAAAATGCGACTGATCTTTGTGTATTGATCTTGTGTCCTTCAACCTTGCTAAAGTTGTTTATTAGTTCAAATAGGTTTTTGTGGGGGTCTAAGGCTTTGAATGTTCCATCCTGTTATTCCTTCGTGTGTGTGTGTTTGTGGGTGTACGCGTGTGTAGACTCAATCCATTTGATTCAATTTTAGCTTTTTAGGTGTAAGAGTTAGATTGAAAAACTTACTATATCTCACACTGTCCTCTTCTGACTATGATCTCATTTCTTCAGACAAAAGGAATAACCATCTATGCCTTGCCCATTCTCAAGGGCACTTCTGGCAATATTGCAGGGCTCTGGCAGTGGGTGGTGGTTGCAACCTGTTATAAAGCATTCAGCCTGATGGTGGTTTCCAGATAAAGAATCTTAGTAGAGTTTTCAAGTCAGTCATGACGAGAATGATAATATAATTTATCATCACCCTGGGCCACTTTGGAGACTTACTGTGGGGGGGGGGCGTGAAACATGTGCTATTAATTACTATGCAGTACAACAGGCATAAACTTTGAATATCCTTAATAAAAAGGTATGATCATCCTTGTCATAACATATTGTCAACAGATGGGTTTTCAAGTGTAAATTAGACAAAATGAAAAGGGTAAGCCGGGGCGGAAGGTTTGGTACCAGAAGATGTCTATGGGTTCATGGTGGGGAACAAGGATTACAAAGGTCAAATCAGGAAGGATGCTCTACACCGATATATGCTGGCTAAGAGCATGGGTTTAGAGCCAGATTGCCTAGGTTAAAATCCTTCCTCTGCTACCTACTAGCATGTTAGTTTGAGCAAGTTGCTTAACCTGTTAGTGCCTTAGTATACTCAAATACAGAATGTGTTTAATAGTAGCCTTACCTCATAGAGTTGTTTTTTTTTTCCTCATAGAGTTTTTATGAGGATCATAACAACTCCTCATAGAGTTGTTATGAGGATTCATACATATGAATATATGTAATGATTTAAAATGAAGCTCACCATATAGTGTGTGCTGTGTAAACATTATCCATTAGTATTAGTTAAATACTGTAGTGATCGATTTTGTGTCTTGGGTAGGGATATGGGCTGAGCCAACTCCAGGAGCTCACTGGTTAGTTAGTGGGACTTTGACAAATCCACGTTGCTGACTGTATTACTGCTGAGAGGGACCTGTAGAGAATTTGCTGTGACCAACCTCTTCAGTGCTGCTCTGCACTCAGCCTCTGCCTTCTTTTATTTTTAAAAATATTTTAGAAGCTACTTCCTATTCAAAATACAGCTTTGGGAGAGAGGGTCTAAGAAAGCTTGAAAGGGGCTTGAGTTTAGTAGGATTCAGCATGGGCTTGGTAGTATGAAATTGTCAGCTACCCGGAAACCAGTTCCATGGAGTGATATGTTAACTGATATTCTGAGGTTTAATTTCTGACTATTAAACTCTGAGAAATACTAAGTATATTTCTCCTCTTTTTCAATAGCATGTTACTGAAACAGAGATTCTTTAGGAGGGCTATGTACAAGTTAACTTTTCTTTCCAGGTAGGAAAACTCTTAGGTAATAGTCTGGAAAACTCAAATGCCATATTTTCTTTCTCAGTTTAAGTACTTTCTTCTCTTAGGTAATTATTTGGCTGATTTTAACTTACCTTTTGAAGGTATAGAAAATTGAATATTTACTTATATCTAGAAGCTGTAAATTTAATCAAATTTTCTTCAGAATATTAAGGGCAAAAACCCCCAAAAACCCAAACATACAAAAAAAGAATATTAAGGGTGTTAGACAAAGGAAGAACTACATTGAAAATGTATCTTTAGTTTATACTCAAAGAAAATTCACTTTTTATTATTTTTATCAATTTCTTTAAGGTAACAATTGGAAGTTTGGGCTATTTATTACCTTTTTAGACATGATATGGTATAAACCCATTTGTAATCTTTAGCCATTAGATTGGATAGGGATTCAAAATTTAAAATGGGGTTTTTGTCATATTCCAGTTGGTGGTGTATCTGACTTTAGAGGACTTGGATATTGATCTAGAAAACAGACTTGAATTCTTTATTAGGGCTCTTTTTTATGATAGGAGGTAACTTTATTTAGTTGATAAGATTTTTGTATTTAGTTCTTTGCTTTTAGATGACTACTGGTATGCATTGCCTTATAATTTAAAAAAGGACCCTGGGGACTTCCCTGGCAGTCCAGTGGTTAAGACTTCGCCTTCCAATGCAGGGGGTGCGGGTTCAATCCCTGGTTGGGGAGTTAAGATCCCACATGCCTCACTGCCAAAACAAAACAAAACATAAAACAGAAGCAGTATTTTAACAAATTCAATAAAGACTTTAAAAATGGTCCACATCAAAAAAATATCTTTACAAAAAAAAAGGCACTCAACTTTTATAGAGTATAAAAATTAGTAGGTGGTTGTTCCATTTAAGATGAGTATTTTTCCCTTAAAGAAATTATCATAGGACTCCTTTAAGCCTTGCTTCTACATTCAACGTAAGATTTATTTTATATCGTAAAATAGTAGTTTAAAGGGGTATTGCCACTTGCACCTTAGAGCATACGGTCTTTGTCCTTTGTAAGGGCCCTAGTGTGATTTTATTGGTTGTGAAAATTTTCAGTTGAGTAGCCATCCTTGGTCATGAGGAGATGGAAGAATTGAACTTTCTTCCTTGTGTGGTTTGATAAGAGTTTCTCTCAAGTATGCTGAAATCTGGGAAGGGGGAGCCCCATGAGGCAGCTTTGGTGTCATCTGAGCGGGAAGGGACATATATCCCAGCTCTCTTTCCCCAGGACTTGTGGCCAGGGAGCTGAGCCAGGGCGTGTCCAATGCCCCTGATAGGCCCAGGGATTAGAGGAGCAATGAGTTCCCAGAAATAAAATCCCTTTGAGGAAAGAATATTTATGCTGACAGCTTGGAATCATCCTAAGAGTTCACTGGGAGGCCTGATTTCAATCGCTGCTTATACATAAAGTTTACAATTTACCTTTGCAAATATTTAGACTACAGTAATTAAAATTTTAAATAAATTCTAAATGACCAGAGTTAGGTTGACCATGTTTAAAATAACTAACACAGTGCCCAAGCATATGTAATGTACTAAAAATTTTATTTCATTTATATAAATTAATAAAGACAAATTATACAATCAAGAGTGTTGGAAACTACGAAAAGGAAAACTCTGCTATTACAGCCAGTTGTATGAGGTGCTGTGAGCAGAAGTCAAGTGGCAAAGATTCTCTCCTCGACCAGACTTTAGTCAGGCTCCTCTGAACCCTCTTCCCAACTAGACTGTGCCTTTTGGGCTTCTGTTTTCATCTTTGCATCACCCAGTTTCTAGCAAGAATTCTGCTAAGTCACTTTAGTGTGACTCCCCTACACTCAATAACTGATACCTGATCAATTTCCTCATCTCCGACCCTTGTTACATGATCACTCTTGCCTGCTTTCAACAAGAATCCTGTCTAGCTAAATTTTGGTTTAGCTAGAATCCCTCCTCACCCCAGATGTTTCCTCTTAGGAAATTTCTATCCACTGACTCTTGCCCTTCTCCTTGCCTATAAATCCCTACTCGTCCATGCTATATTTGGAATTGAGCCCAGTTCTGTACTGAAATCTTTTCCCCCTTACTGTAATAGTTCCTGAATAAAATCTGTTTTTACACCTTTCACTACTGTCCAAGTCTTTCTTTGCTGTAGCTAAGGTTGGGGATAACTCAGTACATAGTTGTCAAACATCATTCATTATGTCCTTAATCCCTGGAATTAAGTATTATTAGTAAACCGATCCAAATCTTGCCCCTGTCACATTGCACTTACAGGGCTGTATTTGCTTTTGGTGATGATCATGGACCATGCATTAAGTATAAGGGAAGGAAGGGACATGAAAATGAGAAAGAAGATAATCTAGTTTCTTGAGTAAACACCGTTTGGAAATTGGTAAATAAGTCAATTGTTATTGCTTAAGTCAGCGGATGTCAACGCATAGCAGTTAGGCTGTGTTCTCTGTCCACCTGATTCTATCCCCTGGGTTTGACTCAGACCAAGGGCCTGGCTCCCCCCAGAGCTGCCTAGGCCTTAGCGGAGAACAAAAAAGCCAAGGGAAGTCAGTAAGAGTCAAAAACTGTCCCAGCTCAGAGCTCTGGGTAAAGAGATGGTTAGGAGCCCTCCTGTTTTCATGGCTGCATATAAATCAGGGTCCACATTTTCTCAGCACAAAATAGTGATTGGGAAGCCAGGAGAGCTCAAAATCTGACAGAATATTCCTTCCAAACCATCTTTTCTGGGGCTGTCACTGTAAGCCCTTCCTGCCTGGAGGCACTCTGGTTGAGTCAGAGGAACAAAGGTTTGGGGGCAAAGAGACCGGTGCCCACCCGCCCCCCATACAAGCTATGCTGCCCATTAAATAACAGACTAGGATGCATGTGATGTGCACCTCTGTGCACATTTTTCCCATTTGCAGACAGGATGCTGGGTGAGAGGTGCCCAGAATAGTGCCCATTATTACTCATTCAGCAGATAATGATTGAGCACCTACTATGTGACACACATAAAGCTAGGCTTTGAATTGTTTCAATAGCCAGGAATTAAAAACTATAACGTAGGACATGGATATAGACAGTAACTGTGGTGCCTTAAATCAGATGGCGTGATCAGTCTGATCAACCTTTCAACTGAAACCTAACAAGTAGCCTTTCGCTCTTCACCTCTTGTCTTCAGCCTGTTAGGGGAAAAAGCGACCTTGACCAGGTGTGTCATGAAGTGAAGATGTCAGGTCAGATTAGGTGTGACCTTACCGGGTTATGAAAAGGAATTTGCATTCATATATAAAGTGGAGGAAGAATGGATTGGCATATGGTTAACATCAAACCTGTAATGGGGGACTTCCCTGGCAGTCCAGTGGTTGGGACTTCACCTTCCAGTGCAGGGGGTGTGGGTTTGATCCCTGGTCAGGGAGCTAAGATCCCACATGCCTCACCACCAAAAAGCCAAAACATAAAACAGAAGCAATATTGTAACAAATTCAATAAAGACTTTAAAACAAAACAAAAGCAGAAAAAAAACCTGTAATGGTAGTGGTTGCTGTTATTATCATTCCTATTGTTGTTGTTATTCTTCCAATCTGACTTTTATGGGGTATCACTCATGTCTTAAAGAAATAAAAGGGGAAAACTGTACACTGCAGGTTAAACAAAAACACCTGAAAGAAATTTCAACAAAGAGCAATAACCCAATTAATGTATTTGGCAACAATTTAGTTTGTCAGCTGTTTTCTTCAATTAAAACATAAACTGACATGTAACAAAATAGTGCCTCCACAGAGATCATTTAAATTTTATTACACAGCTACCAGCCCTTCATCTACTTCTTTAAGACAAAGTAACATTTAAAAATGTTACTTATATCTACTTAGGGAAATCCCAATAACCAATAAATGGTTATTGAAGTTGAAGTGCAATTATGTTAATCTCTCTTTAGAAAATACATGTAACTGAACGTTTCTAGGCCTAAAGCAAAAAATTACATAAATATCCATTCATAATATTCATAATGTGACAGATACCAAAATCAGGTCCAAAGATTAAGTTGCAAACATATAAAACATGCTGTGGATGGTTGGGACACAAGAGGAAGTGCGTATATACACATATACAAATAGAGCCTGAAGAGGTTGCCAAGCTGTAATTTTCCATGTCCAGATTTTATTGGCTACAGGTGCATCTGTGTGGCTCTCGATCTTCAGTATAGAGGTAGAAGCAACATTTGTGATTTAGAGATTTAAGGGTAGTTCCATTCCTTTGCTCCACTAATTTGAAGTGGAATATGATAGAAATATTTTGATTTCAAGCTCTGACGATTTCTTTGTAGAAATGGTTTGTTTGATGTGACAGTGTGTGTGTATGTGAGTGGCAAAGTAGGGAAAGGGAGGGGCAGGGTAGTGTACAAGGGAGAGGATCACAACATAAATACAGGTAGCAAGTCTTGTTAGATCCACATGTCCATACATGTCAAACATGTGCATATTCCTTAAGTAACGAGATCTTCCTAGCAACTTTCTGCAGGAGGATTGTAGAACTGATTAACAAATTTGCATAATGAAAAAAAATTCCAGCAAGCAGTTTTGCTTTGTAAAAGCATGTGAGCTGCCCTTACTGATTTCTACATTTCAAACAGTTAATATGAAAAAACAAATAGCAGAACATGGAGGACTACCTAGATAAGACAGGAGGGAAATATATCCAAGGATCTCTAGAGATCCTTGGATATATATATTTCTCATCCCCAGGATGAGAAAATTTCCCGAAGACCTCACCTCAGAAAGGGTATTGTTATTTTTCTTTCTAAGATCTATTTCAGGCAGATACATTACAAAATTCTGGCTTTTATATATTGCTTTATTCTCAAGGACCTGACTTTGAGATCAGGGTCATATAACGGAAGTACAAAACTTGGCATCATGCTGCTGTGAGAATGTGAAAAAAAATATTTACAGTAGCAATCTATCAGAAAACTTTATTCACACTGGACCCTTAGGTAGTGGGCAGAGACCTTGGGATTTAATTGTGACTCTCCTGTTAATTACTAGTGTCTCCTTGGTTTTGTTCCTTTGTTCTTCAACAACCCTCTTCAAGGGTTGATAATGAGAAGTTACTAACAAAATGCATACTACACCAAAACATGCTTCTGAGATGTAGAGCTTTCAAATAAAGATCACTTTCAACCAAGGTCCCTAACTAGAAAACTGCAGTGATGAAGCTGCTGACAGTGACCTTTCTAAACCCCAAATCTGCTTATATTACTTCCCTATTTAAAATCCATAGAGAGCTTCCCATTACTCGTTGAATGACATCCACACTCCTTAACGTAGTCTACAAGGCCTCGCGTGGCCCCTGCTTATTTTCCCAACTCATCTCTTGTCGTCAAGCCTGAAGCTCTTCCTCCCAGATACACCAGCTGTCTTCCTTCCTTTTCTAGTACACCTTGGCCTCACCCATTAAGCCACTGCACAGAAACCTCTTTTCCTGTTTCCATGCCTAGATCACTCCTACCTTTGTCAAGGTTACAGGTGACCTGTCCCTTCCTATAAGATGCTCTCCTTGATCCCTCAGGTGAAATAGACACCTTTCTTATTTGCTTCAAGCTCGGTATTTCCAATGTCCCTGTACCTTTCACACTGCATTTCACCTGCCTCTTTATTGCCCTGTGACCTGTTAACTCCACAGGGGTGGGGATTCTGTCTCTTTCCATTCATTCTGGTATCACTGTGTCTAGCCCAGTGCCTTGCACAAATTAGTGCCCTCTGAAGATTGTTTGAGTGAGCAAATACATAAATGAAGGACTCTATCCTTTTGCAGTTCTACTGTTTATAGTACATACACTTAAAAATGAGAGGTAATTCAATACTTATTTTCTTTATTTCCTTTCTCTCATATTTTTAACTTCTCCCTCCTTATCAGCAACTTGCAGTTTGTCACCCAGAGACATAAGTAAGTCTTCCTAATTTTAATTGTAAAAATTCTCCTCTTGAGTGTGAATTCCCATCAGCCAATAGAAGTGTTCTCTGGGGGCTTCGCTCAATTTCTTGAAATAATATCATTTGCTAGCTCCATTTTGTCAGCAGTCTGACTTTTTCCAGCATGATCTAACAAGCCGTTGATAGAACTTTCTCAATATTTAACAAGCAAGGATCTCTTTGATCAATCCAAAGGCCTGTTCTCAAGCCTGATCCAACTTCATACCAAGGACATTCTCCTCTGCGTATTCCAGATAGACCAGATGCTGAATTTACTTGAAGGGCCAAATGATGGTAGTACAAAGTCCCACTGGCCTGGTTGTCAGAAAATCAACTTCAAAATGTTCCCCGTTATTTATCCCCAAAGAATTGTTTGTCTAGGGGATGAATTCAGAAAGCTAGAATTGATTGCTTTGCCTCTCACCAGGTCTTTCCCTCTTGTTCTGTTTCTCATTTGTCAAAGCGAAGCCTTGATGAAGGCTTTCTACTCTCCCCGTCGGCCCTGAGAAAACTAACGTTCATTCCAAGTGCCAGTTCCAGATGCTACCAAACATCTGGTCCTCAGAGAGCAGAAGTACTGGTCAGTTTCAGCAGGAGTAAACAGAACAGGGAAAAATGGTCTCCTCTGTGATGTTACCCATGTGTCACCTGGCTCTGTGCCCAGAGCCTCACAGAGTCTCTCTGGGAAACTTCTCTCTGCTTCTGGCCATGACTCAGTATGTCACCTTGTACAGTCTTCCCCAGAACATGCTTATTGCCATCCTTCCCAGAAATCCTGCTCTTGTATACATACAAAGCCAAACATATTCCCTATATAAAAATAACCACAATGCATTGAACCCCTACCCACTCTCTCTTCTGATCTCCCAGCCAACTGAATTTCCTTGTTTTTCCAAGGGATGTAATGCAACGTTGATAACCACATGCTATGTGAAGTGGAGGTGTGGTTTGTAGCAACAATATCTAGTCCTCTTTCAATCACACAGGGCGTTGAAACATACCTGTTGCACAGTAACAGTAGTGCAGAAGTTTTGTGCAGTCCAGCTATATCAGGCATAAAAAAATTCAAGTATATTGTATATATATTTTATATAACAGTTGATCCTCATTGTTCACGGATTCTGTATTTGAGAATTTGCTTACTCACTTGAATTTCTTTACAACCCTGAAATCAATATACTCAAGGTGTTTTCATGGTCATTGCCAGACATGCACAGAGTGAGAAAAACTTTGAGTCGCCCAAGTTGCTCAGTTTCCAGCAGAGGCCAAATAAGGTGATGTCTCCTTATTTCAGCTCTTACACTGTAAGCAAGTGGGGCTTTTTGTGGTCTAATTTAATGGCATGTTTTTCACATTTTTGTTGGTGATTTCACTGTTGAAGAGAGTCCACAGGCATAGTGATAAAGTACTGTCTAGTGTCCCTAAGCATAGGGAGGCTATGGTGTACCATATGGAGAAAATACATGTGTTAGATAAGCTTCATTCAGGCCTGAGTTATCATGCTGTTGGCCATGAAGTCAATGTCAGTGAACCAATATGTATTAAATAAGTGTCATTAAATGGAAACATACATAGAATAAGGTTGTGTAATGACTGGTTGATGAAAAGGTTGTGATCGGAGGCTTGCATAAACCCAACCCTGTGTTTCCCCTGGGAGCAGTGGCTTAGTGCTTAGTAATTCAGTGTTCAACGTGACTTTATAGGACATAACTACATGAATATTGAGAATTGATTATTTACATATCAAAAAAAACGTTAATTTTTGAAATGTGTACTGAGGCTGCTATTTTTCCTTGGTCTATATGCTCAAGAGTTGGTGGTTGGCAGAACTAGAACAAAAAATTTCACAATTTGTATGGAAACACAAAAGACCCTGAATATCCAAAGCAATCTTGAGAAAGAAAAATGGAGCTGGAGGAATCAGGCTCCCTGACTTCAGACTATACTACAAAGCTACAGTCATCAAGACAGTATGGTACTGGCACAGAAACAGAAATATAGATCAATGGAACAGGATAGAAAGCCCAGAGATAACCCACACACATATGGTCACCTTATCTTTGATAAGGGAGGCAAGAATATACAGTGGAGAAAAGACAGCCTCTTCAATAAGTGGTGCTGGGAAAACTGGACAGCTACATGTAAAAGAGTGAAATTAGAACACTCCCTAACACCATACACAAAAATAAACTCAGTGGATTAAAGATCTAAATGTAAGGCCAGACACTATAAAACTCTTAAGAGGAAAACATAGGCAGAACACTCTATGACATAAAGCACAGCAAGATCCTTTTTGACCCACCTCCTAGAGAAATGGAAATAAAAGCAAAAATAAACAAATGGGACCTAATGAAACTTAAAAGCTTTTGCACGGCAAAGGAAACCATAACCAAGACCAAAAGACAACCCTCAGAATGGGAGAAAATATTTGCAAATGAAGCAACTGACAAAGGATTATCCTCCAAAATTTACAAGCAGCTCATGCAGCTCAATATCAAAAAAAAACCCAATCCAAAAATGGGCAGAAGACCCAAATAGACATTTCTCCAAAGAAGATGTACAGATTGCCAACAGACACATGAAAGGATGTTCAACATCATTAATCATTAGAGAAATGCAAATCAAAACTACAATGAGATATCATCTCACACTGTTCAGAATGGCCATCATCAAAACATCTACAAACAATAAATGCTGGAGAGGGTGTGGAGAAAAGGGAACCGTCTTGCACTGTTGGTGGGAATGTAAATTGATACAGCCGCTATGGAGAATAGTATGGAGGTTCCTTAAAAAACTAAAAATAGAACTACCATATGACCCAGCAATCCCACTAGTGGGCGTATACCCTGAGAAAACCATAATTCAAAAAGAGTCATGTACCACAATGTTCATTGCAGCTCTATTTACAATAGCCGGGACATGGAAGTAACCGAAGTGTCCATCAACAGATGAATGGATAAAGAAGATGTGGCACATATACACAATGGAATATTGCTCAGCCATAAAAAGGAACGAAGCTGAGTTATTTGTAGTGAGGTGGATGGACCTAGAGAGTGTCATACAGAGTGAAGTAAGTCAGAAAGAGAAAAGCAAATACCGTATGCTAACACATATATATGGAATCCCAAAAAAAAATTGGTCATGAACAACCTAGGGGCAAGACGGGAATAGAGATACAGACGTACTAGAGAATGTACTTGAGGATACGGGGAGGGGGAAGGGTAAGCTGGGACAAAGTGAGACAGTGGCATGGACATATATACACTACCAAACGTAAAATAGATAGCTAGTGGGAAGCAGCCGCATAGCACAGGGAGATCAGCTAGGTGCTTTGTGACAACTTGGAGGGGTGGGATAGAGAGGGTGGAAGGGAGGGAGATGCAAGAGGGAAGAGGTTGTGGGGACATATGTATATGTATAACTGATTCACTTTGTTATAAAGCAGAAACTAACACACTGTTGTAGGGCAATTATACTCCAATAAATATGTTATAAAAAAAAAGAGTTGGTGGTTGGCAGTGATGCCCGTGTCAGCCTGTCAGCCTTTAGTGACATACTGAAGCCCATGTGTGTCTGATTAAATGGACTTGTATATCACATTATATCACTTTAGTGAAATGAACGCTCACAGACCACGGGCAAATAGCTTAACAAATATTCCCACACAGAAGTGAAAGATGGTATGATATGTCTAATACAAGAAAGAAAAGTGAACAAAAACAATAAAAAAAGGCAGAACTTAACAATTCAGCTGTAGTATGAGCTTTTGGTCAACTCCTTATTAGGTGAATGAAAATTTTGTAAGATTTGACACACTTGCTCTTCTCTAATTAAAATTAGTGAGAAATATTTTATACAAATATAAAATATATATGTGTGTGTATATATACATTTATTTAAAATCACTACCATATATTCGATGGCTCACCCTAAATTGATATTTTGCCTTTGGTATTTGCAAATGATAGTTGTGTATGTTAATCACCTACAAATTATAAATGATTCATAATTTAAAAGTTTTTACTGATGGGGTAAGAGACCATTGGAGTAATATAGTTGCAATATTGTTAGACTATAATATCCAGTATATATACCAGTATATAATATCTAATATATACCAGTATAAATATACTAGTATTGACTCTACAATATATTGGAGTATTATAGTTGGAGAGAAGAGGCCACAAAAATCATGGCTTCTTATAAATGGACACATGATCTACAATTTTACTTGTAAGTGTATGTTTGAACATAAACTCTTATAACTGTTCAAGGTCATTAATAAAATTCTGGGGAATTTAGTCCTGGTATTGGTGACAGCCCTTGAAAACTTTATCTTTTTTCTGTTGTACTCATTCCTGATGTGGAATTCAGCACTTAGTTCCAAATGCCAAATTACACTTAACCCATAATTTCTCAGCTCTGTGTGTTTTTCTATAGAGAAAAAGAGAAGGAAAAGGAAAACCCTTTAAAATTCTTTGGATGAGGGTTTGATACTTTTCAAAATACTGGTCGAAACCAATTAATTGGAAGGTAAAACACATAAAATGGTAGGTTATTACAAACTCTGCAGGAAAATGTGAGGGCTTCAAGAGAGTCAACCAACTAACTGCTTGATGTGTTTGAGAGTGTTGGGAAATATTTTTATATTCTAACAACTTCAGGAAGCTCGTGGAGAATGTGTACTGTGCAATCATTCCCTTGTGTGTTTCTTCACATTCTACCATGTGAGCTGCTTCCCTCATGTGTAGGTTCAGCTGTCTACCCTTGTGTAAATAGGGCCTCTACAAATCATCTCCTGCAGGGCAATTTTAACATACTGAGAGATACCAATTTGTCTTATTCTTACTCCTGTGGAGAAAAAAGTTTATATCTCAATCCCAATCCAAACACACTCAAATTTATTTGCTCACTAAGTCGAAAGACCGGATATTTCTGTTCTGAGATTCCTTGTACCCTGTGGGGATTAACAGCCTGTTTGGTTTTAGGAGCCATTGAAGAGAGAGCCCTCAGGGAGACATAGGTCCTTAAGGAGAGACTGGCTTTGCCCTGTAAGGGAGAAGGATGGAATTTGCAGCTTGGTGTTGAAGACCACATAGGATGGGGTTAATTTCTCCCAGATGAGAAGGACAGGATTCAGGTTAAAGGGGTTCTGATAACCAGTCCCTTTGGAAGCATTCTGAGAACGGCAGGGCCTAAAAAGGGAGTCAGGCTGGTTACCCCCTGTCAGCTGCCTTCCTAAGACATTTTGTGCTTTTCTGTGGTTCCGCTGCCAGCTGGCTTCTAGTTCAGCTACTGGGAGGCAATGGCAGGCAAGAGGACCAGAGGAGGAGAAATCAAAGTATTGTCTCCTGCTTCCTTCCTCTTTGGGTGCTTCCTTCCTCTTTGGGTGCTTCCTTCCTCCTTTTGGGTGTCCGTGGCTATGTCTTTCTACCAGACTGGCTGTGTGGCCCCTCCTACATGGTCCAGCTCTCACTGGGCTCCTATAAAACTGTTTCCTCCTCTTGCACCTTTGGACCTAGTGGTGGTATTGGCTTTCTTCTGCTAGCCTCTGGGAGCTTCAACCTCTTTTGTGGATTCCTTTAATTTGGGCCATACCTCTATAAATATTCCTTTCATTAAACTTTTTAATTGAGCCATTTACCCGCGATTCTGCCTTCTTCTGGAGCCCTGACTGTTATGGGTCCTATAGAGGTAGGGCACTAGCAGCTTGGGTATGAGGCATCTTGCCTTGGAAGTCTGGGATGTTGATGATTCTGTTAACAATTACTGTCTCTTGATTTGAGGTGTAAACTCTGGTTTAATGGGAGAATATGCCATGCAATGCACAGAGTATCAACTGCCAAACTAAGAGGTACTGACAATAGCCTGACTGATTACATCTGTCATGATCTTAGAGGAGATTTGGATTATGAGAATAAATGTCAATTATCATATTATACGACTGTAGACAATTGAGGTGAATTTGTAATAATCTAAGATATTCCTTGGAAGCTGTTTTTTTAAACAAAAGACTATAAAACATTCTCAAATTTACATATATATATGTTTATGAGGCAGAGTCAATGGTGCAGATGAAGTCTGAAATAAACATTCATTTATACATTTCAGATTCATGATGATTTAATATAAGTATGCATTATCATAATTATTTTGAATATTTAAAATATATAGGGTAAAATGGTATCAAATTAAGAATATCTTTTTAATAAATCATAGAGTGATGAAATAGAGAAATCTGGAATGTATTTAATAAAAGGATATAGATAAAGTTTCTTTTCTAGCATTTAGTGACCTTGATGTTACTATTTTATAAAGTCTAGGTCAATTATTGTGATGACTTTATGGAATAGTTTCCTTTCTTTGAATTTGATACAAATATATATGGTGCTTTATTTCCTGTGTAGGTAATCTCTATGAATTTCAGATGATGGAATGAGATTTCAGTGTACGTTTTGTCATAAGACTCCCAGTTCACTTAAAAGATCTATTTTCTGATTCTGGGTATAGTTTCTCTAGCACTGATACAAAATAAAGTCAGTGCATCACAATATAATGTGTATTAAATGGTTTGTTTATTCATCAAAAGTCTGCACATGGGGATTGCTGTTAAAAATCCACATTAGCGCTTTGGACTGAATATTGCATTATTAGTTTTAAAACTCCATTTTAAATAGAGAAAATATTGCTAAAATTTGTCACTATCCCTCTTCATCAACGTTTTAAAAGCCTCACATCTTATCAGTCATATTTTTCATGTTGTGTCTTTATAAATGGCTTTCTTAGGTCAACATGTGACTGTTTCTTATCATATGGACACCATTTGCATGTATCAGTGCTGCCATCCCCTCATACTCAGCATGTCCAGAATTGAGTCCATCCTCTTCCTCACTAAATCGCTTTCCCTTCTTTTATGATCATACTGTTCTTCTGTATTTTTTGTCATTACTTCAGTTTCCAGGGCTAAAAATCTTGAAGCTCTCTTTGACATCTTTTCCTCCTTCATTGTGCCTATTTGATCAAAGTCAAGACCTACCATTTAAAAAACAAAAAAAAACATTTGAAATATCTCCTGGGTTCTCCTTTCCTTTCTTTGTCCACAGCTGTCAACAGAATTCAGGTCTTCAGCTGCTTCATGTGTGTACTCCTAAAGGATGACACATCTCTCTAGCAACCCTGCCCCAATAAACACACACACTCCAATCCATTATGAATTTTACTCCTAGACCCACCTTAAAACACCAAATTTATAATATTACTCTTATGCTATTACTATTGCCAACCACATCTTAATTTTAAGAGCCTTATAACATGACCCTAATTTATTTATTCATCACCATTTAAAGCTATTTCCTAACATGTGTTTATATTTCCAGTCCAGGCTACCCTTCAATTCAGTTTCAGTGACTTTCTCATAAGCAGTTAATATTTCAGCCACACATATCTGTGTTCCTGCCATTTCCTGAATGGTCCATGCATTCTTACCGATTCATTTATTTGCATATGCTACTCATTCTGCCTAGAATGCTCTTCCCTGCCTCCAGCTGTCAAGTTTGTAGCCATTAAGAAGTCTTCCACAAACATCTATTCACTCTCCAGAATTTGGTTTTCATTTTTCTGTGCTCTTCTATATACAGTGAGTGTATTCATATAAAGAGTGTATCTCTCAGCTCCAGGACTTGCAGACCCTGCAGTCAGAAACACTTGACGCAGGTCCACCCAGCAGTGGTCAGGCATGAGCCCCAGGACCTGGCTTCATGCACTGGTGGGCAAATACCAGCCCCAGCATTGTCTGGGACCTGACTCCGCCCACCAGTGGGCAGACACCAGCCCCTGGACCACCACAGTCCCACATCCTGCCTTGTCAGGACCCAGCAAATATACCAGAGGATAGTACCAGCCCTGAGACCCCTCAGGGCCCCAACTCTGCCCACCAGCAGGCCAACAGCAGCTGTGGAACACCTTGGGTCCCTCAGTTAGCAGCTGCAGGATCCAGCTCCACCAAGTAGTGGGCCAACACCAACTGCAGGACACCCAGGACCCAGCAGCCAGAGACCCTGGGACGTGGCTCCACCTACCAGTAAGTCAGCACAAGCCCCCGGACTCCCTGATCCCTTGGCCCCATCCACCAGCAGGCCAGTACAACTCTGAGAGAGCATAGACTCCTCAGCCAGCCACTGCAGGATCCAGCCTCACTCACCAGAGGGCCAGAACTAGCTTTGGAACACACCATGGAACTGGCAGCCAGATGTTTCAGGAACTTGCCCTATCCACCAGCAAGCCGATACTAGATCAGGGAACTCCAGCCCCACAACTGCTGATCCCAGAACCTGGCTCTGCCCACCAGTGAGCCACCACTAGTCCTGGGACCCCCCCCGCCCCACCACCCCTGCCAGACAACTTGTAACCTAGCCCTGCCATTCAGCAGCTGGTAGTCTCAGCAGAAGGCAGGGCCTGGCAACCAACCAGACCAGGGCCAGCCATGCCTACCAGAACAAGACAAGGATTCCCACTCTTGCCACTTTTATTCAACATATTTTGAATAAATTGAATGTCCTAGCCACAGCAGTCAGAAAACAAACAAAAACAGAAATAAGAGGAATCCAAATTGGAAAAAAAGAAGTGACTGTTTGCAGATGACATTATATTATACATAGAAAATCCTAAAGATGCCACAAAAAAACTACTAGAGCTTATCAATGACTTCAGCAGATTTGCAGGATACAAAATTAATATACAGAAATCTGTTGCATTTCTGTACACTAAGAATGAGCTATCAGAAAGAGAAATTAAGAAAAAAATTCCATTTACCATCACATCAAAAAGAATAAAATACCTGAGAATAAATCTAAGTAGGTAAAAGACTTGTACTCAATAAACTATAAGACACTGAAGAAAAGAAATTGAAGATGACCTGAACAAATGGGAAAACATGTTCATAGATTGGAAGAATTAATATTGTTAAACTGACCATACTACCCAAGGCGATCTATAGATTCAATGCAATCCATATCAAAATACCAATGGCATTTTTCACAGAACAAGAACAAATAACTCTAAAATTTTCATGAAAACACAAAGGACCCTGAATAACGAAAACAATCTTGAGAAAGCAGAACAGAGCTGGAAGTATCATGTTCCCTGCCTTGAGAGTATACTACAAGTTATAGTCATTAAAACAGTATGATTCTGGCACAGAAACAGACACAATGATCAATGGAACAGAATAGAGAACTCAGAAATAAACCCATGCACTTATGGTTAATGATAAAGGAGGCAAGAATATATGGTGGGGAACAGAAGTCTCTTTAAAAAGTGGTGCTGGGAAAACCGGACAGCTAGATGTAAAAGAATGAAATTAGAACATTCTCTAACACCATTTACAAGAATAAACTCAAAATGGATTTAAGATCTAAATGTAAGACCAGAAACCATAAAACTCCTAGAAGAAAACATAGGCAAAATACTCTGACATAAACCATAGCAATATTTCTTTCTGCTCTGTCTCCTAGGGCAATGGAAATGAATAGAAATAAAAGCAAAAATAAACAAATGGAACCTAATTAAACTTAAAAACTTTTGCACAGCAAAGGAAATCATTGACAAAACAAAAAGACAACCTACTGAATGGGAGAAAATATTTGCAAATGATATGACTGATAAGAAGTTAATATCCAAAATATATGAACAACTCATACAACTCAATATCAATAAAAGAAACAACACAATAAAAAAATGGGCAGAAGATCCAAATAGATATTTTTCCAAAGAAGACATATAGATGGCCAACAGGTATATGAAAAGGTGCCCAACATCACTAACTATCCAAGAAATGCAAATGAAACCCACAATGAGATACCACCTCACTCCTGTCAGAATGGCTGTCATCAAAAAGAACACAAATAACAAATGTTGGTGAGGATGTAGATGAAAAGGAACACTTGTGCGCTGTGGGTGGGAACGTAAATTGGTGCAGCCACTGTGGAAAACAATATAGAGAGGTTCCTCAAAAAACTAAAAATAGAACTACCATACCATCTAGTAGTTCCACTCCTTTGTGTATATTGGAAGAAAACAAAAACACTAATTTGAAAATATACATGCACCCCAGTGTTCACTGTAGCATTATTTCCAATAGCCAAGATATGGCACCAACCTGTTTCTATCAGCAAACAAATGGAAAAAGAAGCTGTGGTGTATATATACAATGGAATACTACTCAGCCATAAAAAAGAATTAAATTTTGCCATTTGCAACAACATGGATGGACCTAGAGGGTATTATGCTTAGTGAAATAAGTCAGAGAAAGACAAATACTGTGTGTTATCACTTATATGTGGAATCTAAAAAATATAACAAACGAATATTACAACAGAAACAGACTCACAGAACAAGCTAGTGGTTACCAGTGGGGAGAGGGAAGAGGGGGAAATGAAAGATAATAGTTTGTACCTCTTAATCCCCTACTTCTATGTATAAAATAAATAAGCTACAAGGATATATTGTACATCACAGGGAATATAGCCAGTATTTTATAATACCTTTAAATGGAGTATAATCTATAAAAATATTGAATCACTGTGTTGTACACCTGAAACTAATATTCTAAATCAACTATATTATAATCAAAAAAGATTTTTTAAAGTTATAAAAAAATGTATCTTATTCATTTACAAATTCCCAGAATCTAGCTTTTACCTTAAAATAAGTAGGTGCTTGATAAATGTTGGTTTATAAAAATATGTCATATTAATTTCTCTTTGTCTTTGCTGAAGCCCAGTTACCTTTAAGCTCTGTTTCTAACAACTCCAAATCCTCAGCATTCACAGAATTAAACTATTATGACTTGACAATTTGTATTAGGGTTCTGTATAGCTATGTACTGAATGTTTGTGTCCTAATCCCCAATGTGGTGGTTATTTGGAGGTGGGGGTCCTTGGGAGATAATTAAGTTTAGATGAAGTCATGAGGGTGGAACTTCCATGATGGGATTAGTGCCCTATGAGATGATGAAGAGACCATAGTTCTCTTTCCACCATGTGAGTATACAACAAGAAAATGCTTATTTGCATACCAAGAAGAGGAAGCAAATTGGCTGGCAACTTGATCTTTGCCTTCTAAGCCTCTAGAAGTATGAGAAATAAATTTTTCTATGTGCCTCCCAGTCTGTGGTATTTTTATTATAGCAGCCTGAATTAACACATAGATTTATTTTAAGGAACTGTCTCACATGATTCTGCAGGTTGGCAGGTCCAAATCTACAGTGTGGGCTGCTGGGCTTGAAAACCGAAGAAAGGTGATGGTATGTTTCCAGTCTGAAGGCCAGCAACCTGGAGACCCAAGAGAGCTGAGGTGCAGATGAAATCTGAAGGCTCACAGATAGGCAAATGAAGTCCAAAGGCAGTCTGCTGGGGAATTCTCTTGCTTGGGGAAGTTGGTCTTTTTTTTTTTTTTTTTTTTTTTTTTTTTTTTTTTGCGGTACGCGGGCCTCTCGCTGTTGTGGCCTCTCCCGTTGCGGAGCACAGGCTCCGGACGCGCAGGCTCAGCGGCCATGGCTCACGGGCCCAGCCGTTCCACAGCATGTGGAATCTTCCTGGACCGGGGCACGAACTCGTGTCCCCTGCATCGGCAGGCAGACTTTCAACCACTGCGCCACCAGGGAAGCCCCGAAGTTGGTCTTTTTGTTCTAATCAAGGCTTCAGCTGATTTTATAAGGCCCACCTGCATTATGGAGGGCAATCTGCTTTCTCAGCGTTCACTGATTTAAATGTTAATCTCATCCAAAAAAAAAAAAAAAACCACTTCCAAGTTGACACACAAAATTAACCATCACAACAGTTGATGAGGGATCCCAGTCCTCCGTAACATGTAGCGATTTAAACATTGATAAGACAGCTCTGAAGTGCATACTGTGTAAGGTCAATGTGGTATTCTGAGCTTCTTGGTGAGCAAATGAATGTTGCATACAGTCTACTGCTGATGCCGTACAAATGCCTGAGAATTGGGGGATATTAAAGTTCTGGAGATATATTTATCTTAAAAAAATAAAGGATCTGTTGGATTCAACATGCTTTTATGTAAAAATTCATGGCTTATAGATTAGTACTTGTTTTCTGATTGTTTTCATCTTTTATAGTTACACTGTGAAATGAAGGCAGGAACCATTTATATACTTTAGGTTCCTTCATATCAGCCATGGATGAATATAGTAGATGTTTATAGTAATATGTAGCAAAATCCTTAAAATATGTTGATGTTCTACTTGCATGCAGTTGCTTACGATCTAAATGTAGGGACTAGAAAATAAGGGTAATAAGCTCTCAGGAGAAATGGAGGAGGCTGAATTTTCTGTTCTGGCATTGAATGGGTAGAGAAATAGTAGGTGAGAAAAGATCCTCAACCCCACCTTGGACTTGGGGCTTCTCACAGCTACTCCCTGGTAAATAGGCGAACAAGAAAAAAACCCAAACACTTGGTTGTCAAGAGGGCAGGAAAGAGACCCTGAAGGCTCACTAAGAGAAAAGTGTGTGGTGTGTTGGCTGATGGTGGTGAGAGCAGGGCAACCAAAGGAGCACTTGTAGCGAAGAGCCCAGGAGTGTCTCGTGAGACACCTTAATCTTCCCAGATTCCCAGCACGCCAGTTCTTTATGGGCTATATATACCCAGAGCCCGGCCCCCATCTAGGGGAGGAGTTTACTGTGGATCAGCCTTATTCCGGGCATAGAAGCAACAGCAGCAACGATGTGGCGGGGTCCAGTTCTCGGTGGTGCTGTGAGCAGTGAGGGTCTGTCGTTACAGTGATGTGGGAGCATGTGAGAAGCAGGGAAAGGAGAAGGAGCAATCTTCCAAGGATCTTTATCGTTTGCTACCTTTTGGAGCCAGGAGGAGGAACTTAGAGGCAGTGATCCATTAGAGAGCTGTTACGCTGTTGATCTACACCCTGTCTCTATTCCTGTCCAGGGTGTCCTAGGGAACTACTTGCAGCGGTCTGTTATTTATTTATTAATTAAACTTAATTATTTATTAACTAAATTGTTGATATTAGGGTTAATTTATTAATTAAATTGTTTATCTTTATGTATTAATTAAATTGTTGACAATGTTAGGGTTACCCAGATGGGCACGTATATCAGAACTCTTTGTTTCATGCTACAGAAACACAACTCAAACCAAAGTAGCCTCTGTGAAAAATGGGATTTACTGGATTATTTACCTGAAAATTTCAGGGTTTTTTCTCGTTTCAGACATGGCTGAATCCAGGGGCTTAAGAATGTCATGTTTTTCTCTCTCTCTCTCATTCTCTGGCTGTCTTGCTCTTTGGCTCTGGCTCTGTCTTACTCTCCATGTCTTGACACCACATTCCTCTGAGCATTGATTTCATTCTGAAGAAAGTTTTTCTAGTTTGCTGGAACAGATGGTTGTTGGCCACTCCAAGTCCTTGCAGCCCACAGTTAGAACAGAGGTAGGCAAGTAAGGGTTAGTTGAGGAGATTCCTTTATAGCTCTGGCTGCAGAGCCCCAGAGAGAACCCCGTTTAAAAAGCCTTGTGTCATATACCCAATTTTGGATTTACTTCTTTGGCTGGTCAGTACTGGATCACATGCTCACCTCAAAGAAGATATTCTGGGTGAACAGCAGCTTATGCACAATGGAACAGAGAATATGTGATTTGAGAACATACCATGTAGGTTAAATCAGAGTGATACTCTAATAACCACATTCTATACTTACAACACTAATTCCTTAGTAGAGTGAGTTGACTCTGGAGTAGCTTGTGAAATACATTTAAACTTCCCTTCCTTGTCTTTTAAAATTGGACAGTTTTATTTCTAAAGCATGGTTTAAATGTAAATTACATAAGATTTGGAGGGATGAGTTCTCTGAAAATACACAGGGTAAACTTCTGCCTTTTATGGTAGCAGTCCCTATAGCTGCTGTCTTTATACCGAGTAACACCAGGAGTTAACCCTGCAGACTGGAGTCTTAGGCCAGGGAGAAGGGTACAAGTGTCCATGTAGATCTTGAAGCTAGTGACTGGTATTTAATCAAGAATGTATATAATAGTACTTAAAATGTGCCAGGCTCTATTCTCAGTGTTTGATGTATGTTAATTCATTGAATCCTTACGACAACCCTATGAGATAAGTACTGTTTCCACACCCCCTCCACCCCATTTTATAGATGGGGAAACTAAAGCACTGAGAAGTTAAGAAACTTGCTGAACATCGCATTTAGTAAAAGACAGAAGTGAGACTTAAACCCAAGCACTTTGTCTTCAGAATCCATGCTTTTAACCACTAGGGTCTTTGATGTGTTGCAGATCAAAGAGAAAGGAAGGCGGAGTGTCCTGTGCTATTCCTCACTGCCCCCTATCACCTAGCAAAGTTGTTTTCAAATTCTGGGACTCTGTGAAACTCTTGAGTATCATTTTCAAATGCAGTTCACTTGTCTCAAAAATGGTTTAAAAATAGGGAGACTTAAAACTGATATAGCAAATGTTAACACTTTGGAAACCAAAGTATTAGCCAGTTTTGGCAGATTACCTTGACATTGCCCAGATATTGAAATGAAATTTCTGCCATTTCTGAGCATATAATTGAAATTCTTGTAAATGTGATAAGAATTATTAAACTTGTCACATTGCATTGGTGTTTAAAAAACAGTTGGTCTGTGTACACTTGAGTATGTTAGTAAATGTCCACAATACTCAATTAAATGCAAGGCAAGGCTCAGGCATTTTTGCATGTTTCATATCCATTGGTCGTTTATAACCATTTCCTTTTCATAAAAATCAAGTAAGATTTCCCTGCACACACAAAACTTTGAAGTCAGTGGCTACCGCATCCCACTCTTTGGGGTACCATAAGAGAAACCAATAAAATTAGAGCATTAAGTGAGCAATGTGGAATTTCCTGATGACTTGGAAAAGGAGAGGGCTTATACCACATACCACACAGAAAATGGCTTGGGATTCCTCTTCAACACTTTGCTTTTCAAAATCTCTTTTGACCCCCACCCTATTATGTATGAGGTCTGGAGGGAGGGAGAGGAGATGAGGTAACCTGCATGGGAGGAGGGTGTCCCAGGACCCTGGGCTTCAGTATTTTTGCCTCCTGAATTTTCCTTGGGACTTACTAAGGCCTACTCTCTCTAGAAAGCTACATGGGTGGATAAAAAATAAGACGTTTTCACCTGCACATTTTTCTCTTAATTTGTATTCAGTACTCTTCTCATACTAGAAAAGTATTTGGTCATGATTACACCTTAAACTTTTAGTTATGATTCTCTTGCCAAAAATATATACTTTACAACATAAGAAAAGTGTTAAAAAAATTAAGAATAATCCTTAAAAAAATATGCATTACATTAATTCTATTAATCCTACATGTACATTATAACTATATCAAAAAGCATGCAAAGGAACATAAGCTATACTTAAATTTTCTTTTGGGTAAGGAAGGAAGCCCAGGCCCTTTTTGTTTCAACTGTAGAAGACAGACATGCTGATTGCGTGGTCAGCAACACTTCCCTGCATGCCAGGACACCAGAATGTTACTGAACAAACACACACCAAGCCATGAAAAAAGAGACAGTGAATACCTAGGCTAGGTGGCAACCAGAATATCAAATTTGGGCATAATGGGTGAGGAGGTCAACTGCATGGTGATCGATGGCAACTAGACTTGTACTGGTGATCACTTTGTAGTGCATCCGGATGTCGAATTATAATGCTGTACACCTGAAACTTACATAATTTAAAAAAAAAAAACCTTTAAATAGCCTAAAAGAAGAATATCAGATCCTTAGTTAATGCCAATTACGTTTCTTTATGCCAGCTAATATTCTAATACTTCATTAATATTTCACTACATTTGCTAGAGAATAAAATACAAAACAAATCTAAACTGCTTATCTCTAAATATTTGGAGCTATTTTATTCAAATATTCATAGCAGTAAGCAGCAAAATAAATAGATAAATAGTTCTCAGATGTACCAATTGAGAAAATTAGTTGGGGTCAGACCAACAGAATACTTCTTACTGTTAGTTTTTGACTACTTCTTCGTAATGATCATAGAAACACAAGCCTAGAATTGTTTTTAATAACAGGCTATAGTGAACACTGATAATTCTTTTTATTATAGGTATGCAACTATTCTATGTTTATTTTCAAAATATATTGTAAGCCCTGTAGCTAAAACACCTTTTAGTTATTATCATAATAAAACTTATACTTTATAGTAATGATAACTTTTCTTTTGATAAGCTTTAAAAGTTTCTTTGGTTTTCAATCCTTTTTGCTGGTTTCTCTCTATTCCATTTGCCCCTTGATGTTCATCTTTTTCCCTCAAGTGTGCGTGTGTGGTGTGTGTGTGTGCACGCGCACATAGAAATCTAATTTTTAAAGGGGAGTAAATTTGACAATCCCAAAAGGGACATGTTAAAGATATTTTGGGGTTCAAGATCCTGGGGTAAAAAGTGTACAGCAAGCGTATTTTAAGATGATTCCACAGAAATATCTGGTATTAGAGAATGCTTCTGTGGAATTTTTTTTAAAAAGCCTGTTTTGTCATATTCCAATTGCAGATAAATTCTTCTTCTCTCTGGCATATGACAATTAAAGGGGACCTCAGATTGATTATTGGAATAGTAGAAATCAGAGAATGAGAACTTCTCCTATCTCCCAGTGTTCTAGAATTTACATTTTAAACCATTCTGGAAAATTCTATTTCTGGAATTTCTCCATTTTATATTATATGCATAGGTTACTTTTCTCATTTTAATTTATTCAGTATTTTATGTGTCTACTCCCTCATGCTTTAAATAATTAGTAACCACCATTTCTGTGCCAGGCAGTTCTAGGCCCTTTAGGTAGATGAATAAAATACAATCCCAGGCTCCAAGACAATGGAAGTCAGGTGGGAAAGCTCACAGTTTCACTGTGTTTATAGGGTCAGTTTAACTGCTGATTTGAAAGGACTTTAAAAAATCTTAGGAGGCAGCATTGAAAATGATCACTGGGGTGTACTAGTTATTTCTCATGAGAGAAATTTTGCAGTTAAAACAAATAAAATCAACCCCCAAAACCCTGATTTAGCTCTGTTTGGGTTAAAATCTGGGACATCTGTGTAGGTCAAACCAGTTAGATAATCACTAATTCCTGATCCCTTGCCATTTAAACAATTATTTATTTATTTATTTATTTCTGGCTGCATCGGATCTTCGTTGCTGTGCGAGGGCTTTCTCTAGTTGTGACGAGCCGGGGCTACTCTTCCTTGCGGCGCACGGGCTTCTCATTGCGGTGGCTTCTCTTGTTGCGGAGCACGGGCTCTAAGCGGGAGGGCTTCAGTAGTTGTGGCTCGCGGTCTCTAGAGCACAGGCTCAGTAGTTGTGGCACACAGGACTAGTTGATCCACGGCATGTGGGATCTTCCCGGACCAGGGCTCGAACCCGTGTCCCCTGCATTGGCAGGTGGATTCTTAACCACTGTGCCACCAGGGAAGTCCCCTGATCCCTTGCCTTTTTGCTCTATATTATAGCCAAAGACAGTTTGTAGGCTGATCAGAGATCTTTGTTAAAAGTTTGTGCTGAGTTATTTGTGCTGCATTACGTTTCACAGTTGGGTCACAGTGTTCAATAAGTTGATTTTTCTGTCCCTTTTATTTCTCGTTCTAGAGCTCTGCCATAATCAGATACATGCGACTTCCATTCTGTGTAATGGAAGTACCTGTACCTCGAGTGACAGAGGCAGGCTTTTGAAGTTTTCATGAAGCAGTTGTGCTGATTTGCTCTTTGTTCAGCGTGGAGGGTAGGATGCGTCTGGCTCATCTAATTTAGACACTTAAAAGTCAGATCCCATTTCTACTTTTGAAAACCATCTGGGCTGCTTTTTATTCTGCAGACCCAGGAGCCCTCAGTGAAATCAATGGGGTTGGCAGGAAATATCTGTGAAGAGGTGAGGTTAGCTTGTTGTGTGCAAGACATTTTTCTGAGACCTGGACAAGAGAAAAACAGCTTTCCCGGGTGATATTTTTACAGAAATAAAGACATTTTGAGGGCTTTTGTGGAATGGTTAGGATTTATTAGAAGATAGGACATGTTAAATATGCTATTAAAAACTGATGTAAAAACCAGTATGCATTTAAGTATTTTTCTTTTAGTTTTGATTGACCTCTAGAATTAAAAACATAAATGACTTAAGGCACAATTTCTGTGTTCTTTTCTTCTTATGTAAGAAAGATTGGGGGCAATATGTTATAAACTTTATCTTTCAAGTTCAGAAAATGGGGACATGTTAGAGGCTCATACTGGTAAATTGCAAGCTTAGAAGCTCTTTGATTAATGCTGTTATTCTAAAATAAGATTTGAGCCTAGTTATGGTGAAAAGAAATAGACTTTCATGCAGGGTCAATATATTGGGCAAGGTGATACTATGAATAAAGTTCAAGTGCCCTCAATTGAGCCTCTGTTATTTCTTCTGTGTCATTGTAACCATTTTCCAGTCAATAGTGTATAAATATTTTTAGACACTGCACAGCCAGGTAAATTCTGTTGACCAAAGGTAAAGGTCTATCTGTCATTAGTTCACTAAAGAGCAAGGTGATTTTCATTAATCATTTTTTAAAATTCTCCAACTCAATAAGTGGTTATTTTATCCATGTTATTATTTAATATTTATGGTGCCAAACTGAACCTCAGATATATCTATACGGTTGATATAGAGTGCAAAACTATTAGCTCTCTATCAGTTTGATCACTGTCATATGATTTAGTGTGAAGTAATGACATCAAGGCCCATTCCAGTCCCTACATCTAATCATCCATTTATAAAAACTAGGAAAAGCTTTTGCACAGCGAAGGAAACCATAAACAAAACGAAAAGACAACCCACAGATTGGGAGAAAAATATTTGCAAATGACGTGACCAACAAGGGATTAGTCTCCAAAATTCACAAACAGCTCATGCAGCTTAATATCATCAAAACGAACAACCCAATCAGAAAATGGGCAGAAGACCTAAATTGACATTTTTCCAAGGAAGACATACGGGTGGCCAAGAGGCACATGAACGATGTTAAACATCACTAATGATTAGAGAAATGCAAATCAAAACTACAATGAGATATCACCTCACACCGGGCAAAGTGGCCATCATCAAAAAATCCACAAATAATAAGTGCTGGAGAGGGTGTGGAGAGAAGGGAACCCTCCTACACTGTTGGTGGGATTGTACAGACACTATGGAGAACAGTATGGAGGTTCCTTAAAAAACTAAAAATAGAACTACCGTATGACCCTGAAATCCTACTCCTGGGCATATATCTGAAGAAAAACATGGTCCAAAAGGATACATGCACCCCAGTGTTCATTTCAGCACTGTTTACAATAGCCAAGACATGGAAGCAACCTAAATGTCCACTGACAGAGGAATGGATAAAGAAGATGCGGTACATATATACAGTGGAATATTACTCAGCCATACAAGAAGAATGAAAGAATGCCATTTGCGGCAACATGGATGGACCTAGAGATTGTCATACTGAGTGAAGTTAAGTCAGAGAAATATTGTATGATATCGCTTATATGCAGAATCTAAAAAGAACGTGTTTACAAAACAGAAACAGACTCACAGACTTCGAGAATGAACTTATGGTTACCGGGGGAAAGGGTGGAGGGAAGGGATAGTTGTTAGGGAGTTTGGGATTGACATGTTCACACTGCTATGTTTAAAAAGGATAACCAGCAAGGACCTACTGTATAGCACAGGGAACTCTGCTCAATGTTATGTGGCAGGCTGGATGGCAGGGGAGCCTGGGGGAGAATGGATACATGTATATGTATGGCTGAGTGGCTTTGCTGTGCACCTGAAACTATCACAACATTGTTAATTGGCTATACTTCAATATAAAATAAAAAGTTTAAAGAAAGAAAACTGAGGCTCTTAAGATTTTTTAATTTTCACGTGCCACAGAACCTGAAACCACTTCTCTGGTCATTGCAGTGCGCTGGTTTTCAAAGTGTGGCCCTTGACCAGCAGCATCGGCATAGCTAGGGACTTGTTGGAAAATGCAGGTTCTCAGGCTAAACCTCCAAAGGACTGAATCAGAAAGTCGAAAGGGGGACACTAGCAGTCTGAGTGTTAGCAACCCTCCAGGTGATTCTAATGCATGCTAGGAGTAGAAAATGGTGGGAAAATGAATCTTGCCTGGATTTCTCAGCACTCCTGAAAAACATCCTCCTTAGACATGGAAATTTATGTAATGTGAAGATAGGGAGTATTTGCTTTCACTTTCTCTAGAAATATTTCACTCTTCACATACCATGAGAATTAGATCTGTAGCCATTTGTCTGTTAAATTGCTCTGATCTTAAAGGATAATAAAACTTCTCATATCCTCCCAAAGGCTAAATGGTGACAGCCTAAGCCAGGTCCCTAAGGTAAGCCCTAGGGTGCTGAGGAGATGGGAAGGCTGTTCTTGGAGACCTCTGGAGGTCACAAAAGCTGAGAAACGTGAGAGAATCTGACTCCTGGATAGATCTCATTTGCATGAAATTGAGACACAAGGAAGTTAAGTAATGGTCTTGTGAGTAGTGACTATGGAGTTAATTCTATTACTCAGGCACATTTTGTTTGCAAGGTGGTCCATGCTGGAGGGGGAGGGGCACAAGCCTCCTTCCCCTTTGCAGAGAAAAATCACTTTTTCCTCATCCCTCATCTAGGGAGTGCCTAGCTATCCATGTAGGAAAATTGACCTGGCTCTCATATTGCCCTCGGAGTGAGGACTAAGTGAAAGTGGGGAGGGCACACATTTTTTACTGGGAGTTTTTAGGGGAAAAAAAAAATCTGTGTATCTGTGTCCTCAAAAAGGAACACTTTGTGAGTATATTCATGATAAAATTAATAAAGATGAAGATTAAAAACCCAACAATAATACATGATTCACTTAAGAATTTTTCTTTGTCTTAGGCCCCATACTATCTAAATTCATACTCATCAAAAGCAGAATGTCTGCATGTACACAGTTTGCATTACTAGACAGGACAGATCTAAAATCTCACTCTGAAGCATCTGTAGTTGGCTACTGCAGCGGTTTAAATTTCCCTAAAGGCATTGTGTAAGAACTTCTTTACATATGCATAACCAGAAATGCTCAAATGGTTAGTCCCTCTCAGAAAAAGGGCAGGGCCGGTCTCCAAAAGGGATTTAATTTTATCTACAGGATGTGGTGATGGTTTAGGACCACCCCCCTACATCACATGGCAGTTTGCCCACTATTAAATTTCAAGATCGAGTCTCTCTATCTCTTACATTAGAAAAACACCGCCACCTGCAACTCTAACTAGCAGTAGGGCTGTATTACAAATATCATTAATGTTCTGGGATATGCCCCATTTTTGTAGACAATTCCCTCCAGGATTTCATAATCACAGAGAGAACTCTAGAGATGAAGGGACTTCATCAGATGTATAATTCAATTCCATCATTTTTACAGATGAAGAAATTGACACACCTGGAAATTAAGTAACTTTCCAAAGATCTTGTGAATAGGAACTGGAGAGTTAGTTCTAGTTCCAGTTTCCTTTACTCTTTATAATCTGTTTTTCAGTATAATATACTGCCTGTATGAATGGAAAATCTCCCGTGAATTCCTTCTATTCAGAGGTACTTCTACCTATTTAATTATCTCTGGATTGGGGATGTTAAGCACAGGATCTTCCTTACAGGTGCTTTGGACTAACAGTGGCAGAATTGGGAAGGCCTAGCCGTGGTTGAGGCTCTCCGCTTATTTATAGCTCAGACATCTCTTAACCACATCTTTTGGAGGCTTATCCTAGAATTTCTAATTTCAGGTGCCACTGTTGCTTAAGCTTTCTAATCATCAAAATATCTTTATTTAAAACACAGGGATACTGTTTTTTTTTAGGGTTTGGTAAAAATTCATAAGGGAATGCATGTAAAGACAAAAAGCAGTTGAGTAACTTGGAATTCTCCAAGCCTTCTAAGAAGAGGTTGCAGAGCTCTGAACACAGAAGCAGATAAATGTGATTTTATAATTGTCTTAAATCTTAAATGGCATACTGTGGATCTGCAAAGCACACAGAGTCCAAAAAAAAAAAATTTAAAGAGATGGAATAACACGGGTACACGATTAAATGATTGAATAAGAATGATAACAAGTGAGTTAATGAAAATAAGACTGTTTAGCACCTATTTTTTTCTATCCTTTTTCATGGACTGCAAGCCTTTTAGATAGTTTTCCATGTTTTAAAATAATTTTATTTCTCATTTTATCAGTGATGTGAACTAGCAGGGAAAATAACAAGGACTCAAGATCCCCAAAATAGTCCAAACATAAAAACCAAACATAAAAATAAGATTAAAAATGCGAAAGTTGCACGCAGCCAAAATCTCATGGTATAGCACACCTAGGAAATAGTGTTCCTTTTACTAGAGTTTCGAGAGTAAACAATGACAGGCTTTTAAACCAAGTGGTCTAAATTTAATATGATTCAAGAACTATACATGAAATCGGAGATAAAGGCAGCAGAAGAAGGAGCCACTCATTTTTCTCTATTCTAATTATCTTCGTTTCAGTGGATTAGAAAATGGTAAATGTTGAAGTCAAGTTGGAGATGGTCCTGAGCTCAATCACCTGCCAAGTTAAGTCTGATAAATGGCAAGTGTGTATAATTAATACTGTCATTTTTCCCTAGACCAAAGGGCGACTGCAGTAACCATAGATTGTAATTGTCATCGTTGTCACATAAAATGTGCTATTATTAAGTTCAGGCTGAATTTTATTGCTGGGAATGCTCATAAATTGAGCGGTCAGTCATTTAAATTACCAAGTAGAAAGCTTTGTGGCTTTGCTCTAAAACTACTTTCTAAGACAATGTATTTGACTTTGGACCTCTAGAAACTAATTGCATTTTTTGAACAGACAGTAGACAGGCTGTAACCTATGTGAGGATATTCTGACAGACATGCCATGTACATTTAAGCATGTTCGTAGGAATCTTAAATTTTTATTTCCAAAATTTTTGGTTGTAGGGGCAAGAGAGGAATGAGGAGTAGATGTGAAATGACATATGAATGGGAGAGATCATTTTGAAACCCACTTATTGCTTTCTTGCAAGATGCCTACTTTCCAGAAGGTGGTGTTGATAAAAGATTAAAGAGTGCAGGATGAATATTATGATGGATTTGTTGTTCATGTCTTAGAGAAGGATCATGGGAGAGAAATTCGAATGGAGTAGTAAGAGATAAGGAACCAGCTAGCAATATGTTAAAAAGATTAATAGTGACTAATAGGATATTTGGTGATTCCATTTAATATTAGTTCCATCTTTTTTGTATATTTAAAATCAATATAATTAAAGCAACATATATTAAAAATATGTTTGCCTAAAATATTATGCTAGGTATTCTGATATGAAAATTATTGATGAGACGCATGATCTTATCTTTGGAATGTTTAATTCTATTTCCATCTTTCCATTTAAGTCTAAGAATAGAATTTTATATTTATATTAAATATAAAAATACAATTCTAAAAATATAATTTTAAAAAATACACATAGAGGAAAAATACCCTACCTCCTTTATACTGGTACCAAAATTGTTGCTATTTTAATGCATTTCATATATGTGTATGTGTATATATACACACACACATAAATGAATTTTTATAATTGTAATCGGTACTTACGCAACCTTTAGTTCTGTTTTTATGTTCTGTTCGTCTTTTCTCGGATTTTCTAGATCTTCACATAGCTGTCGATTTCACTCTTATTGAAGTCTCAAATCAAATATCACCTCCCCAGATCATTCCTACTATATTAGCCTACTTTCCGCTGCAGCTTTCTGTTGTACTACCGTTCACAGAATTATTATATTCACAGTAGTTAGTTCTGTCGTAAGTAATTTTGCTTAATCATTTGTTCATTTATGTTCTGTCTTTCCTCTCTTAAAACCTAAGTTCTGTGACAGCAGGAACTTGTCTGCCTTATTCACTGCTGTATCCCCAGCCATGAAAACAAGGCCTGACATCTATAAATATATATATACTGAGTGAATAATGAAAAATTTACTGTACCATTCTTCCATTGTTGGACATAATTTATTTCAATTTTTGCGTTATTATAATTTATACATTTAGGGATATCTTCCACGAATATAATGATTTTCAAATTTTAGCAATGTTAGAAAAAGCTTAGAAAATAATTCCAAATGTTAGATAATAGGTCTAAGAGTCTGAAGGTATTTATATTTTGATATGTGTGTGTATTGTATATATAATATATATTTTATATATATATATTAAACTTGTTTTTTAGAAGGCTTGACCAAATGCCAATAACCTTATGTTTGTGTTTACTTTTTGTCATAGTTTTACCTCTTCCGTGTATTATAATCTTAGAAAATCTGCTATTAAATTAATGGTCAAAAACCGCATACCCAAACTTGTTTATTTTACTTTTCTTTGATTTTTAGCAAGTTTGTACTTTTATTTTTAATATTATTGGTAAGTGGGATTTTCTCTGTTGTAAATTTGTAGTCATTTCTCTATTTTGTTTTAACATTTTTCTCAATCAATATGAGCTCTTGTGTATCTTTTAACCCTTTGAGTGACAAACTTAGTTGTATTCAGTTAAACTGTCACTTAGAAAGGTGACATGCTGTGAGTGTAACTGGTACAACAAGGAATGAGGAAGCTCCTGTTAATATCCCTCACATGATGTGGCAAAGGAGATAACAGTGATGGCCCCCACTGCTGAGCGCCTGTTGTGTAGGGTATGTCAGATTCTGTGGTCAGTGCTTTATATCACTTAATTCTCACAACAAATCTGCAGAGTTGTTAGTGTATCCCTATATAAAGATGTGAAATTAAGGCTTACTGAGATCAAAAAGTATACCCAAGGTAACACCATTACTGAGCCTTGGGGTCATGAGTTAAGCTCAGATCTGTTCTCTCCCACAGTCTGCACACTTTCTGCTATTCCAGGAAGTTACCTTCGAGGTAGACATGTAGATATCTGACTTGCAAGGCAGAGTGACACAGAAGTCTGGGAGAAAAATACTGGAAATGAAACAATCTGGGAACACGGACTGATGATATTGAGATGTGCATTTTTTTCAATTTATTTGAATTAAGTCACATGTTTTATAAATGCACAAAGGCATTAACCTCTTCATTTGTTTAACTATGTTAAGTGCTAAAATTGTAATAATGTGGTTTAAATTGCTAACTAAAATAGTTTAGTCTTGCTTGTTATGCAAGATATTGAAGAATGGTTTAAAAATGTAAAAACACATTCTCTGGTTCAATTGTTGGCACAGTATTTTCACTGAAGTTTACATGGTGTTTTAAAAGATGATGTGAAAACTGTTGTTCCTAGGACATATTGACAGTTAAGATCTTGGCTTTAGCACTCTCAGTAGGATTTACTTACTTTCTCACATTCTGTTCCTGGATAAATCCATTTAGAGAATATATGATTTCCTATGCTTACATTGGCAGTATGGGGTTGTTTGAACATCACTGGCCTGGGTATTATTAGCATTATTGTGATAAACAAATACCAATCATTATTGTGATAAACTAATACTAATACTCACATGGCATAATCCCTACTTTTAAGACATAAAATCATATACTTGCACAGAAGTTCTGATGTAGGGAATAGAGGAAGTGGCGGGGGCACCCTTTTTTTTCAAAATGATTGATCTCATGCAGCCAAAGAAAAAATGTCTCCAATAAGCCACTCTTTTGGGGAGTTGCTCTGGATATCTTTGTGTTGCTAAAGAGACATAGTAGCGTTTTATGTGTTATTTACTGTGGAAGGAGAGAGGAGAATCTCTCAGAATAGCTGAACTAGAAATGTCTCCCAAGTTCTTTTCCCCTCTCTTTGTGTGTGTGGAGAGTGGTGAATACCTGGGCAGAGACTTAACAGAATTAAGATGATGATTGCCTTCGTCACGTCCTTTAGGTGTCTCTTTTTTAATAAACTGAATTGCTAAATTTTTATCATGACCCAAAAATGTATGAGGAAAGGAAGTCCTACAAGTCACCTGTTGGCCACAACTTACAGAGAAGCCTTTCTTTGAACTGAACATTTTTTGCTGTGTTCCTGAAAAATAATACAATAGGACTTGCATTCTGATAAACTTCTAAACTGCCCCTTTTACCTCTCTTTCTTTGGTGCCTAAACTCCATACCTTCTTTTAAGTTGCACATGTAGTTGACTTTATTCCTGTCAAATGTGTGTGTTGAAGTAGGAAGAGTAGTTCATTTTTACAAAAATGTGTCAGTGTTCTGGAAATAAACAAAATGTGCTGAGATGTGAGGCTAGGATGAGCCATCTTAACCAAGCATTGATCTGGGTATCAGATGATGTGAATTTTTTTTTTTTTTCAAGGTACTGTTTTCTCTATTAAGGCTCAGATAAGCTGCCTCCCAGGTCAAGTACCCATGAACACCACGGTCCCTGGACCAAGGGGTGGGTGGGCAGGTAGATGATGGGAATTTTAATAGCAATTATACCATTGTATCTTGGATACAAAGAATTTGATCTCTCTGAGTCTCTGTTTCTTCATCTATGAAAGAAGTATGTTAAACTAGATGGTATCCAAGTTATCACAGAATCCTCGATTTCTGTGACACCGTCACTTCCTTTGGAGAGGTGTATGTGGAAGCTAGACGCCTGTATTCTGTAGAGAACAATCATCTTATGTTGTATAACATAACCCCTCCGACCTTTCCCAGCCATTTTACCTGAAATAGTTCATTGCATCAATATCACAGTGCAGTGATATGCACAATATGGTGGTATTATTATCCATAGAAAAAGGTGCAGAATCTGAGATTCAGATCAATCATGACTAATCCAAGTCCACACAATGAATTCCAACCAGAGCTGCATACCCTGGGTTCACTAATAAAGGTTTGATAAGTTATAATATCCTGCTGTGTTAGAACACCTACTGGCTTCCCACTGAATTTGCTTCTGCTTGAGACAAAAAAATTTCTTCTTAATCTGGTTTGCATCCAGAATTCACTAACTAGCACTTCTAACTCCATATAGAGGAAAAAGAAAGTAGTCAGTGCCTAGAAAGCAGTAAGAAACAGTGTCTTTGTAATTTAGATCTGCCTAGATTCAGGTGATTGGTTCATGGTTGGGCTACAGTGTTTCAGGGCATCAGCTTGTGAAGTCTTTAATGCCTGGTAGCCCCCATACTGTTCTTTTCTGTTAAGACATAATGCTTCTTATTTAATACTAATGATTTTGAAGTGTATGTTTATGGCTGGCATTCCTTTAGAATCTTTTATCAAAAAGAAAAATAAGGTAGAATAAGGCAGAATACTAAGAGGTCATCTTCAAGTCTGCATAGCTGAAATAGCATGTATTCCTAGAGACAGGAATATGGCAAGCAATAAACTACTGTGTGAGGGATTACAGAGCCCCATAATGCTTGTCAACTGTCTCTTGATGGGCAGAGCATTTATAAGACAATGAGCTGTTAATATGTAAATTGCAGTTTTAGTCTGCCGTTTCTGAAAACATGTCAATATGCCATTTTGAAAATGTTATTTTGCTTTCCTGAAATAAGAATATGTCCTGTGAATAAACTTGGGTATTTGTCAAATCTGGATTAAGTCAGAAAAAGACATGGCTCAAAATAGTGGTTTGGTTTATCTGTGTATCATGTGTGTTCTGCTGACAGGAATTTATACGTGTACGATTCTCTTTGCCGTGGTGACTATACTCTTATATTTAATAAATTTTATTTGTGAAAAGCAAAGCTCTATGCAGAATTAAAATATTAGTATTAATTATTAGGAATTTCTTTTTGTTAGACAGGGTCATATAACTTCTTGATTAAAAGAATCTTATAGTAGATGACTAGTTGGTGTAAATTGAATGTTTTAGCCTGTGATTTTTACCTATCAAAGACAAAGGGAGAATAATAATCTCAATTGTAAAAATACTGAGATGTCCAAATTAATTATGAGATTTGAAAGAGTTGAAAGCCTCCATGTGTAATAGTTTCTCAGTTTGTCTAAATGAAATTGTACGAAAACAATGCTTTTATTTCGGGCATTTCAGGTTCTAGAAAAATCAGAAAAAAGACTTCTGTTTTTTAAAGTAGTGAGAAGCATTGAACTGAAAGCCAGGGTACTCAATTTCTAATGCCATCTGTTTGTCCTTGGGCAAATTTCATTCCATCCTGTGCTCTGGGAGCATTTTGTTCTGTAACAGGGAAACCAAAAACCAGTGAAGTCAAGTCTATGGTATATTTGAGGAACTCGGAAGAAAAATGAAATAGAAATTAGATACCCTTGTATAGGCATGAAAATAAGCACCTTTATTATGCCTGTAAGAAATGTAACGATCTAACTTTTTTTATATTTTCTTTATTAACTTTGTAATGATGTTAAGGAGTATGAATTTAGGGGAAATAGACACAAGTGTTGGGCAGGGTCTAGGTGGGCAGGAGACTAACTGGGATGTCATGAATCTTTATCTAAACATGCACAGCAGATCCAAACATTCTGTCTGACTTGATTAGGGGAAATCAATCAGGCCAGCTAGGCAGTTCAGTCAGGTCATGAATTAGTCAACTAGTTCTTACTGGTCTGAACGGGTTAGCTGATATGTTTATTTATTCAGCCAGCAAATATCTTTTGGAACATCAATTATATGCCAAGCAATCTGCTGTGAACGCAAAGATGAAACAGACACACTTGCCTTTAGGGCTTTCACAGATTATGTTTGATTCAACTGTAATCCAAGGCTTTGAGTTAAATGCCATCTAAACTGAGTTGAGGGGCAGGGGGCAAGCGTCTAGAGGATGAGACACGTCTGGTCAAAATACAGGTAATCAGGAAAAAGCTCTGCAGAGAGTTTTGGGATTAGGAAAATTTCTTGGCCCAGTTATTGTTTCCATTCTTCAATCTCAACCCAGATGGCATTCAGCCAAGACTGAGAAGAAGCGACTTTGTCTCTAATTTTTTTTTACATTTACTAGCCCAAATTGACTGTCTTCCTTTTTGCCTAGTATCATCCAGAAACTCCTCCTTTCCTTGCTCTTTGATAGAGGACAGAAAATCAGGTGAGTAAGGAAGATATTTCACAGATAAGTAACATGACTAAGGAAAGGGAATAAAGAACCACTGCTCCATATATTGAGATGAGATGCATGATGGAGAAATCACGCAGTACATTAGAATGTCAGTGGTAACGCTTAAAGGTCATCAACCCTATTAATGAATATATGAATATAAGTAAATGAGGCCCCAGCACCAGATGGAACAGTGATTTGAACTTAGACCTTGGGTGTGTAGCTCACTGATCTTTAGACCACGGCTTGAAAAGCTGTGGAAAAATGTTTAAATGCCATCTTTTAGTGCTCTTCTTGGTAGTCCCCATATTCATGTTAGATAGAAATGGGAAGAAGGAGGCATTTGTGTATTTAGGATCATTCTGCAGTGAAGCTTTAGTATGCAGTATGATTACCATATAAAAACTATTCAGTTAGTGCTTCCCTGGTGGCGCAGTGGTTGAGAGTCCGCCTGCCGATGCAGGGGACACGGGTTCGTGCCCCGGTCCAGGAAGATCCCACATACTGCGGAGCAGCTGGGCCCGTGAACCATGGCTGCTGGGCCTGCGCGTCCTGAGCCTGTGCTCCGCAACGGGAGAGGCCACAACAGTGAGAGGCCCTCGTACCGCCAAAAAAACCAAAAACCAAAAAAACCCAAAAAAGACTATTCAGTTAAAGCTATGTCTAATGAGAGAGGAAGAGGCAGTGCTAAATATTCTGTGCTAACAAAATACAGCTTTTCTGAAGGTGTAAAACCATCCTGGCTTTTGGTGTTTGGATGGTGGGACTGGGGGTTTGCAGGGACAGCACTTTAATCAAAAGACCAATTCATGGATTGTAATGGCACTGATGAAATGAACAGTACAGTGCTCCCAGGAAGGCAAGGGATTCTTTCAGATTGTTTATGGGAGAGTGAAGGCTTTGTCTTTGCTCTAAAACAACAGGAACCGCTGAGATTCAGTTTAAAAATCCTGTCTAGTTCAGAAGTTTATTTTTAAAATAGATGTCATATCTGACTTAAGATTTTGCTGCATTATTTTTTCTGCACAATATTAATATTAATAACCTACATTCAACATTAACTTAGTTGTTAGTTACTTAGATATTATAACTAAATATTTATTTAAATGGATTAATAATAGCTGAATGCTGCTCTAGGAACCATCTGTCACGTTAACGCTTTATTGCTCTTTCTGTCCAGATCTCAGTGTGGGTCACCTAGTAGAATTGAATTAATTTGTCAACTTTTTATTCAGTTATACTGGTTTCACCAGTAAGGATTGCCAGAAGGTTCTGCCTAGACTTCAGTGGAAGGATCTCTGAAAGTTGTGGGGCAAGTTGTACCATCAATACGCCTGAAGCAAGCACATCTGGAGTCTGTGTGGGCTATGCAGACTTAGTCTCTAAAAACACTCTTTCCTAAGGGACATTTTGGTTTATTTGAAGAGGAGAGCTGGAAAAGGAAGAGGAAGGGAGTGACAGGTTACACAGTCATCATGACGCACAACAACTTCGACTTTGGATCTGGAATTTAGTGTAGCACTGAGAGTCTGGTGGAGGTGGGAAGAGAATGGGATGAATTTGACGAGAGGAGATTAACGAATTAAAGGTTCAGATGGTGGCTTCAAAGGATACGAAACCAAAAGGATTCCATTTTCCTTAATTTCTTCTTAAACAAGCATCAAGATACTGAAGCAGAAATCTCGGAAATGATGTTGTATTAACCGATTAAATCCTTACTAAGTAGCTTTTGCATTCAAAGTTCAGTTGGGCAGCTGTGCTGTCTCAAAAGCTTTGAAATCTGATAGTTAAAGGCAGGGGTCCACAAACTAGAATCCCCCGGCCATATCTGACCACTGCCTGTTTTTGTACCACCTGGGGACTAAGAAAGGTTTTTGGATTTTTTTTAAATGAATAAAATCAGAGGAATATTTAGTGACATGTGAAAATTATATGAAATTCAAGTTTCTGCCCATACATGAAGTTTTATTAGAATGCATCTACGCTCATTTTTTTTTTTTTTTTTAACATTTGGTTAATGGCTGCTTTCCTGCTACAAGGGCAGAGTTGAGTAATTGAAACAGACTGTGTAATCTACAGGCTCTAACATATTAACTTTCTGGCCCTTGGTAGAAAACGTTTCTGAGCTCTGGTTTAAGATAACCCCAGTTCCACTACTGCTTAATTTGGGATTCAGTGATCTCACAGCTAAGTTTTATTGAGGACTTTTGTGTGTTGAGCATTTTTCTCTGAGCTTTACTTACGTCATTTAGTCCTTAGAACACTTTCGTGAGATTGCTGCTATTTTTCTGTATATTTTAAAAGAAGAAACTGAAGCACAGAAATGTTAAAACCTTGCCCCTAAATCACATAGCTATTAAGTAATGGAATTGAGATTTGAACCCTGGGCAATCTGACTCCAAAGACTATGCTCTATGCTTTCTAATTCTCAATTTCTCATCTTTAAGATATGGATAGTAATACCTTTTAAAATAGATTTATTATTAGGATTGCATTTGTTAAAATATATAAAGCCCTTGGTATAAAAAGTTGATATGTAATATGTTCTTCATTTCTTTCTACCTTGTATGCCAATTTTTCTTAAGGCTCTCCTAGTTTACTTGTTAACATACAAATTTGAGATCCTGGACCCAGAGATTGTGGGAGGGAGGCTAAAAATATACTTTGTGAAGAGTACCCCCAAGTTATTTCAATGTACATGGTCAGGGTGGCACTTTGAGAAATCCTGGGTCATTGTGGGTATGAGGAGGGAAAGAAGAGAAGATTCTGCCCTCCAAAAAGATCAAACTTGTGCATGTAAATATATAACCATCATAATGAACATCCAAATCGAAAGTTATGAACGGGTTCTGTAGAAATTCAGATGAGGGAGAGCTTATTGTAGGAATCAATTAAAATTATGGAATAAGAAATAGCAAAGGTCATAAAAACACATAAAGAAAGACAGTGAAAACTGGCCAACTATAAGCTGTCCTAAATGAATGAATAAACTAATGTGGAAGCTACCTTGAGGGGGCATTTACAAGACATTTCTGAAAAGTCAGGCTGTCCAGGTGTCTTCCAGGAGTAGACACAGGGACCCTACACAAGAAGGAATCTTGGTCCACACGCTCAGGGAGTTTACGGTTAAGTCCGGGAAGCAGTGATGGAAACAGTGGTTACAGTACAGTGTTGCAAGTTCAGTAACACACTTATGATCAGCCTTGCATATCACTAAGGAAGACATACCAATCCATTCCCCCTTGGGAAAGCAAGCAGGTTTCATTGAGGGGTCACCAGCATTACTGGTGAGAAGCCAGATGAAACACGAAAACCATGATATGCAAAAGAACAAGAATAACCAAGGAACATCAATGGAGCAATTTGTGACGATGTCAAAGAACAGCACATAATTTTTCTACCAAAATGTGACCTAAATGCAGAAGGCTTAGGTCAAAGTACCTATGAACAAACAATTTTAACTTTAATAGATATGTTAATTGTAAAAGACGCACGCACACACACTCTTCCCACTCTCCCTCCCTCTCCCTCTCTCTGAATTTAACAAGCGTAGATAGTTCATAGTTACCATAGTCACCAGTTTTAGGGAACTTGGTGATGTGGGATGCAAAGATCCACAAAAGGTCCACTCTCAGGGCTTTTTGTTTAAAGCCTTACTATGGTTCTCAAGATGAGCTCCAAATCAAATATGAACTTTTGAAATAATACAGATGACTAAAGTTAAACTGACTTTATGTCCAAATTTTCTGGTATAAGAACCCTCTATCTTTGGCCTAACTTCCCAAGATTAGCCTCCTTCAAAGTGTCTCCCTCCATCTTCCTTACCTTCCCCTTTTTTTCTGTATTTTGAAATATTTCAAATATGGAATGTAACACCACTACCAAGTGTCATCAGCTCTCAACATTTTGCCGCATTTGTATCCTATTGGTCTTGATTGTAAATAACATGTTAAAGATACAGTAAACCTAAAAGCCTCCTTCATATGCCTTTTCAATCTTTTCCCCTTCACTCTTTCTTTACAATTAATCACTACTATATAACCTTGGCATTGATCATTCCCAAAAAGTTTTAAAATTTTTGCTATGTTAGGCAGTGATAAAAAATATAAAGTACTGATGTCATATATTAAAATTTCTAGTATTGTTACATGTATAATTCTGAAGGACGCATTTTTATTTAAAACTGTGTTTTGCGGTTTATTCATATTGAACTTTGCAACTCTAGTTTGTTAATTTTAACTACTGTCTAACAGTCCATAGTGACTATGCCACAAGTTATTCATCCAGTTTCTTGGTAAAGGATATTTGGTTTGTTTCCAGCTTTTAGCTATGACAGATGATATAGCAATGAGTATTCTTAAAGGTATCTTCTTGTATACCTGTATGAAATTTCACCTGGGGCAATGGTCTCAACAATGGCTGGAGATTGCAGTCCCTCCATCTTTGAGCCTCATTTTAGAGATTCTTATTCATTTGTTCTGGGCAGGGCTTAGGTAATAGTATTAAAGATCAAACAAGCAAAAATCTCCTTAGGCAATTTTAGCCTGTAGCAGTAATTGAGGATCTATCTCTAAACCAAGAGTGTAGTTTTTGTTTCACGGAATATGCATATTTTCAAATTTGTTAAATTTATTGACAACTTATTCTCCCTGTAACAGTGTATGTGTGTCCCAGTTAAACTAAATCCTCATCAATACTTGAATCTGTCTCTTTATTTTTGTTTAACTGTGAATCTTAACTGAAATGCTGTACCATGTGGTTCTACATTTTTATTTCCTAGATTACTTGTGAGATGAGTTTTGCTTTTGTTTTATTTTATTATATACTTAAATCCCCATTACTGTGAACTTCCCATTTATTTGTTTTGCTCATTTTTCAATTGGATTTTTAATCTTCTTATTACTTTTTTGTATGTTTTTAATATTATCCAAATATTGTTCATATAGCAATTATATGTGCTACTAATATTTTCCTCAAGTGTGTGATTGTTTTCTCTTTGTTTATGGTAAGTTTTTTCATGCTGACATTTTATTTTGATGTAATCAATTTTATTCATGATTTTCATTATGATCTGCGTGATTTGTGACTTATTTTAGAAATTCTTCCGTATATTGAAATGATAAAATATGTTCTCCTGTATTTCTTTTAAAAGCTTAAAATTTTAGCTTTTCACATTTGGATTGTTAATCCATCTGGAATTTATATTTGTGTATGTTGTAAGCTCATTATAGTAGCTAGAGATTAAATGGAGAACAGACAGTAGTAAAGTAGGCTGGTGTCCTATGTGCCAGTGGTATAGAGTATTGGAGGAGAAGCAGATTGCAAATAAGTTGTGCTGCCTAGGACTGGTTGGCAAGGTTTGGGATATGTATTAGTTCACAAGGGCCACCACTGTGACCACAGACTGGGTGCCTTAACCAACAGAAATTCATTTCTCACAGTTCTGCAGGCTGGAAGCCCAAGATCAAGGTGTGGGCAGGTTTGGGCTCTTCTGAGACCTCTCTCCTTGGCTTGGAACTGGCTGTCCTTTCCCTGTGTCCTCACATGGTCCTTCCTCTATCTGTGCATACCCTTGGTGTCTCTTTGTGTATCCAAATTTCCTCCTCTTAAAAGGACACTAGTCAGATTGGATCAGGGCCCACCCTAATGGTCTATTTAACCTAATCACCTCTTTAAGGCCCTATCTCCAAATACAGTCACATTCTGAAGTACTTGGGGTTGGGCTTCAACATAGGAATTTGGAGTTTCAGCCCAGGACAGGATATATTGAGTTTGCTTTATTTTTAGGACAACTTGACATGTACATAGCTCCTGGAAAGCAGTCATGGTAGCTCTGGGATCTCAGAGAATGAAGGTGGAAGCTGTCAGGCCTCCGAAGGTCTAGGCCTGGAACTGACACAGTGCCACTTCTGCTGCATTCCATTGGTCAATGTAAATCACAGGGCCAGCACAGATTTTAGGGGAGGGGAAACAGATTCCACAGAGAGAATTCTTGGTGGCCATGATTGCAGACTAAGAATGTGGTCACAGAGGTGAGAAGAGAACAGTGGGAGTTCACTCTCAGATTCCAAGGAAGAACAGTGATTTGACTTACTGTGTTTGGTGTCTCCTTTTCTCAGGCTGCAGGTTCGTAGTTCCCGTTGTTTTCGGTGTCTGCCCCCCGTGGCTAAGGTTGGTTCAGTAGGTTGTGTAGGCTTCCTGGTAGAGGGGTCTGGTGCCTGTGTTCTGGTGGATGAGGCTGGATCTTGTCTTTCTGGTGGGCAGGACCACGTCCGGTGCTGCGTTTTGGGGTGTCTGTGACCTTACTATGATTTTAGGTAGCTCTCTGCTAATAGATGGGGTTGTGTTCCTGTCTTGCTAGTTGTTTGGCATAGGGTGTCCAGCACTGTAGCTTGCTGGTTGTTGGGTGGAGCTGGGTCTTAGCGTTGAGATGGAGATCTCTGGGAGAGCTTTCGCCGTTTGATATTACGTGGAGCTGGGAGGTCTCTGGTGGTCCCATGTCCTGAACTCGGCTCTCCCACCTCATAGGCTCAGGCCTGACACCCAGCTGGAGCACCAAGACCCTGTCAGCCACACAGCTTTTGGGAAGTCTGCGGTCTTCTGCCAGCGTTCAGTAGGTGTTCTGTAGGAATTGTTCCACCTGTAGATGTATTTTTGATGTATTTGTGGGGAGGAAGGTGATCTCCACGTCTTACTCCTACGCCATCTTGAAGGTCTCCAGGACAGTGATTTGAGAGGCATATAATTCAAAGTTTTAAACATGGCAGAGTAATCAAACAGGATATGGAACAGAGGCAGTCCCTGGATTTGGCAATCAGTAAGGACTTGGCAAACAATGAGATTTGGGGGATACAGAAGAGCATGGATTTGAATTTAAGGATTTAAATTCAATGGAAGTGGGGGGGAATAAAACAGTGAGCAGAGAACTACAACTGCACACACACAAGTACCTAGATCAAAGAGAGGAAATGGGAGACACAAAGAGACAGGCTTCTTTGAGTTGTGTGGAAGAAATGGAAACGGGAAAGGAGGTAATTATAGATGGTATCTCCATCACAGGGGCACATATAAAATCTGCAAGATCCAGGCCCTGCCTTTCATTTAGGTTGTCATCTTTCAGACCTCTCTCCTATAGTGATGTGACTAGAATATGAGGTAAAGTCTGGCCTTATTTGGGGGAGATACTGAGGAGGGATTTCTCACTGAAGATTTTTTTTCACTAAACAGCAGATAACTTCCAGAGACAGCTTATGTTCTTGTGGTGTCTTTTGGTTGGGTAGATTGTTTTCAGATGGCACACACACCTCACGAAATCTGCCAGAAGAGTCTGTGGCGGGGATCATTAAATGAGTGTTCCTGGCCTGCTGTCCGTTTTTGTAAATAAAGTTTTATTGGAACACAGCCACAGTCATCTGTTTATGTATTGTTTGTGGCTTTCCTGCTGCACTGGCAGAGTTGAATAGTTGAGAAAGAGGCCATATGAGCCACAATGCCCAAAACATTTATTATCTAGCCCTTTTCAGGAAAAGTTTCCCGATCCCTGCTGTATGATACTGAGAACTTACTCTGAAGTGTTGGCATTTAGCAGGCAGCCAGGGCAGCCTAGGGTAATGGATTAGGAGAAAGTTTGGTAATTGACAAGCCACTGCTGAAGGTCATAGAGACCATGCTGTGGAAGGGGCATTATTCAGAAAAGTCAGGCTCAGGACAGTCCCCAAGAGGGTGGCCAGATTCAGCAAATAAAAATAACAGAGTACCTAGTTACATTTGAATATTAGATAAAAAAAAGAAAAGGTGTTTGTTTTTTTTTTTGTATACGTATATAATTTGGGGGACCTACTTATTCTAAAAAAGCCTTGTTGTTTATCTGATATTAAATGTTGACTGGGGGTCCTGGGTTTTCTGTGTCTACCCTAGTCTCCAGGCATCAGAGTGGTGCTTAAGAGTAGACTCTGAACACAGACTGCCTAAGTTCAGATTTGGCTCCACCTCTTCCTGGCTGAGTGACTTTTGGTAGCATATTTAGCCCTGGATGGCCCAGTTTCCTCATCTGAAATATGAGAATAGTAACAGTTTTCACTTTAAAGGATTACATGGGGATTAAGTGAATTCACATATACAAAGCATCTAGAACAGTACCTGTCACAAGTCTTCTATATGTGTTTGCTTTTATTAATTATGCAGCAGAATATATCAGGATGAGGAGAACTTTGAATCTTCCTGAATACAAATGCTGTGAAGGACTATATAAACAGAGGTGGTGCTCAGAGAGGCAAGTATCAAGTCAGAAACAGATTGACTTGTCTGGCATCCATTTAGAAGCAACTGACGTGGACTGCAGTCTCTCCTTAGAGGGTGCATTTTTTTTTTTTTTTCCGGTACGCGGGCCTCTCACTCTTGTGGGCTCTCCCACTGCAGAGCACAGGCTCCAGACGCGCACACCCAGCAGCCATGGCTCACGGGCCCAGCCACTCCGCGGCATGTGGGATCTTCCCGGACCGGGGCACGAACCCGCGTCCCCTGCATCGGCAGGCGGACTCTCAACCACTGCGCCACCAGGGAAGCCCGCATTTTTTTTTTTTAATGCAATTGATCTAAGATGCAGAATCCCTTATTCTTAAAGTATCCTGGGATCCCAGAGCGACATCATCATTCCAAATCACTAAGCAGACGTTATATATTTGTTGCATAACCAGAAATTGGGTGGGACACTTTTTTCTTAATCAGTAGATCTTAGACAGCATTACCTTATCTTGGAATGGTCCCAGCTATTTACCATCATAGATCCTACTCCAAAAGAGACTATTTCTTAAATTCCTCAAAATGAAATGTGCTCTAGTAAAGTAAAAAGAGCAGTGGTCGTATCCCTGATTCAAATGATATCTCCTAACTAATGAGTTTTTACAATTACAGAACAGCTTCTATTTTATACTTATGACTGATTTTTCATAGTGCCTTTAAATCTAGGGCATAATGTGACAATTCAGAAAGTGATAGCAACATGGAAACTGAGGCTAAAGTCAGGTTTTGATCTTTGACAGATCAAAGTAGGTTTTAAAACTGAACTAGCCTTGTCAGGACACACTAAAGGTCTAGACCAAAAGTTCTTCTCCTGTGATTACAACTTACATTCTCTTGTAAGCTAAAGATTTAATTTAATTTAATTATTTATTTTTAATTTTTTAATTGAAAGGTAGTTGATTTATAATGTGTTAGTTTCAGGTGCACAGCAAAGTGATTCAGTTATACATACATATATATTTTTTCAGATTCTTTTCCCTTATAGGTTATTACAAAATATTGAGTAGAGTTCCCTGTACTGTGTAGTAGGTCCTTGTTGGTTATCTTTTTTATATATAGTAGTGTGTATATGTTAATCCCAACCTTCTAATTTATCCCTCCCCCCACCCCTCTTTCCCCTTTGTAACCATAAGTTTGTTTTCTATGTCTGTGAGTCTCTTTCTGTTTTGGAAGTAAGTTCATTTGGGTCTTTTTATTCTTTTTTTTTTTTTAGATTCCACACATAAACAGTATCATATATTGGTCTGGCTTCATTTAGTATGATAATCTCTAGGTCTATCCATGTTGCTGCAAATGGGATTATTCCAAGATTTTATTTAAATTCATTTCAAAAATTACTGTTTCCTTTTTTACTAGTTCTTTGCCTTTAACCCCTGTTCACCTTTCTAACAGTGTTATTCACATAAACAGAGCTCATTGTACAATGTTATTTGTATCCAAGCTTTTTCATTGTTTTAGTCTTAAATAGTCCTGTCTAGTGACCACGTGCTGGAAATAGAGGCACAAGCTTTCTCTTGGCATGGATTCCTTGTACATATGCAATATAAGGCTTTTATTTGTGTCCTGACAGTAACAGATGACTTATGGAAACACTGGGTGGTGGAGCAATAGATGCCCTGAATGAATGGTCCACGAATAACACAGCACACTCTGAATTACAAAACATTTCAGAATCATGATGATGAGGGAAAATAACTTACAGTTATTTTCAGAATTCATTAAGAATTTTAAGTGATTAGGAGTTTAGATATAGGTGCTGTTGAGTCAGTACCAACAAATTATCTATCTATCTATCTTAGGAGGAGAAATGTTATGGGAGGAAAAGCTAATGGATAAATATGAAAAATATTGTAGGGAATTGCAAAATTGTGCAAAGATGTAATATGTCTCTAAGCCAACACAATTTGGTTTGATACATGATCCTTTTGTTTTACAGTTTTAAAATGCATCTCACAGCCCAAACCATTCTTTACTCTTCTCCTTGGGGAAATATGCAAAGACAGGCAGTTCCACACAGGTCTGCCCCACTGGAAGGTTTTTATTTCAATGCTATCAACTTCTATTCTCTGCAATCATTTTTCTTTTATTCTCAGTATCCATTGTTTCCAGTAATTCACTTGAGCGATCTGAGCACCGCTGAGAACAACTGTGCGAATTCTCTCTGCCTGCCGACTTTGTTGAGAGTGAATTTTGAGAGGGAGGTTATTTCCGAGTCTATGGACAATAAATAAATGGACTGAAATTAAATTATCATTATCTCACACAATCACCTTGATAAGAAAATACAATTTCATTTTTTTGCTGTACAGAAATGCCCTTAAATCATATCTGGTAACCTTGATCCCCAGTATTATGTGTGATAATGGTGTTTACTATTTTCCAGTAGGGAGGAAGCCGAGGAGGCGTCAGGGCAAGCTCTCACCTCCCCTCACTCATAGCGCAACTTCTCCTTGGTCATCTATCCTGAGATGACCTCAATTTTAATTTCTTCATCAGTGGCTATTCTATTGTGTAAGGTAATGCATTCAGTATAACATGTGAATAAGTTCACAGGGAAAAAAAAACCCCACTGAGTTATAAGGTTAATTTGGTTGTTTAAGCAGTTTTACCTGAAACGTACTCATGATATCTCTCTGATTGTTGTTGTCATCATCATAATCATCGTAATTCTCACCATTATCGTTGATTTTATTAATTTTAAAGCCCTAACTATATGATATCACAGTTACAGATTTACCTAATTCAGTCACCTTAAATAAGTCAAATCTGTTTTTTAAAATTAATAAAGGCGATCAGGTCCGTCTGATTGTTCAGAAATAGACAGTCTAACTGATGCCTTGCCATTATTAGGCTGATGGGAGTGCTGGTCAGTTGCTTTCAGCTGACCAACTCCCAGATAACTGTGAAGCTTCATAATCTGCACCTTTTTTGCATCAACTGTGTGTATATAGAATAGATAACAGGTCTCTGTGCTCTTGAGGTTGGAAGGGATTCTCTATGTTATGTAGTAGTCTTTCACTTAATAGTTGTAGTGAGGGTGGCTTTGTCTCATGGAAGTTGCCAATGTACCGCCTAGTCTAGGATTGTTATATCTGTTCATCTATTGAGGGAGCAGTTCCTTGGGTGTAAATAATTCATTTCACCAAGTTCTTCTGTTTGGACAAATTAAAAGTAAATTCTTACTGGCGTGAGGTGATACCTCACTGTAGTTTTGATTTGCATTTCTCTAATGATTAATGATGTTGAGCATCCTTTCATGTGTTTGTTGGCAATCTGTATATCTACTTTGGAGAAATGTCTATTGAGGTCTTCTGCCCATTTTTGGATTGGGTTGTTTGTTTTTCTGATATTGAGCTGCATGAGCTGCTTGTAAATTTTGGAGATTAATCCTTTGTCAGTTGCTTGATTTGCAAATATTTTCTCCCATTCTGAGGGTTGTATCTTTGTCTTGTTTATGACTTCCTTTGCTGAACAAAAGCTTTTAAGTTTCATTAGGTCCCATTTGTTTATTCTTGTTTTTATTTCCATTTCTCTAGGAGGTGGGGCAAAAAGAATCTTGCTGTGATTTATGTCATAGAGTGTTCTGCCTATGTTTTCCTCTAAGTGTTTTATTGCACTGTTGGTGGGAATGTAAATTGATATAGCCACTATGGAGAACAGTATAGAGGTGCCTTGAAAAAGTAAAAATAGAACTACCATATGACCCAGCAATTCCACTACCGGGCATATACCCCGAGAAAACCATAATTCAAAAAGAGTCATGTACCACAGTGTTCATTGCAGCTCTATTTACAATAGCCAGGACGTGGAAGCCACCTAAGTGTCAATCGACAGATGAATGGATAAAGAAGATGTGGCACATACATACAATAGAATATTACTCACCATAAAAAGAAACGAAATTGAGTTATTTGTAGTGAGGGGGATGGACCTAGATTCTGTCATACAGAGTGAAGTAAGTCAGAAAGAGAAAAACAAATACTGTATGCTAACACATATATATGGAATCTAAAAAAACAAAAAGGGTTATGAAGAACCTAGGGGCAGGACAGGAATAAAGATGCAGACGTAGAGAACGGACTTGAGGACACTGGGAGGGGGAAGGGTAAGTGAGAGAGTGGCATGGACTTACATATATACTACCAAATGTAAAATAGGTAGCTAGTGGAAAGCAGCCACGTAACACAGGGAGATCAGCTCAGTGCTTTGTGACCACCTAGAGGGGAGGGATAGGGAGGGTGGGAGGGAGATGCAGGAGGGAGGAGATATGGGGATATATGTATAGGTGATTCACTTTGTTATAAAGCAGAAACTAACACACCATTGTAAAGCAATTATACTCCAGTAAAGATGTAAAAAAAAAAATAAATTCTTGCCATGCAAGTTTTTCAAATACAACTATTGATTTCCAATTTGTTTGATCTTAGTCGGTGCAAGTGGAGAAAAGGTGCATGATTAGATCAGTGTGATTGAAAGGAATCAAGTATTATAATAGGCATATTTATTAGCTCTTCCTCTGTGACAGATAGTAAGTTATTTATAGATATAATTACTGTCAACTTTTAACAACTCTATTCACTATTTTTCCTATTATATAGAAGATTTTGCTGAGACAGAGAGCCCCAAGGTACAAAGCTAAAAAGTAGTAAAGCCAAAAACTGAACTGGGCTTGTCTTGTTTCATTGTTTATGCTCATGCACAGTCCACTACACCCATTTCTACCCTTTCCCTTTAAAAAATACCTGCTCAAATGCAATGAGATTTTTGCCTCATTGTAGGAAGAAATTTACATTTGTGTCTTGCTTATAACTGCAGCATTAAAAAGTTCTGGGATTTGCATGAGGTGGATGATGCAAAGGGAAATATTAACAGAGGAGAATTTACTGCCTCCCTTTTACTTTATAGAGTCTTTCCTGAAGAAAATCGGAAAAGAAAGTAATTAAGCCAGAGTTTTCTTTGGGGAAGAAAAAAATGATAAATATGTAACAAGGGTTGGGGGGTGAACAGGAGACTCCAGAGGCAGCCAAGGTATGTGAGACAAAGGAAAGGGGAAGGAGGGTTTTTAAGTTTTCTACTTTATTTCCATTATGAATGTGGTCTTATTTTTAGCATTTCCTTGAGAGTAATGTCAAGAAAACTTTTAACTGATTTAACTGGTTTTTAATTATTTCTAGGGACCAGACTGAGGTTTCTTGGGATGTAATTGACCCTAAAGTTATAAAAGGGAGGCCTAACTAACATGGTTGACAAATCTTTTGCAATATTACTATGACTGCTAAAAATAAATATAATCGCCACAGCTTTTTGTCTAAAATCTCGTTTAGCTCATATTTTAGCATGACTTTATCTAGTCTTCACAAAAACCGTGTATTGTTAGTATGATTCCATTTCACCAGTTCCCTTTTTCAGACTGGTACATCCAATAACTGCTGTAGTTAGTTGCAGCATTATTAATTATTGATGTCAAAATGGAAAACATGGATGCCACTACTGGTGTAAAAATAGTAATAGCTGCCTTTTTCTCTTTTTAAATGCTTTTTGTAACTAGGCATGCTCCAGGCAAACTCTTTTTTTAAATACTATAGTATTCATTTGTGCAACTAGCACTCTTAGAAACATTTTCTACGTGTGTCTCTGTAGAGTGTGTATCATGCAGCCCAGAGTGGTGAACATAGTACTTCACAGAAATAACACTACACTGATTCATTTCCACAACTAACACTTAGAAACATCTTTTACACAGTTGTCCTTGGAAAGTGTATAACATGCCAGGCTAACTTCAATAAAAAATTATCCGTGATTTTTCAACTACTCTGTAAGGCCAATATAATTATTGTCATTATGTCCTTGAGGAAATTGACACACAGGGAGGTTAAATGTCTCACGTGAAACAAATGCTTCATCCCAAAAGAACAACTGAAAATCCTGGACATTATGTATCAAGCATTGTAAGAAGACTGTAAAGTGGAAAGAAGGCGGCAGACCCCAGAACCACCAGGGTGGCAAGGCTTACGGGTTTCTTGTTGGCTCGTATATCTCAGACTTTCAGTGAACATATAGGCAACTGGTAAATGACAACAGGCACAGACAAAAATAGTCCAATAAAAGCCTGTGCTTTCAGGTTAGAGGACCAAGAAAGGGGCAGCCTTTAAGACAGGAAAATTTTAGACCACAGCCACTCAGCTATATCCAGACACCATAAGAAACACACACACACACACACACACACACACACACACACACACACAATGGCCCCATCCCCCACCCATGCCAGCGAAGGCCAAGTGAGAAGTCTAGACTTCAACCCTTGCCCAGCTGTAATGGGTGCTTCCATCTCCCCATCAGCGTGGTCTCAGAGAATGCTGAGTGAAAGACTTTTATCCCCACCTGGTAAGGAAGAAGCACCTTTCCATCTCCCTAATGGGGTGGTGTGAGGGGAGGCCCAGTGGAAAGTCAGGACTTTGCCCACCACACAGCCATAAGAAGGCCATCCTCCACCCCCATGGTGTCAATGAAGGCTATACAGGGAGCAATAACAAGGCACCCCAAACTATTTCAGCCAGGGAGGTCAGTGGCTACCTTGTGGGGAGCCAGAACTGCCATGCCCATCCAGTAGTAATGAAGAATTCCCCCCTTGAGTGTCAACAGAGGCCAAATGGGGAACCTGGACTTCTACTCCACTAGGCAGTGATGAAGAGGTGCCCCATCTACCCTAGATGATTTCTACTGTGTTGCATCTTCAACTCTTTGACTTTTAAACTTCAGAGTTGCAGTATGGTATGTGCCATAAGTCTTAAGCAGTGCTCTTTAAATCAGGGTATATTCTCCCTGGAGTATGTAAAGAATGATTTAGTGGGATGTAGAATTAAAATGTTAGAACTTGTATTAATATTTGGTTATCTCATCAAATGTCTGTTGTTTATATTTAATTAATTAACAGTATGCAGTAGTATCTGTGTAGCATTAGTATATAAACACACATATATTGGGGAGATATGCTCAGTTTTTTACTGACTGGATACATCATGCTAATGTTTGGAGACGACTGTTTTAAACCACTAACATGTAAAAGCTTTTCTGACCTAGGGATTGAGCCCTGTAAAAATGGGTTGGTCTCTGGGCTTGGAACAGGTACTCAGAAGAATGAGAAGGGCATGGCCAAAAGGATTTGGAAGGTTCAGGAGACAAATACGGTTTTGCCTATGATCAGTCTGATTGGACACAGGGACATACCTAGGCGATCACTTACTCTGTTATCTAATGACGTAGTTCTGACCTGACTTTAAAATGTAATTATTTTAAGCCTCAGGTAAAGGAAGAAGAGCAATGCAGCATGTTAAGTGGGATATGTGCAAAGTGCTGGAATTGCCTATCCCATGTGAAGTCAGTTGGGCTGAGGTGTGTTAATGGAGCAGGGCATGGACAGAGTTTGCTATACCTCTAACCGGGCATCTAACAGGATATGATGTAGGCTGTAACAGTGCTTCTAAAACTCTGATAATTGGATTAATTCAATCAATATGTAATGTCTTTAAACCCAAGGGGATCACACATGAATGACATTTAATCAGTGATATTACCACATCTAAAGAAAGAATGATTCCAGTGAAAAAAAGTGGAAAGCCTGGAAAATTGAGATTCAGAAAGTGAAGATCTGCCTAATGTCCTAGTGAGTACTGCTCCACTAAAGGAAGTCTCTAGATTTGGGAGATGAAAACAAACTTGTTAATTGAACTTCACTAGAAATGAAATGTAATGCTATTACTATCAACACCTCATTGCCCTGGATCTTTTATTTCATATTTACCAAGCAAACTTCTGCTGAAAAGATGTGGGTTCCCAATAATCATGCTAAAAACAGCTCAAAGTAGTTCATTATTACTATGTGCCAGACACGGTTCTGGGTGCTTTATATGTATTAGTTCATTTAATTCTTATAACAACACTCTGAAGTGGAAGTCATTATTATTAGCCGCATTGTACAAATGAAAGAACTTGATTCCACAGAGACTAAGAAACTTGCTCAAAACCAAATTGTTAGTAAACGACAGAGCTGGGATTCACACTGGGCCAGTCACAACTCAAAGTCTGAGATCTTAATCATTCTGAAACGCTGCCTTGTTGAATCTGGGACAAGAGAAGCCTTAGAAGGAGGGTAGGTACTAAATCACTGGAATAACGTGACTGCTGTTTTATATTAATGAAGGTCATTGAGGTATAATGGTAAGAAGTACATAGATCAGTCTCGTGCGTAGTCAGTTAGCAGGACTTCATTACAGAAAGACTAATCTCTCTACGTTACTAAGAGCTTTTGGTCTTTGGACTTGAAATCATGACTGCTGGCTCTAGAACTGTAGGGACTGTAAGGGGATTACATTTACAAGAACTCAAAGTTACTTTTAAAAATAATCATGTTATTAATAGAGTAATATTGTAAAGATCAATTGAGGGTTTTTGTTTTGTCCTGTGAATCGAAAACAATAAAATAGTTATTTTACCAGCAAAATGGGTTTATTCAGGAGTAGCGAAAAATTGCAGTTTGGGACATGCAACTATGGTGAACCTCATACAAGTCTGGTAAAAACAAAGGAGAGGAAATGCTTTTATAGAAGAAAAGGGGTAGGTGGGTGGGGCTGTTATAATCAAAAAGTCCATAGGTGGAAACTGGGAGTTTGAAGTATGGTGGCTGTGCATTTGCTGAGTTGTGGCAGTTCTTACTAGCTGAGCTGTTGCCAGGCAAGAGGATCTTTCTTCCTCCTGCCGGTGATACTAACGTAGGTCACTTCCTCCCAGAGATGCTAGGTATGTCTCTTCCTGTTTGGGTCTGTATTAACTTAGGGTGGTACATGATGAGGGCTTCCCCTTCTGGCCTCCTGACTCCATTTTAGTGAGGTTTCTCTCTAGCAACTTTCACAGTCCATTTGTAGGACTCAGAAGTGTTTTAAAAAGTAAAGTTGATTATTTGGTAAACTCGCAGTTGTGTTGGGAAATTAGTCCCGAGAGTTGGCTTGTGTCAATTACTACAGGCAGGAACAGCTGCTAAGCTATTGTTTTCTTGGCATTTACAAAAATAGCTTTCAAGTTGTTGTAGTTTTAAAAGTAATACATTTTCTCTGTATTCTCTTCTCTCTCCAAAACCCATGTCAAGTGATCCTAGCACCATGGGCCATGGTGATGTTCTCTTGTAGCCCTTTAGCTTCTTTCTGGCTGAGATGATCACCTAGAGAATTGGGATCAACCACAGGCACATCCATTAAACAGCTAAATCCAACTCATCATGGCTGTAACCTCACTAGCTCACCTCACTCCCCCAGGCCTAGGCCTCTAATTCTCTCCCATTTCTCACTTACCTAGAATGTTCTCACAATGAACAGAGCTCAATCCAACCAACTTTCCTTGAGACTTTGTCTTGCTTACCTATTTTTAATCATTTCTTGCCTTCCTACCCTGGTAATTTGACCTTCACCTTCGTATGCTGCCTTTCTCATTAATCAGACCAAGGAAGTTGCTTTCCGAGTTCTGGTTACTTCCACTGATTGCTTTCTGAGCACCAAAAATGACTTCTTTCCTCCCCCTTTTGTTATAAAAGGATTTTCTACTGCCTTCCTGTACCCAACTCAGTAAACATAGCAGAATTTTTTGAAAGAATGAAGGAAGAAAGATGGAAGGAAAGAAGATGGACAAAAGGGAAGGAGAGAGGGAGGGATGGGGGGGAGACATCACTCATTTGATACCTTATCAAAAATTCAGCTGCTTCTCAAATATTTCTTCCTATCTCTTCTCAATATAGTGAAAGGCCGTTTACTAATGCCTACCAAAGAGAATAGAAATAATTCAATGAATAATTCTTTGTTTAGTTTTCTAATTGATTTTTGTTGATGGATAATTGTAAGACCTAATGTGTTGATTTTAGGTATATATTGTCTTTGGAAGTACTGATCATATTTATTATACGTCAGCACTCTGAGAAAATAGAATATAATCATAGAAACTAAAACATTTATATATAGACAATAGGGGCTTAGAGTAGCAGTAGTACCTTAGTTAAAGTAGATGGTAATCCCCTATGTTCAAAGTTATCCTGACTGTAATTTATGAATTAGCTATTTGGTTTCTTTTGTTGGGTCATGATTTTATGTTAAAGTGGAGAAATAAAGGTAGAATGACATGGTCGTACAGTATCATCATCCTCAGAAGCTTGAGATAGTTTAGGATAACATAAGCTTCATCCTCACACCTTTTACATGAGGATGGGTAGAACTAATTTTATTCTCTTTTCTAGAAATGAAGAAATTAAAATAGGAATTTTCTGTGAATTCACAAAATCTGAATACCACTTTTAGGAATTGTTCTTCTTTAGAATACATTTCTCATCATTAAAGTTGCCATGATTTGAAAGTCCAAATGTGGCAAGAAGTAGCATGTTTAGTCAGAGAAAATTTATTCAGGTATATATGATGGCAAATGCAAAGGAGTCAAGTTTATAGCAACTGAGTGTATAAAAGGTAAGGTTGCTGAAAGATTTTCTACATTCAAATGTCAGCTCTAGGATTCACTGAAACATAAACAAGTCTTCAAAGTTTGCTCCCTTCCCTTGTACCCTCTTGACTTTCCAGGGACTTCTAAAGTGATGTTGAGCCCAGATCTACCTTCTCAGAGCAGCACTCTTATCCAGAAAATGGCTATCCCCATTCTTTCCCTTAAATAGGCAAAAATCCTTATTTATTCCAAATGTCGCTGCTAAGGGCTAGTGGTCCCACTGGAAATTTTCTGATAAATTTATGTGGAGTTTATTTCATGTGATATATATCTTCTTATAAGGAACAAGTTCTTAAACACAGATGATGCACTCTCTAATGCTGAAATGGCAGGTATCTGTATCAGATTGATAGGGGGAAATTAGGGATGTTAGAGCTTTGGGGGATTTTAAGTCAAATAACCTCATTGGACCTCCTGTACATGCTTCCTAAACTTGGACCTACTGAAGCTTTGTGTACGAGTTCTAGAAAGTGATGCTCTGCTGAATCATATTCAGGGCTGTGGTACATTATTACATTAATAAGTACAAATGAGTAACACCTCCTCTTATCCATGTCCCTGTCTAGTTCTCTTCCACAATCACTATGGGCTTGGTCATATGACTTGATAAGACCAATGGGTCATTAGCAAATATGAACTCAAGTAAAGGCTTGTTCTTTTTTGCGAGAATACACATTCCTTTTATTTTTTTAAGATTTTTATTGGAGTGTAGTTGCTTTACAATGTTGTGTTAGTTTCTGCTGTACAGCAAAGTGAATCAGTTATATGTATACATATGTCCCCTCTTTTTTAGATTTCCTTCCATTTAGGTCACTTCAGAGAATTAAGTAGAGTTCCCTGTGCTATACAGTAGGTTCTCATTAGTTACCTATTTTATACGTAGTATCAATAGTGTATATATGTCAATCCCAATCTCCCAATTCATCCCCCTTACCCCGTCCATATCCATAAGTTTGTTCTCTACATCTGTGTCTCTATTTCTGCTTTGCAAATAAGTTCATCTGTACCATTTTTCTAGGTTCCACATGTAAGTGATGTTATGTGATATTTGTTTTTCTCTTTCTGACTTATGTCACTCTGTATGACAGTCTCTGGGTCTGTCCACATCTCTGCACATGGCACTATTTCGTTCCTTTTTATGACTGAGTAATACCCAGAGAAAACCATAATTCAAAAAGATATATGCACCCCAGTGTTTATTGCAGTACTATTTACAATAGCCAGGACATGGAAGCAACCTAAATGTCCATCAACAGAGGAATGGATAAAGAAGATGTGGTACATATATACAGTGGAATATTACTCAGTAAAGGCTTGTTCATACACACTTTGGTTTCACCCTCGAACCCCAGGATGCCTAAGATAGCCTGCCTTATAAGGAAGGTAGAGGAAAACCAAGGCACTCTGACTGACAGTATCAGCCAACTGCTGTGGCCACTGGGGTCAGCCAGCCCCCAGCTGACCTGCTAATTGACTACGTCTGCATAAGTGAGTCAAGTCAACCTAACAGGCAGCAAAGACAACCTCCCCAGTGAAGCTCTGCCTAAGTTGCCAACCCAAACAGCTGTAAGCAGATAAATGATGGTTCTTGTTTTTAGCCACTGTTTTGGAATGGTTTGTTTTTCAGCTCTAGATAACCAAGCAATGTCTGCTAAAAAGTGTGTTGGTAATTTACTAAAAACTCAGTAAGTTTTTGTCATTATCCATAGCATGATATTGGGTAAATTATATACTCTGAGACTCAATAGGCTAATAGGTAAAATAGGAATAATATTAGTGTCTTTCTGTTTACATTTCTTTAAATTACATAGGTCATTTAGTTGTCCTTTTTCCAGTTGCAGAGACAGAGATTTGTGGGGTTAAATGACTTTATCAAAGTCACAAAAAATACTAGTTGGCAGAAATTAAATTAGCTCTCCTTTATATGAGTAATAAACACTTTAGTTTTAAATGCTATGGGATGAGATAAGAGGAGGAGAAGTCACATTAAAAAAAAAAGCAAAACCATAAAATATCCAGGATTAAACCTGACAACAAAGAAATAAGACTAATAACAGGATTTATCAGAGGATGTAAAATGAGACTGGCATAAATAGAGAGGTCTGCCAGGTTCCTGGGAAGACATGATATTCTTAAGGTGCCAGATACGTCCAAATCCATACATTTAATTTCAGTCGACACTCTATTTTGTTGTTCTTAGAAACTGAAAAGCTGATAGTAGTGCTGTTCATCTGAAAGAATAATGTATGAAAATGGCCAAGAACTGTAGTTAGAAAACAGAAAAAGAAATTTGTGGGAAAGATAAAAACATTGGTGAAATAGACTGTGAAGCAGTTGTAATTGAAATAGTATGGTTCTGGCATCCTCACTCTTAGGTAACGTTCTTGCATCCTATTTCATTGAGAAAAATGGAAGCAATTAGAAGAGAATTTCCATATGCTCTCACCACTACATGTGTCAACCTGTCTACATCTGTATCCAGATTCTTTGTCTCCTCTAGTATCATTATTGATAAACAGTTCATGTTCTTGTCCAATACCAACCCCTTTATTTTACAAACTGTATCTCCTTTTGCCTGTTAGACTTCGTTTTAATAATTATCTGTTGGGCTTCCCTGGTAGCGCAGTGGTTGAGAGTCCGCTTGCCGATGCAGGGGACACGGGTTCGTGCCCCGGTCCAGGAGGATCCCACATGCCGCGGAGCGGCTGGGCCCGTGAGCCATGGCCGCTGAGCCTGCGCATCCGGAGCCTGTGCTCCGCAACGGGAGGGGCCGCGGCAGTGAGAGGCCCGCGTACCGCAAAAAATAATAATAATAATTATTATTATTATCTCTTCTCTCTCTTGCATCACCTTGCCCTGCTCCCCTGGATTATCTACCAGTGTACAGTTATGCTGTTATTTTTCTTGGTTTGAAAAAAGGAAAAAAAAGAAGTCTCGCTTGACTCCTTATCTTCCTCAAGTTTCTGCACCATTTTTCTTCCAGCCAAACACCTTTAAAGAAGTTTCTGTAATCACTCGTTCCACTTCTCTTCTCATGCTCTGGAAATCATTGCAGTCTTTGGTACAGTCATCTCACTCAAACTTCAAACTTAGCTGTCCATCCATCTGTTCAATATACTTAGGCATCTCAAACTTAACAAGCTCAAACCTAAGCTCCTGAATCTTGCCACCCCAAAATATTCATCTCGCAGTCCTCTCCACTTAAAAAAATGGCAACAACATTCTTCTAGCTGCTTAAACCCAACACTGTGATGTTATCCTCTGTGTTCTTCATGCCTCATAACAGCAAATCCTGTTAATTCTAGTTTGCAAACATTTTTAGAAACTCTTCCATCACTATCACTATCACTATCATTCAAATGATCATTTTTCCTCTCCTGGCTTATTGCCATAAGCTCTTAACTTATATTCCTTCTTAAGCCTTCCATACTACTTCCATGTAGTTTAGTTTAAACTACAGCTAAATTAAAATATCCACACTAAAGAGGTCCTCTAATAATCAATATGGCTAATGTCATCTTTCTTGAGGAAGTTGTAGCAGATGTGGGTTCAAACTCAGATTCAACCATTTAGTATCAGTATGACTATAGGTAAATCATGAAAATTTTTAGCCCTTGCTCCTCTTTTAATGAAATGTGTGTGTCATTTGCTCCCTCTACCCCATAGAGATTTTGAGAGGATTGAACAAATACAGAGCACATCTGTGTATGTGAAGTTTGTAAAGCACTACCCAAATACAAAGTGATAATAATAAAGTGATAGTCTAATTACTATGACAACGGGATAAATGATTGTTCACTGTATAATATTTCTTCAAGTATCATAAAATATTAACAACAATTTTAGGTTAACAGAAACCGTACTGTAATAACCACTTCATAGAATCTACTGCACAAAATGAATGGGAGGATGGCGTGAAGAGTGTAGCACAGCCACTTTAGGTGGGTTTGTAAAGATTTATTAAGTCCAAGGAGCAGTCTGCAGTATAGTAAATTGGCATTTGAGGGGTGTCACAAATAATAATGTAATACATCTTGCACTACAATGCACAGGTGTCCAAAGGCTATTACAATCTAAGCATTGCACTAAAATTGTATGAAGGTAATAGCATGGCTGCTGTGAGAAGGGTACTCAGAAAAGAACTTTTAAAAAAAATCTATTTAGTACAATTACTGCTACCTTTAGTTCAATAAAACCACAGCAGCTCAAGAAATTAAATTCTCTGCTTCCAATTCAGCCACTATTCTTTAAGTAATAACTGCAGGATAAAATAATTGTGTATCAGAAGGACGTCTGAAACCTTAGGCTTACTAGATTCAACCCATGTGTAAGGGATTGTTGAAACCTAACTGAGGATCTAGGAGATATTGGGCCTCTCAATATCAGGCTCCTTTTAGAAGGAGTTAAATGAGCCCTTTCTAGAAAGAACTTTGGTATGAGATTCTTTTATTTTTGGAATATCTTTTGGATCTATTGCAAAGGCATAGTGTATTTGATGCATCCCTTTCATAGACTGTATCCTTGTATCAGTTCTTGAGTCAAATTTCTCGATTTTGTTCAACTGATTAATTATTTAGTCGAAACTCCCCGCAAATACAGGTTTAGTTCTGAATGCAAAGGAAATAATAAAGCTATAATGCTTTTTCTATGCTATACTCAGTTAAATCCAGCATTATATCTTCTGCCTAATGAAAAAAGGTATTTTATAAGTTTAAAAATGTTACTCAGATATTGGGATAGAAAACTAATTTTATGGGCAGAAGTTAAGGGAGCCAGCCTACATTAAAGACGATAAAAGGACATCATAATTGTCATGCCTATAAACCATTTTTAACACCAGTTTCTATACCTGCTAGGAATTATGCTAGGGGTTGGAGCCACAGGATGAGCAGGAGAGAGACAGTCCCAGATGTGCTGTTTTTATATAACGTTCAGATGTATGGCCTCTTATTTTCTGAGATTTCCAGACTCTATTTCCCTCCCCTATTTCTTTTGGACATTCTCTTTCCTTCAAGCGTACTTTTGAGGTCGTGCTCCATTTGAATTTTATTTCAGGCTGACTCTCTTTAATGTGAGGATTTAGCCAAGAAGGGATTTTCAGTTTGTCAGTCTGGAGAGCTCATGGCATCCTGATGGCTTCACCTCCTATAGACATTTCATGGGACCCCTGCAATTATTTCTTGACCAGAGTTTCAGCTGAAGTGCTCACACCAACTCGTCCTTTCCTCTGAGTACCTATTGACTGTTTGAGGTTCCCTTTCTTCCCCTTACTTCCTCCTGCATCTTTGCTGATGACACACAGGTCTTTTAGTTGTCATGATTTATCCATACCTTCTCATATGTGGGGCTACAGATATATTTCACCTCTTTTTCTTGTTGATATGGTCTGTGGGTTTTAGTTTCTCTATTTCAGTTGCTTTTTTTTTTTTTTTTTTTTTAAGGGGAATGCAGGGAGACTTAAAAACTCTGCCACCATTACCATCTTCCCAGAACTCAAAACGTGTGTTTTTGAACTTGTCTGGACAAGTAGAGAATCTCTGGGGATGGAATAAAGCCAAGAGTTATACCCATGCCAGAAGTGATAACTAACAGCACAGCTAGTCTGTACACTGGACTGGAAACTGTGAATCAGGCAGTCGTTTATCAATATCAGAATGTTTTTATTCTTGGAAAGCTTTCTTTCAGGCTGTTAAATCTATACTCACTAGCATTCTATGAATATGTATATGTACATATAGACTGCAGACAAAAACACACACATAATATTTTGGAACTGGGAACCAAAATGGGATGCTGTATTACCACCTGTGTTTAATTAAATATTTGTGGTAATTGAATGTAATTAAAAATTAAACAACCATTTGGTACAGGATAATATATTTCCTACATCACTTATGTGCTTCAATATGCTCTCTGCTGATTGTTTCAACTTGGATTTGGTGTTAACAGCTCCTACAATTGTCTGTTCTAGTTTGTTGAGTTTTACATTTAAAACACCCTCTGCTTGCATCTCTTTCTTCCCACTCTTCACCCAGTTAAATTCCTCATCATACTCAGGTCTTAGCTTGAATGTCACTTTCTCAGAAAGGCCTTTTTTTTTTTTAACGAATACACACCCAGCTCCAGCTGAACTCTGGTTCTCCTTTTACTCTTTGTAATAATAGTTCTTCTGCAGCTCCTAGGAAGTGTCAATAATGGAATAAACGAATGAACAGCAAAGCAGTATCTCCTTATGGTTTTCATACAATTTTTTGAACTCTGTGATTTTGAAGAGTAAGGTAAACTCAAAACCCATTTCTAAAGAAGGTAGGGTCATAAAGCTTCAGCTACTTCAGTGTCTGAAGCTCTGTGCTGTAGGGCTTAACTGATGGGTTTGTTATTGGAGTAGGAATTATGGCCCATATATTTTCTTTTGAAGGCCCAAGAAGAACAGTGTCATGTAGCTCTTATTATTATTTGTCTGCACAGTTGCTCTAGTACCATATTAGGAACCACTCCCCCCAAAGGGGGGTTTGAATATTTATATAACCTGACTCTACTCCAGGCTTAGGAGTGAGCAGCTAAACCAAGTGGGCCCAATCAGGATTTCCTGGCAGGGATATGAAGTCAGGATTTAAGCATCGCTGGACTTTTCAGTACAGGATCTATAAACCTCAGAGATATGGTCACCCATGTGCTACCATGTGAACTTTTAATAAGGAAAGGTGGTATTTTATGAGTTAGAATTATGGTGTACTCAGAGAGGCAGACATGAGAGATGAAGAGTGTTGTGTTGGCATTTGTATCCCTGGTTACAGGTTTATTCTGAGGCCTGATTGAAGCTAGATCCTTTATGCTCCATAAGACATTTTTATATTCTAAAAATTCTTTTTTCTAGTATAATTTATTTAGTGGCTTTTTGCTAGTTGCAATCTACAGAGACCTAATAAAAGTACTAATTATTAACTATTTTTTTAACATCTTTGTTGGAGTACAATGGCTTTACAATGGTGTGTTAGTTTCTGATGTATAACAAAATGAATCAGGTGTACATATACATATATCCCCATGTCTACTCCCTGTTGCATCTCCCTCCCACCCTCCCTATCCCACCCCTCTAGGTGGTCAAAAAGCACCAAGCTGATCTCCCTGTGCTATGTGGCTGCTTCCCACTAGCTATCTATTTGACATTTGGTGGCGTATAAATGTCCATGCCACTATCTCATTTCATCCTAGCTTAACATTCCCCCTCCCCATGTCCTCAAGTCCATTCTCTACATCTGCATCTTTATTGCTGTCCTGGCCCTAGGTTCTTGAGAAACATTTTTTTTCTGTTTTTTGATTCCATATATATGTGTTAGCGTACGGTATTTTTTTTTTTCTCTTTCTGACTTACTTCACTCTGTATGACAGACTCTAGGTCCATCCACTTCACTACAGATAACTCAATTTGGTTTCTTTTTATAGCTGAGTAATATTCCATTGTATATATGTGCCACATCTTTATCCATTCATCTGTCAATGGATGCTTAGGTTGCTTCCATGTCCTGGCTATTGTAAATAGAGCTGCAATGAACGTTGTGGTACATGACTCTTTTTGAATTATGGTTTTCTCAGGGTATATGCCCGGTAGTGGGATTGCTGGTCATATGGTAGTTCTATTTTTAATTTTTTAAGAAAACTCCATACTGTTCTCCATAGTGGCTGTATCAATTTACATTCCCGCCAACAGTGCAAAAGGGTTCCCTTTTCTCCACACCCTCTCCAGCATTTATTGTTTGTAGATTTTTTGATGATGGCCATTATGACTGGTATGAGATGATACCTCATTGTAGTTTTGATTTGCATTTCCCTAATGATTAGTGATGTTGAGCATTCTTTCACGTGTTTGTTGGCAATCTGTATATCTTCTTTGGAGAAATGTCTATTTAGGTCTTCTCCCCATTTTTGGATTGGGTTGTTTATTTCTTTGATATTGGGCTGCATGAGCTGCTTGTAAATTTTGGAGGATAATCCTTTGTCAGTTGCTTCATTTGCAAATATTTTCTCCCAATCTGAGGGCTGTCTTTTTGTCTTGTTTATGGTTTCCTTAGCTGTGCAAAAGCTTTTAAATTTCATTAGGTCCCATTGGTTTATTTTTGTTTTTATTTCCCTTTCTCTAGGAGGTGGGTCAAAAAGGATCTTGCTGTGATTTATGTCATAGAGTGTTCTGCCTATGTTTTCCTCTAAGAGTTTCATAGTGTCTGGCCTTACATTTAGTTCTCTAATCCATTTTGTGTTTACTTTTGTGTATGGTGTTAGGGAGTGTTCTAATTTCATTCTTTTACATGTAGCTGTCCAGTATTCCCAGCACCACTTATTGAAGAGGCTGTCTTTTCTCCACCGTATATACTTGCCTCCTTTATCAAAGATAAGGTGACCGTATGTGTGTGGGTTTATCTCTGGGCTTTCTATCCTGTTCCATTGATCTATATTTCTGTTTTTGTGCCAATACCATACTGTCTTACTTACTGTAGCTTTGTAGTATAGCCTGAAGTCTTGGAGCCTGATTCCTCCAGCTCTGTTTTTCTTTCTCAAGATTGCTTTGTCTATTCGGGGTCTTTTGTGTATCCATACAAACCGTGAAATTTTTTGTTCTCGTTCTGTGAAAAATGCCATTGGTAGTTTGCTAGGGATTGCATTGAATCTGTAGATTGCTTTGGGTAGTATAGTCATTTTCACAGTGTTGGTTCTTCCAATCCAAGAACATGGTATATCTCTCCATCTGTTTGTATCATCTTTAATTTCTTTCATCAGTGTCTTATAATTTTCTGCGTACAGGTCTTTTGTCTCCTTAGGTAGGTTTTTTCCTAGATATTTTATTCCTTTTGTTGCAATGGTAAATGGGAGTGTTTCCTTAATTTCTCTTTCAGATTATTCATCATTAGTTTATAGGAATGCAAGATATTTCTGTGCATTAATTTTCTATCCTGCCACTTTACCAAATTCATTGATTAGCTCCTGTAGTTTTCTGGTAGCATCTTTAGGATGCTCTATGTGTACTATCATCTCACGTGCTAACAGTGACAGCTTACTTGTTCTTTTCCAATTTGGATTCTTTTTATTTCTTTTTCTTCTCTGATTGCTGTGGCTAAAACTGCCAAAACTATGTTAAATAATAGTGGTGCGAGTGGACAACCTTGTCTTCTTCCTGATCTTAGTGGAAATGGTTTCTGTTTTTCGCCATTGAGAACAATGTTGGCTGTGGCTTTGACATACATGGCCTTTATTATGTTGAGGTAAGTTCCCTCTATGCATACCTTATGGAGGGTTTTTATCATAAATGACTGTTGAATTTTGTCGAAAGCTTTCTCTGCATCTGTTGAGATGATCATATGGTTTTTCTCCTTCAATTTGTTAATATGGTTTATCACATTGATTGATTTGCATATATTGAAGAATCCTTGCATTCCTGGGATAAACCCATGTTGGTCATGGTGTATGATCCTTTTAATGTGCTGTTGGATTCTATTTGCTAGTATTTTGTTGAGGATTTTTGCATCTGTGTTCATCAGTGATATTGGCCCGTAGTTTTCTTTCTTTGTGACATCTTTGTCTGGTTTTGGTGTCAGGGTGTTGGTGGCCTCGTAGAATGAATTTGAGAGTGTTCCTCCCTCTGCTATATTTCGGAAGAGTTTGAGAGGATAGGTGTTAGCTCTTCTCTAAATGTATGATAGAATTCACCAGTGAAGCCATCTGGTCCTGGATTTTTGTATGTTGGAAGATTTTTAATCACAGTCTCAATGTCAGTGCTTGTGATTGGTCTGTTTATATTTTCTATCTTCCTAGCTCTGTCTTGGAAAGTTGTGCTTTTCTAAGAATTTCTCCATTTCTTCCAGGTTGTCCATTTTATTGACATAGAGTTACTTGTAGTAATCTCTCATGATACTTTGTATTTCTGCAATGTCAGTTGTTACTTCTCCTTTTTCATTTCTAATTGTATTGATTTGAGTCTTTTCCCTTTTTTTCTTGATGAGTCTGGCTAATAGTTTTATCAATTTTGTTTATCTTCTCAAAGAACCAGCTTTTAGTTTTATTGATCTTTGCTATTGTTTCCTTCATTTCTTTTTCATTTATTTCTTATCTGATCTTTTGGATTTCTTTCCTTCTGCTAACTTTGGGGGTTTTTTGTTCTTCTTTCTCTAATTGCTTTAGGTGTAAGGTTAGGTTGTTTAATGGAAATGTTTCTTGTTTCTTTAGGTAGGATTTTATTGCTATAATCTGACCCGTTAGAACTGCTTTTGCTGCATCTCATAGGTTTTGGGTCGTCGTGTTTTCATTGTCATTTGTTTCTAAGTATGTTTTGATTTCCTCTTTGATACTTTCAGTGATCTCTTGGTTATTAAATAGTGTATTGTTTAGCCTCCATGTGTTTGGGGTTTTTTTCAGATTTTTTCCTGTAATTGATATCTAGTCTCATAGCATTGTGGTTGGGAAAGATACTTGATACGATTTCAATTTTCTTAAATTTACCAAGGCTTGATTTTTGACCCAAGATGTGACCTATACTGGAGAATGTTCCATGGGCACTTGAGAAGAAAGTGTATTCTGTTGTGTTTGCATGGAATGTCCTATAAGTATCAATTAAGTCCATCTTGTTTATTGTATCATTTAAAGCTTGTGTTTCCTTATTTATGTTCATTTTGGATGGTCTGTCTATTGGTGAACGTGGTATGTTAAAGTCCCCTACTATGAAATTGTGTTACTGTTGCTTTCCCCTTCTATGGCTGTTAACATTTGCCTTATGCATTGAGGTGCTCCTAGTTGGGTGCATATATATTTATAATTGTTATATCTTCTTCTTGGATTGATCCCTTGATCATTATGTAGTGTCCTTCTTTGTCTTTGTAATAGTCTTTATTTTAAAGTCTATTTTGTCTGATATGAGAATTGCTACTCCAGCTTTCTTTTGATTTCCATTGGCATGGAATATCTTTTACCATCCCCTCACTTTCAGTCTGTATGTGTCCCTAGGTCTGAAGTGAGTTTTTTTTAGACAGCATATATATGGGTCTTATTTTTGTATCTGTTCAGCCAGTCTATGTCTTTTGGTTGGAGCATTTAATCCATTTACCTTTAAGGTAGTTATTGATATGTATCTTCCTATTACCATTTTCTTAATTGTTTGGGGTTTGTTATTGTAGGTCCTTTTCTCCTCTTGTGTTTCCCACTTAGAGAAGTTCCTTTAGCATTTTTGTAGGGCTGGTTTGGTGGTGCTGAACTCTCTCAGCTTTTGCTTGTCTGTAAAGGTTTTAATTTCTCCGTCAAATCTGAATGAGATCCTTGGTGGGTAGAGTAATCTTGGTTGTTTCATCACTTTAAATATGTCCTGCCACTCCCTTGTGGCTTTCAGTTTTTCTACTGAAAGGTCAGCTGTTTACCTTATGGGGATTCCCTTGTATGTTATTTGGTATTTTTCCCTTGCTGCTTTTAATATTTTTTCTTTGTATTTAATTTTTGATAGTTTGATTAATATGTGGCTTGGTGTGTTTCTCCTTAGATTTATCCTGTATAGGACTCTCTGTGCTTCCTGGACTTGATTGACTCTTTCCTTTCCCGTATTAGGGAAGTTTTCAACTATAATCTCTTCAAGTATTTTTTCAGTCCCTTTCTTTTTCTCTTCTTCTTCTGGGACCCCTGTAATTCAAATGTTGGTGTGTTTAATGTTGTTCCAGAGGTCTCTAAGACTGTCCTCAATTCTTTTCATTCTTGTTTCTTTATTCTGCTCTACAGTAATTATTTCCACTATTTTATCTTCCAGGTCACTTCTCCATTCTTCTGCGTCAGTTATTCTGCTATTGATCCCTTCTAGAGAACTTTTAATTTCATTTACTGTATTGTTCATCATTGTTTGCTCTTCAGTTCTTCTATGTCCTTGTTAAATGTTTCTTGTATTTTCTCCATTCTATTTCCAAGATTTTGGATCATCTTTCCTATCATTACTCTGAATTCTTTTTCAGGTAGACTGCCTATTTCCTCTTCATTTGTTTGGTGTGGTGGGTTTTTACCTTGCTCCTTCATCTGCTGTGTGTTTCTCTGTCTTCTCATTTTGCTTCACTTAGTGTGTTCGGGGTCTCCTTTGTGCAGGCTGCAGGTTCGTAGTTCCCATTGTTTTTGGTGTCTACCCTCCAGTGGCTAAGGTTGGTTCGGTGGGCTGTGTAGGCTTCCTGGTGGAAGGGACTGGTGCCTGTGTTCTGGTGAATGACACTGGATCTTGTCTTTCTGGTGGGCAGGACCATGTCTGGTAGTGTGTTTTAGAGTGTCTGTGACCTTATTATGATTTTAGGCAGCCTCTCTGCTAATGGGTGGGGTTGTGTTCCTGTCTTGCTAGTTGTTTGGCATAGAGTGTCCAGCACTGGAGCTTGCTGGTCATTGAGTGGATCTGGGTCTTAGTGTTGCGATGGAGATCTCTGGGAGAGCTTTCACTGTTTGATATTATGTGGAGCTGGAAGGTCTCTTGTGGACCAATGTCCTGAACTCGGCTTGGCTCCCCCACCTCATAGGCACAGGCCTGACACCCGGCCGGAGCACCAAGACCCTGTCAGCCACACGGCTTTTAGGAAGTCTGCAGTCTTCTGCCAGCATTCAGTAGGTGCTTTGTAGGAGTTGTTCCACATGTTGATGTATTTCTGATGTATTTGTGGCAGGAAGATGATCTCCACATCTTACTCCTCCACCATCTTGAAGGTCTCCCAATTATTAGCTATTGAATGAGGTACAGGACACAACTTTTAAGAGTTTTAAACTCAGAGCTTTCAGTTGAGGAAATAAGCAGTCACTATGATAAGAGGAGAAGGTTCATTCTTCATACAGCACTTGATTATATTATATAGGGCAGGCAGAACTATTCAGAATGTATGGTCACTTGGCAATTAATATCAGAATTGACCTTGAGATTCATGTAAGCCATTTATTTAACCGTGTCTTGGGTATCTTTCACATGTGTCATCCTCTTTAAATAGAGATCAGCTAAGTTCCTCAATAATAGCTGTAGAGTTTATGTAAAACAGTGGTATTAATGTACCTAGACTATCCAGGGCCCATCTTTGAATAACAAATGCAGTGGTTTAACTTCCTCCTGGTGTATCACAGTGCCACCAAGAAGTGGGGTGTGAGGAAAGCACTGGGCTAAATATGAAATAGTTCTCTCTGACTCTGGCATAGAAACCAGCTGGGGCAGGAGATAAACCTAACTCTGTGCAGCTTCAAGGAGTTCTTCTGCTACTGCTGTCATCACAGAAGCTTCCCTTGAAGGCTTTCTTAAGACAGTGCCCCTGATAGAATGTTTGAACCTGATTCTCGTATTGATTCTGTGATCCAGTACTTCCAAAGGTTGATTTTCATACCATGTGCCTAGAACAAGCTGAATCCAAGTCCAAGACAGCATAATTTGTTGAACATACTGTAGTTTATGAAACTAAGGAAGAACTTTCTTTAACAGTAACCCTCCAGGTTGCATCAGAGGGAGGGAGAAACACAAAGATTAGGGACTTGGTAAGTAGTAGCTGCTCAGGTAAGTCAGAGCCAGGCCAGCAATATGGTAGATGATTCTTATCCCTGACTACCAAAAAGTAAAAAAAAAATAAAAAAGATGGAGGAAGAGGTGCCAAATGAATACATACTTTCCATGTAATTTGTACCTGTTTCCTTCCGCTCATCCAGAATGATTCTCAGCTTCTCAAGACAGAGCTACTTTTTATTTGAATTGTTTGATCATACAGGCAATACCTTCTTGTACTCTTTTTGCATGTTTATACTATTATGACGTGAGTACTAAATGAAAATAAGGAAGACACTTAGGTTCATAAGCTTATTAATGGACTGATTGCCAAAAACTAGTTAGTATTTAAATCGCGATCTTGAGGAACAGGCCATAGCATTCTGCATCAGAGCATTTGCAGTTAAGTGACTAAAACATTCCAAGTCAGCCTGTTGCAGTAATTCCCTATATGTCATGTATTTGTGTTTGTATGTCCATATGTATGAGCGGTCAAATGTTTTTATCCTATTATGTTGATTATTATTTTTATTCATTTTTGCATTTCATATTGCATGCCTTCCTTGTTATATTTAGAGCCATTGAGCGTGAAGCATATATGGTTGAAACTGGAATTACTATGAGTTTTCAAGTGCTGTCCCTAATAGCTATTATCATGGATGATGACACCATAGAAATGATTATAACACACACAAAAAGAGCAAATTGGATATTTTAACCAGAATAGTGTAGATTAAAACAGGATTAACAAGTCTCGCTTGGAAAGTCGATATTTAAAGAAGAAATATATCCTTTCTCTAGAAACGATATTTCCCTTTAAAGGTGCTATTTGTTTGTAATAGCGGCTCCATAAGCCCTCAGTGTCTATATATTCATGGCATTCAGCATATTGTTGGAGTAAAGGGAAACTTTGTCATAATGAAATGTCATTTCTTCCTAAAAGACTTGCACATTTAAATCTGTGGAAGTAATGAAGCTGATATCATCAAAATATCCCCTACTCCTGAAAATTAAATTTTTTAATTGGTTTTTCAAGTATGCCAGAGTCAGCATTTTATCATAATTTCTATGGATTTTCCTCTATCCATGGAAATAAAGCTATAAACTCTAAGTATGAGCTTTAGCTTTTTTTTTTTTGACTTTGCTGAAATTTGTTTCATAATGTTGTTCAGTTTCTTGCCAGTTCCTAATTTTAAGCCCTTTTAAATACTTCTTTACTCTTTTAACTTAGGTGCCAGCTGTTAGGATAAGATGAGAATTATCATGGCATAATGCAGAATTGGAAAACCTTATTTTGAGGAATCTTTGTTTCAGTGTCTAAGGCAAAGGTCAGTGTGGAAATGATGTTGTTTAACATGCAGTGGACAGTTACATAATATCAAATCTGTTTCATTGGCTCTGGGGGCTACAAATCATGTGACTATGAGAGAGTAACTCTCCTGAGCTTGTTTGTCCATGTAGAAAATGTAGAAAATAAGGAGTCCTGGAAAGCCTATCACTCAAAGAATATAAGGGGAAAATAGGATAATACATATAAAAGAGCTTTGTAAATTGAATGATACTAAAAAATGTTCAGAGGCTATTGGCATTTCCAAAGCAGACATAATTACCAGAGAATTTAAATTCCTTGAGAATCTGGTAAATGTTTTTATTTCTTTGAGATAGGCAGAGCAAAACCTGGCTTATCCAGGAATGTTCTAAAGCTCTACCTGAGGAGCTCTGTCTCAGATGTCCCAGGAAAGGAGGACTATTAAACATTGTCTGCTGAATGTCTTTTGGGCACCCAAGAAAAGAAAATAGCTTGTAGATATATGAGCCTTGGGTGCAACAAATCCTTTACATTACTGTTGTTTTTATAACTAATGACCTTTTGGGGTTATTGGAGTTACTATAGATAAAATCTTAATTTTGAAGTTTTCTGATTATAGATAGAATAGTAATAAGGAACCAGTATTTTTCATAAATCATGGTGAAATAAGAGAAAAAGTCATGTGTTTTCCCTATCATTCAAGTTTCTGAATTTCATACAGAAATTCTGGAATTGAAACAGTGTGAGTATTGTAGAATTTAAATATATGTAAGTTGAATTGTAAAGTTCAAGCACAACTAATTATACTTTACATACATATGTGGAATTTCAGCACCATATTTATGCATTAAGTATTTTGGTTGAGATACAGCTAATTCAGTGGACTCTACACATGAAATTTAGTAGAAGAAAAGAACATCTGGCATCATCCTAGAGATATGTTATCTGATTAGCAATGCCATTGACATGAAGTAATGGTTTTTTGGTTTATAATGGTAATTTCTCTATGTATTTCTGAGTTATTTTTATTTGTTTTTTTCCTTTTAGTGCAATTGCTTTTTGATGACCTTCATGCCCTTGGGGCTATAATCAGAGGACGGGATTAATTCTTACATGTTAAGAGTGGAGAGGGTCATAAAAATAAAATAGAGTTGAGTGAGTATGGCATATTATACTATGAAATCTTGAATTTACTAATTAATACGTCAGTTCTAAATGCCTTCTTCAGCTCATCAACTCTATTAGGGCACCATGGGAAAAGTTGTTGTAAGAGCTCACCAGTCATGTGTAGTTTCTCACAGTCTCTCTGTGGTACACCTGTCTGATGCATATGTTTGAACCTGCTCCCCTATCCCCAGACTGGCAACCTTCTCTCTCTGGCATCTTTAGGTCAGAGCTGCAGGACACAGATGAGGTTGAGAAATATCCTGGAACTACCTCAGAGAGTAGCTTATGCCACCTCTTCTGTCTCAAAGGATCATTTCCAACTCTTACCAGAATGATGGTATTCAAAATCCTAGCAGAGTATTTGCCATCAGAAATGTTTTCCTGGCAGATCTGAAGTTGAATCAGACTGTTGGCATTTACTTGCAAAACTCTCTTGATGCCAGCAGCTTCTAGTCTGTGAGAAAGGGAGTGTGTGGTCTCAGCCTCATAAACTCTGATATATTTAAATTTAGTACAATATAAATTCGGCAAGTGATATTTGCCGTGTTAAAACTGACAGATACAAGCAGGACTTGGCAGACAAGTACTGAAAAATAAAAAGCAGTTACCCAGAAGGACAACAAAGCAGTGATTTTAGTTTTGTAAACACCACTAGAAAAGACAAGCACGTTAAATCACATAACTCATAGATTTTTCTGTAGAGCACAGACTTCCTTCAAGAGGGGATGCAATGATTAATATAGGGAATGCATTGAGACATAGGAAGAGTTAAAAATTAAAGATTCCATCATGTTATTGTGTTTGTATGATATGACTGTCTTATAAAGGAAGTGAGTAGAATAATACAAATGCATATATCATTGTGATATTCTAAGCCTCCTTGCTGTCCAAAAGTCCACTTTCATACTTATATGTTAAGTACAGATTTATAGTCCTAAAGTGTTTTAAAAATAAAGACATATTTTTGAATTCAGTACTTTGAATATATTTTTGTGCAAGGAGCATCTTTTATCTATGGAAATGAGGTTCTGTTATTTCTCAGTCGTTAATGATCATGTTTTAATTCTAGCCTGGCTTTCCCTGCACATCTGTGGCACATTCAGGTTATTGCTTTCGAGGTTTGTTGTTTTTTATTCTGAGCGTGAGGGCAGGATCATATTTTAGTATTGATGAGATATCAACATTTCCACTTAGATCCAAGCCAGAGAAATAGCAAATTCCATAGAGCTTTATACACAAACTTTAGATTTTCTGTGCTTTTAAATCATCTTTGGTAGCACACCCAAGAGGAGATCTTTCCTTAGAATTCTATATTGCTAGCTTCTTAGGTAGCATTTTTTTTTTTTTTGCCTTCATTTTTGTGGATAGAAAAACACAACAACAAAATTTTAAACTGCTTTGCAGCCACTTAGCACAGGGAGATCAGCTCGGTGCTTTGTGACCACCTAGAGGGGTGGGATAGGGAGGGTGGGAGGGAGACGCAAGAGGGAGGAGATATAGGGACATATGTATATGTATAGCTGATTCACTTTGTTGTAAAGCAGAAACTAACACACCATTGTAAAGCAATTATACTCCAATAAAGATTTTTTTTTAAAAAAAGCTTTTGCCTTCATAACTGCTCAAGTAAATCATAAGAAAACATAACCTAAGGCTGACTTAAAGGTCCGTTTCTGAACTTTACTCAGCAAAGAGTGTATATTTGTGACCCAAATCCAACCATTGGATGCATCTACAGATGTGTGCTTCAGAGCTAAAAAGAAATAACTCTTTCTTTCATACCCACTAGAGCAGAAGCAGTAGTGTCCTTCAGAGTACAAAAAGGAGGAGAACCTCTCTTCATTTCTATTCCCACTGCCCCACCTAATTTGAAAGAATTAGTTCTGTAACTACCCATGAGATATGGGATTGTCTGTAAATGACATATACTTTTATAGGAAAAATAACTATACAGAATATTTAAGAAAATCTGGTGTATCATCACTCATATTCTGGATGCCTGATGTCAATAAAATTTTCCCTCTTGCCTGCTGCTTGTCAGTACTGTCTACATGCATATGTGTCTTTTTAACAAATACATATTTTTGCACCATTTGCTTGCTGTTTTCCTTTTTGTTTTTAGGTTAACCTTAGAGCATACACATTTTCCTGATTGCTCTCTGAATTTCATACTCTTTTTTAATGACTGCATAATGAATTGTCCATTTTATTAATGTATAAGTAAATTATTTCTGGCTGATTTAACCTTAAGATTGAATCTAATTTGCTGTTACAGATGATGCCACAATGAAGTACACGCCTGCCTAAAATACTTGTGGTATATTCTTTTTTATATAGTGACAGGATGCACTTCTACACATTCTTTTAGTAACTCTGGTGTCCTGACTCTCTATTCCTGTATGACAAACCACCCACATTTAGTGACATAAAGCCACAACAATTTTATTATTCTTATGGATTTGGTGGTCAGGAATTTGGACAGGGCACTGTGGAGATAGAATTCTATTTGGGGCCTCTGCTGGGAAGACTGGAATGGCTGGGGGTGACTTAAATGATGATTCTCTCCGGAGGTTTTGTCACTCACATATCTGGCTGCTGGCCTGGGATGATTCAAAGGCTGGGCTCAGCGTAGGACTAACTACTGGAGTGCTCGCACACAGGCTCTCCACGTGGCTTGGACATCTCACAATATGGTGTCTTGGCTCTGAAAGGGAGTGTCCTTCAAGGGAACAACTGTTGCACAGTGTTCCTATTGTCCAAGCAGACCAAGATGCTATACAGGAAACTAAATCATGTAGGGCTTTGTAGGGGACAGGCTTCTTTGGACCTAATCTCAGAAGTCACAGGAGTTGCTTCTATCCCATTCTATTGGCTTCAAGTAAGTCAATAGAGTCAGTTGAGATTCAAGGATATTAGACTTCCTTTCTTAATGGGGGACTGGTAAGGTCACATGACAGAAGAGCACATGGGGTAGAAGATATTTTTCCAGGCATCTTTGGCATACATGGGTCGCTAGAGTATTATTTCTGGTGGGACCATGTATTAAATGTATATATTAACTGCTTAGGGGAACTGTGGGAATGATGCTCCATTTGGGTCAGAGGGTTTCTACAAACCACTTTGCCATCCCAGAGAAATACATGATTTTAACTCTGCATAGCAGACCATCAACAGAATGCAGAATCCTTCAGCCCTGGTCACTCAAACCTCAGAAACAACTTTTGAGCAGGGACATAGTGTTTCAGATTCACCTCCCTTGTTTTCAGTTAGAGCCAGATCTCTTCTCAAAGCTCACTTTTTTTTTTCCAATTATAAAAGTAAACATGCCCTGAGACATGCTTATCATCTCCTCTTTCTATTTGAGACCTGATGGCTAGGATTATGCAAAATGCCTGATTAAGTAAGTAATCCATTTAGTTTTCCATTCATGCATGGATGCACACATTTATTCCTTTAACAAATGTTTATTGAGTAGTTTTTTGCTAAATTATGTACATTGTGAATAAAGTTACGATCCCACTATATTGGGTTTTAGGGCAGCATGAGAAAGACATTAAAAATGCACATCATAGCACACATACAATAGCACATTGTGATAAATGCTGTGAAAGATAAGTGATGAGAGTGGCGTGTGAAGAATGAGAAGGAGTCAGGCTGGTGAAGAGGTTGAAGTAAAGCATTTGAGTCGGGAGGCAGCATTTATTTGAAAGCGAAATTTGTAGCTGAAGAATTGAAGGAAGGCCAGTTTCACTACTGTAGTGAGGGAAGACAAGAATAGTGCAAGAGCTTAGGGAGATGGGCAATGGTCTGGACCAGCAGGATCCTGCATGTCAGTTGAATAGTCTGAATTGTCTTCTCAGCATGAAGGGAGAGCATTAAACTGTCTTAAGAGAGAAGTGATGTGGTTTGATTTTTTCTTTAAGAATTCTTTGGATGAAAAATAGTTTGAGGGAGGCCAGAGGTATTCCATTGAAACAGTGAGAGAAAAACTCAGCAATTCAGTTTAGAGATAATCAAGGTTGGTAGGGGAGGTGAAGAGAATTGGAAAGCTTTCAGATGTTTCTTGAAGTTTAAATTAAGATACATGCACCCTAATGTTCATAGCAGCATTATTTATAGTAGCCAAGACATGGAAACAACCTAAATGTCCATCGATATATGAATGGATAAAGAAGATGTGGTACATATATACAATGGAATATTACTCAGCCATAAAAAAGAATGAAATAATGCCATTTGCAGCTACATGGATGGACCTAGAGATTATCATACTAAGGGAAATAAGTCAGACAGAGGAAGACAAATACCGTATGATATCACTTTTAAGTGAAATCTGAAAAACTGATACAAATGGACTTATTTACAAAACAGAAATAGACTCACAGACATAGAAAACAAAGTTAAGGTTACCAAAGGGGAAAGTGTGGGGGGAGGGAGGGATAAATTAGGAGTTTGGGACTAACAGATACACACTATACTATATAAAATAGATAAACAACAAGGGCCTGCTGTATAGCACAGGGAACTATATTCAGTATCTTGTAATAACCTACAATGGAAGATAATCTGATAAAGAATATATATATACACACATATGTAGATTATATATATATATATGACTGAATCACTTTGCTGTACACCTAAAACTAACACAACATTGTTAAGTAAACTATACTTCAATAAAAAAATAAAATTAAGAAAAAAGAATTTTGGTAGTAAATGAGTTGGGGATATGGAGAAGTTGCCCCAAGTGGTACCTTTGGTGTACCTGTCAATCCTTAATGACAGAGAAAGCTACAGAATGATGAATCACACTCAGCATGAGGATGAGGCAGCTCTGGTTTGGGAAGGAAGAGGTCCACTGTGGGCTGAAGTTTAAAAAAATACTGCCAAATCCTTAAATGTTCCTAAAAGCCCTAAGGCTACTGTGGCTGGAGGAAATTAAGTGTAGATGAGTAGTAAAAGGTGAAGTCAGAGCGGTAATAGGGAGTCACACTGTGTCAGACTTATAAGTCACAATAGAGACTTCAGATTTCACTAGGAGTGAGGTGGGACGCCACTGGAGAGTTCTGTGCAGAAAATAGATATGATCCTAAATGGTTTAATAGAACTACTCTGTTAAAGCCAAATTGCAGGAGAGAAAGGTCAGATTTTAGAGGGACAGATTAGGAGAAAAATGAGGTATCATGGAAACAGGTGATGGTAACTTGGACCAAGATGTCAGTCTTGCAGATGGAAAACAGTGGTCTAATTCTAGAAAAACTTTGAAAGTCACTGGCTTTAGAAATAAACAGTTTGGTAATCATAACTCCTTGTACTCTTCCAGAAAGCTTAGGTCAAAATGGCATTCTGCATTTTACTGAAACAGAGCTTACCTAGCTGAAAAAGAGTATCATACTTTGTATTAACATGTCAAAGAATGATGCTACTGCACCCCGCACCCATTTTAGGTATGAAAGTTAATTTGTTCATGAAAATACTGAAAACAAGTTGCAAGTAATTTCCACTCATTTTTGTAGTGCAAATTTTCTATATATATCTGTTTCAAAGTAGGATGAATAGATTATTAGGGATATGGTATAATATACACTGTCCTCCTTTAGGGGATAAGGTAGACCTCATAGTGTTTTTACCTGAGACACTTAGAGGTTCTATATGCATAGTTTGTATCTTGTTGAATCCTGATTCAAAGAAATAACTTGAAATAGTCAGATTGAGAAATATGAGCATGTAGTGAATATTTCATCATTTTAAGGAATTATGGTCTTTTAGGTGTGATAGTGATATCATGGTTATGTTTTTTAAATGTCCTTACCTTTTAGAGGTACATACTGAAAAATTTAATGAAATCTATATTGAAAAAAATCTAGAACTATTGAATGTCTAAGATTTGTTTCAAAACAAGCCTCCATGTGTGTGCATGCATGTGTGTGTGTGTGTGTGTGTGTGTGTGTATTTTGGGAGGTGATGAAGTGGGTGGAGTATATATAAAACAAGGTTGGCCATGACTTTATAATTGACAATACTGGGAAATGTTCATAAGGTTTCATCATACTATTTGGACTACTTGTGGTATTTTGCATAGTAAAAACATTTATAACACGAGCAATGTGATAAAGAAATCATATGAGAGCCTAGCTGGCTGACCAGGAGCATCTTGTAGTGTGATAATAATCAAAGATGATTGGTACCTAAGGAGACAAACGATCTGTATGCAGAAAATTATAAGACACTGATGAAAGAAATTAAAGATGATACAAACAGATGGAGAGATATACCATGTTCTTGGATTGGAAGAATCAACATTGTGAAAATGGCTCTACTACCCAAAGCAATCTACAGATTCAATGCAATCCCTATCAAACTACCACTGGCATTTTTCACAGAACTAAAACAAAAAATTTCACGGTTTGTATGGATACACAAAAGACCCCGAATAGACAAAGCAATCTTGAGAAAGAAAAATGGAGCTGGAGGAATCAGGCTCCCTGACTTCAGACTATACTACAAAGCTACAGTAATCAAGACAGTATGGTGCTGGCACAAAAACAGAAATATAGATTAATGGAACAGGATAGAAAGCCCAGAGATAAACCCACACACATATGATCACCTTATCTTTGATAAAGGAGGCAAGAATGTACAGTGGAGGAAAGACAACTTCTTCAATAAGTCGTGCTGGGAAAACTGGACAGCTACATGTAAAAGAATGAAATTAGAACACTCCCTAACACCATACACAAAAATAAACTCAAAACGGATTAAAGACCTAAATGTAAGGCCAGACACCATCGAACTCATAGGGGAAAACATAGGCAGAACACTCTATGACATAAGTCACAGCAAGATCCTTTTTGACCCACCTCCTAGAGAAATGGAAGTAAAAACAGAAATAAACAAATAGGACCTAATGAAACTTAAAAGCTTTTGCACAGCAAAGGAAACCATAAACAAGATGAAAAGACAACCCTCAGAAGGGGAGAAAATATTTGCAAATGAAGCAACTGACAAAGGATTAATCTCCAAAACATACAAGCAACTCATGCAGCTCAATATCAAAAAAATAACCCAATCCAAAAATGGGCAGAAGACCTAAATAGACATTTCTCCAAAAAAGATATACAGATTGCCCACAAACACATGAAAGAATGCTCAACATCATTAATCATTAGAGAAATGCAAATCAAAACTGCAATGAGATATCATCTCACACTGGTCAGAATGGCCATCATCAAAACATCTACAAACAATAAATGCTGGAGAGGGTGTGGAGAAAAGGGAACCCTCTCGCACTGTTGGTGGGTATGTAAATTGATACAGCTACTATGGAGAACAGTATGGAGGTTCCTTAAAAAACTAAAAATAGAACTACCATATGACCCAGCAATCCCACTACTGGGCATATACCCTGAGAAAACCATAATTCAAAGAGTCATGTACCAAAATGTTCACTGCAGCTCTATTTACAATAGCCAGGACATGGAAGCAACCTAAATGTCCATCAACAGATGAATGGCTAAAGAAGATGTGGCACATATATACAATGGAATATTACTGAGCCATAAAAAGGAATGAAAGTGAGTCATTTGTAGTGAGGTGGATGGACCTAGAGACTGTCATACAGAGTGAAGTAAGTCAGAAGGAGAAAAATACTATATGCTAACACATATATATGGAATCGAAAAATAGAAAAAGAAAAATGGTCAGAAGAACCTAGGGGCAAGAAAGGAATAAAGATGCAGACATACTAGAGAATGTACTTGAGGATACGGGGAGGGGGAAGGGTAAGCTGAGACAAAGTGAGACAGTGGCATGGACATGTATACACTACCAAACGTAAAATAGGTAGCTAGTGGGAAGCAGCCGCATAGCACAGGGAGATCAGCTTGGTGCTTTGTGGCCACCTGGAGGGGTGGGAGGGCGGGAGATGCAAGAGGAAAGAGATATGGGTACATATGTATATGTATAACTGATTCACTTTGTTATAAAGCATAAACTAATACACCATTGTAAGACAATTATACTCAATAAAGATGTTAAAAAAATTACAATGTACTACATAAATATTAGATTTTCTATTTTTCAATTCCCTGTTCATTTATAACCATCAGAGAGCTTTTAATGTTCTGACAAAATTTTTTAAAGGTTATGAAACAATAGTAATATTTTCCATTGATTATTGAAATCATTTTTGCATCATTTCAGCTTGCATGGTCATTTTTATGGTTCAGCACTACTGTGCAAAGCAAGGACTGCCTATATATCAAAATGTTGATAATGGTAAGGTGATACGATTATTGGCAATTTTTAATTTCTTCCTTTTGTTTATCTGTATTTTCTAGTTTTAATTCCATAAACATGTATTGACCTTGTAATTCAAAATGTGGCAAAAAATTATAAAAATTTTAGAAGAATAAACATGATACGGTTTTGTGCAGATATATATAAAAAAAAAGAGAGAGAAAAAGAAGATGATCGGTTCAGGCCAGAGTATGGCTCATAGGTTGAGAACTACAATTTTCTAAGGCACCCAGAATTAGTGGAACTTGGGTGACTGATTCATATTAACCAAGTTCAGAATCTTGATGTAAATCTGGGGATACTTTTTCCTAGTCATGAGAATCTTTGGGCCTTTCATTATATGCACCCCCTAGACACATATCAGACTGGAAGGTTATAGATGTGCAAGAATGAGAGGAAAAGGGCATGCAGCATTTTCAAGGATGTGTCCTCCATGCCATGGTGAGCCCTCTAAGCCCTTTCTTTTTTTATTTTTTTTTATTTTTTTTATTTTTGCGGTACACGGGCCTCTCACTGTTGTGGCCTCTCCCGTTGCAGAGCACAGGCTCAGGCCATGTAGGCTCAGCGGCCATGGCTTGCGGGCCCAGCTGCTCTGCGGCATGTGGGATCTTCCCAGACTGGGGCACGAACCCATGTCCCCTGCATCGGCAGGCGGATTCTCAACCACTGCGCCACCAGGGAAGCCCTCTAAGCCCTTTCTGATCCTCAATTTAAGGGCACGTCTCTAGGGATTGGAGGGCCAGTGTTATTCCTCCAAATCCACTTGGTCTGTACTTGGCATATATGCAGTGTCAAAGTCTGTTTTTACATCCCATTCTTTCTGGTCATAGTATATGGTAAAGTTATTTGAGTATCTTCTAGACAGATACTCTAATTCACTCATTGACTCTGGGTCAGAAAGCACTCTAGCCACATGTTCATTCTCAAGGGTTTTTTCATAGGTCTCATTCATTCATTTTGGGATTTTCCTAATATCATCCTGAGGTAGTTTCCATGACCTTTGGTCTAACCTTGCTGTTATCCTGTAGGACAGGGATCCAGTGTATAGCTACCCTTTCCCTTGAGAATTATTTAACGACATTATTGGCAGAGAGGTTGAGTGAGGTACATGGTAGTGATGGGTACATTTTATGTGGCAATATTTGAATAGCAGTTTTTACAGTGTGTGTGGGGGGATCACTTAGGTAGTTGGTAATTATACTAATTTTCTATTTCTGCATAATAAATTTCCACAAATGTAGTAGCTTGAAACAACATTCGTTTATTATCTCACAGTTCTATAATTCAGAAGTCTCGTATGGTATGGTTGGATTCTTGACTCAGGGTCTCAGAAGCCTGAAATTAAGTTATTGGCCAGCTATGTTATTATCTAGAATTTTGGTTCCTCTTCAAAGTCATTGCTGTCAGTGGCAGAATTTAGTTCCTTGTGATTTGGAATAATGTCCCCATTTCCTTGTAGGTTGTTGAACTGAGGTTTATTCTCAGCCTCTTGACCCATTTTGTCATTCCTTGCATGGGCCCTCTCTATCTCAGTGCCATGTCAAATCCTTCTTGTGTTTTGAAATGTGACATCCCATTCTGTTGCTCCCTGGAGAAAATCTTTGCTTTCAAAAGGCCTCATAAGATTAGATAAGACCCATCAGATAATCTCCAGATTTAAGATCAGTTGTGCCATAGAACATAACACAATAATGGAACTAATAGCTTATCATATTTCAGTCTTCATAGTTGTAGATGGGATATTTTTGGGAAACCATCTGCCTACCACATTAATCCTAGTCCACAGCCCAGCATCTGCATCTAAAATGCTGTTTTTGAAATAATTGTGCAGTTTTATTGAATTTATAAAATGTCTGTATCTTTATGGAAAAAAAAACCCTTCCCAAAGGAAAGAGTTTATATAGTTGTGGTTGTAAATTTGGGTCTTTGGCTATAAACCTCAAGAATGTAAAGCTTATACTATTATTGTTTTCAAGGTTACACATGACTTACTGTATATACATTATTTTGTAAAATTTACTGTATGTATACTTTTACTGTATAATTAGAAGGAAACTGCATACAAACTCCATCTGATATAGAATTGTTATAGATATAGAAACAACTTTTGTACTTATTTCCAGTTCCCTTCCTAGTTCACTCTTATTATAAACTCAGTCTAAGACCAAATATGTTACTTTCAACAACCTCAAATCAAATGCACATTTAAGGAACAGTAACAACTGGTCTACCAAACATATCTCTCAGTATAATGCATGTACCATTATTATGTATAAGATTGCTGGGGTGACAAAATATTTCCTCTTTATAAAATTATAGAAATAATAATTCGGAAAGAGAAAAAACTCCGTAATTCCAAATCTAGTGAAACCGTTTTTAAAATTTTGTATGATTTCTCTGGATGTTTTTTCCCTTTGCATATATTAACATATAGATTTACAGATAGCTATAGTTACATTATTTTTAAACAAGAGGGACTTATTTATTGAGATAAAAGTTACATAACATAAAATTAATCATTTAAGGTGAAAAATTTTAATGGCATTAAATACATTCACAATGTTGTACAAAACCCACTTCTATCTAGTTCCAAAACCCTGGAGTTGCCATCACTCCAAAATAAAACCCTGTTTGCATTAAGTACATTCTCTCCAGTACCCTATCCTGCCAGTCCCTGGCAACCACTAATAAGCCTTCTATCTCTATGGTTTTATTTATTTTTAGAGATTTTATATCAATGAGATCATACAATACTTAATATGGGTCTGGCTTATTTCACTTAGCATAACGTTTTTAAGGTTCATCCAAAGTATAGCATGTATCAGTATTTCATTTCTTTTCAAGGCTGAATAATAATATCCCATTGCATGTATATACCACAATTGTTTATTCATTCATCAGTTGATGAATATTTGAGCTGCTTCACCTTTTCTTGGCTACTGTGAATAGTGATGTCAACTCTGTGCCAGATACTTTTCTAGGCAATTGAGGTATATCAGTGATCAAGAGACAAATGTGGTTCCCCCCCAGAGACTACATTTAACATGTTAACATTTTTCATTCTTTATGTTATACAAATATAATATTATAATTATGAATATTGATGTATGCTGAGGATATGGAGTTGGAATTTTCTTAGAAAATAATTCCCTTGACTAATGAAAAAATTTGACCTAACAGCAAATGTGTAACCTGAGAATCATCCAACTTTTTAGCTCGTTTGAGATATTAATAGCAAATCTGAATAATTCATAAAAAGGACAATTGTATAACATGATTTGTATCTATATTATCCGTTATTTCTTGAACTCTTTGGTTTTTGCCTTCTTATATAAGAAAATGGCTGGCTTTTCCTTAAGTCAATTTCACTCTGACTTGAGTGAACCTGGACTACATTTCTCTGCCTCCCTTGTGATTAGTTTTGGCCATGTGAGTGAGTAATTGGGTGAGTGGAACCCTGGCAAGTGCGATATGCACCAGTTCAAGCCATGGTACATGTAATTCTTCAATGGGAGATCTTCCATGCTCTCTCCCATCATGTTGGCTTGATGTAGATGTGAGCAGTAACCTTGGAAACCAAACCGTATGTGGAATATGGTGGAACCAAAACATGGAAGGACAATGGGTGCTGATTTTCCACTTGGAGGATAGCCACCGGCTTAATAAGAACAACTCTTTTGGACTTTGGTTTGAGGCATTTTATGTATTACAGCAGCTAGAGTTACCTTTATTATACTTCCCTCCATAAATAGCAAAGGGAAACAAAAATGTCAGTGGATTGGAAGCAAAAGAGCTATTTAACAGTTTAGGGTTGAATATAAAGAAAGGGTTGGTTTTTCTACAAATCTTTTTCATAGGGGTGTGTGTGTGTGTACATATGTATATATTTCATTCCCTCAGAATGAAAGCTTAAAGAGAGCCAGAGGAATTGAGGAATTTACTTTTTTTTTTTTGGAATTTACTTTTTTAATTTTACTTTTACTTTTAAAATTAAAAAAAATTTTACTGAACTCCATCTAACAAATGAGAATGAGGACACAATGAGCAGAAAATAAGACAGATACATTTTCTATGCTATTTTCTCCAATTTCCTAGAGGAAAGCAACACTTACAGTCAATTTAACCAAGAATCAGACCATGATTTGAACAAAAAAGTATCCAGGACATTCTTCATTATTGTTTTGATTCTTGGTTAAATGGGCATTGCATTCGTTATTGGAAATATCTAAGAAGGTACCACAAGCATGGAGATAGACAAAAATAAAGATTTTCCAAATGGGAGTAAATTAGATTTCAGAAGCTGAGAACTAAAGAGCTTGGTGTTGATTTATATTAACACTTTAGAATGAATTATTTAAGCGCATGGCTTGAGTGAACTTAGAAAATACTATTAGCTAACATCTTTAGTAACTTCAACTCTTGCCAAATTAACCTGCCATTCTTTTTCAGAGGGTAATTAGGCTGACAGAAGAGGAAATTGACAGTCTTTATACATGTTAATGTAAGCCAGGCATCTCACCAAGATTGCTTATACACAAGAAAAAATCATATGCTCTATAATATCACTCTTAAGTGGAATTCTGGTCACTTTTTAAGTGGATGTGGAAGCAACTAGTGCAAAACTAAATTTTTTTTTTTTAACTTAAGCTCTCTTAGCTAGAAAAAACATCTCCTAACTATCTCACATTCCGTGGAAAAATAGTTTTTATTTAGCTTGTAAGAGAAGAACATGACTGAATACCCATGATTTAATGTTACAAAATTATGTCTAATAAAATTAGCAATTACTCAGTAATTTGTTTTAATATTATATACATTGCAGTTTACTTAAATGACAAAATTTGCAAGCAGCACACCACAAATAAAGAGCCATTATGGAAATTCAACCAAAATTATATATATATATACACACACACACACACACACACACACACACATACACCAGCTTCAACAAGAAAAAAAAAAGTATGATTCACAAGTAAGCCGTGATACATACATACATGTCTTATAGTCTAACTGAAAAATCATGGGCTAAAATGTGCAAAACATTCTACTGTACATTGTAGACAATGTACAGTAGAATCTCACCTAGTAATCTAATAATAATAAAACAAAATTAACACTCGTTTAAAGTGAGAAAGGAAGAATAATAGCATATGAAAATTCTGAAGATAACTCAGCACAACAGTAATAATGCATAGTTAACTGTTCTTTTTGAATATGTCAGGATTTTCAAATATATACACGTGAATTGATCTGGTTATCTATTACTGCATAATAAATCATCTCAAACTTACTGGCATAAAACAACAGTTATTTTATTATGCTCATGGAGTCTATGTCAGGAATTTAGAGAGGGCCTTTATAAGTTTCCTAAGGCTGCCTTAACCAGTTGTCACAAACATGGTCATTTAAAACAATAGAAAGTGATTCTCTCGAAGTTCTGGAGGCCAGAGGTCCAAAATCAAGGGATCTGTAGGGCAGTGGTTGCTCAGAGACTCTAAAAGAGAATCTCTTCCTTGCCTCAATCTCCAAGTGGAAAATCTAGAGTTGAAAAGCATAATAATTGAACTGAAAATTTCACTAGGTGGGCTCAACAGTGGGTGTGAATCGGCAGAAGAAAGCATCGGTCACCTTGAAGATAGATCAATAGACATTTTCTAAACTGAAGAACAGAGAGAAAAAAGACAAAAGAAAAATGAACAGAACCTTAGAAGTTCAGATGACGTGTGGGGCAGTGGTCAGGGTTCATCCTATGTTAACTAGAGTTCCAGAAAAAGAAGAGAAAGTGAAAGAAACAAAATTAAATTTGAAGAAATAATGTTCCCAAAGGCCCCAAATTTAATTTAAAAATGTTAGATTATAGATACAAGAAGCTAAATTAAACCCAGGTGGAATAACTATTGATAGAGCATTGTATCATCTTCTAGACATTAACTCATTCCCTATGTTGGAAATGCTTTACTGACTGCTGTGGCACAAGGTCTTGCGTGTTTGACTTGCACGTGCCATCAAGTGTCTGTGTGACCACTTTTCCTATTAGTTTCTTTTATTTAAGCCTCAGTCCATGATGATATCTTCGGTCTTCACTTGCAATAAAATTATTACTTGTCCATTAAGTCTATTTCTTTTCTTCTTCTCATTTGCCTAGGGCAAGAATTATCAAACTATATCTGTAAAGTGCCAGAGAGCAAGTATTTTCAGCTTTGCAGGCTGTACAGTCCCATAACTACTCACCTTTGTCATTTTAATGTGAGACCCACCATAGACAATAAGTAGATAATGAATGTGGCTTGTGCCAATATGACATTTACAAAAAATAGGATGTGGGCTAGATTTGGGGTGTAGGATGTAGTTTCCTGAGTCCTGTTTGGGATAATGCAAGATGTACTACTTGGGCCAAAAAAAGTAGGAAATTTTAGCCCTGAAATGACATGCCCTTATCAAAAAAAGATTGTGATTCACATAATTTTGAAAGTGCTTATGTTACGGTTTCATATGAGGAGAAAAAACACAGTTTTTTTTTAAAAGAGAAATGATCAAATTTGAGAAACAGTGAACTAGAGGAAGATCTCTACTGGTGAACTACAAGCTGAACTACTTCTTTTTCAGTAATTTTTATCGATAATTTGGATGAAGTTAGAAATCTTTCAAAATGGCAGAAGGCACAAAAGCAGTAAAGATGTCTAATATTGTGGAGAAGAGAACAATGAAGCCATTCTAACAATCTCTTAAAAAGCAATTTAAGGTGATAGAATATTTGCATACTATAATATTAAGTGAAAGCAATAGGATAAAAAGTAAATACAGTAAAATCTCAATTTTGTACAAAACATAGGGGGAGAAACACCAGATTATGAACAGCATAATATTATATCTGTAATAACAGCTAACTTGCTTGAATATATATATTTGTCTGCCCTTTAAGCAATTTACAACTTTATTGCATTTAATGCTCACAGCTAAACTATACAGAGGATTTTGTCATCTCTTCTTAAAATGAGAAACCTTAGGCAAATAAGTAACTTTTGGAGTTAGATTTAAATTCAGTTTTTTTCTGACTGCAAAGGCAATGGCCTAATTTGCTAGTCTTAAGTGGTGGGATTATGACTTTACTTTTATTCTCTATACACTACATATTTTTGCATCTTTTATGTTATCCACATTGAAAATGTATTATTATGATAAAAATAAATATATCAGAAAGAAAATAAAGATAGGAATTGTTGACATAGTAAATTGACATTTTACAGTCATATTAATATATTAAAATTACTGAATTTATATTTTCAAAAGAAATTCAGTAATACAGATCTGGATGGATTTATTTAACCACATAAAAAATAAACTTAAATTTTTTAATGGAAGTATAGTTGATTTACAATGTTGTGTTAGTCTCAGGTGTACAGCAAAGTGATTCAGTTATGTGTGTAAATATATACTTCTTTCTTTTTCAGAGTCTTTTCTCTTATAGGAGTCTTTTCTCAATATTACAACATACTAAGTATAGTTCCCTGCGCTATACAGTAGGTCTGGTTGGAATAATTTAGATTAATAGATGTTAATGGGAATTTGGTTGACAGAGTCTCAATTAAAGGATATAGTTTCAGTACTCATACAAGCATGGGCTACACAAAGTTAAGTACAGCATCTATTACCTGGGACAGCGCTGCTCAAAGCATGGTTCTTAATTGCTGGCCAACCAAAACTATTTGTCACCAGTTCATGAAGAGCTAAGAAAAGAAATAGAGAGGAAGCAATTGGCTGAGTAATTTTATGTTAGATGAATCTAATAATAATAAACAGGGCTTATAGTTTGTGTCTTTTTTCACTGTTTTACTAATTTATTTTTAAACAAAACTTTGGTCCTCAAGAGAGAGCAGAATAGAAGCTCAGTGGTATTTCACTATAGATAGTAAGAGAATCACTGACCTGGGAGGTAATCTGTGGCAATGGGTACACATGTCTGTGGTACTTATACATACTTAGGTATAAAATTTAAGTGGAACTTTCACAGAAGGGAGGTTAGGATAATTAAAAGCCTGGAAATGGCATCGCATGATGAATGACAAAATGGAGAGTTAGCAACAGGTAGTCCGATGATTTTGAAATTTGAAGAGTCATCATAGGAAAAAGAGGAAGTGCTTATTACGTGTAGATAGAACTAGAACCAAAAGGTAGAAATGAGTAGAAGAAAGATTTTGAGTCAATAATCAAGAAGAAGCCTAATTATCAGAGTACTAAAAATGAGCATATTCTGCTATAAGATGGAAAATTCCACCACATTAGAGCTATTCAAATAATTTTGGGTGATAACTTGAAAGACATTTGGTGTAAGACTGATTCTTGAAAGTTCTTGCTTACTTCCAAGACTGTGACTCTCAAAATCAGATAAATAATCTGATTTGGTAATATTGTCCCAGCTTACACTGGACATCAGTGCTCAATGGGCTCTGAAACCAGTAGTGCTGCTGTCCATGTAAGTTCAAGACCATACTAATTAACTGGGTTGATCTTAATTTCGTGATGTGTTTTGGTTCCCTTAGGTGTAGAGTTTTGGCAACCCTATTTTTAAAACAATCACTTATTCTGAAATGGTATTGAGTAATCTACATACATTTTTTTCCTAAGTCTTTATTTTTGTTCAGTGAGATGCTTTTGCTGTCCAGATATTTTTCTCAACCTTACATATCTTACTTTTGCATGTGTGTTCTAAAAAGAACAAGCCAGTCCTGAAATATACTCAGGAACTAACAGTGCATTTGACAGCCACAGGTGTAACAAAGATAAAATGAATTCATATTTTATATCCTGAAATAACCTCTTCTCTTCTCGACTCTCATAGGAACTTCTTTATACCTTATTTTCTCCATTGCATTATATTTATCATTCTTTTATAATAAATACTTGTCACAGCTTAGTTAGACTGTTCTCTTCTTGGTCTCTCCTGAAAGCGAAAGGCATGCATAATGTTTTCCTTTCAATGAGAAGTGAAAGGGATTGAGAACTACTTCTTCCTGTACAATTTTGACTGTTTTGCTACTCATTATGACACTAAAACTGAACGTTTATCGAGCCATTGCTATGTCGAGGCTTTGTGCTAAACATACTAATTGCATCTTACCATTTATCCTTAGTCATGGCTTAGCTCCGCCTCTAACATGGGTAAACCTGGTGATTAGGTAGTCTTGCTATTACTAACATGAAAACATTTTTGGTTCCTACGTGCCAAATATTGAGTTTGGAATATTTTGATTTTCCCTTGGAGAACCATGCATACTTAAGCCATTTGTATATGGCTTTAACCTCCTACAAGGCAGTGGTTGTTATCATATCGTTACATTTTCGTACAAGAATAAAAATCTCTTATACAGGGATAGCTCAGTAAAAATCCATTTTATAGCTTAAACTACTTTTAGCCTGACATACAGATGAGTGTTATGAGATCATCCAAGCCTACTAGAATTGCATTGGATAGAGAAACCACCACTCCATGGACAACTTACAAACCGAAGCTAGGGATATGGAGCAGGAGTGACCATTTTTAAGAACGGATTGTTGGGTTTCCCTGGTGGCGCAGTGGTTGAGAGTCTGCCTGCCGATGCAGGGGACACGGGTTCGTGCCCCGGTCCGGGAAGATCCCACATGCCGCAGAGCAGCTGGGCCCGTGAGCCATGGCCGCTGAGCCTCCGCGTCCGGAGCCTGTGCTCCGCAACAGGAGAGGCCACAACAGTGAGAGGCCCGCGTACCGCAAAAAAAAAAAGAATGGATTGTTAGTAAACAGAGTGTGAGACTGGGAATGCTAGTAAAACAGTCCTGGGGCTGAGGAAGAGATTTAACTCAGCAATCATTCTTCTCTTGTCTTGTCACCGATGCCAGATTTAGAGCACAGGCTTTGGACCCCAACATGCCTGGGTTTCTGACCATAGGCAAGTCATGTAATTTATTTGTGCCCCAATTCCTCATTGATAAAATGGAAACAATAATACCTATGTCAGAAGGTTATGGTGAGGAGTAAATGAGGTAATCTAAGCCAAGCAAGAACATAGTATCCCGCACATAGCAGGCACTGAGCAAATGATTGTTTTTTCTTTCCTTCATAACTGATTCTGGAATATATGTTTGGCGCTGCCTTATTGTTCACCCATGATATTACTGCCTATTATGAACCCTAATTCTAACATACATGTTTTTGATTTTTGACCATATTCTAACTTCTCAGATTCATCTACACTCTTGTCTTGCCTCTATTGTTTTTTTTTTTTCCCACTTTGGGCACTCAGCTTCATACCTGTCCATTTCTCACAACTTCATCTCATATAATCCTCTCAAGAGCAGAGAAAGCATAAAGAAATATTAGCACAAGCATAAGAAAACAAATAAGATCTGATATTTTCCATAGAAAGATTTTTTTTTTTTTTTTGCGGTACGTGGGCCTCTCACTGCTGCGGCCTCTCCCATTGCGGAGCACAGGCTCCGGACGCGCAGGCTCAGCGGCCATGGCTCACGGGCCCAGCCACTCCGCGGCATGTGGGATCTTCCCAGACCGAGGCACGGACCCGTGTCCCCTGCATCGGCAGGCGGACTCTCAACCACTGTGCCAACAAGGAAGCCCCATAGAAAGATATTTTTAATCACTTGAATATCTGATGAAATCTGCCTTCTGTGTGTATAAGTAATATTTTAACAAGCCTTATGTCAGCTTCACAAAAGTTTGTGTATTTTTTTTTGTTGTTGCAAGAATGTTTTCTGTTCAGGGAATGATAGTAATAGAATATGCTGCAATATCTTTGCATTTGCACTGTTATATCTCACTAATCTTCTGTTGCAGAAGAGCGGTAATGACTCAGCCAGGTAAAACTTGCCAGTATGTGAACCTTAAATTTAATATAAATAAATGTCCTAGTTTATATACCTATGTTATCATTATAATGTAGAGTTATGGTTTTGTAGACTTGAATTCTGCCTTATATAAATATTATATTTAAAACCTAAATGTATAACAGTCAGAAAAGAACCAAATTAAAGAACCTGAATATTAAGTAGGTTTTCTTTAAGGAAGAAGGGATTTACAAAATGCTATGCAAACTGGTTAGATAAGCACATAAATCATTCTAGGCTTCCACTGACTTCTTGCATATCCAAAGACTATCTGGATTGAGAAACTGTAATTCTGTCATTAGTTTGTTTATCTTTACCACAGATATGACATATAGCTTCAAATATTCAAGAGCATTGTCTTTAAAATTTAGTATGCATTTAAAATCTGAAAATGAAAAAGGAGGTGAATTAGATAATCACTGCTATGTTTCTATATGTTAAATATTTATATAAGAGACTATAGTAAATAAAATCTGTATTTTTAAGTAAGAAACATTTACCAAAGAGCATTATAATACAGATAGTTTATTTTTAAGAGGTTACCTTATATCGAAGTTCAACATTATTGAAGAACTTCCAGGATAAAATGAGTTATGTTGCAAGTACTTGTACTTTATTGAATTTAGCCCTTCATTGCGTTGCTTAAGTATTCATGGTTCATATAGTACTGCTAAAATTTATATTTACTACCAGTTCATTAGTACAACTAATTCGTATAATTATCATGGGATAAAAATACCAGACTAAATTATTCAGTGATTGGTTAGTAATTTGAGCTGGACTTCACTGAACATTTCTGGTTTTATCTAGGCTTCCTCATGTGTCTTCAGCCATCTGGGGGCTGTTGGTGGATGATGGCCTCCACACAGGGGCTCACTCCTGCCTGCCAGCCCAGGCTTATTCACACAGAGACTCACTTCAACAGCAGCAAGAACATAAGCACCAAGGCACCAGCATTTTTCAAATCTCCGTTTGTATCATGTTATATCCCATTGTTTCATATTATGCACTATTGGCCAAAGCAAGCCTTATGAGAAAGCCCATCAGTCAGTGTGGTATTGCATCAGCCAAAGGTGAAAACACAGAATGGCATGAATAAGTTTGGGACCATACTGCAATAATCTACCACAGTGAGGTCTTATGGAATTATTCACATTAAGCCTTCTCTTACTTCATAAGAAAATAGTTAAAACACAAAATGTAAGCATTGCCTATTCACTAGAATTTTATTTGCTTGATGCCATAAGAATTTATTTGCTTGATAACTTCTCCTGTAGCAAATAATTTCCTGGTGACACATATGTCTTATGGAGACATATGTTGTTTCTATGTAGAAAACTTGAATGTTCTTCCCTTCCTCCATCCCACCATCCTTCTTCACTAACCCCTCAAAAAATTAAATCATGACCAATGTGTTTCTTTTGACATAAAATGAACCCCACACAACAAACCAAACCCAACAAACAAAAATCAAAACCCTCAAGCTCTGACAAAAAGCAGATAAAGTATTTTTTAGAGAAAGTTTACATAACACTCATTTTGCATATCCATACTTCGAAATTAAGATTTCTAACGTGGAATTAAGATACATGCTAAACAAATTTCAGAATTTTAGGGAAATGTTCATATATGGTAAATGTTGAGTCACAACAACTCGTTATTAATGTACAGGGTTTTGGTGAGAAAGTAGAGCTTATTAAGTACTATGTTAGTCTCTATATAAGCAGTATATTTTGTTGCCTTCGTGTAGCCTATTCCTTCTCTAATACTTGCAAATCAGCTTCTCAATATCTTCCCCTCTTTCTCTTCCTCATTTATTTACAAGTAATTTTTATTGTTTACTGACCTGCAGATTTATTTGGGAAAATCTGTGAGTGAAAGCAAATTATAATTTAAGGGGATAATAAGGTCTCTCGAGAGGGTTTTTAGAATAAGTAAACTGAGCATATTTGTAGGCAAAAGAAATGAATCAGGAGAAGAGTGAGGCTTTGCAAGAGAAAGGGTATAATGGTGGAATGCATTCACAGGGAACATAGGTGTTATCCTTAGAAAGTGGGCTAGGCTTGTTCCGCTCTGAGAGGGAAAGAGGGTAGTGTAAGTACAGACTGAAGAACAAGGCTATGCAAGAGAGCAGAGTGTGATATAAGAGACACAGTACATTGGAAGAAAAGACTTTTTCTCATGCTTCTTAGTAAGAGCAGTGATAGGATCACTTACTTAGATTGAAAGTCCAGTTCATTTCAGTTCATCTCACATTATTTGAGCCTCTCTTATGTGACAAGAATCATGATAGGTACCTGTGATCCAAAGAGGGATAATACACGATCTCTGTATTGAAGGACTTTACAGTCTTGGCGGGAGACAGCTGCATAAATCCAGTCTAATGTTCATGGGAAGGCTTTCAGAGGAAATGACACCTAAACTTGATTTTAAGGGATGTATAGACATTGACCATGAGAAGACAGAGGAGGAAATTACAAGCAGAAGGAAGAGCTGTTGCCAAATCAGCCAGGATGGACAGATAAATGTTCAACATTGATAGAGCTGTTTCTCAACTGTTTTCAACTTATTACCCCTTTGATGAACGTGAAGAATGTTCACATCCTTCTTTCAGAGATGCGAAATTGCCTTCCACCAATGAAGACCCAGTTTTCTAGTATAAAAGCTGAAGTTTCTTAGTGATGAGAAGACTCTTCCTGAGCAGATTGAACTGGCCCTGGGAATTATGTGTAGGCCTTTCCATTAGCAATTATGTGGGAGGTGAATGCTGGGGAGACGAGAGGTAGTAGAGTATAGATGGAAAGGGAGTGAAAGCTAAGATTAGCAAGACCCCTCCTTTTCGCCCAGAGGAGCCATAGATGACTAGAAATTGTTCCGAGGCAGTCAAACGAGGTGCTTAAATTTTTCTACCAATTGAATTCCAATATAACCTCTAATGAAATACCAATTGATTAGAATAACCAACACTTAGGAGCTGCATTTCTCAGTTCTCCACGTTTCAGAAAACTGTTTTGTACTGGTATTCTTTTTATCTGCATTTAAGTAAAATCCAACAATTGGGTCGAATTGATCCTTTGGCTGTCAAACAAATAAACCAAAAAACAGGTTTCTAAGTTCATGTTAATTAAGTGAGCTTAGAAGCCATTTGAGTAATCCACTTGGACTTCACTAAAAGCTACCCTTCTAATGACAGTCTCCATAGGGGAACAATGTCATTAAGCCAGCTTTGCTTGAAGATATTTATTCATAATATCATAGGTTAAATTCACTGTTACATTATGATTCAAATACTCCGTAGTTTTATATTTGTACATTTAATAATCCATTCTTAATGTCTTTGGATATATTTTATGGAAGCAGTGGATAACTGGATTAAATGGCTCATGAAGTTGACATGTCACACATATCTGAGACCCCAGAGGTTTTAACATTGAAACTGACAATAGAGGGAATCGAACCAGCGACCTAAGACTGTCCACAGGTGTCGGGTCTACAGTCTTCCGCCCTACCAGTTGAGCTACCGAAGGGTGTGCGCCGCCAGGCCCGGGCCCTTCCTTTTTCTGGAAATGCCGGAGCACGGCACTGGGACGCCCGAGAGTTAGTGTTTCATCAAGGAGGTTATTTTGCGCTGTTGGCGTTTGTATGAAGAAGGCAGAGCTGTAGGTGAACGTGAGCTTAAGTAGCCTCGGAGGGAAAGCTCAGCGGTCATCTTTGGGGAGCCGCGGAACGAGAACCGGCACCGATGTGGGGTCGCAGAGGATTCGCTGGGTTGGCAGGAGATGTTATTCTCCTCCGCAGTCCGGCAGTGAGGACAGGACTGATCTGGTAGTTGCTGTTTTGACTGAATCAGCTAAAAGTCTTGTGGCCACACAGCAGTCAGGCTTCTTTGTCTGTGCCCCAAGAAGACCCACAGACGTTTGCACAAATATTCCACAGTGTGCTTTCAGTTAACAGCCCCACTTGTGGGGCTGTGCACTGGCTGCTTCGTGGAACTCTGTAACCAGAAGACATGGCTGCTTAGATGGAGCAGCACATCGGGGACTCAGTGACCCACCATACAAAGGGTACTGTGTTCATGACCGAGGGAAGCCAGCTGCCACGTCTGTGGCAGAACTGAGACCTTTAGAGAGCTATCCAGAGGGTGTTAGTGGGCATATTTGAAGCCTTTCCTGCTAAAGGTTTTTGAATTATGCCTATTATTATGGCCACTATGGATGGTGCTTTGATAACAGCTTTCACCCCCGCCTATCCCATGAAAACCCAGATTTCATCTCCAGTCAAGTTCGGGTGACATAATTCTTCTGTTTGGCGTTTGTGAGACCGCACACAAGATAACTACATCTGCACGGCTAATTCTTCTTTCTGCAGACATACAAACTTCACCTTCTATGGACCCAACTTAAATTTACGGTTAATTCAATTACGTCTAGAGTATTTGTACAAATGTCTGATTCTTCACAATTAAGCATAACAATCAACTTTTTAGTTTCTATAAAATGCTATGACTTTTGTTTCACTCGAGGCCATTGAAATGGAACTTTGCTAGAAGGGTGGTCGAGATCACTTGTTCATTAAACTTTTAGCAATCAGTCTTTATATAATAGGTCTTCTATTAGTAATGTTCTTTCCCTTCATGAAGTGTCATTCCTTTCATGGCGCGGAAATCAAAAATGGACCATGGTGGAGTGGTCATATAACAGCTTTACAAAACCATCCACCTGTAATCCTCCACCCCTTGGTAAGGATTCCTCAATCTTGCATCACAGTGGGGCAACAATATCAAAAACATATACTACACTTTAATATTTCTTTCCCTGCCCAACCTAAATGTAAAAATAAAAGAGCTTGGTATGATATTTTATTAGGCGCTACTGGAACTTGTATGGGCCTAGTTAACTCCATAGATGTAGAAACTCTAGCTAATCGATTACATAATACTGGAAAGGACATAGCTCAAGCTTTAACTAATGTTCAGTGGATGCCCACTATTATGAAACCCCATGAGCTAACCCTGAATTATGATAAAGAATTCATGCAATTATTTAACATATCCCAAATTGGAAAGCTGAAGCAAACTCAAAAAATAAGTAAAGGTTTCAGTTGGTCCAAAAGGATAAGGCTCAAAAAATCTTAATGTCTAATACTGTATATACATGGAGAAAAATGTTTGCTCAGTGAGTCCCTACAAATCATTGGTTATCGATTCCAGAAGGAACTACTAAACGTACAGATACTTGGAGTACAGGCACCTTGTACCATTACAACGTTTTAGATAATTTTACTATGTGTCAATTTCATGTGTTACCAGTTGTTTTTAATGATGAATATTGGCTACCCCACTTTAATGGAAGTTATCTAGATTCAGATAATCAAACACACCTTTTACTGGACTGTGTGCGAGCAGCTGAAGGACCAGTTTGTGGACAAACTTCGAGGATATGGGAACCCTGTTTGTTGGAATGTTCTATCAACTTGTTAATGGACCGTATACCCTCAATCTTGTTGTATGTTTTTCAAAGTGGCTCCCCAGTTCTTATGTATTGCCACCAATGATGAAAACACTATTTCAACTTACCATTTAGAAGTTCCATTTTCTGGTTGTTTATCACATGTTGATAATTTATATTGGAAAGGTGTTTGGTATAAGTTTTTATCTGTTAAAGAAAAACCATTGTGAACACGGTTGTCGATTCCTACTTTACCCACTACTAATGCTACTCTACCTTTAGAACCTTTAAAAAAGTTATTAGAGGGCACAAAAAATTTAGGCAAATTTATTGGAAAACATAATCGTTCTTTATTAGAACATTCTGTAATCACTACCATTGCTGCAAACAAATTACTGGATGTAAACGTAAATGTCCCAAAACACGTCTCACTCCTGGTGGGACGTTTTCTTCACTCAGTCTCCTAGTGCCTCAAAACTATTCTCCACACCGTTTAATCCTTTATTAGTTGCATTGATTGTACTATTTCAGTTAACTATTTGGAATTGCCATGTGTCATACCGAATCAGGAAAACTTCTCGTGTTATTTTGCCTTTTTCCTATGCCCTCGGGCCTAAACAATCCTGAGGCCGACTGTCAGGAAAATTGAAATGGAAATCGTCCTGTTCAGGCTTCAGAGGCAATACTAGGCCTCTGACCAATTCGTGACCTCGCCTGGACTACATGCTTGCTCATAAACTGCTGTCAGCAAGTCTGGTGGCACTTAAGATAAAGAAAGGGACTGGGTCTTGGAATTTCTCGAGCCCTGAGAACCTGGCCAGGTTCCCCGGGGTCTGGAAAATCTTGTGACTCACAAGGTAAAACATACAGCATTGTTGAAGAAAACCAGAGCTGCACGTTTGCATGCAAACTGATGATATCAGCTTGCGGCCTGGTATTATAAACGGGACTCTCCTAGACTACAATCTGAAGTCTAACCCGTGGAGCGGATGCACTGCCCAGGTCCTTTCCCAGTTGGGACTCCAGATTGCTGTTTCCGGGAGTTCCCAGCACTGTTCAAGTGTGGATATAGGTGTCGGCCCAATTTGGTGATGTAAGTGCTTTTACTTCTCTCTCTTATTTATATTTCTTCCTTTTTGATGACTTCCTATTAAAATTGAGCTAAAACTGTTAAAAAAAAACCTGACAATAGAATAAAGTTATGGTAAATAAAATAGTTTCAGACATTATGGTAAATAAAATATGTTCACGTAGTAGGTATGAATGTATGTCAATCTCATAAATCGTTAACTTCATGGGACAATGGGATCATGACGAAGGAATCACTGTTTTTTTTTTAATTTTTATTTTTATTGAGATATAGCTGATTTACAATGCTTTGTTAGTTTCTGGTATACACCAAAGTGATTCAGTTATATATATGTTCTTCTTCGTATTCTTTCCCATTATGATTTTTTGTTGTTGTTCTGATTTTCCACATGGTCAGGAGTTGCTGCAGCACGTTGATGAGAGCTTTCACACTAATGTGTGCCTGGGCTGTGCCCAGCCTTAACTACCCTGGTGGGGCCGGTTGGAGCTCCCTGCCTGGCATCCTGAATGGCGGTCCTCTCCTCCCTGTCATTCCCAGAGGCCACAGGGGGTTTTAGGGGGTGGAGAGTTACGCTCCAATTCATCATACTAATTATTTTTTACCCCCCGCTGTTTCTCAGGCCTTCTATCATAAGGTGGTAGAAGCCTCACAGAGACATATTATGTTCTCCTCTTTTGGGGCTCTCCTGAATGCTAGCCCCCTGAAACAGCTAGTTCCTCCTATATATCTATCCAGGTTGTGGCCCCCATCATTCCTCCCTCTGCACTGGTTTTTCTTGATTTCCCTTCACATTACCTTTAGAAAATGGCTTCATGGATCTGATATTGTTCACCTAGCCCATGGTTACCCTCTGTGGTTCTCATCTTGTCTTTCATAGTGTTATATACACTGCGGATTATGAGATATGATTATCAAAGCAGTTTTCTTTGTTCTCTCATCTTTCCTTTTTCAATACTATTTTTGACTGCGGTAAAATATATATAACATGAAATTTACCATTTATAACCATTTTAAGTGTACCATTCAGCAGCAGCAAGTGTATTCATAATGTTGAATAACCATCACCACTATTGACAAAATTTTTCACCACCCCAAACAGACTCTGTTCCCATTAGGCAATAATGAACTCCCCATTTCTCCCAGCTTCTGGTCACCTCTAATCTACATTCTGTCTCTATGAACTTGCCCATTCTAGATATTTCAAATCAGTGGAATCGTGGAATATTTGTCCTTTGGTGTCTGGCTTAGCGTAATGTTTGTCACTGAGCATAATGTTTTCAAGGCTCATCCATCGTGTGTCAGAATCCCGTTCCTTTGCATGGCTGAATAATAACCCATTGTATGTATATACCACGTTGTGTTTCTCCCGTTTCCTTTTAAAATTCATTCGCCTGGAGTAGTCCTTCCTCTTCCTGGCTCAAAAGTCAGGCAGGCTATGTAAGGTCAAAAGTCAGGCACTTGTAAGCGATAAAAAGTCTTAGAATCACTTCATGTTGTGCATTCATGTTCTCAATCCATTAAAAATGCCTTGTGTTGAAAAATAAACTTGATGTATCATTAAATCTTTTCCCTGGCCCCCAAGGCCCAGCCCTTTGTGCCATACCTGAGTCCACTTGGCGTAGAAGCCCAAATGGGCTGATGCAGCTCACCTGGTCGCTCTGAGGGTTCATCAGGTCCTGCCTGTACCATGACTCTTTATTCATCTCAGATTAAGGTTGACAGGAAACAATAATAGATGATTATTTACTTTATTCCCCCTGAGAAGTGTCCACTTCATCTATCTCCAGATCTAGGTTTTTCAATTCTAGTGCTTAAAATTAGTTTGCCTTGAATAAAAATAACTTAACCCTGCGTTAGTGCCTATAATGTTTCAGCCTCATTACAGGATCATCCCTACAGACCAAAGTCCCCTGTCCTAACTTTGGTAGCAAAATCCTAACCATGTTCCTGTAGGTATAACAGAAATGTGTTCCTGCCCGAAATATAGCTCATGGACATAATTGCAAAGATTTGTCAAGATATGTGTGGAGGATATTCTTTGTAGCACTGGTTTGTAGTAGACAAGAATTTGGAAACAATCAAATTTTCAATAATATTGTACTGGTTAAATATATTTTTGACATATCTGTATAATATAGCCTGTTTAAAAAAATGGCAATGTGGTTAGGTTGAGAAATTTTCTTCTGATGGTTTTAATATTAATTTCTTTCCCTCTCCTACTTTTTCTCTAGTATCCATATTGAATGGAATCACTAAATCAAATTTGAATTCTGATCATTTATCTTAATTTTACCTATCCTGCATTGTTCTTCTGTCTCCCAGTATTTGTAGAGGGGATTGTAAAGTGTAATTAGGAACTTGAACTTGGAAGTCAGACATACCTAGATTTTGGTTGTGTGAATTTAGGCAAATTTTAAATGTCTTAGGCTTGGTATTAGTTATTTCTTTTTATCTATCCATCCATCTACTCATCTATCCTCATCTATAAAATTGACATAATAGTACATACTTCAGAGGGTTGCCAACATGGTTAATGAGATCAGGTACAAAAAGTACTTCTTTCTTTTCTCTTTTTCTTCCTTTTTTGGATAGACTCTCAATGAACTACCACTAATAAAATAATAATGAACTTTCCTCTTGAGGCAAGCATCACTTTGTCCTGAACACATCAGGCTCTTTTGACTCCCATTTCCTTGTGCATAGTTGCTGCTTCTTCCTATATAAATTATAATCCCTTAGATGAGACAGAGCCAAAACCCCACCTATTCCATGAGGTCTTGTTCTGCGAATGTAGAACACAGAAGTTTCTGAATCTAGATCTAAATTTTGTGTGTGCCCTTTGGTCCTTAATTGGCGTTGTGGGCCACTATTGTTGTTTGTTGATTTGCCCATGTAGATATTATTTCCTGAAGAGATTTAAAATTCTTAGGTCGTAAATTATATTAACAAGAAACAACAGACCACAAAATAAAACAAAACAAAAATACTGTCAACCAAAACAAACTATTCTCCCCAGACTCTTGCAGAATACATTTTAAGCTGTCACGTATTTACTGAGTGGATATTTGAATGGCTGTCATAGAATATTAGAAATGACTCTCAAGTTCAAAGTGACATTGACTACACCCAAAACGGAGTATTTTTTCTTAGAGAAGTTCTTGTCAGCTAAGCCTTTTATTGGTGTTGAAAGGTTGGCATTAGATCACAGCGTAAAGTCAACTTTACCTCCTCTAATGTTGATGCTGCATTTTGATTTTGGACCTCCTACAATCTTAATGGTGGCAGCAGAGCTGATATTAAAGATGGGCTGGGGCTGGTTTTCTTTTGCAGGCTTGCTTCAGATCTCCTTTTATTATCTCTGGTTACCTAGCAACAGATAATGTTGCACTAAGGCCAGATGATGCCCTCTAGACTCATCCCTGTGCTAAGATTTTGAGTGTTTATTCATTAACCATATTTCTTTGATGTTCATATAAAGGCCCATATTTGTGTGGAAAATGGGAAAGAGTGATTTGGCTAGTGAAACAGCCACACATTATTTGAGTCTCTAATATAGTGCAAGCTTGTTTTTAAAATGTGCTGAGTAAACTTCTTTGATAATTTGCAGAAAAATAATTTGGTGGTGACTTACTATAATTTAAAAAGAAGTGGAAGTGATTTCCTTTTAGGTGGTTTCTTTAAAATTGCAGGTTTAACGGTGGCTGATGACAGTAAACTAATTGCCCAATGTTAACTACACTCACTGTGGTAAGAAGTCTTGAAAATATTTCTTCTCGTGGTGTTTGTATCACCTTGAGCTTCATTTTAATGATGCCTTACTCTTCTTGTATTGAGCCTCATTTCCACAGAAAATGTGAGCTATTTTCACTTTTTGAAAAGCAGAATCATGTGTAAAATGTTTAAAGCTGCTAAAAAAGTTTCTCATTAGTTTAAAAAATTCTGCACAGAGAGGTCAGTTTTTCTTATTTTTTTCAAGTTTATAATACTGTGACTTTAGCCACTCTCTCTAATACCTCTGTGATATTTGTCATTTTTACTTCAGAAATATAATTACCAATGCCAGTGGAGTGTAATTATATGACTGTTTCGATAGAGAACCATGAGAATCTCAAATTTATGTAATCTGAATTCTAAAATTTAAGGAGATCTGCATAGTTTTATAACTAATTCTTCCATCTAACCAGAATTTAAATTTAGAATGAATGAAATCAATTTAAAATGTTAAACATTTTTTAAAAACAACTGACTTCTAATTTAATCCAACAACCCCTACTGCATGTTTGTTACGTTTATATGACTGACTGAGACATTTTAGGTCTTGCACATGAAAATGACATAGTCTTTGTTTGCAAGTCTTGCACATGAAAATGACATAGTCTTTGTTTGCAAGTCTTGCACATGAAAATGACATAGTCTTTGTTTTCAAGTAACTTATAATTTATGAAGGAGATAATGGGTATGCAAGTAAATATAACACAAGGCAGAATGGAGTTACAAACAGAAACCTATGCAGATATAAATACATCTACATACTAGATTTGTTCAAGAGACAATAGGGCTTAAATTTGTCTAGGACAGTGGTTCTCAAATGTGCACCGCAGGCTAACCAGCAGCATTAGAATCTTTTGAGAACTTTTCAGGAATGCAGATTCTTGGGCCTCGTCCCAGACTCCAAACTCGAAAACTCTGGAATAGAGTCCAGTAATCTGTTTTCACAAGCCCTCCAGGTGCCTTTGATGCATGATAAAATTTGAGAACCACTAGAGATGAGCTGTCCCATACAGTAGCCACCAGAAACATGTTGTTACATTATTTAAATCTAAATTAAATAAAATTAGGATTTCAGTTCCTCAGTTGCATTAGACACATTTCAAGTGGTCGGTAGGCATAGGTGGCCAGTAGCCACCGTATTGGACAGGACAGATGTCTAACATTTCCATCACTGCAGAAAGTTTTATTGGACAGCATTGCTCTAGAGCATGGAGACCTCAATGGGAAATTATTGAGAAATGAAAGAAAGTAGATTTAGCTCAAATTACACAGATTCTTAAATGCAATAGTAAGAAATTTGAGCTATATTCTCAGAGGAGAATGATGGTTTTTTAAAAGGACGTGACAAGCCTACACTGTGCTTGTGGAACATCACTCTTGCAATCAGGTGCCTGATGCTTCCTACTGAGTGAGACTGGAGGAAAGCAAGCAACAGGTATATTTGTATTGAGACTGTAATAGTGGGAAGGGAAAGAAGAATGTTTGTTTATAAAACATTGAGAATATAGACCCAGTAGGAACTGATTACTCGTTGAATGAGAGGTGGTCAGAGAGAGAGAAAAATTAAATAAGATTGGATTTTGAGTGAGTAATTGGGACAAAGTTAACACCATTAACAGTGGGAAGGAAATAGGAATAGCAGTAGTTTATCAGATTACATGAAAAAAAGATCTTGGGTTTGCCATGCAATTCTGTTATCCAGTAGCTTTTATATTCATCCAGAAATTTTCTTCATTACTCCTAAAACACAGTTTTATCCTGTTACTTTCTTTTCCTATCTGGTAATTTTTTAGATAACTGGTTTTAATGAAGAAAATGAACGTTTTCCCAATAATTACTTTGAATGTTTTTCAAAGATGGAAGAAATTTTATTTATCAATGCATCAGGTGGAATATGTCAAAATAATTCCTTCGTTTTTGGCTAGAAAATACTTTTCCTGGATGAAAGAGTTGCAAAAAAAAAAAAAACAGGTTGTAATGTGTTCTATGAAAATTCTAGTTTCCTCAAGTACCATCTGAACATTATAGTTGTATTTCGTGGCAAAATTGAAATGAGCTTCAGTTTCGTGCTAAATAGAATACAGTTGACCCTTGAACAACATGGGTTTGAACTGCATGTGTCCACTTACGTGTGGATTTTTTTCAGTAATAAATACTACAGTATTACATGATCCCGGGTTGGTTGAATCCACAGATGCTGAACCATGGATACAGAGGAACCACGTATATGGAGTGCCGAGTATAAGTTATACGTGGATCTTTGACTGTGTGGAAGGTTGGAACCCCCAAACATCAAGTTATTCAAGGGGCAACTGTATTTGTGTTTAAAAATAAACAGAGTGCTTGGAGTGTCAAGCCTCGTTCTAATCCTTTGTTATCTTACAAATTTCACAGCAGTGTATACTTTTACATATTAATATACTTATATCTCTGTGGATAAACTTTATTTTTATTTTTGAAGATTAAAAAAAATACTGGTTAACATGTTAGAATGGTTCGTGCATTTTAGCTAGTTCTTTACAGAGGTAGCGTGATCAGTATGATTCGAGGCGTCATAGTAAGGTAGAAAAAAAAATCACTGTTAGGTGTCCAGAATTGGGGGTTGTAGTTCTACTATTTTTAGGATGTTAGATAAAGTGTAAAATTCTGTGGGCTAACATTTTTCATTTATGTAATGATGAGCTTGAACTAGATTACCTTGGTATTTCTGGCTCTAAATGGAGCAAAGCATAAAAACATAATTGCTTGCAAATTATTCATTAGCTGCTGTTGATTAAAGAGCATGCCTCCTAGGTGGGAAGGAGGCACAGGGCAGGCAACTTGCTGAGAAGTTGAGGAAAATAAAATGTGGGACAGAGGATGGAGTTGCTTGTATCAGATTGGACAGTAGCAACTAGAGACGTAACTTGAAGACTCTGAGACCTGGGGTAGTGTTCCCATAGGGGAATTGCTATCCTCATGTAAACGTGATTCTAATTGGTAAAGGTAGTGTGATGGAAAATGAAGAAGAATGTTACTTAAGGTTGTCCAGAAGTGGAGTTAGAGAGGCTTTTACAAAGACTAACTGTTCATATAACTGTTGTACTCGGTCTGCCTCTAGCTTCTGTTTATACTGTTAAATGCATATATTCAAAATTTGTACAGGGTAGAAGTGAATTTGGAAGATACCTTCATGGGTGAATATCTGATGGGGTAGAAAGAACACTGGGTAGGGAATCATGAAGCCTTGTTTGGGTGCTAGCTTCTGTGACTAGTGCTGTAGTGTTGCACAAGTTCCTTACATTGATACCTGCTTCTGTGCCAACTACCCTCTGGGCAGACTTGACACTCTTAGGCATATCTAAGCAGCAGGGAGAGTGATCTAAACAGCAAGTGGCTAAATTGCTCTAATTTCCAGCCAGTCTACTTAGTTTACCAGCTCATTGAAATTGGTAGCACCCCAGATCAAAACTCTTTCTGGTAACCATGCTGACAAGTAGTCCTAGGCAGACCACATGGATTTGTGAACATTCACAATGTTGACCTTGACTGTGTCCAAACCAGAGGAAGAATAGATACGTGCAGCAGTAAGGAGTGATTGATCATTCAGATGAGTTTAATGCCTTTCTTAAAACACTTGAGTTTTTTTTCCTCCCATAGTCTAGTCATTTGTCTGCAGCACCAACACTTATTAAATTTCTCTCCAGACCTTTCCAAATGGGGCTTCTTTTTTTTTTTTTTGCGGTACGCGGGCCTCTCACTGTTGTGCCTCTCCCGTTGCGGAGCATAGGCTCCGGACGCGCAGGCTCAGCTACCATGGCTCACGGGCCTAGCCGCTCCGTGGCATGTGGGATCTTCCTGGACCGGGGCATGAACCCATGTCCCCTGCATCAGCAGGCGGACTCTCAACCACTGCGCCACCAGGGAAGCCCCCAAGCGGGGCTTTCTAATTGCAGTTTCTCAGCCTCCTAAATATCATTAACTTCATTTATGTAGTCATTTCTTGTTGACCCAAGGAGGGATGTCTGTTATCAGGGAAACCAGAGGGTTGGGGGACAAGAAAAGTTAAATCTGTGCTTGAACCTGCTCAGACTCCACCTGTGTTTTCTGCTTTTCCCTCTCCACTGACCACAAATTGTGTAGTGACAATGCATTTATTCTTGTCCTCTGTATTTCATTGACCAAAGATTTCTCAGTGACCAGAAGAAAGTTTTGAGTTTTTATTACCTCACCAGAGAACCGAAAATAGTTTTTCAAAATCCTTTACAAGCTTTTCCATAAAGTAGATGTTTTATAATTCTTAAAATTAATTACTACACTGATATATTTGTCTTATAGTAAAATGAGAATAATGATTACATTAACATAAGTCCTTTCTTGATCCTCTCTTCTCCCAGAAGCTTAATCTCTGGGCTGTATTTTTTTTCCCCTGCAAATAGAGGAGTTTGGATTTGGTGATCTCTGAGTCTCTTCAAGCTCTGAGACTAAGTCTGAAAGTTAAGGATGATAATAGGAGGATTTCCCTAGTTTCTTGAGATTGAAGTCATGAAAAGTGTCTGCTGTGCTACTTTCTAAAACAGGCTTTAGATTCACTGAATGCTGTGTATCTTCTGATTTTCCTCAGATGGTTGCCTCTCACTCTTCCATGCAATGATTTTGCAGGCATTCAGTCCTTGAAGCAAGTGGCATTTTTCCAATTTTAACTCAGGTCAGTCAGCTGGCTGAGTACTGATGAACCAGCATTTGTTAAAACGATGTCTCAAGTGATGTCAATCTGGACTGAACACGTGCTGTGCCGAAGAGATTTCTTCATTAACCTGCTGACACTGCCAGTGAGAGTTCAATGTTGTTTCAAGAAAGGGTCCCAGAAGCACGTACCCCTTTGCTATTTTTACTATTAGCCTTGGTGTTCCATGAGTATCATGTCTTTTATTTTCCTTATCAAAGCTAAATAATTTGTGAATACCATTTAAATACATAATTTTAATTTTTAAATATGCTGGTGACTGTAATATTTGATTATTGAACCCTGGAGGTACTGAGATATAGGAATATCTAAGTCACAAGCTAGGACTGAATGAGCTACTTCTATGATTTTGATTTGCTTATTTATTTGTTTATTCATTTATTGCTTTTAGAAAGATCTGTTTTGAAGCCACTTATCTGTAAAGCTTTCCCTGACAATCCTGAGACTCTCTCCCAGGGACAGGATGTTCATCTTGCCATTTTTGAAAGTGTAGTATAGCTGCTGCTGTGGCTTTTACTCTGGAAAACCTAGTATGTGTCCATTTCATTTTCTGTCAAATTTGCTTAGGTAATAAAAAATATATATTCCACTAAAAATAATATTATGTTTATCATGGATTAATTCAACAGCATCTTCAAAAATTGGATAATTTAAATACAAAAAAATCCACGAGTACATGTATACATAAGAATTTTACATATATTTACTACCCAAATTAAGATACAGATTATTTTCAAACTCCATAAGTTTCCTGGTATCCCTTCCCAGGCTCATCTCCTCCTCTGCCCTGTTGAGGCAACCACTATTCTGATTTCTATCATCATGACTAATTTTGCAAGAATTTTTTATTCAGATCCAAAGAGAAATAAGATAGAAGCTTCCTCTTTCCATAGATCACAATATAATGGGGGGAGATAAGAGCCATGAAGAAATTACCAGAGTACCAAAGTGATCCCTAAGTGGCATATGTTTCTAAGATTAATAAGGCCATCCCAGATTTTATATTATTTGGTATTTATAAATATGTGTACACTTATAATCATAATTGACCCTCACAACACCTCTGGACAATGAATGCCATTATCTTCATTTTACACACGAGACAGCTTAAGATCATAACGGTTGACCAACATGCCTGTATTAGTTTTGTATTGCAGTGTAACAAATTAACACATCTTAGGCAGCTTAAAATGACAGTACTTATCATCTCACTTCCTGTGGCTCAGAAACCCAGAAACAGGCTAGGAGATGTAAACCAATGGGCAGGAATCTTTGAGGCCATGTGAGTACCTAAATGTAAGTAGTGTCACATAGCTGATAAAAAATGAACTAAACATGGATGCATCTTTTTTTTTTTTTAACATCTTTACTGGAGTATTATTGCTTTACAGTGTTGTGTTAGTTTCTGCTGTATAACAAAGTAAATCAGCTATACATATACATATATCCCCATATACCCTCCCTCTTGGGTCTCCCTCCCACCTTCCCTATCACACCCCTCTAGGTGGTCACAGAGCACGGAGCTAATCTCCCTGTGCTATGCAGCTGCTTCCCACTAGCTATCTGTTTTACATTTGGTAGTGTATATATGTCCATGCCACTTTCTCACTTCACCCCAGCTTACCCTTCCCCCTCCCTGTGTCCTTAAGTCCATTCCCTATGTCTGTGTCTTTATTCCTCTACTGCCCCTACGTTCTTAAGAACCACTTTTTTTTTTTTTTTTTTTTTAGATTCCATATATATGTGTTAGCATACGGTATTTGTTTTCCTCCTTCTAACTTACTTCACTCTGTTTGACAAACACTAGGTCCATCCACCACACTACAAATAACTCAGTTTCATTTCTTTTTCTGGCTAATATTCCATTGTATACATAAGGCACATCTTCTTTATCCATTCATCTATCGATGGACACTTAGTTTGCTTCCATCTCCTGGCTATTGTAAATAGTGCTGCAGTGAACACTGTGGTACATGACTCTTTGAATTATAGTTTTCTCAGGGTATATGCCCAGTAGTGGTAATGCCTTGTCATATGGTACGTCTATTTTTAGTTTTCTAAGGAACCTCCATACTGTTCTCTACAGTGGCTGTATCAATTTACATTCCCACCAACAGTGCAAGAGGGTTTCCTTTTCTCCACACCCTCTCCAGTATTTATTGTTCATAGATTTTTTTAATGATGGCCATTCGGACTGGTATGAGGTGATACCTCATTGTAGTTTTGATTTGCATTTCTCTAATGATTAATGATGTTGAGCATCCTTTCATGTGTTTGTTGGCAATGTGGACATCTTCTTTGGAGAAATATCTATTTAGGTCTTCTGCCCATTTCTGGATTGAGTTGTTTGTTTTTTTGATATTGAGCTGCATGAGCGGCTTGTATATTTTAGAGATTAATTCTTTGTCAGTTGCTTCGTTGGCAAATATTTTCTCCCATTCTGACTGTTGTCTTCTTATCTTGTTTATAGTTTCCTTAGCTGTGCAAAAGCTTTTAGGTTTCATTCGGTCCCATTTGTTTATTTTTGATTTTATTTCCCTTTCTCTAGGAGGTGGGTCAAAAAGGATCTTGCTGTGGTTTATGTCATAGAGTGTTCTGCCTAAGCTTTTTTCTAAGAGTTTTATAGTGTCTAGCCTTACATTTAGGTCTTTAATCCGTTTTGAGTTTATTTTTGTGTATGGTGTTAGGGAGTGTTCTAGTTTCATTCTTTTACATGTAACTGTCCAGTTTTCCCAGCACCACTTATTGAAGAGGCTGTCTTTTCTCCATTGTATATTCTTACCTTCTTTGTCAAAGATAAGGTGACCATACGTGTGTGGGTTTATCTCTGGGTTTTCTATCCTGTTCCATTGATCTATATTTCTGTTTTTGTGCCAGTACCATACTGTCTTGATTACTGTAGCTTTGTAGTATAGTCTGAAGTCAGGGAGCCTGATTCCTCCAGCTCCATTTTTCTTTCTCAAGATTGCTTTGGCTATCGGGGTCTTTTGTGTTTCCATACAAATTGTGAAATTTTTTGTTCTAGTTCTGTGAAAAATGCCCGTGGTACTTTACTAGGGATTGCATTGAATCTGTAGATTGCTTTGGGTACTAGAGTCATTTTCACAATGTTGATTATTCCAATCCAAGAACATGGTATATCTCTCCATCTGCTTGTGTCATCTTTAATTTCCTTCATCAGTGTGTTATAATTTTCTGCATACACGTCTTTTGTCTCCTTAGGTAGGTTTATTCCTAGATATTTTATTTTTTTTGTTGCAGTGGTAAATGGGAGTGTTTCCTTAGTGTCTCTTTCAGATTTTTCATGATTAGTGTGTAGGAGTGCAGGAGATTTCTGTGCATTAATTTTGTATCCTGCTGCTTTACCAAATTCATTGATTAGCTCTAGTAGTTTTCTGGTATCATCTTTAGGATTCTCTATGTATAGTATCATGTCCTCTGCAAACAGTGACAGCTTTACTTCTTTTCCGATTTGGATTCCCTTTATTTCTTTTTCTCCTCTGATTACTGTGGCTAAAACTGCCAAAACTATGTTGAATAATAGTGGTGAGAGTGGGCAACCTTGTCTTGTTCCTGATCTTAGTGGAAATGGTTTCAGTTTTGCACCATTGAGGATGATGTTGGCTGTGGGTTTGTCATATATAGCCTTTATTATGTTGAGGAAATTTCCCTCTATGCCTACTTTCTGGAGGGTTTTTATCATAAATGGGTGTTGAATTTTGTCAAAAGATTTTTCTGCATCTATTGAGATGATCATATGGTTTTTCTCCTTCAATTTTTTAATATGGCATATCACGTTGATTGATTTGCATATATTGAAGAATCCTTGCATTCCTGGAATAAACCCTACTTGATCATGGTGTATGATCCTTTTAATGTGCTGTTGGATTCTCTTTGCTAGTATTTAGTTGAGGATTTTTGCATCTATGTTTATCGGTGGTATTGGCCAGTAGTCTTCTTTCTTTGTGACCTCTTTGGTTTTGGTATCAGGGTGATGGTGGCCTTGTAGAATGAGTTTGGGAGTGTTCCTCCGTCTGCTATATTTTGGAAGAGTTTGAGAAGGATAGGTGTTAGCTCTTCTCTAAATGTTTGATAGAACTCACCTGTGAAGCCATTTGGTCCTGGGCTTTTGTTTGTTGGAGGATTTTTAATCACAGTTTCAATTTCAGTGCTTGTAATTGGTCTGTTCATATTTTCTATTTCTGCCTGGTTCAGTCTTGGCAGGTTGTGCATTTCTAAGAATTTGTCCATTTCTTCCAGGTTGTCCATTTTATGGCATAGAGTTGCTTATGGTAATCTCTCATGAACCTTTGTATTTCTGCAGTGTCAGTTGTTACTTCTCCTTTTTCACTTCTAATTCTATTGATTTTAGTCTTCATAAGTCTGGCTAATGGTTTATCAATTTTGTTTATCTTCTCAAAGAACCAGCTTTTAGTTTTATTGATCTCTGCTATCGTTTCCTTCATTTCTTTTTCATTTATTTCTGATCTGATATTTATGATTTCTTTCCTTCTGCTAACTTTGGGGATATTTTGTTCTTTCTCTAATTGCTTTAGGTGCAAGGTTAGGTTGATTATTTGAGATGTTTCCTGTTTCTTAAGGTAGGATTATATTGCTATAAACTTCCCTCTTAGAACTGCTTTTGCTGTATCCCATAGGTTTTGGGTCGTTGTGTCTCCATTGTCATTTGTTTCTAGGTATTTTTTGATTTCCTCTTTGATTTCTTCAGTGATCACTGCATTATTAAGTAGTGTACTGTTTAGCCTCCATCTGCTTGTATTTTTTAGAGATCATTTCCTGTAATTGATATCTAGTCTCATAGTGTTGTGATTGGAAAAGATACTTGATACGATTTCAGTTTTCTTCAGTTTACCAGGGCTTGATTTGTGACCCAAGATATGATCTATCCTGGAGATGTTCCATGAGCACTTGAGAAAAATGTGTATTCTGTTGTTTTTGGATGGAATGTCCTGTAGATATCAATTAAGTCCATCTTGTTTAATGTATCATTTAAAGCTTGTGTTTCCTTATTTATTTTCATTTTGAATGATCTGTCCTTTGTTGAAAGTGGGGTGTTAAAGTCCCCTGCTATATTTGTGTTACTGTCAATTTCCCCTTTTATGGCTGCTGGTATTTGCCTTATGTATTGAGGTGCTCCTGTGTTGGGTGTATAAATATTTACAATTGTTATATCTTCTTCTTGGATCGGTCCCTTGATCATTATGTAGTGTCCTTCTTTGTGTCTTGCAGTAGTCTTTATTTTAAAGTCTATTTTGTCTGATACGAGAATTGCTACTCCAGCTTTTTTTGATTTCCATTTGCATGGAATATCTTTTTCCATCCCCTCACTTTCAGTCTGTATGTGTCCCTAGGTCTGAAGTGGGTCTCTTGTAGACAGCATATATATGGGTCTTGTTTTTGTATGCATTCAGCCAGTCTGTGTCTTTTGGTGGGAGTATTTAATCCATTTACATTTAAGGTAATTATTGATATGTATGTTCCTATTCCCATTTTCTTGATTGTTTTGAGTTTGTTATTGTGGATCATTTCCTTCTCTTGTGTTTCCTGCCTAGAGAAGTTCCTTTAGCATTTGTTATAATGCTGGTTTGGTGGTGCTGAACTCTCTCAGCTTTTGCTTGTCTGTAAAGGTTTTAATTTCTCCATCAAATCTAAATGAGATCCTTACTGGATAGAGTAATCCTGGTTGTAGGTTTTTCTCCTTCATCACTTTAAATATGTCCTGCCAGTCCCTTCTGGCTTGCAGAGTTTCTGCTGAAAGATCAGCTGTTAACCTTATGGGGATTCCCTTGTGTGTTATTTGTTGTTTTTCCTTTGCTGCTTTTAATATGTTTTCTTTGTATTTAATTTTTGATAGTTTGATTAATAAGTGTCTTAGTGTGTTTCTCCTTGGATTCATCCTGTATGGGACTGTTTGTGCTTCCTGGACTTGATTAACTATTTCCTTTCCCATATTAGGGAAGTTTTCAACTATAATCTCTTGAAATATTTTCTCAGTCCCTTTCATTCTCTCTTCTTCTTCTGGGACCCCTATAATTTGACTGTTGTCCCAGAAGTCTCTGAGACTGTCCTCAATTCTTTTCATTCTTTTTTCTTTATTCTGCTCTGCAGTAGTTATTTCCACTATTTTATCTTCCAGGTCACTTATCCGTTCTTCTCCCTCAGTTATTCTGCTATTGATCCCTTCTAGAGTATTTTTAATTTCATTTATTGTGTTGTTCATCATTGCTTTTTTCCTCTTTAGTTCTTCTAGGTCCTTGTTAAATGTTTCTTGCATTTTCTCTATTCTATTTCCAAGATTTTGGATCATCTTTACTATCATTATTCTGATTTCTTTTTCAGGTAGATTGCCTATTTTCTCTTCATTTGTTAGGTCTGGTGGGTTTTTACTTTGCTCCTTCATCTGCTGTTTGTTTTTCTGTCTTCTCATTTTGCTTACCTTACTGTGTTTAGGGTCTCCTTTTTACAGGCTGCAGGTTCGTAGTTCCCGTTGTTTTTGGTGTCTGTTCCCAGTGGCTAAAGTTGGTTCAGTGGGTTGTGTAGGCTTCCTGGTGGAGGGGACTAGTGCCTGTGTCCTGGTGGATGAGGCTGGATCTTGTCTTTCTGGTGGGCAGGTCCACATCTGGTGGTGTGTTTTGGGGTGTCTGTGGCCTTATTATGATTTTAGGCAGTCTGTCTGCTAATGGGTGGGGTTGTGTTCCTGTCTTGCTAGCTGTTTGGCATAGAGTGTCTAGCACTGTAACTTGCTGGTCATTGAGTGAAGGTGGGTGTTGGTGTTGAGATGGAGATCTCTAGGAGATTTTCGCTGTTTGATATTACGTGGAGCTGGGAGGTCTTTTGTGGCCCAGTGTCCTGAAGTTGGCTCTCCCACCTCAGAGGCACAGCACTGACTCCTGTCTGGAGCACCAAGAGCCTTTCATCCACATGGCTCAGAATTAAAGGGAGAAAAAGAAGAGAGAAAGAAAAAATAAGAAAGCAAGAAAGAAAGGAAGGAAGGAAGGAGAAGGAAAGAGGATAAAGTAAAATAAAATTAAGTAAAATAAAATAAAGTTATTAAAATAAAAAATGAAAAATAATTGTTAAGAAAAAAGTTTTTTTAAAGGTAAAAAACCCAAAAACAAGCAACAAAAAATGGATGGACAGAACCCTAGGGCAAATGGTGGAAGCAAAGCTATACAGACAAAATCTCACACAGAAGCATCCACATACACACTCACAAAAAGAGGAAAGGGGGAAAAAAATAAAAAATCTTGCTCTCCAAGTCCACCTCCTCAATTTGGGATGATTCGTTGTCTATTCAGGTATTCCACAGATGCAGGGTACATCAAGGTGACTGTGGAGCTTTAATCCGCTGCTCCTGAGGCTGCTGGGAGAGATTTCCCTTTCTCTTCTTTGTTCGCACAGCTCCTGGGGTTCAGCTTTGGATTTGGCCCCAGCTCTGCATGTCGGTCGCCTGAGGGCATCTGTTTTTTGCTCAGACAGGACGGAGTTAAAGGAGCAGCTGATTCGGGGGCTCTGGCTCACACAGGCCGGGGGGAGGGAGAGGTATGGATTCGGGGCGAGCCTGTGGCGGCACAGGCCGGCGTGACGTTGCACCAGCCTGAGGCTCGCCGTGCGTTCTCCCGGGGAAGTTGTCCCTGGGTTACGGGACCTTGGCAGTGGCGGGCTGCACAGGCTCCCAGGAGGGTAGGTGTGGAGAGTGACCTGTGCTTGCACACAGGCTTCTTGGTGGCGGCAGCAGTAGCCTTAGCATCTCATGCCCGTCTCTGGGGTCACAGCGCGGCTTGCACCCGTCTCTGGAGCTCCTTTAACCAGCGCTCTTAATCCCCTCTCCTTGCACACCAGGAAACAAAGAGGGAAGGAAAAGTCTCTTGCCTCTTCGGCAGGTCCAGACTTTTTCCCGGACTCCCTCCCGGCTAGCCGTGGCGCACTAGCCCCCCTCAGGCTGTGTTCACGCCGCCAACCCCAGTCTTCTCCCTGCGATCCGACCGAACCCCAAGCCTCAGCTCCCAGCCCCCGCCCACCCCAGTGGGTGAGCAGACAAGCCTCTCGGGCTGGTGAGTGTCAGTCGGCACCAATCCTCTGTGCGGGAATCTCTCCGCTTTGCCCTCTGCACCGCTGTTGCTGCACTTTCCTCCGTGGTGTGAAGCTTCCCCACTCCGCCACCTGCAGTCTCTGCCTGCGAAGGGCCTTCCCAGTGCATTGAAACCTTTCCTCCTTCACAGCTCCCTCCCACTGGTGCAGGTCCCATCTCTATTCTTTTGTCTCTGTTTTTTCTTTTTTCTTTTGCCCTACCCGGGTGCATGTGGGAGTTTCTTGCCTTTTGGGAGGTGAGGTCTTATGCCAGCGTTCAGTCGGTGTTCTGTAGGAGCAGTTCCACATGTAGATGTATTTCTGATGTATCTGTGGGGAGGAAGGTGATCTCCACATCTTACTCTTCCACCATCTTCCTCAACTCCCCATGGTACCTTGTATCCAGAAGGAAGCACAGACACACCACTGGGAAAGCCACTTGGCTACAGAAACCAGGCTGCCTAACCTGGCTGAACAAATCTGGAGCCGAGTCGAGTTTCACTTGATCACAGGGTGCCTCATGCAGAGGCCTAACACGGCCCTTCGTCCCTAGTGTGAAATGGCTGCACCGACCAGGTCTGATCGTTTTCTGCATAAAGGTAATTTTGTCTCCTTAGGTAGGTTTATTCCTAGGTATTTTATTCTTTTTGTTGCAGTGGTAAATGGGAGTGTTTCCTTAATTTCTCTTTCAGAGTTTGCATGATTAGTGTGTAGGAGTGCAACAGATTTCTGTGCATTAATTTTGTATCCTGCTACTTTACCAAATATATTGATTAGCTCTAGTAGTTTTCTGGTAGCATCTTCAGGATTCTCTTTGTATGGTAACATGCCATCTGCAAACAGTGACAGCTTTACTTCTTCTTTTCCAATTTGGATTCCTTATATTTCTTTTTCTCCTCTGATTGCTGTGGCTAAAACTGCCAAAACTATGTTGAATAATAGTGGTGAGAGTGGGCTACCTTGTCTTGTTCCTGATCTTAGTGGAAATGGTTTCAGTTTTTCACCATTGAGAACGATGTTGGCTGTGGGTTTTTCATATATGGCCTTTTATTATGTTGAGGAAAGTTCCCTCTATGCCTACTTTCTGGAGGGTTTTTATCATAAATTGGTGTTGAACTTTGTTGAAAGCTTTTTCTGCATCTATTGAGATGATCATATGGTTTTTATCCTTCACTTTGTTAATATGGTGTATCACATTGTTTGATTTGTGTATATTGAAGAATCCTTGCATCTGTGGGGTAAATGCCACTTGATCATGGTGTATGATCCTTTTAATGTGCTGTTGGATTCTGTTTGCTAGTATTTTGTTGAGGATTTCTGCGTCTATGTTCATCAGTGATATTGGCCTGTAGTTTTCTTTTTTTGTGACATCTTTGTCTGGTTTTGGTATCAGGGTGATGGTGGCCTCGTAGATTGAGTTTTGGAGTGTTCCTCCCTCTGCTATATTTTGGAAGAGTTTGAAGAGGATAGGTGTTAGCTCTTCTCTAAATGTTTGATAGAATTCACCTGTGAAGCCATCTGGTCCTGGACTTTTGTATGTTGGAAGATTTTTAATCACAGTCTCAATGTCAGTGCTTGTGATTGGTCTGTTTATATTTTCTATTTCTTCCTGGTTCCGTCTTGGAAGGTTGTGCTTTTCTAAGAATTTGAGCATTTCTTCCAGGTTGTCCATTTTACTGGTATATAATTGCTTGTAGTAATCTCTCATGGTCCTTCGTATTTCTGCAGTGTCAGTTGTTACTTCTCCTTTTTCATTTCTAATTTTATTGATTTGTGTCCTCTCACTTTTTCTTGATGAGTCTGGCTAATGATTTATCAATTTTGTTTATCTTCTCAAAGAACCAGCTTTTAGTTTTATTGATCTTTGCTGTTGTTTCCTTCATTTCTTTTTATTTCTGATCTGATTTTTATGAGTTCTTTCTCCTGCATATTTGCATTTTTTGTTCTTCTTTCTCTAATTGCTTTAGGCCTAAGGTTAGGTTGTTTATTTGAGATTTTTCTTGTTTCTTGAAGTAGGATTGTATTGCTATAAACTTCCCTCTTAGTTTTTGGGAAATGCAGCTTTTGCTGCATCCCATAAGTTTTGGGTCATTGTGTTTTCATTGTCATTAGTTTCTAGTATTAGTTTCTAGGTATTTTTTCATTTCCTTTTTGATTTCTTGAGTGATCTCTTGGTTATTTAGTAATGTATTGTTTTGCCTCCATGTGTTTGTATTTTTACAGTTTTTTCCCTGTAATTGATATCTAGTCTCATAGCATTGTGGTCAGAAAGGATACCTGATATGATTTCAATTTTCTTAAATTTACTAAGGCTTGACTTGTGACCCAAGATATGATCTATACTGGAGAATGTTCCATGAACACTTGAGAAGAAAGTGTATTGTGTTGTTTTTGCATGGAATGTCCTATAAATATCAATGAAGTCCATCTTGTTTAATGTATCATTTAAAGCTTGTGTTTCCTATTTATTTTCATTTTGGATGATCTGTTCATTGGTGACAGTGAGGTGTTAGAGTCCCGCACTATGATTGTGTTACTGACGATTCCCTGTTTTATGGCTGTTAGCATTTGCCTTATGTATTGAGGTGCTCCTATGTTGGGTGCATAAAATTTACAATTGTTTTATCTTCTTGGATTGATCCCTTGATCATTATGTAGTGTCCTTCTTTGTGTCTTGCAGTAGTCTTTATTTTAAAGTCTATTTTGTCTTATATGAGAATTGCTACTCCAGCTTTCTTTTGATTTCTATTTGCATGGACTGTCTTTTTCCATCCCCTCACTTTCAGTCTGCATGTGTCCCTAGCTCTGAAGTGGGTCTCTTGTAGATAGCATATATACAGGTCTTGTTTTTGGATCCATGCAGCCAGCGTTTTTCTTTGGTTGGAGCATTTAATGCATTTACATTTAAGGTATTTTCTATATATATGTTCCTATTAACGTTTTCTTAATTTTGGGGGGTTTGTTATTGTAGGTCTTTTCCTTCTCTTGTGTTTCCTGCCTAGAGAAGTTCTTTTTACATTTGTTGTAAAGCTGGTTTGGTGGTGCTGAATTCTTTCAGCTTTTGCTTGTCTGTACAGTTTTTAATTTCTCTGTCAAATCTGAATGAGATCCTTACTGGGTAGAGTAATCTTGGTTTTTCCCTTTCACCACTTTAAATATGTCCTGCCATTCCCTTCTGGCTTGCAGAGTTTCTGCTGAAAGACCGGCTGTTAACCTTATGGGGATTCCCTTGTGTGTTGTTTTTTTTTTTTCCCTTGCTGCTTTTAATATTTTTCTTTGTATTTAATTTTTTATAGTTTGATTAATATATGTCTTGGTGTGTTTCTCCTTGGATTTATCCTGTATGGGACTCTCTGTGCTTCCTGGACTTGATAGACTATTTTCTTTCCCATATTAGGGAAGTTTTCAACTGTAATCTCTTCAAATATTTTCTCAATCCCTTTCTTTTTCTCTTCTTCTGGGACCCCTATAATGTTGGTGCATTTAATATTGTCTCTGTGGTCTCTGAGACTGTCCTCAATTATTTTCAACCTTTTTTCTTTATTCTGCTCTGTGGTAGTTATTTCCACTATTTTATCTTGCACGGCCCTTATCTGTTCTTCTTCCTCAGTTATTCTGCTATTGATTCCTTTTAGAGAATTTTTAATTTCATTCATGGTGTCATTTATCGTGGTTTGTTTGCTCTGTAGTTCTTCTAGGTCCTTGTTAAATGTTTCTTGTATTTTCTCCATTCTATTTCCAAGATTTTGGATCATCTTTACTATCATTACTCTGAATTCTTTTTAGGTAGACTGCCTATTTCCTCTTCATTTGTTTGGTCTCGTGGGTTTTTACTTTGCTTCTTCATCTGCTTCATATTTCTCTGTCTTCTCATTTTGCTTCACTTACTGTGTTTGGGGTCTCGTTTTCACAGGCTGCAAGTTCATAATTCCCGTTGTTTTTGGTGTCTGCCCCCAGTGGGTAAGGTTGGTTCGGTGGGTTGTGTAGTCTTCCTGGTGGAGGGGACTGGTGCCTGTGTTCTGGTGGATGATGCTAGATCTTGTCTTTTAGGTGGGAAGGACCACGTGCAGTGGGGTGTTTTGGGGTGTCTTTGACCTTATTATGATTTTAGGCAGCCTCTCTGCTAATGGGTGGGGTTGTGTTCCTGCCTTGCTGGTTGTTTGGCATGGGGTGTCCAGCCCTGGAGCTTGCTTGTTGTTGAGTGGAGCTGGGTCTTAGCACTGAGACAGAGAGCTCTGGGAGAGATTTCACCGATTGATATTATGTGGGGCCGGGAGGTCTCTGGGGTCCAGTGTCCTGAACTCAGCTCTCCCACCTCAGAGGCTCACGCCTGACACCCGGCCAGAGCACCAAAACCCTGTCAGCCACATGGCCAAGTATGTGGGGAGTTTCTTGCCTTTTGGGAAGGCTGAGGTCTTCTTCCAGCATTCAGTAGGTGCTCTGTAGGTGTTGTTCCTCATGTAGATATATTTTTGATGTATTTGTGGGAGGAAGGTGATCGCCGCATCTTAGTCCTCCACCCTCTTGAAGGTCCTCCCAGAGCATGGCTGCATATCTTATGTATCTTTACACTACACCATGCTTCTGCGTGAACACGAAGAGAGAAATGACGTTAAAAAATGCTCTTCCAGCCAGCTAACATTATCATTTATTGAATTCTTATGTTCCAGTATTAGATTTAAAGCTATTGGTAATTTTATGAGACAGAATTTTAGTTCCGTTGTAAAGATATGGAAGCAGATGCTTGGAGAATTTAATTAACTTGCCTAAGGTCACACAGTTTGTACAGAAATGTGCCAGGATTCTAACCTAGCTCTTTCTGACTCCAAATCTTCTGCTCTTATTCACTCTATTACATGCCTGAATGTCATATCTGAACTAGCCTTTGACAGATCTGTAGCTTTTCAGAACTTAAAGATATAAAGAGAAATTACCAGTAGTAATGGGAAATGACAGTAAAAACAGAGAGATTTGGGAAAGTGTCAGATATGTTGTTTGGACTGTGGGATTCCCGATAGCATAGCTGAATTGTACAGATCAAATTTTCACCTTCCCTTAGACTAGTGTTTTGTTCGCTAATACTTTGATACCAAGGACTTATATTTATGAGTACTGTAAATGGCCCTGTGGAAGTTTGTGGTGTCACATGTAAGGAGAGTGCTCATCTCCTGTGCAGGATCTTTTTCTTGAGGACCTTTGGGAGAAATTTCTTTGTAGTTTTCAGATGAAGAAGAGCTGAGTTCACTGAACTGAGTTACAATTATTTTCCCTCTTTGCCTGCTTAGAAATCTTGGTGCTGAAGTTTTGGCCAAGACTCACATGATCAACATGCTTCCCCTTTTTTGGTCTTACCCTCTTTTAATGTATTTTATCTCTATTAGCTGCCTTAAATTCTTGTTTGGAGCTAGTCAGGATATAAATAAGCAAATACGTGAGTAAAATTCGGGAACCACTTATGGATTTGCAGGAACCACTTATGGATTTGCAGGTAGGCAGAGTTTCTGATGCTCAGCTGTCAGTCCTGCTAAACTGGGTGAACTGAACACTAAATCATCAGCTTGGCTGTTATGGTCTTGTCAATAGACCCCAGTGGCAAGGCCCAGGCGTTGCATTATAAAGATTATGATTTGGACCTACTGATAAAGATTCCACTCTAGTGTCTCGTTTCTTTATCTTAGACAGTAACTGGATTCAAAGGATGTAAAATGGGCATTTTAAGAAATTAAGGTCCTTCAATAATGACTTCAAAAGCTGTGTCAGCTCAGTTTAGGAAAAAAGTATGCTGGCACAGACCCACAGAATGTGGTACGTCAGCAAAAGAATGATTGTTACAAATCAAAGCATCACACCTCTCTCACATTTTCAGAAATGTAAACTGTATTAGAAAAATGATGCTATACAACTCTGTTGCACATGGGATATGGGAATTTGTTGTTAACGCTAAGCTCTTTTAAAGAGTTCATAGCAATAGCTTTAAAAAAACCTGATGAGTAAACATTAGCAAAGGAAGTAAGTTTAAAAATCTCGGAAATTTCAGGAAACCAGAAAGGAGGAGGTGGATGAAGAAGCGGTTAAAGAATTAAATAAGCTAAGAACATGGGGGAAGATGGGAATCACATAGTTAGAGAGTATAGTAGAAGAAGAGGGACATGTCTTAGAAAGCTTTGAGGACAGAAACCCAATGAGAGAGGTGAGTGGTTGGTGACGCATAAATCATGGGGAAGGAGGAAGCAAACAAGAGAGTCCAGAAGACAATAATCTAGAGACAAAAGGAGAATTTCAAGGACAGTAGCTGAGAGGTGGCAACTATGTATGCATTTGATGTCTTAAGATGAGTGTTGATGCAGCAGGAAAATTGGGTTGAAACGATAGCAACAAGTTGCCTATTTTTAATATTCTTTCTTGTGAAATTGGGGAAATTAAGAGACTCTTCCCTATTGAATGCATAGAAATTGAGATTTACTAGATTCCTTTTCACTCTTTGGACCTTATATAGCAAGAAACTAGGGGACACCTGTGTTCATTTAATCACTAATCAGTCCAGAACTAATGTACATTTCAGTTCATGCTTGTATTAGTTTACTGTGGCCACTGTAACAGATTATCACAAACATTGCAGCTTAAAATAGCAGGAGCTTATTTTCTTACAGTCCTAGAGGCCAAAAGTCCAAACTCTGTTTTCCTGGGCCAAAATCAAGGTGTTGGCCGAGCCACACTCTCTCTTAAGGCTCTAGGGGAAAATCTCCTCCTTGCCTCTTCCAGCCTCTGGTGGCTGCCAGGGTTCCTTGGCTTGTGGCTGCATGTAATTCTAGATTTCAAGTCCAGTACCTTCAAATCTCTGTCTGCTCCTTCACATCACCTTCTCTGTGTGCATTCTCTCACTGTCTCTCTTGTAAGGTTATACTTGATGGCATTTAGGGCCCACTTGTGTAATCCAAGGCAATCTCCCATCTCAAGTTACTTAATCACATCTGCAAAGACCCTTTTTCCAAACAAGGTGACATTCACATTTTTTCAGAGATTAGAACTTGATATCGCCGGAAGCCATTATTTAGCCTATGACAATGCCCAGTTTAAACAAAGAATGGTATCTTGGCATAAAATAAGCACTTTGGTGCAAATTAACCTCTCAACCTCTCTAGGCCTCCGTTTTATTCACCCTTCACGTGGATATGGTGTGACTTGTATTACTGTGTCATTGCAAAAAAATAAATTAGATCATGTTTATAAAAGTGTTTTCTAACTGATAAAGCACTATACAAATATAAGGAAATGTTAATATTTTAATATCAAACATTCTATTCTAATATTGATAAGATTTTATTGTGACCAATAACAATGGTACTATGATACTATAATGATACAATTTGAGGGAGCCTGGAAAGACTTATAGAGTCAAAGATAATCTCCTCTTTTGTTCCCTATTTCTTTATTAAATGCAAATAATAATAGCACCCGCACCCTAGGGTTGTTTTCAGGATTCAGTTAAATGAGTTAATGTATGTAAAGTACTCAGAAAGTGTTAGGCACATGGCAGAGTTAGGAATAATAACAGTGAAAAACCAAAATAATGAACTAAGAGCTCCAGGTAATTGGTCTGGAATTTGGTAAAAGGATGTACCACCTAGAAATGGGAAGGAGACTCTGAAAGATGTGAGTTGAGATTGCCAAAGAAATGTTTTGATATAACCCTCACATGGAAAATATCATTTTGGGTTAGCCCTGCCTTTATAAAATTTTTTTCATTTATTATTAAAACATGCACAACCTATTTTTAGCATTCAATATTTGTATTAGTTAATTATTAAATGACAAAAATATAGCTCTGAGGAGTGCCATAAGCAGAACTCATAGGCTACCACTGGGGCTCCTTGCAGCTTGTAAAATAGGCCATTGAGGGATTAGGATGGGGAGAGTGTTAGGATTTTTGACCCCCATATCGCAGGCCTTTGACTTTCCATATATGGTGGAAAATTGAGTCACTGGAACAAATCCACGTAAATAAATCATTAGAAGACTATCACATAAGTCCTATAAAAAAAGCATTATGGGAGTCCAAATATGGTAGAAGGGGCCAGGAAGAGCTTCATGAAATGGATGATATTTGCGCTGAGTCTAGAAAGATGAGCAGGGGTATACTTCTTGGGCAAATGTGTAGGAACATGTTTCAGGCTTAAGAAGCAAAATAAGGCACGAAAGAACATAACAGGTTCAGGGAACTACGACTAACTATTAAAAATAAAGTTTAGTGAGCATTTGTAGTATTCTGGGAAATGTCTTTGAAAAGATTGAGACCATGCTATCAAGGAGCTTGCAATTCTAATGAGTCTGCCCTTTTTTATAAGTGGCATGGGCAAAGTTTACACACACACAAAAAATTGTAATAGTAAGTTTCCAGTTTAGAAAGTATAGCCTGGAATTTAAATACACAAATCAAGATGGTATACTGAAGCTATGGATATTTTATATTATACTTCTCTTTATTTCCCAGAATATATCAATGAATGTATTAAGGGTTAAGGCATTCTAAATAGATAGAAAAAAGAGATGTTCCAATCGTGTATATGATACTTTCAAGCTTATTGTCAGTCAGTGCTAAGTTGAGAAAACTCATCAGATGGAATAGAGGCCTCAGTGAAGTAGGTAAAGTGATTCCTCAATATTTCCCATGCCAACTTCTTCAGAACCCCAATAACATCTTTTAATTCAAAGTAAACTCTGAACAAAAGGATGAGCTTTGAAACTGTGGCAAGGAGTTGGAGAGATGGATCCCAGGCTTTTTGCTAAATGCCAGAAGCTTCAAAGTAAAGTAACCCATAGAAGTCACATAAACTTTGCACACAGGCATCCAGGAGCCTGGGCAACCTACCGCACACAGCTAAAAAGCATTGCAGCATTTGGCATCTAACTCACACAAATCAGTTTCTGTGAAATTATGGTTTTCTTTGCCTAAAACTCTATCCCATCTCCCATGGCAGTCATACTGGATCTTGAAGCTTTAAAAAAAAAATAAAGTAAGTTTTATAATTTTTATATTTTCTTATTTTTGTATTTGTATATTCTATTTTTGTCTGTTTTACTTGGGACTGATAAAAATGAGATGTGACTGCAGTTTCTGACAGCTAATAATTACCAACATTAAGTGAGTTAGAATGAGTTAAATCCACCCTGAGGTTTAACAGTGTGGGCCCCTGAGCACTCAAATCAAATAGTTTTAAATACGCGAAAACTATTCTGTTTAATAATGAGAGTGACATGTAGAGAGCGTAACACAACACTAGAATGTTCCAAAGAAGAAGAGAACTGAAGATTCCAGAAGTTAAAACAATGATTATTAAAATTACAATGGTTTATTCCATGTAAAATCCAGTATGCAATGACAGGATATTATTGTATTAAACTTGATGGTTAGAAGATGGGCTTGAGATATGCTAAAAGAATTTAGAATAATAAAGACTTTGAACTTATGAGGGAGGACTAAATCAATTACTTTCTAAAAACCATAAGATTTTCCTTATTTATTGCTTTTCAGGAGCAATTTTTCCATATATCAATAACTCTGGAAGCAGGATGTGTCTAGCAATCTATACTATATTACAATTCCTATTGCTTTATTTGTTTTGCATTATAATATCTCTGAAATTGAGTTAAATTTTATTGTAGATGGGATCATAGATTTGCTGAAAATGAGGACTGTTAGTTCCAGAAGTGTTAAAGAACAGCAATATTCAAAGCAGGAGAGTGAGGAGAAACAATGAAAATAACTGAAGAAGAAAACATCTTTACCTAGGAAAAGGCAAGACTTTGCAAACTGAAGGGGCTCTGAAAGTCAGGAAAGATAAAAGAAATAAAAACCCACAGTTAGATATATTTCAGTAAATTTTCTTAATTTCAGTGGATAAGAGAGAATCATGCAAGGATACAAAGGGACAGTGCACACACACACACAAAGCAAAAGCAAAAATCTAATTTTCATCAGACATCTCATCTCCTCCCCTTCCCTTCCCTCAGTTCTGAGAGACATCACAGAGGCTGACCCTGTAATTGGACCTTGCCAAAATTTCCCTTTAGGCTCTTTTTCCCTCATGCTAACCTGCATCCTCACTCTTTGCCTCACATGATGTCTCATCAAATGACCTGGAAGAACACTGGCCTGAGAATTAGAAGATTTGGATTCTGATTCTTGATCTGTCCTGTCCAAACTTCTCCATTTTCAAGGTAGTATATTCTGTCAGTTGGGACTTCGATTTCCTTGCATGTTGACCAGTTTGAATTAGTTGATCTATAATGGCTGTTCTAGCTCCAACATTCTTTGGTAATGAGGTGGTCCAAAATATGCTTTATGATTGTACAAAGTTTGAGAAATAACTTTGTAATTGGGAAGCAGAAATCAAATGGCATGGACATGTAAGATTTTTATTATTATTATTTTCAGTGATATAGGCAGTTTCCTTCAAAAGTGTAGTGAAATCTGAATAAGGTCTGTATCTAGTTAATAGTATTACACCAATGTCAACTTCCTGGTTTTGGTATTACATGTGTAAGTTATAAAAGATGTCTCCATTGCGGGAGGTGGGTGAAGGGTGCACAGGATTTTTAACCTCCTATGAATCTATAATTATTTCAAAATAAAATGCTTTTTAAAAGAAAAAAAAAAGTGTATCCCAGTAACCTTCTAATATGTTCTAGACTGGGCAGTAGATATGGAAGCACTTATCATGTTTACCCAGAGTTTTGGCATTATTGCCATAATTTTAACTTGAATAGAAATTTCTTAAAAGTAATCACCGTCTGCAATTTTAAGACTCAAGTCTGCTAGACCAATTAATTAGCAATTTCTGATTAGTAGCATACTAAATCAACAGAAAAAATGATGAATAATTTAAAAGAAAGCTCAGAAATCAAAAATATTTTAAGCAAAGTTATGCTTATATAGTATAATAAAAGTTTGTAATATACCTAATCATAATGTTTCAGTACAGTGTTCAGTATCCCTTAGTGAAATCAGGAATTTAATATGAATTAGTATCTTCATAAAGAACAAAGCCCTTTCAATAACTTTTATCAATTTTGAAAAAATGAAAGAATTTAAAAATCATCATAATCTATCTTAATATATTACAGTGTTTTAATGCTTCCCTTCAAGATCAGTATATTTAACAGTGGATAGTGTCAACTCTAAGATCATATAGCAGTCAAGTTTGGAATATAGCAATCTTTCATCAGTGACTGAATCTGAAATTAAGGCTTCGATCATTAAGTTTACAGATTATTTCAAGGCAGGTAGAGTAAATAGTAGGACCTAATTATCAAGTGATCTTTATAAATTGAAGATATGATCAGGACCAGGCAGAATGAAGTTCATTGAAATTAAGTGCACCCCAGATGTGTGCAATTGGAGAGCTTGTGGTTAAGTGTAATAGTATTTTCTCATGTGCAGTGGATACCATGTATGTGCCACGTGGATTAGGAGATAAGAGAATATAGGGCAATTAGCAAGCTTCACTCTGATGCTGTGAGAGGCAGTGTAGGGGAAGGGCTCTGTCTTAGGGTCATTGATTGTGAGATTTTCAGGTGACCTCAGATTTCATTTTTTATTTTATTTTTTTCGGTACGCGGGCCTCTCACTGTTGTGGCCTCTCCCGTTGCGGAGCACAGGCTACGGACGCACAGGCTCAGCAGCCATGGCTCACGGGCCCAGCCGCTCCGTGGCATGTGGGATCTTCCCGGACCGGGGCACGAACCCGTGTCCCCTGCATCGGCAGGTGGACTCTCACCCACTGTGCCACCAGGGAAGCCCAGATTTCATTTTTTAAATGAAAATACCTGAAACGCTTTTGACTGTAATTACAAAGGAAAACATGGAGTAAGAATATGTCATCTATAAAAAATACACCTAGAATTTGAATTATCCCCACATGATTTTGGACTCAAAAGGACAAAGTAAGACTATATAATAGATAGACTAATTTTATCAATAGCCACAGCTGTTAATCAAGGAATTCTTTATGCCTCACATTGGTAGAAGTAAAGTCACTGTTTAAGTTCTGAGTCATATTTACTGTTGCTTAGCCATTTTAATTGTAGAAGAAAGTGAAATATATGGCATTATATATATGTTAGATACCATAGTGTTTTATTAGGTTACAGAAGAATATTATTAATTTATATACCTATATCCTCAAAGCAGAGTTTTTAATTAAATATTTATCATAATATTTATGTATTTTAAATACAATCTTGATGATAAATCCATAAAGAATTTAGAGACTCTTTTATGATGAGTTTACTGATTTTTCAGAGCTCTTCAAAAATAATAATAAAATACTCTGAATTTGTGATATAAAGCATATAATGAGAGTGTCACCCAGCAGCACTTACACATTTGAAGTAGTCATTAAAATGACTTAATATTAGGGTGATATGCAATATGAAAAAAGGAAAACACAATTCTTAAAATCAGGACATCCATCAAAAGTAATATTTTTATAAGAGCTTGAAAACAGACATAAAAAATATAGATGCATATTAAAACCAACAGCACTGAAGAGCTTAGGAAAAGACCTGCTACACTCATAAAATATAATAATAGAAGTCAGTTGGATTAGTAACGATTTTATAAAATGAGATTTTGTTATATTTTAATATTATGGACCATATTGAATTGAGACCAAAATAAATCTTTAAGTGCAATTATACATTACTTCAATTGGTAATAGAATAGTAACAAATACTGGCTTATTTGGGGATAATTCAACTCAGTTTCTTGAAGCCACTGTTAAAGATGAAATCCTTTAGATTTTCAAATATCCTGTAACTGTAGAAAGAACAAAATTAACCACCTTTTCCTCTTCTGAATTCCATACTACAAGTTTTCATAGTATATATGTGTAGCTGATTGTCCTGTGACACCTCTACTCTATTCCCACCTCTGGGATTTGTATATGGCACATAAGAAAGCTCTATTACTGTTGAAGAAGTGAATGATCTGGTTCAACAAGCATTGATCAGTAACATATAAAGTAAGAGCATTCAGTTTGGGGATTTAACTGTGCTCATTTTAGGATTTTACAACTTAATGAGATTGACATTTAGGCCTGAGGGATTTCACAGTCTACTGGGAAAGTCAGGCTTGAAAACAAATCATAACCATATGTTGTGATGATTAAAGTTTGTATAACGTGCTAAGCCGCTTTGGGTGTCCAACTCTTGCTTTGGCAGATTGAAGAAGACTTTCTGTGGAGGCTCTTCTTGAATTTCTGTGTCTTAAATGAAAATTAGTTTGATGAGTTTCTGGTAGATTTTAATTTTATTTGAAGACATAGACCCCTAAGTTAAAGCATTGCCTACCCCTTAACTATTTACATTCGTTCATTCATGTCCCAAATATTTTTGACTGTTCATGTATAGATGCTTGAGATACAGTGGTAAATAAGACTACTCCCCAGAAACTAGATATAATAAATTACACTTTTCGTGTTCTCTGTGAAGCAGAAGGCAGGGGCATAAGTCAGTATTGTAAGACGTTATAGATGTATTCACAAGTTCCCAAGGGTGAGTTAACTCAGCCTAACTGTGGAGGAGGTAGTATAGAGTGGTTTAAAAAGGATCAGCAGATGAGATAACGGCGAAATGGAGCTAGAATGATGAGTAGGAGTCAGCAGAGTGGATGGACTGTGGGGAGAAGGCAAGGGATGATTCCATGACAAGGGGACTACTTTAAAGAAACATGTAAATGAGCTGTAGTGTGTTAACATATTTGGATAGCAAGTTGGGTTCATACGTTCTTTGGTCGTATTTATGCCGAAAACAGCTAGCAAATGAGGATTTTAAGTAGCTCAAAGGGACACTAAAAGGCACACTGAAAGAAGAGTGGAGAAATACATAGGAGACTAAGTAACTTGGAGGAAGTTAGACGTGTACATGTAGTATTCCTTGTAAGAAATGATGAGCGTTTAAACCAATGTAGTAGCAGTCGGGATGAGGAGAAAAAAATAATCAGCAGGAATTTTTCTTTTGGTTGTTTCTATTCTGCCTTATTTCATGAAAAAATTAGGGCTTCCCTGGTGGCGCAGTGTTTGAGAGTCTGCCTGCCGATGCAGGGGACACGGGTTTGTGCCCCAGTCCGGGAAGATCCCATATGCCGCTGAGCCTGCGCGTCCGGAGCCTGTGCTCTGCAACAGGAGAGGCCACAACAGTGAGAGGCCCGCATACTGCAAAAAAAAAAAAAAATTAAAGTAGCTTTTAGGGATATATAAAATGCAGCAGAAAAACATGGTAGCTCTTAGGATTATATTACCATCAAAGGAATTAGTGATTGATCAATTAGGTCTAGGAAGAGGGAGAAAGAGAGGATAGTGCCTTGGATTTTTTGCTTGGGAAGTAGACACATGCAATTCTTCTTTACTGAAATAGGAAATAACATGGGGAAATTAGCTTACCTGGAGAGAAGGTAAGTTCATTTTTATAAATATTAAATTTGAGGTACCCATGAATCTTCCAGATGGGTTACATTAAAATGAGAGTTGGATATTTTTGTTTAAAATTCAGGAGAATGATTTGAGAGACATTAGCAAACAAGTAGCATAGTAGCAAATACTTGTTTAAAAAGTTCTAAATAGAAACTATCCCAAAGTTCAGTGGTTTATAACAAGTACTTATTTTTTGATCCTGGGTCTGTGGATTAGATGTGGCTCTGCTGGACTCAATTGCACTGTCTTCAGGCTGCAGTTCGTCTCAGTACTGCTTCATGTGTCTCCTTACCCTGGGTTAGAAATTTCTCAAGAGATGTTCTTTTCATAGTGGATGATGGCAAAACGCTAAGAGAGCTAGCAAAAGCTCAGGGTGCACCCAGCAAATTGCCCTTATGCTCATAATCAATCGACCAAAACAAATCACATGGCTAAGTCCACCATCAAAAGGGCCAGGAAGTATAATGTGCCCTCTGTAGAGGGACCTATAGAAAAGGTAGGAAGCATTCTGAAGAAAGAAATACAATCTTCCATAGGTAGTGTTTGGATTAGTAGGGTTGGATGACATCACTCAGTGAGAGTAGGTAAAAAGAGGATGATGATAGCATCCTCAGATACACTAATGTTTGAGGAATAACCCCAAAATGACAATGAAGGAAGGATGGAACACAATCAGGAAAATAGAGGGTCCCTAAGGTCAAAGAAGGGGAGCTTCAATGAGGAAAACATTATCTCATCCAATGCAGAATTCAAATCAGGATTGAAAGTGTCTCTTGGATAGCAGTTTAGAGTTCATTAATGAGACCAGTTTCTGGATAATGGAGGCAGAGACAACTTGTAATAAATTGAGAATGGATGGAAATGAGGAGGTGGAGATCACTATAAAACTACCCGTTCGAAAACCTCTAAGTGAAGGAAGAAAGGTTTGGGGGTCTGAAGGTGGTAAACTACCAGTGTTTATGAAAGTGATATTCCTCTAAAACCTCTTATAAATTTAGATCAGTTGAAAATGATTCCTTATTTGAAAATGATAAATCAAGAAACCCTACACTTCGATGACTATACCTTGAAATCTACTTAAAATGTTAGCTCTATATAACCCAATTGATTTATTGCGATTATTATAAAATTTAGTCAATAAAAGTTTTGTTCCTGTATGCCAGATGTTATTAGATATAGATGCACTAAAACCTAGTTCTGAAATTCAAGAAAATTTCCAGATGAAAGACCTCCGTGTCTAGAGTTACGGTTGCAAAAGCTGTGTGTATGCCCATCGGTTCACCTGAGAAATTCTTAATGTACATATGAAGCTTAAAAATCATTTGATTTACTCCAAACACTCATTTTCCAGATTGATTCCAAGGAATGAAAATTTGATTGAATGGATCAATTTTGTGGATTTTCATTGCTATAAGTTTATTATTTCACATCTGATGTTTGTGGCTTTAAAATGTAGAAGTATCAACAAAGATTGCTGCTCTCTCTGGTGGAAAGCCATCAAGATAAGCAGAGAAATGTGTGGAAAAGGACAGAGGAAAAAGTTTTTGTATTTCAAATAAGATCTGAAAGGATGTGTTGAGAAAAATTATGCATACGCATATTTAAAAATCAAGGCAATTGGAACCACTGCTTAGCTAGAAAGCCTCCCAGGTGGCGATATTTATAGAAATGACTCAGTTTTTATACCTCTCGCAGCACTCTCATTCATCACTCCTCAGAAGCATCTAAATGGGCTTTTTCCCTTCTAAACCTCTGATACCCTATTTTATCCATTGTTACCTACATCTGCCCGTTCATCAAATTCTTACAGAATGATAGGTAGTTGAAGATTATATATCCTTAGGGTAGCTTCAGTTCAGTTTCTAACATTATCTCTTCTTTACCAAAGGGCATCAGACTATCAGCAAACAATTTTTAATACTGAAATAGCTAACAAGTTGTCCTGATTTTTAATGCTGTATCTTTATAATTTATCTACACATTGACACAGAATAAAAGCTGTGGTTTAGGGCCTCTCTGTTTTGTACTCCCATTGCATCTTTATATGCATATCTATTTTAACATTTATTGAATATCATTTACTTTCATGTCTTTTTTTTTACTCTGAGAGTGATTGGGTTATTCATCCATGACCCTAATATAGTTATATGACTTAGTGGGTAATTAATAATTTTTGAATAAATGGACAAGTGAACAGACGTAAGTATACTAATGATGAAACAACAGTAGGATCAATATAATTTTCCTTTCATTTTTACCTTTTGGTTTTCATAGAATTGCACATTAATAGGGAAAGTTGGATTAAGAACATGTGATTATTTTTCTCTTGCAAGAAGAAACGGCAAGAAAATATATGTAACGTTGTTGTAATTGACAGGGGCATAAATCTATGAATGTTTTGTAAGCTCAATGGAACTGTCTGTTATTGAATATCAGTTTTTGCATCGTTCCAGTATGAGGATGTCAGTAAAATTGAAGCTCCTCTTTTCATAATTCGTTGTAACTAGCAGAGAAGGACCTCTTATGGAATGGAGTAAAAAGGGAAGGGAAGGTCTATACAGAGGACACCATGACTGTAAATCTTAGGGAAAAGTAGTCGTACAGAGTTCTCCATAGTAAATAAAGTGGTACCATGTAGGCCAAAACTTAAAAATGCTCTTTTTAATTATTTTAAATTATTTTTAAATTTTATGAAAGAGAAATGGGTGTATCGACTTTTGTCTAGAACTCTGTTCAACCCCCTTGACAATCAGAGGTGAGGCTGATGAGGAAACACACAGCGGTGCCTTTTGGTGAGCTGGAGAAAAAAATTCTGAAGGGGGAAAGCCAGAATGCATCTACTGAGTTTTGTCACTGAAGGAGAAGTAAAGATGGAAAAACAAACTAAAAAACACCAGCTCACTAAGGCTTTCACTACAGATGCAAGAGAGAAGTGTCCTTGTATTTTCTGTCTGATTATGGCAGCCAGGATTGAGTGGAGGAAGTGCAAAAACATGGAGAGAGGAAGGGAAATAACTTTTGCAGTTTAGAAATAACCTTGTAAAGAGCACAGATCTGGTTTCATTCCAAAAAAGGAATCTAAAATTTGAGTTTTTAAAAAACCTCAGTCATAGCATAAACTATCTCATACGATACTTACATGAACCTAAGAGAAACCCTACTAGCCTGAAGCAGTGTCCCGTTCTACTCAATATGAACTGCCTACAATTAACTGTGCCAGAAAAAACTTTATTGAAAAAGATGAATAGTAAACAAAAAGGAATCTGCTTAAGAGGAATAACAGAAACAATTAACAGATGAAGAACACTCATAAAAAAAGTTTTCATGAACCAGATGAAAATTGTGTTCAAATATACAGCTGTGGATTAGAGAAACTTAAGCTTTCATCCTTTGAATAAGGGTTCAAAGACAAGTGAGAGGTTAATGGAGAAATAGGTGACAATAGAACATGAAATGAGCATCAAACCTTCAACTGAAGGACCAAGACTAATGTAAACCTATTCAACTGAAGGACCGAGCAATTACAGTTTCAGAATAAAAAATAAATATTGAAAATCATGAAAAAGTAAAAATGATAGTACCAATATACTCTGCGAATAGAACCGGAAAGAAAGGGGACAGAAGTGATGTTAGTATGCAGATTGACTTACCCGTTTAAAACTATGGGTCAAAAGTTATCACTGTAAACTTGAAAAAATCAGCAATAGGATATAAGTATATTTAAATGCATAAGGGGAAACACTGGAAATACTAAGAAAAATAAGCAAAGGAGATACAATCTAGTCGTAGAGGGAAAGAAAGTCTTGTGGAGAGAAAAGAGTAGAAGTATGTATGAGGGTAATCACAAGACAACTCCTCGGTCGTCTGCCTGATTACTTTCATATCCACTACTGTCCTGTTCTTCTCTGTATCACAGGAACTGACCCCTGAAAAATATGTTTGCTAGGCTTCTGCCTTTGGCAGCGTGTTCTCTGGCTTCTACCATTGCCAAGTTCCCAACTTGCCAATAGCAGAATCCAAAACATTGTTCCAAGAGATGAGTGGCAGCCAGCTACCTTGTAGAAGATTGGATATTCTTTCTTCATTAAGATAAAGGATTTGTTCTCATTGCAATATATACCTATTTGATATGCACTTACTTGTATTGATGTTAGAAGCCTGCAGTGCTTCTCCCATCACCACCACTACCGGATTTACAGAATGTCTTAGAAGCGATCAGTCTCCCACATGCTTCTGCCCATGTGAATCACTGGTCTAATCACAGACCTCAGGTCTAGAAGCATGTGCCTTACAGAAGTGTGGAATCGCTCACTGAAGCTTATGTTACAGTTTGGGCTGGGAGACAACTTCCTGAAGAGTTGGGTGCTGTCCTATGTAGAAAATATGAACTTTAACCTATTGACCAAAATGCACATATCTAGGAACTGAGGGGTAGAAGTGGAAGTGGCCATCTCTTGTGTCACCTAATTACCCAGTTACAGAATTTTTGTCTTCTGTACTCTAACGCTGCTCTTTGCTGCTTTCCCAATCATGATTTTCAAAGAAGAATGCTTATATCAGGAGACACATCAATGGCTTTGTTGAATTTGGAAGTTGAAAATGCCATCTGGACTACGTTTTGACCTCAAGAAATTCGGCAGTGTGTCTCGTTTGCATATTGAATAGCTGAAAGACTTCAGCAACCTAATAAGAGCAGGGCCATTATAAGGAATCAGACACTTCAGGAAGATGTAATAGAAGAAAGAGACTTACTTACAAAAACGTTTGTTTAAAAGATAAAAGACACAAGAATAAATCTAACAATAAACTGACAAGTTCTCTATGAAGAATTCTGAAATGCTGTTGAAGAACACAAAAGGTGACTTGGAAAAAATGCTTTGGATAAGATAGACTCATTATCATCATAATAAATATCATCTAATATATAAATTATCAAAATTACAACATCCCAATAAAAGTAACAGTAGAATTTCTGAAGAGCTAGAGAAGATGATTATAAAATTTATATATTAAAAAGAGAAGAATGCCAGAAAATTGGGGTCAGGCAGGGGAAGTAATTAATTAGTCTACTCATAACAGTCATTAAAATATAAAGCCAGGGCTTCCCTGGTGGCGCAGTGGTTGAGAGTCCGCCTGCCGATGCAGGGGACACGGGTTTGTGCCCCGGTCCGGGAAGATCCCACATGCCGCTGAGCGGCTGGGCCCGTGAGCCACGGCCGCTGAGCCTGCGTGTCTGGAGCCTGTGCTCCGCAACAGGAGAGGCCACAACAGTGAGAGGCCCCCGTACTGCAAAAAAATTTAAAAATAAAATAAAATAAGTAAATAAAATAAAGCCAAAGTAACTAAAATGAGGTAATTGTACACAAATAGTAAAAATCAATAGAGTGCAAAAATATGGCCACATACGTACACAAATTTAGTAAATAATGAAGATTTCATATTTCATGTTCCTCCTTGGCCTGCTCCGGATCCTGCTGCAGTTTCTTGGGAGGCCGCAGCCACGCAGACGGAGGTGGTCCTGCCTTCCCCGATGCAGCCGGGATGCTTGGTGCAAGTGCCTGCGGCCCCGCAGCGCTGGCAGATCCCTGTGGACCCAGAGGCGGACAGACGGGAGGGGAGGCTGGGCTGGGAGAACCCCGTTCCCCCCTTCCCCCCCCACCCCGTTTTCAGCAGGGCAGAAAGTCCTGTGCTTGTGCCCACAACGGCTTTAGAAAATTGCCTCATTTAACCTTTTCAAAGATATTATCCAAGCTGCAAAATCTTGGCCGTTGGAAGACCTTTTAAGTCACGATACCAAAGAGCTTTAGTCTGGATTAAATGTCCAGACTAAACAAAATGCCAAAATTTCACTTTTAAAAGCAAGCACATAGGGCTAAGTGCAACCTAAGCATGTTTGTAAAAAAAAAGCAATATAGTTTTATTTAAGTTAATAAAACAAATTACCAAAAAACCTAGTTAAATTACATTTAATGTTGAAATCGTGAATACTTTCCCTCCAAAATCAGGAAAAAGGTACAGGTACAGATGTTGCCTCTTACTATTACTACTGTTACTACTCAGCATTGTACTTATGATCCTAGCCCGTGCAATATGTCATGCAAAGGAAATAAAAGTCATATATATTAGAAAGAAGTAAAACTGTATTTATTTGGAAACTACATGTGCAGGTATATAGGTAACTTGAAGGAATCCACAGTGACCTATGAAAACTAAGGTGACTTTAGCAACTCTATTTCTATATGCTATCAACATATAACTGGAAAAGAAAAATTTTAAATACCAGTTGTAATAGCATCCAAACACAAAAAATACTTGAGGTAAATGCAACAAAGACTGTACAAGACCTGTTAATGGAAAACCACAAAATACAGAAGGTATTAACTTTAAGAGATTTTAATAAATATATAAACATACCATGGTTATAGATTGGCAATACCAATATTAAGATGTCTGTTGTTCTCAAATTGATACACAGTATCAATGTAATTTTACCCCAAATCTTTACAGTGTTTTTTTTTTTTTTTAAAGAAAATGGCAAGCTATTCTAAAACATGTATTTTAGAATATACTGGAATAGCCAGAACATATTTGAAGAAGGAAAACAATAGGAAGACTTTGGCTGTTTCAAGGCTTAGTATAAAGCTATAGTAATCAAGATAGCATAGCACTTGTGAAAGGATTGATATATAGGTCAATGGAATTGAACAGAGTCTAGCAATAGGCCCACAAATACATGGAAAATGTATTTTTAATAAAGGTGCCCCGGTAATTCAATGGGGAAAATAGTCTGCAAGAAATGGTGCTGGAACAATTAGGTATTTATGGGCAAAAGACAACATCTTCCCCTAACTCAAAACATGGATATTATTTAAAAAGAGATTGTAGACCTAAATGTAAAACCTAAAATTTTAAAGCAAAGCATAGAAGAGTTTCAGGAATTTGGAGATGCAGATCTTTTTTGGATATGACACAAAGAACAGAACACAAAAGAAAAATATTGGTTAATCAGATTTCATTAATATTGAAAACTTAACATTTGGTCTTTAAAGTGTTAGGGAAATAAAAAGACAGGTCAGACTGGGTGAAAGTTGTGTGTGTATGTGTGCTGACAAAAAGCTTGCATTCAAAATATATAAAGAATTCTTAAACCTCCATAAAATAAAGACAACCCAATAGAAAATTTTGAGCAACATCCCCATAAAATATATTACTGGAAAATAAGCGTATTAAAAGATATTCAACATATTTATTTATTGATCATCTCAAAGTAAAACCACAATGAGATGCCACTACACATCACCTTGAACAGCTAAAGGTAAAAGACTGACATAACATCAGGCAACCAGAACTCATGTATTGCTGGATGGAGAGTAAAGTTTTCCAACCACTTTGGAAATCAGTTTGGTATTTTTTTTAAAGGTTAAACAGTGTCATATAAAGAAATGAAAACATAAAAACAATGGTCACATGAAGGCTTGTAAATAAATTTATTTATATTAGCCCAAAACTGGAAGCAACCCAAATCAAGTGTCCATCAATTGATGAAATGATGAACACATTTTGTATATTCACACAGTATACTACTACTCAGGAATAAAGAAGACTACACATAATATAGACAAACTCTAAAACATGATGCTAAGCAAAAGAAGCCAGGTAATGAGTATATGCTATGCATTTATATAGAGCGTTTTAGAACAAGAAAACTAATCTGTAGTTATAAAAATCAGATCATGGTTACTTGGGAAGATGAAGAGGAGAGAAATGATGAAAAAGGGGATGAGAATACTATTTAGGTATTTAGTTGACAGAAACATTCTATATCACATGGTACAACACAACTGTACACTTAAAATGGGTGAATTTTATTGCATGTAAATTATGCTTCAGTGCAGCTGAAATAAACAATATAACAGTCAAAAGGCGAATGACAGCATGGAAAATTTGTATTGTGTGTTTCAGATCTAATTCTCAATTGTTTATAATGTAAGAAAATTAATACAATTTAAAACATTTTAATAACCTATAGAAAAATAGGCAAAGACTAGACACAAAAACAAAGATAACATAAAAGACATTTTCAAGACGCTTTTAAGGAGAATGTAAATTAAAATAACAAGGCGACAGCATTTTCACCTAAATACTTTCTGGACATCAAAACATTTGATTATACCGCTGGTGAAGTTTAAGGAAATGTCTTTCCATATATTTTTTTGTTGGATGGCATTTTGATGAATTCTATCAAACGAGCCATGACCCTTGAATTAGAAATTCTGCATCTAGGACTATTGTTACTAATAAACTCACATATGTCCAAGTTGATTTACATACAGGAATGTTCATTGCAGTGTTGTTTGTAATCTCATAATAATGGGAATAACAATGTCCACAATACATAGCAGGCTAAATAAATTATGTAAAATTCATGCTGTGGACTGCTGCAGAGCCATTACACAGAATGAAACAACTTTTCATGAACTAGTGGGAAGGAGCTTCCAGATCTTGAATAAATGGTTAAGGGACAAAACAAGGTGCAGGACTATATACACACACAAATGTGCACCTAACTACCTAACTGTATATGCTAGGGGGCAATTTTAGATAGAAAAGCTGAATGCTGCTTTTATTTTGACATTGACATGATTTGCTCAAATCATGATGACAAACTGACTTTTTCCAAGTGTTTTGAGTTAGGGGGAAAATCCCATTTTCTAGAAGAATTATACTTGCAACCTTAATTAATTTTTAACATTCAGTAATTGATCCTGTTCACCCTTCAGTATGCTTGACTATCAGAACAAGACATAAATAAATACTGTATCATTAGCCATCACACATCACCATTATACCATACTCAGGGGCATTTTTTCCTGGATTCAGTGAGCCTTTTGATCGTTTGAGAGTCCAGTCTTGTTAAATCCCTGCTGCTTCTTGCAATGACTTTCAATTAATAAGGTCATTTTGTGGCCTGATATGGTAGTCCAATCAACTGATATCTGTTGTGTGAGCCAAGCATTGTAATTTATCTCTGAAAAGAGATTTTGATTGTGCCAAAGAAGGAAATGAACTGAAAAATTGTGACTTTTTAGACTACTATCCAGATTTTAGGTGCTGGATTTTCTTAAATGATTTGCTGGAAGTATAAATGTGCAAAATGCTTGAATAACTTTTTAGTGAATGCTGTTGAAGTGATGTGTTTGTATTAAGAGCAAAGGGAAAGTCAGATTAGTGGGAAAAGAAAAATAAATTTGAGAGATGTAATACAATATCAGTTACAGCTATTTTTTCTACCTAAATTATTTCTGTGACTCCAAAGATTAGATCAAAATTTCATAGATAAATTATACAGAAATATATTTAAAACTGGCAAAGGTTCTGGGTTCTCATTGTTGCCATAAGATTTAATTATGCCAAAATATATTTTTGGTGAGGATACATCATAGTGGCATAACTTTTTCTATTCCAGTTCCCTAAGCTATATAGTGGTAGTTGAATAAAAGTGAAAGGCAAATTAATTTAGTTAGAAATTCTAAAAAGAAACAGGCAATATTTTATTCATCTGAGTTTTACAGTAAAAAGAAAATGAAGTGTTATTCTAAAGGGTACGATCAATATTTTTTTTTTTTTTTTTTTTTCCTGTACGCGGGCCTCTCACTGTTGTGGCCTCTCCCATTGCGGAGCACAGGCTCCGGACGCGCAGGCTCAGCGGCCATGGCTCACGGGCCTAGCCGCTCCGCGGCACGTCGGATCTTCCCGGACCGGGGCACGAACCTGTGTCCCTTGCATCGGCAGGCGGACTCTCAACCATTGTGCCACCAGGGAAGCCCGGTACAATCAATATTTAATCTTCTCCTTGAGTTTCACAATGCAGTTCCTTAAGAAGCAGGTTATAGGCCTAGTAAGGAAGAGAGAAAAGGAAAGAAAATATAAATGTGGCGTTAATGTGTGTGTGTGTGTGTGTGTGGTGGTGAGGTGCTCAAATTGTAGAGACAGGCTCAGACAAATTAAGAAGTCAGGAAGCAAGACTGTGGAAGCACATTCCCAGAATTAAAGAGAATGACTGAAGAGGGAGTGGATAAATGAAGAGAAGGCAAGTCAGGCAGATAATTATGAGATAGAGACTGCAGAGGTTCCAAAGTGTTAGGTAAATTACTCTCGTCAACTGTCTCCCTGGGACTGTGACTTCAGGCTGTCATTACTTCTTACATCTTACTACTACTGCTATTAAACACTCTCAGATTTCATTTGCTCTTCAGCTCAAGGAGTTCCCCAGGTGAAACGTTTTTCTGTGACCTCTGGGGGTGTGACCACATTAATTTTAACAGAATGACAGCCTGGTCTGACCTTCAGACCGGAAATTCCTGCACCTGCTCTCATTTTGCATGTTTCTTTTCCACTAGCTGAAAATTAAGGTATTTTCCCCCCTTTACATTATAAAAGGAGGTGTGTGTAGAAGGGGTGTTATGGGTTGTGAAAGGAAAAAGCTCAACTTGTTACTGCCCAAGATCTTTGAAGCACAGTAAAACGTATTTTTTCTCTTTTATAGATTTATCTCTTTAAAACCACTTTCACGAGGAATACATTTTAGTGAAAAAAATTAAGCTATGCCTGTTAAAAGGCAGTTATAACATTGTCTTATTATGTTTTAAACTTTAAAAATGATTTCTATTATTGATTATATAAATACAACATAGTAATATATAACTTTAAAAGTGATTTCTATTCCTTATGTAAATATGACATAGTAAGATTCAACAATTGGAGGATTGTGACATTTTGAGTTGAGTAGGAAAGGTTTATTTTGCATATGTACTGTCTACTTTTTTATTAATTATTTTTAGAAAATGCTTTGCTTGTATATTTCACAATATAGTATATTTCACAATAATATAGTATATTTCACAGTATAGTATATTTCACAATAATATTGTAGTCTAGACTGTAGACAAATCAAACTTCCAGACCAGTTCACTCCTCCTGTTGAACTACTTTCTGAAAACCTAAAAAAACTTTCTCTTTGAACATTCATTCTGATATAATCATTCCTATGAAAACTAGAGTATTTCCTGAGATAGCTTAAGTCTAATCTTCCACTACTTGGTACAATTTAATTTTATGGTTTGCATTTAGAAGTATTTTCTGTTAAAAAAAATAATAGATTGAATCCTATGAAACTGACATTTCTGAAAAATAAAAACTTTTTAAAAATGTCAATATCGTATGGTCCATTTGTCTATAAAATTATGTTTTGGGCTACATTCAGACATTCTAGAGGACAGTAGTTATTCTTAAGTACAATCATAAAAAATTACAATAGATTTTCTGTAGACTAATATTTGTATTATTATTTCATACCTCACCCAACTACCCGTGAATAATTTGCTACCATCTAGTTGTGAAATACTTGATTTTAGAACGTTTCTCAAGGATAGCATTTAAAATTTGGAGAAAGGCACAGAAATTTTGTTTTGTATCTGAGAACTATTTCTTGATTCTTGCTCTTTTCCTTTCCACATTTTTCTATTTCTTGATATATTCAGCAATTTAAATACTTCAAATCATTAGAACTTATGAAATGCACAGATTGATTTCAGGCTTCTATCTATTATATACCTTCCCTTACACCATTAGTGTTTGTATAGGCAGGCAGACTGATAGCTTTATGCTAAGATAAATCCAAATGAATTATTGTTCTATAGAACACTCTTTATGACTTTTTAAACCTTGCTAATATACACCTGAGAGACATTACGATTTTTCTGAGATGTGATTCAAACCAAACCAAATGAAAGCAACTTGTTTATCAAATGTCTTTGTTAAAATGCTGCTTTAGATAACTAGCTATAAAGTTGGGACAGATGAATCAAATGCTTATCAGATTACATCTAAAGACAATCATCAACATGCATCACAATTGCTAAAACATTTTTGTAGCGTCACAAAAGCCAGAGTTGGAAGACGGAGAATTTAATTTCTCATAATTTTCTCTACCCAAATAGTAGATAGTGGTCTTCAAATGTAAAATCACAAAAGACAACAAAATGGATTTTGATAATCTATCTGGCTGCTTTACTTGAAACCTCAGATTTTCTAGTTTCCCACATTCTGTTTGTCATGTGATTGACAACCATGTGTACACTACTCAACTGATTGATAGCCAACCATCAGGAAGACAGTAGGTGCAACTGAGCTTTAGTAAGAGGAATGAAGGGCACAGATTATTCTAGTTGGTTTCCATTAATTTTAGCACCATTTTCTCTTTCATTTGAACTGTTAAATGTATATGAATTGTTAACAAATGCACCTTAAGTAAAGGCATTTAATCCTTTTTTCCAGTTTGTTCCCATTGTTTAACAACATATTTCCATAACTTAACAGATAAAGATAGATGATAAAAATAAGCAAGAGAGTATATCAAGTGAAAATTAATTTACTTTTTTAACATTTTCTAAATTGGCTATACCAACACATTCCAGTCAGACCTCACTGAAAAGAAAATATATTCATTTCTTTTGATTCTAACCCCAAATAACTATTTACACTATGCATCTGATACTACATGATTATGAGAAATAATGTGTATATGTGATATAATTGATGCTATAAGCTTAGAATTTTCTTCATCATTCTGACATGGCCCATTCTTTTGGAATGCTCTCATACGACTTTGGGTAGATGGAGATAGTGAATAGGAAAAAGTGCTTCTTTTTCTAACGTGGACAGTGAATAAGGATTCAGTTCAGTAAAACCCACTGTGATTGTGCGTGTGTGCGCTCATACGCGCATTTACTCTATTTTCAAATGAATTTTCAAAAGATAAATGATGGCATCACATCTACAGTCCTGTGACCCTGTATCATTTACTATAGTTGCTATTTTGTTTTAGAGAATGGCAAGTAATCTTAGTGCCTTCGAGTCTGGATAGCACAAGTTGGTCCAATTCCTCTGCCAGTTTTGGTCAACTGCTAGTAGCTATTGGTTGTGTTGAGAAGAATTCTCAAAACCAGGCTGGTGCCTCAGGATTCTGTGTGGCAGTTGCTTGGAAATGTGTGCTATATGTGTGAGATTGGTGGTACCCTTACTATCTTATTTGATATTTCTGATCTAACACAATTTTTTGTTTTACATCTGAGAAAACAGGGTGGGAAAGAGGAATGACATTTATTGACCGTGTATTATGTTCCAGGTCAGACACTCTGCTAAGCATGTTATAGCTTTTATTTTATTTACTCCTGATAGAAACTTCATGGTGGCATAATCTCCACTTTACAGATGAGGCAATTGAATCTCATAGAAGTTAAGTTATGTGCTTAGGACACAAAAGTAAAGTCAGGACTTACGTTCAACAAGGATAACTCCATATCTCCCACTCAGAACCATTTCACTGTGCTATCATTACTTTTTCCAGGTCAACAGTATCAGATTTAGAACCCTATTTTTGGATTAGGATCTAGTGGGGTTTTTTCCATATTAATTTTTAGTGATCACAAAGGATTTGTAAATAAAATATGAAGGGATACTTCTTCTTATTATTATTTTTTCATTAGAAGTACAGTTCTCTGCAAAAATAGAGCCATGGACTTTTCCTGATGAAAGGGACTTCACCTATCCCAACCATCCTTTTTATGCTCAAGCCCTCCCTCCACTATCACTATTAAAAAGCCATGTAGCCTGTGATTAAACAACTGTACTAACTCCAAACCCACCAAAATTCAAAGAAATGATATTTTACATACCTATTCATTATATTATTTTGAATAATTTGCTATATCAGTTCTGCCAATTACTTCTAATTCCTAGGGATATGTAAACATGGCAAAAAACACTCAGAGATGCTATTTCATGGAAAGAGCTTTACTTGGGCTATCAGGTAACTTCTAGTCCAGATTTTACTACTTGTCAATTTTGAACCTTATAAATAGATTGCACACTTAACCTAAAATTCTGATTTCTAAAAGATATTTAATATATACAACCACTACTCCAGTCTGTTCAATTCAGTAAATATTATTGGAGGTCTTTTGTGTGATGGGTATTGTAGAGGGTTGTGATACCAAGAAGAATAAACTAGAATCTTTGTTGGTATGGGAAACAAATATTTATCTATTTATCTATCTAGTGGTTCATAGTTATTTAGATAACAGTGTTGATAAAGTTTTATTTTTATATAATGTGATAAAGATGTTTACAGTGATAAGGGGACATGGAGGAGAAACAAAACCTTTAGTATGCTTCTGAGCCTCGTCTAAGAATAAGTGCTTATGTGCTTTAAGAACAAAATTGCAAAAACGTAAGTAAAATGTTATAATTATTATCATTACCCTGTATATGCTTCTTAGTCTCTTAGCCCCAGAAAACAGCAGAAATTCAAGAGGTCTTAAAAACAAGAGATTAATTATTTTAAGAACTTGGAGGTTATTTTAGTAAGAGTCACAATTAACATAATTACCTTTTAAAAATACTCTAAAAAGGTTACTTGTGCCTGATAAAATTATGGGGCTTTGACTGGTGACTGCAATGGAGCCATCACTCTAGACTAGAGAATTCACACCTTCCGGAAGGTAGAACCTTTAACATATTGATACAGTACCATAGAATTGTTTCTCTATAATATGAAACAAACAACACATAAATAAAACAGAAAGCAAATTGTGAAGTAAGAAATTTGTACAAATTCTATTATTCCCTGAAAACACATTTAAGTGCAAGGTAGGAACCAATAGTAATACTCCGAATCTCTGGCTGAAAGGGACTGTCTAAGTTCAGAAGTAATATTTACCGTTGGGGCAAACGGCAATCTAGTGTCAAATGTATTTCATTTTATTTTCTTCAACAGAAACTTTGATGTTTGTATAAAATGTTTGCATTTTATTTCTTTCCTGAGTGTAATTCCTATTTAAATAAGCACCTGTTTATCATGATACATAGCAAGTGTTTCTGCAAACTCGAATTAGAATGGACAGATCTGAACACGTATTACAAACACAGTGGTAGATTCATCAATTTGTGTTTACTTAACTGATTCTCTGTGACAAAACATATGGTAAAGTATCCATCTCTGGTTAGGAAACTTTGGCCATGAGATCACATATGTGTTTTTCATGGATGTATCATTCATTTAGTCAACCATACAACAAATATTTTTTGAGCACTGACATTGTGTACAGCCCTTGTAAGGTATAGGGATAACAGTAGTGGGGAGGAAAACTGACATGGCCTCTGTCTTTGTAGAACTTAATTCCAGTGGGAGGGATCTAAATTTAGCTAATAAATAGGCATATGACTACAAGTTGTGATATATAGGAAAAGAATATGAGCCATGAGAGAGTATAATAATAGGGGATCTGCTTTAAATTGGGTGGTCACAGAAGGCCTTTATGAAAATTGGTATTTAATGTGAGATCTCTTGGATAGAAAGAAGCTAACAATGCGGAATGGAAGGTGAAAATGGATTTGGTCAATGTAGGTTGTATAATGGGCAGAGGCATTTGCAAAATTCCTAAGACAAGGAAAAGAATATTGATTTTGAGTAATTGGAAGATGGTTAGCATGGTTGGGAACCAGTGCAAGGAAGCAGGAACGAGACAGACGTGTCTGGAGCCAAGTGACCCAGGGCCCTGTTAGCTATGGCCAGGAGTTGGCATGGTGTTGCCACAGAACATGTTGAAATCTCCAGGCCCCCTGTAGATTGACTGAACTACATTAATTGAACTCATTCAATCATTTGTGTGCCTTATACCGTACTTTAAAAACGTGCACTCCTTCATTTATTCGTTCATTCATTTTCTGAGTGCCAAACTTAAATATCAAGAATCAAAGAATTCATAAGATAGGTCTCTCCTCATCCTTCATAAGACCATTAACAAATGCGGTAGGCAGATTTTTAAAAAGACAAATTATATCATACTATAAATCGCATTAATAATAAAACTGAAAGTGCAATGTCTTGTTAAACAAAGTATTTAGGCCTTCAGGGACGGAATCCAGAGAGTTAGGAAAGGTGTTTTAGAAAAGAGGTTGTGTACCCTGGATGCCCCGAAGAGCTAGTAGACATATGCCAAGTAAGTCAGGCATTCTAATCAGAGGGCCCAGCACTGGGGAGTTTGTTTGAGGGATGCATCTGGCATGTGCTGTACAAGGAGGAAATGAGGCCCAAGAGATAGACTGGACACAACATATCAACATGTTTTAATACCACATTCAATGTTTTCACAAGTAATCTATTAGACCAAAGACTTTTCAAGTGGGAACATGACTCAATAAGGGGATGGATTTTAGGATGATGTTTTTGGGTTTGTCGGAGAATTGCTCTGGCCTCTATCCCAGGCCACCATTTAGCTCCTACCAGTCTCTGGGATGTTCCTTTCTTGTGTCTTTGGAGATTTTAGTGGCACTCATTCTTTGTCATGAATATCATCCTTATGAGATCCCTAAGCAGTCACAAACCTAAATTCATTATAGACACTTGATATATGTTAATTGCTTCCTGTGTTAGTGTCCTATGGCTGCTGTAGTAAATTACCACAAACTTAGTGACATTAAGAAAATTATGTTCTTACAGTTCTAAAGTTCAGAAGTCTAAAATCAAGGAGTTGGCCAGACTGTATTCCTTCTAGAAGCTTTGGGGGAGTATCAGTTTCCTTGTCTTTAGCAGCTTCTAGGGCCCACCAGCGTACATTTGCTTGTGGCCCCATCTTCCATCTTCAAAGCTCTGCACTCCAACATCTGCTTCCATGGTAACATCTCCTTTTTATGACTTTGATCACTTTTAATTACTTTGGCTCAACTGAATAATCCAGGATAACCCCTTCATCTCAAGGTCTTTAACTTAAGCACATCTACAAAGTAGCCTTTACCATGTAAGGTAGCATATCCACAGGTTCCAGAAATGAGGATGTGGACGTCTTCGGGGGCATTATTCAGCTGACCACAGTTCTGCAAATGTCATTGTCAAATTGTGAGTTCTGAACTCTTTGGATACCCAAAACTTGATTGAACATTTTTATCTTCTCAACAAAGTGGGGGATGTGATAGAGCTTTAGAGGTGCTGAGTAGGTGACAAAAAGCTGCATGATTTCACTTTACTTTTCTACGTAGTCGCGTTTTACTCAAGTGACATTGTCCCGCAGAAGGGAATAAGGGAGACTTTGAAATGCTGCCATGTGCAGAACCCTGTGATGCTGAGATCCAGTAGAGCTTTCATTCCCATCTTTCTTCCTCGGGAGGGAGTCTGTCACTCTGCAGGGAGCCTCTTTGAAGCAGCCTCAGCTTTGGGATTGCTGAGTGCAGGGACTTCTCAAAGAAAACACTGCTCTATTCATTTCCTGTCAACGAGGAGTTCAAGTTCAAAAGATTGTGCTCTCTTTTCTTGGTTTTTCATATGTCTATTAATAGGACAGTGCCAAGGCTCTGACCAGGAGTTTATAGTAAATTCATGGAACTAATGAGAATGGAATTAGGTTACTAGATTTTTCATCTCTGTGCAGTTATGAAGCAACACAGTGGAGACATAATGACCCCTTGCCTATTAGTGAGATCTTATTCTTGAGGACACCAAAAAGCTTTTAAAAACAGTAAGCCACTAATCTTCACACTTTAATGAGCAAGAATGTAGGAAAACTATTGCCTTATTTCAAAATATGAAGGATACATCTATACAAGTGACCAAATCAAGCAGCCTGAGAATTTAGTCCTTTTTTTATGTTCTTATGGGTGATCAATTAGTATCATGTCTGGAAAATGTTTGGAACAAAGAGAGAGTCAATGAGGAGGTTCAGCCTGGTTATCAAGTCACTGTAGCATGACCTGTGGGAGCCCAGGTACCTGGGCAAAGCAGTTGATACATTTGGAATAAATGAAGACTGCCACACTTGCTGAGTGTCTAAAGAAAGAGTTAGGTCCAGAATCTAGGTGATTGAGTAGATAGCAAATATTTAGGAACAGTGAAGTGCCTTAGACCTTAGAGCACAGACATTTACCTCTTTCTAAATACACCTGTTAAATATAGGTGGTTCTGAAAAAGTATATAAGGTGGTTCTGGATTTCCTAGTTAATGATTGAAAAGGGCCAGAAGCTGAAGTGAATTTCTCAGGTTTACTGGGAGGTGAGTCAATTGATTTCCAAGTCTATAGTCATCTCGACTCACTGCCTTTTCCTAGTTAGTTTAATTTTAATTTTTACTACCAGCTTGTTAAAATTTGATCTGTTGTCTGTACAAGTACAATTCAGTGGACTGTTATTATTCATTTAAAGTGATGTCTATTGATTTAAGCCAGATCAACAATCAGGAATTTCAGATTTTCAGTGTTTGTGGCAAATGTCTTTCAATTCTCAGAATTTAATCATGCTCTTCACTGAGGAAATAAAGTTTAATACTTTATTAGTTTAAAAAAAAGTTTTCTTTTTTTTTTTTTAACAGTACAATATGTTTGGAAATCAGAATGCTTTTTTCCAGGAAGACAGTAAATGATGGTTAAGGTGACTGATCAGCGTTTTAAACTCACACTTGGCTTAGCTGTAAGCCTTTTGAGTTCCTTTGAGGTTTTTAATGAATGAAGAGATGAGATGTGAAGAGGTTCTGGTTTCCGGTGAAAGTGGAGAGGGCACTGGGGTGTGGTGGGTTTGCAAGTCAAGAGGGACCTAGAAATAATTTTCCATTCAGTAACTACTTTTATTTCTTTAAGTAATAACCTCTAAGAGTCCAACACAAGCTGTGATAAGTGGGTTTACTCACCTTTGGTAGATGTTTTGTAGGCTTTGGGCAATCTTAGTGCATTTCTTTTTCTTTTTCTCTTTCTGTAAACCATGATTATTATAAGGTAATGGGACTTAGGCATTCTACACTTTCCTAGAAGTATACTTTTATTACATCCTTTCTGGAGGGTTATTTTGAAACAATATATCAAGGTCTCAAAAATGTATATAATTTTCCTCTTCTAGCAGTTTTGTCTAAGGAAATAATCACAGACACATGCAAAGGTTTATGATCAAAGACGTTCTTTGCTGTTTTCTTAATGATAGTGAAAAATTATGAACAGCAAATAGGTTCACAATATGAATTGGTTAATTGCATTGTATCCATCTGGATCCAATTAGGAGATAGATACACACAGGGGAGGTTTAAAATAGAATCATTAAACTCTACAAAGAGAGTAACATATATATATATATGAAAGCATATATACACACATATATCTGACTGATGTAACAAATATATTTGGAGAAGGTATGGTTGAGCTCACTTCAAGCTCAACCATAGTAGAGAGAAGCTGGAGCTTATCTGCCATCATTGGGCAAGCAGGAGGCAACCGTCTAGATTGCAGGCAAGGAGTAGGCATTCAGCAGCTGGTAGCAGAAGTTTAGAGAGGTGGGAACACTTTGGGCTGCAGGAGAGCTGTGAGTGTTAGTAGAGGCTCCGTGGGCATTCCCTGGGGCATGGGTGGGCCGTACAAAGGACTGCAGAGAAAACAGGAGGGCATGGGATTCCTCAGGCTGCAGGCATGCTGCTCAGGGAACGGCAGAGGAAATCTTGGTGCTGATGTGGATGAGACACTGTTAGGGCAACGGTTGTCTCGGTCAAGTGAGCCATAGAAAGCTTATTTCCAGGCCAGGGCTGTAAGGCTGCCAAAGATTCTTGCATTCCGGGCCAGTGGCTACAGCAGAGTTTTACCTGATATCCTCACATCCATATTTCTGACACTTCCACCCTGTGCTACAGCTGGAAGATACTGGAGGGCCCCTTCCATGTGCAGTTTCCCTCCAGCACTCTGTACGGAGAGAGCTTAAAGTCATGCTCACATTAAAAGAGAAATACTTAAAGGAATTCCATCTGTTATCACAGAATGTATATTAAATGGTGAATTCAAAGGTGAGAGGTGATAAATTAATAAGTAGCATACACACGACGGTGAAAACATAAGATAGTATTTTGTAAAGGGAACACCCTTGGAATATATAGCATATATGTAGTGTATTCCTTTGTAGCAGAGGTTTGCTTAAATCCAGTATAAAAGTTTTAAGTTTCCTAGGCTCAGAATTTCTCTCCTATAACACAACTCACTCTGCGTTCACATTTTACCTGACTCTTTGAGTCACCCTAACAGATGGGTGAACAAATGCTACTGCTGTGAGTACTAATGTACTTTGCCTTTACCCAGCAGTCTCTTGTCTTTTGCAAGCAACCATAAAGATATGACAGACTAACTTGTTAAGTTGCAGGTAAAGTAAAATTTCAGACCACCTCTGTTCTTGACTCACGTGAACTAACTAGCTAACTAACTAAATTAACTAGGATATTTTCTAGAGCTGCCAGGTGCTCTTAAACAGATAAAATGGAAGAATAGCATTAGGGATACTGCTTTAGTGATGTGGCTAAGGCAGACTGCTTTGAAGAGCCACCTCAAAATTGAGACATGAATAACGAGAAAGAAAATGTCGGAGTAAAATTTCAGTGAAGAGAATTATTTAACGGGAGGAGCATGTGCAAAGCCCCTGAGGTGGTATCACCGCTGGCCTGTTTGAAGGACAGCTAGAAGGCCAGTGTGATGGAGAGCAGTGAATGAGGAGTGAAAAGAGTTAGGGAGGTAAACAGCAGGACCAAATCCTGTAGCATCTGTAGGCCTTGATAACAAAACGGAAGCCAGGGGAGGGATAATCTGATTGTTTTACAAAGATTACTCTGCCTCTATAAACAGGTTGGAACAGAAGGATTAATGGTAGAGACAGGAAACCATTAGGAGAGGACCAACATGAGAACAGTTTGGTGATTGTGGCTTGGATCAGCATTCTATTATAACTAAGAAAACAAGCAAAAATCCAGTTAAAAAAAATCAGCATTTAAACATAAATAATGGATGACTTTCTAACATATGCTCTGAAATATGTCGTCCAAGGAGAAACAAAACTTTTTTTCATTCAATGTTGAAAGGTGTTTGACTCCATGCTCAGAGATCAGAAGTGCTTCTGTGAAAGATGATGAATGAGAAATTCCAGTAAAGTCTTAGTATGTTCATCCAGCATGGAAAATAGGTATGAAATATCTTGAAGAGCCTACGTATCTGTAGAAAATCTCAAAGGGACTTGCTACCTTAGGACCAGACGAAGAAAAATTGTTACAACTGATAGCACAGAAGTACGAAAGATCGTAAGAAACTACTACGAACACCTACATGCCAACAAACAGGATAGCCTAGAAGAAGTGTATAATATTCTGGGAGTATATAACCTACAAAGACTGAATCAGGAAGAAACAGAAAATCTAAACAGATCACTGATGAGTAAGGAGATTAAATCAAATAAAAAACCTTCAAACAAAGAAAAGCCTAGGACCTGGTGGCTTCACTGGTGAATTTTACCAAACATTTAAAGAAGAATTATACCAATCCCTCTCAAACTCTTCCAAAAATAGAACAGGAGGGAACCCTCCTAAACTCATTTTTTGATGCCAGAATTACACTGATCCCAAAGCCAGATAAGGACACTACAAGAAAATAAAGCTATAGGGCAATATCCGTGATAAATACAGATACAAAAATCCTCAACAGAATGTTAGCAAACTCAGTTCAGCAGCACATTAAAAGAATCATACCCATGATCAAGAGGAATTCGTCTTTGCAATGCAAGGATAGTTCAACATACACAAATCAATGAATATGAAACATCCAGTGAGTAGAATAAAAGGTAAAAATCATATGATTATCTTAATGGATGCAGAAAAAGCAGCTGAAAAAATGCAACATCCATTCATGACTAAAAACTAAATTAAATTAAGCAAGTGGGACTATATCAAACTGAAAAGTTTCTCCATAGAAAAGAAAAGTTAACAAAATGAGAAGGCAACCTATGGAATGGGAGATAATATTTGCAAACCAAATATATGATAAGGGGTTAATATCTAAAATGTATAAGGAGCTCGTACAAATCAACAGCACAAAAACCAAACAACCAAATTTAAAAATGGGCAAATGTAGACATTTTTCCAAAGAAGACATGCAGATGGCCAAGAGGTATATGAAAAGATGCTCAACATCACTCATCATCAGGGAAATGCAAATCAAAACCACAATTAGATATTATGGCACATCTGTTAGGATGGCTATCACCAAAACGTCAGAAGATAACAAGCGTTAACAAGGTTGTGGAGGAAAGAGAACCCTTGTACATTGTTGATTGTAATGAAAATTAATACAGCCATTTTGGAAGCTCCTCAAACTACCATATGATCCAGCAATCCTACTTGATTATATATCTGAAGGAAACAAAATCAGTATCTCAAAGAAATAGCTGTACTTCCATTTTCACTGGAGCATTATTCACCATAGAAACAACCAAAGTGTCCATTAACAATTGAATAGATAAAGAAAATGTGATTATCTGTCTATCTATCTATCCATCCATCCATGCATCTATGCATCTGTCCATCTACCTATCTACCTACGTACCTACCTACCTAGCTATCCATACATTTATATACAATGGGACATTGTCCAGCCTCAAAAAAGAATCAAATATTGCCATTTATAACAATATGAATGAACCTGGAGGGCATTGTGTTACGTGTAATAAGCCAGGTACAGAAAGACAAATACTGTGTGATCTTATTTATATGGGAAATCTAAGAAAAGAAAACTTGAACTCATAGTAATGAGTAGAATGGTGGTTACCAGAGGCTAGGAGGTGGGAAAAAGGGAGATATTGATCAAAGGGTAAAAACATTTAGTTATAAGATGAATAAGCTCTGGCGACCTAATGTATAGCATGGTGACTACAGTTAGTAATAACATACTGTATCTTGAAATTTTCTAACAATCGATCTCAAGTGTTCTCACCACACACACACAAATCTAACTGTGTGAGGTACTGGATATATTAATTAGCTTGATTTGTGGTATACACAAAAGTGTATACATTTTATCAGAACACCTCAAAATATACAATTTTATTTATAAGTCATACCTCAATAAGTCTGGGAAAAAATGAAAAAGAGTTATACATTAATTGTAAACTTTAACCTACTACTCTCTTACAATCGGTACCTTTGGCAGTTAATTTAAATTTCAGTCCTAGGTCTGATATTCTGCTTAAGAGATGGAGAACCAAACATTTTTAATAGCTCTTGCCATTTTTGCTTCAGTTCTTAACTGTGATTGCATAAACGGATGCCAGGTGTGTGCTTTAGGGTATGTAGTCCTCTGGAAGCAATGCTATTCAGAAGTTCATTTTCTCTGTTCTGTTCTCTGTGGCTCAAGGTGCTGGGGTGAAACGTTTAGTCCTCGATATAAGATAATAAAATGACTTTTCTGTGTAAAGGATTCATTGCCAGGCCATAAAAGCATTTTTAATTTATAGTTTTTCTCTGTATCTCATTACAGATGTTTTCACTGCAGAGTTAATCACCTTGACCTATGAGGAAGGTTAGACCAGATGAATGAGAATTTGTCATTTAAATCTTTCAGAGTCATTGTATGTAGCATTGCCCATTTTTTGAAAGAAAAAAGCAAAATAATAAGTTTTATATTCATTAAAAGTAACTTTTTTGATAAAGGGAGATGAAATGAACTGTGTTGCACTTATTTTAACTTTTAAACCTTTTTTAACAATGATATTTCTAAAGTTAGTATCTTATCTGCCCTCACATTTTAGTTTGTACATGAATCTTTTCTCCAACTATCTGGTACCCTTTGATTTATAAACTTTAAAAAAGATTATAAATCAGGAAAGGGTCAAATCACAAGGGCTGTAGAGGGAAGAACAGATCTGAAATATTTTCATGAATACCAAAAAAAAAAGTTAAAAACATATTTGTAATTTACAGCTTCCCTGAGGCAGCAATAACTAATACACTGAAAATTTACCCATTTTATGCATCTGTTTTGCTTGTTTTACTACTTTGCTTTTCATAAAAAACACATTTATTTCAGCGACTTCTTTTGGCATTTATGTGATCTCTGAGCTATGTGTGAAAATACACGTTTTGACTTTACAATTTTTATTGAAAAAGTATTTACAAATTTATATCAATGCTTTTTTGTTCCACGCTAGAATTATTTTCATTGTTCTTTTTTTCTATCAGTCACTTCAGAAAATCAGTCTTACAGCTTATTTAAACATCTGCTTTAAATCTTTTTTTCAATTGCTGCTTGAATGACATTTTATCATTAACTATAAAGAGGAACAAGTGGAAATTTTCAGAGCACAGGTCACCAAAAATTATTCAATAAGAATAACACTGTAAATTATGCTTAAATGACACTGCCCTCATAAATACTCGATGCGATTCACAGCTGTAACCTAATGAGTTTTTATATTGTTCCTGAGAGTCGGTGGAATAGTGTGAACAAATTATTATTTTCATATGTATGGGAGTAATATACACTTGAGCAGAGTAAACAGAAGCAGGTGGTGCCTCAGTACCTGCTTCCCAAAAGAATAGCCATGAAGAAGCCAAGTCTTGGATTTCATATTTTATTGAATAAAACTTTAGATAATAAGGCAAGGGAATGATAGTGGGTATCTCCTGCTTTTGCCCACTTAGCATTAATTCCAACATCTTCTAGTAAGAACATCCATATTTTTTTCATTCTTGTATAATGTATTTCAGATGTGGCTGTCTGCATCCCATTTCAGAGATGGTGCCTTGATGCAGGCCTAGTCCTTTAGGACCTTCCTTCCTCTTGAATGCAGTAATTGATTCAGTAATTTACAAGTAACCAAGTAGCCAATCTATTTATTGTTCTGTCTACCAGCTCCCTCTCAGTCTTCCTTTGTGGCATATTCCCTGTTGTAACACCTCGAGAACTACAGACGCTAGAAGGAGTCTCTGAAGAGATCTAGCTTTGGAGTAAGGGAGAGAATGTAACTGCCCAGTCTAGGCTACTCTGCTTTGCACTTTCTTAGAAACCAAGACTGAAGACATTAAGCTGAGTTCTTGATTGGGGATTTGGGTAGGATGGTGAGTTGTCAAGAACACCAAAGCCTGCTGCTAACAAAAACAATCTCCAGAGTAAGCTATAGATATAGGAATCCTGATTCAGTAACGCCTCTGGAGTGGACCAAATGCAAATTGCCCCAAATTCTACTCAACTTTGAAGAGAGTGGTATTGACAAGAAATTAACATGTAAAAAAGGGCTATGATTGTTCCTGCCCTACAGCAATCCCTGCAAAGTAACCTTCCATCCTTAACCCACACCAGTCAAGGAATTATCTGGTATCCACAATGGGTGATTTGATTCCAGAAGTTGTGTTTTTAAAACACTTTGCAGATTGTGTCATCACCCAGACTGGGAAGCTCTGATTCATCCAGAGTTTGCCACACGCAAAGAAGTAGGCTCCAAAATCCTGGTATCTAACTGGGGTGTGACATTAGATTGTCTGTCTTTGTAAATACATTTTTAGTTATGTAGAACCATTGTAAAAGTTTGAGATATACGTGCTTGTTGATCCATGCATTTTTTTTAAAAACAAACTTATTTCAGAATAGTTGTGGATTTATAGAAAGTTGTAAAGATAACAGAGTCCTGATAAACCCATGGCCAGTTTCCCCTATCATTAACATGTTGTGGCACATTTGTGTCAATTCATGAAACAATATTTTTACATTATCATAAACTAAAGTGCATATCTTATTCAGATTTCCTTAGTTCTCACCTAGTTCTGTTCCCATATGATCCCAGCCAGGATATTACATTTAGTTGTGTCTCCTTGGGCTCCACTTGGTTCTGACAGTTTCTCAGACTTTCCTTGATTTCGATGCCCTTGACCGTTTTGATGAGTAGTGGTCAGATATTTTGTAGAATGTCTCTCAATTGGGATTTGTCTGATGTGTTTCTCATGATTAGACTTGAGTTACGGGTTTTTGGAAGTAAGACCATAGGGGTTAAATACCATTCTTTTCACATCACATCAAAGATAAATACTATCAACATGATTTATGACTCTTGATGTTGACCTTTATCAACAAGGCTGAAGTAGTGCTTGTCAGGTTTCTCTACTCTAAAGTTACTCTCTTTTTCCCCTTGTGCTCTTTGGAAGAATTCACTATTGTGCAACACAAACTTACGTACTAGAGAGTTATGTTCCACCTCCTTGAAAGTGGATTATCTACATAAATTATGTAGTATTCTTCTGCAAGGGAGATTTGTCTATTCTCTATTTATGTATTCAATCACTTATCCGTATCAGTATATACTTATATTTATTTTAAACTTCGAGGTGAGTTATAATCCAATGTCACTTTTTGCTTATCAGATTGTTCTAGCTTTTGCAACTGTAAGCTCTTCAAATTGGTTCCTGTGTCTCTTGACATACCCCCTCACTGTGGGTTTTTTCCAGAGTACTTCTCTACTTTCTGGCATTATAAGGTGCCCCATGCTCATCTTGCAAGTTTCCTGCCCCAGCCCAAGAGTCAACTATTTTTCCAAGGAGCCTTAGTTCATTTTATTAGAGAATGGTATTAGAAACAAAGAAAGATCTGGGTGCTAGGTATGTTTGTTGCTACTATGGTGCCACTGTTTCTAGGCCCTCTCAGCAGACAGATAAAAGAAATATATTTGTGTATACTAACTGGTGTATATACACATACCTATAAATATTTCTAGATATCTGTATCTATATTAAGCTAAACATGATTCTAAACTGGTGTTTCCATTACCACATGGATCATTCTGGTCTTCTCCCCTTGCTTTGCTGTAATTTGAATGTCAACAGTGTAAAACTCAGCTCCTATCATGCATCATTCATTTTCTTAATTGTTTAATTCTAGTATAAATATGTAGTGATTTCAGAATTATTTACTCATACCTCCTTTGGAAACAACTTTATCAATTATAGCACAATGCTTATGTGTAGTTCCTTTTGCCTTTATTCTTACAGAAACCACACATTTCCGAAGTTATTTAGCTTAGCACCTTTTCCTCCCAGCCTCTTTAGATGTTTCATATATTTGTACTATATTTAGATTTTTGTGTCACAGCCTGTATCCCATCCTGGGGTCCTCAGCTCCCTAAACGTTTTCATATTTAAGGCTCATTCTTTGTGCTGTAAAGTTTTAATAGTTTTGACAAAAAGCATAGTTGTATATATCCACCATTTAAGTATCACATAAAATAAACACCCTAAAAAATTCCCTGTACCTTGTCTGTCTAACCCTCCAGATCCCCCTAACCCTAAACCTTTGGCAACCACTGATCTGTTTACTGTCTCTATAATTACTTTTTACAAATGCCATATAAATGGAATCATATAGAATGTAGCCTTATTTCACTCTTCAATAAATAACTAAAATTCATTCATGTCTTTGTATGGCTTGATAGCTCATGCCTTGTCATTGCTGAATAGTATTACTTTTTTTTTTTTTTTTTGCGGTACGCGGGCCTCTCACTGTTGTGGCCTCTACTGTTGCAGAGCACAGGCTCCGGACGCGCAGGCTCAGCGGCCATGGCTCACGGGCCCAGCCACTCCGCGGCATGTGGGATCTTCCCGGACCAGCGCATGAACCCGTGTCCCCTGCATCGGCAGGCGGACTCTCAACCACGGCGCCACCAGGGAAGCCCTGGTTGAATAATATTTTACGTATGTATCTATCACGCAGTTAAGTATTCATTCATTGATGGACACTTAGGTTGTTTTCATATCTTGGCTATTGTAAATAATGTTGCAAAAGCACGGCGATGCAAATAACTTCTCAAGTTTGTGTTTTTATTTTCTTCAGATAAATACAAGTGGAATTGATGGATCGTATGATAGTTCCTTTTTTTATTTTTTGAGAAACCTCCATACTGTTTTCCATAGTGACTACACCAATTTACATTCCCTTCAACAAGGCATGAGGGTTCCTCTTTCTTCACATGCTCTCAAATACATGTTATATCTAATCTTTTTCATAATAGCCATTCTAACAGGTGTGAGGTGATATCTCATTCTCGTTTGATTTTCATTTCCCTGATGATTAATGGTGTCAGGCATCTTTTCATGTACCTGTTGGCCATCTGTATGTCTTCTTTGGAAAAAAATTCTATTCAGATCTTCTACCCAGTTTTTAATCAGATTTCCTTTTAGTTGTACGAGCTCTGTATATATTTTGGGTATTTGCCCCCTTATCAGATATATGACTTGCAAATATTTTCTTCCATTCCACAGGTTGCCTTTCCATTTTGTTAATGATTTCCTTTGCTGTGTAGAAGCTTTTTAGAAGCAAATGTAGTCCCATTTGCTTATTTTCGCTTTTCTTGCTTTGCTTTTGGTGTCAGGTTTAAAAAGTAATCATCAAGACCAAAGTCAAGGGCTTCCCTGGTGGCGCAGTGGTTGAGAGTCCGCCTGCTGATGCAGGGGACATGGGTTCGTGCCCCGGTCCGGGAGGATCCCACAAGCCACGGAGCAGCTGGGCCCGTGAGCCATGGCCGCTGAGCCTGCGTGTCTGGAGCCTGTGCTCCACAACGGGAGATGCCACAGCAGTGAGAGGCCCGCATACTGCAAAAAAACAAAAAAAAAGACCAAAGTCAAGGAGCATACTGACTAGCTTTACTTCCTTTCCTTCTTTCTTTCTCTTTCTTTCTTTCTTGTTCTTTCTTTCTTTCTTCCTTCCTTTCTTTCTTTCCTTCCTTCCTCCCTTTCTCTATCTATCTATCTCTATGTTTTACATTTTTATTGGAGTATAATTGCTTTACAACGTATACATAAAGCCCCATAACTCTTCCCTCTTACATGGTCCTCTCACCCTCCCTATCCCACCCCTCTAGTAGGACACAAAGCACTGAGATGATCTCCCTGTGCTATGTGGCTGCTTCCCACGAGCTATCTATTTTACATTTGGTAGTGTATATATGTCTGTGCCACTCTCTCACTTCATCCCAGCTTACCCTGCCCCTCCCCATGTCCTCAAGTCCATGCTCTACATCTGCATTCCTGTCCTGCCCCTAGGTTCTTCAGAACCTTTTTTTTTTTTTTTACATTCCATATGTATGTGATAGCATATGTTATTTGTTTTACTCTTTGACTCTCTTCACTCTGTATGACACTCTCTAGGTCCATCCACCTTATTACAAATAACTCAATTTCGTTTCTTTTTATGGCTGAGTAATATTTCATTGTATATATGTGCCACATTTTTTTATCCATTCATCTGTCGATGGACACTTAGGTTCATTCCATGTCCTGGCAATTATAAATAGAGCAGCAGTGAGCATTGTGGTACATGTCTCTTTTAGAATTATGGTTTTCTCAGGGTATATGCCTGGTAGTGGGATTACTAGGTCCTATGGTAGTTTTATTTTTAGTTTTATAAAGAACCTCCATACTGTTCCCCATAGTGGCTATATCAATTTACATTTCCACCAGCAGTGTCGGAGGGTTCCTTTTTTCCACACCCTCTCCAGCATTTATTGTTAGTAGATTTTTTGATGATGGCCATTCTGACTGGTGTGAGATGATACCTCATTGCAGTTTTGATTTGCATTTCTCTAATGATTAGTGATGTTGAGCATCCTTTCACGTGTTTGTTGGCACTCTGTATATCTTCTTTGGAGAAATGTCTATTTAGGTCTTCTGTCCATTTTTAGATTGGGTTGTTTGTTTTATTGATACTGAGCTGTATGAGCTGCTTGTATATTTTGGTGATCAATGCTTTGTCTGTAAATTTTTCTTCCATTCTGAGGGTTGACTTTTCGTCTTGTTTATGGTTTCCTTTGCTGAGAAAAGCTTTTAAGTTTCATTGGGTCCCATTTGTTTATTTTTCTTTTTATTTCCGTTTCTCTAGGAGGTGGGTCAAAAAGGATCTTGCTGTGATTTATGTCATAGAGTGTTCTGCCTATGTTTTCCTCTAAGAGTTTTATAGTGTCCGGTCTTACATATAGGTCTCTAATCCATTTTGAGTTTATTTTTGTGTATGGTATTAGGGAGTGTTCTAATTTCATTCTTTTACATGTAGCTGTCCAGTTTTCCCAGCACCACTTATTGAAGAGGCTGTCTTTTCTCCATTGTATATTCTTGCCTCCTTTGTCAAAGATAAACCCATGCACATATAGTCACCTTATCTGAGGGCTTTCTATCCTGTTACGTTGATCTATATTTCTGTTTTTGTGCAAGTACCATACTGCCTTGATTACTCTAGCTTTGTAGTATAGTCTGAAGACAGGGAGCCTGATTCCTCCACTTCCATTTCTTTGGCTATTCGGGGTCTTTTGTGTTTCCATACAAATTGTGAAATTTTTTGTTCTAGTTCTGTGAAAAATGCCATTGGTAGTTTGGTACGGATTGCATTGAATCTCTTGATTGCTTTGGGTAGTATACTCATTTTCACCATGTTGATTCTTCCAGTCCAAGAACATGGTATATCTCTCCATCCGTTTGTATCATCTTTAATTCCTTTGAGCAGTGTCTTATAGTATTCTGCATACAGGTCTTTTTTCTCCATAGGTAGATTTATTCCAAGGTATTGTATTCTTTTTGTTGCAGTGGTAAATAGGAGTGTTTCCTTAATTTCTCTTTCAGATGTTTCATCATTAGTGTATAGGAATACAAGAGATTTCTGTGCATTAATTTTGTATCCTGCAACCTTACCAAATTCATTGATTAGCTCTAGTACTTTTCTGTTAGCATCTTTAGGATTCTCTATGTATAGTATCATGTCATCTGCAAACAGTGACAGTTTTACTTCTTCTTTTCTGATTTGGATTCCTTTTATTTTTTTTTCTTCTCTGATTGCTGTGGCTAAAACCTCCAAAACTGATCTTAGTGGAAATGTTTTCAGTTTTTCACCATTGAGGATGATATTGGCTGTGGGTTTGGCATATATGGCCTTTATTATGTTGAGGTAAGTTCCCTCTATGCCTATATTCTGGAAGGTTTTTATCATAAGTAGGTGTTGAATTTTGTTGAAAGCTTTTTCTGCATCTATTGAGATGATCATATGGTTTTTCTCCTTCAGTTTGTTAATATGGTGTATCACATTTTTTGATTTGCATATATTGAAGAATCCTTGCATCCTGGGATAAACCCCATTTGATCATGGTGTATTATCCTTTTAATCTGCTGTTTGATTCTGTTTCTTTGCTAGTATTTCGTTGAGGATTTTTGCATCTATGTTCATCATTGTTATTGGCCTGTGGTTTTCTTTTTTTGTGGCATCTTTGATGATGGTATCAGGGTGATGGTGGCCTCTTAGAATCAATTTGGGAGTGTTCCTCCCTCTGCTATATTTGGAAGGGTTTGAGAAGGATAGGTGTTAGCTCTTCTCTAAGTGTTTGATAGAATTTGCCTGTGAAGCCATCTGGTTGTGGGATTTTGTTTGTTGGAAGATTTTTAATCACAGTCTCAATTTCATTGCTTGTGATTGGTCTGTTTATATTTTCTGTTTCTTCCTGGTTCAGTCTTGGAAGGTTGTGGTTTTCTAAGAATCTGTCCATTTTTTCCAGGTTGTCCATTTTATTGGCATATAATTGCTTGAAGTAATCTCTCATGATCTTTTGTATTTCTGCAGTTTCAGTTGTTACTTCTCCTTTTTCAGTTCTAATTGTGTTGATTTGAGTCTTCTCTCTTTTTTTCTTGATGAGTCTGGCTAATGCTTTATCAAATTTGTTAATCTTCTCAAAGAACCAGCTTTAGTTTTATTGATCTTTGCTGTCGTTTCCTTCATTTCTTTTTAATTTATCTCTGATCTGGTGTCTATGATTTCTTTCCTTCTGCTAACTCTGGGGTTTTTTTTTGTTCTTCTTTCTCTAATTGCTTTAGGTGTAAGGTTTGGCTGTTTATTTCAGATGTTTCTTGTTTCTTGAGGTAGGATTGTATCCCTATAAACTTCCTTGTTATAACTGCTTTTGCTGCATCCCGTAGCTTTTGGGTTGTTGTGTTTTCATTGCTATTTGTTTCTAGGTATTTTTTGATTTCCTCTTTGGTTTCTTCAGTGATCTCAGTTATTTAGTAGTGTATTGTTTAGCCTCCATGTGTTTGTATTCTTTACAGATTTTTTTCCTGTACTTGATACCTAGTCTCATAGCGTTGTGGTCAGGAAAGATACTTGATACAATGTCAATTTTCTTAAATTTATGAAGGCTTGATTTGTGACCCAAGATATGATCTATCCTGGAGAATGTTCCATGAGCACTTGAGAAGAAAGTGTATTCTTTGGTTTTTCGATGGAATATCTTATAAATATCAGTAAATTCCATTTTTTTCAGTGTATCATTTAAAGCTTGTGTTTTCCTTATTTATTTTCATTTTGAAGGATCTGTCCATTGCTGAAATTGGGATGTTAAAGTCTCTTACTATGATTGTGTTACTGTCAATTTCACGTTTTATGGCTGTTAGCATTTGCCTTATATTTTGAGGTGCTCCTATGTTGGGTGTTTGAATATTTACAATTGTTATATCTTCTTCTTGGATTGATCCCTTGATCATTATGTAGTGTCCTTCTTTGTCTCTTGTAATAGTCTTTAAGTCTATTTTGTCTGATATGAGAATTGCTACTCCAGCTCTCTTTTGATTTCTATTTTCATGGAATCTCTTTTTCCATCCCCTCACTTTCAGTCTGTATGTGTCCCTAGGTCTGAAGTGGGTCTCTTGTAGACAGCATATATATGGGTCTTGTTTTTAGATCCATTCAGCCAGTCTGTGTCTTTTGGTGGGAGCATTTAATCCATTTACATTTAAGGTAGTTATCGATATGTTTGTTCCTATTACCATTTTTTAAATTGTTTTGGGTTTGTTATACTATGCCTTTTCCTTCTCTTGTGTTTCCTGCCTAGAGAAGAAGTTCCTTTAGCATTTGTTGTAAAACTGGTTTGGTGGTGCTGAATTCTCTTAGCATTTGCTTGTCTGTAAAAGTTTTAATTCCTCTGTCGAATCTGAATGAGACCCTTGCTGGGTAGAGTAATCTTGGTTGTAGGTTTTTCTCCTTCATCACTTTAAATATGTCCTGCTACAACCTTCTGGCTTGCAGGGTTTCTGCTGAGATATCAGCTGTTAACCTTACAGGGATTCCCTTGTATGTTCTTTGTTGCTTTTCCTGTGCTGCTTTTAATATTTTTTCTTTGTATTTAATTTTTGATAGTTTGATTAATATGTGTCTTGGCGTGTTTCTCCTTAGATTTATCTTGTATTGGACTCTCCATGCTTCCTGGACTTGACTATTTCCTTTCACATATTAGGGAAGTTTTCAGGTACAATCTCTTTAAATATTTTCTCAGTCCCTCTTTTTTTCTCTTCTTCTGGGACCCCTAAATTCGAATGTTAGTGCATTAAATGTTGTCCCAGAAGTCTCTGAGACTGTCCTCAATTATTTTCATTCTTCTTTCTGTATTCTGCTCTGTGGTAGATATGTCCACTATTTTATCTTCCAGGTCACTTGCTCATTCTTCTGCTTCAGTTATTCTGCTATTGATTCCTTCTAGAGAATTTTTAACTTCATTTATTGTGTTGTTCATCATTGTTTGTTTGCTCTTTAGTTCTTCTAGGTCCTTGTTAAACGTTCCTTGTATTTTCTCCATTCTGTTTCCAAGATTTTGCATCATATTTACTCTCATTACCCTGAATTCTTTTTCAGGTAGACTGCCTATTTCCTCTTCATTTGCTTGGTCTGGTAGGTTTTTACTTTGCTCCTTTATCTGCTGTGTATTTCTCTGTCTTCTCATTTTGCTTCACTTAGTGTGTTCGGGGCAGTCTGCAGGTTCTTAGTTCCCGTTTTTTTTGGTGTCTGTCCCCAGTGGGTAAGGTTGGTTCAGAGGGTTGTGTAGGCTTCCTGGTGGAGGGGACTGGTGCCTGGGTTCTGGTGGGTAAGGCTGTATCCTGTCTTTGTGATGGGCAGGACCATGCCCAGTGGTGTGTTTTGGGGTGTCTGTGAACTTATTATGATTTTAGGCAGCCTCTCTGCTAATGGGTGGGGTTGTGTTCCTTTCTTGTTAGTTGTTGGTATGGGGTGTCCAGCACTGTAGCTTGCTGGTCGTTGAGTGGACCTGGGTCTTAGCATTGAGATGGAGATTTCTGGGAGAGCTTTCGTGATTTGCTATTATATGGGGTCTCTGGTGGTCCAATGTCTTGAACTCAGCTCTCCCATCTAAGAGGCTCAGGCCTGACACCCAGCTGGAGCATCAAGACCAGGTCATCCACACAGCTCAGAAGAAAAGGGGGAAAAAAAGAAATAAAAAATAAAGTTATTAAAATAAGAATGTATATATTATTTAAAATGAAAAAATAAAAAAGTAATTTAAAAAGAAAGAGGAGAGCAACCAAACCAATAAATCCACCAATGATAATAAGCTCTAAATACTAAACTAAGATAAACGTAAAACCAGAAACAAATTAGATGCAGAAAGCCAACCCCAAGTCTACAGTTGCTCCCAAAGTCCACTGCCTCAATTTTGGGATGATTCTTTGTCTATTCAGGTATTCCACAGTTGCAGCGTATATCAAGTTGACTGTGGAGGTTTAACCCACTGCTCCTGAGGCTGCTGGGAGAGATTTCCCTTTCTCTTCTTTGTTCGCCCAGCTCCTGGGGTTCAGCTTTGGATTTGGCCCTGCCTCTGCAAGTAGGTTGTCTGAGGGCATCTGTTTCCTGCCCAGACAGGACGGGGTTAAAGAAGCTGACTAGGTGGCTCTGGCTAACTCACGCTGGGGTCGGGGGAGGGAGGGAGTGGTACGGAATGTGGTGCGAGCCTGTGCAGCAGGGGCTGGTGTGACGTTGCGACAGCCTGAGGCGTGGTGGGGAAGTTGTCCCTGGATCACGGCACCCTGGCAGTGGCGGGTTGCACAGGCTCCCAGGGGGAGTGTGGATAGTGACCTGTGCTTGCACAGAGGCTTCTTGGTGGCTGCAGTAGCAGCCATAGCATTTCATGCCCATCTCTGGTGTCTGCTGGTGATAGCTGTGGCTCGCGCCCATCTCTGTAGCTCGTTTAGGTGCTGCTTTGAATCCCCTCTCCTCACACACCCCAAAACAGTGGTCTCTTGCCTCTTAGTTCCAGAGTTTTTCCTCAACTCCCTCCCAGGTGAGCTGTGGTGCACTAGCCGCCTTCAGGCTTTGTTCATGCAGCCAACCCCAGTCCTCTCCCCGGGATCTGACCTCCAAAGCCTGAGCCTCAGCTCCCAGCTCCCGCCCACCCTGGCAGGTGAGCAGACAAGCCTCTTGGGCTGATGAGTGTTGGTCCGCAGCATTCCTCTGTGTGGGATTCTCTCCACTTTGCCCTCTCTACCCCTGTTGCTGTGCTCTCCTCTGTGGCTCTGAAGCTCCACCCCCACCCACCTCCAGTCTCCACCAGTGTAGGGGCTTCTTAATGTATGGAAAGTTTTCCTCCTTCACAGCTCCCTCCTCTAGGTGCAGGTCCCATCCCTATTCTTTTGCCTCTGTTTTTTCTTTTTTCTTTTGCCCTACTCAGGTACGTGGGGAGCTTCTTGCCTTTTGGGAAGTCTGAGGTCTTCTGCCAGTGTTCAGTAGGCATTCTGTAGGAGTTGTTCCACGTGTAGATGTATTTTTGATGCATTTGTGTGGAGGAAGGTGATCTCCACGTCTTACTTCTCTGACATCTTGAAGGTCCTCCTGCATAGCTTTTCTTCTAGGAGTTTTATGGTTTCAGGTCTGAAAGTCTTTAATACGTTTTGAGTTATTTTTTGGGTATGGTGTAAGATAGTGATCCAGTTTAATTCTTTTCCATATGGCTGTACAGTTTTCCCAACACCATTTATTGAAGAGACTGTCTTTCCCTTTTGTATATTCTTGCCTGCCTTCTTTTTTAATCTCTATTTTTTTTAGATTCTGCATATAAGTGATATCATGTGATATTTCTCTTTCTCTGTCTGACTTACTTCACTCAGTAAGACAATCTCTAGGTCCTTCCATGTTGCTGCAAATGGCATTATTTCATTCTTTTTAATGGCTGAGTCATATTCCATTGTATATACGTACCACATCTTCTTTATCCATTCTTCTGTCAATGGACATTTAGGTTACTTCCATGTCTTGGCTATTGTAAATAGAGCTGCAGTGAACATTGGGATGCATGTATCCTTTTGGACCATGTTTTTCTCTGGTTATATTCCCAGGAGTGGGATTGCAGGATCATATGGTAGCTCTATTCTTGGCTTCTTTGTTGTAAATCAGTTAAATATATGTGTGTGGGTTTATTTCTGTTCCATTTATCTATGTGCCTGTTTTTATGCCAATACCAGAGTGTTTTTATTAGTGTAACTTTGTAATATAATTTGAATTCATGGAGTATGATGCCTCCAGCTTTGTTGTTCTTTCTCAAGATTATGGTTCCATCCAAATTTTAGGATTGTTTGTTCTATTTATGTAAAAAATGCCATTGGGATTTTGATAGAGATTGCACTGAATCTGTATATTGCTTTGGGTAGTATGGACATTTTAACAAATATTCTTCCAATTCATGAGCACCGAATCTTTCCTTTACTTGTGTCTTATTCTATTTCTTTAATCAATGTCTTATACTTTTCAGTGTACAGGTCTTTCACTCCTTGGTTAAGTTTCTTCCTAGGTATTTTACTGTTTTTGATGTGATTATAAATGGGATTGTTGTCTTAATTTCTCTTTCTGATGGCTTATAATTAGTGTATAGAAATACAACAGATTTTTACATACTGATTTTATATCCTGTAACTTTATTGAATTTGTTTATTAGTTCTAACAGTTTTTTTGATATGGTCTTTAGGATTTTCTACACATAATATCATGTCACCTACAAAGAGTGACAGTTTTCCTTCTTCCTTTCCAGGTTGCATACCTTTTATTTCTTTTTCTTGCTCAACTGCTCTGGCTAAGAATTCTAATGCTGTGTTGAATAAAAGTGGCAAGAGTGGGCATCCTTGTCTTGTTCCTGATCTTAGAGGAAAAGCTTTCAACTTTTAATTATTTAGTATTATGCTAGCTGTGGGCTTGTCATATACAGCCTTTATTATGTTGAGGTACATCCCTTCTCTACCATCTTTGTTCAGTGTTTTTATCATAAATGGATGCTGAATTTTGTCAAATGGGATTTCTGCATCTATTGATGTGATCATATAATTTTTATCCTTCATTTTGTTAATGTGGTGTGTCACACTGACTGATTTGCAGATTTTTGAACCATCCTTGCATCCCTGCAATAAATTCCACTTGATCAATGTCTATGATTTTTTTAATGTCTTGTTGGATTCAGTTTGCTAATGTTTTGTTGAAGATTTTTGCATCTGTGTTCATCACGGATTTTGTCCTGTTTTCTCTTCTTGTGGCATCCTTGTCTGGTTTTGGTCTCAGGGTAATGCTAGCCTCATACAATGAGTTCAGAAACATTCCCCCCTCTTCTATATTTTGTAAGAGTTTGAGAAGGACTGGTGTTAATTCTTTTTCACATATCTGGTAGAATTCACCAGTGAAGTCATCAGGTTCTGGACTTTTGTTTGGAGTTTTTTTAAATTACTAATTCATTCCCTTACTGGGAATCACTATGTTCAGATTTTTGATTCCTTCATGATTCGGTCTTGGTAGGTTGTATGTTTCTAGGAGTTTATGCATTTCTTCTAGACTGTCTAATTTGTTGACATATAATTGTTTATAGTAGTCTCTTATGATCCTTTGTATTTCTGTGGTATCAATTGTAAAATCTCCTCTTTCATTCTGATTTATTTGAGTCCTGTTTTTTTTCTTGGTGGGGCTAACTGAAGGTTTGTCAATTTGTTTATCTTTTCAAAGAACCAGCTCTTATTTTCCTTTGATCTTTTCTATCGTCTTTTTAGTCTCTGTTTCATTTATTTCCACTCTAATCTTTATTTCCTTCCTTCTACTAACTTTAGGCTTCATTTGTTCTTTTTCTAGTTTCTTGAGGTGTAAAATTAAGGGGCTTATTTGACATTTTTGGGTTTTTTTGTTTGTTTCCTGAGGTGGGCATTTATTGCTATGTACTTCCTCTTAGAACTGCTTTGACTACATCCCATAAATTTTGATATGTTAAATTTCCACTACATTTTTATCAAGGTTTTTTTTAATTGAAGTACAGTTGACTTACAATATTATATTAATTTTAGGTGTACAGTGTCTCATATTTTTTTCATTTCTCTTTTGAGTTATTCTTTGACCCATTGTTTGTTCAGTAGTATGTTGTTTAATTTCCACATAATTGTGAGTTTTCCTGTTTTCTTCATGTAATTGTGTTTTTTTTTTTACTTGATTTATGGCCTAACAGATCATCTATCTTGGAAAATGTTCATGTGTAATTGAGAAGAATGTGTATTTCATTGATTTTTGGATGGAATTTTCTATAAATATATGTTATGTCCATCTGGTCTAAGGTGTCATTTAAGGCCAATTTTTTTTTTTATTGATTTCCTCCTGGCTAATCTGTTCATTTATTTAAGTGGGATATTAAAAAGTCCCCTACTATTATTGTATTGTTCTCTATTTCTCCCTTTAGCTCTGTTAATATTTGCATTATATACTTAGGTGCTCCCATGTCATGTGCATAAATATTTATAATGTTATACCTTCTTGTTGGATTGACACCTTTATCATTATGTAATATCCTTCTTTGTCTCATCATAATCCTTGTTTTAAAGTCACTTTGTCTCATATAAGTTTAGCTATTCTTTCTTTTGGTTTCTATTTGCATGGAATATCTTTTTCCATCCTTTTACTTTCATTCTTTGTGTGTGTCTACATCTAAAGTGAGTCTCTTGTAGGCAGCATATAGATAAGTCATTTTGTTTTTTTAATCCATTCAGCTACTCTGACTTTTGATTGGAGAATTTAGTCCAGTTACATTTAAAGTAATTATTGATAGGTATGTGCTTATTGCCATTATGTTTACTGTTTTCTGCCTGTTTTTGCAGTTCCTGTCTATTTCTTCCTCTCTTGTTCTCTTCCCTTGTGATTTGATGACTCTTCTTAGTTGTATGCTTAGATTCCTTTCTCTTTATCTGTTGTGTATTTACTGTAGGTTTCTTGTTTTGTGGTTACCATAAGTCTTACATATAACAACTTATATCTATTACAGTCTATTTATATTAATAACAACTTAAGTTTGATTCCATTATAAAACTCAACATTATTACTGTCACCCACATTCAATATTTTTGATGTCGTATTTTACATCTCTTTATCTTGTGTATTCCTTAGCTAAGTATTGTAATCATAGTTATTTTTACTACTTTTATCTTTTACCCTTTATACTAGCCTTATAAGTAATTAATGCACTATATTTACCACATATTTATCTTATTGCCAGTGAAATTTATTCTTTCATGTGTTTTCTTGTTACTAATTAGCACTCTTTTCAGCTTAAAGAAAGACCCTTAACATTTCTTGTAAGGCCAGTTTAGTGGTGATGAATTCCTTTAGCTTTTGCTTGCCTGGGAAACACTTTATCTCTCCTTCACTTCTGAATGATATCTTTGTCAGGCAAGGTATTCTTGCTGGAAGATTTTTCTTTCAGCACTTTGAATATATCATGCCACTTCCTTCTGACTTGCAAGGTTTGTGCTGAAAAATTTACTGATAGTCTTAGGGGTTTCCCTTATATATAACAAGTTGTTTTTAATATTCACTCCTTGTCCTTAACTTTTCCACCATCTTTTTTTTTTTTTTTTTTTTTTTGCGGTACGCAGGCCTCTCACTGTTGTGGCCTCTCCCATTGCGGAGCACAGGCTCTGGACGCACAGGCTCAGCGGCCATGGCTCACGGGCCTAGCCACTCCGCGGCATGTGGGATCTTCCTGGACCGGGGCACGAACCTGTGTCCCCTGCATCAGCAGGCAGACTCTCGAACACTGCGCCACCGGGGAAGCCCTGTCCTTAACTTTTGACATTTTAATTATAATGTGTCTTGGTGTGGGTCTCTTTAGTTTCCTCTTATTTGGGATTCTCTGGGATTCCTGGATCTGGATGTCTGTTTCTTTCCCTAGGTTATGGAAGGTTTCAGCAATTATTTCTTCAAATAATATTTATGCCTGTTTTTCTTTCTGCCTGTCCCTCATGCTGAAGCTCTAGGACAAGAAAAGGGGACTCTTTCATAGAAAGCCTGGAGAGATGTGCCTTAGTCCATACATCCCTGCAGTGTCCTGTGGGTGGTTGCCTGTCAAGAACCATCTCTCACACATGCCACAGTCCCATGGGATTCAGGAATGCAAATCTCCCTGGCCACCAGAGCCAGGTTATCAAGGGGTGTCTCCTGGGCACCAGACATAAAAACCAGGGCACAAGATGCATGTACATCACGCCTCCAAGAAGAACTCATGCTCTGGGACATGCCAGTGGGTGAACACAAATATAGTGCCTACCCTCCAAGGTCCCTGGAAAGGATTACAATCAGTTCTAAATGTGTGTTTAATTAGAAGCCTGCCCTTCAGGCCTCAGTCATAACAATTAGATAACAGGGCCTCCTTCACAGATCAAGCTCCTGGGTCTCTTGTCTCTTGCTATGCTCTGGGGGTGGTAGTTGTTTAAGAACATTTTCTTCTTTGGTTACAGTCCTGTGGGACCCAAAAATGTAAGCCCCACTGGCCACCAGAGTCAGGAAATGTACAGGTGTCCCCCAGCAGCAGCTGTAAAAATTGGAGCACCAGACACATGTATTTTCTGTGGATGAGTTTAGGTAGTCTGTTTTTTGAGGCAATGTCATATAATTTATCAGCTTTGTTCACATAGAGTTCTTTGCAGTTTTCTTTATTGTCCTTTTAATTTCCATGGTAGCAGTAGTGATGATACTCCTTTCATTTCTGATAGTGGAAATCTTTGTTTTACATCTTTTTTTTTTTTAATTAGTTTGGTTAGATGTTTATAATTGTATTCTCCCCCGCACTTCTCCAGGAACCATCTTTTTGTTTAGTTGATATTCTCTATTGTTTTCACTCGTTTCTGTTCTATTTTTCATTTAATTTTTCTTGTGTATGCTTCAGGATTATTTGCTCTTCACTAGTTTTATATGGTGAAAGCTTATGTTATTAATGTTAGATTGTTCTTTCCTTTTAATGTATGCATTTAGTGTTATCCACTTTCTCTAAGCATTGCTTTAGCTACAGGCCACAAATTCTGAAAAGTAGTGTTTTTATTTTTACTTAGTTCAAAAATTTTTTTATCCATAACTTGCCACAGTTTTTGTATTCATCATTTTACCAGTTAAAGTGTAGAAAAAGTCCTTCAAATTAACTTCCTTTATCCTCCTGCATTTATAGTAAATTGTCATAACTTTTCTTCTAAATACATTTAGAACCACTTCAGAGTGTGTGATACTTTTCCTTCAACTGTAAACAATTTAGAAAATAAAGAGGAGTGTCTGTTGTATTTACCCATATTTTTATTTGCCATCTTGTTTCTTCTTTTATGATATTCTAAAGTCCCTTCTTTTATCATTTTCTTTTTGTTTACATAATTTCCCTTAGCTATTATTTTAGGGTCAGTCTGCTAGTGACAAATCTCTTAGTGTTCTTTAATTCTAGAATGTCTTAATTTCTTTCATTCCTGTAGGATATTTTTACTGGATCTAGGATTCTGGGTTATAACAGATGTTTTCTTGCAGTATTTGAAATATATAGTGCCATTTCCTTTTGGTTTCCATAGTTTTTGATGCAAAATCCACTGTCATTTGAAGTCTCTTTTCCCCACAGGTATGGTTTCATTTCTCTCTGATGCCTTTTAACATTTTATCTTTGTATTTAGTTTTCAGAATTTTAATTTTTATGTGGCTTTGCATTGATTTGTCTCATTTAGGACTTGATTAGCTCTTTTAGGCTGTATTTTTATGTTTTTTGCCATATTTGAAAAGTTTTTAGCCATTTTTTTTTCAAGAGCTTTTTCATTCCTCCCCTCTTTGTCCTCTTCTTCGGGGACTTCAGTGACATAAATGTTAGATCTTTTATTATAACCCTCCATGTCACTGTGCTCATCTTTTTCAATCTAATTCTCTGTGTTTAAATTGAGGAACTTCTATTTTTTAATCTTTCAATTTCAGATATTTCCTCTGTCTCCTCCACTTTGCTTCTGAGTCTATTCACTGAGCCTCTTATTTAGTATTACACTTTCCAGTTCTAAATTTCCATTTGTTTCTACTTCTTTTTCTTTCCTAAAACTTTCTATTTCTTTGTTGAGGCTTTTAATTTTTTCATTATTCTCAAGCATGTGTGTAATTGCTTGTTGAGCTTCTTTGTGATATCTGCCTTAAAAACTTTGTCAGGTAATTCTAACAAATGGTTGTAAGTGTTAGTATTGAAATCTTTATTTTCCTATGGCTGCTAGAGCAAATTACCACAACTGTAGTGGCCTAAGACAGTATAAATTTATCGTACAGTTTTAGTGGTCTCACTGGTTGAAAGTCATTGTATTGGAAAGGCTGTATTCTTTTTTAGAGGCTCTAGGGGAAACTTGTTTTTCTTACCTTTTCAAGCTTCTAGACACTTTCTGCATTCCTTGAATTGTAGCTCCCTTCCATTTTCAAAGCCAGTAATGACTGGTCAAATCTTTCTTAGATGTATCTCTCTGACACCAATGCTTTTGCATTCCTCTTACACATTTAAAGAACCTTGTGATCACATTGGGCCCACCTAGCTTAAAGTCAGGTAATTAGCAACCTCAATTCTATCTGCCACCTTAATTAATTTTTTCCATTTAACGAAACATATTCACAAGTTCTGGGTGTGGGCATCTTTGGCAGGGGGCATTATTCTGCCTACTACATTATAGCCCCCAAAGATTTACCACCCTACTACACACAAAATGCATTCACCCCATTCAAACATTCCCCCAAATCTCAACTTACTGCAGCATCAACTCAAATCCAGAATCTCATCTAAATCATAGAATCTCAAGAGTCCCAAGTATTATTATCTAAATAATAAATATAAGACAGGGATGAGACTCTGGGTATAATCCATCCTGAAGCACAATTTATCTTTGTTTGTGGACCTTTGAAACTCAGAACTCAAGTTATCTGTTCAAAAATATAATGAGAGAGGCATAGGGTAGTAGTTACAGATATTCACATTCAAAAGGAGAAAAGGTGAAGGAAAAACAAAGTCACTGGTCCTGAGCAATTTTCAAATGTAGTTGGGCAATCTCCTTTTGTTGTCTGGGCCTGGGAATAATTTTACCAGGCTCACAGATCCACTCTTTGGAATCATAACTGCGATGGGCTCTTGACTCCACCTTCTGAGTCACTCATCCTTTTTCATGTATAGTAGAATGTGTCTACAGTTGAATAGTGTTATCAACCTGTTATCCTGCTTGAAAAATATTGCAGGTCCAACAGCCATCTTTCATTTTTTCCCTCTTTCTCTTTCAAGCCAAACTGGTAGCATTTCTACTCTTATAACATTCTGAAGCATGCTGTAGATCTCCCATGTATGCCAAAGGGATTTACTCCATTAATCATGAGATTTGTGCACAGCTCTTTCTTGAGGTAATCTCTATTTTTTGTTTTTACTGACATAGTAGAGGGGATGAATGAGTTAACCTCTAATTTCATTTTTTTTCTTTTTTTATTGAAGTATAGTTGATTTACAATATTGTGTTAGTTTCTGGTGTAAAGTTATTCAGTTATACATACGTATATTTTTTCAATTTTTTCCCATTATAAATTATTACAAGATATTGAATATAGTTCCCTGTGCTATATAGTAAATCCTTGTTTAATCTCTAATTTCTTTAAAGAGACTTATGTAACTGCATACTGTGAACTTTTCATCTTTCAAAAGTATTAGCAAAAAGTTATGAAGCCTCAGTCTCAGATTTTTCTCTATAGGATACTTTGACAGTAAATCCCTTAACTTCAGCATTTTTTGCCAGGTGAGGATTTCTACAGTCGTCATGCCCTGGTTCCTTTATGTTTAAAATTTTGTCTCTTAATTTATGTCTTTCCTCTTGCATTTTACTAAAAGCAGCAAGAAGAAATCAGGCCATAGTATGCTTTGCTTCAACACTTTGCTTGGAAATCTCCTTAGTTAAATATCTAAGTTTTTTTTCAATCCTAAAATTTCTGTTTGGTTCTTCTTTATATCTTTTCTCTGCTTAGACTTTCTGTATTTTTGTTGAGTCATTGTATTTTGCTCTTTGATTCAAGCATGTGAACAAGTACTTGTTGAGCACTTATATAATGTCTGCTTTAAAATCTTTGTCAGAAAATTCTAACATCTCTGTCACCTGTGTTCTCTTCTATTGATTGTCTTTTTTCATTCTTTGAGATCTTTGTGGCTCTTGATATAATGACTGATTTTTTTTTATTGGAACCTGGACATTTGTAGTACTTTTTTTAAGAGACTCTGCATCTTATTTAATCCTATTTAGTTGTTTTTGTCTGATACTGTTCCTGCTAGGGATGAGAGGTGTTATCTCATCACTGGCAGGTGAATGTAGAGTATGCTTTCACCATTTGGCTTTCATTGAAACCCAAGGGAAAGTTCTCATTACTGCTGGATGGGAGTGGGAGGTCCAGTTATTCATATGGTTGTCACTGACACCACAAATAGGGACACCTGATTATTGGATGGAAAAATGAAAGATCTGGTTCTCTACTTGGCCCTGATAGATCAAAGCATTATTCCTGGTGTATATTAACTGGAGACAAAGGAAGAAGCTATCAGAGATTTTGGAGATAACACAATACTTTCGATGAGAAGATCAAGTATTTCCTCATGACAGAAGATGACTGAGATGAGGTCGAATAACCTGATGTAGGCAGTAAGGAGGTCAAGGAAGTGAAGGCTGAGGTACTATAACAAATAGTATATGTGGGTATTGAAATTTCCAAGAATTTCGGTGCAGTTATGGTGAGGAAGGCTAAAATATTCAACAAATAAGTACAGATGATAGCACAGTCTAAAAGAAAGTTTCAGTAGAAGAGTATTTTTGAGGAAATATAAACTGGAAGTATCAAAGAGGCACCTAATCCACTCAGAGTCTCTGAGGTCTGTCAAGAATAGAGAAGAATGCTTTTGAGAGTGTTTTAAGAGAAACAGTGTCTTTGGGTTACAGCAAGGTTTTGATTAGAGCAAGTAGTATGAGGAGTTTTCAGAGAAGAGGTAGATGAGTAGATTGTACTGATATCAGAACTTGAATTACAATGGAAATGGTGGATGGGAAATAACAGCCAGGTGGAAAATGGTGTTGATGAGTAGATGTACAGAGGTATGCTCTGTTTTATATCTAGGTCATGATGGCCTTTCTGGGAGGCTTGAGTTTTTGGCAGTGACGGAGGCGTGCAGCAATGTAAGATATAATGAGGTTAGTTTAATTGGTCTTTCAGGAAATGGACAAATCTTACAGTATCCCCTTGGGATTTCTTTTAGGCAGTTAGCAAGGTATTTGATGTCAAGACTAGGGAAGGGCCACTTTACATGGACCATGGAGATCAGTAGGCTTTCTTTAAAAACTTCAGCAGGTTGTGTCCCATTTGGAGAAGGGCATTTTATTCAAAAACCAGGCGAGCTCAGCCTTTAACAAGTGTGAAAGGAAGCCAGCAATGTTTCAGCCAAGATTTGCATAGGATTTATTAAAAGCATGTTGACCTTTAGGGATTTCATTTAAATCCCTCCAATAATTTAAAATCGAATAAGAGAAAATGTAGCTAATGCAAGATTTGTGGAAACTGTGATACAAGAGTTACAAAAGTGAGTTATCACTGACTTCATTGAGAAGCGTGCATTGAAATGATAACCTTTTGTATCCAGCTCTAATACCAACACATTAAGCAGAAGGCCATTCTTGACAGACGTTTCATGAGCAAAGTTGCGAAAGCATTACTAGAGACTTATTGAGGAAATATCATCTAAAGATGTAATGAAAAAAGAGCAAAAATACATCACATAAAGAAAGTGATGAAGAGATCCAAGAAAACAGAGGTGAGAAAGGGAAAGAAAATCAAATAATGTAAAAAACGTTTAAATTTACAAATAAAATTTGATAAGCAACTTTATGAATCACCTGGGGAAATTTGTTAAAATGCAAAATTTAATTTAATATCTGAAGAGGGACTCAGGATTTTGAATTTCTAACAAGCTCCCAAGGTGATGTCAGTGCTGCTGGTTTTTGGACCAAAACTCTCAGTACCAAGGTGGGGAGAGGGAAGATAGAAACAGAAAACAGAAGAAAGGAAAATGATGAAGTGAGGCAAAGAAAAAATACGGTTCATTTGAGGTCATGGCTAGAGATGGGCCACTTTACATGCACCATGGAGATCAGTAGGCTTTCTTTAAAAACTATACCTATTCTGCTATATCTTGGTTAGTTCTTAGACGGCAAAAAATTTCTGCTTCATTTACAGTCTTGTTAGTGTTAATTTTTCAGAGGGAGCTTGAAGTTGCTACTGGTAGAAAAAAGAGTAGGGAAAGTCAGACATGTACAACGTTTTCAAGGACCAAATGTTATTCTTCCATTTGCAGTCCCAGGTAGCTCCCACGATCCTAGCATATCCCTAGCTTGGTTATCCAGCCTGGCTATCCAGCCTGGCACATACTTTCCTCCTCCTTAGCTAGTACATACAATCCTCTTGTATGTTTGATGGAAACTCAGTTGGCCTTAGGGAAAGCATTTAATTCACTGAATTCACATGAATTTTTAATAACTATTAATCATGCACTTAATCCTATTGGGGCACTTGGCATTTTAGAGAAAGGACTGCTTATTCAAGAATGATAAATCTTAAATAGTGCATCATGTTTGGGTGAGGCTAACTTTCCCAATCCTCATAAATAATCTCATGGACCTTCTAGGAATGGGAGATATAACACTTACTCTCCTGGTGCTCTTACATGCAGTCTTCTCAAAGGATTGTAAAAAATCATTCTGAAGTTTTACTTTTTTATAACAATAGTACAAAAAAGTTAAGATTTTGTTGACTCTCCCTCTTAACATATATATTATGTATAGATTCAGTTCAACCTAGGTTTTAAGAAAGCAAGCCATGGCCATTTTCTTTTTGAAATATTTATATACTGTTGCATTTCATTCTGGGTTTCCTATTTATTATTTTTTTAACATCTTTATTGGAGTATAATTGCTTTACAATGGTGTGTTAGTTTCTGCTTTATAACAAAGTGAATCAGTTATACATATACATATGTTTCCATATCTCTTGCATCTCCCTCCCTCCCACCCTCCCTATCCCACCCCTCTAGGTGGTCACAAAGCACCGAGCTGATCTCCCTGTGCTATGTGGCTGCTTCCCACTAGCAATCTGTTTTACGTTTGGTAGTGTATATATGTCCATGCCACTCTCTCAGTTTGTCACAGCTTACCCTTCCCCCTCCCCATATCCTCAAGTCCATTCTCTAGTAGGTCTGTGTCTTTATTCCTGTCTTGCCCCTAGGTTCTTCATGACATTTTTTTTTCCCCTTAGATTCCATATATATGTGTTAGCATATGGTATTTGTTTTTCTTTCTGACTTACTTCACTGTGTATGACAGATTCTAGGTCCATCCATCTCACTACAAATAACTCAATTTCGTTTCTTTTTATGGCTGAGTAATATTCCATTGTATATATGTGCCACATCTTCTTTAGCCATTCATCAGTCCATGGAGACTTAGGTTGCTTCCATGTCCTGCCTATTGTAAGTTGAGCTGCAACGAACATTTTGGTACATGACTTTTTTTTTGCTGTACACGGGCCTCTCACTGTTGTGGCCTCTCCCATTGTGGAGCACAAGCTCCACGGCCATGGCTCACGGACCTAGCCACTCCGTGGCATGTGGGATCTTCCTGGACCGGGGCACGAACCCATGTCCCCTGCATCGGCAGGCTGACTCTCAACCACTGTGCCACCAGGGAAGCCCTACATGACTCTTTTTGAATTATGGTTTTCTCAGGGTATATGCCCAGTAGTGGGATTGCTGGGTCATATGGTAGTTCTATTTTTAGTTTTTTAAGGAACCTCCATACTGTTCTCCATAGTGACTCTATCAATTTACATGCCCACCAACAGTGCAAGAGGGTTCCCTCTTCTCCACACACTCTCCAGCATTTATTGTTTGTAGATTTTTAGATGATGGCCATTCTGACTGGTGTGAGATGATATCTCATTGTCGTTTTGATTTGCATTTCTCTAATGATTAGTGATGTTGAGCATCCTTTCATGTGTTTGTTGGCAGTCTGTATATCTTCTTTGGAGAATGTCTATTTAGGTCTTCTGCCCATTTTTGGATTGGGTTGTTTGTTTTTTTGATATTGAGCTGCTTGTAAATTTTGGAGATTAATCCTTTGTCAGTTGCTTCATTTACAAATATTTTCTCCCCTTTTGAGGGTTGTCTTTTCGTCTTGTTTATGGTTTCCTTCAGGTTTCCTAGTTTAGTAATGTGAATGAGGTTTGCTGTCACCCCCTACTTCTGATAATATTAGTGACTTCCATACTGCACCTTTTATAGTTTTTAATTTTTGTTGTACTTCTGCCACAGCTCCATAGTGAGAGGAGCAGATGATTTCTAGCTATTGTGTGGCTACTTCTTCCCCTGGACCATTTGGGTGTGCTCAGTTACAGCACTGGGTCAGATGTCTTCCAACAACTAAACAGTGATTCCATTGCTTTTTTCTTTATTCTGTGGATATCTTAGTCACTGGCCTGCAGCAAAGCTGGAATGAAGTCGCAGAGGTACATTTCAACTTGCAAAGCAATCATGAAGGTTGACCTTGCATTTGCATAAGGCAGTTTGTGTTTTCTTAAGGAGTTCTTATCCTCTGCCTAAATGGCTTTACTTGCCTCATGGGAATCAGCTGACTCTTTGTGTGTGATTTCACCCAACCTTTTAAGATATTATTTCTCGTTATTTTCAACTTTGGCATTTTCAGTAAAAAATTAGCATAGATTTTTGCGTAGAAAATATGAGTCTGCTTCCAAGCCTCCTAGTCAGGGACTTTGTATCAAAAGTGAAAAGGAAAGAAAAGCTAAAATCCTTATACATGGCTACTTGGGTGTAGCTAAGAAGCAATCTAGACATCCTGGTTTGCTTGTAAGCATATCATGGGTATATAGTGCCAATCTTAAATTTGAAGACGTTAGCAGTAGCTTTTAAAATCACCACACCCATATAACCCCAACCAATATTGTTACATCATTGAGCAGTGTTATCTGAAAGAATTCAGATAATTCTTTCAATTACTTCTTTTAAAGTTTTTCTCATTAATTTTCTCAAGTTCATGCAACATAATTGAAAGTCATCACCAGATCTTATTTACTTGAGTTAATGACTCTCAAAATGTATAAAATACATAAAAGTCCTAGAAACCTGGACCACCTTTATAAAAAATCTTAGTGAATTCACTTTAAAGTTTGCCAACTTATGCTACCAAGCTGTGGTCCAAAGTAAAGCAACTTAGCTAATAATTCTTGCCTCAACTGTTGAGTTTTATAACTGAGTGGAGTGTTTTTATTGTTCATTTTCTTTCTTTTCCTGTTTGCATAGTTGCTTACTTGTTCTATTTTGCAATTTCCTTTCATTCGTACATAGTTAAGAGAAATAGCTGCAAAAAACAGCCATTTTCTATTTTTCCTAATAACCCCCTTTTCAATTATTCAGATTTCCTAGAAGAGCATGAGGTAAGACATACATACTACTTGTATTCAATGAGTGTGGGGTGCAACATTCTAGAAACAAATGTGAGGATAAAAGGCAAGCAGGGCAGAGAAGGAGAGAAAGTGGTGCATTGCAGAGTTGACAGTTTTACTGGAAAGTTACAGCTGGTTACAAGGGTGATGTATCTACTAGGGGAGAAGAGGAGAAAGGCGTTTATTTGGCTTCTTTCTGTTTCCCATCCATTATTGGTTAAAATTCATCCTAAATGGTGTTAACATTTTCACGTGACGTCATCTGGCCCTTCCAAACAGCCTTCAGGGAAGCCAGATCCCATACGAATACAGCAACCATGGCTGGCTAGCAAACAGGTATGAGCGAGCAGAGCTCTGTCTGCCGGTACCTTGTGTGTGAAGAGGGTTCTGCATGTCTCATCATCAGAGACAGTAGGAAAGCTCCAGAGTGGGAAGCCAGCAGTGTGCAATATTAGCATTGAGACAAGGCTGAGCTGCCGAATGGTCCAACATCATCACTTGTGATGGACAAGTCAGAGCTCTACGTGCTTTTCTCTGTTGAAGACTGAAGCAACCTTCCTCTATGTGGGGGTCTAAGAATGTCTTCCTTTTTTTTTTTTTTATTTTTTTTATTTTTAGCTACTCGAAACACTTTCCTGAGGGTTAGTTTTATATTCTGGAGTAGTTCAAAGCATCCCATTGTGATGCCACTTTTCACCCCTTTTACAGGCACCTCACATTCAGATTTTCCTATCTAATCATTTATCTAAATTCTTCAGTGTACCTTTCTCCCCTCATGTGTTCACAACCACCTTTTTACCTTGCAGAGTCCAAGCAAGAAGTGTCTGGATAGGGTCAAATTGTGTCTTAGTTAGTTTGGCTGGTTTAACAAAATACCAGACTTGGGGGTCTTATAAACAGAAATTACTTCGTAAAGTTCTGAGACTGGAACTCAGATCATGTTGTCAACATGGCCGGGTTCTAGCGAGGGTCCTCTTCATAGTTGCAGACTGTTGAGTTTCACCTTGTGTTTTCATGTGGCAGAAAGAGATTGATCTATATCTCTGACCTCTTCTTAAAAGAGCACCTACAAATAACATCATAATGGGAATTAGATTGTAACATATGAAGTTTAGGGAGACACAAACATTGTAACAAATACTCAGTTCGAACTAATTGATCTTTTCAGTTATCCCCACATGCAAAAGTCTAAAAATGGAAATGGTACTGTATTTTTACAAAGTGCTTACCAAATATGTGAAAGGCTTATGATTCAAACCTCATTAGAACTTCATAGTATGTATTTCCAGTTAAAATCACTTTTGCTTTTATTGAAGAACTGACTAAAAAGAATTCATTATTATAGAAAACATGAATAATAGAATATTTCCCTATCCTCCTTTTACCTCCCCCCCAACCTAGAGTCAAAGTCTAAGCAAGTCTTACACCTTGCTGTATCAAGGAGAATGGAATTTATTTCCAGTTTTACCTGTAGCAGACTGAGGAAGCTATAGATATACTAAGCACTGGTCCTTTTGGACTTTCAGACCACAAAGCAAATTTTTAAGATGTCTTTTTGCAGCCAGTTAGGTTAGCTTGTTTTTTAACTGACTCCCATGCATCCCATTCTGCTTCTTTGGTGTGTTCTGATGATTGATAGGAGGAGAGTTGATCGGAGCGGCAATCACAGGCGCTCTCAAGGTGTCCCTTTCAGAGAATGCTGTTAGTCCTTTTACTGAGCAAATCCTCTTACGTCTTTGAAGAAAGAAGGCGGTTCTCTCTGCCTGTTGAGCAAGTTCAATTTAAAACCTTGTGGGGAGATTTCACAGCATGCAAGCAGAAACAGTTTTATTGCCTCTATTTTCAGAATCTCTTTCCAAATTACAATAATATGCCTGAGAAGAATATGAGAAAAGCAATCTTTGGGGGCTAAAACATTTTACCTTTTAAACCCAAAATATAAGTAAAGGAATCACTTGGCTTATAAGAGTTTATTTTCCAATTTTCCTCTCATAACTTACCCCCTGTGGAAGTAGATGAATTTTCATTTCCCCAAAAAAGATTCTTAAAAGATACTGGAAAACTAAGTTATTGTATTAATGTGCACTTAAAATATATAACTTATTATTCATCACGCTTAAGAAAAGCTTTATTTAGTTTCATAATCCCCTAAGACGTTTTCCTTCACATTCCTGGGGGAAATGAAAGCATTTATATTTTGACCGACATGATTGGGGATTATTGGTGATGCACCGTATTGTTTTTTACATAGCATAACTTATTTTTAGTTACATGTTTCTTACTGTACAATTAAATTTTGTTGCTTTTAATATTTACCATGAGAGGTGGACCTGGAAATTACAGTTGGATAAATCTTTGTAGAACTCAAAAATTATTATAGAAAATTTACAGCTGAAATAGGCAACATCGTAGATAACTACCTTTGGATATTTTGCAATTGCTGCACTGATTTAATACATCAGCTTATTTTATGCATAATCTATTCCCTGAGCAGAGTTCTTTGAGGATTCTGAAAAATGTTTACATATACTGATAAATTTAGGCAGGGGGAAATCAGGTACTAATGTATCTGGCTGTGAGAGCAGTTGCTAAGTAGATATTTCTTTTGTCAGTACAGTCTATAGTACTTGCTAGGGTTGCAAGACTGTGGCATGAGGATAAAAGTCTGTATTTAGAGCTCTGGCCAATTCTCTGCTATTTTACTACTAAGACTTCAGTGACTCACTCTTCTCTTTCATGTATAGTAGATGAAATGAAATTTTTGCCTGATTAAGTACTTGCCCTTACTTTTCAGAAAAATAAAAATAGGCATATTACCAATGCCAAAAGAAAAACCATTGATACCTTAGCAAGAATGTGAAAGTAGATCGTTTTCGCCTTTTTGAAGAAAAAAGGAAAACTTAAAATAAAAAGAATACTATTATAATTGTGTTTTATCAGACATGAAAACATTTTTTTAAATGCATTAATTTTTAAGCACTTATCCAGAGCTGAGTCACTAACAACTTCAGATCTCTGGGACGTATTTTAAATTCTGAAGTAAGATGGGAAAACCATCTCTAGGCAACTAAAACAGTCATCATAGCCAGAAACTTTATTAGAAGGAGGAGGCCTAATAACTCAGAGCCGAATATCTACATACATACATCCATATTTTAAAGTAAGAAGATTGGGTTTTTTGTTCCTCAGCTCACTGCCTATTAGAAACACCACTACGAGGGACCTGGCATCACTAGAGGCAAGTGCAATGATACAAGGAGAGGCAGAAACCTGAGCAAATGCTATCAAGAGAGGAGGAAAAAAATGTTTCAGGTAAGATGAGACCATGTAGCACAGGCACCCTGAGTGCAGCATTGAATTGTGTCACAGAAAGAGGAAAGTGCATAATAGTAAAAACTTTTTTTTAAAAAAAAGATTATCTTGGAAAATTCACTTTTTAAGTACACTATTCTGACAATACCCACCAATTTTTCCAGTAGTAAATAATATCTTTTAAATTCTTTTAGCATATAAAATCTTGTCCATCTAGGAGATCCTATTTCAAACCCTCCAGGTTAGCAAAAAGTTTGAAAATACCAAGTGTTTTGGCAATGTAGTGTAATGCCAAGTCATAAAGTGCTGATGGGAGTCCTGAAAAACAAGAATAAGCTAGTAAACTTGAATGTATGTCTATAGTAGCAATTACAGCTTCCTGTAGAGGAAAAAAATCACTGGTATGTACTAGGGCATATGGAAAATAATATTCTTAGCAACACAGCTGTAACTGAAAAGGTGGAGAAAAATAAATGGCTATCAAAATTAATGATTAATAAATTATAGTACATTCACTCAATAGCATAATTTAAAGCAGTGAAAATAAACTAGAGCTATATGTAAAAAACATGTATATATCTTAAATAATATTGAACAGAAAAATAAGCTTGTAGAAGATTAACTACACTATGGTTACATTTTTATAAAGTTCAATGCAAGCTGAACAAAATAATATGGGGTTAGTGCTTTGGCAAAATATATCCACTTTTCCCTTGAACAATGTGGCTCTGTACTGTGTGGCTCTGCCTATATGCAGCTTTTTTTCAGTAGTAACTACTACAGTGCTACACATTCAGCAGATACAGACCACAGATACAGAGGGTGGGCACCCCTAACCCACGCACTGTTCAAGGGTCAACTATAGCTGCAACACACTCTGTGAGAAGAGACCTCATTTCACTATATGGGAAGTTTACTCCAAGTGAAATCTCAGACATGGTTTTTCAGGTGAGTTTTTGTTTTGTATCTGAAAAAGCTTTGTTTCACTCAAACATTTTTAGTGATGGGAGTTTCTCTATTCTACTGTTAGTTGATAATGAAAGGTTGGCTATTATATTCAATACTTTATATGTTCGAGAACTTTATATAGCTAATATGTTTGTAAATGAATGGAGTTTGAAGATATTGGACAGATTCATAGAAGAGTCAGTAGCAGGTTAGGCAGATACTATGAACAATTACTTAAGATGCAGTAAATCCAGTTTCTTATAAGATGTACCTGACCTTCTAGTATAATAGATTCCCTAATCATACTCACAGCTCTGCTATTGGACTTACAGTCTCCATATGGGGGTGCATCGACCAGTGGAATCAGTAGACACTAAGAGAGTTATTAGAGAGGGAGGCAAATTGTATTTTAAAAATAAAGTTAAATATTAAAATCTTTTAGGTTTCATATATAGGTTAACAATGATGTCTTCCCTTAATCTATAGATGAGATTTTCCTATGTCTAATAATGTAGCTCAAGGTGATTCACATAAATTGGAGAATAGTCTCTTTCTTGGGTAGATGATGAGGTTAAAGTAATAAATGTAACAAGAAGCCTGTTTCAAACTTCAAAATTGTCAAGAAGATTCTTTAGCAGTCTATGATTAATGATGAAACTGAAGTCATCGTGGTTAGGGAAATTTTCAAAAGTTCAGCCCCAAGGATATAAGGAAAAACTTTACTCTTTACTTCATTTGGGACATCTGAAATTCAGCACAACAATGTGTGCTTTAGAATGTTTTCACTAAATTTGATAAATGTTCGTCAGGTGATTCTGAAGTTTCTGCTTAGTAGTAAAAGTTAAAACATCAAATACCTAACTAGTCACATACCTTGGTCAGCATCTAGTGCTGGAAAACAGAAATTCCTAAAATAAAAAGTGTATTGAATATATTTGAGAACAATGTATTTAAAACAATGTATTCAGTTTGCTATACAGTGGCTTAAAAATAGATTTTCAAAACTCGTCTTAGATTGTTTGCCATAGACTGTTTTTAGTAAAGAAACTTACCCATTTCTGGTACTTAACGTCCTGTGAAAAAAATAAGTTATTGACAATAAATGTTTTCCATAACAAAATATTATCAGGTAACAACTTGCAAATGTCATTATCAATGTTGGAACTGTTTTATCTGTGATTTTAAGAAGAATTTAATGTAAGTTTCCAGCTATAGCTATATGCCTGAAATGCAGTCCTTACATCATTCAGAGAAACATTTCAGAAACAGACATGAAAACCCCCAGTGAACAAAATACTATCATCAATGTGGTTAGTTTTATAAAAACAGGACCTTCAATAGTAAAGATTTTTATTATGTAATGACATGGGTAATGGCTTTGAGACTTTTGTTATGTTAAAAAGGTTACCTGGGTATTAGGGTAAAGAATGTAAAAATAATTGGCAGAGTTAAATTGAACATTTTCTTTTCACCAAGCCAGGGGTTTTACAGGAGTTGACATTTTCTGTGATGTAGTTGTCAGTCATGTGTTACCTAGCAGATTGTTCTAAATTTAAAAGCATAACAATTTGCCCCTTTAAAATATAGCTTTTTTTGAAGAGGAAATACATTTATGTGGTTCAAAATGCAAGAATAAAAAGTAGTGTAGAGTGAGTGAATAGCCTCCTTTCTCTAGCCAGTCTCTGGCATATTCTTCCAGACTTTATATAAGAAAATGCATTTTTATCTCCCCCTCTCTCTTTTCACACAGAATTTAGCATATTATACATACAAGTCAAAACTTAAATAACACTAGTCTTGGAGGTCTTTCTATATCATTACATACCATACATCATCATTCTTATTTTTAAAATAGCTGTTTGAGATTTTTTATATGGATTTCCCACAATTAATTTACAAGTCCCATTTGTGGTAGGCTGTGTTCAGCAATATCCATTTCCTGACCTTTGAGATCACACTTCTCTATCACTTTCCAGCCACGTCTTGTTTTGACCAATGAAACATGAGTAGCAGTGACATATCTCTTACAGTACAAACTTTAAGGGACAGTGAATATTTTGTCATGTTCTCTCTTTTCTTACCCTTCCCTCTCCTTCTTCTTAACCAGACAGTGAAACCAGTACAATTCCTTTTTCAACCTGGAAAAGGGTACTCTTTCCATGTGTACTCCAGAAGGAGTACAGTAATTAGGACCCGTGCTAAACACTGCTAAAATCCACAAGGCGTATGTTTTCATTTGTTACCATATCATGATTGATATGAAAAATGATACCAGAATTAGTGTGCTACCATAACATAGACCTACGTGTCATCGTCATCCTGGTTAGGAAATAAGTTGCAAGAAAAAAATTTTTAAGTAAGTTGGAAGGATGGAGGTCTACATTAAGCTTTGGAGAACCAGTGATAAAACTGTAGTCTGCAGTAACTTGCAAGTTAGTAACATCCTTTATAGTTTGGTGAAAAGGTTGTAAAACAGAATACTAGTAGTGTGGGTTGTCTACTGTTAACTATACTTGAAGAAGAAATAAATAAGCCCAGAGCAGAAATTGGCAGTTGGAAAGGAAAAATGAAAAGGAAGAAGACAGTCCTGAAAGTTAGGACTTGAGGCTTGTAAGAGGAAATTGTGTCTTGATTTCTAACTGTAAAAGGTAAAATTAAGAGAAAAAGCCTGTGAAATCAGCCTTGTAGCAAAGATCATATAAAACATATGGACCATAAAATAAGAGCTAAAACATTTGAACAGGTTAAGTGGCCGGCAATACATTTTTTTGTTGGAAAGATGGTTTAGTGAAAAAAAGACTAAGGATGTGATTTTCTTTAAAATATAACTCTGATAGCTCAAGGTATCTGCAATTAAGTATACATAGAGGGGAATGTCCTGGGAAGAATCTGACTGTGGCTATTGGTATGTACCTAATGATGATTGAAATCAAATAAATAAGAGGTCAATAAATTATTTCAGAGTTATACTATGAAGAGAAACACTAACCTGGACTGAAGTAGACTGTTGTGCTTCTCTTTGTGGGCAGAAAATGGGCTGAGAAAGCTTTGCACCACTTAAAAAGTTATGTTGTCACATGTCTTCTTCAGTTGTAGCCTAGGAAGATAATGGAAAAAGAATTACCTCCCAGAGGGTGGACTCAAGGACCATGGATCGCTGTGGACTGGGAATTACTCTTAGGTTAGGAAGACAAATCAGAGGCTTATTCTCCACTTTCTTCTGCATTTGGCCAGCGTGAATTGGCCTTGCTAAATGTGAGTAATTGCTGCATGTTTCTCAGTATTTCTCCGTCTGAATAGAGGTGTTCATAGCAGGTATGCTGTCCTTGTCTCACTACTCTGGGTCTGGCAGAGGGTGTGCCAGAATGACTGTCTGAGACCTAGGGCTTGAAGATCAAAGCAGTAAATGGACGGGGTGTTTGGGTAGTTTCCCTGGGGAGGAGGTGAGTGTGTAAGTGAGAGAGGGAGGAAACCAAAGATTTGCTGATCTGAAGATTGTGGTCAGTCCTATTAGTTCACTAATATTCAGTTTCCTACCATAGAAGAGAATTATGTTCAAATTACTACTCTCATTGGCCAAAATTGGCCATGTGCCTTGCTTTTACCAAAATAAATAAATAAATAGAATTGATACGGTCAGCATTTTTATAGCATAGGGCAGACTTTGACATTTTCTTTTCCATCACCGCAGCCCTCAGTGTTTCCGGACAGTTCCTGTTCCATAAGCTTCTAGTAGGTGAATAAATTCTCTAAGCAGAGCCCATGTAAAGACCCTCACTGAGCATGGAGGATGAAATAAATAAAAGTTTCCTGTTTTAAACCACTACAATTGTGGTGTTGTCTGTTGAACCTAACATCGCCTATTCTGATACATAAGTTTTCTCCTGTTGCTCTTAACAAATACAATTGCAGTGACTTACACATCCTTTCGAAAATGTGCAAGGGGACCTGAAGTTTAAATTCTCAAAAGTAAACATTTTGGGGAGCAAAAAATGTATGTGAGAGAAACATCCTTTGGAGAAAGCATTTTTTAAAATGGTATTTAAAATTTTTTTATCTGTATTGGCTTCAGAATCACATACATATTATCAAAAACCTTTTCTATAAAATTATAAGTGTAGACACTTAGAATTTTTCTAACAGATTAAAATCTTCCATGCAGAGTTTCAGTGGGTTTTGAATCTAATTTAAAAATCTAACATCTGATTGAAAAAACTACTAACTTATGTAAGGAAAGGTATACATTTACAAAGGAAATTACGGTACTAAAGGAGGAACATCATATGATCATACTGCTGGATGTATACATAGTATTTGATAAAGTTCAGCACTCAGTAGTAGAAAAAACAACTAGGACCATAAGGTAGTTTTCTTAATCTGAGAGATGGTATCTATAAAAAATATTTGGCAGAGTTTATTCTTAAGTGTGAAATACTAAAAACTTTCTACTTGAGATTAGGAATAAGAGGATGTCAGCTTAGCTTACAACATTTCTATTAAACATTGTACTGAAGGTCTTACCCCGTGCTGTAAGTCATGAAAAAGAAGAGTTAGAGACAGATCTGCCTTTTTTTTTTTTTTTTTTTTTTTGCCGTACGTGAGCCTCTCACTGTTGTGGCCTCTCCCATTGTGGAGCACAGGCTCCGGACGCGCAGGCTCAGCGGCCATGGCTCACGGGCCCAGCCGCTCCGCGGCATGTGGGATCTTCCCTGACCGGGGCACGAACCCGTGTCCCCTGCATCGGCAGGCGGACTCTCAACCACTGCGCCACCAGGGAAGCCCCTGCCATTTTTAATAGTTGACATGACTGTGATTAGAGAAAATCCAAAAGAATGAATAAATGACTTAATCAGCAAATTTAGCATGATCACTGGATATAAGATCAGTATATAAAATCAATTGCATGTCTATATATCAGCAACAGACGACTAGACATGATATTTTTAAAAGTTTTCAACTATGTAGGGAAAATGTTACCATTTTATAAACCAGCAAACTTCTAGGAATAGATCTAATTTTTCAACAGCCGCTACTACAAAACTGCCACAAGTGCTACTACTCTATACGAAAAAGAGTGGCATACCATTGACAAAAAAATATTAAAGTAGGCCTAAGTATAGAAATTTATGATGTTTACTGATTGAAAGATTCAGTACTATAAAGATGGCAGTCCTACATAAATTGATATATAGCTTTACTGTCATCCCAATAAAATGTCTACCTATTTTGCGTTTTCGGAAATTAACAAGTTCATTTTAAAATTTATATGAAATGCAAAGGAGAATCATTTAAGTAACAGAAGATGAATTTGGTCTGTGCTGTTATTCTCACACTCACTAGAAAGCGCTTTTCCTCCTCTGACAAAATGAGGGAAAATCCAATTTCCTTTGGCACCACAGTTTGTCAAAATACTTTTACCTCCCCCCTGCCGCCTGCCCCCCGCCCCCGTTCTCTGTTGACAGTCTCTGCAGTTACCTTAATGTAATGCTAAGAAACCACTTTTTTTTTTTTGGCCTAGGGACCTTTAGTTGCTTCAAAACTTAGTCTAGGGAGCATAGGTAGCTGAATTAAAGCTTGCTTAAAGTTTCGCCACGTCATTAAAGACTACGTATTAAATAAAGACCTCCTTGATCCAACAGACAAAAGAACCTGCTTAGAGTTGTACCTTTAACAAAATAATTTTTTTTTTTTTTTTTTTTTTTTTTTTTGTGGTACGCAGGCCTCTCACTGTTGTGGCCTCTCCCGTTGCGGAGCACAGGCTCCGGACGCGCAGGCTCAGCGGCCGTGGCTCATGGGCCCAGCCGCTCCGCGGCATGTGGGATCTTCCCGGACCGGGACACGAACCCATGTCCCCTGCATCGGCAGGCGGACTCTCAACCACTGCGCCACCAGGGAAGCCCTAACAAAATAATTTTTAATAAAACTAATACATCTCAGCAAGACTAACTAATTGCTATCTCTGCTTCCAGAATCCAAATGGCAATAAACAAAATTCACAAAAAGCCTGGCGTTCAATATTATATTCATATCCAGATGACTCTTTCTTACTCTGAGGAGTGCCTTCCCCAGTAATTTTCTATCTCATCAAACTCCTGGTCTCAGCTTAAGGTAAATTTCTGGGAGCTTTCACAGCCTTCTCATTCTGAGTTAGGTGCTTCTCCTCTGTGTAATCTTGGGACCCTGCTTATTTATGTCTCGTGGATCATTGTAACCATTGTGTTATAGAAATTTTAAACTCAATACATTTGTATTCAGTTCAGCTGAGCTTCAGAATAAAAGAGACCCCAATGTCTCAAAACCAATACAATGTCTCAAAAACAATAGAGGTTTACTGATCACTCAAGTTAACAGTTCAAGGAAAGTATGTCTAGTTCTCAGGTATCTCTCATCCATGAACTGAGGCACCATCTGCTTTCTCTAGGACAGCACAGTCACTTGCATTCAGTGGCAGGAGAAGATAAAACAAGAAATATGCACAGGGGAATTTTTTATCCAGGTCTGGAAGTGGTACACATCACTGCAGTTATATTCTCTTGCATAGAGCTCAGTTACGTGGTTCATTTAACTACTGGGGACTCTGGGAAATGTAGACAGGGTATGTGGCTAGCCCATATTAGAAACCTCTGACAAAAGGTTCAAACCAAATTCATTGTTTCCTGACACCTCTTCCCTTTACTATCCTCCTAATGTGTTTGATTATATCTCCCTCCATTCATTCTCTAAATGTATAAAATGTAGAATCTTTATTTTACTCTATTTGATTATGGAGTCAAAGGAAGACCATTCGGCTCTTTGAGGGTGCTGTCTCAACAATATACAAATGGACCTCTCTACACTGAAGTGCATTGTTTTAAACCATTACCCTAGTGTAGATAACAATATCTCTTACATAATCATTTTGAAAGTCAAACTTGTCTTACCACCACTAGTGCTTCTTTATTAAGCAACCTTTCCAGAATCTAAGCAAGGAGTTTTCAAACTTTATAAATCTGCTATGATATTCTCTTAACTGAGTCTCCATTATGAGTTCTGTTTTTAGGGGTTCCCATTTCCTAGGGATTGAAATTAAACCCCAATATGGTGTTCAATGCCTTTCATAATCAGAATCTGCTATCTCCAACAGCGTTCCCCCTTCTCCTTACCCGCTGTACTTCAGACACAGGATACTATTTCCTGCCCTTGAATAAAACATGCAATTTTCGGTCTCTGAATCTTTCCTTCCTCTGCCAAAAACAGCCTTTTCCCTTACCCCTTCTCTCATTTTCCTTCTCTGCCTTGATATAGCTAACCTTAAGGTATAACTCAAATGTTACATATTTTGCAAGGCTTCTCTTTCTTAATATCCATAATCTCAATCACTTTTTCCTTTTTGCTCCCACAGGAAATGTTTACAGTTGTTTTACACCATTTATCACTGTGGACTTGCATTGTAGTTACTTGTGAATGTGTGTCTCTTTACCTTCACCCAGGATTGACTGAGATTCTTGATATAGACTGAGATTCTTCATAGTAGTTATAGCATCTTATCCGCCTCTGTGTCTCTAGTGTATGTACACAAATTAAATACTTGTGGGATTGAATTGTAATAATCCGGGTACTCGTTTATCAATGTTTTAAGAAAAAACAAAAAGCCGAAAATCCCTTATGTGTTTTTTCTTGATTCTTACGAAGAGAGCTTCAAAATACTTCTTAGGAATTAAGAGAACATTTTGTGAACAAATATAAAAATCCAGGTATGAAAACAGAAAATTTATTATTTAAATGAATCTTTTCAAATAGCATTAATCAAGTGTTGTAAGTGGATATTGCTTATATACTGCTTATAAAGCCATATGACCAAGCCACACGGGCTTCACTAAGAATACACAATGAGTATTTTAAAATTCTATGTTAGATATACTTCAGGCTGTGAGTGATCTATATACCAAGAATACATTTTCTATGGTTATGGAAGGAGGGAGAAGAACCTACTAGAAAATATATGGATGAATACAAATTTGCTTTTGATGGGCTTATGCAAGAAAAACAGCTAAGGCAGTTTATCAGTGACTGACAAGTACTTTGCAAGTCAGAAGACTATTTTTTGATGCCAGAATTAGAGATCAGAACCACCTTTGTTCAATGGAGAATGCCACCTTTTGCCTTTTTCCAGACCCTCTCAGTTGCTGTACACAGACTGACCTAACTAATCTCTACCTTAATCAAGGAGTATATACAAAGAGCTCCAGCTTTACCAGATGGTTAAGTATAGAATACATCTACTGCCAAAGATCTGTTGTCCCGTGTATAATAGTGTGAGCTTTGAATAACCACGTGACCCCTGGGGATCAAACTGGTACCACCCTCTGCCCCACTGCCTCGGCCTGGGGTTCTTCCTCCATGACTCTGCCTGGTACTACAGTTGTCTGCTGTAGCTGAAGCCTTACCTAGAACTTCAGCTCTATTGTTTGCAGCTGACACTTTAACACTGTCTGAAACCCTGTCTTCTGGGTGACGAATTATTTTCTATATCCTCAGTACTAACTAGGATCTTACAGTGATGAGCTTTCCAACTCAAACCTGTTTTTCCCTGTTACCTGCTTTCTGGGCTCTTTGCCTGTGATCCAGATTTTGGCTTGGACTTCAACTTCTGACTTGATCAAATCAGAGAAGGCTTTGTCTCTTAAGTCACTAACAATTGGATAGCATGACTCTCTCTTCCTATCCTGTTTTCTAAAGAGCTAATCCTACAAATGGGTCCATTTCCCCAGCTTGCTCTTTTATCTTCTCTGCCTGCTTCTGCCCAAGTTGAGAAGATCTCCGTCTGTTTTTGATCCAGTTTTGGCCTATGAAAATGGTTACTACAGAACATTGCGATTTTTGTTTACAGCAGCTACTGTTCTATCTGCAAATGGACATAATTTGTCCCTTGATTCCTCTGAGGCCAGTGACCCAAGGGTTTGTGCATAATCACACTGCATTTTGCAAGTCTCTACACAGCATAGGTAGACATACGTATTAGCTTTCATTCCTGTTTCTATAGCAGAGGTGAGCTTGTCTGTTATTCTCTGACGTTTCATGTCTTATCTTATTAAGCTTGTAGCTACTATCTTTTCTCCCCCTTCCTCATTCCTTCTCCACACAGTCAGGGTAAGGGTACTAAGGCAGCTGGCACAAAGGAAATATCACAGTAGTTAAGAGGGCAGACTATGACATTTTGTCATTGAATTTTTTAAAAACTAGCTGTGTTTCCTTAGGCAAATCATCTACCCTCTCAACCTCAGTTATTTCCCTTATCTGTAAATTGGAAAGAATAATATATTTTATTCTGTTGTGAAAATTTTAAAACAGACTCAGTGTAAAGAGCCTGTTATAACACTCAGCATACTAAGGCTTAGTGGATGTTAGCTATGATTACGGTAAGCATTTAAAATGTTTGTTAAATAAATGAGACTAAATAAGAAATCATTAGACTAGGAAAACAATTAAAGGGAAATTATTGTCTATGGAATACAAATTAAGAGTAAGACTACTTGTGCAAATAAAATCCAGGAGGATATTTTGATGTAATGATACTTGAAGGGGGAAGAAAAGTTATCAGGAAAACATTTTATTATTTATTTGTTTCTGTTAGCAAGACATTAGAAACCTAACTAACTAAAACAAAAATGTATAGGAGAAAGTTTCAGTAGTGTGAGATATAGTCTAGTTGGTAAATTAAAGGTAATTACAGAAGTGATGTCAGCATCATGGTTCCTCTTTTTAGTTCGCCCTTTTCAATAAAAAGTTAGACATTTATTCATGAACAAAAGTGCCTTTGTGGGAGCTGTGGCATCCAGCACCATATGCCAAGGGACGTAAGAGGAGTCTCACCCATCTGTGTATCCAGCAAGAGGTAGACAGACTTTAGTATGGACTATGGAACCAGAAGAGAAGCAAACTTGCCCCAGCACCTTTTGCCACAGTTGGGAAAAAGCCTGAAGAGTGCTGACCCGAGCAGATATCCACAGACACGAGAGACATTTCAGAAGTCCAGCCTTCCTGACTTCCTGAAGGGGTATTCTAGCATGCCATTGGTGCAGTGAAGTTGGTAAGAACAACTTCAACAGTGCTGCCCCCACCCAAGGCAAGCCTGCACAGTGCTGAACTGTCAGGTGGTGGTGACCTGTCCCTCAGGGGAAAAGGAGAGCAGTGAGTGAGTGTCCAACTACCCCAGTGATACAGAACCCAGCTGGAGAAAACTTTCTCTCCAGCAGCACTCAGAGTCCTGAGGACAGGACCTTCATGACTGAGAAGAGGGAGGAAATCAGGAAACAGGGAAATAAGAATAACAAAGGGCATTACAGGAAAACAGACCATGATGCGTGTGCTCAGCAGGAAGTCCACCCATGAGTATTGGGGAGTACCACACATGTACACACAGCAGGAGCACTCCCTACGGGAGTCAGCAATCACCCCCAGTACCCTATCCACACCTCCTCCCACTCTGCAGCCAGCTCCTGAGTGCAGTAATGAGATGAGATCAAGCTCCAGTAGACAGAATATGCTCAGATAAACTAGGAAAAAAGAGAGAAGACTCAAATTATGTCACAAATGAAAAAGGAGACATTACAGCTGATACTACAGAATTACAAAAGATCATGAGAGACTACTATAAACCATATTATGTCAACAAATTGAATAACTTAAAAAGAAATAGATTCCTAGAAACACACAACCTACCAAAATTGGGAAGAAACAGAAAATGTGAGTAGACCAATAATGAGTAAGGGGATTGAATCAGTAATCAAAATGCTCCCAACACAGACGAGCCCCAGACCAGATGGTTTCAATGGTGAATTCTATCAAATTTTTGAAGAATAATTACAGCCAATCCTTCTCAAACTCCTCTACACTTCCAAACTTATTTTACAAGGCCAGGATTACTCTTTTACTAAAGCCAGATAAGGACACTACAAAAAAAGAAAACTATAGACCAATATCCCTGATGAACATAGATGTAAAAATTCTCAGCAAAATATTAGCAAACCAAATTCAACAGCACATTACAAAGGGTCATTCACCAGGATCAAGTGGGATTTATCCCAAGGATGGCTCATCACATACAAATCAATAAATGTGACACACCACAATAATAAAATGCAAGACAAAAATCATATGATCATCTCAATTGATGCATCTCAGAATACAACATCCTTTCCTAATAAAAAACTTTCAACAAACTGGGCATAAGGAGAACATAATTCATCATAATGAACGCCATATATGACCTACCCAAAGCTAAAATAGTACTCAGTGGTGAAGAACTGAAAGCTTTTTCTTTAAGATGAGGAACAAGACAGGGTATGCATTCTCACGCTCATATTCATCACAATACTGATAGTCCTAACTATAGCAATTAAGCAAGGCAAAGAAAATAAAGTGCATTCAAACTGGAATGAAAGAAGTAACATTCTCTTTATTTGCAGATAATATGATCTGCAATGATCTGAACTCCCCAAAGACTCCACCAAATAACTGTTGGAACTAATCAATGAATTTAGCAATGTTGCAAGATACAATGTCAACATACAGAAATCATCTGCATTTCCATATGCTAAAAGAGAACTTCTGAAAAAGAATTAGAGAAAACCGCCCCATTCACTATAGCATCAAAAACAATAAAATAACTAGGAGTAAATGTAACCAAGAAAGTGAAAGATCTATACACTGAAAACTATGAGACTTTGATGAAGAAATTAAAGAAGACACAAATGAAAAGATATCCTTTGTTCACTGGTTGGAAGAATATTGTTAAAATGTACATACTATCCAAAGCCATCTATGGATCTAGTGCAATCCCTTTCAAATTTCCAACAGCATTGCAAGGATCACAATTTTTTAAAAAAGAATCCTATAATATTTAAGGAACCACAAAAGACACTGAATACCCAAAGAAATCCTTAAAAAGAAGAACACAGAAGGAGGTATCACACTTTCTGATTTCAAAATATACTACAAAGCTATAGTAATCAAAGCAGTATGGTACTGACATAAAAATAGACACATAAACCAGTGGAACAGAATTGAGAGCCCAAAAATAACCCACACACACATTTACAGTCAACTAATATTTGACAAGAAAGCCAACAACACTCAATTGGGAAAATAATAATCTCTTTAATAAATGGTGCTGGGAAAACTGGACAGCTACATGCAGAAAAATGAAATTGGACTGGATCTTACACTCTCACAAAAATGAAGTCAAAATATATTGAAGGTTTTAACATAAGACCTGTTACCATAAATGTACTAGAAGAATTCATAGGGAAAAATCTCCTTGATATTGATCTTGGCAATGATTTTTTAGATATGACACCAAAACTATAAGCAGCAAAAGCAAAAATCAACAAGTAGGAATACATCAAACTAAAAAGCTTCTGCACAGCAAAATAAACAACCAAAAAGGCAACCTATGCAATGGGAGAAAATATTTGCAAACTATATATTGGATAAGGGGCTAATACCTAAAATATACAAGGAATCTATACAACTGAATTTAAAAAAGCCAAACAATTGAATTGAAAAAGAGCAGAAGAGTTAGGCATTTTTCCATTGATGACATCCAAATGGTTAACAGCTACATGAAGAGATGCTCAATGTTACTAATAATTGTGGAAATATAAATCAAAACCACAGTGAGATATTACAGTGAGGTATCACCACACACCTTTTAGAATGGCTATCAAGAAGACAAGAGATAACCAGTGTTGGTGAGGATGTGGAGAAAAGGGAAGACTTGTACACTCTTGGTAGGAATGTAATTTGGTTCAAGCACTATGGAAAATATGGAGGTTCCTCAAAAAATTAAAAATAGAACTACCATATGATCCAGCAACTGTACTTCACAGTATATACTGAAAGGAAATGAAAACAGATATTGAAGAGATATATGCACTCCCATGTTTATTGCAGCATTATTCACAATAGCTAAGATATGGAAACAGCCTGAGTGTCCATCAATGGATGAATGGATAAAGAAAATGTGGTATACACACACACACAATTAAATATTATTCAGCCATGAGAAAGAATAACATCCTGCCATTTGCACCATGAATGGAACTTGAATACATTATGCCAAGTGAGATAAGTCAGACACACAAAACCAAAAACTCACTTATGTATGGAATCTGAAAAAGCCAAACTCATGAAAACAGAGTAGAAATGTGGTTACCAGGTGCTCGTGGGTGGGAGAATTGCGATGTTGTTTAAGGTACAAATTTGCAACCAATGGATAAATAAGTCCTGGAGACCTAATGCACAGCATAGTTATTACAGATAATAATATTGTATTGCAAGTTGCTAAGAGACTAGATCTTAATTACTCCCACCACAACAAAGAAATGACAATTATGTGATGTGATAGAGGTGTTAACTAACACTAAGGTGGTAATCATCTTGCAATATATAAATGTATCAAATCAACACGTTGTACACCTTAAACTTACAGGATGTAATACATCAATTTTGTCTCAATTAAAAAAACACAAAACGTTTAAAAAAAAAAGTAACAAATGATACAAGCACGATGTATTCTAGACCAGCCTGCTTAATATAAATTTCTGTGCTGACAAAAATGTTCTTGGTCTGCAAGACCTGCAATGCTAGCCAAGAAGTACACCCCAATGTTCACAGCAGCATTATGTACAAGAGCCAAGATATGGAAGCAATCTAAGTGTCCAACAATACATGAATGGATAAAGAAGACGTGGTGGCAATCTAAGTGTCCAACAATGCATGAATGGATAAAGAAGACCTGGTGTACATATATATATATATATATGTGTGTGTGTGTATATATAATGAAATATTCCTCGGTCATAAAAAACAATCAAATTCTGCCATTTGCAACAACATGTATCCCTGACCTTCACCATTAGCAATTACAAATTCTATCCTGTCTGTAAATGCTGAATTATTTGTGTTTCCACCAGCTAGCCTTAGACCTATTTCTTTTTTATTTCCTCCTCTACTGCTTTATTTCTACCATGACATTTGGAACTTCTTACCACGCTCTTCACCTAAGTAACTGATATCTATATTCTGTTAATCTGTAGGAATTAAAGCTACACTTAGAATATTCTTAGAATGATCTATTAATACACAATTATTTTATTACATTCTTAATCATATTAGTGTAGTAAAAGGGTTCTTTATCTCCAAAGACTTTATTTCTTTAGTGCATCAATAGTTTATAAAACAGATTCTAACAGAAGGATTTTCTTAAATTTGTCAAAATTGGGAGTTAACAAAGTACTTCAATTCTGTGTTGTAGCACAGAGCCTTTACACTTGTCATTGAAAATTCCATTTGATTTCTCACAGGAGCGTTGTGTTGATACTTAGATTGTATCAACAGGATTGAAAATGTTTGATCTATAATGCATATTTGGTTTATGACATTTCTCTAATTCATTTATTTTTCCATTAAATATTTTTTTTCCTCTAGCCTTCTTCCTTTTTTTCAAAGGAATGTGTTCTTTTGACTTTTCAATCATTTATAAACTTTTCATATCTCTTGGTTCAGAGTGTTAGAGTTCATTTTTATTTCACAACTCTGTATAGTTCTAATTCTTCTGAAAACAACTAAAAGTAAAATCTAATTAGATAAAAAGAAATTGGCAGTTGCAATAAAGTATCTGTTCAGATTTGCCGTAACTCTTTTTAATATCAAGTTCATGAACTGAGTTTTCAGTGAGTTCATCATGAATATAAAAAATTTACTCTTTTTGACTTCCGGTTAAAAAATCAGACTATATGCATTCCTATGTCTTTTCAATTTTTTAAAAGACAGAACATGGTTTTCTTAATGTATTATGTCTGGAGAGCTGCATATATTTTTCTTTTTTCTTCTAGTTTTATTGAGATATAATTGACATACAGCACTGTATAAGTTTAAGGTATACAGCATAATGATTTGACTTAATATATCATGAAATGATTACCACAGTTTAGCGAAATCCATCATTTCAAAATAGATACAAAATTAAAGAAATAGAAAAAAATTTTTCTTGTGATGAGAACTCTCAGGATTTACTCTCAACAACTTTCATATGTAACTCACAGCAGTGTTAATTGTATTTATCATGTTGTGCATTACATCCCTAATACTTATTTATCTTATAATTGGGAGTTTGTACCTTTGTACTGCCTTCATCCAGTTCGCCCTCTCCCCACCCGCCAACTCTAGTAGCCACAAATCTGATCTTTTTCTATGACTTTGTTTTTGAAGTATAATTGAAATACACTATGTCAGTTCCTGGTACACTACATAGTGATTCTATATTTCTGTGCATTTCAAAATGATTATCATGTTAAGTCTAGTCACCATGGCATACATTTCTCTAAAGAACTTAAATACTGACCCAATCCAGAGAGAGACAGATTTATTCAGCCTGTACTGCATAACCCTGTCTATTTAGTCTGATCTATGGTTTTTAAAATAGTATTTTAGCAAAACATATTAGCAGATCACATTTTGCCACATTCAGTATTTTCTTAATAGCTCTGAAATGATTGGTTGTTTCAAGTTTATTCATTGGTTAGTGTACCCATATGATTATGCATACATCCATCCTTGCTTCTCTCCAAACTCACATGCACTTGGATAGTAGTGTATCCCAGGAAAGCCTGTCTTTCTGGGAAGTTATCATGCTCATCTAATTATACAGAAGTTTATCCATGAGGTTTCAACTTAGTGAAATCAGTGAGAACATATGGAAACAAATATGTTTGGTTCTTCATGACTGATTTATACCTGCATCATGTATTAATTAACAAGGAAATTTTACATCATACTAGAAACCTAGGTATAAAGCCTGTATGAGGTAAGTGATTCTATTTTTTATCTGTAAGAATTATTTTCTCTGTAAATATAATATTGGAAGATACTTTGTGAGGGCATCTCACAGAAAAATAATTTTATAAGTTACAAATGCAACAAATATGCAAAACTTCTGTGAAACAGCAATGAATGTGTAAGTATTCAAGTCATGGTTCTTCTTATTACAGGGTAATATTACAATACTTTCATCAAGACACAAAAGAAGTTGGTTGCAGGAAAAAATGGCAATATACAAGAACCCAGCTTCCCCATCCCCCCACAAAGATCAATGACTGGACAGCTATTCACAAACAAAAAAGACTCTGGAAGACCACTTAGGAAATTTTAGCAACACCATGGAACAAAAAAAACCCAGAATAATCACTCAAGAAGAGAAGGAATAAACTTCATTTCACCTGTATCATCACATCCCCCAAGTCAGCATTGTTCAGTGCCAAAAAGGAATTTCCTAGCTAGAAAGAGTTTCTCTCACCAGGAAAAGCAGCATGGTGTGAACAACCAGCCTCTCCAAGCACTGTGCAAAGGTCCTATTTTGAGTTTACTCCACCCAGACTGGCAAAGCTGAGATACATAGAGTCAGCAAGGAATGAGGAAGAAAAGCAGAGACCACTATTAGCAGTCACACATGGGCATGTTTGTGGTTCACAGAGACTTTGCAGACAAACACAGCAGCTTCCACCACTGACAAAGTCACCAGGTAGTACAACCACTGAGAACCTCCCTCAGATCTACAAGTTGTCACCCCAACAGGTGTTTGCATTTGTTAACACTAACCACCTCAATCCCTCTCTGCCCTTCCAGCTGTGCACCTGCATGGCCCAGTGTGGCCCCCATCACCAGCCTCCATGGCAGCTTGCACACCACAGAAGAACACACCAACATCCAGGGCCCCTGCTCATGGGTCTCGATCACACTTGGTGCTTGCTGGCACCACTGAGTCCACCTCTAGACAGCCTCTCCAGCTGTGCACCTGCACATTCCCAGCCAAACCCCTGTCACTGGCCTCCACTGCAGTGTGTATGCTCAGAGGGGGACTGTGAGGCTGCCTGTGAGTGCACTGATCCCAGGGTCCATGCAATTGCTTGCAGGCCCAGAGCAGGCCCTTCCTTCTGTTATGGCTGGCACCACTGTGCCAACCTATAACTAGCCCCTCCATATGTGCATCAGCATGCCCAGCTGCCTGACCCCTATCACCAGCCTCCACTGCATTGCACACATCCCAGTGTAGAATACACAGCCATAGGAGAGAACCCTGACAGCCAGGGCCTTGACAGCTGCAAGTGAGCCCATAGTTGGCTTTGGCCTTGCTACCTGCCTTGACCCCCATCACTATCAGTGTGTCTGCACCTGGCCTCTGCCACCATATAGGCACCTGCAGCTAGTCACCACAGCTGATGATGTGAAAACCACTGGCTCTAGACACCACTGCTGCCTGCCCTGGTTGTTAGCTACTGGAATAGGAGGTGCCCCTTAAGACCCTAACACCCTTTGTAGCCACTGTGGACCCACCACCCACCACAGTACTCACCAAGGAGAACACAATTGTTGATACTGTGAACCCCAGTGGCCTCAGAGACATAATATCCTGCCCAGACTAGGTGCTGCCATGTGCCCCTGAACTTGACACCCTATACAAGCAGACCCAGGGTCACAGCATGATGTAGTGTGCTCTTATTCACAGGTGAATGCTTCCCTTATCAAAATCAGTCCATAAAGTCTGGAAGAGGTGGCTGCTTCTTCAAATATGCAGACATCTGCATAAGGCTACAGGGATCACAAAGAATCAGGGAAACATATCTCTACAAAAGGAATATAGCAAACTTCTAGTAACTGACCCCAAAGAAATGGAGATCAAAGAACTCAAAAGTTCTACGTATGCTGAAAGAGCTACAAGAGAACACACACAATTAACATCAGGATTACAAACATGAATAAAATAGAAAGTCAACAAGGAGAGAGGAAAAAACATTAAAGAACCGAATAGAAACTTCAGAGGTGAAGAATACAATGACTGAACTGAAGAATTCAATAGAGAACTTCATTAGCCATCTTCAACAGGCAGAAGAGAGAATCAGTGAGCAAGAAGGCATACTGAAATGATCCAATCTGAGGAGAAAAAAAGAAAAAAGAATGAAAAGGAATGAAAAAAGCCTATGAGAATTAAGGAGAGGCCACCAAATTGATAATGTATGCATTATTGGAGTCCCAGAAGGAAAAGAGTAAGAGAAAAAGTAGAAAGCTTATTAAAGAAATAATGGCTGAGAACTTCCCAAACCTGGGGAGAGGTTTGGACATCTAAGTTTATGAACTGAAAGGTCACCTCAAAATTTCAATCCATAAAGTTCTTCTCCAAGACATATAATAATAAAACTGTCTAAAACTAAAGACAAAGAAAGAATTTTACAATCTCTAAGAGAAACAAAAGATTTTTTTCATACCAGGGCACCCAATAAGGTTATCAGTAGGTTCCTCAGACTTTGTAGGCCAGGAGAGAATGGGATGATATATTCAAAGTACTAGAAAAAAGAAACTGCCAACCAAAAATACTTTACCCATTAAAGCTGTCCTTCAGAATTACAGGAGGAATAAAAACTTTCCCTAACAAACAAAAGCTGAGGGAACTCATCACTACTAAACCTGACTTACCAAAAAAAAAAATGTTGAAAAGAGTTTTCAAGCTGAAGCAAAAGATCTCTAACTAGTAACCTGAAAACATACAATACTGGTAAAGATAAGCATACAGTCAGATTCAGAATATCCTAACTGTAATATGGTGACATGCTAACTTAACTCTAGAATAAAGGTCAAAGGACAAAAGTATTAAAAGTAGCTATAGCATGAACAATTTGCTAATGGATACACAATTAAAAAGATATAAATGGTGACAGCAAATCATAAAAGAGGGGCCTAAAGAAACAGAGGGTTTTTTTGTGATTAAAGTTAAATTATTATTATTAACCTAAAATAGGCCTCTGTGTAGGGGGTGTGTGTGTGTGTGTGTGTGTAGTTTTTTATATAAGCCTCATGGAAACCACAAAGCAAAATCTACAATAGATAAACGAAAGGTAAATAGAAGGGGATCAAAGCATACCACCATGTAAAATTATCACTTTACAAAGATAGCCAGCAAAAAAAGAAGAAAAAAGGAAGTACAAAACAGCCATAAAACAATGAGTAAGGTGGCATTTGTAAGAACAAAAATCAACAACAAAAAAAACAAAACAAAAAACAGGGCCAAACTATATGCTGCCTACTAGACTTCACTTCAGCTTTAAGTACATGTATAGGCTCAAAGTGAAGGAATGGAAACATATTCCATGCAAATGGACACCAAAACAAAGCAAGGTAGCTATATAAGACAAATAGGTTTCAAGCAAAAATGATAACAAGGGATAAAGAAGGTAATTATATAATGATAAAGGAGTCAATTCATCAAGAAGGTATAACAATTGTAAATATATATGCACCAAACATCAGAGGCTTAAATATATTAAGCATATACTAACAGCTGAAGAGAAAAGTAGTAACCAATGACGTAGGAGTAAGGGACTCCAGATACCACAATTTTAGCAATGGATAGATAATGCAGGAAAAAAAAAATCTACATGGACATTGGATTTGAACCATACATTAGGTCAAATGAACTTAACCAACAATTTTAGAACATTTCACCCAATAATAACAGCATACACATTCTTCTCAACTGCACATGGAATATTATACAGGATAAATCACAAGATAGGTCAGAAAACTTCTTAGCAAATAAAGAAGATTGAAATCATACTAAGTGTCTTTTCTGACCACAATGGTATGAAACTGGAAATCAATAACAGGAGGAAAGCTGGAAAATTCACAAGTGTGTAAAGATTTAACAACATGCTCCTGAACAACCAATGGGTCAAAGAAAGCCAAAAGGAAATCAAGAAACATCTTGAAACAAATGAAAATGGAAGCACAACCTATCAAAACCTATAGTAAGCTACAAAAGAAATTCTAAGAGAAAAGTTTATTGAGATAAACACTATGTTAATAAACAAGTAAGATCTCAAACAACCTCAGTTTATATCACAAGGAACCAGAACAAGAAGAACAAACCAAGCCCAAACTTGGTAGAAGGAAGAAAATAACAAAGATCAGAAGAGAAATAAAATAGAAGCCAGAAAAATAATAGAAAGTACTAAGGAAATTGAGAGCTGGTTTTTGAAAAAAAACAAAATTGATAAATCTATAGCTAGATTAAGAAAAAAAGAGAGAAAACTCAAAATCAGAAGTGAAAGAGGAGACATTACAAATGATACTACAGAAATACAATAGATCATGAGAGGCTACTGTGAATATATACACACCAACAAAGTGTAGAAACTAGAAGAAATGGATACATTCCTAGAAGCATATAATCTACTAAGGTTGAGTAATAAAGAAACATAAAACCTGAACAGACCAATTACTAATAAGGAGATTGAATCAGTAATCAAAAATCTCTCAACACAGAAAAGCCTCAGTCCAGATGGTTTCACTGGTAAGTTTAATCAAACATTTAAAGAAGAATTAACACTGATACTTCTCAAAATCATCCAAAAAATGGAAGCGGAGAAACCATTTTCAAACTCATTTTACCAGGTCAGCATTATCCTGATACCAAAACTAGATATGGATACTACAAGAAAAGAAAACCACAGACCAATATCCTTGATGAATAGAGATACAAAAATTCTCAACAAAATATTAACACACCACATTGAACAGGATCATTCACCATGACCAAGTGGGATTTGCCCCTGGGATGCAAGGATGGTTTAACATACACATATCAATAAGTGTAATATATCACATTAAAAGAAGAGAAATAAAAAATCATATGATCCTATCAATAATCCAAAGAAAGCATTTGACAAAACAGAACATTCTTTCGTGATAAAAACACTCAATGAGTTGGTTTTAAAAGGAACATACCTTATCAAAATAAAGGCCATATATAACAAACCCACAACCAACAACATACTTAATGGTGAAATGTTGAAAGCTTTTCCTTTAAGATCAGGAAAAAGACTAGGGTGACCATTCTTACCATTTCTATTCAACACAGCATTGAAAGTCCAGAGCCATCAGACAAAATAAATTAATTAATAAAAAAATTTTTTTAAAGAAATGAAAGTCATCCAAATAGGAAGAGTAAAATTGTCTTTGCAAATGATATAATCTTATACATAGAAAATCCTAAAGTCCCCACAAAAAACTGCTAGAATGATAAATGAATTCAGTAAAGTTACAGAATAGAAAATCAACAGATAGATATCAGTTGCATTTCTATATGCTAACAACAAAACATTTAAAAAATAAAATAATTCCATTCACTATAAAATCAAAAACAATAAAATACCTAGAAATAAACTTAACCAAGGAAGTGAAAGAATGGTGCAATGAAAACCACAAGACTTTAATGAAAGAAATGGAAAAATGCAGAAATGGAAAAATGGACAAAATATTGGAAAGAAAGCCCTTGTTCCTTCATCAAAAGAATTAACATTGTTAAAATGTCCATATTACACAAGCCATCTATAGATTAAATGCAATCCCTATCAAAATTCCAATGGCATTTTTCACAAAAAACAACAACCCTAATATTTGTAAGAAGCTACAAATGACCCCAAATAGCCAAAGCAATCCTGAGAAAGAACACAGGAGAAGATATAACACGTCTTGATTTCAAACTATACTACAAAGATACTGTCATGAAAACAGTATGGTACTGGCATAAAAATAAAAACATAAATAAATGGAACAGAATTGACAGCCCAGAAATAACCCCCCACATACATAGTCAACTAATTTTTGACAAGAGGGCCAAGAACACTCAATGAGGAAAGGATAGTCTCTTCAGTAAATGGTGTTGGGAAAACTGGATAACCACATGCAGAAGAATGAAATCAGACCCTAATCTTACACCACTCACAAAAATAAACTCAACATAGATTGCATAAATTTACAACTTGAAACCACGAGGGAAAACGTAGGGAAAATGTTCCTTGACATTGTTCTTGGCAGCAATTACCTGAACATGACACCAAAAGTACAAGCAACAAAGGCAAAAATAAGTAAGTGGGACTATATCAAACTAAAAAGATTCTGCATAGTGAAAGAAGTAATCAACAAAATAAAAAGGCAACCTATGGAATAAGAGAAAATGTTGGCAAATCATGTATCTGTTAAGGGTTTAATATCCAAATAGATAAAGAACTCATAAAACTCAATAGCCAAAAAAAACACAAAAAAACAAAAAAAACGACCATTTAAAAAATGGGCAGAGAAACTAAATAGGTATTTTTCCAAAGAAGATATTCAAATGACCAATATGAAAAAGTGCTCAACATCACTAATCATCAGGGAAATGCAAATCAAAAACATGAGCTATTGTCATATACCTGTTGGAATAGCTATCATCAAAAGACAAGAGATAACGTGTTGGCTAAGGTGAGAAGAAAAGGGGGTGCTTTTGCACTCATGGTGAGAATGCAAATTTGTATAGTCACTATGGTAAACATATGGAGGTTCCTCAAAAAATTAAAAATAAAACTACCATGTGATCCAGCAATTCTACTTCTGGGTTTATATATTCAAAGGAAATGAAATCAGTATCTCAAAGAGATATATCTGCACTCCAATGTTACTTGAAGCATTATTCACAGTAGCCAAGACATGGAAACAACCTAAATGTCTATCAATGGATGAATGGATGAAGAAGATGTGGTATATACAAAACAATGAAATATTATTTAGCCATGAAAAAGAGGGAAGTCCTGCTGCTTGTGAAAATTTGAATGGACCTTGAGGGTTTTATGTTGTGTGAAATAAGCCAGACAGGGAAAGACAAATATTGCATGGTATTGCTTATATGTTGAATTTTTTAAAAACCTAGCTCATAGAAACAGAGACTAGAATGATGGTTCTTGAGGGGGAGGGTAGTGGAGGGGGGTTGGGAGATGTCAGTCAAGGGGTATAAACTTACAGGTATAAGATGAAAAACTTCTGGGGATCTGATGTTGAGCATAGTGATTCCAGTTAATAATACTGTATTATGTATTTGAATGTTGCTAAAATGTGTATCTTAAATGCTCTCATTACAGAAAAGAAATTATAACTGAAAGTGTTAGCTAATCCTATGGTGGTGATCATTCTGCAATATATAAATGTATCAAATCAACACTTTGTACACCTTAAACTTACAAAATGTGTCAATTATATCTCAATAAAGCTGGAGGGAAGACACAAAAGAAAAGCAAAGGAAAACATAGAGCATAATCTTTTAGTGAGATTTACACTATCAAGTATTAGAAATCTACATTGCCAAAAGAATTTCAAACTTATAGAAAAATTTCAAGAAAAGGCTATGAAATTTTGTATAACTTTCAACTTGGTTCCCCATCTGTTAAGATTTTTTCCTACATTTTCTTTATCTTTGTATATGTATATTGAATATATTTCTCTGAACCATTGGAGAGTAAGTTGCAGATAGGACATCTTATCACCCCAATAAGTTATTGTATATTTCCTAATAAAAAGTTCCATAACCACCATGTTATAATCATAATCACTAAATTATCACTGATACACTATCATCTGAATTACAGATCTTGTTAACAAACTAAACAATAATGTCTGATTAGAGCAAAAGCAAAAGTTATTGTGGTCCAAGATGTGATTCACTTAGTGTCATGCCCTTTAGCCTCCTTTAATGTAGACTATAATTCTTAGGTCTTTATTATTATCATTTTTTGTCTTTCATATCTTTGACAGTTTTAAAGAGATATCCAATTATTTTGTACAATGTGCAATAATTGAGTTTGCTTAATATTTCCTTATGATCAGATTCAGGTGATTTATATTTGGCAGAATTATCACAGAAGTGGTGTTGTATCATTTTCAGTTCATCTTGTCAGGAGAAACACATCCTCCTGTCTTAATCCTGTTTATGACAGCTTTAAGCCCATGGTTAAGGTGGTGGCAGCCAGGTGTTTCTATTTTTGGTTTTGTAATTTATAAGTATTTCTTAGGGAGATATTTTGAGACTGTATCTTGTTCCTCATCAAACTTTCACCCATAAGCTTTAGTATTAATTTATAATCCTTTTCTCAATTGGTGTGTTGATTGCCAAGATGTGCTTTTCTAACTGTACCATTCCTTCTGCATTTATAATTTGTCATTTCATTGTACAAAAGAGGGAAAGGGAATATGAATACATATATACAAACATATTAGCTAGAATTCAATATTTGCTTATATACTTTTTCAGTCTTTGGTCTGAGGATAAATAGTCAAAAACTGTATTCCAAATGTTCCTGTGCTCAAGTTCCACTTCTGGTTAGGATGTAGAATATAGCAAGAGATTCTACATTATTAAATGTAAAATCTGGGTAATCTATGCAATCAAATGCTTTTAAGGCTCATTAGCAAGCTACAAACATAAAATAATAAGTTGAACTGAATTTCATAGAAATAAGACCCCATGAGGAGAGATGGAGTACATAAACTGTGTCTCTATTAAACAGAGCATGAGAAGAAGAGGTAACAGATATAAAGGCGAGCAGAAGAAAAAAAGTAACAATTTAGTAAATCTTTAAAGGTTAAGTAGGTGCCTACCCAATAACTGAGAATCACTGGGAGTTCCAGACACAACAGGAATTATCACCTATTTGACAGTTTTCTTGGGAGACCGCAGAAGGAAGATTAGGGACAGGAAAGACACTTGAATTAGTATGCCTTAGTGACACAGACATGCAAACAGTAACTGGGTGCTGTTGGATGATAAGCCAGAGCTTATTCAGTTTCTTGGACCTTTCTCTCATTGGAAGTAAAAAAAAAAAAAAAAAAAAAGACTGTTGCTGGTGGAGTGTCAGTGAACTCTTCTTTACTGTATTCCTCCTCTCTCACTTGGGGATAAACAGAAGCAGAGGATATTTTCCACTGTGGAAAGGTCAGGAAACCTACTTGTGCCTAGGATCCTCTGATGATACAATGCAGAGTTCTGTGATCACTGAAGAAAGAGCAGCAAAGTCTTGTGCCCAGTTCTCTTCATAGGGAAGAAAATGTTAGGAATGCTCAGGAAACCACTCCTGGGGCTTAAGGGCACAATGTATGAAAAATCATGAAGATACTACAAGATAACTGAGAAAATGCCCCTAGTTCCCACTGTGAATCTTTTCATGAACTAATAGTTTACCTCTGGGGGAGACATAAGAGCATGGAGACCTTCTCTGGGTCAGACATGCTGAGGTTATTGAAAGCTAGGTTGGAGCAGGAACAGTAAGAAAAATATTCCTGTATCCCAAAACTCAGACTAGTCACAGAGTATTTACAGTCCACTTTTTGAGGAATTCAAAGTGTGTTACTCTGAAGGAAACTATAGCAAAACCAAAACCTAAAAACAAACCAACTGGCGGCTAGATTAACTCAATCCTCTACACTAATGGCTTAGAAAAGAAGGGGTATTTCTGGGTGTAAATATTATTTAACTTAGTCTCCACTTTTAATCACAATGCCTAGAATTTATTCCAAAATTTGAGACATAAAAATGCACGGAAAAAAAAAACGTAAGGGCTTCCCTGGTGGCGCAGTGGCTGAGAGTCCACCTGCCAATGCAGAGGACACGGGTTCGTGCCCTGGTGTGGGAAGATCCCACATGCCGCGGAGCGGCTAGGCCCGTGAGCCGTGGCCACTGAGCCTGTGCGTCCGGAGCCTGTGCTCCGCAACGGGAGAGGTCACAACAGTGAGAGGCCCGTGTACCACAAAAAAAAAAAAAGAAAAAAGGTAAGGCCCATTCCATTGTCAAGAGATAAGTCAATTCACAAAACCAGACCCAGAGATTATCCTGATACTTGAAATGTCAGACACTTTAAAATAACTAAGATTAATATATTAAAAGTTACAGTAAAAAGAAAATATGGACAACACACATGAAGAGATGAGGAATTTCATCAGAGAAATGAAAATTATATAAAACTGTAAGAAACTTAAAAAATGAAAAGATTATCAGAGATGAAGTGTTCCACTAGTAGGCTTTTAGCAATAAAATGGACATGTTCCAGGAAGAATCAGTGATCTTTAAGATAGTTTAATATAAATTATCCAAACTGAAAGACACAAAGAAAAACATGATAATCAGTTTAACAGAACATCCAAAACATTGGGCTATTGTCAAACCATCTACCACATGTAGAATTAGTATCTTACAAAGTAATGAGAGTAAGAACAGGACAGAACTATTCTAAGAGATAAGAGCCCAGAGGGAGATTCAAGATGTCAAAGGAGGAGGAGGACGTGGAGTTCATCTATCTCCACGGATGCATCAGGAATACATCTATCGATGCAACAGTTCTCACAGAACACTGGCTGAAAACTAGCAGGACACCTTGGACACGGGAAAGGACTATAAAGATCCCTGCATAACTGGGTAGGACAGAAACAAAAAAGGGAGGAGGAGGAGGAAGAAGCTGAAGCAGAGGAGAGAGTCCCAGATTGGGGGAAACCCCCTCTCTGACGGGGAAATCGATTGGGACAGAAGGGAAGAGTTGGAGGCTGTTGGAAGAGGGTGTACCGGCAAATCTGTGGCACGTGGGACAGAGTGAGAAATACACAGATGGTCCGTACCACGGCCCTACATGCCCCGGACTGGGACATGTGTTCACAGGTTTGCAAGGGGGCTGGGAGCTGGAGTGTGGGGATTGGAGAACAGGCCCGAAGCAAGAACTGCTGTTGGCTGTGGGGAGATAGACTGAGGGGGCGGGAGGGAGGAAATCTGCAGCAGGGAATGGAGGAAGACCAGACTGCCATGGAAGCAGGGCACTACTGCTGAGTCACATGCAGTGGGAAGAGCCACTATTGTAACCTCTCTCCCCACATGCTGGCGCCGGCTGCTGAGCAATAAAAAAAAAAAAAAAAAAAACCCTTAGAGCTGGCCCTCACATGCCAGCTGCAGGGCAATTAAAAAAAAAAAAAGCCCTCTCAGGGGTGGCCCTCACATGCCTGCTGCCAGGCACCAGAAAAGGCCCGCACTAGGGCCATATCTCTTGTGCCCATGGCCGCTGGCCTCCCTGCACATTTGCCATTGCTGGGGCTCCCATGATCCAAGCAGTCATACCACCTCTGCACCATGTTCTCACTGGGGCAGAACCAAGAGCTCCAAGGCAGCCTCAGGACCAGACTCCTGTGGGTGAACCACACACAGAGGTGGGGATAAAACCAAAGCTGAACCCCAGGGACTGGGCGACTAAGGAAGAAGATCCAAAATCTTTCCATCAGCTGTACAAGCTGCAGATTAAATCCCGATCTGCTAGGCAGACCCCACAACTATGGAATATCTGAGTAGACACTGAGTATTCCAACAAATGAAAACAGTCTAGCTCTGGCAGCTGTGGACTTTGGGGTCAAGCACATGCAGGAATTGGGCCAGGTCAGAGTCTGAGTGGTCCCCACAGGGCCCACATCAGGTCCAGAGACCAGCCCAGAGGCAGAGGAGACCCTCTTGGGGAGGTGGAGGTGGGCTGTGGCTCACAGTGTGTGCAAGGACACTTACAGCAGAGACCCCAGGAAAACATAATTATTACTATTAATTTTATTATGTTTTGATTCATTCTGTTGTTGGTTCTGGCTTTTTGTTTTGTTCCAGTTTTCTTTCTTTTACAAAAATTTGTTTGTTGTTTTGTTATTTTAGTTAGTCTTTTGGGATCTCCGTGTTTTATAACATTTTTTTTTTTATATTTCCATTTCTACTTTGCTTTTCTGTTGTCCTCTGTTTTTTCCCTTTTTATTTTATTATTTTTGAAATCATTTTTATCAGTTTGTTCTGTTTCCTTGCTTTATTCTTCAGCTGGCACACTGCTTTAGCTTTGTTTTTAGGTTATGTGTTTTTGTTAGTTTTAATCCTAATTGTTTGATTTCATTTTTGAGTTCTTCTGTTTGTTCTCTTGTTTTTTGTTTTATTTGGTTCTGTTTTTGTTTCTTTTACATGCGTGTGTGTTCCTTTGTTTCTGTTTGTTTATGCTTTTACCATTTCTCTGGGATTTTGTCTTTTTCTTTAGTATATTTTCTTTTTTTATATATATATTTCTATTTCTACATTGCTTTTCTGTTCTTCTGTCTTCTTTCCCATTACTCATATATATATATATATATATTTTTTTTTTTATCAATTTTGTCAGTTTGTTTCTTTGCTTCATTCTTCAGTTGGCACTCTGATTTGGTTTTGTTTTTTGGTTTTGTGTTTTTGTCATTTTTTGTTTTATTTGTTTGATTTCGTTCTTGGGTTCTTTTGTTTGGTTGTTCTCTTGCTTTTTGATTTATCTGGTTCTGTTTTTGTTTCTTTTGTGTGTGTGTGTGCGCACGTATTCCCTTGTTTCTGTTTTTGTTTGTTTGACTTTACTTTTAACCATTTGTCTGGGGTTTTGTTAGTTTTTTTTTTTTTTTAATCCCCTTTGTTGGCAGGATGAGTGACTTGTGGGGTCTTGGTTCCTCAACTGAAGTTGGGCCTGAGGCTCTGGGGTGGGAGCACTGAGTCCAGGATGCTAGGCCACTAGAGAATTCCCGGCCCTAGGAAGATAAATCACTGAGAGCTCTCCTGGAGGCCTCTATCTAAATCCAAGACCTGGCTCCACACAACTGCCAGCAGCTCCCAGTGCTGGACGCCTCACACCAAACAAGAAACAAGACAGGAACACAAAACCACCCATCAGCACACAGACTACCTAAAGTCTTACTAAGCTCACAGACACCCCAAAACACACTACCTGACATGGCTCTGCCCAACAGAGGGAAAACTCTCAGCTCCACCCACCAGAGCACAGGCACCAGTCTCTCCAATCAAGAAGCCTACACAAGCCACTGGACCATCCTTATAACCAGGAGCAGAGAACAGAAGCAAGAGGAACTATGACCCTGCAACCTGGGTAAAGGAGACCTCAAATACTGTAAGTTAGACAAAATGAGAAGACAGAGGAATATCTTGTAGGCAAAGGAGAAAAATAAAAACCCATAAGACCAAATAAATGAAGAGGAAATAGGCAAACTACCCAAAAAAGAATTCAGAGTAATGATAGTAAAGATGATCCAAATATCAGAAATAGAATGGAGAAAATACAAGAAACGTTTAATAAGGACCTAGAAGAACCAAAGAGCAAACAAACAGTAATGAACAACACAATAATTGAAATTAAAAATACTCTAGAAGGAATCAATAGCAAAATACCTGAGGCAGAAGAACGGATAAGTGAGCAGGAAGATAGAATGGTAGAATTCACTGCTGCAGAGCAGAATAAAGAAAAAAGAATGAAAAGAATGGAGAAGTTTCAGAGACCTCTGGAACAACATTAAGCACAACAACATTCTAATTACAGGCATTTCAGAAGAAGAAAAAAGAAAGGGTCTGAGAAAATATTTGAAGAGATTATAGTCAAAAACTTCCCCAACATGGGAAAGCAAATAGTCAATCAAGTCCAGGTGCAGAGAGTCCCATATAGGATAAGCCCAAGGAGAAACATGCTGAGACACATAAAAATCAAACAAAAAGAAAAAACATTAAAAGCAGCAAGGGAAAAGCAACAAATACTATACAAGGGAATCCCCATAAGGTTAACAGATGATCTTTCAGCAGAAACTCTACATAGACATAGCTTCCATAATAAAAGCTAAGTGAAGTAAGTCAGAGAAAGACATATATCATATGATATCACTTATATGTTTAATCTAAAAAAATGATATAAATGAACTTATTTACAAGATACAAATAGATAGAAAACAAATTTATGGTTACCAAAAGGGAAAGGAGGAGAGAGGGATAAATTAGGGGTTTGGGATTAACAGATACATACTATTATATACAAAATAGATAAACAACAGGGTCCTACTATATAGCACAGGGAACTATATTCAATATCTTATAATAACCTATAGTGGAAAAGTCTGAAAAATATATATACGTATGTGAATCAGTCTGCTCTACACCTGAAACTAACACAACATTGTAAATCAACTATACTTCAATAAAAAATAAATATAAGGAAAAGAAAGAAAACTTAAAGAAAGGTCATCAGGTAGGAGCAAGATGATATCAGATAGAAATCTGAATCCACACAAAATACAAGAGTGAGAGAAATGGAAAATGGGTATATTTAGAATGCAATGCTGCTTGTTATTAAATAGTATAAAAGATAATTGTTTAAAATAAGATAGTAATATATTACAGGGTTTGTAGCATACAGAGAAACAAAATGCATGACAGCAATAACACCAAGATTAAGTGGGAAGATATAAAAACATGGTGTTGTCAGGTTCTTATATCGTATGTGAGTTGTAATTATATTATTTGAAGTTGAACTGTGATAAACTAAAAGTGAATTTTAGAAAATCTATAGCAATTAGTACAAATAAAACAAAAACAAAAGCCAATAACGAGATAAAATAGATTAGGAGAAAAATCAAAATAAAGACAAAGAAGAAAAGGGTTAGACTAGCAAATAGCAAGATAAATTTTAATTTAACCATGTAAAATTTTTTTATTAAATGTAAATGAGCTAAACACTCTAATTCAAAGCAGAATTATTACACTCAATAAAATGCAATATCTAAATAGATGCTGTCTATAAGAAACTAACTTTAAATAGAAAAAAAAACAGATTAAATGTAAACTGATGGAAAAATATGCATGATGCAAACACTAATCAAAAGCAAGCTGGAGTGGCTATGTTCACATCAGATAATGTAAGCCTCAGAATAAGAAATATGGGAACCAAGAATGAGAGGGACATTACACAATGACAAAGAAAAACCAATTTACGAAGGGAAAAATAAATATCCTAGATTTATCTGCACCTAAAAAGAGGAGCTCAACCTATGAAGCAAAAACTAGTATAACTAAAAGTAGAAATGGATACAGCCACAGTTATAATTGAAGAATTTAACACTTCTCTCTCAATAATTGATATAACAAGTAGGTAGAAATCTCTAAGGATACTGAAGTTATATGATAGATCATATTCTGAGACATAAAATGCATTTAAGTTATGTGATTAGACATAATACAGCATATGTTCTCTATGACAGAATTAAACTAGAAATTAGTAAGATAGGAATCTGGAAAATACCCAAATATGTGCAAATTAAACAATACATTTTTTTTTTTTTTTTTTTTGCGGTACGCGGGCCTCTCACTGTTGTGGCCTCTCCCGTTGCGGAGCACAGGCTCCGGACGCGCAGGCCCAGCGGCCATGGCCCACGGGCCCAGCTGCTCCGCGGCATGCGGGATCCTCCCGAACCGGGGCACGAACCCGTGTCCCCTGCATCGGCAGGCGGACTCTCAACCACTGCGCCACCAGGGAAGCCCTAAACAATACATTTTTAAATAACCCATGGGACAATGACGAAATGACAAGAGAAAATAGAAAATAGTTTGAAGTAAGCAAAAATGAAACACACATATCAAATTTTTGTGATTAAGGTAAAGGAGTCCTTAGAAATAAATTAATAGAACTAATTACTTAAATTAGAAATAAAGGGCTCAAATCACTTGAACTTTTATTTGAAGAAACTCCCATGTGAGGAAACTTGAGAAAGGAAACCAAATTGAATTCTAAATAAGCAGAATAAAGGAAATGGTAATAATAAGAGCTGAAATTAGTGATTTATGAAACATCTAAGGAGCAGAAAAAATCCATGAAATTAAAAATTGGTTCTTTGAAAAGATCAGGAAGATTGCAAACATTAGTCCATAGTAACCAAAATAAATGTGTGACAGTGAGAGAGAGGAAAAAAAGCAATTGACAGTACCAGGCAGAAAGGCATATCACTTCAGATTCTACAGACATAGAAAGGGAAATAAGGAAATACCAGGAATGACTTTTTCCAAGAAATCTGACAACTTATAATGGACCAATTTCCTGAAAAACACAAAATACCAAAATTCATTCAAGAAAAAAAATACATGACCAAAATTTCCCTTTATCTATTCAAAAGTTGAAGTCACAGTTAAAAACCTTCCCACAAAGAAAACTCCAGGTGCAGGTGGCTTTATTTATGAATGCTACCAAACAAATAAATAATACCTATTATATACTAATGTTCAAGATGATAAAAGAGGGGAAACATGTACCAACTCATTTTATGAGGCCAGCATTAACCTTGATATCAAAACCAGACAAAACCACTCTCAGAAACCTAGAGACCAATATCCTTTATGAAAAGTCCCTGAAAAATGTTTAGCAAATCAAATGCAGTAATAGAGTGTTTTTTTAAAAAACATAGCCAAGTCATGTGTTAGTAAGCACAATTAAAAGAATAAAGGATACAGAGCCAAACTGGATTCAATTCAATTCAAATTTCCTCGTCATGTGACCTTGGGCAAGACAAGGAATCTCTCTAAGCCTTAGTTTCCCCAACTGTATGGTAATAATGCACCTTTAGAGGATTACTGTGAGGACTAAATAAATAAAATATAGTGTATCTAACATAATTTCTGAACATGGTAGGTACATTTTTTCAAATCTACAGTTAAATTATAAGTATACTGAGATCTATACTTTAAAAAATTCCCTATGGGGCTTAGCACAATACCTTCTACAAGTAACTGACTCGTGAAAAATTGGTTAATTGAAATAGAATTTTAAAAACTGTGTTCTACTGATCTTTTAGTTGGTTTTTAATTTGTGTAGAAAATGATAATTTTTAACCTATTGAAAAAACAGGTCAGGTTCCTGAGCATAAGAAACAGAAGAAAATGGGAAAAAGAAATGATCAATTTAGGGACATAGATGAATTATGAAAATTATTTTTTTAGAAGTAGTTGAGGGGAAGAAAGAATACAGAATTAAATTTGAGTACTGGTCCCTTAGCATACCCGGATAGCATTTATTATGGAATATTATAAAGAAAAACACCAGCCTGATTATTGAGAAAGCATTCATTCTGACTAAAACAAAACAAAACAACCCCCCCCCCCGCAAAACTGGAAGTAGTAATTATTGGAGAAGTATAAAGAACTTTGACTATATTTTCTGCCTGAATTATGTTTGAAGAGCTTGCCTTTATTTTGAGCCAATGGAAGAGAGAGCCACTTCATCCATAGGGCTGGTATTCAACATTTAGAATTTGTTAGAATTGCTATCACAGCAAAAACCAGCCATTTTGTATGTTGCCATAAAAAGACTAACACTTAATTCTCACAACTGCTCTATGAAATTATTATCATCCAAAAATGATTAGACTCAGAGAAATTTAGAAAACATGCCAAGCTCATCTAATTAACAATTCTGGAGTCAAGACTCAAATTCAAGTTTCCACATATTGGGGCTTTTTGTTGATGTTGATGTTGTTACCATGTAGCTATCTATGATGTTTAATTTAGTTTAAAATTTTACAAATTATCTTTGTCCTCACAAGACCCTATTATGTATAGTTAGCTTTTATCATTTTATAGTTGACAAAACTGAGGTCAAGAGAATTTGCACTTCTCCTAAGCAACACTCGGAGAAGTAGAGTTCAAATCTCAGCTTCGATCTCTCTGGCTTCAGTCTGAATAATGACAAAATTGAAGTCTAGGATCTCCCTGTTCCCAAATGCCTTTTGTTTGTGAATCTCTATAATTTCAAATGTTGTCTTTTATTCTGTTCCTGCCTGGCTTTCTCCCCACCCTCCCTTTAGCTGCCTATGAGAAAGCAGTTGTGATAACTATGAAATGATTGTGCAAATCCACTGCAACACAGAATGAGGATTTCAGAGAGAAGGAACGGAAATGACCAAGTCGCAATATCTCATCATCTCTACCCCAGACAATGCTTCTGAGCTACTCTGTAAAATCCAGTTCTCAATGATGGATGGGATATGTGGTATTATAAAAATGTGCTAAAATAATCATTAAGAAGAAATAATTATCAGGAATCCCACACACAAATAGGTAATACTATTGGTAGTGTTTAGTCTTGAAGACAAGGATTGTGAATCTCTGCTTGATGGGACATTAAAAGGAATGATGTCAAAATTCTATATCATATGGATATAAACATAATAAATTCCATTTAACTTAGCTGTTTTATTATTTATTATGAAACCTTTGAAAAATGTTGTATTACAGTTTTAACTATTAAATAACAGTAGCACTTGAATTTTGACTCTGTACTTTTCCGGTAAGACTTTATATTAAAATGTTCCTATCTGAAACTTTAATAGCTTGTTAATCCAAGAGAAGACTAATTCACTGGAGGCTGCAGAAACAGCTACTGCCTTTTCAAAGCCCCAAATCCTTTAAACCTCTTTTCTTCTTCATTTTAGAAACATGAATAGCAAGACAAATCTGGCAGCCAGTTTTTGCAGGCTATTTTTTCTCTCAAAATTTTAGGTAATGCATTTCTTATAACAGTCTTTACAATAAGCAAACATATGTAGAAAAGTCAGGTGTTAAATGAAGCCATGCAAATTAGCCATCTGGATTGAAAAACATTGTCTTGCCTAATATTGAGCTCAACATATTTATAGGTTTATAAAGAATTTCTAGCCTTTGGAATATTCCAGTATATGTGACCAATCCTTATGATTCTTCAAATGGAAATTAAGCTTGAGAGTTGGGAATAAATAGTTGACAAAGCCTTCATATTTCCATCCAAATCTCAAGGCAGTTATTTTGGAAAGAAAGACTAAAATAATAGTACCTAAAATATATATTTGATAAAATATTTGATTGTTACCCAATGCTTTTTAAAATTTTTCCAGAAATGCCTAGAGCCCACCACTGTGATTCCATTTTGGTTGTGTGAACATATGTGTTTAAGATCTCTGCTGATGGTATCTGTGAGAAAGGCTGACATGATAGAAACTAATGAACATTGCCACTGATGGGCAGGGAGCTTACGCAAATCAGACAACAAAGAGATCCTACCATTTAAGGAGGAACCATAGCATGCTTTCTCCCATGGTTTGCTGGAGACTTGTCTATCCACTTGTCTGAGGATGTCACTCCAAATGTTAAGAAAGGGAAGGGAAGGGATAAGGGGAAGGCAAACAAAACAAACTGATGCCCCATCATTCATTGGTTCACAGATAATATCTGAAATGTTTATTCTGATATTTATGACCTTGCATGTTCTAACTCTATTTACCTTTCCAATTTGTGTTGCAACAATTCTTACTCATTTATCTTTTGTTCCAGTCAAATGGAACTCATCACTGTTCCCCACACATGCCATATGCTTTCCTCCCTAGGTGCCTCTGCTCATGAGCTTACCTTGTTCATATCTATTCCCTCTCCCTAGCAACCAATTCATTTTCACTATTTAAATTTACATCATTGACGTGTGATTTACAAGCCAGAAGATGAACTCATTTTAAATGTTTTAGTGAATTTTGACAAATTATCACTACATTCAAAATATAGAACATGTCCACATGATTTTACTCATGATCCTTACAATAAAATTCGCTCTCACCTCCACACCCCTTCACATACACCCTGAAACGAAGGCAAGGACTGATCTGCTTTCTTTTTTTTTTTTTTTTTTTTTTTTCCAGTACGTGGGCCTCTCACTGTTGTGGCCTCTCCCGTTGCGGAGCACAGGCTCCGGACGCACAGGCTAAGCGGCCATGGCTCACGGGCCCAGCCACTCTGCGGCATGTGGGATCTTCCCGGACCGGGGCACGAACCCGTTTCCCCTGCATCGGCAGGCGGACTCTCAGCCACTGCGCCACAAGGGAAGCCCTGATCTGCTTTCTAACACTAGTTTTGCCTTTTCTAGAACTCCACATAAATGCATTCATATAGTACTTACTTTTTTATATCTATAGTTTCTATTGCTCAGCATAATTCTTTTTGAGATTCATCTGTGTGGTGGCACAGATCAGTGCTTCATTCTTATTTATTGCCAGGTAATAACCTATTGTATAAATATTACCAAATTTTGTTTATCCATCTGCTATTGGACATTTGGTTGTTTCCAGTTTTTGAATATTATGAATAAAACTTATAAATATACATATGTAAGTTTCTGTGTGCATATATGCCTATTTCTCTTTGGTTAATGCCTAGGAGGATTGATGAGTAACAAGATAAGTATTTAAGTTTTTAAGAAATTGCAAAAAATATTTCCCCAACTGGTTGTATCACTTAAACTCCTATCAGAAATGTTTAAGGTTCTCAATTACTACACATATTCATCAACACTTGATATAGTCAGTCTTTCTTATTTTAACCATTCTGATGGATGCCTAGTGGGTATGTCACTGTAGATTTTATGTGCATCTTCCTGATGACTAATAATGCTGAGCATTTTTTCATGTGCTTTTTAAGCAATTAACATGTCATTTAGTGACGTTTCTGTTCAAATCATTCATAAATTTTTACTTAACTGTTTTATTTTGACTTTGTTACTTTCTATGGATTCCTTAGAATTATATTATAAATGAACAAAGATAATTTTTCTGCTTCTTTTCTACCTACACACTGCATTTTTTTTCTTGTATTATTGCACTGGCTAGGGCCTCCAATACAATTTTGAATAGTAATGTTGAGAGTGGATACACTTGGCTTTTCCTATATCCTGGGTGAAAATATTTAGTCTTTCAACATTAAGTACGATGTTAGCTAGTTTGCCACAAGTTACTGTGTTGTGTTTGTTGTTTATCATCAGTGGGAGTTACATTTTGACAAAGTATTTTCTGACTCTGTTGTGGTAATTTAATAGTTTTGCTTTTTTGTCTATAAATATTGTGAATTACAATAATTACTTATAATGTTAAACTAACCTTGAATTCCTGGAATTGTACATTTGCCAAAAAATCTTTGAACTGTATACTTGGTCATAAGTTACTCTTTTTACATATTACTGGATTCAGTTAGCTAAAATTTTCCTAAGGAATTTTGTTCTATGTTCCTAAAGGATATTGATCTGTACTTTGGAATTTTTTATAGCTTTATTGAGGTATAATTAACACATAAAGTTGTAAGATATTTAAAGTGTACAACATAATTTGATATGTGTATACATTGTGAAAGAATTCCCCCCACTAAGTTAGTTAACATATCCATCACCTCACATATTTCCTCTTCTAGTTTTTATAAGAGTATGCATAAAATTGATATTTCTTCTTTGATAGAATTAAGCATTGGAGCCGCATGGGTCTGGACTTTTCTTTGTGGAAGGTGTTAAGCTACAATTTCAATTAACATAACAGATACAAATGATTCAGGGTATTTATTTATTTAGTGTTTTGCTAGTTTGGAATTTTTCCATTCCATTTATGTTGAATTATCGACAATAATTTGTAATAGTCTCCTATTATGCCTTTAACATAGGACCTTTTTTCTGAGCTCTCTGTCTAGGGATTTATAAATTTTTCTTATCTTTCAAAAAATAAGATTTTAGGTACATTTATTTTCCTCTATTTTTCTCCTTTTACTTAACTAATATGTTCATTAAAAAATTTTTATCCCCTTCCTTCTGCTTACTTTGACTTTACTTGGCTCTTCTTTATTATTTTTGAGGTGCTGGTTTAGATTATTTCAGAATTTCTTTTCCATGTAATGCTATAGGCACTAACTAAAATGCATTCTTCAAATGTGAATATGTGGATTTTTTTAACCTTCATTTAATTCAATATGCCTTCTAATTTTTCTTGTAGTTTCTCCTTCAACCCATTGGTTATATGAAACAGTGAGACCAAAACAAATGTTATTTGGAACTCTGAGCAATAAATGAGATGAAAATCAAGAAAGATGGTTTTGAATTTGCCTATTAATAGAGAAAACAATGCTTTTTTAGGAAACTGTATTAAACACTCCTGATTAAAGTTACTATTTTTATTCAACATAAATTTTACATACATTTGCAGAATTTTCACATGATATTGGGACAAGATAAATAAGAGGATTCCTCCTCTCAGAGTGGTTTTAGTCCAGTGGGGAGAGAAAAGGCAAAATATTCATACAGGACAATGCTGTACAATAGAAATATTTGTAATTTTAAGTTTTCTAGTAGCTACAATAATACAGTAAATAAAAGTAAAATTAAGTTTAGATACACAAAGTTAAATATTATTGAAATGTCATTTCAACATGCAATCAATATAAAATTATGAGTGAGACATTTTGCTTTTTTAGCACTAAGTCTCCCAATATTCAGGGTGTTTTTGATATTTACAGCATATCATAGTTCAGACTAGTCACATTTCAAGGGCTCAATAACTGCAAGTGGCTGCTGGCTACTATATTGAACATCCCAGTAGTATTGAAATATACAGAAAGTGCTAATTTAGTCCTCACAGGAATGCATCTCCATTATATTGGACATAGTGCATCTTAAAAAGATTAAGTAACTGGTCCATGATCTTTCAGCAAATAAGTAAAAGAGATGTGATTTGAATCAAAATTTTTCTTACTTCAAGTTCTGTGTTATTTTCATGACCCTTAATACAGCTACAGTTTCTTGTTTTCTGGCCTCCTTCTAGCTGCTGACTTCTCTATATCATTATTTACAATCATGTAATCAACATTGACGTGCTCTAGAGCTACCGAACAGAGAGTTGTAGCAAAGTGCAATTCTCAATGATGTGAATAAAGAGTAAGGACAGGAATGTAACGATGCTTCTCTTGACATAGCTGGGAATCAAGTTTCTATCCTTTGTATTTTCTTTACTTCCTAAAAGAAGTATACAAGTACATTGCAAAGGTATGGTAATGTGTTCTGACTGTCCTAGTCCTGAATCTATTTCCCTGCTTAGGGTTTTTAAGAATAGGTGAGAGGGACTTCCCTGGTGGCACAGTGGCTAAGAATCTGCCTGCCAATGCAGGGGACACGGGTTCGAGCCCTGGCCTGGGAGGACCCCACATGCCACAGAACAACTAAACCTGTGCACCACAGCTATTGAGCCTGAGCTCTGGAGCCCGTGAGCCACAGCTACTGAGCCCACGTGCCACAACTACTGAAACCCGCGTGCCTAGAGCCCATGCTCCGCAACAAGAGAAGCCATTGCACTGAGAAACCCGTGCACCACAATAAAGAGTAGCCCCCGCTCGCCACAACTAGAGAAAGTCCATGCGCAGCAACAAAGACCCAACACAGCCGTAAATAAGTAAATAAATAAATAAAACTGCATAACCTAACAGGATAAAAAAAAGAATAGTTGGGAGAATTCTACTTGGACAAGAAGAATAATAATATAGACTGTGTTTGGATAAAGTTATTAAAATGGGCTTGCCTATAAACCATTAGATTAAAAAGTTCTTTCCTTATTGACCAAGAAACTCAGAATAGTTGACAGGTTTAAGGGTCTTGCATCTAAGCAAAGTTACCTACACATGTCCCTAGTATGGTCTAGACTTATTTTTAAGCCACTAGATCAATGTCATTTTGGGGATTAACTTTCTTCGTGAACAAAGAAATCTTAACATAGTGTGGGTGTGACATCTGTAAAACCCATGCTAAAAATGAAATGAGTTATGGAACAAATTTAGATTCACTAATCCATTCAGTCACCAATACATATATACATATTTATTAAGCATAAGTGACTTGGGTGCTGGAGTTGCTTACTGAAATCACAGGAGTTCTGCTCTCTAACTCTGTCTCTAACTACAAGTCTAATTAAATGTCTTAATCTCTCAGGGCTGTCTTCCGTTACCATAGCCTGAAACTATGAGCCTATGGCTCATGCTCCATTGAGCACATTAGGAACAGACAAAGTGATGTTTCCACAGCAGTCCAATTAGATGTATGGATACGCACAAGCATTAGATTCCTCACAAAAATCCCATAGGGAGCTTTGTTTGAGATTTCTGTTTACCAGCTCTTAGGTCTTCCTATACTCCTACTATATCTGATTCTGGGCACTATTTTTAATTCAAAAAATTTATTGAAAGATATTTTAAAACAGCTAAATAGAGTGATATATTTTTGGAGGGAGAGAGTCAATGTAGTTCTATATATTTATATATATAGTTCTACAGAGAGAGTTTTATGCAGAGAATTTTAGATATCTAGATATCTATAGTTTTATGTGTATATATAGAACATATACATATGTGTATATATATGTATATAAATATATATACATATACATTTTTTAATTTCATTGACCTATAGTTTGGGTGGAATTCCAATTCCAATTAAAATTCCAAGTGTTTTGTGCTGGCATTCTTTTATAAATAAACAGTTCTTAGAACAGTTTTTTTAAAAAAAGGATTCTGTTCATAGAATAAATTTGTCCTGAACTGTCCAGTTTTGTGAGATTTGACTGTTCAGTTTTACCTCCAGGTCAGATCAAAAATTCTGGAGGAAAAAAGCTCTATGAAAAGTGTTGAGTATCCCTGCTTCCTTAGATCCTGGGGAGGGCAACCGACATGAAACAGCACTTGAAGCATTACAGTTAATTTAACTCACCTCTCTGTACTAAGGCAATCCAAGTTTGCTAAGAAAACCAATTTGGGTGTTAGAAAGGGTAGGTTTAATAATTAGGCACTTATACCTTATTTTGATAATTAGAGAACTTTGCTAACCTGATAAGACTGAACTTCAGCATGTAAAATACTTTATCAAGAATGGTTCAAGATCAAGCAGCACATGTTGAAAATTGTGTCTTAAGTAAAATAGTGACACATGATGCAGGCAAAGGATAGGCATAATTTCGCTAATATGAAAGCAGCACTTGACTAGGTTCAGAGTGCTGCTGTTCAAGACAATGAAATAGTTACCCATGCTTGGGCAAATGTGGGTGAAATGGGGTGTGAAATGTGCTCTGCTAAAAGTCATAACTAAGAAAAATGATAAAGATGTGAACGTTGAAACGGAACAATAAGGAAGGCAAAGCTTATCAGAGCTGCTGATTATAGACACAGGTCGTGAAGCTGCAAAATAGCATTTACAGGTAGCAATCTCACATGGCGGTATCCGTTCAGATATAACCAGAATCAGGCACATTTTTATTTCTATTGCAAAGATCGTCTCTCTGCTAGTGCAAAAGTATGCTGGGAGATGACTGAATTTGCCAATAGTGAAGTGCCTGTTCTTTGGGGGTGGGGAAGGAGCAGAGAGGGCTTCTATGGGGGAGTGATGGTGGTAACCCCAGTGACCTCTTGAACAGAGAATATGGTGGCCAAGTATTGACTTTGCCATGGAGCTGAACCAAGGAAGAAAAAAAACCTTAGTTAAAACTATCCTTAATAATCATAACTCCCAGTTATATTTCCTTCCTACCTGCCTCACTATCTCCAAACCAAAACAAACCTTATTAAATACTTCCTCTGTATTACACATCATTCTTGAATCTGAAGCTTCAACACTAGACAAAATAGATAGTATTTTCTCCGTCTTACAGAGCTTATATTTAAATGAGGGGACACAGACACTAAAAAATAGATAAAATACATACATATGTGAGTAACAAGAAGTAAAACTTTAAGAGAGGCAAGGGAAAGAGACTGATGGAGGGAGAGTTACCTTAGAAAAGGTCATCAGGGCAGGAGACTCCAGTAGGGTGACATCTGACACCTGAATGAAGTGAGGAGTGAGACATGATGTCTGGGGGAAGAGAGCACCAGGCAGAGAGAACATGTATGTTTGGCTTTGGTCCCACTATTGTCTACGTCAGGAATGCTTTCGTAACTTCTCTGCCTACCAATACCTTACTTATCTTTCAAAGCTGAGATAGACTAGTCTTCCCTCATTGGTAGCTTTTTCGATTTCAACCAATTGGTAGGAGTTGTTGTCATGTGCCAGGCTAATTCAGCCTTTTATTTATATTCTAGAATAGCACCTGTTTAATCACCAAATGGTAAAGTATGTACTAGAGACTGGAAACAGGAAGAATAGGAGTACCTGCCCTCCAGGAGCCAGTGAAATTACACCGCCCTCAAGGAGTTTACACAGAATTTTAATTTTCTGTGTTCCTGTCCTCCTCCCTTACAAAGCTATAAGCAACTTGAGCAGAGAGATCAGGTCTTATTCATGTTAATATTACCATATCATTATAGCAGGCCACATCTTGCAAAGTAGTTTGTAGTCTAAAAATATTAAGTGATATTAATAGAGAGTAACACCAATATTCATCCAGTAGTATCAAGAAGTTTCATGTCAGAGGTAGAGAATGGACTTGAGGACATGGGGAGGGGGAAGGGTAAGCTGCGACGAAGTGAGAGAGTGGCATGGACACATATACACTACCAAACGTAAAATAGATAGCTAGTGGAAAGCAGCCGCATGGCACAGGGAGATCTGCTTGGTGCTTTGTGACCACCTAGAGGGGTGGAATAGGGAGGGAGGGAGGAAGATGCAGGAGGGAGGGGATATGGGGGTATATGTATACATATAGCTGATTCACTTTGTTATATAGCAGAAACTAACACACCATTGTAAAGCAATTATACTCCGGTAAAGATGTTAAAAAAAAAAAAAAGTTGCATGTCACAGTATAGTTTTAGCTAAGACGCTACTTGGAATGTGTTTCTTTCGCTTATGAAAGTAAAGTTCTCCCTTTACAGTGAAGAAGCAAAACGAGACCGAGGAGACGATGCTGGTGAGGCAGAGATCCTGCTTAAAGGAGGGAAGAGATATGGGAACATATGTATATGTATAACTGATTCACTTTGTTATAAAGCAGAAACTAACACACCATTGTAAAGCAATTATACCCCAATAAAGATGTTTAAAAAAAAAAAAAGACAGCACATAAGGCTTAGCATACGGGAAGCATTGTGAGGGGAATGAGGGGATAAGAGCTGCTACAGATATCAGTTGAAAAACTCAGTTCTTAAAGTCAGTTTTGAACAACTGCGAAAGAGGAGACCAAGAATATAAATATAATTACAGAAGGAGCTAAATCTAGTACAGACAACTGTGAAACAAGCTTTAAAGAAAAAGATGAGCAGCAAGGCTGCTAATTCTGCCTCTGCAGGATGCGTTCACTGTGTAACACTAGGGCGGACCCTTAACAATACAACACGATGTGAAGGAGACATTCTGGAGTTGCGCAACGTAGCAGGTACTACCCGCTTACCCCAGCACAGTCCAAAGCCTCAGAAACTAGGGCAGAACATGACTTCTTCCTTTGTCACCCAGGCTAAAGAGATTCCCCCTTTTGTCAGAACACTTTGTAACTGGATATTAGAATTCTATTCTTTATTCAAGTTGATATATTTTAAAACACAATATAATGCCATTTGCAGCAACATGGATGGACCTAGAGATTGTCATACTGAGTGAAGTAAGTCAGACAGAGGAGAACAAATAGCATATATCACTTATATGCGGAATCTAAAAAAATGGTACAAATGAACTTATTTACAAAACAGAAACAGAGTCACAGATGTAGAAAACCATCTTATGGTTACCAGAGGGGAAGGGGGGGAGGGATAAATTGGGAGACTGGGATTGACATATACACACTGCTATACATAAAATAGGTAACTAATAAGGACCTACTGTATAGCACAGGGAACTCTATTCAATACCCTGTAATGACCTATATGGGAAAAGAATCTAAAAGAGTGGATATATGTATATGTATAACTGCTTCACTTTGCTGTACACCTGAAACTAACACAACATTGTAAATCAACCGTACTCCAATAAAATAATAATAAACCCATGAAGTTCCCTCTTTCCTCAGTGTGGTTACTGCCAATATCCACAACTAATTTTCCCATTTTTACTAAACTTCAAATTAAATACTCCCTATTATAAGCGTCATAAATTATTTCCTGGAAGAGAGAATACTTCTTTATTACAATGGCAAAGATTCTGGTGCTCTTGGTGGTTAAAAAAAGTAAAAAAACATCCCTGACAGAATGCTGTTTCAATAAAGTTTATTTCTGTCTTGTGAGCTGCATATTATCAGAAATTGAAGAATATTTGGAAATCCTTGATTTTCATTTTAGCTGGCTTGGGGCCTCCACACTCAGCCTACATGCCATCTTTGACGACAGGCTCTAGGCTTTCTGCTGTCAGGACTTGCTTGCTCCTGGTACCTCATGTCCAACTAAATGTGGCCATTTTTTCTTGCCACACTCAGGTCACACAGGCTGGGACTTGGTCCTTGCCTTCATAGAAAATGTCCTGAACTAAAGCAGAGTTTTGGTGCAGTGTCGGAAGGATAGATTTTCTTGCTGCTGCTTGTGTCTACTTGTCTTCACAGCCCACTTTTCCAGGCTGAACTCTGTCTCCTTCGTGGCTGAGAGCCTGAGGCTTGCTACCTTCCTTCCTAAGCCTTTGAGGTTCTCTGGTTCCTATTCTGCAGGCTGCCTGGAGCATCGGTGACTTCTGGTGTCATAAGCACCCACTCAGACTCCAAGTCTGATCCTTTTCGGTACTGGATCCTCAACTCAACCACTATCACCAACTTCCAGACTAAAGGGAAGCCTTTCCCCATCTTTCTGGTCCCTTCTCCTAATGCTGGCTCCCCTGTTACCCCTCCTGACGGCTGAGCACATCAGCTGTTGCCCGTGGCCTGGCACCAGTGGGCAATTGTGCTCTCAAATTGTTGAACCTCTTGGTGCTGTCAGGATTACCTCAAAGGCGATGCTGAACAAAGCTACTGTTGAGTGGAAAACCTTGGGTCCCTGGTGAAAAAATGGATAACCAGTAAAGTTACAGAATTTTGAACTGAGTGTGATAATCTAATCAGCTCTCTTCTGGAATTATAGATGAAAAGATGTGATTATGATACAATCTGAGTTAGGAAATTATCATAATTTTTATTGAAATGAAAAACCAATGTGGATGTTGATTATGGAAGAAATAAAATCGCACAACTATATAGACATTGCGTTATCGTTTTCTGAGTGTGTGTAAAAAACTAGACACACTAGACACACCAGGGTCTCCACATGTATTATATGCCTTAATCCTTATAGCCAACATATTAGGTAGACACAATTATCAGCCCACTGCAGAAATAAATTCCAGTAAGGAGAAGTTAAGTAATGTGCTTATATTTGCAGAAATGCTAAGCAGAAGGATTTGAACTCAGTCAGTCAGGCTGGCTACATGGTGTGGTCTTAACTATATTGCCCATTCTCATACTAGTACATGCAAAGGAAAAGGCCAGGAAGGATATACTCGAGGGCACTAATAGTGTTCACTCCTGGAGAGCGGATTGGGAAGGAGGAAAGCTGAGAGAGAAATTTTACTTTTCACGATATATAATTCTCTATTATTTTCACTGATAATTTTATGTAGTTTAAAAAGGAATAAGTCATTAAAATAAGCAAAGTCCTTTCTGTGGCTTAATTCCTACTAACCTTAATGATTGGTTTTTGATAGAGTCATAAATAAATGATAATCTCAAACCTACACAAAAGTCACAAGTGCATGCAAAGACATTTTTCCCTGATACTATCGAGATTCTGTGGCTGACCTGATGCTCTACAACCCTCAAATATTTTAGTGTGTCTTCTCTAAAAAACAATACATTCTCTATGTAACCAGACTAAAACCATCAAAACCAAGACATTACCATTGATACATTACTGCTATCTAAACCTCAGTAGTCATTCAGGCTTTGTCACCTCAGTAATGTCCTTTATAGCAGAAGGATCACATTGAGACTCACAATACCTTTAAATATTATCTCTTTAGTTTCTTTCAATTTTAAACAATTCCTTGGTCTTAGCTTTTATGATCTTGACACCTTTGAAAATTACTGACCAGTTATTCTGTAGCATATCCTTCTACTTGGAATAAGCTCACATTCTTCATGGAGTACATGGGATACTGTTTTTTTTTTTTTTATTGCATGCTACATAGTGGCAAAGTATTTTAACTTATTTAGTTATTGATGATGTTTGCTTTGATCACATGATTCATAATCAAAGACTCCATACATCTTATGGTGTCTCCCAGACTTCACTGTAAAGTTGTTCATTTTGTCCTCTGAATTAAAAAGTATTTTGTGAGGAGGTACTTTGAAACTATGTAAATATCCCTATCTCATTAAACTTCCAATTTTTACACTTATCTATGTGAGCATAAAGACTCATGGATTCTTGTTTTTTCCGTGAATTATAACCCATTAATATTGTTTATTTTGATTTTAAATTGTTCCACATTTGGCCTGTGGGAGCCACTGCAAGCTGGCTCCTATATCCTTTTGACAAGTCTTCCTCACTTTCTGAGTACTTCTTTACTTTATAGCCTAAGATGTTCTGGGTTCATCTTCTTTTTCCTCCTGTCACAGACATGCTTCTTTCTATCAAGTAGTAGCACTAGATGCACTTGTTCTTTTTCAGGCAAAATATATGGATTTTTGTCTGAAAAACTTATGGAATCAAATTCTGAATGGAAGTTAAAACTGAAATGATAATCCGAGTTTAGTCTTTCAAAGACAAGTCTAAAGCAGACTGAGTAGAGTGCAATTTAGATTCACTCCAAATCCTTCTCGGAATCCCCTTTTGGAAAAGTGTTAGTTTTCTTCTCCTTCATTATCACCAAGACTTTTGGTTTCTCAGAACTCCTGACCTATAGTCACTGCTATTTCAGATCTCAAGACCTCAGGGGAAACTGTTGGGCTAAAACAAAACTAAAGTAACGATTCCCAAAGGTGAGAGGATGGAACACAGATGTATTTAGTCACTGTCCCCACCTTTGATCTAACCAAAAGACACTGGCTTCCTATGTATGTGCTTAAATATGACCTCAGGGCAGAAATGCCCAGGTTGGAAAGTAGATTTTCCTTTCTTTGGACTTACAGCAAAATCAATAAATGACATTGGATAAAAATTCTCAGTTCTAAAATGTATCATAGTCTGAATTATAAATAGACAAGTAATCATTGAGTAGCTTTCTAAAAATAGAAGAATTACCAAACACCAAAAAATTCTGAGTGTTAGCTCAGTTGATTCTAATGCATAATAAATCTGTAAGATATCACTATTATTTTATAAGCTATCCTATAATTAGATATACTTTATCTATATTAAAGATTCTGCAGTCTGAGTAATAATAGATAAAATACATATTCATATATATTATCTCATATTCTCCCTGAGAAACCTGGTGTGACAAGTATTATCAGTCTCATATGACAAACGTAGACGTGGAATCTCAAAGAGTTTAAGAGATTTGGCCCTGATTGATTGCCAAGCTGCTAACTGGTAATGCAGCATCTTCTAATTCCAAATTGTTACTTCTCTTATAATGATCTCTACATATCCACTCCCCAACCTTTACCTTTGCCCAGTCAGCACTTCTTACTATTTTTCTTAAATCAGTTTTAGGTTTACAACAAAATTAAGAGGAAAATATAGCCACTCCCCTATACTTTCTGCCACCACACATGCATAGACTCCTCCATTCTTAATATCCCCCAATTCCCTCTTGGTGTTGTACATTCAATGGGTTTTCTCCGCAGTTTGTCTTTTCCAAAACATCATATAGTTGGACTCCTGCAGTATAGCCTTCTCAGATTGGCTTCTTTCGTTTAGTAATATGCATTAAATTGCTTCATGTCTTTTTTTAAAAAAATATCAAACTATGATTTATTTCTACGTAAAAACAGATAGGCACGCAGTAACCACTAAATAAATGCTAGCTGACTTGAATGAATTACCACTCTGGAAAACCGACCACCCTAAATTTAATCCTGCAAGTCTTTCTGTAAATTGATAGCTCATTCATTTTTCAGCACTGATTAATATTTCACTGTCTGAATGTTCCACAGTTTATTTACCCATTCACCTACTAAAGGGCATGTTGGTTGCTTCCAGGTTTTGTCAATCATGAATAAAGCTTTTATAAACATCTGTGTGAAGGTTTAGTGTGGACATCAATTTTCAGCTCCTTTTTTTTTTTTTTTTTTTTTTTGGCAGTACACAGGCCTCTCACTGTTGTGGCCTCTCCTGTTGCAGAGCATAGGCTCTGGACGCACAGGCTCAGAGGCCATGGCTCATGGGCCCAGCCGCTCCGCGGCATGTGGGATCTTCCTGGACCGGGGCACGAACCCATGTCCCCTGCATCAACAGGCGGACTCTCAACCACTGTGCCACCAGGGAAGCCCTTCAGCTCCTTTGAGCAAATATCAAGGAGCACTATTGTCCGACCATAAGGCAAGAGAATATTTAATTTTGTAAGAAACCACCAAACTCTTCCAAAGTGGCTGCACCACTTTGCATTCCTCTAGCAGTGGTTGAGAGTTTGTTGCTCCACGTCATCACCAGCATTTGGTGTTGACAGTGTTCTAGATTTTGGCCATTCTGATGGCCATACACAATCACTTTTGAGGAAATCATTTTAACCTTTTAGTTGGGTTCAGTTGACCAGATTTGACACACATGTCACCCGAAACTGATCAAAGTGATATTAAAGCATTAAAAGAATTACATTTTTAAAAATAAATGTGCGATTTTTTTCCTAAAACAAGTAGAATCAGTAGGCCCATGATTGTTTCATACACAATAAAATATGTTTTTATCTCATGGGGCTTTTTAGTCATAAAAAGTGAAGAATTCTGTTTCGTGGAGATTCTACTAGCAAAAGAGGAATGAAAAGTCATGATCCATTGAGAAAAAACGGAAAATTAATAATATGATTTCTAATAGGAGTCGTTGTGGCAGATAAGATTCTGCAGACAGAGAAAGCAGAGGTTTAACTAGTCATGACATTAGGTGTTGATTATTTGTTTATTCTAAGTGCTGTTTCAGCTTCTGTTATATCAACCACTGTCACAGCTGTCGTAAGAAAGCACTTAATTTATAGAGTCAGGAACCAATGGGGAACTCAAAAGCTGTGTTTTGTTTTGGAAATTTTGACTATTTGGGCAGATAATACAAAATGTTTCTATCAACCAATGAGTTAAAATGTCATATAATTGCCTCTTTGGCCACGTTAGGCCCAAGACAGGAGAGAAACAAGACTTCATAGCCTTTTTTTTAAAAATTAAGTGATTTCTTCACAGCATTCCCAAATATTCAAGAAGCCAAAAGATATATTTTCAGCATTTGCTTTCTCCAAATTGTATTTTCTGTAGAAGCAAGACAAATGAAAGACATGTTTTTTAACTATCCCATGCTGTTCAGAGCACCACAGTTTGTAAATTTTTAAGTGGAAATGGAAATTGCTTTTATTTCCCTGATTTTTATTTGCAAGTTTCATGCCCCAAACCAGTGTGCCTTCTGATCAAAAGTGACAGCTAGAAGTAGCAACCCATTTAAGAGTGACATATTGTGTTACACACAGCACATCTCTAGTTTAGGGAATTAAAGAACAAAAAATATTCAAACAGAGTAGGGAAAACTACCATTTATCTTGATTTTTTTTCCCTTTGTCCCTTTCCTGAATATTCTACCTCAGTTTTGCCAAACTTTCCCCTGACAAAAATAAAGTGAAGGAAACCACACAAAAGATTAGAGGAAGTAGAAAAATTCTCAAAGGGATAACTGATGTGTGTTTGCATCTGTAAAAAACCAATTGCTTTGAATTTAATTTCTTTACACAGAGCTACAGAGGTATCACTTATGAAACTTGAAATTATATCAAATACTGCTGACCAGCTCAGTTGACATACTTGTTTGACTACATTTGATTTCTAAATCTATATTCAAATATATCATTCCTTCATTTACATGAGGAAGAAAAGAAGATTCACCCTCCTCTATTTTTGTTGTATTTTAAATTAGTTTTTTGGGGGATATTTTGTTTCTTTATAATTAAATGCATGCAGGAAAAAAAAAAACCTTGCTCTTATCTTGGAACACTAGAATAATGCAATTTTGTTTTGTGCATATAAAATGAGTTTTAACAGGGTATCTAACACTGCGTTCTGCTGAAATAAGTCTGAGACAAATATGTGGATATAGGTGATGTTTTGGGGAAGGTAATCCCAGGAAGCCAAACTGATAGATGAGGAAAGTAAATGCAGAAGGGAAAGCAAACAGAAGGCTGCATAAGTGAGTTGGCCATCACTATGGACAGTTAGTACTCTCCCACAGTTGTCTCTGGCAAGTCTTATAAAATATATCTTAGAACTGTCTACCCAGGTGATGAAAGGCAAAAGCCTTTGACCATCAGTTCCTGTACAACTTATCCAGGTTGGTTCACGAAGAGTTAATTACCCTGGACTTCCTGGGTACATATGCATGAGTGCTGATCAGGATGCTGCAGGGTTTCATATACAATGGTATCAAAGAAGTACCATAGCAGAAATCAAGTAGTAATCAGTGTGTTCTGAGGTGAGGATCTGCTTATTGGTCGGTACAATACAACCTTTCTTGCAGTTTGCCAGAGGCTCTACTCAGCATCTTATACACAATAAATAAGATTAGTAGCATCAGATCTGCTGGGTCACATGGCCTGGTAACAGAGAAGCCTTCCCCACAGTCTGGACCTGTGACTTGGATCTGGAATTACAAAGCAGCTGCTTTCTCTGGACCCCACTTTAGACTAGTAGAGTTCCCAAGTCACCCAAACCTGGCCCATGGGCCAAATCCAATCTGCCACTTAAAAAAAAATGCTATTAGAACAGCAGCACACCCATTTGTTTATGTACCATCTGTTGCTACTTCTGTGCTATAGACAGCAGAGTTGAGTAGTGGCAACAGAAACCACTTGGTCTGCAAAGCTTAAATACTTACTAATCTTACTTTTCATAGAAAAAGTGTGTTAACTTCTAGAATAATAAATGGGACAGATGGAAATTTTCCTAAGTGTAGGATATGATGTCTCCAAAATTGGAAAAAAACCCCACAAACCATCGAGTGAAGTGCCTTACCTTAGGGCAATTCTATTAAATCCTTTTAATTTATGTAACTGATTTTAAATACAGTTGACCCTTGAACACCACAAGTTTGAACTGTGGGGGTCCACTTACACATGGATTTTTCCCAATAAATATGGACTACAATACTACACAATCTGTGGCTAGTTGAATCTGTGGATGTGGAAAGGTGGATACAAAGGGCCAACTGTAAAATTATAGATAGATTTTCAATGGCGAGGAGGGCCAACTCCCCTAACCCCCACGTTGTTCAAGAGTCAACTGTATAATCTTAAATGCAGATGCAGTAGATGAGGATCTCCTTAAAAGATGACCTAGAAGCTACCTGAATCTCAGAGTTCACTGAATTTGTAGATGGCTGACTTGATCCTGATACTCTTTTATTCAATGTTTCCATATTAGTTAACAAACTCCAGCCAATTCATAATACATATAATAACCACCTCGCCCATATTGTTCAAGGGCCACAGTTACCACACCATTGTTTTGCATCACTTCACAATCCATGGATGAGAATCACCATAACTGTGATGCTATCAAGTATCAGGGGATTTCATCATCCCACTTACCATCAAGAACTATGTCCACATTGCTGTCTGACCTGTGAGTGATCCAGCTCTATAATCCCACCCTAAAGGTCTGCTTAGTAGGGTCACTTGGGGCATAAACTAAATTAGTCTAAGCTTGGGTTCTCAGAAGGCAGAGCTGGAAACAAAGATTTACATGCAGATCACTAACTTCGAAATATGACCCCAAGGAGCAGGAGTGACACACTTGTGACCTGAAGCACAAAAGTGGATAAAAATCAATACAAAATAGGCATTACTGAGCTGACCACTGCTACAAGAAAATGGTGCTTAGCCACACAGCCCCATGGAACTTCCTGAGGATATTTTTGAAATCTGGGGCATTAAATTTTAAAAATATATCAGTCATAAGTGAGTACTGAGCCATTTCCATAGGCATTTAACAACATAACTGAAGTCTCAGAGCAGGACATGAGGGGTTAACTGCATGGGTGCAAAGCAACAGGATGGCAGGTTGCACCTGTGTGAAGCCAGTAACCCATCAGTGGCTTAAAGGGAGAGTTGATGAGCCAAATAGGAGATGCCCAATACATTATTTACTAATTTTGAATTTACCTGTTTTTGATTTTTGATAAAAATGGCTAAAACCAACACAACAGCTATATATTAAATATACAGTTGGCTCTTCATATCAGCAGGTTGTACATATGCAGATTCAACTAACCTCAGATGGAAAATATTGTGAAAAAAATTCAAGAAATTTCAAAAAAGCAAAACTTGAATATGCCATGTACCTGGAATTTATTTACATATGTAGTAGGTTATATGCAAATACTATGCCATTTTTTATAAGGGGTTGAGCATCCATGGATTTCATTATCTGTGGGAGTCATGGAACCAATCCCCCATGGATATGCAGGAAAAAATGTATTTAAAGTTCTGACAATCCAGCTTCTGGATTACAAAGATGTAATCCAAAAAAAAAAAACCCCAAACAAAAAAAACACACAAGTGATTCCAATACAAATAACAATCATAAATTCTGGAAAAATTAAGTGAGCAAAAGCAGGGAGGGGACCTGCTTTGAAGGGGAGTCAAATTAGAGGGAGCAATGGAATGTTTTATACTTTTGTAATTGGGCAAAGGAACTGAATAGACATTTTTTCCCAAAGATGGCATACAAATGGCCAATGGGTACACAAAAGGTGCTCAACATCTCTAATCAAAGAAATGAAAATCAAAACCACAATGAGATAACACCTCCTATCAGTTAGAATGGCTATCAGCAAGAAGACAAGAGATAACAAATGCTGGTGAGGACTTGGAGAAAGAGAAACCTCTGTGCACTGTTGGAGGGAATGTAAATTGGCAAAGCCAATATGGAGAACTGTATGGAGTTTCCTCAAAAACATTAAAAAAAAAAAAAAAAAGGAACTACCATGTAATCCAGCGACCGCAATTCTAGGTATTCATCTGAAGGAAAAGAAAAGGTATCTGCACCCACATGTTCATCATAGCATTATTTACAATAGATAAGACATGAAAACAACCTAAGTGTTCATCAATGGATGAATGGATAAAGAAAATGTGATACAGAGGAGGAACAAAGATGGCAGAGTAGAAGGACATGCTCTCACTCCCTCTTGTGAGAACAGCAGAATCATGGCTAGCTGCTGGACAATCATTGACAGGAAGACACTGGAACTCACCAAAAAAGATACCCCACATCCAAAGACAAAGGAGAATCCACAATGAGATGGTAGGAGGGGTGCAATCACAGTAAAAACAAGTCCCATAATTGCTGGGTGGGTGAATCACAGACTGGAGAACACTTGTACCACAGAAGTCCACCCACTGGAGTGAAGGTTGTGAGCCCCACATCAGGCTTCCCAACCTGGGGGTCCGGCAACGGGAGGAGGAATTCCTAGAGAATCAGACTTTGAAGGCTAGTGGGATTTGACTGCGGGACTTCAACAGAACTAAGGGACACAGAGACTCCACTCTTGGAGGGCACACACAAAGTAGTGTGTGCATGAGGACAAGGGGAAAGGAGCAGTGACCCCAGGGGAGACTGAACCAGACCTAATTGCTAGCGCTGGAGGGTCCCCTGCAGAGGCTGGAGGTGGCTGTGGCTCACCATGGAGACAAGGACACTGGCAGTAGAAGTTCTGGGAAGTAATCCTTAGTGAGAGCCCTCCCAGAGTCTGTCATTAGACCCACCAAAGGGCCCAGGTAGGCACCACTGTTGGGTTGCCTCAGACCAAAAAACAAACAGGGAGGGAACCCAACCCCACCCATCATCAGTCAAGTGGATTAAAGTTTTACTGAGCTCTGCCCACCAGAACAACAGTCAGCTCTACCCCCCACCTGTCCCTCCCATCAGGAAACTTGCACAAGCCTCTTAGATAGCCTCATCCACCAGAGGGCAGAGAGCAGAAGCAAGAAGAACTACAATCCTGCAGCCTGTGGAACAAAAACCACATTCACAGAAAGGTAGACAAGATAAAAAGTCAGAGAGCTATGTACCAGATGAAGGAACAAGATAAAACCCCAGAAAAACAACTAAATGAAGTGGAGATTGACTACTTTCCAGAAAAACAATTCAGAATAAAGATAGTGAAGATGATCCAGGACTTTGGAAGAAGAACAAGAAGAACAGAGGCAAAGCTCGAGAAGATGCAAGAAATGTTTAACAAAGACTTGGAAAAATTAAAGAACAAACAAACAGAGATAAAGAATACAATAACTGAAATGAAAACTCCACTAGAAGGAATCAATAGAATAACTGAGGCAGAAGAACGGATAAGTGACCTGGAAGACAGAATGGTAGAATTCACTGCTGTGGAACAGAATAAAGAAAAAAGAATGAAAAGAAATGAAGACAGCCTAAGAAAAATCTGGGACAACATGATGCAACAACATTCACATTATAGGAGTCCCAGGAGGAGAAGAGAGAGAGAAAGGACCAGAGAAAATATGTGAAGAGATTACAGTTGAAAACTTCCCTAATATGGGAAAGGAAATAGCCACCCAAGGCCAGCAAGCGCAGCAAGTCCCATACAGGATAAACCCAAGGAGAAACACGCCAAGACACAAAGTAATCAAACTGGCAAAAATTAAAGACAAAGAAAAATTATTGAAAGCAGCAAGGGAAAAATGACAAATAACATACAAGGGAACTCCCATAAGGTTAACAGCTGATTTCTCAGCAGAAACTCTACAAGCCAGAAGGGAGTGGCATGATATACTTAAAGTGATGAAAGGGAAGAACCTACAACCAAGATTACTCTACCCAGCAAGGATCTCATTCAGATTTGATGGAGAAATCAAAAGCTTTACAAACAAGCAAAAGCTAAGAGAATTCAGCATCACCAAACCAGCTCTACAACAAATGCTAAAGGAACTTCTCGAAGTGGGAAACACAAGAGAAGAAAAGGACCTACAAAAACAAACCCCAAACAATTAAGAAAATGGTTTTAGGAACATACATATCAATAATTACCTTAAACGTGAATGGATTAAAAGCTCCAACCAAAAGACACAGGCTTGCTGAATGGATACAAAAACAAGACCCATATATATGCTGTCTACAAAAACGCACTTCAGACCTAGGGACACATACAGACTGAAAGTGAGGGGATGGAAAAAGTATTCCATGCAAATGGAAATCAAAAGAAAGTTGGAGTAGCAATACTCATATCAGATAAAATAGACTTTAAAATAAAGAATGTTACAAGAGAAAAGGAAGGACACTTGGGAAGGACACTTAATGATCAAGGGAAAAATCCAACAAGAAGATATAACAATTATAAATATATATGCACCTGACATAGGATCACCTTAATACATAAGGCAAGTGCTAACAGCTCTAAAAGAGGAAATTGACAATAACACAATAATATTATAATATTATATTATAATAATAATAAACACCCCACTTACACCAATGGACAGATCATCCAAAATGAAAATAAATATGGAAACAGAAGCTTTAAATGACACAATAGACCACGTAGATTTAATTGATACTTATAAGACATTCCATCCAAAAACAGCAGATTACACTTTCTACTCAAGTGCGCTTGGAACATTCTCCAGGATAGATCACATCTTGGGTCACAAATCAAGACTCATTAAATTTAAGAAAAGAGAAATCATATCAAGCATCTCTTCTGACCACAACGCTATGAGATTAGCAATAAACTACAGGGAAAAAAAAAGTAAAAAACACAAACACATGAAGGCTAAACAATACGTCACTAAATAACCAAGAGATCACTGAAGAAATCAAAGAGGAAATCAAAAAATACCTAGAGACAAAGACAAGGAAAAGAAGATGATCCAAAATGTATGGGATGCAGCAAAAGCGGTTCTAAGAAGGAAGTTTATAGCTATACAAGCCTACCTCAAGAAACAAGAAATATCTCAAACAAACAATCTAAACTTACACCTAAAGGAACTAGAGAAAGAAGAACAACCAAAACCCAAAGTTAGCAGAAGGAAAGAAATCATAAAGATCAGAGCAGAAATAAATGAAATAGAAACAAAGAAAACAATAGCAAAGATCAATAAAACTAAAAGCTGGTTCTTTGAGAAGGTAAACAAAATTGATAAACCATTAGCCAGACTCATCAAGAAAAAGAGGGAGAGGCCTCTAATCAATAAAATTAGAAATGAAAAAAGAGAAGTTACAAGAGACACAACAGAATACAAAGCATCCTAAGAGACTACTACAAGCAACTCTACGCCAATAAAATGGACAACCTGGAAGAAATGGACAAATTCTTACAAAGGTTATATAACCTTCCAAGACTGAACCAGGAAGAAATCGAAAATATGAACAGACCACTCACAAGTAATGAAATTGAAACTGTGATTAAAAATCTTCCAACAAACAAAAGTCCAGGACCAGATGGCTTCACAGGTGAATTGTATGAAACATTTAGAGAAGAGCTAACACCCATCCTTTGCAAAGTCTTCAAAAACACTGCAGAGGAAGGAACACTCCCAAACTCATTCTATGAGGCCACCATCACCCTGATACCAAAACTAGACAAAGATACTACAAAAGAAGAAAATTACAGACCAATATCACTGATGAATATAGATACAAAAATCCTCAACAAAATACTAGGAAACAGAAGCCAACAACACATTAAAAGGATCATACACCATGATCAAGTGGGATTTACCCCACAGATACAAGGATTCTTTAATATAGGGAAATCAATCAATGTGATATACCATATTAACAAATTAAAGAATAAAAACCACATGATCACCTCAATAGATGGAGAAAAAGCTTTTGAAAAAATTCAACACCCATGTATGATAAAAACTCTCCAGAAAGTGGGCATAGAGGGAACCTACCTCAACATAATAAAGGCCATATATGACAAACCCACACCAAACATCATTCTCAATGGTGAAAAACTGAAAGCATTTCCTCTAAGATCAGGAACAAGACAAGGATGTCCACTCTCACCACTATTATTCAACATAGTTTTGGAAGTCCTAGCCACGGCAATTAGAGAAGAAAAAGAAATAAAAGGAATATAAATTGGAAAAGAAGAAGTAAAACTGTCACCATTTGCAGATGACATGATACTATACATAGAGAATCCTAAAAATGCCACCAGAAAACTACTAGAGCTAATCAATGAATTTGGTAAAGTTGCAGGATACAAGATTAATGAACAGAAATCTCTTGCATTCCTACACACTAATGATGAAAAATCTGAAAGAGATAGTAAGGAAACACTCCCATTTACCATTGCAACAAAAAGAATAAAATACCTAGGAATAAACCTACCTAGAGAGACAAAAGACCTGTAGGTAGAAAACTAAAAGACACTGATGAATGAAATTAAAGATGATACCAACAATTGGAGAGATATACCATGTTTTTGGATTGGAAGAATCAATATTGTGAAAATGACTAAACTACCCAAAGCAATCTATAGATTCAATGCAATCCCTATCTAATTACCAATGGCATTTTTTATGGAACTAGAACAAAAAAATCTTAAAATTTGTATGGAGACACAAAAGACCCCTAATAGCCAAAACTGTCTTGCGGGAAAAAAAACGGAGCTGGAGGAATCAGAATACCTGACTTCAGACTATACAACAACACTACAGTAATTAAGAAAATATGGTACTGGCACAAAAACAGAAACATAGATCAATGGAACAAGATAGAAAGCCGAGAGATAAACCCACGCACCTACGGTGAACTACTCTATGACAAAGGAGGCAAGGGCATACAATGGAGAAAAGACAACCTCTTCAATAAGTGGTGCTGGGAAAACTGGACAGCTACATGTAAAAGAATGAATTAGAACACTCCCTAACACCATATCCAAAGTAAACTCAAAATGGATTAGAGACCTAAATGTAAGACTGGACACTATAAAACTCTTAGAGGGAAACATAGGAAGAACTCTCTTTGACATAAATCACAGCAGGATCTTTTTTGATCCACCTCCTACAGTAATGGAAATAAAAACAAAAATAAACAAATGGTATCTATTGAAACTTAAAACCTTCTGCACAGCAAAGGAAACCATGAACAAGATGAAAAGACAATGCTCAGAATGGGAGAAAATATTTGCAAATGAATCAATGGACAAAGGATTAATCTCCAAAATATATAAACATTCATGCAGCTCAATATTAAAGAAACAAACAACCCAATCCAAAAATGGGCAGAAGACCTAGATAGACATTTCTCCAAAGAAGAAATCCAGATGGCCAAGAGGTACATGAAAAGCTGCTCAACATCACTAATTGTTAGAGAAATGCAAATCAAAATTACAATGAGTTATAACCTCACACCATTTAGAATGGGCATCATCAGAAAATCTACAAACAACAAAAGCTACAGAGGGTGTGGAGGAAAGGGAACCCTCTTGCACTGTTGGTGGGAATATAAATTGATACAGCCACTATGGAGAACAGTATAGAGGTTCCTTAAGAAACTAAAAGTAGAACTACTGTATGATCCAGCAGTCCCACTACTTGGCATATACCCAGAGAAAACCATAATTCAAAAAGACACATGCACCCCAATATTCACTGCAGCACTACTTACAATAGCCACGTCATGGAAGCAACCTAAATGCCCATTGACAGATGAATGGATAAAGAAGATGTGGTACATATATACAATGGCATATTATTCAGCCATAAAAAGGAACCAAATTGGGTTATTTGTTGAGACGTGGATGGATCTAGAGACTGTCATACAGAGTAAAGTAAGTCAGAAAGAGAAAAACAAATATCGTATATTAACGCATGTATGTGGAACCTAGAAAAATGGTACAGAAGAACCAGTTTGCAGGGCAGAAGTTGAGACACAGATGTAGAGAACAAACATATGGACACCAAGACGGGGAAGCCATGGAGGGGGGTGGGGATGGTCGTCTGATGAATTGGGCGATTGGGATTGACATGTATACACTGATGTGTATAAAATTGATGACTAATAACCTGCTGTATAAAAAAATAAATAAAATATTCAAAAAAAAAGAAAAACAAAATGTGATACACACACATATTACTCAGCCATAAAAAAGAAGAAAATCCTATTATTTCAGATGACATGGATGGACCTTGAAGGCATTATTTTAAGGGAAATAAGTCAGTCAGAGAAAGACAAATACTGCACAGCATCACTTACATGAAGAAACTTTTAAAGAAAAGAGTCAAACTCATAGAAACAGAGTAGAGAAGTGGTTGCTGGAAGCAGGAGGTGGGGGGAATAGGGAGAGGCTGGTAAAAAGATATAAACTTTCAGGTATAGGATTAGTGGTCTGAGGATCTAACATGAAACATGGCAACTATACTTGATGGCACTGTATCATATATAATCGACTCATGAACAACACAAATTTGAACTGCCTGGGTCCACTTACATATAGATTTTTTACAGTAGTAAGCACCACAGTACTACACAAACTTTGGATGGTTGAATTTTAGGATCCAGAGGAAATGAGGATCTGGAGGGCCGACTCTAAGTTATACTGGGATTTTTGACTGTGCAGAGGGTTTGTGTCCTTAACCCTGGCATTGTTCAATGGTCAAGTGGAACTGAAATTTGCTAAGAGTGAAGTAAATGTTCTCACTAAAACAAACAAACAAAACTGAAAACAAAATGTGAGACCATGAATGTGATGATGTTAATTAACTAGATGGTGAGAATCCTCTCACAGTGTATTGACAAAAATTTTTAGAGGAAGCAATGTAATGTTTTACTTATTTATTTAATTTATTTATTTTTAGCTGTGTTGGGTGTTCATTGCTTTGTGCAGGCTTTCTCTATTTGCGGCAAGTGGGGGCTACTCTTCGTTGCAGTGACCGGGCTTCTCATTGCGGTGGCTTGTCTTGTTGTGGAGCAAGGGCTCTAGGCACATTGGTTTCAGTAGTTGTTGCATGCAGGCTCAGTAGTTGTGGCTCACAGCCTCTAGAGTGCAGACTCAGTAGTTGTGGTGCATGGGCTTAGCTGCTCAGCAGCATGTGGGATCTTCCCAGCCCAGAGATCAAACCCATGTCCCCTGAATTGGCAGGTGGATCCTCAACCACTGCGCCACCAGGGAAGCCCTGTAATGTTTCATATTTGTGTAATTTTGCTGTGAGGGCAGCTCCAGTTGTTATAGGGATGCAGTGTCTAAAACTCTAATAGGAAGCTCACTGTCTTTCAGGTTAGAGAATCCACAGATGAAAGGTTGGAGAAAACAAAACCGTTGAGAAGTGAAGTAAGTCAGACAGAGAAAGACATATTCTGTATAATATCACTTATATGTGGCATCTGAAAAATACAACCATCTAGTAAATATAACAAAAAAGAAACAAACTAGTGGTTACCAGTGGGGAGAAGGAAAGGGGGAGGTGCAATATATGGTTAGAGAATTAAGAGATATAAACTATTAGGTATGAAATAAGCTATAAGGATATATTGCACAACACAGGGAATATAATCATTATTTTATAATAATTATAAATGGACTATAGTCTAAAAATTGTGAATCACTGTATTGTACACCTGTAACATATAATACTGTACATCGACTATACTTCAATAAAAAAATAACAGACAAAAGTTAATAAATACAAAAAAAATTAAATTGTGAAAGAAAAGAAATAATAATAGGAATAAAAATGGAGCTATAGCTCCATACATTGCATAGATTGAAAGACAGGATATTTCTAAGACATTTGGAAATGTGAACGCTAACAGGCTATTTGATGATAAGAAGAAATTATTTTTAAATTTTTGTGATGTAATAATGGTACTGTGATTTTAGAAAACAGAACTTTTTTTAGAGATACATACTGAAATATTTATAAGTAAAATAATATGATGTCAGTTTTGCTTCAAAATAATATTAAGAGGGGATGTGACTAGGGTGTGAATAAAGCCTAACTGGCTGTGAGTTAATAATTGTTAGGACAAAATGATGGGGGTTCATTACACTATCTTGTCTCTTTCATATATGTTCAAAATTCTCCAAAATAAAACTTAAAAAAAAAAAAAAGAGTGAAGAGAGGAACCTTAGAAGGGAGAGTACCAGGGAATTTCAAATATAAAACCATAAATTGTAAAATTTCTAAAATCAAATGTGATGGAATAAAATCTTTTTGACTTTGGTTTAATCAAATATTTCTTAACTACAACACTAAAAGTATTAAAAGAAAAAATAAATCTGACCTACCAAGAAAATCCATTTTGTTCTTTGAAGGATGATGTTGAGAACAAAACCCCAAGCCATAGACTGAGAGAAAATATTTGCAAATCACATATCTGATAAAGGACTTGCATCTAGAATATACAGTCTCAAAATTCAATAAGATAATTCAAGAGAAAAAAAGGGCAATGGTTTGAATGCTCAGAGAAGCTATATGAATGGCAAATTAAAAAAAGGAAGTAATGTTAAACATCAGTTATTAGGGAAAATGAAAACCACAATGAGATTTTACTACATACCAAGTAGGAATGTCTACTATTTTTTAAAAGGACCAAACCAAGCAGCAGCTGTGCGATGCTTCTCCAGTTGCAGACCATTCAGAAGAGGACTTGGAGGAATGGCGGAACAAAAGATGGAAAAAAGCCTTGGTCTCTTAACCACCATGTGGAAGCGTATCTCTTGACACTTAATGCTGTGTGGCTGACAGGGTCTTGGTGCTCCGACCGGGTGTCAGGCCTGTGCCTCTGATGTGGGAGAGCTGAGTTCAGGACATTGGTCCACCAGAGACCTCCCAGCTCCACGTAATATCAAACGGTGAAAGCTCTCCAGAGATCTCCATCTGAACGCTAAGACCTACCTCCACTCAGCAACCAGCAAGCTACAGTGCTGGACACCCTATGTCAAACAACTAGCAAGACAGGAACAAAACCCCACCCATTAGCAGAGAGGCTGCCTAAAATCATAATTAGGTAACAGATACCCCAAAACACGCCACGGGACACAGTCTTGCCCACCAGAAAGACAAGGTCCAGCCTCATCCACCAGAACACAGGCACTAGTCCCGTCCACCAGGAAGCCTACACAACCCACTGAACCAACCTTACCCACTGGGGGCAAACACCAAAAAAAACAGGAACGACGAACCTGCAGCCTGCTAAAATGAGACCCCAAACACAGTAAGTTAAGCAAAATGAGAAGACAGAAACACAGCAGATGAAGGAGTAAGGTAAAAATCCACGAGACCAAACAAATGAAGAGGAAATAGGCAGTCTACCTGAAAAAGAAGTCAGAATAATGATAGTAAAGATGATCCAAAATCTTTGAAATAGAATGGAGAAAACACAAGCAACGTTTAACAAGGACCTAGAAGAACTAAAGAGCAAACAAACAATGATGAACACCACAATAAATGAAGTTAAAAATTCTCTAGAAGGAAACAATAGCAGAATAACTGAGGCAGAAGAACTGATAAGCGACCTGGAAAATAAAAGAGTGGAAATAACTACTGCAGAGCAGAATAAAGAAAAAAGAATGAAAATAATTGAGGACAGTCTCAGAGACTTCTGGGACAGTAAACACACCAACATTCAAATTATATGTGTCCCAGAAGAAGAAGAGAAAAAGAAAGGGATTGAGAAAATATCTGCAGAGATTACAGTTGACAACTTCCCTAATATGGGAAAGGAAATAGTTAATCAAGTCCAGGAAGCGCAGAGAGCCCCATACAGGATAAACCCAAGAAGAAACACGCCAAGACACATATTAAACAAACTATCAAAAATTCAATACAAAGATAAAATATTAAAAGTAGCAAGGGGAAAAAAACCCCAAAAAACATACAAGGGAATCCCCATAAGGTTAAACAGCTGACCTTTCAGCAGAAACTCTGAAAGCCAGAAGGGAGTGGCAGGACATACCTAAAGTGATGAAAGGGACAAACCTACAACCAAGATTACTCTACCCAGCAAGGATCTCATTCAGATTCGACGGAGAAATTAAAACCTTTAAAGACAAGCAAAAGCTAAGAGAATTCAGCACCACCAAACCAGGTTTACAACAAATGCTAAAGGAAATTCTCTAGGCAGAAAACACAAGAGAAAAAAAAGATCAACAATAACAAACCCAAAACAATTTAAAAAATGGTAACATGAACATACATATCGATAATTACCTTAAATGTAGAGGGATTAAATGCTCCAACCAAAAGACACAGATTGGTTGAATGGATACAAAAACAAGACCTGTATATATGCTGTCTACAAGAAACCCACTTCAGACCTAGGGACACATACAGACTGCAAGTGAGGGGATGGAAAAAAGGTATTCCATGCTAATGGAAATCAAAAGAAAGCTGGAGGGCTTCCCTGGTGGCGCAGTGGTTGAGAGTCCGCCTGCCAATGCAGGGGACATGGGTTCATGCCCCGGTCTGGGAAGATCCCACATGCTGCGGAGTGGCTGGGCCCGTCAGCCATGGCTGCTGAGCCTGCGCATACGGAGCCTGTGTTCTGCAACGGGAGAGGCCACAACAGTGAGAGGACTGCGTACCACAAAAAAAAAAAAAAAAGAAAGCTGGAGTAGCAATTCTCATATCAGACAAAATAGACTTTAAAATAAGGACTATTTTAAGACACAAAGAAGGGCACTACATAATGATCAAGGGATCAATGCAACAAGAAGATTTAACAATTATAAATATATATGCACCCAACATTAGAGCACCTCGACACATAAGGCAACTGCTAACAGCTATAAAACAGGAAATCGACAGTAACACAATAACAGTGGGGGACTTTAACACCTCACATACACCAATGGACAGATCACCCAAACAGAAAATTAATAAGGAAACAAAAGCTTTAAATGACACAACAAACCAGATAGATTTGATATTTATAGGACATTCCATACAAAAACAACAGAATACACTTTCTTCTCAAGTTCTCATGGAACATTCTCCAGGATAGATCATAACCTGGGTCACAAATCAAGCCTTGGTAAATTTAAGAAAATTAAAATCATGTCAAGTATCTTTTCCAACCACAATAATATGAGACTAGGTATCAATTACAGGAAAAAATCTGTAAAACATACAAACATATGGAGGCTAAACAATACACTACTTAATAACCAAGAGATCACTGAAGAAATCAAAGAGGAAATCAAAAAACAGCTAGAAAAAAATGACAATGAGAACACGACGCCCCAAAACCTATGGGATGCAGCAAAAGCAGTTCTAAGAGGGAAGTTTATAGCAATACAATCATACCTCAAGAAACAAGAAACATCTCAAATAAACAGCCTAAATTTACACCTAAACAATTAGATAAAGAAGAAGAAAAAAGCCCCAAAGTTACCAGAAGGAAAGAAATCATAAAGATCAGATCATAAAAAAATGAAAAAGAAATGAAGAAAACAATAGCAAAGATCAATAAAATTAAAAGCTGGTTCTTTGAGAAGATAAACAAAATTGATAAACCATTAGCCAGACTCATCAAGAAAAAAAGGGAGAAGACTCAAATCAATAGAATTAGAAATGAAAAAGGAGAAGTAGCAACTGACACTGCAGAAATACAAAAGATCATGAGAGATTACTACAAGCAACTCTATGCCAATAAAATGGACAACCTGGAAGAAATGGACAAATTCTTAGAAAAGCACAAACTTCCAAGACTGCACCAGGAAGAAATAGAAAATATGAACAGACCAATCACAAGCACTGAAATTGAGACTGTGATTAAAAATCTTCCAACAAACAAAAGCCTAGGACCAGATCGCTTCACAGGCGAATTCCATGAAACATTTAGAGAAGAGCTAACACCTATCCTTCTCAACCTCTTCCAAAATATAGCAGAGGGAGGAACACTCCCAAACTCATTCTTCCAGACCACCATCACTCTGACACCAAAACCAGACAAAGATGTCACAAAAGAAAACTACAGGCCAATATCACTGATGAACACAGATGAAAAACTCCTCAACAAAATACTAGGAAACAGAAGCCAACAGCACATTAAAAGGATCATACGATCCAGTGGTGTTTATTCCAGGATGCAAAGATTCTTCAATATACGGAAATTAATCAATGTGATACACCATATTAACAAATTGAAGAATAAAAACCATATGATCATCTCATTGGTGCAGAAAAAGCTTTGAAAAAATTCAACGCCCATTTATGATAAAAACCCTGCAGAAAAAAGGCATAGAAAGAACTTACCTCAACATAATAAAGGTCATATATGACCAACCTACAGTCAACATCATTCTCAATAGTGAAAAACAGAAACCATTACTACTAAGATCAGCAACAAGACAAGGTTGCCCACTCTCACCAATATTATTCAACACAGTTTTGGAATTTTTAGCCACAGCAATCAGAGAAGAAAAAAAAATAAAAGGAATGCAAATTGGAAAAGAAGAAGTAAAGCTGTCACTGTTTGCAGATGGCATGTTACCATACAAAGAGAATCCCAAAGATTCTACCAGAAAACTACTAGAGCTAATCAATGAATTTGGTAAAGTAGCAGGATACAAAATTAATGCACAGAAATCTCTTGCATTCCTATACACTAATGATGAAAAATCTGAAAGAGATAGCAAGGAAACACTCCCATTTACCATTGCAACAAAAAGAATAAAATACCTAGGAATAATCCTACTGAAGGAGACAAAAGACCTGTATGCAAAAAACTGTAAGACACTGATGAAAGAAATTAAAGATGATACAAACAGATGGAGAGATATATCATGTTGTTGGATTGGAAGAATCAACATTTTGAAAATGACTATACTCCCCACAGCAATCTACAGAGTCAATGCAATTCCTATCAAACTACCAATGGCATTTTTCACAGAATTAGAACACAAAATATCACAATTTTTTTGGCAACACCAAAGACCCCGAATAGCCAAAGCAATCTTGAGAAAGAAAAATGGAGCTAGAGAATCAGGCTCCCTGACTTCATGCTATACTACAAAGCTACAGTAATCAAGACAGTATGGTCCTGGCACAAAAACAGAAAGACAGATCAATGGAACAGGATAGAAAGCCCAGAGATAAACCCGCGCACATATGGTCACCTTATTTTTGATAAAGGGGGCAAGAATATACAATGGAGAAAAGACAGCCTCTTCAGTAACTGGTGCTGGGAAAACTGGACAGATACATTTAAAAGAATGAAATTAGAACACTACCTAACACCATGCAAAAAAATAAACTCAAAATGGATTTAAAATCTAAATGTAAGGCCAGACACTATAAAACTCTTAGAAGAAAACATAAGCAGAACACTCTATAACATAAATCACAGCAAGATCCTTTTTGACCCACCTCCTAGAGTAATGGAAGTAAAAACAGAAATAAACAAGTGGGACCTAATGAAACTTCAAAGCTTTTGCACAGCAAAGGAGACCATAAACAAGACAAAAAGACAAACCCCAGAATGGGAGATAATATTTGCAAATGAAGCAACTGACAGAGAATTAATGTCCGGAATTTACTAGCAGTTCATGCAGTTCAATATCAAAGAAACAAACAACCCAATCCAAAAATGGGCAGACTTAAACAGACGTTTCTCCAAAGAAGAGATACAGATAGCCAACAAATACATGCTCAACCTGACTAATCATTAGAGAAATACAAATCAAAACTACAATGAGGTATCACCTTACACCAGTCAGAATGGCCATCATCAGAAATTCTACAAAGAATAAATGCTGGAGAGGGTGTGGAGAAAAGGGAACCCTCTTGCACTGTTGGTGGGAATGTAAACTGATACAGCCACTATGGAGAACAGTATGGAGCTTCCTTAAAAAACTAAAATTTGAACTACCATATGCCCCAGTAATCCCACTACTGCTCAAATACCCTGAGAAAACCATAATTCAAAGAGTCATGTACCACAATGTTCACTGCAGCTCTATTTACAATAGACAGGACATGGAAGCAACCTAAGTGTCCATCGACAGATGAATGGATAAAGAAGATGTGGCACATATATACAATGAATATTACTAAACCATAAAAAGAAATGAAATTATTTGTAGTGAGGTGGATGGACCTAGAGCCTGTCATACAGAGTGAAGTCAGAAAGAGAAAAACAAATACCGTATGCTAACACATATATATGGAATCTAAAAAAAAAAAAAAAAAAAAAAAGGTGGTTATGAAGAACCTAGGGGCAAGACAGGAATAAAGACGCAGATGTAGAGAATACACTTGAGGACATGGGGAGGGGGAAGGGTAAGTTGGGACCAAGTGAGAGAGTGGTATGGACATATATACACTACCAAATGTAAAACAGATAGCTAGTGGGAAGCAGCCGCATAGCACAGGGAGATCAGCTGGGTGCTCTGTGACCACCTAGAGGGGTGGTGTAGGAAGGGAGGGTGGGAGGGAGACGCAAGAGGGAGGAGATATGGGGATATATGTATATGTATATGTATAGCTGATTCACTTTGTTATAAAGCAGAAAGTAACACACCATTGTAAAGCAATTATACTCCAATAAAGATGTTAAAAAAAAAAAAAAGGAGCATCCCAACTATTTGCCAGGTTGTGGTGCACCTGAAACCCATATGTACTGCAGGTAAGAATGTAAAATCAAACAACTGTCTGGAAAATAGTTTGGTTATGCTTAAAGTGAAATACACACCTGTCTTAGCACTTTACCATTCTAGTTATAGGTATTTACCCAGGAGAAATAAAATCTTGTGTTCATACGAAGAATTGTACATGAATGTTCATAGCAGCTTTATCTAGAATAGACAAAAACTGAAAACTTAATAGGTACTCGATAAAGAAACTCGTATAGCCATACAATAAAATATTAAGCAGTGGAAAAAAATGAACTGTTGATACTGGTAATCATATGGATGAATATCAAAATAATTATGCTGAATGAAAACCCAGACAAAACCGAGTATATACTGCATGATTCCTCTTATGTAGAATTCTAGGGAATGGAAATTAGTATTAGCAGACGGCAGATCAGCAGTTGCCTTGGGCTGGCAGGGGATGGAGTGGAGAGGTACAGGAGATAGGGATTTCAAATGGGTGTAAGGACATTTTGAAGGTGGGGTGTATGTTCTTTGTCTTGGTAATGGAGACGATTTCAGGGTATATACAAATGCAAAACCTAACCTGTGAAATTTTACGTGTTCAGTTTGCTGTATTTCCATATATTTCAATAACCCTGCTTTTAAAAAAAATCAGAGAATACAAAAGAATAAATCAGGAAAAATGGAGTTTATGCAATTTGAAGTTCAAAATATTTGTAGTTTGCTTACATTAAGAATGTAGTATACGAATGTCTGTTTAAGAATAAAGAATAAAATACAGGTTTGTAGCTACCCAGAGGTCATTCCTTCCTGCTTTGATAATGGCATACTGATTCCTGTGTGGGTAAGTGACTCTTCCTCATTGTGTACAGTCCCAGAGTGACCCTCAGTACATTGCCCTGACCACCTTCATTAAGGAGGGGACACATAATCAAAATAGAATTAGTGCACTCTGTATCTCCCCAGGCAATCGTTCTTGAGTAAAGAGTTTTAAGGGGACTAAAGTAGTTGGAGTTTATTAAACCTGGCCATAAAGACTTAAAACAAAACAAAAAAACTACAGATGAGTTTCTATAACTAGAACACTGAAGCTTCCTGCTTCCTATTGTTTTCTGAGCCCAGTTCTGTAGCCCTTTTTAAAAAGAATTCTGTCAGCTAGTTGACACGTTTCCAATAAATGGCTTTAAAAAATGCTTAATTTATCTAAAGAAAGTTCCAGTTACTTATAGAAAAAAAAAGTTGTCAAAAAGGAAAACTGTATGGGGAGGAGGATGTTAATTGTTGTGTGTCTTAAGCAATATTATTAAAACATATCTTCCACTCCTTTAAATTTTGCTGAATAAGACAAAATATTGCTATTTTTAAATAAAATAATGAAGATTGGTAGGTTTGTGGGGAGCTTTCAGCCATCCTCAAGTAAGAGTTCAGTCAAAGAGACTGAAAGAATTCTTTCAGACTTGGAGTAAGAATATTTCCACTACTGCTTTCTTATTTTTCCTTTGTCTTCTTGTTGATGACGGGAGGGGTCAAGAGGTTTCATGTATGTTTACCGATCAATCCTCACCTTGGAACGCTTGTTTCCCTAGGCTCCCCGGAAACAAAGCCGGAACTTTTACCCTAAATGCATGATCTTTACTTCCCACTCTCCTTTGTAGTCATCTTTCCTCACTTATCCCCTGCAGGCTACTTTCTGCACAGAGCTATCTTAGGCCCACTTCGTTCTCTCTGCACACACCTTTCTTGTGGAAGCTCATCTATCCCTAAAAGCTTTCGTAACTATCTAGTAGTTGGTGACCCCTAACTCTGTCCTAGATCTCTTACAGCTCCAGACTCGTTAGCCTCCTGCTTGTTAGATATCTTACTTCAAATGAAACATGCCCCAAACAACGCATCCTCTACTCCTAGCACACAACCTTAAGTTTGTTCCTACTTTCATGTGGCCTGAATCCACCAAGTTACTCAAGCCCCTTTTTCATACCCCAATCCAAATAATCACCAAGCATTATAAATACTCTTAATGCATATTTCTATTAGCTGTGGTGATTCACCACTGTATACATAGTGTATTGCCTGAAATATAATGACTATTCAGTAAATATCTTCTGAATGAATTAATGAATGTTGCCGACCACCATTTTATCTCCCCTGACCTACTTTCGACAATCTCATAACTTTGTCCCTGCCTGCTTCTAATCTTACTCTATTCTTGCAGATATTCCATTCTTTTTCTAGAGTGATTTTATGAACATATGAATAAAACCAGTCACTTACCTGCAGACTTGCCAATTCCCTGCAGACTCCCTATGGCCCCTCCACTCTTTCTCTTTTATCCCTTACCATCTTGACCCTTCCCATTATACAATCTAAACTTCTTGAATTTCTTTAAGTCTCTTAAATGCTTTCTAAATTTTCTTGCCTCAAAATCATTGAATATGCGGTTTCTCTGCCTAGAAGAATTGGATTTCCTGGAAAACCTTTATCATCCAGATAACAAGGTAAGTCTCATTTTTGCCAGTTGGTCTTCCTTGATTTCATCGATTTGTTGAGGTCCACTCATTTTGTACTCCTTTAACATCCTGTAGTTCCCTGTGCTTAAATATCTTTGGGACTGACATGTACACACTGCTATATTTAAAATGGATAATCGAAAAGGACCTACTGTATAGCACAGGGAACGCTGCTCAATATTCTGTAATAACCTAAGCGGAAAAAGAATTTGAAAAAGAATAGATACATGAATATGTATAATTGAATCACTTTGCTGTACACCTGAAACTAACACAACATGGTTAATCAACTATGCTCCAATATAAAATAAAAATTAATAAAATAAAATACTACTACCAGAAAGAAAAAACAGTAATAGTAGATGATATTAAAAAAAAAATACATCATTTCCAATAAAGAACAAGATCCACAAAGGCAGGGGCTATGCCTGTCTTTTTCACTGAATGCGCCTTGAGCACCTAACATAATGTCCAGGACACAGCAGACATTCTGATTTTTTTCTGAATTTTATTTATTTTTTATACAGCAAGTTCTTATTAGTTATCCATTTCATACATATTAGTGTATATATGTCAATCCCAATCTCCCAATTCATCACATGACGATACCCACCACCCCTGCCGCTTTCCCCCCTTGGTGTCCATATGTTTTTTTCTCTACATCTGTGTCTCTATTTCTGCCCTGCAAACCAGTCCATCTGTACCATTTTTCTAGGTTCCACATATATGCATTAATATATGATTTTGTATTTCTCTTTCTGACTTACTTCACTCTGTATGACAGTCTCTAGATTCATCCATGTCTCTACAAATGACCCAATTTTGTTCCTTTTTATGGCTGAGTAGTATTCCATTATATATATGTACCACATCTTCTTTACCCATTTGTCTGTCAATGGGCATTTAGGTTGCTTCTATGACCTGGCTATTGTAAATTGTGCTGCAATGAATATTGGGGTGCATGTGTCTTTTTGAATTACGGTTTTCTCTGGGTGTATGCCCAGTAGTGGGATTGCTGGATCATATGGTAATTCTATTTTTAGTTTCTTAAGGAACCTCCATACTGTTCTCCATAGTGGCTGTATCAATTTATATTCCCACCAACAGTGCAAGAGGGTTCCCCTTCCTCCACACCCTCTCCAGCTTTTGTTGTTTGTAGATTTTCTGATGATGCCCATTCTAATTGGTGTGAGGTGATACCTCATTGTACCTTTGATTTGCATTTCTCTAATAATTAGTGATGTGGAGCAGCTTTTCATGTGCTTCTTGGCCATCTGTATGTCTTGTTTGGAGAAATGTCTATTTAGGTCTTCAGCCCAATTTTGGATTGGGTCGTTTGTTTTTCTAATATTGAATTGCATGAGCTCTTTATATATTGTGGAGATTAATCCTTTGTCCGTTGATTCATTTGTAAATATTTTCTCCCATTCTGAGGGTTGTCTTTTTGTCTTGCTTGTAGTTTGCTTTGCTTTGCAAAAGCTTTTAAGTTTCATTAGGTCCCATTTGTTTATGTTTGTTTTTATTTCCATTACTCTAGGAGGTGATTCAAAAAAGATCTTGCTGTGATTTATGCCAAAGAGTATTCTTCCTATGTTTTCCACTAAGAGTTTTACAGTGTCCAGTCTTACATTTAGGTCTTGAATCCATTTTGAGTTTATTTTTGTGTATCGTGTTAGGGAATGTTCTAATTTCATTATTTTACATGTATCTGTCCAGTTTTCCCAGCACCCCTTATTGAAGAGACTGTCTTTTCTCCATTGTATTTCCTTGCCTCCTTTGTCATAGATTAGTTGACCATAGGTGTGTGGGTTTATCTCTGGGCTTTCTATCCTGTTGCATTGATCTATATTTCTGTTATTGTGCCAGTGCCATATTGTCTTGATTACTGTAGCTTTGTAGCATAGTCTGAAGTCTGGGAGTCTGATTCCTCCAGCTCCGTTTTTTTCTCACAAGACTGCTTTGGCTATTCGGGGTCTTTTGTGTTTCCATACAAATTTTAAGATATTTTTCTTCTATTTCTGTAAAAAATGCCGTTGGTCATTTGAAAGGGATTGCACTGAATCTGTAGATTGCTTTGGGTAGTGGAGTCATTTACACAATATTGATTCTTCCACCAAAACCTGGTATATCTCTCCATCTGTTGGTATCATCTTTAATTTCTTTCATCAGTGTCTTATAGTTTTCTGCATACAGGTCTTTTGTCTCCTTAGGTAGGTTTATTCCCAGGTATTTTATTATTTTTGTTGCAGTGGTAAATGGGAGTGTTTCCTTAATTTCTCTTTCAGATTTTTCATCATTAGTGTAGATGAAAGAACTACTATGTAGAACAGATTTCGGTGCATTAATCTTGCATCCTGCAACTTTACCAAATTAAGTGATTAGCTCTAGTAGTTTTCTGGTGGCATTTTTAGGATTCTCTATGTAGAGTATCATGTCATCTGCAAACAGTGACAGTTTTACTTCTTCCTTTCCAATTTGTATTCCTTTTATTTCTTTTTCTTCTCTCATTGCCGTGGCTACGACTTCCAAAACTATGTTGAATAATAGTGGTGAGAGTGGACATTCTTGTCTTCCAGATCTTAGAGGAAATACTTGCAGTTTTTCACCATTGAGAATTTGAGAATGATGTTTGCTGTGCGTTTGTCGTATATGGCCTTTATTATGTTGAGGTAGGTTCCCTCTATGCCCTCTTTCTGGAGAGTTTTTATCATAAATCGGTGTTGAATTTTGTCAAAAACTTTTTCTGCATCTATTGAGATGAGCATATGGTTTTTATTCTTTAATTTGTTAATATGGTATATCACATTGATTGATTTGCATATACTGAAGAATCCTTGCATCCCTGGGATAAATCCCACTAGACCATGGTGTAAGATCCTTTTAATATGTTGTTGGATTCTGTTTGCTAGTATTTTTCTGAGGATTTTTACATCTATATTCATCAGTGATATTGGTCTGTAATTTTCATTTTTTGTAGTATCTTTGCCTGGTTTTGGTATCAGGGTGATGGTGGCCTCATAGAATGAGTTTGGGAGTGTTCACTCCTCTGCAATTTTTTGCAAGAGTTTGAGAAGGATGGGTGTTAACTCTTCTCTAAATGTTTGATAGAATTCACCTGTGAAGCCATGTGGTCCTGGACTTTTGTTTCTTGGAAGATTTTTTATCACAGTATCAATTTCATTACTTGTGATTGGTCTGTTCATATTTTCGATTTCTTCCAGGTTCAGTCTTGGAAGGTTATATAACCTTTGTAAGAACCTGTCCATTTTTTCCGGGTTGTCCATTTTATTGGCATAAAATTGCTTTTAGTAGTCTCTTAGGATGCTTTGTAGTTCTGCAGTGTCTGTTCTAAATTCTTCTTCATTTCTAATTTTATTGATTAGAGGCCTCTCCCTCTTTTTCTTGATGACTCTGCCTAATGGTTTTTCAATTTGTTTTACCTTCTCAAAGAACCAGCTTTTAGTTTTATTGATCTTTGCTATTGTTTTCTTTGTTTCTATTTCATTTATTTCTGCTCTGATCTTTATGATTTCTTTCCTTCTACTAACTTTGGGTTTTGTCTATTCTTCTTTCTCTAGTTCCTTTAGGTGTAAGGTAGGATTGTTTGAGTTTTTCTTGTTTCTTGAGGTAGGCTTGTATTGCTATAAACTTCCCTCTTAGAACTGCTTTGGCTGCATCCCATAGGTTTTGTATCATTGTGTTTTCATTGTCATGTCTCCTAGGTATTTTCTGATTTCCTCTTTGATTTCTTCAGTGATCTCTTGGTTATTTAGTAACGTATTGTTTAGCCTCCATGTGTTTGTGTTTTTTACGTTTTTTTCCCCTGTAATTTATTTCTAATCTCATAGCATTGTGGTTAGAAAAGATACTTGATATGATTTCAATTTTCTTAAATTACTGAGCCTTGATTTGTGACCCAAGATGTGATCTATCCTGAAGAATGTTCCATGCACACTTGAGAAGGAAGTGTAACCTGCTGTTTTTGCAAGGAACGTCCTATAAATATCAATTAAATCTATCTGGTCTATTGTGTCATTTAAAGCTTCTATTTCCTTATTTATTTTCATTTTGGATGATCTGTCCATTGGTGTGAGGTGTTAAAGTCCCCCACTATTATTGTGTTACTGTTGATTTCCTCTTTTAGAGCTGTTAGCAGTTGCCTTATGTATTGAGGTGCTCCTATGTTGGGCACATATATATTTATAATTGTTATATCTTCTTGTTGGATTGATCCCTTGATCATTATGTAGTGTCCTTCCTTGTCTCTTGTAACATTCTTTATTTTAAAGTCCATTTTATCCGATATGAATATAGCTACTCAAGCTTTCTTTTGATTTCTATTTGCATGGAATATCTTTTTCCATCTCCTCACTTTCAGTCTGTATGTGTCCCTAGGTCTCAAGTGGGTCTCTAGTAGACAGCATATATATGGGTCTTGTTTTTGTATCCATTCAGCAAGCCTGTGTCTTTTGGTTGGAGCATTTAATCCATTCACGTTTAAGGTAAGTATCGATATGTATGTTCCTATGACCATTTTCTTAATTGTTTTGGGTTTGTTTTTGTAGGTCCTTTTCTTCTCTTGTGTTTCCCACTTAGAGAAGTTCCCTTAGCATTTGCTGTAGGGCTGGTGTGGTGGTGCTGAGTTGGCTTAGCTTTGGCTTGGCTGTAAAGCTTTTGATTTCTCTATCGAATCTGAATGAGATCATTGCTGGGTAGAGTAATCTTGGTTGTAGGTTCTTCCCTTTCATCACTTTAAATATGCCATGCCACTCCCTTCTGGCTTGTAGAGTTTCTGCTGAGAAATCAGCTGTTAACCTTATGGGAGTTCCCTTGTATGTTATTTGTCATTTTTCCCTTGTTGCTTTCAATAATTTTTGTCTTTAATTTTTGCCAATTTGATTACTATGTGTCTCAGCGTATTTCTCTTGGGTTTATGCTGTATGGGACCCGCTGCACTTCCTGGACTTGGGTGGCAATTTCCTTTCCCATGTTAGGCAAACTTTCGACTATAATCTCTTCAAATATTTTCTCTGGTCCTTTCTCTCTCTCTTCTCCTTTTAGGACCCCTATAATGCAAATGTTGTTGCATTTAATGTTGTCCCAGATTTCTCTTAGGTTGTCTTCATTTCTTTTCATCCTTTTTTTCTTTATTCTGTTCCATAGCAGTGAATTCCACCATTGTGTCTTCCAGGTCACTTATCCGTTCTTCTGCTTCAGTTATCCTGCTATTGATTCCTTCTAGTGGAGTTTTCTTTTCACTTATTGTATTGTTCATCTCTGTTTGTTTGTTCTTTAATTCTTCTAGGCCTTTGTTAAACATTTCTTGCATCTTCTCTATCTTTGCCTCTGTTCTTTATCTGAGGTCCTGTATCATCTTCACTATTATTATTCTGAATTCTTTTTCTGGAAGGTTGCCTATCTCCACTTCATTTAGTTGTTTTTCTGGTTTTTTTCCTTGTTCCTTCATCTAGTACATAGCCCTCTGCCTTTTCATCTTGTCCATCTTTCTGTGAATGTGGTTTTTGTTCCACTGGCTGCAGGACTGTAGTTCTTCTTGCTTCTGCTGTCTGCCCTCTGTTGGATGAGGCTATGTAAGAGGCTTGTGTTGATATTTATCGATAAAAAGAATATAAGTTATCCAAAAGTGTTTAAAAGTCTGTATGTTTGACAATTGAAAGTTTGAAGAATTTAGATCCTTTGCATTCTTTAATTCCATATGGTCAAAGCCAAAATTAAGCAGTTTTACTATTTTAATAGCTAAGTTTTATTCTAGGAGTTAAGGAAATAAGAATGGCAAGAAGCAATGTAGTTACGACAAATGTATTTCACAGTTCCTAGGTCTGTGAAAAATGTTAAACAGAGGAAAAACAAATGGCAACAACTAATGGATGTGGTGCTCCTCATTCCAGTAGCAACATGAACAGACTTTTAGTCCCAACACAGAGTTATTCTCCTTAATAGTATCTTCTCAGTGGTACTTAGGTCAAATGCAGAAAGATCATTGTGAAAGTGACCTAGAGGAAAGGACTAAAACTTCCACTTTAGTGAACAAAGGAAGCAAGAACTCAAAATCTTTTATCTGGCAGCTAGAGAACGCTTGTAATGAATTATCCAAAGTTCTGAATGATATGTTTTCAGTGCAATTGGCGATTGTATTTTCAAAATATGAAAAATAACCCAACTTTGAATACCACCGTCTTACAAAAGAATCTGCAATCTTTTTGATAAACCAAAATGCTTAGAGTTTTATTTGTACAGTATAAGTCAAAGGTATCTCTTTCTTATTGTATTACCATTAAGTTTTATTTTTAGGCTCTATAATTTAAATAATCACAGCTTGAAGGACTCTTTCAACATTAACACACAATGGATTACCTCAACTTACTAAAAAGTGTACTTATTCTGAGGAACAATATTGAGGTCCTTTTGTAGGATTCTGACCTGACAAAGAGAATGCCAAACCATAGTAAGTAAAATACATAGTTTCCCTGCTGATTTCCTCATTAGAGTTATGAATGTGGAAGAGGAGGTGTGAAACTATAGAGATACTCAAATTTATTCTAATGCAAAAGTTTCACTTTGAGCTATTTGACCTCCTCATCTCCAATGCAAATGGGCTATATTCTACCACAATCATCTCCTACTGTGATTGTACCCTTTGTGTTGAACCCATTAATATCATGACACCTCCAACATTCCAATTTCGGATTATGACCTCACCTTATATTTCTTTACCAAGACAGAAACAGAAAGGAATGATTTAATCTTCCTGTAAACAAACCTATAACCTTTTGGATTTGGTAGGTTTCTCCAAGCTGTGTCTCCTCCTATTACTATGAAGATGTGTCCATTTTCTTACTAATGGCCGATTCTATGTTTGTGACTTGGATCCTACCCCTTCTTGTCCTCCTAAGCATTTCACTCTGTTTATCCTCTCTTATTACCTAATACCAATAATTTTTTCTGCTCTATTGAATAATTACACTAATGTGCTCTGGTATTTCTAATCTTACAAGAAAAATATTATTATTTAAAAGTCTCAACTTTTATGCTACATTCCATTCCAACATTTGCCTCTTTTACATACCCTCTCACAGAATAACTTAAAATTAATTATATTGCTTTTTCCTTGTCCTCATCTTCCATTTTCTTTCAAGTCCTCCCTTGATCAGGCATTTGTCCTCTACTTTGCTAAAATTGCTCTCATTAATTTTACTAATGATCTCCATGCTTCGCAGCATTCAACATAATTGACAACTATCTCATTCCTATTTTTGATCGTTTGTTATGTAGATACCACTCTCTTTCTACCCAATTTTTGAATATTGAAGGGCTCCAGAACTTGGTTTTAAGCCCCATTCTACTATTTCTCTAAAAATTCTTCCTATATCATCTCACCTAGTTGCATTGCTTAAAATACTATGAACTGGGCAGTAAGTTCCAAACATATGTCCCCATGTCTAATTTTTCCCCTGAGCTCCAAATTCATAAACCCAACTGTCACCGGCATGACTAATAGGCATCTCAAATTAAACATGTCTAAAATAGAACTTTTTGATTTGTGCCTTCCCCCCGACAACAAGATTTTCCATCAATCTTCCCTATCTCAGTAAAGAACACAGTCATTCACTCTGTTGCTCAAACCAAAAAAAACCCTATAGCCATTCTTAACACCTTTCTTTCCCTCACCACCACTCCCCTCAGCATGCGCGCGCACGCGCGCGCACACACACACACACACACACACACACACACACATACACACACACTTCACTGTTAAATCATGTTGGGTCTACTTCTAATACACACACCAAATTTGATCACTCTTTTACTTATTCATTGCTGTCACCCTAGTCTAAGACACTATCATTACTCATTGGCCATGGCACTGACATCTAAACTGAATTTTCCACGTACATGAATTTGGTCAGGTAAAAGTCATTCACTGATGGCAGCCAATCAGTCGTTCAAAATGTATATGAAAATTAGATGTTTTCAGCCTTGCTGAAAATCTTTGTATAGTTTTCAGGGTACTTTGAAAATCCAGATTGTTACCATGTCCTACACATAATTTTGTTTTTATAAGTTGACCCCTGCCAAACTCTGCCACCTGACTGTTAACCATTTAGTGTCCTATTGGTCACGTTAAGCCAGCAGCCTTGTCCCAGCCTCATACCTTTGCCTTTGCTGGTTCCTCTGCCTGTAATACTCTTCCCCCCAAATATTCCTTTGGTCTATTCCTTCCTGTCATTCATGTCATAGCCTGACTGACAACCGTAACTAATGTTGCCCCCTCATGTACTGTTTTATTGCCCAGATTTGTTCCTGCATGGCACTTTGCAAATGATTTTTTCATGTACTTGTTCATTTGACATTTTTCTCCCCTTCCCCTCCTACTCCAGGATATAAATGTCACATGAGCAAGAAACAGACTTTTCATATTAGTCCAAACATACACTTATGTTCTATTGCTATTGTAGCTCATGCCAATTGTAGGACCAACCTGGCAAAAAAGGGAAATTTTGCTTTGTTGCTCTGATTGCTTTAGAAATTCATTGATATGCTTGTTGAAGGAAAGTCAAGCTTAGAGAAGGGAATAAAGAGAGATGCCAATCATGAAATATAACCATACATGAAATTTTGAAAATTCTCTAATGGCAAAGTTTAACATATTAAATCATGTCACGTAAAGATTGGAGATAGATGGTATGTTATCTTCTAACTTCCAGAGTATACAGCAGTAAAGAAAAGTCATAAGCTATTTTTTAAATGTTCCTACTTTGATTCCTCTTTAGCTCACATTATGTTCATTCATGGATGTCTTCCACTTAAGATCCTAAACGTCCGATCATCCCTTTCCAGTTGAAATAGCTCAGTTCCTTATAGGGTCTATAAAGCTCCAGGATTATATAACCAGAATTCCAATCTATGAGAACTTTTCTCTACAAATGAGTTAACACATATTTGAGATATGAAGGCTTTAATTTTCTAAGTTTATTTAAAATAGATATGTAAGATGTAGCACTGTTTTAAAGTGAATGACAGTATATACAGCTTAAAAATGTATTCTCTATAACTATTTTGGTTTCTAGTTCTCAGAACAATGGAGATATAAATATTCTTGCCATAAAAAGGGGAGACTCGAATAAGTTAGCATAGCAAGGAAATAAATCTTGGAAAGTTAGACTATTTCAAGAAAATGCCTCCTTTTGTAAAAGATACTTGCACAGCTTCCCTATCAATATTTGTCTGGCAATGGATTCAGCTCTTTTTTCTGCCAAGTATTAGTTCATACCTTTGGTCAACTGGGTCCTTGATTTATTAAAATTATTTTTCTATATTATTCATTTTAGACCAGGCACTGACATAGGCACAGGGGATAAATGCACAAGTAAAAAATTATTGTTCTAGCCAAAATGTTTAAAATCTAGTGGAGAGATTCACAAGTAGACCAAACATTGCACAATAATACCATTATTGCTGCAATGGGAATGTATATAAATGGCATCTCCTAATCTGCCTGGAGTAATCAGAGGAGTGTCCCAGAATCTGCTCATATCTATAGCAGAACATCCCTGAAAATGAGACCTGCCTGCTCCAGGGTGGGCTTATTTGAAAGAACTGGAAATCACTTAATGCAAAGACTGGGTAACAAGAACTTGCAGGAAAACTAAGGAACAAAACTACAAGAACTAGAGATCAAAACATATTGACATTTCTGCTGTCCATACAGGTGGGTAGCAATGACATAATATACAATAATTGAAAAAGTAGAGCACGGTCAAATGACTGCAGATAAAGTGGTCTGAGGTCAGTGGTCTAGGACATAGTCCCAGTAGCCAACGGACCACCAGAACGGTTGAATTTGCTGCTTGATTCTATTTTGTCACCCATCTGAGAACTAGGTCTGAAGCAATGTGTTCAGGGTTGCTTCTGATTGCTTCAAAACCACTGGAGAGTAACCGTGTAGAAAGTATCAAACCTTCTGGCAAAAGTTTTCTCTAAGAGTTTTACAGGAGTAAAATTTGAAATCAAAGGCAAACATCAAGCTCCAGAGATGCTGGATAGGTCCTTGCTCATGGTTAGGTCCCTATAAATCCCTGTAAGATTCCCAGACTCTCTATATCCTGCCCACCTGCCTTGGACATAGACCTGTTCTTTCTGTCTCATTGTGCTATACTATATTCTATATGATGCTCAGAACCTGAACCTAAACTGAATGTTGCTATTGGTTGATTCCTTCCAAGGGTTAGATCTCTCCCATTCTCTATATCCCAGAAAAAGGGGATTCCTGCCACCAGCATAACCTGGGTCCATGTCTACTTTGCTTGCTTTCTCATTCTGGTATCTAGAACAAGATATTAAAGTTTCTTTGAACTCCCACTCTGACAATTTTACATTTCTTCTAATCCTGGCTTTTGGCAGTGAGTAAAAATTTCTAATGTCAACTTTTTGGTTTGGCCAAAAAGTTTGTCCAGTTAGTGAATATGTCATTCAATAAAGTTCTTTGTGAAAATGAAAAATGTGTCTTTTATTTTTACTTAAAACCAAGTGGACTTTTTGGCCAGCCCAATACTTTTATATGAATATATGTGTCTATAATATATACTTATATTTTATATATTACACGTATACATGTATTATACACACACACCTTTAAACAAGCATAGGTGGCCATTACGTTTAGTCTTATACCTATATAACTAAAATCACATTTAGTTGTATACATTTACATATATATAACTAAATGTAATGGCTGCTTACTATTTTTTTTTCTTTTATTCTTCCACAAAGTAGTGCTTATATTGTTTATTCTGTATTGGGTCCTACTCTTAACAATTTATGTACGTTAACACAATTTCTGTAACAACCTTATGGTGTTAGCTACCATTATCATCCCTATTTTATACATGGAAACAAAAAACCCGAGGCACTAGGAAATTAAATGACTTTCTCAAAGTTCCAAATCTACCAGATAAGAGAGCCAGGATTCAAATCCAGGCAGTCTGGCTCCGTGTTCAAGATTTTAAAGAGTGACTCCATCAGATATGAATTTTAGGAAGTCCTTATGACAGCACTGAAAATGGACTGGTTTTAGGGGACAGAGGTTGTGATATGGAAGGGAAGAATGAAGGCAGAGGTACCATTTAAGAGATTGTTTGTATCAAAAAGACAATTTGACCTTAGGCAAGGTCATTGGAGATGGGAAAAGTGCTGAAAGGAATCAATAGGACATAATGACTGACTAGTAATATGGTTTCGACTTGTCCTGACATTCCTGATGGCGTAAGAATAAACAAGTCAAGTGATTGACAAAATTTCGATCGAGAGTCAAAGGATAATACTTGACTTCATTCAGTTTTCAGAATTATTAAAAATTCCATCTTTCATGTCCTCTAAGAATAGGTTGATATTTTTCCCCCAGGGCTTCCCTTCTCTGAGTCTGATGAAATCCTTGAAAATCACATCTGAAGTACTCTTTGCATTCCAGATTTATGTTGAACTGAACTAAAAAGAAACACATGAACAGTAAATGGCCTGGCATTTTGCAGTTGTCACTATTAATACATGGTAGACACCATTTGAATAGAAGAATTTAAAATTAATGTGTCATTTTCAAACTTGCTTGCTTGTTTGATCTCTTTTAGTTTCATATGTTTTAAAGGAAAAGAACCCATTCCATAGGTTCTATTGTTTTGTAAAATTATGACAATAAGTTAAATTAGTCATGATTATGCATTTGATTACATGATAGCATTATTTTTATAACAGTATTCTTGTACTCTGTATTTAGGCATTTTGAAAAGCCTTCTCTCTCAGTTTCTACATAGGACACGCTTTTAATGTAAGTGCTTCTTCCATAGATACTAACAGTTAAAGAGTATCAGGGAAATTAACCCTTTTTTGGGGGCTATAGTCATTTAGAGACATTGAATAAAATAATGAGAAAAGTATTCCTAGCTCACAACAATCACAGCACTGTTATTATTTCCATTAAATTTGTTAATCCATGCATATTTTTAGTTCTTTAAGCAGTAGCATTTACCAGTAGCTTTCACTGATTTTACAAAAGGAGAGAACACAGGTTCTTTTTAAACAATCCTCATGTTATTCTAAAATCCAAATTTTTAGAAATAAATTTTGTCTTATTTGATAGCAAAGCACAGTTTCATAAATTTACTAATTAAACAGTAAACATGTTTTATATTTTTCAACATATATGCAAAATTTTCATATTATTTATAAAAACAAGGATAAATAAAAATTATTCATGAAATTACAATAATATGACCATAAAGTAAAATTTACCAAAACCTATGTTCCTAGTGGTACCACATGATACTCTAGGACTTAGGCATGTTACTTAGGCTTTCTAAGCTTTCTATGCTTCAGTTTCATTATATTCAAAATGGAGATAATACTACCTGCTTCATAGGATTATTTTAAATGAGTTAATATATATAAAACATTTAGGATAATGCCTGAGAATAGTTATTGTTTTTATATTATTATGGGGATAAATTTCACCTTGTAAAGTGCTTTACTGAAAAGAGACAGTGGAAGGTATAAAAATAGTTCTTTAAAATAGTGAATGTTTTAAAAATTAATTAGACAAATGTATATTCATGTATTTCAAGAAAAATCTATGTTGCTAAATCATAGGAACTTTTCAGCTTTCTTTGGACAGAGATACTAATGAGGGCACTTTGAAAAAAAGTGCTCTAGGGTAAGAAAGAGCAAAGTGGTAAGGCATAACAACAGGAATTTATCCAGGATAATTTAAGCTACTACAAAGCTTCCCAAACAGTACTAGTAGACTGACTAGTATCTAGTTGTCACAGTAAAGCACATAGGGAGCTTGCTAGTAAGGCAGGTGGATGGAAATGTATAAGGGTTAGCAAAGCAAGACAGAAGAAGGAAATCAGAATTGGTATAGTTTCTGGATGAACTTTCTCAGCCAAAATGAAAAACACGGAATCAGAATACTGGAAATAAAGTAACTCAGTTTAAGATAATCCAAAGAGAAAAATATACATACTATCCTTTTGTCCAGGAAAAGTACAGATTCTTCAGTTTTTAAAACAGACCCTTTAAGACCTAGCAAGACTACTGGTCAGTTATAAATTGAGAAACATATCCTATGGGGAATGATTTAAAAAAACAAAACCTCAAAGAAAGCTTCAGCCACAAAAATCAGCTGAAGAGTATTCTATAGGCAGAGTGTTTTTAAACTGGAATTGTATAACTTAATTTGATAAAATTCCTTTGAAAGGAAAACAATTCGTAAAGTTAATACATGATCATTTTTTACTTTGTAGGAATACTCAAAAGTACATATTTACTAGTGAGGTTTATCCTGCTTGCACCATCCATAAACCATTATATTTTGCATTTGGTGACTGCAGACATTTTTCTGTGCATGTACACAAAAAACAGAGATAAATACAATTGACCACAGATTGTAGTTTTCCTAATAGGACTATATCATTTCATATTTTAACCAATTTAATGCGCGATAAATAATCAAACTGATTTTCCTAAAAATTTAGTTAATAAATGCTAGCAAATTCCTTGAGTTCCTTCATGTTTGCAAATGCCTAATTGCATTGGAACTTAAGTATGTTTGATTGGATACAATTTTATTGAACATTGTTAAATTGTTTTTGGACATTGTATGCTGATGTTAAGTCTGAGGCCACCTTATTTTTTCTCCTTTGTGACTTATTATACCTGGATGTCTTAAATTTTAAAAAAGTTTATCTTGAAATTTAACTACTTAATAAAATATGTCAAGGATTTTGGAATAACTATGATTCGTATGTTAAAGGATTTAAGGGAAAAGATGGATAACATACATGAATGTAGGCAATTTTGGCAGAGAGATTAAAACCATAGAAAAAAGTCAAATGAAAATGCTAGAAATATAACCATGCTATTGTGGACAAAGAATTCCTTCAATAGGATTATCAGAAGAATAAAAAATGTTAAGAATCTGGGAACTTGAATGTATGTCAATAAAAATTATCCAAAATGAAACACAAAGAGAAAAAGAGTAAAAATAAAATACCTGGGTATCCAAGAGTCATGATACACTATCAAGCCATTTAAATCTAACATATGTACAAACTAGAGACCCAGAAGGAGAAGACAGGGAAATGAAGTTTAACATCAGACTTATCAGAAGTTCTGCAAACCACACAGAAAGCACTTAAAGAAAAACAAGTTTTCAACTTAAAATTCTATCCTAGCAGAAGTACATTTAAAAATAAAGGCAGGGGCTTCCCTGGTGGTGCAGTGGTTAAGAATCTGCCTGCCAACACAGGGGACACGGTCTGAGCCCTGGTCCGGGAAGATCCCATATGCCGTGGAGCAACTAAGCCTGTGCACCACAACTACTGAGTCTGCACTCTAGAGTCCGTGAGCCACAACTTCTGAGCCCGCATGTCGCAACTACTGAAGCCCACATGCCTAGAGGCCGTGCTTTGCAACAAGAGAAGCCACTGCAAGGAGAAGCCCCCACACCTCAACAAAGAGCAGCCCCGTCTTGCTGCAACTAGAGAAATCCCACATGCAGCAATGAAGACCCATTGCAGCCAAAAATAATAAATAAATAAATTTTTATAAAAGGCAAAATTAAGACTTTGCTATAAGACAAACAACAGCTGAGATAATTTATTGCCAGAAAGACTGTACTACAAGAAATGTTAAAGGTGGTTCTTCACAGAAAGAGTAGGATCCCAGATGAAAACTTGGATCCATGCAAACAGAAAAAGAGTGCTTAATAATGGTAAGATGAAAATAAATATAGAATAACTTTTTTTTCTAAGTTTACTCACTTGAAAAGAAACTAACCACCTAAAACAAAATAACACTGTCTTGTGATACTTATATGCAAAATTCAAATGTATGACAAACATAGCATAAATGATGACATGGAAGAATGAGACTATATTGCTGCAAGATTTAAATACTATGTGAAATGATATAATACTGTTTAAACATAGACTATGATATATTAATGTTGTATAGTTTATGTGTTAATGAAACCACTAAAATTAAAAAAGAAAAAACTAAAGAGCCAATAGTGGAAATAATACGGAGTCAATTAAAAAAAAACAACACTGTTTTGTTTTTCAGAACAAGGAATAAAAAGGAAAAAAGAACAGATGGGACAAAACAAACAATCAAGATGGCAGATTTAAATTCCATCATCAACTAAGCTATAGCAATTATTCTAAACACCCAATAAAAAAACAGAGTGGCAGACAGTATATAATTTCTTGGTTTTTTAAAAACCTAAGAGAAATCTACTTTAAATATATGAACACAGATATGTTAAAATTAAAACAGAAAGATGTTTAATGTTTAATAGTAATTAGACAGATGGATTGGGTACACCAAAATCAAATAACGTAGACTTCTGAACCAAAAATATTATCAGAAATAAAGAAGAAAATTCATAAAGATGATGAAACCAATTCATTAAGACATAGCAATTATATAGGTATATGCACATTTTCTTCAAAATTTATGAATAAACCGATAGAACTGAAAGAAAATAGACAAGATTACAATTAAAGGTAGAGACTTCACTTCTTTCCCAGAGACAGTAAAACATTAAGGATATACGACTTTAACGATACCATCAATCAACTTGGTCTAATTGAACCCTCCAGCAAACAACAACAGAATACACATTTTCAAGCATGCATGAAACATTCACCAGGTGACCATATTTTGGACCTTAAAATTAAGCTCAACAGATTTAAAGAACTGGGAACAAACTGAACAGCGTAAGTACTAAAAAGATATCTGAAGAATCCCCCCAAACACCTGAATACTAGAAACACTGATAATAACACTGTGTCAAAGAGGAAGTCACAAAGGAAATTAACAAACATTCTGGATGGAATAAAAAATACATATAAATGTGTGAGATGCAGCTATATTGCCTAAATGAGAGTTTATACATAATGTGTTTACATTGGAAAATAAAAATCTCAAAGTAAATCTAATCCTGCATCTCAAGAAATTAAAAAGGGAAGAGAAAACTAAACCCAAAGAAAGAAGGGAGGAAAAATAAGTTGGACTGAAAATGAATATAAATGCAAATATGAAAATAGAGAAATATTTGCAAGAAATATTGATAAAAAACTCACACACAGAAAATGAAAAGAATTCTCACAATTTCCCTAGGAGAACATAAACATTCCATTTTTTTTAAAGGACAAACTTTTCACAAACATGCTAGGAAAGACATGGATAGCAAACAAGCATACGAGCATGAAGTTACCCAATATCATTAGTCATTATGGAAATGAAAACTAAAATCATAATGAGATCACTACATATCTATTACAAAAAAATAATAAACCCCTGAAAACTCCAAGTTCTGGTGAGGATGAGGTGCAATTAGGGCCCTCATACATTGTTGTGAGAATGCAAAGTGATACAACCACTTTGGAAAATAGTTTTCCAATGTCATTTGAAGTTACATACACATTATCTTAAGTTTCAGAAATTTCACTCCTTAGGACTACAATGCTTCTTCCATACAAAAAAAAAAAAATAAACTGGTGAATCTTTTTAGCACCTTTATTCATAATTGCCAGAAACAGGAGATAATTAAAATGTTAACCACCTGGTGAATAGATAAATTATGGTACAGCTAAATAATGGTATAATATTCAGCAAGAAAAAAGAAAAAAACTACTAATAAATACAATGACATTGATGAACCTCAATGGCATTATTTTAAATGAAAAATAAATCCAATTCAAAAGCCTAAATACTAGATGAGTCCATTTAATAACATTCTGTAAAAGGCAAAACTATTGGGGACAGAAATATCAGTCCTTTCCAGGTACTGGGTGGGGAGGAGGCAGGGAATAAGCACAGACTGGCACTTGGGAACCTTTGGGGAAAAGGAAATATTATATATTCTCATATGGTGGTGGTGACACATATGTATTTGTCTATCAAAACTCAGAAGACTGTACACTTATATAGGTTAATTTTACTTGAAGTAAAAAACTATATATTGAAAAAAAAAAGGAAATGGGAAAACCTAGGCGGTAGATGTACAAGTTTTACTGTACTTTTTTTCGACTTTACTCTGTTATGAATTTTTATATAAAATGTTAAAAAGTGGAAACAAGATTTTCCTCCCCCAGATAAAATCCTTATAATAAGACCAGGAGATGAAAATTTGTTATTAAAGGCAAAAATAAAGATATGCAAATCAAAACTACAATGAGGTATCACCTCACACCTGTCCGATGGCCATTATTAAAATGTTCACAAATAATAAATGCTGGAGAAGGTGTAGAGAAACAGGAACCCTCCTACTCTGTTGGCTGGAATGTAAATTGATACAGCCATTATGGAGAACAGTATGGAGCTTCCTTAAAAAACTAAAAATAGACTTACTATATGATCCTGCAATCCCACTCCTGGGCATATATTCAGAGAAAAGCATAATTCGAAAAGATACATGCACCCCAATGTTCATTGTAGCACTATTTACAATAGCCAACACATGGAAACAACCTAAATGTTCACTGACAGATGAATGGACAAAGAAGTTGTGGTATACTTATACCACGGACTATTATTCAGCAATTAAAAAGAATGAAATAATGCCATTTTACCAACATGGATGGACCCAGAGATTATCATACTAAGTGAAGTAAGCCAGACAAAACAAATATCATATGATATTGCTTAAATGTGTAATCCCAAAAAAAAAGGATACAAATGAACTTGTATATAAAACAGAAACAGGCCCACAGACATAGAAAACAAACTTACAGTTACCAAAGGGGAAAGAGGGGGGAGGGATAAATTAGGAGTTTGGGATTGACATATACATACTTATTAAAAATAAATATCCAATAAGGACCTACTGTATAGCACAGGGAACTATATTCAGTATCTTGTAATAACCTATAAAGAAAAGAATCTGAAAAAAATAGGTGTGTATGTATAACTGAATCACCTTGCTGTACACCTGAAACTAACACAACATTGTAAATCAACTATATTTCAATAAAAAAAGGAAAGGAAAAATAAAATAAAATTAATTAATTTAGCATAAACAAATTGCATAGTATGTCAATCATTTTCCACTACAGGGTTACAAGTCAAACCCTAAATAAGATGGAATATTATGAACATTAATATATTCATAATAACTCATATTTCTACATAACATGGTTTATATACTGTACTTTCTACACATGATTCCTTTTGATCTAAACAATAAGTACATCAGGTAAGTGATATTACATTACAGATCCAGAAACTGACACACACAGCAGTTAAGCAACTTGCCTTAGGTCTGTAAGCCAAGGCCTGAATTCCAAATTTCAAGTCATTTTTTCTATGTCTTTTTATACTGAGGCATAATAAATAGTCAGAAAAATGTGCATTTAGGAACATTATGTTCAGAAAAAGTGCACATATAAAGGTAAAGTTTAATGAATTTTCACGAACACCTGTGTAACCTGAATTGAAATCAAGAAACAGAATATCCCTAGCACACCAAAAGTACCTCAATTCTTTTCAAGGGTGATCAGTATAAGAGATACATTTTTATAAAACATTTAATTCTGTGGTATTATCACCAATATAAATAACCTTCCCTTGAAGGGACCTTTAAATAGTCAACTATTTTACTATATTTAAAATATGATGTTATTTATAAAACATTTATTTGCACACAGCTCTTCAGGAACACATATTTAGATAGACTGATAGGAAAATACCCCCAAAATAACATCAGTTGGTAGTAACCATTTAGAAAATTACTAAAAGTCTGTATAAAAAGTTAGCATATTAATTGCTTTTAGCCATAAACATGGTTAGAATGCATTGACTAATGGGATTCACATCACTGGTCAAAGTAATTCTTAAGACATTATTAAGCATGATCAACAAAAATAAACTCAAAATGGATTAAAGACCTAAATTTAAGACTGGATACTATAAAACTCTTAGAGGAAAATATAGTCAGAACACTCTTTGACATAAATCGCAGCAATATCTTTTTCAATCTGTCTCCTAGAGTAAGGGAAGTAAAAACAAAAATAAGCAAATGGCACTAATCAAACTCAAAAACTTTTGCATAGCAAAGGAAACTATAAAATGAAAAGACAACCCACAGAATGGGAGAAAATATTTGCGAACGATGAGACCAAAAAGGATTAATCTCCAAAATTTACAAAGAGCTCATGCAGCTCAATACCAAAAAAAAACCCAATCGAAAGTGAGAGAGTGGCATGGACATGTATATACTACCAAATGTAAAACAGACAGCTAGTAAGAAGCAGCCACATAGCTCAGGGAGATCAGCTCGGTGCTTTGTGTCCACCTAGAGGGGTGGGATAAGGAGGGTGGGAGGGAGATGCAAGAGGGAGAAGATATGGGGATATATGTACATGTATAGCTGATTCACTCTGTCATAAAGCAGAAACTAACACACCACTGTAAAGCAATTATACTCCAATAAAGATGTTAAAAAAAAAAAACGGGCGGAAGACCTAAATAGACATTTCTCCAAAGAAGACATACAAATGGCCAAGAAGCACATGAAAAGCTGCTCAATATTGCTAATCATTAGAGAAATGCAAATCAAAACTACAGTGAGGTACCACCTCACACCAGTCAGAATGGCCATCATCAAAAATTCTATAAACAATAAATGTTGGAGAGGGTGTGGAGAAAAGGGAACCCTCCTACACTGCTGGTGGGAATGTAAATTGGTGCAGCCACTATGGAGAACAGTATGGAGGTTCCTTAAGAACCTAAAAATAGAGCTACCATATGATCGAGTAATCCCATTCATACGCATATATCCAGAGGAAAACATGGTTCAAAAGGATACATGCACCCCAACGTTCATAGTAGTGCTGTTAACAATAGCCAAGACATGGAAGCAACCTAAATATCCATTGATAGATGGATAATGAAGATGTGGTACATATATACAATGGAATATTACTCAGCCATTAAAAAGAATGAAATAATGCCATTTTCAGCAACATGGATGGATCTGGAGATTATCATACTGAGTGAAATAAGTCAGAAAGAGAAAGACAAATATCACATGACATCACTTAAATGCTCAGTCTAAAAAAAAATGATACAAACCAACTTATTTACAAAACAGAAACAGACTTAGAAAATGAACTTATGGTTACTGGTGGGGAGGGACAGATTGGGAGTTTGGGACTGACATGTATACACTGCTATATTAAAAATAGATAACCAACAAGGACCTACTGTATAGCACAGAGAACTCTGCTCAATACTGTGTAATAAACTAAATGGGAAAAGAATTTGAAAAAGAATAGATACATATATATGTATAACTGAATCATTTTGCTGTACACCTGAAACTAATACAACATTGTTAATCAACTCTACTCCAATTAAAAAAAAAATTCTGATGGAAAAAAAAACCCTGGAGGCAAAGTAGGTAGGTAGGAATAGAGATAAAATAAGATTGGTCACAAATTAATAATTTTTGAAACTGGGTGATAAATATTTGGGGGTTCATTATATTATTCTACTTTTTTTATTTTGAAAATTTTTATAATAAAACGTAAGAAAAAAACCCAACATGGATGGACCTTGAGGACATTATGCTAAGTGATGTAAATCAAGTAGAGAGAGATAAATAGTGTATGATATCACTTATCTGTGGAATCTAAAAAAGCCAAACTCATAATAACAGGGCATAAAATGGTTATTCCCAGAGGCTAGGTAGGGAGTAGAGGAAAGAGATGTTAAGGGCACACACTTGCAACAAGTAGTAAATAAGTCCTAGAGACTGAAGGCACACTATAGTGATATAGACAACAATATTGTATTATAAACATCAAACTTGCTAAGAGACGAGATTTTAATTAGTCCAACCACAAAAAAGAAATTATTATCATGTAACATGGAGGTGCTAACTATGACTACACTGGGGATAGTAATCATATTACATATAAACATATATAGTAATCATATTAAATAGTAATGTATCAAATTAACATGTTGTACACCTTAAATTTACACAGTGTTATGTATCAAAAATATTTCAATAAAAAAATAAAAATTTAGAAAAGAAAAGATCAACTTGATGTTCCCCTCAGCTTGACTAGACTTTAGACAGGTATCTTCCTGACTGTAGAAATAAGACCAGAAATAAACTCATGCATATAGGTCAACTAATATTTGACAAGGGAGCCAAGAAACCTCCTTGGGGAAAGACAGTCTCTTTAATAAATAGTTCTGGGAAAATTGGATAGTCACATACTAAAGAATGAACATAGGACTTCCCTGGTGACACAGTGGTTAAGAATCTGCCTGCCAATGCAGGGGACACAGGTTCGAGCCCTGGTCCCGGAGGATCCCACATGCCCGTGCACCACAACTACTGAGCCTGCACTCTAGAGCCCACAAGCCACAACTACTGAGTCCATGTGCTGCAACTACTGAAGCCCATGTGCTTAGAGCCTGTGCTCTGCCACAAGAGAAGTCCCCACAACGAGAAGCCCATGCACTGCAATGAAGAGTAGCTCCCACTCGTAGCAACTAGAGAAAGCCCACACACAGCAATAAAGACCCAATGCAGCCAAACAATACATAAATAATATTTAAAAAAAAATAAAGTGCATTTGGGTTTTAAAGATATTTCATAATACTCTATAAAAAAAAAGTAAAAAAGAACAAACATAGACCTCCTATCTTAAACCACGCACAAAAATTTACGCAAAATGGATCAAACACTTAAATGTAAGGTCCAAATTCGTAAAACTTGTAGAAGGAAACATAGGGGAAAAGCTTCCTGACGTGTCTTGGAAATGATTTTTTGGATATGACACCTAAAGCACAAGCAACAAATGCCAAGTTAAACAAGTAGGACTACATTAGACTAAAAAGCTTCTGCACAGCACAAGAAAGGATCAACAAAATGAAAAGGCAACCTACAGAATGTAAGAAAATATTTGCAAACCACACATATGGTAAGGGGTTAATATCCAAAATATATAAGGAACTCAGTAGCAAAACAACAATCCAATTAAAAAATTGGCATAGGACCTAAAGAGACATTTTCTCCAAGATATTCAAATGGCCAACAGGTACATGAAAAGGGGCTCAACGTTACTAATCATCAGGGAAATGCAAAGCAAAACCATAATGTGATCTCAGGTCACGCCTATGAGAACGGCTATCATCAAAAACACAAACGATAATAAACGCTGGTGAGGATGGGAGAAAAGGGACCCCATGTATACTGTTGGTGGAAATTTATATTGGTATAGCTACTGTGGAAAGCAGGATGGAGATATGATCCAGCAATTCTACTTCTGCAATCCAAAGAAAACAAAATCACTATCTTGAAAAGATAACTGCATTCCCATGTTCATTGCAGAATTATTTATAATAGCCAAGACATGAAAATAACCTAAGTTTCCATCAACAGATGACTGAACATAGAAAATGTGAATATGTACACGTACACACACACACACACACACACACACACACACAGGAATACTATTCAGCCACAGAAAGGAAATCCTGCCATTTGCAACCACAAGAATGAACCTTGAAGGCATTATGCTAAGTGAATTAAGTCTGAAAGTGCAAGACAAATACTGTATGATATCACTTCTTATATACAGAATCTTAAAAACAGAAACAAACAAGAAAACAAACTCATGGCTTATAGATACAGAGAACACACTGGTGGTTGCCAGAGGCGGGGAAGGGGGTGGGGACAGGGGAGTGGGTAGAATGTGTGAAGCTTGTCGAAAGGTACAAACTTACGATTTTAGGATAAATAAGTTCTGGGGATATAATTTACATCACGAAGACTATAGTGAACAACCTTGTATACTTGAAAGTTATCTTAAAAGTTATCACTAGGAAAAAACTGTAATTATATGAGCTAATGTATATTAACCAAACTCACTTATGTGATAATCATTTTACAATATACACACTTATCAAGTCATTATGTTATATACGTTAAACTTACACAATGTTGTGTGTCGATAATCTCAGTAAAACTGAACAAAGACTAAGAAAAAAAGACCTGAAAACTCTCTCTTTGAAATGTAATCATCACAAAAGCAGAGCTCCTATACCCCTGTCTCTGGGGAGTGTAAAATCCCAACTTTGATAATGCCAGTTACATGGAGGGCAGTAATCACATTGACCAACCTGCTTATCCAACATCATTTAGTACTCTTCCACTCCCTCACCCCAGTGCTTAAGAACTCTCTTAACTTTTCTCTCAGGACAGTTGAGTTCATTCTATCTCCCCTGTTGCGGTAGTACTGGCTAAAGTCTTCCTTGCTTATTTACCTCCATCTGGTGCAATTTTTCTTTGACCAATGCCTACTGTATTCTAGGTAATAAACCATCACCTCAGACGTTGAGTATACTCAGCTAGATAACTAAGCAAATATAAATGAGTGTGATAAGCACAGTGTTCACATTTACACATGTGCTGTAAAAAAGAGCTATGGGAGATTTTGTCCCCCTCCCCATTTCTCCCCGGGGGTATGAGGGGCTTTAAGAAGTTAGACAGATTAGAAGACAAAACTGAACAATGAAAGATTCAAAAAATAAGTTTGCTTAGTATACATCATATGAAGGGAATTCTAGGCAGACGAAAACAGCATGAATGACAACATGGAGTTCATGATATGTCTGGGGAATAAGAGGTCAAGAGTTGCTCTAATACAGTGTAAACACGTATGAACCAAAAAGTGAGAGTTGGAGTGGCTGGAAAGCCTGACTGCATTCAAGTATAAAAATAATTATAAGTGATCCCTGAGTAGTCTGGACTCTAGGATTGGAAAGTGAATAGGAGTGTATCAAAAAGTGATTAAATGCATGTTTTTGAATATTCCTCTGCTGGCAGTGTAAAGGTTGACGTGCTGGTAAACTGGATCTCCTGCAGGACATGGGTGGGGAAAAGCCCTGATTTGTAGAGTTTACAGATTTACCTGGTGTAAACACTCCCAACTGTGGCTGATTTCAAGCTGCCAATGGTTTAATAACAGGATTTCTGAATTCCTGAATATTTAACCATGTGTTCTCATGAGCCAGTACAGTTTGCTCTAGAATATCACTGGTGGCAAGGGAAAAGAATGGGCTTTGTCTAGGTGAAATAAACCATAAAGCCACTGTGAATGTGGATAGGAGGGAACTCAATCAAGGGACATGACAGAAGAAAAGCTAACAATCCGTATCAGAGGTATTATTCACATTATAAACAGCATTCTCTTTAAGGATCCTTCAAGTAGTCAACTATTTAAAGGTCAAATAATGTGTGTCAGAGGTCAAGTAATACACCCATGGTCACCCACCTTGCCAGTGGCAGAGCCTGGATTTGAGCCCAGTCTGCCCGATTCCAGTGTCCCATATATAGGCTTATGAGCTCAACTTCTGCTCACCTGGAAAATGAACCTAATGGGATTGCTCTGATGATTAAGAAAATACACAACCAAAGCACCTAGGACAAGGTCTGATACCTACAAACATTTATGAAATTACAGCTAGTATTACTAATATTGTCATTACCATTACCCTTATTTTGCCACAATCATGTTTAATTGAATTTGTTAGGAGTGATGAAACAGACAACCAGGAGGTACTAATAAAGAAAGCAATTTTCTGTGCTTAAAAAGTTTACCAGCTGGAGAGAATAATGCATTTTAAATGCTGTGGGTTTCGAGTTGTAAGTCTTAATCTTTTTCCCCCCAAGTAAAAACTAAATCTTATAAACAAATCTATGTGTCTTGGAATAGAGCCTCTGTTATATCATCACAGTGAGTTTTAGTCTTGCCTGGTATTGCTAAGCCGTCTAACATTTCCCCAAGTTAAAAGCTTAGATAACCGTCCTGTAAACAATCAAACATTATTCTTTCCATTGTTCTGCTAACATCAGAAGTAGAATTAAATCTTGAATTATGCAGGTAATGATTCTTAATCATCAGGTAACTGAAAACTCTTTTAACTCTTTTAACAACGGAGAAAGATACCAATGTCCAGCCCAGCTCTGACCACTGGAGATTATACGACCTGTTGTCCATGTCACACACCATTGGGTTTTGGCATCTATGCAAAGAGTGAGCTGTACCTCCAGTAAGGTAAACCTTTTAATCTATATACAGAGCAAGAATCTTTTGGCCCGTAGCTTTATAGCCTCTGGTGCTTTGGACCCACAAATAAATCACTTATAAGATAGAAAATGTGGCAGAAAATTTTGGACTCTAGAATAGCCTGAAAACTATTTAAGTTTAAAAATTCAATAACTGCTATCAAACACACATGATGAAGATAAATGCATCTCCTGCAGTTTTCTCTGTTTGGTACACCAGAGAATACCTGAAAGACAAGGTCACCAGAGCTGGGACTGTGTTCACACTTTTTAAGTCCATGATAAACAAAATATCTTCACTCAAAATTGAAACACACATTCATGAACAAGAATCAACACATCATAAAGTACCGCCTCTGACTCTGAACAATTCATAGAAATAATCAATGCAAATCAATGCCGAAGAATACATGTCACATTGCTTACTGCAGGAAAATTGCTTCATAATATAATTACATTAGTTTTATACTCAATATTTTTAATGTTTATTTCTCACCTTCAGTTTCAACCTTGGCATGTATATTCTCACTGTGAAAGCGAACAGTGAATCGTTCGTTGTTATTTTGTTCTGACCAAAAATATACATACTACAGCTTTCATAATAAAAATCTTAACTGTGTTTTGCATGTGAGCACAAAAGGGATGTTTGCAATCAAAGCGTGATGTTCAAAGGAAAAGATTATTTAAATCCTCACACAGAGGGCAAGTTGAATTTCTTTTCTAGGCAAAGTCTTATGTGGAAGACTCAAATATTTGCCCTAGCTCTGCAGTGAACTTTGAGTCTGTTTGCTCTCACATTGTGAGAATTACGTGAGATAGAATTTTATATGGCATCTGTTTGGAATCTCTTTCCCCTTATCCACCCCAACTTGAAATTTTAATTCAAATCCGCAGAAGTGATTTGCCAATTGGTTTCACACACACTGTGGTATGACGCTTCAATCCACCTTTGAATCTAATGTGCACCTCCTATGAGTGGATTGTTAAGGAGAGGTGATTTTAAATGTAGCATATTAATGGAAATTTGAGGTACAGTAAGGCCAACAGGTCAGGAAAACAACTGCCATGGAAAATAGTAATAAGCTATTACTCACCCTTCCCAAGACGGCGAGGCAGGCCACGCCACGGGAGGACACACAGGGAAGCTCTGAGAGCCAGGCAGGTCGAGAGGCAGAGGGAGAGAGAGGAATTGTGGGCAAGGGTCTTGATTGTGGCGTGCTCTGGAAGGAACAGGTGAGGCAAATAAGCAAGTTTAGGATTGGCTAGTTCAAATAATTTCAGTGGGCTCTGGGGCAAAGGGGCTGTCCCAAGTTGTCTCCTACTTGGCCTTGGGGGTCATTTGGGCAGGTGTGTAGTGGTCTGTAGGGACACAGCCCAATGGGTTGGGGGAAGTGGGCTCTGGATTGATTGGTTTATATTTGAAAACTAGTCCCCAGGAGGAGGACTCTTCCTGAGAAGGGGAGTAAGTAATGATGAAGGCAAGATGCCAAAGCAAAGTGATTTAGGTAGATTGTCTGGTTCTCCAGAATGAGGTATAACTAGCGTATGCATGGAGGGCAGATCTTAAACTATGATGCTTACAGAGGCTACAATGGTGGTTAAAACAAGAAGGATGACTTACTATAACACAATTGAAGCATTTGCCTACGTGGTGGATGCTGTCGGCATCCAGGGCAATTGAACCAACAATACGGTGCAGATCAGCTGCTAAGGGCTCACAGCTTTCTCCTCTGGAGAATTGCCCTCAGCCAGTGGTTCTCAAACTTCATTGTGCATCAGAATCACCTGGAGAGCTTGTTAAACCACAGATTGCTGGGCTCCACCCCCAGAATTTCTGATTCAGTAGGTCTGGGCTGAGGTCCAAGAAACCATCATTGCTAACAAGTTCCCAGGTGGTGCTGATCTGGGGACCATACATTGAGAACAACTGATCTAGACTGAAAAGTGTCACCTCTCCCAGGGATTCCTGGGAGGTTTCACCCTCCAGAGTCAATAACTGACTGAAATAGGATGTAAAAGTCCAGCTACCTTGCCGCAAATCAGAACAATTCTGTGGTGTGGTCCATTCTCCTGAAATCCACAGGAGATGAGACTGTGGCTAGCCTTCGGCTGACTTTATCTTTTTACCAAGGTTCTTCTACTATCCCGTGGTGTTTCCCTCACTTCCCCACAGGTTTCTGCTTAGTAAACCACTTGCACAATACACACAACTCAGTTTTTGTTTCTAGGAAACCCAACCTAAGAAAGCATATTTTGTCCAAAAGCATCTTTTTATTTCCGAATCTACATCCAAGAATTCTTTCGCCATTTTAAAGTTTTATTTACCCTCAATATTCCTATTGCTCCTCAAACACAGCAATGGATTTGAGAGTGGTCAGTAGTGATCAAAATGCTCAGAAGGATAGGAAGTATAAATAGGGGAAAAAATAAAGGTAATTATTTGGAGAGTAGAAGGCAGAAAGGGAGATGAGTTAGTTATCCTTGTTAAGAGAATCCAGTGCCTACTTCCTGTTCGCATTGTTCTTACAAGGCAAATTAAAAAGACATGATACTGCCTTCTGATACTTTATGCTATAAAATATTGTCTGAAAACAAATTTACATTTTGGGAGGGGATAATTCATGCAGTGAGTATCATGGGCACTATTTTGATATCTAAACTAACTCCCCACAGCTGATTTGTTTCAATTAATAAAATGTAATTAAATTCTATGCATGAATTAATATGCATTTAATAATCTAAATATGTCAGACACCAGGCTAGCCACTTTCTCGTACATCATTCATTCAATCTATTTAAGCCTTATGATTAAGGACTGCAAATAAGTTTTCAGAAAACAAAAGATATTCTGTGTATTTTTAAGAGTAAATATAGTTAGTAAAGAGCACAAACCCACATAGTATTGCTGTTTTCTTGTCAGTAATATAATAATGTTAAGTGATTTAATGAATTAATGTATGATTGAAGAAGAATTAATGTCATGCTTACAACTAATTTTGGCAAAACACTGCAGAATGTGGGACTACATTTCCTTCACCCTATTCTAAGCTTTTGAACAGAACTTACCACATTTAATTCTGACTTTGGAAGGAAAATGAACAAGTATTTTGGGCTTGTACTTTCTTATCAGAAACCAGAGCATGTGATGGGTGAGGTGGAAGAGTGTGAAAAAATTTGAGTAGATGTTTCTTAAATTATTATTAAGGACAATTCATGCAATGAATTCATGTAGTTCATGCATGAACCCAGGAGGCTCTCAGGCTTTGGTTTATGAGAGTGTTTTGGTCTCATCTGACTTTTTTTTTTTTTTTTACGATGCAGCATGTTGTAATGGAAAGACTCCAATATCATTGGTTCAAATTCTGGCTTCCCTTCTTATTTTCTGTTTGATCTAAATCAAGTTATAGTTGTCTGGGTCTTGATCTTTTTATTTCTAAATTGATGATAATAATGTTCACCTTGATAGTGTGGTTGTGAAGATAAATGAAGTAATATATGTAAATTTCAATATACCATGGCCAAAGTATCACAAGTTCACAAGAAATATTAATTTTTTTTACTTTTAATTTTATCCATACCTCCTTCTTTTTATTAACATATTCTGTACTCCAAACTAACTACTACCATCTGTAAACAAATTCTGCATTATCTAGCCCTTACTTCTCTTTAACCTCATACTTTTGCACTATCATTCATGAATTAGCTTCCCTCCCTGATTCTCTGAGGAGTGGTTTATTCCTCCTATGACATTGAGCCCACTTTGCCATATAGTATTGTTACACAGATTATTTCTTCAATGTTACTGAGTGCAGTGTTTCATTCTACCTACAGTAGATGCCCTTTATATATGTCCCAGTTGAAATTATCTCATGCAATAGCATAACTATATTTGTAGTTGTCTGTTTGTCTGCCACACTATATCATAAGCTCTTGGACTTATAATATGTATTTTGCCTCTCTATTTCTCTCTCTATTCCTCTCTCTATATTCCACCTCAGTGGTGTATTCCCACTGGTACTCTCACCTTTGCAACAATATGGGATTTTCCACTGTAGAGGCATATGTACTGAAGTCCGTGGTTTATCCTGGCAAATTCAGTGGAAATTTTAATATGTTTAATGATTTAACAACTAAAATCAATGCCTGGTAATCTGAAGGAGGGCCATTTGATAGGAAACCTTCAGACAATGATGGGAGAGATCTTATTGCTCTCTATCTTCTCTATGAGACAGTCATAGTTCATAGCGCCATAGGCTAGTAGATCCAAAGGGACCTGGAATCTCCGAGAAGTAACTTACAAGCTAGGCAAAGCACCCACTTGATCATTGGAGTTAGGGCTCCCAGGCCACCTCCTCTTAGCTGGCGACCCTTCTATCTTCCTCCTGAATTTCCTCAACCTCTGTAGCTACCCTTGCTGACTTCTGTTTAGTGGATCTGACTCTACTTCCCAGTGTTTGTCATCATGACTGGTTATCCTCACTTGGACCTCTTGATTGCTTTATGTTTTACTCCGGAGTGAAATTGATGTGTTTCTGACTCCATATTGATACCTAATTATGCCACAGCAGTTTCCATTCATCTTTTTCTAGTACTGACCATAGCCTGACTGCTCAATCCTTCTTAGATTTACAGTCAGAAGTGACATTTTTTTCCTAGGAAAATGACCCTGTAAAAATATGGATGAGGAAGACTTCCCTTTATTTTTCCACCCAAAACAAAACTTGTGCTGAATTATTCAGGTCCTTGTCATCATTTTGCCACTGCAGGTTATTTATTGTGTGTGTGATGTTGGGGAAGGGGGTGTGCTTTTCCATAGACATTTTAGGGAACAGGGACTCTAGGGGCCTCTACAGGCCCTCACAGCCTAGAACTCTGGAAACCAATTCACAGGCAAAATCTAAATCTAAATCTGTCATGTAGAAGCCACAAAGAAACACTGGGATAAAAATTTTGGAGACATGCTGACTATGGCCATGTTTTTGGAAAAACACCTGTAAGGAAGGCTTAGGCAATGTTGCAGCGTTTCCAAAACTGGAATGTTACTATTCCTCTAAGAACACTTAGAAATAAGTGGACAACATGTGTGGACATGTAATAGAGCCTATCTCTTGGCAGAAATGAAATCTAAAGCAGAAAATATGCTTTTTTTTTTGAGTAACATGAAACATGTCAAAGTTTTCAACCCAAACATGACTCCAAAAGACTAGGCATCACACTGCTGGAGAACATGCTGGAAACGAATCTCCACAAGGGTAAGTAAAAAGTTCCCTCCACCAGACATTCCAAGCAAAAGAGAATCAACCCGCTCAAAGAGAATACGTTGCTGGGCTTTGTTAACATGAGCTATGCCAAGGCCAAGACCAAGGCCACACTCGTGGAAAAAACATCAGGGATGGGAAGAGGGGGTGAGGAGAAGGAGATGGTGCTGTCATGCTCAGTGTTAAATTGTACAACCATTCCACAGAACAAATCTGGGCAAACAAGGAAAACATCACCAAATAAAACAAAGAATCCCGCTTAGGTGACCCCTCCCCACCCTCACACCCCAACTGCAACAAATAAAGTGACCAGTTTCTAATTCTGGATATTGTATGAGCAGAAGCCCAAACGTTCTGGATCATTCTGCTTCCACTGTTCTGCTTAGCTTTGTCTTTGTAGACAGATTATCTGGGTCCCATCTGAACCTATAACTCTTCTAATAAACATGTACACACCAATCTCTGGAATGCAAACCATTTTCATGATCATCAGGGAAACGTGAACTAACAAGCTATTTTTCTATTTCATCTCATTAGCAAGAATTCATTGTCCCTTTAGATATAAATATGATGTTTGGGTAAAAAATAAAGGATTCTGTGACACACATATTTGTAAGTTATTTTTTCATCATGGTTGTTTTCAAATTTAATTCTATTTTTAAAGGAAAATAATGCAACCTAGCTCTTCATTGAAATATATTTTGTATGTCTTACAGACCAGGCTTGAATAATACATGAAAACTAAACTTTGCCATTTGTTTAAAATTTGAAATCAAGATTCATTTTACTTTCATCTCAAGCATTAGTAGAGGAGGCAAGAAACATCATTTTCTTAACTCCAAAGTCCAACCGCATGGCCAATCAAGGTTGATTGATTGAAGGTGTCAAAAAGAGTGGCAGCCAATATCCTCCAGTCCACTGACCTTGCGTTTCAGAAGACAGATTAAACCAGGCTGTCTCCTTCTAAATTCAAATGGATTGGAAAAAAAAAATCTTTGTGCCTTGATCCATTATGGGGCTGTGCTTAATTGATCTTTCACTCATTACTGAAGCTGAACAACTCAGGGACACAGACATGAATATTTGCCTACAAAATGGTAAGCCAGGATAACAGTTCATCTCCAGCTTCGAAACAGAATAACAATGTAATAAACTAATGAAAACAAACTACAAGGAAATTATAAAACGGCCTCAGTCAAGCAGTATCCTATTCAATTACCAACATTTAAAAGTCACTGTGGAGCTCAAGGCATTTTAGGGCATGAGCCAACCATCTCCTTGCACGGCCCTGCAATAAAACCTTTCTCTTCTCCAAACTCTGATGTTTCGGTGCCTGGAGCTGCGGACTTTTTTCCCTGTCAAGCCGGAGACCCCACAGCTGGTCCATCCTCTCTCCTCTCTGTAGGCCAGGGAGGGCATCATTTGGATCCGTGGATGAATTCCCTCCTATCAGGATCGTGCTTCAGGATCTTCCTGAACTTTCCCAGAAGCCTTCTGAAGTGAGTGCCCTGAGGTTCAGGCAACAATGTTAACTTGCTTCCTCTCCTCTAGCCCTCTGCAAGGGTGGTGTGTTTGAGGGTGGCAGTCTGAGGAGGATTTTCTCCTACTTTCTGATGCAGCATTGACGGACATAAAGGAGGGCATTTAGCTGATGGGTAAAGAGTGACTTTCTCTGATCGGCTTAGGGCTGACCTAGAGTTCAGACATGGACCCTGGCACCCACAGGGCTGGAGAAGCTGTGAAATAGAAGATGTGGCACGAGAAGAGAGTAGTGATGGAGGGGGGGCGGAGAGGAGGGCTGAGTCGTAGGCAGCCGAGGCTCAGCAGGGCATGCTTCTGAGATGGGAAGAGACCACGGTCATGGAAACCGGGAATGCTGCTGATGGACATTTGTGAGAAATGCCAACCATGCAAAGAAAGGGACCCTTTAGAGTGAGACTAGAGCAGAGCGACATTGAGGAGAGGAATGCTGGGCCATAGTTAAAGGTACACAGACATGGGTACAGACTTGGAGAGGCAGAGTCGGGCATCTTAACAACGGCCATTTTTATGGAGATCCTCTCCTATGCCAGTAGCTTTGCACGATCGACTCCACTCCTCATCACTGCTCATGGAGGATGCAGTATCATTCCCAATTTCTGATGAAGGACACTGGCAGTGTTACTCAGTGGATCCACATCCATCCATCCATCCAGATGTGCCTGGAGTTAGGAAAGTCCTCTCTTAGAGATTAATATTTAAGCCAAGACCTGACTGATGAGAAGGAGGCAGTCATGGGCAGATCTGGCAGAAAAACACCTCAAGAAAAAGGAATGGCAAGTGCAAAGCCCTAAGACAGAAATGAGCATGGCATGTTTGAAGAATGAAAGAGGGCCAAGCTGGCTGGTGGCCATGAGGAGAACGGTATCTGATGAGGTGAAGAAGTGGGTGGAAATCAAAGTGCACGACCAGCATGACACAGGTGTAGACCAATCAGAAAGGAATGGCTTGGCAGAGGCCAAATTATGCAGGGCCTTGTGGGTCATCATAAGGAGTTTGGAAATGAGAGTTGTTGTAATGGAAAATCACTGGAAAGCTTTAAAAAGAGGAGCAACACAATCAAATTCAGGATTTAAAAAGACAACTCTAGAGGACTTCCCTGGCTGTCCAGTGGTTAAGACTCCATGCTTCCATTGCAAGGGATGTGAGTCTGATCCCTGGTCAGGAAACTAAGATCCCACATGCCGTGTGGCACAGCAATGAATAAGTTAAAAATAAATAAATAAAAATAAATTATTTTAAAAAAATAAATAAAAATAAAAAGACAACTCTATAAAACAACGAGATACCACTACACCTATTAGAATGGCCAAAATCCAAAACACTGAAAACACCAAATGCTGGCGAGTAACAGGAACTCTTATTCATTACCGGTGGGAATGCAAAATGGTATGTAAGACAGTCTGGTAGTTTCTTACAAAACTACACGTACTCGTACCATACGATCCAGCAACTGGACTTCTTGGTATTTACCCAAATGAGTTGAAAACTTATGTCCAGACAAAAACCTGCACACAGATGTTGACAGCAGCTTTATTCATAATTGCCAAAACTTGGAAGCAACCAAGATGTCCTTCAGTAGATGAGTAGATAAATAAACTGGTACATCCAGACAAT